>NC_140589.1:569135354-570385354 GCF_964204655.1 Triturus cristatus | reverse complement strand
CAAACCCATATTTTTAAAATCAACAAATCCTACTGATTCTATCACTGAGTGCCAAACTTACCTCACCCTGACTGACGGCCCAAACGAATCTACTGGATATTATGTTTTCAGGTTTTTAGCAACAGTTTTTCAAAATATTCTACACCCTACTGGTTTCTATTGTGCACAGACATATCCCTGCTAAGATCAGACCAATATACGTGTGCCCCTGGACCTCCTTAACATAGGCATACTAAAATGAATACATTTTCTTTGAGTTCAGGAAGCAACCCTGGTCTGTATGGAAACCAATCACAAACATGTATCTTCAGCATCTACACTTCCTGATATTATTATATGTAAGGACCAAACTATTCTCCTATTCTCTGACCTACCAGGAAAATATGTTCAGTGACATGTCAGATTTGTAGCTTTTGTTTTTTACTCAGTAATTCCCTTCATTTTTTCTGTGCAGGAACATAACCCAGCTTGACCCATGTCTGTATGTGTCAGGGACTATTAATGTGGGATATGAGCTAAATCTGGGTTCTCTATGGGTGATAAGCAGTTCTTAGTGCATTTGGGGAAATTTCATCAGCAAATGAAAGTGAAATCCTGGGTCAGGGCACTTGTCTGTCTGCAGGTGCCATCAAAGGACTGTATTAAACCTACCACAATCACATATTTTTAACATACATATCAATCATTTGGTGTCAAATGTCCTTGGCTGCCGAATGACCCTCATCCTCATTGACTGGCCAGGAAAATGCACTGAACCTTGTATTTGTCAGTTTTTCTGCAATTCTTTCACAGAAACATGTTAGTTTCCTCCAGTGTTTCTCATGCAGGAACATATTTGCTTTAGCCATGTCTTTATTCTCTTAGTCCCTCTTAATGGGAGGGTATCAACTTTGACTTCTCAATAGAATTGAGCAGGGATTCATATGTTAGACACCACTAAATGAATGTGATGTAGCATCTTTCATGGGAGATGTTTGCAGTATTTGAGTCTTTATAAGGGGTGGGTAAAAAGTTCTGCTCCGCTTAATGGAGATCTGGGAATTTTACCCACTCCGCGCTCCATTTGGGGTTCCAAAAAACTCCGCAAAGTGCCGTGGAGCGAAGTTTTTTTACTCAAGCAGCTCGCCAATGGTAAATTGGTGAGGGCTTGCTAGAACAAATAACGTTCTAGACCTCCTCCTGGTGAGATTTATCATTGCGGACGGTCGCGACAGCACCCTCTGGCACAATGTGTAATGCCATTTGCACTTTTACAGCACGGGACAAACTCCTGGCACTAAAAATCAGTGCAAGCAGCACAACTTAACACACTCCATCGCTGGTGGAACTCCGCAGTGCACAGCAAAGTTTTTCTGGCACTATTCAGAGTTCCGTCGAGTAAAACTCTGCGAACTCCTCCCAGACTTAGTCCTTATTCAGCCAGCACCCAGAAATATATACCATCACTGGACATATTTCAAATCTATGTACCTAGGAAAATCAAATATGTTGTGGCTTTTATTCCAACATGTTTTAATTACCCAGAAGCCCCTGCAAATTTCTTTAATTAAATCAAAATTTCCTCACTTTTCAGTGACAGAAAACAGTGAACATTCTACCATACAACATGTTAACCATTCTCAACATAAGACAGTAATAGGCCAAAACCTTGACTGTGTGAAGACCACATTGACACTACATTAATTTCACATGCTCACAGTTTTGTCGTGTTTCTGTCTATTGAAAGAGGCACACCCACTCATGTATAAAATTGTGGAAATGTCAGACGATGGAAAGGTTGCTGGTCCGGTAAATTCTGAAAACCTTCAGTCACAGGGATGTTAGTCAACTGATATTTCAACCAAAGTTTGATGTGTATAGGGCATTCTGGGTAAGAAAAGTGGCGGTTGTTCATGCATACCCCAACACCCAGAACTCCCCTGGAAATGTTTGAGGTCAGTGAGCTCCCCTTGGTGCTGGCATAATCTGGGCGCAGAGACTGCATCTACAAACATAAAGAAATAAAACTCATTCAAAACTTATACCTTGAGCTTTCTACAGTCTCATTCTTGAGTCTTTCTTGTCTCAGTCAAAATCCCCACCCAGGCATCTGGGGGTGTTTTAATTGGAGCAGTATGGGAATGCTGAATAATCTGGCATTTGCTGGTATCTAATACATTTCCCTATATTTTCAGCTGTCTATTGTTAGTCAATCTCCACAAAAAACACTCTTTCTTACAACAATTCTTCAGAATCACCTGGCATTCTGGGCAATCCAGAAATTCGAGTACTAACGTCCCCTATACCTACACTTAGGATCTTAGGTACATGTATAAAATACATACGGGCATATCAACAAGGGCTTTATCTCTGCTTTTTTGGCTTTAAAAGCCAAAAAAGCAGAGATAAAACTAGCGCCCTATCAACAACAGGGTGCTAACACGCAAATTTGCATGTTAGCACCCTTTTACTCTACGCTTCCCCTTGCATCTCTAATGAGATGCAAAGGGGGCGTTCCAGAGTAAAATAAGAGGATAAATGTCGCTAAGCGACATTTCTCCTATTATCAAGAATGTCGCTAACCCTGTTAGAGACAAAAAAAGCAGCGCTAACCGCGGTTAACGCTGCTTTTTTACGTCTGCTAATTTTCAGACTTAGCCATGATATCCTATGGAAGGAGGATATCATGGCTAAGTTTGCCTGTCCCTATCAACAAGGTAACGTGTGATTATCGCTGGGTTTCCAGCGATAATCTCACGTTAGCCTGTTAGCGTGTAGATTTTTATCGCTATTGAGATAAGCGTTGCTAATAGCACGCTATCTCAGCGATAAAAATTCACGCTAGCCGGCGATAATTATCCTCACGCTAAGAGCGCTGAGCGATAATTATCGCCGGTTGTTGTTGATATGCCCCCTTGCTTTTATTCAGCTAATATTTCTATTCATTAGTGTTAGATCTGGCTTTTACAGCGAGTTTATCCCCAGATTTCTTTGCTAGTGGTCTTCCTTTTCTGACAAATTTGTTGGCCAAGTTATGCAGAAAGTTTGTGCAGGTCTTGGTATCAAGCAAAAGTTCCATGCGGCAAATCATCCACAATCAGCGGGTTTAGTAGAGTGTTACAATGGAACTTTGAAGTTGAAGTTAGCAAAGGTTCAAGCAAGTACAGGACTCAATTGGCCTGATGCTTTGCCGTTAGCTCTGCTATCCAACAGAACTGCAGTACACTCTCGTTTGGGACTTAGCCCTTACGAAGTGGTATTTGGCCGTCCGGCCAACGTATGGGGAATACCTCGCCCTAAAAAATTCTCAGACTTGCCATATCCAATGTTGATTGATTATCTGCATGACCTTACGACTAAATTGCGTGTTCTTCATCAACAGGTTCAGAGTGCTCTGCCGGAGGCCTCCACAGACCCAGGTCACTCCATCCGACCAGGTGACTGGGTGTGTGTGAAGAATTTTCAGAGGTCCAGCAATTTGCAACCCAGGTGGCGGGAGCCTCGAATGGTCTTGTTGACTACAAGGACAGCAGTTAAAGTCGAAGGAAAGAAAAATTGGATTCACGGTGTGCATTGCAAGAAAGTGCCATTGCCTTTGCCTTTTGATCAGTGGGTTCGTAGAGGGGTTGGTGACTGTGAAAGCGAAAAGACTCCACGATTCGTGCCTTTTAGTGATGCACACCTGAAAGGAACACTGTCTGAGAAAGAGGACGACGACATTTTACAGGAAGCATTTCCATCGCATCGTCGCTTGGATACAACTGAACCACGAACATTGTTCCAAAATCAGAATGTTCCAGGGAAAGAACACTACAATTTGAGACCCGGGCCAAATAACATTTAAGACCTTTCTTCTCCCTTGTGTAGTATTCTGTCCCAGTTGCAGGGTCACGGTAGGAGTCTAGGTCACGACCTGAGTAGTGACAATAGGTCTGTAGGATCTTCAGTGTCATAGGACGGTAGAGCATCGTGACTTCAGTGATTGAGGAAGATTGCCGTGAGCATCCATTAATAAGATGGAAACTACACTAAGTAATAAAGAAAGAAGAGATGAAATGAAGAAAACATCCTGTAAAATAATGTACAGTCGTTTTAGTATAACTTTATGTGTTTTTATATCATTATGTATTGTTTTGGCGATTATTGGTTGGATAATTTATGCTTTGCAGCCAAGAAATACCCCCCCTTCTTCCTCTTTGCCTTCCTCTACTGTCTCTCCACACCTCTTTTATACTCTCCCTTCACATGAACTCGTCAGAAGAACTGAGTATTATAACAATTCCTTTATCCAGCTATTACATCAGCACCAATTAGTGGTTAATACAACTGATTGTTGGATGTGTGGTCTTATGCCACATACCACAGAGAAAGGAATGCCATATCTAGTCCTTCCTTTTTCTTATGAGGGTTCTGCTTGGGCTTACTTCGTCATCTTCTCTAATGCTTATCAAAGCAAATTCAGACGACCTATTAATTCACATATTAATTATCCGGATTTTAGTCACAGTTCTTTGATTAAGGGTATGGTAGTTATGGCTAAAATTATGGAGAACAGCAAAATCTCAGTTGACTAAAGAAAAGCATACACTGATTGGAACGTCACCCAATATATGTCGAGTCTCAGTAGTAAGGTTGGAAAAGGAAAGTCCTCGCCAATCTGGACTATACCGCATCAGGGTAACTTCTGCTTACAGATCAATGATCGCCCTTCTGACACTACACAAAGGAATAACTGCTCCTACACGTACGTTTATTCCTCTCAGAACTCGCCTCCTCTAGTGCCTTCTTAAGGCACCTATTTCATCTGCTATGATAGAGCTTATACTTGGTTACCAACGGGTTTCTCTGGTACTTGTTATATAGCTTTTCTTCTTCCCCCTACCTACACTGCTTCCGCAAATCATCACCGAACCCGATATGGCAGAGGGATTATTGATTCAAAGGACACAGCAGGACAAGAAGGAGGAGATTTCCTTAAAGGTTTTCTTCCCTTCTGGGGTCCAATGGCTAACAGCAGAAATATAAGGCAATTGGTCCATGTCGTAGAGACTACAATAGAGATCACTGTAGGAGCCTTAAGTAACATCACGGCAGAACTACAGGCGGATCGTCTTATGACCTTGCAAAATCGAGTTGCCTTAGACTTTGTTCTTGCCGATCGTGGTGGAGTGTGCAAATTGATCGGGTCAAGTTGCTGTATTTTCATTCCTAATGACGCTCCGACAGTATACCAAGCTATCTCCAATTTGCACATAATCTCTGAGTCTATTCATCAGGACGAAGGAGATTGGTCTTTAACGGAATGGTTTTGGGGACTACTGTCCAAATGGGGTTGAAAAGCATTGACGTTCTGTTACATTTGCATTTTCAATGGTTGTTGTTCAACATGGTTAT
This sequence comes from Triturus cristatus, assembly GCF_964204655.1. Taxonomy (NCBI): domain Eukaryota; kingdom Metazoa; phylum Chordata; class Amphibia; order Caudata; family Salamandridae; genus Triturus; species Triturus cristatus. The sequence goes on along the minus strand of NC_140589.1, from coordinate 570,379,981 downwards.
GTTATGGCATAGTAGCATCTTATGAGAAACAGTTCTTGTTCCATTTGGAACCTTAAGGGACTGTGATGCTCTGGGCAGTTATCTCTGTCTGGATGATGCTGATCAGTCACCTTGGGTTGCTGTGCTGTTAAAAATAAATCCATTTTAAATTTATTGGACCTGAACTCCATCCTTGTAACAATGGCGACGAGTTATGAAGGAGAGGAACACTTGACCAACCAGACTACTACAGCACAGGTGTTGTGTGTTCTTTAAATTCCGATTTTATTGACCTTCTGAAACGGACCCTGCTGTTAAAAACGACACTTCAAGATTGTTACTTGTGGTGAAAACCGGACTTTTCCATGTGCTTGGCAACGTGAGTTAATCTATTTTGAGCATTTTGACATATTTATTTTACCAAGTGTTAAGCGCGAGGAAACTAACGTGTACTTTAAAAGTAAATACCTTGCCCTTCGGCCTTCCTGGAATCTTCAAGGGAGATAACTCACGCAGGCTGAACAATGCCAAGTGTTCTGATCGGAAGGTTGTCAGCTCTGCGCATGCATTTCAGGCTCAATTAGCGTGATTGTCTCTGGAGACATTCTGGCAGATTACGATCTCCATGGTTAAAAATAGAAGCTTTTAACTACGCGTGTGTCTTCTATGGTTTGAAAGGCTTGACTTGTTTACATGACAACTGTTGGTAACGAAGGAAGTCACCGGAATAAAAAAAAAAGCACTAAGTTCAGAACAGCACTTTCAACAAAATTGGGAGTTCATCAAATATAAAGGAAAGTTTTGTTGCCACCAGTTAATACTACTAGTCATTATTATAAACAGTTTTTACTCTATTTTTTTTTGTGCTGTTTCTTCGTTCTGGTTTCAAGAGCAACAAATAAAAAAAAAAAAGGTGGTTTGCAATTATATACACATGAATGTGAACTAATTCCTTGTATAAATATATAACCATATATATATATATATATTTTATTTTGGATTGCAAGTCTGTGTGCTTTACTGATTCAAAACAACAAAATGCAATTCGACCCGCCCGACAAGTTTTTACAAAACAAAAATACTCCACCAGAAACTAATACATTACTTATTAAGTACAAACATTACTCATCATCAAACCTTCTTGGAGCTGTTCTTATGCGATCAGAAACTTTAACACTAGAACAATCTGAGAAGTGGATGTTAACTGTAAAAAGTACCACCATTAATAAGTCTGAGGTATCAGACGATATATGTGTGGTCAAACGTACTGAGACACAACAAAGTGATCATAAAGGCGAGCAGAACCCTTCAGGATATAATTCCTTTCGTGGTGGTACACATCCTTTTCATAAGAAATTCGAAAGGAATGATAGACCTGGATCCTGTTACAGGTGTGGTAGCAAGCTACACTTAGCTAATTATGGGGGTTGTCCAGCAATTAACAAAGAATGTAAGAAATGTGGTAGGATTGGTCATTTTGCCTCTGCATGCAGGGATGTTAGGAAAAACAATTTTTCTACTCAAGGCAGAGTATCTTAAATGGCTGAGTTGGATAATACTGTTCATAAATGTGAAACTTGTAGTTGCAAAGAACATAACAAAGGTTTTGTAGTTTCTATCTATGAGGAAATTTCTAGCATAAACAATACAGTCTCCAATGAATATAAGAAACCTCCCATGTGTGTGGTGGAAATCTCTGGCGTATTAATAGACCTGATGGCGGATTCTGGTTCACCATGGACCATTATTTCAAATGACTATTTCCAGCAAAAACTTAGTTCTGTATTGCTACCTTCACAATTGTTACCGTCCGACATAATTGCACATGGTTATGATGGTACAAAAATTGATATGATGGGGTATTTCGAGGTAAATTTACGGTTCAAAACAAGGGAAATAGATGTCAAGTTATACATTGCGGTCAAAGGCATAAATGTTTTGGGATGGTGGGACCAGTGGAAAATAGGCGTTATCCTTAATCCCCGTTCTAGTGAACCTGTATTATTGGATGAGGAAGTGCATTTAAACAACATTTCACATGTTTCTTCACAAGTGAAAGGAAATGTCATAAGGGGTAATTTCAGTGATGTATTTTCAGACACGTTAGGTAAGCTTAAAGATTATACCCACAGGATAAAACTTAAAAGAGATGTTGATCCGGTAAAACAAAAACTAAGAAATGTACCGATCAACGTCAGGGAAGAGCTTAAGAGCATGTTAAATGATTTAGTAGCAGAAAAAATTATTGAACCTATTGATTCGGCTGAGTGGGTTTCTCCCATTGTTTTGGTAAGAAAACCAGATAAAAAATTGAGAATGTGTGTTGATCTAAGAGCACTCAATGCTGGCATCATAATTGATTGCCATCCCCTTCCCAACATAAATGAAGTGGTTTCAATGTTAGAGGGTGCGAAAGTATTTTCCACTTTGGACCTCAGGTCCGCCTACCATCAAATCTGCCTCACTGAAGACTCCAAACCACTTACGGCATTCATCACTCCCCAGGGTTTATATCAATTCACTAGAATGCCGTTTGGGTTAGCCTCAGCGGCTTCGGTGTTTCAAAAAGTGATGTTTAACATATTTAGGGATGTGGACAAATTCTTCAAGTGTTTTCAAGACGACATCCTAATTTTTTCAAAAGATGAGGAAGAACATTTCAAGCATTTAACTGAGGTGTGTGGAAGGTTAAGACGCTGTGGATTAACCCTTAAAGCAGATAAATGCAAAATGTTTAAAGATTCAGTTGAATATTTAGGTCACACTTTATCTAAGGATGGGGTAGTACCTAAGAAATCTAATGTTGAAGGAATAGTGAAGGCTCCACCTCCATCGAACAAGGAACAGTTGTTATCATTCACAGGAATGTGTGAATACTACAGTAAGTTTGTTGAAAACTTCGCTCACAAGATGGAGCCCTTGAGGAAATTGTTAAGAATGAAAGTTGTTTTTGAATGGGGTTCAGAACAACAAAAAGCTTTTGAACTTATTAAAGCTGAAATTCTGAAGGCTCCTACCCTTAAACCTTATTGCATGAACAAAGAATGCATCATTACTGTGGATGCAAGCTTATATGGAATTGGAGGTGTTTTATCCCAAAGATGTGGTAAGGATGAATGGAATGTTTGTTTTGCATCCCGCACGTTAAATGACACTGAGCGTAGATATGCAGTAATAGAAAAAGAACTTTTAGCATGCGTGTGGGCCATTGAACATTACAGGAACTACATTTGGGGTAGTAAGTTTATCTTGAGGACTGATCATAAACCCTTAGTTAACATACTTTCTCCGGGGGGTGGCTGGAACTCTACCGCCCGAATAGCAAGACTTACCTCTAGATTACAAGAATATTGCTTCATACCAGTGTTTGTTCCTGGAAAAAAAAATGTCATGGCAGACTTCATGTCTAGACTTCCATGTCAGGTTTCTGATAACAGTGACTGTGAAGATTCTGAGGTGATTACCACAATTCAGGATGTTGTGAATGGAACCTTTGAGGATATTTCTGAAAATAGCTGGAGATGTTGTGAGAAGGAGGATATCATATGGCAAACTGTCAAAGAGTATATTTTGAAGGGTTGGCCAGAAAGGAAAATGTTACCAGAAGAGTTTATGCCAATGCATAGAGTTGCAGATTCTCTGGTATTAGAAGGTGATTTTATGTTTAAAGATGGTAAGTGTGTGCCTCCTTGTGGAATTCAAAAGGTCATTATAGACTTGGCACACAAGTCACATCCAGGAATATCAGCGATGAAGCGTTTGGTTAGGAATTATTTCTGGTGGCCTGGTTTGGATCGCATGGTAGATCGCATTGTAAGAGAATGTGATGTGTGCATGGCAAGTGAGAATATGTTAAAACTTAACACTCCTCCTTTAAAGAATACTGAATGGCCAACTGAGCCTTGGAAGAAAGTGGCATTTGACATGTCTGGTCCTTTCCTGTGTTTACCGCGTGATTCCCAGTATGCATTTGTCTTAGTGGATTATCACTCCAAATGGCCAGAAGTTAAATTTTCGTCAGGTGCCTCGACCAATTTAGTCATAGAATTTTTCAAAGAGATTTTTTCTAGAGAAGGATGTCCAGCTGAGCTTGTTACAGACAATGGTGTACAACTCACATCCAATGATATGGAAAACTTTTTGAAATGTCATAACATCAAACACCATACTGTTTCAGTTTATGAACCACATGAGAATGGTCTTGTTGAACGGTTTAATAGGGTGTTAAAAGGGTATGTTGCAGATGCAGTAAAAGTGAAGGATAATTGGAAAAATTTTGTAAGGGAAAAATTATGGTTGTACCGCATCACACCCCATTCCACTACGGAAGTCAGTCCTTTCCGTCTTTTAAAAGGGAGAGATCCTGCTTCCAAGATTTGTCCATGGTGGTTCAAGGAGAAATGCAAGCATAAGTCTTTTTCTGATTCCATGGTTACTGGAGTTAAAGAAAGAGTTTCTTCCAAACAAATGAAAACAAAAGTGTGGTATGATAACAAGTGGAAAACTAAAGCTCACAATTTCAACAGGGGTGATTGGGTCAGGGTTAAAAAACCTGGTTTAACTATGAAGGGTTCAGGAAGTTTTGGTAAACCCATGAAGATTGTGAGGGTTTTTGATAACAGTGTCATAACCCAAGATGGAAGATTATGGAATGTTAAACGTGTTGCTAAATGTCACAATATACCCAGTCAAGCTGTGTGCTCTCCATCAGTGAGTGATAATGATAATGTAGCTTCTAGAGTTAAAGTTTCTGATCGCATAAGAACAGCTCCAAGAAGGTTTGATGATGAGTAATGTTTGTACTTAATAAGTAATGTATTAGTTTCTGGTGGAGTATTTTTGTTTGTTAAAAAAAAAGGGAGATATGTTACATTTGCATTTTCAATGGTTGTTGTTCAACATGGTTATGTTATGGCATAGTAGCATCTTATGAGAAACAGTTCTTGTTCCATTTGGAACCTTAAGGGACTGTGATGCTCTGGGCAGTTATCTCTGTCTGGATGATGCTGATCAGTCACCTTGGGTTGCTGTGCTGTTAAAAATAAATCCATTTTAAATTTATTGGACCTGAACTCCATCCTTGTAACACGTTCCTTGGTATAATCCTGACCATTATATCTTCCTGTTGCCTTTGTATGCACTGTGGTCCCACTATCTGTGATCTTTGTGCTACTATGTGCATCCCAAAACCCAAGCCACAAGTATCAGAAAACATAAGAATGATGTTACAGCAACAGCTCGATGACCTCATGGCTATTGACGTGGACTCAGATCAACATGAGTCTATCTTGCCTGAGTTCTGGCAAAAGGAGGGTCTGAGGAACTTCGATTTTCGATCATGATCGAATTGACCCGCCATTTAGTGGCCCGCCGCCATTTTGTGTTGCCATCACTCAGGCAGCACGGCGAACAAAGTCTATTCTGCTTTTTCTGTAGCCTGGTGTCGAAATACGCCCTCGGCCTCTATTTGCAAAGCTGGTGTTAGAACTAGCCGAGTACACTAATCCCTGTCTGGCTTTTGTAATCCGCGTCTCAACTATCTGTTGGCTCACACTATTCTTTCCTGACCTTATCTTATCGACTAGCCTTCACTGTCTCCTGCTAGTATTCTCTCGTTTCACGACTGTCCTCCAATACACACAAACATATCTCGCCACCTGCAAGTTAGTTATGAATCTGTAATGTATTAGCCTGAGGGTGGGGTGACAAACACAGTTGGAGGAGAGGTCTCTTCGAGTCATCTGATATTTCTGTTTTCAAACCTTTCCTATTGGTTCCGCCTTGTTTTCCAACTTTCCTTATTGGCTCTTTCTTTTATGCTCTGGGAGTGTATTTCGTTAATAATTGTATCATTGTATAGTATTTAACCTGATGCGCCACAGAGTGAAGTGGAAGTCTCCTGAGAACCTACTTTGTGTACTTCTAGGATAACTGTACTAGCTGCAGCTAAATAAATCCAATCTTCTAACGCCGACAGAGTGTCCCGTGTCTCTGTGTAGCGAAGCAGGTGAACTCCGGAGACCTTGGGCGTACCCTGCGCCGCCAGGCCCAAAAGGTTCTGGTTCTTCAGCATCACCTCCTCTCCAGTAATGAACCGACGCATCACCTCCCCTGCGCAGCAGTAAGGAACTGACACATCACCTCCCCCCGGAGCAAGGAACTAACGTATCGCCTTCCCTGAGTTTAAGGAACCGACGCATCGCCTTCCCTGCGGCCCTTATTGTTTGTTTGCTGTATTGTGGATTTTTGTCTTTTGGTCTTGTTTGGATCAGATAAAGATCACTTATTTTTCTAAACTGGTGTGGTGTCCACTTTTGGTGTTTTCACTGTATTACTGTATGTGTTCACAAATGCTTGACACCTCTGAGATAAGCCTATCTGGTTGTGCCAAGCTACCAAGGGGTTATTTTAGAAGTGTATCCCTCTTACTCTAACTAGGAAGACGGGTCCCTACTTGGACAAAGGTACCTACCTCTGCCAACTAGAGACCCCCATTTCTAACAATTAGATATTTCATTATCAGGTTATACATTGTTGTTACAAAATCAAACAAAACTGTAAACCTCCGGTCGATTGTTGGCTCTGGGTGTTTTAGTCTTTTGAACACACTGCAAACACTACACATGTCTGAGACAGGTATAGTCTGACTAAGGAAATGGTATAATAAGTCTGTGAATCTGCCTACCTTGATGAAAATTACAGTTGAAAATGATCCATTTCTCTTTTCTTTCACAAGGTCACTAATTTGTGAATTCACTACCTTTATGAAATACTTGAGCAAGCTACACAATAGACCTGTTGCTAAAGTTAAAATGGTGTCTTTTATTCAGCAATCTCTCTCTTTCTGGGATCTCACATGGATTTCTCACATTTCCTTCAACAATTGCAAGTAAACATAATTCAAAAAAGAGACTATCTGTTCCTTTCCACCAATAGTGTACGACTCCATGTTGGTGCAGAGCCACACATCCTTTCCTTAAGAAATGCTTCACCTAGCCTTAGAAATAAACAAAACAAATAAGACCCCTTTCTGGTGCACACATGTGTGGTACTGTGCCTCAGAAAGGAGCCACAATGATAAATACAAAAGAAGTGATGGCTGCAATACTCGAAATAATCTCAGCCACAATTACTCAGGTTGCATCCAAATCCGTTATTTCTGACAACCATCATGCCTCCTCAGATTAGACCTGCCATACTCAAATCAGCATTGATATTGCTCCAATAGGCACAGTCCAGCCCTAATGGCCTAGCTGATTCCTCTCTGAATCAGAACGCAAGCTACAAAAGACCAGTTGAGGACCCAAGTAATTACCAATGGCTGAGATTAATTCAAGCATATCATCCATCACTTTTCTCTATTTTCCAGAAATGAGACAGATTTTATTTGAATCTTTTCTTAGACTAAAGTAAATTCCACGCAAAATATGGCTGGGGCACAAAGACATGCTTATTCGATCACAATTTTTCTCTTGCATAGAGAAGCATTGTGAGCAATGTGACCTTCTAATGGCAAATGGTTATTGGAAGATGAATGAATAATTTTTGCCTATCCCTTTTCCATTGCCTGTTTCATGTCTTTGATTGGTGAGATCCTTCCCTCCCCCATCCAGAAAAACTGCATTGTGCCAGTGAGCATAGTTATGGAGGATCTGGGGTCAGTGACCGTTGCGCCTAGTCGTTTTTTATTTTCTTTATTTTACGGAGTTTTATATAGCGCAAACTTGACCAGAAGGTATTGGGTATCAGAGCGCTTTACATAGCACCAGTTGCGTTACATGAGGATACATTCATTTTTGTTAGGCACTGGGAGATTAAGTGATTTGCCTAGAATCACAGGATGTTCAGCGTCATTGCCGAGACTCGAACCCAGTTCCCCAGATTCGCGGTGGACCGCCCTAGCCGTTAGGGTAACTCCTCTAGTCCCTCCCATAGATTCACAAAATGGCTCAATCCATGGAAATGCCTCCCTACCACCGTCTTTTCTCGGTTGGACGGGCCTGGCGGTTTCGGCTGCACTGTGGAATCCTGCCAAATAAATCAATGGTGGCCAGATCTGGAAAACCAGGGAGAACACAGACCACAGGAATCCCCAGCGAAGGCGCAGCTATGGCAGGGGGCAGTCATCTGGTGGAGACCTTCGGAGCGACGGACGATGTCAGATAGCGTAGGAGACCTGGAAAGCAAAAACGAGAAACTGGAGAGAAGAAAGCAACAGTCAATACTGCAATTCAAGTAGAGGAGGGATGCACATAATCTACTGTTGCTTCCATGTTTTCCCGCCTGACAGTTGACTCGCAGAAAAAGAAAATGTATCACCTGAGATGTGGGGAGTTGAAAATATAGCAGATGTGAACTGTGGCAGGAATGAGAGGGATATAGTGGAAGAATAATCCTGTGGGCTGTTGGATGGTGGGTTAGAAGTCCTCAAAACCCTAGACCCTGTACCTGATATTTACCCTAAGAACCTGGTAGAGAACTTAGTAGAGAGTGGTGGAATAAACAAATTAGCCACGAAAGAGCCCACAACACAAATAATTGATGCTGAGATCCCTGGCCAACTGAAAGGAGGCCCTGGGGATTGAAAATTGGATACACAGGCGAGTGTAGGAACCTCTAAAGCCTTATGGCTAGGTAGAGGGGAGCTGTCACCTGATCTGCCAGGAGAGAAGTTTTTCTCACTAACAGACGATTCAGTTTCTACTGATCAGGGAAATACGCTCTCAGATAGTGAGCCTCTCTCGGATTCTGGTAGTAGCACATCAGTCGACAAAGTTCTAGTGACACAGAGGAAGATATCTGCTGGAAAAAGGGGAAAGATAGCCAGAGGAAGAGTGCTGGCAAACAGCTAAAATGGGCTACTCAGACACTCAACTGATATCTCAGGAAGAGGGGGATGAAGAACGCCCAAAGGAGAGCCCAGAAGAACATATACAGTCACTAGAGCCTTCTCTGATGGCTATTTTTATGTCCATTAAGCAAGTACACCTTTAACGCCACTAAGGATGGATTTGGGCATCCTTCCCATTGCAGACCTAATTGCTTCACGCCCACTGCTTTATTGGCGACAGCTGTGGAGTAAGCCAGAGCTAGGACATTATAGAGAGGAATTAAAGGCTGTAATGTCCACTCTGGGGGCGGGTAGTATCCTGTGGTTCTCCTTTATCAGAGACTCATTCCGTGCGATAGGAAGGGAGTACCTATGGTCGGCACCAGAGGAGTCATGCTCAGCTATTTCAAAAAAATCCTTGGTTTGTGTGCTGAAGGAGTATAAATTGTCACGCATTTTACAGACCGCTAAATCTTCTAGTTTAACCTATGGGTTCCTGGACATAAAACAGCAATATAAATTGAAGCAGGTGTTGGATTTTATTCAACCGCCAACAGCAAAACAACTGTTTTTGCAATTTAGATATGGGACGCTGCCGCTCCATGCACTTACCAACAAATGGGCAGGCGCTACCACCCACCTTTGCCCGGGGTGCCTCGTAGAGGAGGAAACTGTAATTCATGTGTTGTTCTTCTGATTGGCATATACGTGGGCAAGGTCAAAGTGGGTTACTCAACTGTGTAGGAACCTAGGTATTAGAAATTATAAGGAATCCTACAGGGTTTTAAAATCTGATAGTAACCCGGTTTTTGTTGTTGCAATTTCTAAGTTTCTTTTTGCAATGTGGTGTAAGCGAAGGTATCTATTGAAAAATTTATGTGAGAATTAGTAATACCCGCTCCCACTTGTCAACTATTGTGACCCTAGTTTTGGCAAAAACCTAGCCTGTAAGCGTAGGTATTTTATCAAACAACTGATACGAGATCTATTAAGACCTGATTTTAATTGGCTGCTACTGCGACTTGAGTTTTATATAAAAACATAGGCTCTGAATTTCCTTTTAACTTTTTTAGTTTAATTTATATTTTTAATGATTGGTTTGCACTGATTATATTTCCCATAGTGATGATTATCATTTTATTCCCGTTTCCCACTGGGTGATTATTACTGCTATCTATGCTTGTACTATTTTATAATAAGTGGTTCTTACGACATCGTATTCTTTCTTGATATTCATTTTTAAGTGGTTGTGTATATGTATGTACTTTTATGGCCGCAATAGCCAAAATAAAGGTTCATGAATGAATGAAGTACAAGAAGACACCAGGAACAATAGGCAAAGAGCAAGAGTCGCTGCAAAAAACTACAAGTCGGTATTTGTAAGCTAAATAAAACATGTGACAAAATTGCTGAATGGTTGACCTCTGTGGAAACACGGACTGAGTTTCTAGAAGCTGAGGTCAAATCCCTGAAACAACAAAGCACCAGCCAAGGAGCAATCATGTCAGACGTAATGTTTAAGCTGAAGGAGCTGTAAAATCGCCAACGAAGAAACAACTTGCACTTTTTAGGGACACTGGAGGGAGTGGAAAGTACCAAACCTAAAATTTGTATGGTAAATCTCTTAAAGAGGGCTTTGCCTGACTAGCTGAACTGGAACTGGGATTCCGAAATCCAACGAGCTCATTGATTTCCACTTACGATGAAAAAGCACCAGAAAGGGAGACCTAGAGAGATGCTGGTATTTTTCGGGGAACTTTCTACTGAGACAACTAGTATATGATCATGCTCATCCCAATGCTCCAAAATCCAGCAATGGTGTGTCAAACCAGGCTTTGCCCACACCACAGTGGAAAGACGCTGGCACCTACAACAGTTGTTTTCCCCCTTTTAAAAAATGTGGGCTGGGGTTTTCCTCCAAAATCCAGCAATACTCAAAATAGAATATCAAGGATCTATACGTAGTTTTACATCGGAGATCCAAGCACAAGAATACTTGGAAGAATTAAGGGGAAAGGAGAAAAAGGGGGATCCCTCGAAATGAAGGGATGGTCGCTATGCTGAGCTCCTCTGGCTCTAAGATGAACAATGTGACTAAGTAGTTGGTTTTACCGGATATATTAATATTGTTATGAGAGAGACGGTGGGGCAGTATGTCAGATGCACATCGTTCAAGCTGTGCTTGATTGCCCGCATACAGGGGAGGGTGAAGGGGGTGAGGGGGGTTCACTAACAGGGATGTAGAGGGATGTAGAGAGGTAAAGGCCATTGTGGGCTTGGTGTCACATGGTTGTGATATGGGGTGCTTCAGTGGATTGGCGAAGGTGAAAAACATATGTCAGGTCAATAGGATTCAAAGATGGGTAGACTGCGGATAGGAACAATGAATATTTGTGGGCTAGATGATTTGAAAAAAGGGAGATAGTAGCACTAGGTCTGCAATTTCTGCAGGCAGACATAGTCTGCTACAATAAACTCATCTAGAGGATAAACAGAAGGCCCTGTTAAAGTATTTGGGCTATAATATAGTAGGAACAATGACACAAGGGACTCACACTCGGGGGTAGCTATTCTAACTCACAACAAAAGGATACCGTTTCCTCGAGTCCGGTAGGTGCAATGGGGCAGTGGGTCATAGCTGATTGTTTAGCCCCAGGGTTCCCTAGCTTTACATTACGCTCTTTATATGGTAGTAACATTGATGACCCTTCCTTACTAGAGTGGATATCTAATGAACTGGTGCATTGGCAACTCCTCATTGTAAAATGTGGCGACCTCAATATCAGCCTTACACATGCCTGGGGGTGTGGGCAAACGTATATGGGGAGGAAGCCCATGGTCTTTCAAGCACTATGTAATCTTTGTCAGGCAAATGGTTTGTGTGATGCATGGGCCGAAATTAGACCTTTAGAACATGGGTCCACATACTATTCAGCTCCTTACCAGAAACATTTTATATTGGATTACTTCTTGGTATCATCTCTGGCTACGCAGAAGCGCACAATTGAATCTTTTCCTAGATTTCTTTCAGTTCATAACCTACTGGTTAGGTGGAGGGTGGCGGCCGCAGGGAAAGACCTACTTCTTGGACCTCGGAGAGTACACTCCTACTGGATGAAAGCTATGTAGGTCACATGAAGGTGTGGATTAAAGAATTTCTGCTAAATATTCTTCGTAACAGCCTCATTGGGGTGTGGGACACCTTAAAAGCAGGTATTCGGGGAGAAACAATCCAATTCTTGATTGGAACAAGAAAAAAGTAAAAGGATTATATGCGGCTTGCCCAACAAAGCCTAACCCAGGCAGAAGGTAATCTGATTACTGCCCTACAACAGATAGTAGATGAAGCCCAAATGGAAGGACCTCTTGCTAAAGCTGCATTTGGCAAAAGATTGTTAAAAAAGGCAATAGACAAGGTAACAGCAGGGCGAGAGAAAATGTATGTGTAGTGAAAGGGTGGACGATTTACTCTCAGGGTTTACTAGACTTATACGCAATGAAATTAGCACGGTGAGGGATCCTACTTTGGGTCTGGTTTCGGAAGATGTTGAAATACGTGCTGCCTTTTATAAATATTATCAGACCTTATATACGGAAGACTTGGGTAGCCTGCCTGAGAATTTAATACATGATACCGATCGGGGGGGGGGCATTATACCAGGAGCAGAGGGATCAATTAGATCTTCCACTGACTTGAGATGAAATCTTGTTAGCAATGTCAAAATTGCCTAGAGGGAAAGCTGCGGGTCCTGACCAAATTCCAACGGAGTTCTATAATGTTTTCCATGAGTAGTTATTAAAAGAAATTATGACAAATATGTATGTACAGATCTCGAAAGGAACTGTTCCACTGATGTTCTGGGCCTCTGCAAAGATCATAGTTTTCCTGAAGTAAACCAAACCTTTACAAGAGCTGGGGTATTACCGTCCAATAACCCTGAATAACGGGGATGTTAACATATTTTAAAAAGGTTGAGCATCCCGTCTGTCACAGGATATTTATAGGGTTATCTCCAAGGGGCAGCATGGTTTCATCCCCAGTAGGGGCACTATAGAACATATTAGAAAGATCATTACCTTGTTTTATGCCGGACAAGTGTGAGGAGACTCTATGCCTGCAATCTTTTTAGATGCTGAAAAACCATTTGATAGGGTCTCCTGGCAATTTCTCTGGATTTCAATCCATAAGAAAGGGATAGGGTCTAGTTTTATGTTGGTGGTTAAAGCTCTGCATAAGGATCTTGAGGCTATAGTATGTATAAATGGGGAAGAGACAGAAGCCTTTAAAATTACAAGAGGAACGGGACAAGGATGTCCATGCTCACCTCTCCTATTCACTTTGTATATTGACCTTTTCCTGAAGTACCTGAAAAGGGCTGCGGATATTCCCCCTTTAGTCATGTTTGAGCAGGAAAGCAAGGTGCTGGCTTACGCCGATGACATAGGCCTAGTTACCTCTAATCCCGATCAGGCTGTCGGGGCAATTGTAGAAGTCGCACGGAGATATGGTGCACTATCAGGTTTTGCCCTGAATAGGGATAAGATGCAGATCATTATTCATGAATTTGTTTCTTTCACTGATTACAGACTAATAAAAAAAGTTGTTTATTTGGAAGTCACGTTAAGCTTGATCTGGACGAGGTAATAAAGGAAAATCCGGAGCCATGTGCTGAAGAGATCCAAAAGGCACTTAAAAGCATGAATAATCTATGCCTACAATTGATTTAGAGGAGTAACTTAAATAAAAAAGAATTCTTTCCTAAAATATTTTACTTCTTAAGAGCAATTGCCCTGGCAAACGTTATTTTTTTAGCAAATGAGCAATAGTGGGAGGAACGAACAAGTGACATATATGTACATCATAAATGCAGACTGGAGGCATTTTTTTTACATGTGTATATTCATTCAAAGGATTTTAAAAACAAAAAACAGAGCAATACCCACACAATTCTAAGAAAGTGTAATTAAATGTACATTTATGAGCATAATACTTTTGTAGAACACCACAAAATTGTAAACAAGATGTCATGAACACAAAAAGTCCCTGCTTTCTGTGTTTTTATTGGCATCAAAGCTATTGGGTTCAAGTGTGCCACAATGATTATATTGGGGCTTCTGATCAAAATAAAAAAATCCAAACTGGGGTGGTGTGGTGAGCAAAAGAATGATGGATTAAACCAAGATCCTTGTGACTGGGGGTGAATGTCTGCATTGTCCAGCATTCCGTCAATCAATTGTTTCTTTTGCAAATGTCGCCCTAAGTGGGAAGGGTATGCCCAGACGTGGATCTTGCGCTCACTACACTTCTGGATTCAAGCTAGCCTGGCTAATCGAAGGGTGATGCCACGAAACCGGTCCCAGGATGCTTGTTTTCGGTCCAGGGAGGACCTGGCTAGGCAGTTCGGGCTGGACTGTTACCACAAGGAGCAGGGTCAAGACTGATTTGCATATGGCTGGGTCCAAACTGGGGTGGTGTGGTGAGCAAAAGAATGATGTATTAAACACAGATCCTGTGACTGAAAGTGAATGTTTGCATTGTCCAGCATTCCGTCCATCAATTGTTTTTTTTGCATATGTCGCCCTAAGTGGGAAAGGTATGCCCAGACTTGGGTCTCGTGCACACTACACCACTGGATTCAATCTAGTCTGGCTGATGAAGGGTGATGCCCTAAAACCAGTCCAAGGATGCTTTTTTTTGGTCCAGGGAGGGCCTGGCTTGGCAGTTTGGGCTAGACTGTTTCCACAAGGAACAGGGTCAAGACTGATTTTCATATGGCTTGGTCCAAACTGGGGTGGTGTGGTGAGCAAAAGAATGATGGATTAAACCCAAATCCTATTGACTGGGGATGAATGTTTGCATTGTCCAGCATTCCGTTCATCAATAGTTTCTTTTGCATATGTCACCCTAAGTGGGAAAGGTATGCCCAGACTTGGGTCTCGTGCACACTAAACCACTGGATTCAATCTAGTCTGGCTGATGAAGGGTGATGCCCTAAAACCGGTCCCAGGATGCTTTTTTTTGGTCCAGGGAGGACCTGGCTTGGCAGTTTGGGCTGGACTGTTACCACAAGGAACAGGGTCAAGACGGATTTCCATATGTGTTGGTCCAAACTGGGGTGGTGTGGTGAGCAAAAGAATGATGGATTAAACCCAGATCCTATTGACTGGGGGTGAATGTTTGCATTGTCCAGCATTCCGTCCATCAATTGTTTCTTTAGCATCTTTCTAAAAGTGGCACTTTAAGGATTGCAATTTAATAACCAACTTCAACATAAACTGTGTTGTTAAATTGTGATTCCACAGACACCAAATTTGGGGGTCCCATCTCATCCCAATTGGAAATGAAACTTATATACTGTAAAAAGGCAATCTAAAGTTATTCACTGCGAGAGATAGGGCTTGCCATAGTGAAAAATGAATGCAAGTGTGTTTCCCTACCAAGACATGCCAAACTTAAAAATATCAACTAAAGAAATATAAATTTTACATGCATATAATGTAAAGTACAAACATATTAACTGCAAAAACCAAGCAAAATATAGACATTAGATTGGTAAATATATGGATTTAAATATAATTAACATGACTGTAATTTATTTTAAAAAAAGTTATTCTTGTTTAATGTAAGATGTTTAAAAGATACATAACATGGAAGATAACACATACGCAATATTTTATAAAGTAGTAAACATACAGGTAAATTTAAAAATGTAATGAACCTTTTCAAAAATCTAAACTTATTTTATGCATTAACATAACTGTATTTACCAGATACATATTCATTGTGAATAATTGATTTCAAATAAAATATAACAAGCATTTGCAATGCAATAGGTCTCGCATTTGTGAGGTTAGAGTTATTGGCTATGTGAATTATAGAGGATATGATGGGGGATAGGGAAATGAGTGGGGGAGGAAATGCTGCTGGCTTTCCTATATTTTAACTGTATTGTATGATAATGATAATTGCTTTCATGGCATAATTTTAAACTTGTGCACATAAAACATTTTCGTGCAGCATATTTTCATCAAAATAGGGATGATAAAATATTTACTGGATAACCTATATAATTAGAGAAAATCTAAATTGAAAAATCTTCATGACCAAACATGAATCAATTTAGCATGTGGTGAAAGTGAAATATGCTTTGGCTCTCCCGGTAATCTAAATCCCGTTTGGTTTCTCTGTCTGATTTGATTTAAAATGTTGAAAAGAACCAACCCAAAACAGTTGTGACGTTTTAGACTATTGAGCAAGACACCAGATAGTTCCAGAATTTACCTAAACGGGAATGACTAGCACTCCAGCAACTGGCTGGGGATGACTCTATAGGCGTAAAACCAGTCGACAAAGGGGGAGCTATAGTCATTCTGGACACTACTACCTACAGAGCCGAGTGCCTATGTCAACTGGGAAATAGAAGATTCTACAGACCCCTGAAAATGGACCCTACCAAATGACTCTCCTCAAAAATAAAGAGGATGGTGGACGAAGCCAAGGAAGAAGGTTGGATCACCGATCATGAAGCTTAATTTTTGGTCACACCTTATCCCATCACTCCCTACTTTTATGTATTGCCCAAAATACACAAGGAACAGCAACCACTGCCTGGGAGGCCGATCATTTCCGGCATTGGATCTATTCTTGAGCCTTTGTCGACTTTTGTTGACTTTTTTCTCCGACCACTGGTACTGAAGATGCTGACAAACATCCCGGATACGAAAGATCTTTTACGTCTCCTTGCAGAGACTCCCTTTGACGTAGAGCAGGATTATCTGGTGTCTTTTGACGTGGAATCCCTGTCTACCTGCATACCGCAGGAGGAGACACTTGCCACGATAGAGGCCTTACTCTACATCCATACTAGCGACAGCATCACTCCAGTGCACACCTGGCCATGAAAGAGAACTTCTTCAAATTTGAAGATGAACTTTATTAACAAACATCAGGGACGTCCATTGGGAGCGTTTTCGCCCCTAGTCTGGCAAATTTCTATGTACATCATTTCTAACAGACAGAGATTGTACAGGAACACAACCCCTACGGGAAACACATCCGTGTTTGTAAGTGCTACATCCACGATGTGTTTGTGGTATGGAGGGGCACACCCGAGACCATCATGTCTTTCTACCACTGGTTAAACACCAGAAATGATTTTCTTAAATTTACGTTTGAATTTTCCAATACCAGTCGGCCTTTTCTTGATATTCGCATATTTACTGAAAGGGCTGGCTTGAGAACTGAGTTATACAGAAAACCAATGGCTCTGAATTCACTCCTATCATATCAAAGCAATCATCCGAAATCTCTTCATGAGAATTTACCCTTTGGGCAATTCCTACGAATTAGGAGAAATTGTTCTTCCATGGAAAAATACATTGAACATGCCAGCAAACTCACCTCTCAGCTGAAAAAAAAGAAATTTCCATTAAATACCATTCGGAGATCCAGGAAGGGAGCTGCTAATAACAACAGAGAGGCTTTGATCGAAGTGGCACCTCCTAAAGAAGAACAATTTAGGCTGACCTGCGTTAATAAATTTTGCAGCTATTCTAACCAGATCAAAAAGAGTATCCTCAGACACTGGAAAATTCTCAACATTGGTAATAAACAGTTGCCTTGCCCTTTGTTTGCTTTTAAGATGAGCATGAACATTAAAGACCAAGTTGTACACACTCGGCCTATACCTAAGAAATCTTCCAACCAAGAATCTTTGTGGGGCCTACTACCTATCAAAGGACATTACCCGAATGGTTCTTGCGCTGTGTGCCCCTAAACAAAACAAACCACTGACATTGATATTGGCAGTAGCAATCCATGGATTTTATCTAAACACACAAACTGCAACAGCGAAAAATTGATTTAACTAATCACATACCCATGTGGCCTATACTACGTGGGAATGACGACGCTAAAGATCAAGACAAGGATACTAGAACATAAAAGCACTATTCGGTGCAAAAAGCAATCAAACAAAATGACGAATCATTCCTTTGATATGAATCACACTGAAGAAGATTTGAACTGGACAATCCTAGAACAACCTTGGATTCCTGCCCACATCACAGATATATCCAGATGTCTGTTTAGACATGAGCAACGGTGGGTGCACAGACTTAGGAGTAAAACTACTGGGTTAAATTATGATATTCCTTGGCTAGCCCTATAATCTAAGAGTGTAGTAACTGCATGCGCTCATTACAATACTAATGACCAGAGGAAACACTCTTTAAACATTCATTAGTATCATGGTGGACATTGCAAGTGTTGCTACTCAATGTTACAAGTAGTAGTAATTTGGTCTAACTTGTCCCTTCTACCATGAGTTACAGACCTTAGCACCATGTAGCCATGCACATATTCGATCAAACAGGGATTTTTAGGAAAATATGCATCCCCATTTTTACGATACGTCAATGTGCAATAAAGTTACTTAAGAACATCGGCCACACATGTTCATCCTGTCTTCATACTCTCCTTTGTAATACTAATGCTAGCATAGACTTCGTTTTCTTGTCTTCAAACTGACAGCATCGTGTCCAGTATAATAATTTATTTTTTAAAGAAATTTTAAAGGTTTTTTTTAAAATCAGAAATATCATTTTTCATTGCAGCGTCATGTACAACAATGCACGATAAAGTAATTCAGTAACAGCGCTCTTTGAAGGTGTAATGCGCAATAAAGTGATTCCAGAACAGCGCTTTTTGGAGTAGTACTGTGGCTCAGCAGCACACATGCGCAGTTCACCCAAAAGACTACGATCACAGGAGTTTTACTAGACACCTATGCTTCCACAAACAGGTGCACGTTCTGATGTCAGGGAAAGCATGCTCTCGTTAAGACTACTTATACTGCAGTCTTGGCTTCCCATCGGTACCTCCGGTTGCAGCTCTTGTACCAAGACAGGGTACCGACGGAGAGGTAAGCGGGATTTAGTGACGGGGCTCCGTGCGTTTATCTTGTGTGTTCGGTTGAATCTATCTGACAACAGTTTCCCGTTGTTTTGGGGTTCTTATGCATGCAGACAGGTGTCCACATAGTTAGGTTTTGTTAAACGACAGCCGTCTTTTATTCTAAGCATTTGAGTGTAATCACCGACAGCATTTGCAATTACATCTAGACTTTTTGTTAACCATAGAGTGGCCAAACTATTTAGAATTCAAATCCCTGCCTCTCAACTCGGGACTGCAAAGACCATTCAGTTTCAATAGTGGGGTTGATGAGGCTATGTCGCACTCACCATTACTCTAATTAAACGTCTTTTCCCGCTTCCCAACTGTAAATAGAAATGTGAAGCTGGAGATCAGACTCCACATACTAAACTATATAGCTTAACACTCTGGCTGTGAGTTGTTCTGACATAAAAGCTACCTTTATACATTTTTGCTGTTACACTGATTCCACAGGGTGTGGGCATTATCAGCAGAGCCCACACTTGTCTATTAATGATTTATGACCTGGAGTATCTATGTTATAGCCCTTGTACTGATATTGTCTGTACTGTTAGTTTATGCCAATACAGTAGCTTTTAGATCAGTGTGAGCATTCAGATTAAAATGCTTGACACATGATTTTATTATTTCTTTTCAGAGCGGGCCCCCTTCCCTGAGCTGTCGCCAGGTTGAGGTGTGGCCACTTATCCAAAACTTTGGGTAAGTGTATCTACTTAATCACACATATGAATACCCAGATGGGGTTGAGAGGATAAAATAGTATTCCTTCTCAAGCAGCACAAATGACATAGGAGATGACGGATTAATAGTTGTTTGATTTGTTGCTTCTGTTTATTTTGTCTCACTCTTATAGGTACATCCAGAAAAATCCGACAAAGAGTCATAGGATTACTGGTTCGGTACCAATATTTTGTTTCTTTCACTTCAAATCAGCAGCAGCTTTAGTTTTTTCTGGTCCTGATGAAAGCCTTGATACTCTCCAGGCTGAAACATGTCGACCTTTTTTTGACACTTAGCAGTTTAAATCCATACTGCTTATTGCACTGATTTTTAACCCTACCAGTGCCAGCAAGTGAATAAAGATTCCTGTTTTGCCCCCACTAGGTAATTTTACTTCATTCCTTGCGCTGCGTCCTTACTGCACTACAATTTACCTATGGGATTTTAGCATCATTGATAGTGTAGCAACATCTTAAAAACATCCCTGAGCTCCTTCCTCACATTGAGGGAGTTTTAGCCCTCAGTGGGACTAGGTTTTCCCACTGAGAGGAGAACCCCATATGATGAAGCATGCCACCTATGGTGGGTGAGGGTATTCGTCCTAGAAGGGATTTCTCCCATGTGGAGATTTTGTGAGACATCAGCCCGTCATTTCTCAATCTTCTTTGTGCTTGCACAGACCCGAGGATTTTTTGTGTTATAATTGTACTTGAATAGGGGATATTTTCTTTGCAGTTCTTTAAACCCTTTCCCTTGGACCCTCTCCTCTTGTTTCTTGTGTTATATATTGCATGGGAGATGGCAGTCATTGCCACACTAGTTATCTGGAATGTTTTATTAACCAGGATCTGAAGTGCAACCAAATGTTTCGATATGGGCATGAATGGCATCAAAATGAGCTATTGGCGATGTGAGCCATTGTCCCATTCTGCAACATGCTCAGAATGACATCATAAGGTAAGCAGAACCTTGCCACTCTCTGTTGATCAGACATGCCTAAAAGAGAGATCATATACATGTATCTTCTCTTTCTCGTACTCAAGTGGGTTCCTCTGGATGATCTGCAGTGCAATAAAGACATTAGCCAACATTGTGAGAATAGTGGTATGCCTGTGACGTGCTTTTGTATGTAGCCTGGCTCTGTGTGATTGATTGTTAGCCTGATGAGGGCTCCCGGGAAATAGTTTCTCAATGCAGGCGGTCATGAACAATCTTGGGGAGAAAGCTACAGCTCATGTAGAGAATCTACTCCAGCGACAACAAAGAAGCAGCACTCTTTGGTGCACCACATGGTGCTGTTCACGCTGATTTTGCAGCACAGGACTAGCTGCTGGTGCTAAACATGAGTGCGAGCAGTGCAACAGGCTGATTTCCACCTGTTCGTGTAACTCTGCAGAATTCTGCAGAGTGGAACTCAGCGAGTTCTGCCCATTCCTAAAATTTACACATTATTACAGAGAATGCTGATTCACACCTCACACCCAAAACGGATGTGGAGAGGCATTGTACACTAAAAATATAATATCTAATGCAAGCCACAAACAGCCACTTGTGCTCCGTTCCGTCACGTTGTTCCTGTGCTCCTGTCATACAAACTTTTCCCAAGCGAAATCTTGTTCAACCAACGTGGCAAAATAGCATAATCTTGTGAATGATGCCTTATTTAGGACATTCCCTCACTGGCATTGATAGGACAATAGGAAACAGTCTTGTTGACTGTCCAATTTACTCTGTCCAGAACCTAGACTCCCTTTCTCTATTTTCTGTCAGGAACAGTGAACCCATTTTTTGGTCTGAATTGTGTTAACAACAGTAGAGCTAGAAGTGTAGGATGGTCCATTAGCTTCAATGTTGCCAAACTTTGGAACTCCCTTCCCCCAGCCTTGCAGGCAACTGACAATAAGCTGTCCTTCCAAAAACTTCTCAATACCTGGCTATTTAAGAACAAACTCCTTGCTGGGTTTCAAATGTGGTCAGTGCCACAGTATCTATCAGCTAGCGCTGGAATACCTAAGGGTCACCATGCACTCTACAAATGCTCCTATATAATATAATATATAGGGGTGGGTAGAGTTTGAGGAGTTGCATAAACACTCTATGGAATTCCACTGAGTTCTGCTCTGCCCTAATCAACAGTGGAAAAATTACCTCACTTGCAGTGGCTGGTGAACTGGGGCGCCAGAACCAGCACTGGAAGATTTCCTCTTCATGTTCCCTGCCCTCCGTGTGCTCTGCCTCGAGACGCTGCCCCTGCCCTCTTTCCCTGCAGCTCTGCCCTCTGTGTCTCAGTCCCTCATGCCTGCTGCTTCCTCTTCTCTCTGCAGGGCTGACAGCTGACTCTGGTGTAGTCAAGTGACTCCATCCCTCTTCTGCAGGGAGGGGCCGGAGACTGCCACTGCCCAATGAAGGTCAGGAGAGGAGTACTGCTCATGTCCATACTTGACATATCTTTCGGTTAAAACATGAGACCCACTTGTGCCATGGGGGCACCTGACCCTTGCTGCCATGGCCGCTTGCTGTGTCCTTGGAGGGGCTTCTGGAAGCTTCGCCCAACTGTCCTTAGCGATGTCCTCACCTTTGTGCCCCTCCTCCATGAATAGCTGGGTTTCTTCCCCCTGGACCAGTGACATATTGTTCCGAAAGTGAATGATGGGCCAGCAATGATGCTCCATTGGTGACCCATTTTATGGGAAAAAATCCCACAGTAGATAAAATAAAATGGCAGGTCATTTATAAAGCAACTGTTCCGGAAAGAGGAGGTGATCTGATGCAAATTCTGCAAAGACTTGAATGTCAATGGATAGAAAGAACTAACTCTATTATCCAAGGACTAAACACAGCAGAGGAATGGCGTGGTTTCGTGGCCACATTACTGGACTGAAGGACTAATGCTACTGTGTAATATGAGATTGAGCTCTAAATTAAGGAAATCATGGATTACACTTGTTTCCACATCGGTTTTCAAGTGTCCTTATAACTGTACTATATGAATTGCCACATGTGTGTAACTCTTAATACATCTGTATTAAGACACTCTGGACATAATGTCAGGTAACAACTCCAGTTTAGACTTATCATTGCATACAATGTCACCACGTATTGTAAATATTCTCTGGCTATTTTGCTTTTACTTTAAGCCTCCTCTGAGCGTGTTGCATAATACATCTGCAGGACACTGGCTGGTATCTGCAGTGCCCCCATTAGCTGAGGAGCCGATACTGTAAGGTGTTGGCTACACGGACATCTATCATTAAACAATCTTTAATACTCGATATTTTACTCTTAATGTCACCTTTATCATTACTGTTTTTATTGTTGACATTTCAACTTCCCCTAACACTGATTCAACAGATTATAGCTCCCCCTACACTGATTTCTAGTGCTGTAATTAGTGTTTTCCTATACACAGTAATCCTCTGCCCAACCAGATATATATCAGAGGCCTCTTATGGTTACTTTTCCTCTCCTATTGCAGAGTGATTTTTCAATTACCCATTTACATAGTGAAATGTCACCTATGTACTTTGGTTCCAATAATGTTATTATTCTCGAAAATATCACCTATGAAGATGGAAAACACGCTCCGTCCCATTTTTTTTCCGTACACAATTCTTCCATCCTCTATTTTTGTTTTATTTTCTCCGTTGTGATTCTTGGTCACAAGTCTACTGATTAATCATCATTTATTTGCACGCAAGATTACAGATAACTGGATCACACCGTCCGGCAGCAATCCCAAGTGATGCTTGCCGTGACATCCAGTTTTAACCGGCAAAACAGTAGCATTTATTTACTCCGCAGCGAGTGCCGGCCCCTTGTCATTCAACAAGTGGAGACGGCCTTGTGCGGTTCTTCATTTTCTACGCATAGCGGCTGCATGCGTACACGGTCCTTGTATCCAGATCGATGGATTCATGAGAAGGTAAGAACTTAGGGGCATATTATCAAGACAGGCGATAAAATAATCGCCGCTTTAGCGGCAGAAAACTGCCGCTAAAACGGCGATAATGGGCTTGATAATATGCTCTATGAAATTCCAATTGAAGCCCATGTTAGATGTGAAGGACATCTAACCTGAGCTTCAGTTGGAATTCCATAGAGCATATTATCAAGCCCATTATCGCCGTTTTAGCGGCAGATTTCTGTCGCTAAAGCGGCGATAATTTTATCGCCTCTCTTGATAATATGCCCCCAAGTTCTCCAAATGGTTAGGATGTTGTGACCATTAGGCATTCTGCGGGTATAATCTTACACTATTTTCCCATACTTTCAGATACACAGATAGACTTGTTGTTTGCTGATCTTGAGCACAAATTGGTTGTTTGCCTACCCCCAGCTGGTCGGAGTGGGTGCATCATCGTACCAAGCATTCATTGCTTTAATACTGGTAAGGGCCTCATAAACATTTTCATTGATTGTTTGGTTGCCACGCCTAGCTTCCCATTCTCTATATCCAAGTAGACTCCTTCATTTTTTTCAGATACCCCGCAAACGACACAGATTGTCGTATTTTTTCCATTGATCAGAATTTCTTACACTCTAAATATATTGGCTTTGCTGATCCTCACAACTGCCCGTACTGTCAGTTCCTTCCCCTCACTGGGGTAAGTTTCCTTTACTTTTAGTTCTATCACTATTCTGTGTACATGATTGATTTTACATATTTCCTTCTCATTTTTCCCGCCAATGTGTACAGTGCCCGGCTGGGTCCCGTGTGTGTATACACTTTCACTTCCTTGTGGTGGACTGATGTCACTCTGACAGATATTCCTTCCTCTCAGGTACCGGCCTTCCCCTGAGTTTTCCATAGAGTAATGTAGTTGTTTTTGGCCCCAACACCGCTGGTGATATTCTCTCCATTCATTTTCAGATGTCCCTACATTACTAGGTCTTGAAGAGACCCCTTATTGTAAAGGGAGTCGAAACACCGTCGACAAAACCTAAAGCGAACCATTTACCAGCCCCTACTATTAAATAATGAGGCTGTGTTCATTGCACATTACTTTTGATGGTCGACTTTACTATTGTTGGAAACCAATTTCCTATGTCACAGTATGTCACTATTTTTGTAGGCTCCATCTTTACTGGGGACACCCTGCACGGTTTTTTAATATAAATTGGATGTTATATGTATACATAACTGTTGACACTACTAAACATTGAGTGGTATATGGTTTTTCTTCTCTTATGGACATCCATCTAACCCCTTTGCTACTTACCTCCATTGTTAATAATGACATTGTCCAAAGGAACCACTGTTTCTGTTTATTCAATTTTCACACAGCACAGAATGTGTATTCGTCAGGTGAACTATGCGGTTTGTCCACTGTTCATGTTTCTAGTTACGGAAACAGAGCAGAGCAACAGATAAATGGTTCGATGTGGCTTTAATCCCCATTAGTGCTTTTGCCCTTAACTCGAAAGCAGGGCCGGTTTTAGCGTTCGTGGCACCCAGTGCAACTATCTTTTTTGGCACCCTTTTCCCAGTGACGTCCTGCTCCATCAAACCCCTGGTGACCTATATCCAATGGTTCCCCTTTCATCTTCATGGACCACAAACTCTGTCACGCAGAGGAATCTGAGTTTTTTACTGAACTCTGCTCTCCCAGTGGAGCGTGGAATTGGCAAAACTCCACAAATTCCGGTGGCTGAGCGAAGTTCAGCGCCTACCCCTAATAGGATTGTATAGCATAGTGTAGTATAGTATAGTAAGTGCATAAATTCATCGTCCGTCCCTCTATATATTGTCATGTATGACTCTGTGACCTGGTACTATACAACTCTTGTTCCTCATCGTTTCAAAACGTTTTGTAAATTGGACCCAAATTAAGTCATGTTAGTGTAATAAACTTCCATTTACAGTTGCAAGTTAGTTGTAATTCTGTAATGAGCTTTTTATTTTACTGGTTTAGTGTCTCTCTGATTAGAATACATACATATGTATTATGCAGGTAAGTAAAATGCAAAATATTTAGTGCTTACAGTCAATCACATCCCTTTAGTCTGTATTCAATGCATTTTCAATATTCAGGGTCAGTGAAGGGAACATGCTTAATGGTGTCATATGTTTTAGTAGCAGGATAAAGTAAATCTAGCATAACTCCTCCATGGCAGGGAGGAAATCATGATAATCCAAAGTGATCTGCCAGTTCTAATGGTATGTTGGACTCATTCTTTTTCCTTCAAATATGGAACGAATAATTCATTTGAATGACTTCATGTTTCCTGGAACTTACTTCTTTAAAAGAAAAAGCATGGATTGTAGAAAGCAGCACCAGACAAATTGTTGTTGTGGTATAAGAAAACAAGATTGTTTGGCTTATATGCTCCTTTGGGAAAATGGTGTTTGTGAGAATGTGTCCAGTAATCGTCCTCTCTATCCTCAGCCAAGTAACAAATTGTCAGTCTGTACTTTCAAAACATGCTTGATGCACATGTTGGGCCCGATTCACAGAACTAACTTAAGACAAAATCCTAAACTTACTATCATTTTGGTATTCACAGAAGGCACTTACTCATTTGGTATTCACAGAAGGCACTTACTCATTTTGGTATTCACAGAAGGCACTTACTCATTGATGAGTAAGTGCCTTCTGTGAATACCAAAATGAGTAAGTCACTTACTAATTTTGGTATTCACAGACAGCACTTACTCATCAATGAGTAAGTGCCTTCTGTGAATATTAAATGAGTAAGTGACTTCTGTGAATACCAAAATGAGTAAATGGTAGTAAGTTTAGGATTTTGTCTTAGCTCTGTGAATCGGGCCTGGAGTCTTGACTAACCTCAAAACCAGATGCACATAGCATGCAAAAACACAAAGCAGACCTTTTTATTATATCCTTATGTAGTTTTCAATTGGATTATTTGTAGCTATTTTGTACTAAAGACTAGCCTGGGGGATTTAAAGGTCCCTGAATGTACAAATTAGCATGTGTTAGACCTGCCCTTCTTAGGGGGGTCTTCCCCCAATTGTTTCTTTTTGTTGGTCGTAGGACTCTGAGCACTTGACCACTGCAGACCACTGATAAAGTGTACATGCTTTTCCTCTAAAACATTGTGACACTGCATATTTAGTTCACCTGTATGTCCTTTGTAAAGTCGTATACCATGTACCCAGGGCCTGTAATATAAATGCTACTAGTGGGCCTGCAGCACTGGTTGTGCCAACCACACAAGTAGCCTTTCAAACCTGTCTCAGGTTTGAAAGGCTACTTGTGGGTTTGCAGTTTAAACCCACTTTATTCAAGCCTTAACCTTCCCCTTTAATACAGATAAGTCACCCCTAAGGTAGCCCCTAGTGGCCCAAAGGGCAGGGTGCTGTATAAATAAAAGGCAGGACATGTACCTTTAAGTTTTACATGTGCTGGTAGTTACAAACAACTAGGGTCCTTATTATGATGCAGCCCAGAAAAGCTTCGATCGTCGCTCAGAGACTTTCCGGGCCACATCTCGGTTTAATTCCCGACCACTGCATTACAATGCTGGCAGTCGGAAATCAAATTGGCTGGTCATTATGATACTCGGTCTCCGGCAGGCTTTACATGTTGGGATTTCTGACATGGAAAGGCTCTCGGAGAGTGAGTATGGGGGCCCATAGCAGGCCCCCCCTTGCCTCTGTGGCCTCTGGCTGGGGCTGAGGGGGCACTTTCATCACATACTCCCATTTCTCCATGGGAACTTATGTTACTGCCGGTTTATGGCCGTAACATGAACTCTCATGGGGGAATGGGAGTATGATGATTAGACGGTGTGGACTGCTGACCTGAGGTCAGTCAGTCCTGTTTCTGCATCATCCATCCGCCCAAAATCATAATCACCCCCAAAATGTATTTTTCACTACTGTGAGGCATATTTCTGTCATAGGTTAACATTGTGAATTCCTTAAAACATTTTAAGTTGTAATTCCAGATTAGAAAGGAGTAGTTAAATCATGTCTCATATCTTTGGAATGGTAGAGATAAATCCTCTTTAATTGTAAAGTTGGATTTGACATTACTAAGTTAGAAATGCCATTTTTATAAAGTGGATATTCCTCTGCTCTAAACTTGCCTCTTTGTGCTGCAGCAAGTCTCCAATAAACATCTGGCTGGGTGACAGATACACATTGTGCATTCCCTCTACACAGACCCAAACACAGGAAGGTGAGGCTCATCTGTTTTCTGAGAACTATTCAGCATTTATCTGTATTCTGATGGGTCTTCCTGTGGAGGGAGTAATAGGAGAAGGTGAAACTTATACTTCAATAGCTAATTTCCTGTCCACACACAAAGCACTGATTTACCCATACAGTTAGCCTGCTAGACAGGACTGGGCTGAAAGGGACCTTTGTGCACTTCAGATAGCTACTTTAAAGTCACCACTACATCAAAGGCACTTTTGGGTATATGTACTGGGGCTCTGAACCCACCAAAGGAGTACACTATTGTACCAGGGAAGAATTGTGCTGGAGTAAAGACTGCTGTGCTGTAGGGATTGCCACTTTGCCTTGACTGACTGTTCTGAAGAACTGCTTCTCTGCTTTTCTGAGCTGCCCTGCTGATCTCTGACCTGCTGAGGACATGGACTGGATCCATCTCCTTTGAACCTAGAGTGACTCCAAGGGCTTGTTGGCTTGCTTCCTGTTTTCTGAATTGTCGGTGACACAAAGGATTTCCTGCAATCCTGCTGTTGATGCTGGACTCTGCAATCTGTGAGTCCTGCACTTGCCCGAGGTGCCTCCTTCAATCCTGGGCCTCAGAAGTGGGTTCTGCAGCTGATTTCTGCAAAAACTGACACGTCGCCCTGATTACGTGAGAAATTGTGCTTCATCATCCTTCAACGCTGACATAGAGGCTGCTGGATCACAGCGTCTCCATAGCCTGCACATCTTGATGACTATGCTCTGCATGGATCAATGAAAAAGCTTTGCATTCGCATTAACGGAGCTCAACAAAATTTCATCCATTTTGAGCGGCTCAATGACGACGCAGTAAGCTCTCAACATAGACATTTTAAACAGCCAAGATATTTTTTCAGCAGGATCTGTCTGGGTTTTATAGCCAACCTGCTCTCCATTGTGGTTGGCCTGAACTTTGGATTTGTACCTGTCTCTTGCAACCTCAATAACCTTTTGACCTCTAGTGAATTCTAAGCACTATATTTAGTTTATTCTTATTGAAGTTTTGTCATGTTGGTCATATTTTACTCAGATAAATATTCTCTGTTTTTCTAAATCTGTGCAGAGTCTATTTGTGGTGTTTACATTGTGTTACTATATGTTTGTGTGTTGTATGAACACTTTACAAATTGCCCCTTAAATTAACCCTGCCTGCTCGGTGCCAAGCTACCAGAGGGCGAGCATAGGTAATTTAAAGTGTGTATCTAACTTACTCTGACTAGGGAATGTGGTACCAACTTGGACAGGGTGCCAACCTTTGGCAACTAGAGACCGAATTTCTAACATTGGTGGCATTGGAGGGATGGGACTTGTGTTTGTGCAATACCACATAGTAATTCAGTGTTCACTATAACTCTATTGTAATTCAGTGTTCACTATAACTCTATACTTAAGATCAATTCAAATCTTGTTTAATTATTCCTGCTTGACATCTTTGATTATTCCAAAAGTCTTATTGCCCCATACTTATTTTCTCTACAATGTCGGTGGTCCTACCTGGCAAGATTGAATTCAAGCTGGCCAACCTGGAAACCTACACAGTGGCCCAGCTCAAGGGGTTCTGCCAGGAGAAAAGGGTGTTACACGAGCTAAGTGCCAAAAGGGCAGAGCTTCAGAAAGCCTTAATAGCATGGGCAGCAGGCCACCCAGAATGAAAAGATGATGGGTTGGAGGGGTCAGAGTTTGAGAAGGAAATATTGTAGCAGGATCTAGATGGCGGTCTTCTCATGCAGTCTATTGATGAGGGGATAACATCCTATCAGGACTGGAAGTTAATAGCAGGTCAGGCAGCAGTGTGTCATTAATGAACCTGCCACAGGAAAGCTAGAGGATGGACTACGGGAGTGAAAGTTGAAGCTAGAGCTTGCAAAATTGAAATTAGAGAAAGAGCATGTCCCTGCCAAGCTAGAGAAGGAGCCGGCCCTTGTTAAAATGGAGAAAGAGCATGCTTTAGAGGAGATAAAGCTAGCCATGGAGGAGAGAAAAATAGCCCATGAGCTGCTCAGCAAGAGAGAAAAGGACACAAGAGCCCTGAGAGAGGGGTCCAGCAACATGAATATGGCAGCATACCTGTAGTTTCCACTAGCAAGTCCAGATCCCAAAAGATTTGGTGCCTAGTAATGGGGTGGGGCATGACATAGATAAATGGTTTGCTGCCTAAGAAGTGGTGCTGAGAGTGCACAATGTCCCAGAGGAGTTTTGGGTTGGTGTAGATATATGCCACAAGTGGGGAGTTGCAGACTCCTTCCGCTAGAGGTAGAGGGCCAAACATGCTATACTGCAATGAAGGCTATACTTGTCTGCAAGTTTGGACTGACCCCTGATACGTATAGGGCTCAGGTTCAGGGGCAGCCACAATATCTCTTCACAGCCCTGGGTGTATCTCTTGGATTATGCCAGCAAGGCAGTGAAGGGTTGGGTGAGGGGCAGCAAAGTTGGTGATTATTCAGGGCTGTACAACTTGATTTTGAAGGAGTGCATGCTTTATATTTGTTTTCCAGAGCTGTGCCAACACCTGGTTGATAGCATGTCAACTGATCCCAATGAAACTTGCTAAGGAGGTGGACATCTGGCTCACCACCAGATTTTCCAAGAAGGCATCTGGGGGGACTCCCAAAAGAGTGGTCAGGGTTCTCAACAGATGAAAGAGCGGGAAGAGAAAAAGGCAGAGTTCTCTAAAGGCCCCTAAAACTACTCATAGGGGAAAGGGTCTGCTTCTCACTCCCAATCTGGCTACCAGAAGAAAACTTACCCTGACAAAGATCAGCAGCACAAGCACATCAAGTGCTATGAATGCTAAGAGTATGGACATTAAAATGGGGATCCCAAGTGTGCAAAAGAGAACTGCCTCCCATTGGAGGAATGATTCCAGGGATGGCTAGTGTAGTGCTGGGGGAGTAGTTTGTCTCAGTTAATAGGGGAAGTTCAGTGGGGTTACCCTAGTGTCTCTGGGTGACAGTGAGATGGTTCCTTTGATCCTATTAAACTCAAATAATACAAAGTAAAGGCAATGAGTCATCATCAATGTCCTTGCTGTTGAGGTTCTGAGGATTACAGGAGCCAGTATGACCATGGTAAGGAGTCAAATGGTTTCCCTATAGCAGGCAATTCCTTATGCATTCCACCAGGTTCTGGTGGCTGACAACAGAGCGAGTAATTATCTTGTGGCCCTGGTTCCATTTCAGTTAGCGGGTTACAGGCCTTCTGAAAGTTGCTGTGAGCCCTGACATGCCTGTGGACTGTTTGTTGGGTAATGACCTTGAGCAGACTGTAGGAAAGTAGGATCTGCTTCTTATGGTTAACCCCACTTTGTTGCTTGATGTTGTACTGTTTTGACTAGTGTGACTGGGATCCTGCTAGTCAGCACCCCAGTCTATCTGTTTTCTCCTTTAAATTGTTATGCATGTACTTTGGTACATTCCAGATTGGGTACTGTGATACCCTTATAAGTCCCTAGTATATGGTACCCAGGGCATAGGTACCCCAGAGGCCTCCCATGGGCTGAAGCATGTATTACGCCACTTAAGAGGTGCCATGCAAAATGGAACTACTGGTCTGCTACTGCAACCTGTGTAAGCTGGTGCTTGCACCACATACTTTAGATATAGGTTCACTATATCTATAGGTCACTACATTTAAAACTTATAAGTCACCCCTATAGCAGGCTTTATCAATCCTGTAGGCAGGAGGCTGGGTTTTATGTGAGAGGGTGCCCCTGCAGGAACAGAACCCCTCTACAGCCTCTGGAGACCATTCTCCCGGGTTGTCAGTGACTCAGACGGACATATAGGTAGAGGTGCACTACAACCTATCTGTAAATTCTCTCTCAAAAACGGCTGCATAGAAACATATCGTGATTGGTATCAAACACCGTGGAATCATACCTCCACACCAACTGATGTGGGAGGTATGATTCCACACTTCTGACGTGACCTTCGTGGGGTCACTGATCTATCCGGTGCCAGCTTTCTCGACCCTGACAGCACAAAATGGATGCTGTCGACCAGAGACACATTTCTTCCCTCCTGCTGCTGAGCCAAGCTCGAGCAGAGGCAGCACAATAGGCATCCTGTCACAAGGAGGTGTGACCACCTCCCAGACAGGATTTAGTGTATTGGGGCTGGGTGGTTGAACTCTGAGAGTACCTGAAAATCTGCACTTGGGACACATTTGGTGTCTCTGTGCATAGTCCAGCTCTAACCAGTTCAGGGAGCCACTGGCCTCTGCTCTGGCATGAAACTGGACAAAGGACATGGGTGTAACCACCCCTTGGTCCTGACCCTCCCCTAGGAGGGTCCCCCGAATCTGTCCAACCCCCTCCAGTGGGCACAAAAGGGCCTGCCTGGCTGTAAGACTTTAGATTTAGTGTGGACAAGATTCTACAAGAAGACAGCACTGACCTTCAACCGTATGGACACTCGGGACTTCGCTGGACTTTGACTGTGCCCAACTTCGTCTCCCTCTCCATCCAAAGCTTTGTCTGTGCCCTTACTCCATACAGGCTGTATGCAGGACCTGTGGTGCACTAAGGACAACTGAGTCACTCTCCTGCACTAGCAGGCACCTCAATGCAACTGACTGGTCTGCTGCTCCCAAGCTCCTGAGGAGTCAGAAGATTTTAGCAACACAGGAGGTGGGTTTTTGAAAGTCTTGGAGGTTGATCTGCCCTCTCAGGAAGTTTGAGGCCAGTATCCCTCGTGGGGACTGCATAACCTGAACCCCAGTGCCCAACGTTTGTTTGCAGTTGCATATGCTTTTTGGCAATTCCCAAGCTTGTGCATTGGACTCCTTGTAGTCCTGACCCTGAGCAGTATTTGCACCAAAGAACTCTGGCCTCCTCACACCGAGTGCTCTGTGGACTGGTACTTTGTAATCTTGCTCGAGGTCCCATCGCGACTCCTAATCATTGAGCCTGTGGGTCCTCCTGAGGGTCATCTTGATTTCTGTTGGGCTTTCCTGGTTGCTCCAGATGTGCCCTGACTCTCCATTGCTTGGTGAGTCCCTTGGACCTTGCTGGTCCCCACCTTAACCTGCTTGACCTTCCTGCGTGGGTTGCTTGTGCCAAGGCTTGTTGGTGCTCCAGCCAGACACCGACCCCTCAGCACTTGAAATCCTTTGTGGGACAGCTCACCTCTGGCTCCTGTCATCATCGACGAATACTGGTCCGCGTGGCTGCAGAGTCAAGCATCCCTTCTTTGCACCTGAAGCACCCGACATCGGTGGGCATTCGCCTACCGAGCCCCATGTCACTCTGAAGTGACTCAGGCTCTGTCTCCTCTGCTTTCAGGTTTCTTCCTTCCAGAATCCAGGCTTGGCTTCCATCGGACCCTTTTCATCTTCACGGCAGCAGTACTTCTTCACAGCCCTCCATTGAGAATGACTGGGGTTTCCGACACCATTCCAGACCTATGCACCCTACTCCCCTGGGATAGGTAACTCGGGTACTACGGTATCCATGGGTGGGTGGCTCTCCAATCTCTTAAGTTCCAAAGGGTTTCCTGGAAGTCCTCCTAGAAGGGCCCTTAAACTGTGAAATTGCAACCGTGACTTGCCCATAGAATTGTACAGAGCCTGTGGTCATGTTAGCACACTGCACCCGTTCTTCGTGGGGTCCCTATCTACTCAACTTGGGTGGTTACTTGGGGTCCCAGCGATTTTATGTGCTCTAGACCTTGTCTTGACCCGAGTTGTGGTTGTTATACCACTATTTTAGTATATGGTGTGGTCTCCCCCTGGAAGCCACTGTTTATTGTGCTACTTACAACCGTTCTATGGATCTCGCATTGTGTGCTTTGTGTTCTATCGTCATGTAGAGGATACTAAAGAGTGTTATATTAATAAATACATATTTTTAGATAACTACTGTGCGGTTCTCCTTTCATTTAGTCAATATAGGAAGTGATATTCTGGTAAAACAAGCTGCTTCACATTCCTTCAATATTAAGCCTGAAGGCTGCACTCCACAGCTACCACTAGGATAGCTTCATAAAGGTTATCCTTGACCTCATACATCATACGGGTCATTTGGACTGGTGCAAGGTGCCCACTTTTAGTAGTGGACAGTATATACCAGGCCAACTTCTCACACAGACTATCTGGAAAGAGGTGGAGCTCAAGGCTCATTTGGAGATGTTGGGGTTACCTGATTGTATCTGTGAAACAGCAAGGTCCATGGCTGCCCAGAATGGGAGAACAATGGCCCAGCAAGCTGCTAAAACAAGAAAGGCAGATGGCAAGGTAAACCAGCAGCTAAGTATCTTCCTACTGAGGTAGTTAGGGCACCTATGGTGGCCGTCGTGGAGCCCACTAAGGAGGGCACTGCTGCCCTTGGTGACCTGCCTACACTTGTAGGATGGCATGTAGAAGGAGGATCCTGCAAGGCGGAGTTCTGTATGGCACAGAGGGAATGTCCAACCTTGCAGGACAATAGGCTGAAGCACAAGTAGTAGGTTATGTCTCTGGGAGTCATATCATTTTTTACCTACAGGGAGGTACCACAGAAGGGAGTGGGCTTTAGCCGCTTTGAGCTTATGCATGGGTACCCAGTTAGAGAACCTCTGAGTCTGGGGAAGAAAGGGTGGGAGCAAGCTCCCAGGAAGACTACCCAGGGTGTGGAGAGCTACGCACTGTCCATCAGAAGCCAGGTAGCTAAGTTGTGGAAGCAAGCTTCTAATAACTTGGAATCCAGTCACGCTGTGATGAAAGAGTGGTATGACCAAAATTCTACCACTATGTCATTACAGCCATGGCAGAAAGTGCAGGTGATGATATCGGTGGAGCCCAGTGCCCTTCAGGACTATTCGACTGGGTCCTATGAGGTGAGTGAGAAGAAGGGTATGGCTACCTCCTGGTGGACCTTAAGACCCTCAGGCAACCCCACGGAGTGCACCAAATCAATCTGAGCTCACCATGCTGTGGTGACAGATAGAAAGGAGGAAGAGGAGAGTAAACCTCTCCCTGACCTCTTGGACTCTAGGGCGAAGGTTGTCAGATGAGATGAAGGCTAGCATCAAAAGTTAAGTCTCTAAGATGTTGGAGTTGGGGGTGATAGAACCCTCAATAAAATAAATAAAAACTAAAACCCTCCAGTAGCCCCTTGTCTTGTCCTGTGGTTCTGATACCAAAATCTGCCCCAGTGGGCACCACACCTGTTCTGAGGTTCTGTGTGGATTTAGAGGCCTCAATTCTATGACAATGACTGGTGTTCATCTCATTGCTTGAGTAGATAAGCTGATTGGCAGGTTAGGGGCTGCCCAGTCCTTAAGTACCTTTGATCTTACATCAGGGCACAGGTAGATCACTTTACCTTCAGGTGCCAAGGAGAGGTCAGCTCTGCTCCACTGCAGAGGTGAACTATCAGCTTATAGTGATGTCCTGTGGACTCAAGAATGCACCTGTCACCTTCCAGCGGTTGGTGAACCAGTTAGTCGCTGGTATAGAGGCCTTCTCAGCTGCCTATGTGTATGACATAGCTGCCTTCAGTAGCAGTTGGAAGGACTACCTTTATCACTTCCAGGAAGTGCTTCAAGCTCTGCGACAGACACACTTGACTATGAAGGCCAGTTAGTGCCAGATAGGGCAGGGGTCTGTGATGTACTTGGGAGACATGGTGGGCAGGGGGAAGGTGCAGCACTTCCAGGCCAAGATAGAGACTATTTTGGCCTGGGAGACACCCAAAACCTAGACTGAGGTCAGAGAATTCTTGGGCCTCACTGGGTACTATAGGTGGTTTTTCAGAGGATGTGGCACTGTTGTTGCCCCCTTGACAGTGCTGACTTCTAAGAGGCAGTAGAGAAATGTGACATGGATGGAGGCATGCCAAACTGCATTTGACTCCCTGAAGCATGCATATGCACAGTCCCTATGCTCTGGGCCCCTAAATTCTCCAAGGAGTTTATCGTTCACACACATGCCTTGGAACATGGCATAGGGGCCGTGTTATCATAGCTAAATGAAGAAGGCCTGGACCAAACTGTAGCCTTCTTCTCCAGGGGGTAACTCCCCAGGAAACAGAGGTGGAGTGCTGTAGAAGGAGAAGCTTTTAATGTGGTTCAGGCACATGTTTGACACTCACCTCCAGATTCAGACTGACTACAGGCCCCTCAAGTGGCTAATGCGATTGAGGGGTGAGAATGGAAAATTGTTGAGGTGGTACATTTCCCTACCGGGTATGGACTTTAAGGTAGAACACAGAGCAGGAGTAGACCTCTCCAATGCTGGCAGTCTGTCCAGGGATTTCTATCTAAGTGATAAGAACTCTCTGGAGCTTCTGTAGAGCTCCCAACTTTCATCTGGGTAGGACACATGTTACACCAGTCATTCTTAGGGTAGTCTTCCCCCAACTTTTTTCTTACTTATCTCTACTTTTTGATGTATCTTTTTGTTGACCATAGGACTTTGAGCACTTTACCAGTGCTGACCAGAGCATGTGCTTCTCCCCTAAAACATGGTGACATTGGTATATTCCTGATTGACATATTTAGTTTACTTGTAAGTCCCTTATAAAGTGATACAAATGGCCTATAAATTAAATGCTACTAGTGGGCCAGCTCAACAATAACCGAAAAGCGCTAGTAATAACAATAATCCTAAACAAGAATCTTTTTTATTTTGTGGTCACCACTATGAGTCAACCTGATCACTGTTCATTATTCAATAGTTCTTCAAACATATTTCTGATAATCTGTTTGAGGTACTGTCAAAAACATTAAAGCATCTCAAAGAAATAACATAAACATTCAAATGCATTATTTCACAAATACTGAAACATATCTACCAAATGAAAATTTTTTAATAAATTACACAACACGAGACAAAAACGTCAAACTGCAACATAAACATCGAATAAGTCCCAGTTCAGGCCTACTTTAAGACCAATGAGTATCTGAACCAATAATGTTGGCTCACTTTTCATTTATAAACCCCAGTGGTATTGCTGTGCCTCTTTTATATTATTAGGCTTTATACACAGAGACCCTCCAAAAAAGTCCATATCAGGGTTTCCTAAAAGCCAGTTGATTTTTGAAAGAAAGAGCTTCCCGGGTGGTTTTTGAATTGTCAATGTGTTTCAAACCCTTGAACTATTAGAGGGCTCTCTTCAGGACATTGAACTGAGGGACACTGTAACAACAAAAATTGGGAGAACTACTTTATCATCTATTTTTTTGGGGGGGGAATTAAAATATTTATCTCTACACTTCCATTTACAGCCTCAAGGGTTAGTCTGCAAGCCTACTTATTCATTTCTTTGTAGCCTCTCGTGATTAGCTAGGATCTTGGCAATTAATTTAAACCATCCATGACAGTAATTGGACATCTAGAAAGAAAACATACAACATGTATGTGGAGCTTACAGCTACTTCACAGCAACTCAATTAGCATATTTTCTCCTTCGAAGTATTCTTTGAACTCACATGTTGAAGAGTAACGACCGTTAATCTTTTCTTTCTAGAAGTTCCAAATAAAATCAAAGCCGTGCTGGCTGAAGTGTGAGTTGTTTTTGCTTTTCGCGGCTCTGCCTGTGAGAGAAACATAGAAAATAATTAAACGGCACAATTCCAAACTCACTTTCTAAAGTATTTTTTGAGCTTTCAATGGTGAGTAAATCCGAAGGAAAAATTGATGTGCCAATTTGAGAGGCTTACTTATTTATTCACTGATTTTAAGTATCGTAACATTTTTAGGACAGTTCAAACCATGAGCTGCATCCCCATGAGGGGATACATTGTAGCCCAATTATTATCTGAACATCAAGATTTCGCAACTATTATTTCTTCTTTGTAATAAAATGAAATTTCTGCTTCACTTAAAGTGCTATAGCCAGCGGCATAGTTCTTAAGGATTCCAGAACTGTCGTGCTTTTTAAATATCACATGTTGGCAGCAAGTGCGCGTTCACTTGTTTTTATGTAATAAATGTATGCGCTTTAGAATGCAGATGCCTTCAGAGTCATAAAAAATTGAAAAAAAGACAACTTACTTAGCTCTGAAAGTGTTTCTCCCTCCCAGCTTCCTTCTAAGTCATGGCCACACCATTATAGACAATGTTGCAACACCTAGTGGTCCATTTTTTGTCTTTTTGAAGGTCTACCGATTCTGTAAAGGTAGAGACAGAGACTGAGTGATGCATTATGAGAATGGTAGTCTCTTCTCGACAACTGATGTTTTTGAGCTTGTAGTGCAGTTAGTTGTGTTTGATGTTTTTTTGATTCCAAAGGTGTTTTGGAAAGGAAGGGTTAAACACAATTGTTTTTCAGAGATTAAAGATCATCCAGAACATTTGTGACAGTTCAGAGGTGACAAATGCTTCTTGTCGTTTAAATCACAGCAGGAATTAGTGGGCCTGCAGAAGTGATTGTGCCAACCACACAAGTAGCCTTTCAAATCTGTCTCAGGCCTGCCATCGCAAAGTCAGTGTGTGCAGTTTACTGCCACTTCGACTTGGCATTTAACACCAATTGCCAACTGATTGTCATGAGGAATTGCTTCTCTGCTTTTCTGAGCTGCCCTGCCGCCTGCTGATCTCTGCCCTACTGATGACATGGACTGAACACATTGCGCTTTAACCCAGAGTGACTCCAAGGGCTTGCTGGCTTGCCTCTTGTTTTCTGAAGTCTCAGGGACACAAAAGACTTCCTGCAATCCCGCTGGTGCTGCTGGACTGTGCTGTCATATGTCTTATACTTTCCCAAGTATTTAGAATTGTTTTTTGAAATTTCTTATTGTACATAGGTATTTTCGCTTATGATCAATTTTTTTTTCTGTATTGTCTGTATTGTTTAACATTATGGAAAAATTTAATAAAATATTTTGAACTCAAAAAAAAAAAAAAAAAAAAAAAAAAAAAAAAACTATGCATTTGTTGGTCAACATAAACATCAGAACTGTGCAAGACTGACTCTACGCACACAATCCAGATATGTTCACCCAAGTCTTGTAGCTTGAAGTGCATCATTTGTACCCCTAACCTTACAGGGTAACAAATGGATGTGCAACCTCAGAACACGACAACCCTGACTCCCCAAGTAAGTTGTGGTAACAGATCTAGAACCCTTTTGCTTAGTTACTTATGCATACCCAAAGAGAGTAAAAATCTAATATAAAAAGCTAATTAAGAGTGGTGAAATTTCTTTTAAAATAGTTGGAATGTTAAAAACATGTCCCAGTTAAAAGGTTTCCACATCTCGAAACTGCCAGATTGTTTAAGTGTCCTGAGGAGTAGACAATATGTTGCTGTTCCCAGCAACTGCAGACGATGGTCTCAGAGGAACCCAATGCAGCAGGTCTATAGAACAGATATATCCTACTCCATATCCCTCAGCATTCGCCAATGGAGGAACAGCCAGTGCTGAATCACAAAAGTAATCCACGATCCAAATCACCAGGAGCCGAGGCCTCACAGAAAGGCTCATAATATGCATTTAGGAGCAATGGCAAGGGCGAAGGACAATGGTACAAGTGAGCCATTAAGGGCCTTGCCAGTAGGTCAATGTCCGGAGATTGAACCAGTTGAGTCCCCCCCAAGCATATGTCGAAGGCACATTTTAAAGTGTGCAGCAGACAGAGAAACATGGACTGCACACAGTGTATCCAGACAGGCCTAAAGGACATGGACCAGTGGTATTTATGTTCTGAAACAAGGGTGCGCCAAAGCACTTTATCATGCATTCACGACACAGGAGCAAATGTGGTAGTGCTATCCCCATTTGGCCTTGTGATGGGACATCCATTGTGGAGCAGAAAAAATAAAAGCACAGTCCCGACAAGTAGAAACAAGACAATTGGCAAGCCTCCAAAAATGCTTGCAAGCACAGAGTGTATAAATTATGGAATAACTCTGAAGAACATCTGGAAGGTGCTAACCAACCCAGAGACCATTCTTTTTAAAAGTGTGGCACGCCCGCAGTACTAGACATGTTACTAGACATGTTAAAAAGAGATACACAAGCTCCACAAAATGATGTAGGAAATGAGTGCATATTATCGACTTTATCTCATAAGAGGGCCCTGCAACTTGAAGTTTAAAGATCTCCCTTGCAGATATTAAGGCCACACCTTTCTGGAACTATAAGGCTTTCAGTCTGCATAAAGCATCAAGGCGCAGATTTATAAGCTTTACCGAAGACCAAAGCATTGTGCAGACATGTAGAAGTAGTACATGTGTACCACAGGTCTTGACCACAGAGACAGTTACTAGATAGGCAATTTCTAATTTCATCTCACAGCAGCCTTGACCATTCAGAATCAAGTAACTCCCTTTTTTTCACTGCATGTTCTCTCATGCACATGCGCATTTAAGATAGAGTGGCGTTTCTTGTGTTCATGTCATGGAGATTGTGTTGGACTATCGCTCACAGTCCGCTTTCTATGTTTGCTAGGTACGTTTTTCATGCGTCAAGAAGTATGCGTGGTTTCCATAGGCTTGTCTGAACTGTTGGGGTATGACCCTTTGCAGCATCAAGGTTTTTCAGGCTTTTGTGAGATCACCTGCGCATTGTTGCATTACAGCCACTACTTTCTGGGTTTTTACGGGAGATTGTGGCTCACAGGCATGTATTTCCCCTTTTTTGTAGATATTGATGGCCTCTAAGGAAGGATTGAGATTGTTTTTAACACAAACGAGTTCGTGCTTCATGTAATAAATTGGCTTATAATACTTGGGGAACAGAAATACACGACTTCGCGGTGCTGGTGAGTTCATTACTTGGTTGCTTAAAGTTCAGTTATGTGACTTTGCATTCAGAAGAGATTTGTTGATCTGGTGGCCATTTTTTCACTCGATTTTTTCAGATTTTTTAAAAGTGGGATACTCACCAAGTTCATTTGAACAGCACTTTTCCTGAGCTTTCTTTTGGGTAAGGAGTTGTGGGAAGGAGCGGCATGAATGGTTTGCAGCACTGGTTTGCGTTTTCATTTTTTCTGATATGTGCCTTCAGCTATGTTTGACAGGTGTCAGGTTATTCTGAACCATTGACTTAGTCGAGCTTCTAGTAGTTGGTAATTTTCACTGTCATTTAATAATTATTAACTGGGTTTGGTGGTAACCATGAGCACAGGTGCAATTGTTTTTTTCCTCCTATTACTTTTCGTACACATACATTTTGAGGCTTCTTTGTGATTTTACTTCATTTCTTGTCTTATTATTTGCTTTCTGTCCTAGACCACATGAAAGCTCTTTCTGGTATTGGCCTACTCGACTTTGTCTTCCAATATGAAAAGTATTGTGACACATGTCACCGATTTTTCTTTTTTTAATGCATGGGGTTGTTGCATTCAGATTGACTTTTATCATATATACATTTAGATTATTGTTGTTTCTGTTTAAATTTCATGTTCCTTTGAGAATTGAATAATATGAATCAAGAATTTGGTCTTTGACATTAAATCAACTGGATTCGCATCTCATCGTTGTATTAAGATTCTTTATTCCTTTGAACTTTCTGTTCTCTCACAACCTCATTGTTATTATGTGTCTGAATACGATGTTTTGAAAATATGCATATCTATGTAAAACAATTTTCACATATTGATTGACCCTACTCAGGGCTTGTGCAGTGTACGCTGTAACCTGAGCATTTGCTGAGGACATCTGTAATGTTGTAAAGAAGGCATGTCACTCTGTATGATGTCAATTGTGGACAAGACTATGTTACCCAGAGAGCAAATGCTGGTGGATAGAGTAGTTATACCATTATCTACTACTGCAAGAACCCATCCTAGATGTGTCCTATTAATTACGAGCAATCTCTCAGCAGCTTCCTGCTACAACATTTTCCACACCTCATTGTATATTGCATACAGAAAGTGCTTTTTTCATGGTCTTTGAGGACCTAATACAAAGTCCTGCAATCTCATGTCATCAGAAAGAAGGGGGAAGTGTTGGTTCACCTGCAGCAATGTTGAGGTTTTTAGCCAATCTAGACACAGCTTTCCAACACTGTAAGTTCAGTCTGCATGTACCGTGGGTATGCCTATTGATCTGAAATCCTTTGCTGATGTCAAGAAAACGTGCCTGACATTCGTTAGTATCAAACGGCCACACTAACCATCCCTCTTGATTGGTACCTGAAAAATTGCATGAGCTATTGTGAAGCATGGTGCTAATGTTTCCTCTGTGTACTATGTGAAGTGATGCCAGTTTGCAAATCATGCAAAAGTGGGAATGTTTGCTGCATTTAAATATTTTATCTTGGCCAGGACAAGACAGGATGTTTGCTGCACAGTTTTGCTCTGGAAAATCATCTTTGCGGTATAAGGCATGCTCTAAATAAAGCCTTGTTCGCCTGAACCTGCCAATCTTTACTTCCCCACATGGATTTCAAATCAACATTGTCTTTCCAAAAGTAAAATCCTTGTACAGACAGCTGGGAAATGAAAGATGCAGACTAAATCAGCTTAGTATCACTTAGCATAGATTTCTTAGCCCACGAGGGTGCCAGTTGATAATAACAAGACTCAAGGTCAGCTGGATCATGACCTGAAAAATATCCAAGCGTCTCTGCAAATTGCAAATGCTTTTAAATTGACCTTTGGTGAAGTGGGGAAATGTTCCAATTGTGTGTAATTAAATACTGCATGTGGAGTACTTGCTTTATGTAGGAAATGGTGGCCAAATGGTGAAAACAGAACATTTTATCATAATTTGCCATGCCTTTTTACATTTCATTTCTGTTAAAGACAGTTAAATGCTGCAGATCATCTAGCATTTCATGCACTGTATCAATGGCACAATTATCAGAGATGCTACTAGAAGTGATAAAGTCATGCAAAAGAATTGTAAACGCATATGAAATTTGAATGAATTCAGTTGGTCCGAATATATTGTAGGATAACTTATCCTAAACAATTCCATCAGGAACTGGAACAGCAGAAATGTTCACCAGTGAAAGGTTTCTTCGCACTTTTTGTGATGAAGAATGAGGTGTTAAAATCAAGGTCACCAGTTCAACAGCAGAGCATTCTGGGAGATAGTGTCCGTTCAGAATCAAGAAATTGCCAGTCACAAAGCAAATCCAAATGAAGAGGAATCGTAATGAAATTATAATCAAACTGTATATTCGAGGAGGGATAAAGTATGTCTTTTTCAGCCTAAAGTAGAATTCAATCAGTCTACCTTATGGCGGTAGAGGGTCACATCAATCCGAAGAGAAGTCATCATAGTATATGAAATAGCCAGAGGCTTTTAAATCTAATTTTGGCATCTCTGGATGCTGTGTACAAATGTGAGTTGATTCCATTGGTGCACGTTTCTGTAGACCGTCTTTGTCTGTTTGCCGCATTGAAATCTAAGTTTCTGTGCATGATGTTTCTAAGGAGTTTGTTGATGTAATAGGAAGATGTAATATTTCAGTGTTAGCTGTCCCCATGAGGGGAGAAGCTGCTTTATGTTATGGTATGTTATGAGGATTCATAGAGCGCATGGCTGCCCCAGCAACAAGGCGACCCAGCGCTGAAATCTAGCAGAGTGAATAGCAAGGAAGCTAATGGCTGGAAAATAGCCACATCTTGATCCTTTTTCTTAAGGTCCAGTGGTCTTGCGAGCTGCGGGTGGCTAGGGGGATTGAGTTCCAGAGGGAAGGTGACAGTGCCCTAAATGAGCACCCCCCTGCTCTTGTCCTGTGCACCTATGGTACACAAGCCAGATGCAGATCTGCAGAGCGCAAGGCCCATGCAGAGACGTACAGAGAGCACAAGTCATTCAAGATTTGAGGACCAAGGTCATAGAGGATCTTGTGCGTAGTACAGAGGGTTTTAAAAAGGACTCTCTGCTGTATAGGTAGCCAGTGAAGCCAACGAAGAAGGTCTGAGGCTTGGCCGTGCTTAGGTAATGCAAAAAGCACATGGGCAGCCACGTTCTGGGCCCTTTAAAGTCTTTTAGTCACAGATTTATTAACGCCGAGCAACAACCCATTGCAGTAGTCTAGCCTTGACAGCACAGTGAATTGTGCGATCAACTGTTGAGTAGGTGCGTCAAAAAGTCCCAGGAGCACCTCTGTCTTGGTGGAATTCAGTTGTAAATAGTTATTTGCCATCCATTCAAAGATGGCCGTGAGGTCTTCTTGGAATTTCACCTGATCATGGCTGGGGTTGCTGATGAAGGTGAATACCAGCTGAGTTTCAGCAGCGTAAGATACCACAGAGATGTTCCAGGCTTTGGCCATAAGGGCCAGAGGGCAGATGTAAATATTAAATAGAGTGGAGCTGATGGCCGAGCCCTGAGGAGCACCACAGTGGAGAGGGTCAACACAGGAGGTAAAAGGGGGGGCAGAGACCTGGAAAAACCGATCGGCCAGAAAGGACGAGAACCAGGAGAGGGCCTTGCCCTTGACCCCCTATCTCCTCCGGTGTAGCAGGATCTTATGGGAGAACATGTTGAAGGCCGCGCTCATATCCAGCAGGATCAGAGCCAAGGTTCTGCCCTCATCCATGGTGGACCGTAACTTCTCCATGACCGCAAGTAATGCAGATTCAGTGCTATGTCTGCTACGAAAACCATTTTGTGACTTCTCTAGGATTTAATGTACTTCCAGATATTGAGTCAGGATATTGTTGACATAGGATTCCATAGTTTTAGCAAGTTAAGGGAGCAGAGATATCGGGTGAAAGTCTTCTGGCAGAGACATGTGTAGCTTTGGTTTTTTTTTAACAGGAGAACCACTTTTGCATGTTTTCATGAAATGGGAATCGCTGCTGATAGTAGTGACCTATTGATCAGCTCCCGGCCCTCCAGTAGCAGACAGTGTTGATATTTTATGAAGAGATACAGTTTCAAGAGGTCGTCAGGAGATCCTGACTTTACCTTGGCCGACAGGGTCTCCATGTCTTTAGAGGACATGGGCGGGAGGGCATGGATGGAGTGGGTCGCAAAGTCCGAGAGTGGATGCTCCCGAAGGCTGGAAGGAGCCTTCCCTGGGCAGAATGTACTATAAATTATTTTTACCTTGCCAATAAAGAATTTAG
Organism: Triturus cristatus; assembly: GCF_964204655.1. Lineage (NCBI taxonomy): Eukaryota > Metazoa > Chordata > Amphibia > Caudata > Salamandridae > Triturus > Triturus cristatus. The sequence continues at coordinate 570,335,381 of NC_140589.1, read as the reverse complement.
CCAATGTCTCACATTGTATATTGAAGGATATGGTGCCGTTGGCAGCAGGCGGAGGATTTAACATTCCTTTCAATAGTGTGAAGATGGTTTTGGTTATGTTGCTGCAAGTAGTGATCATGTTAGCATAATAGGCCACCTTGGTCTTCCGAACAGATTTATGGTATGTTTTGACTGCATTCCTGTAGTTTGCTTTTGTTATGGGATCGTAATATCGTCTCCAGGCTCGTTTTAGAATCTTGCAATTTTTCTTTTCCACAATTAATGAGTCATCATACCATGCATTAGTTTGTCATGTGTCACTTTTGCCGGAATGCAGCTGTTCAGTGCTTTGTTGACCCATCCTCGAAAGGCCGCATCAACTGTCTCTATGTCAGCTGGCCATTCTGGGAGGTGAGTGTTTAACATAGCTGTAAATGTGGTCAGGTCTAATTTGTGCCACAGGCGTGTCATTGAAGGAGGACGGGAAGATTGAGGCAGAGGGCCTACTAAGTAAAGTTGTAGGGAGATGAGGTATTGATCCGTCCAGAGCATAAGAAGGAAGGTTTGGCCTCCAAGATCTGGAGGTTCGAGAATACACAATACAGGAAGTGACCAGCTATGTGTGTCGGTCCCACGAACAACTGCCTCAGCTGGCAGGCTGTCATATCCCCCAGGAAATTGCCAACATCAGGGGACTCTTGGAGTTCCAGATGTAAATTAATGTCACTTATGATGCTAAAATTGGCTGCCTCTAAGATTAACGTAGAAGCAATGTTTGCTAGGGCTTCTTGAAAGGCTTTTGAAGGGCCCGGTGGGCAATAAATGAGTAGCCCAGATAGTGTCAAATGATATGTCAATGACATTTTAACTAGAGCACTTTCACAGTCAGGGATATCCTTCAGGGCGAGGTTGAAGGTACAGTCTGATTTGAATATGATAGCTAGACTCCCCCGACCGTTTTCTTCTTAGTGAACATCATGTAGCCTGCGGGTACGACCAGAGCCGGAATGGATACTGAATCGGCAGTGAACCATGTCTCAGTAAGAAATAGAATGTCTGGGGCAGTTTCTTGCACGAGGTCTCATTCCTCTGCGTAATGTTTAATTGAAGACCAACATTTTAGGCTGCAGATGGTGAACTCCTTCAGACCAGGGCCCGAAGGAGCAGTTCGGAGGCACTGGCTCACCCTGAAAGTGCATAGATTGAATTGCGGGGGACAGGAATTGGGGTGCCAGCTGTGGTGTCCCCAGGCAGTGGTGAGTCGTAGTGCTGACAGGGAATTCCGTGTGAAGACTAACCTGCAGAGTAATCCAGAACCAGGGTTCCTGGTGTCTGGTGACGTCTGGGCACGGACGGGCGCAGACGAGCTTGCCAAGGGCGCATCTTTGGTGCGCCAGCGCTGCATTCGTGCTGCGGCGTGCATTTAGTGCCTGGAGGGCACAACAGGCTCCTCCCAGGCTATACCGGATTGGTTGCCACTGGCCAATCAGGTCACGGCACGCCAGTGATAAAAATTCAACAATCACGGGGCCATATTAATGGCACTTTATCGCAGCCAAAGCCGAGATAAATTTACCTCCCCATTCACAAGCTGGTGCTAACAGCCCACAGCACCAGTTTACCTACGATAGCAGCAGCAAAAAACATCTTCACAGAGGATCCCCGCAACTATCGCTAATGAGATGCAGAGTAGGCGTTCCCATGCCAAAAGCCGTGACAACACCACACCTCAACATTCTCAACGACCAGCCTGATTGGCGATGAAAACACAAAACCGGCGATAAGGCACGTTAGCACCAGGAAATCTACACCTGCTCTGACCTGGTGTTAAGTCAGATGGCAGCCAGCACCACAAAAGGGAGACCAGCCCAGGGCCACATGGGAAGGGCAACAGATGCCATGGAGCCACACAATCATGTGGCCTGTTCACCAAAGAGGGCCACAACACCCACCGACACCACCCCCCGGACCACCCGTCCCTGGTATCTCCCCCAAACATGACATGCCACATCAGCTACAGAAAAACATGTAACAAATATTCTGCATGATGTCGTACAATCACAACCGTTGATATGCATGTGTCGTCACAGAAATGAGCATCGCACATTCACTTTCAAAGCAACAAAAAAACGTTATTAAAATGAACGCCGAAATAAAATGAAGACACATGGTGGCTCCCCGCGGGACAGTAGGTCACAGCCTGCAAGACAAAAAGCATGATGAGAAGGTGTGTCCTGCACACATCAAAGGACAGAGAGAGAGTGAAGGAGAGAGCGAGAGAGAGGAAAAGAGGGAAAGAGAGAGAAGAAGAGAGGGAGAGAGAGAGCGAGAGAGAAAAAGAGAGGGAGAGAGAGAGAGAAGAAGAGAGAGAGAGAGAGAGAGAGAAGAAGGGAGAGAGAGAGAGAGATGAAGAGACGAAGAGAGAGAGAGAGAGAGAGAAGAAGAGAGGGAGAGAGAGCGAGAGAGAGAGAGAGAAGAAGAGAGAGAGAGAGAGCGAGAGAAAAGAGAGGGATGAGAGAGAGAGAGAGAGAGAGAAAGAGAAAGAGCCTCCCCTGCGCACCCAGGCCACACTGCTCACCTGCTGCCACCGGTGTGTCTCCAACCATGTGCCGGTATGTATAGCAATACACCAGAACACACATCTGATTCAGAGCCGTCATCTGAAACAGAGCCCAGATACATGACTGGCACAGTACACACACTTGCACAAGATAACATCTCCTACCCACCAATGCACACCCAGGCAGAGGCATCACAAAGGCACCCGCCGCCCACGGAGCTTGCCCGCCCATGCACACCCAGGCAGAGGCATCACAGAGGCACCCACCGCCCACGGTGTATGCCTGCCCATGCACACCCAGGCCTCACTGCTCACCTTCTGCCACCAGCGTGTAGACTGGATGTCCCACCACGTTCCGCTGCAAGCCACAAGCACAGGGCCCACGACATGGCACCCTCAACACCATGCAGCCATGTTCCGCAGACCAACAGGTCTCATGTTTGGTGCTGGGTCTTGAATACTCCATGGCAGAGGACATAACAGTGCACCCGGCAACATCGCCGGCTGCACACCCGCTCAGTTTTGATTTGTTCAGCATTACGTACATCAATTGTTTGTCTTTTGCACACGCGATCAGCCCAATGGGTGCCCTAAGACTGTGCCCCGGAAGCGAGGCCACGTGGCAGTAGGCCCGCGCTGCCTGATGGCTCTGGCCTACACTGCGGTCCAGCAGGTCACACGAAACCTGAGTTGCCCAGACTGCTGGGATGAGGCATCATCGCGGTTGCCCACCCGCTCAGCAGCTTAAGGTGCCACTGACTCAGTGCACCCAAATTCATCGTCCCGTGGCGGGGTGCCTGTGCCTGCCGCAATGCGCTGGGTGTGACTAACCCTGTGCAACCCCAATCAGCGCCACGTGGTGGTTGGCCCGTGCCATACGCAGGCCTGTGTTGCCACTAACCTTGTGCGCAACAAATCCCTTGTGCCCTTCATGATTGGGAGCCGTGGTGTCCGTCATCCAGTCACAATGAGCAGAGGAGAATGTGACGTCGTTGGCCCCTTAGTTGGTGGAGTCACATGGCCTGTGACGCCTGTGCCGCATGGGTGTGGTGTGCGTGCAAACCTGCCCTCAGGGAGTGGCTGTGACATGCTGACAACTAGACCAGTGACCTGCACCACCAGTGCAGTTATGCAGCTGGAGCGGTTCAGGGAACTGCCCAGCACACTACACAATATGGGCCCATGGAGGGCAAGCCAGAGTCCATCCGGGGATGACAAGTCCTGCTGAAGGGAAGGGTACAGTCCGCAGCCTGGTCGCCGTGTCATTGGTCATCACTCTGAAAGTGGCAGTCCATGTCGCTGTCCAAGGTGAGTGCAGCAGAGTGTATCGTGGGTCAGTGGAAGCTCATGAGGCCATGTGCAGGACCAAGCAGAAACAGGCCAAGTGGTGGTAATGAATGCTAGTGCCTGGTCCTTCTGATCACAGTCCCATCCATGTCTTCGTCGCCGGGTGTGTGCCCTGCCCCACCTGCGGGTGTTGCAGAACGGGCTGCCGCACTATGCGCCACTAACACATCAGGTGCCTGAGTGGATGCGCCTGCCACACTGGGAGGCACTGACACATCAGGGGGCGGGATGTGGATGGTGTGGGGGCAGCAGCATTCATCGACGCCACGCCTTGTGGAGTCAATGCCATGGTGGAGGTCTGTAGGGCATAATAGATCCCAGCTACATTTCGATGATGTACAGTGGTGGCTGCCATCCTTTCCGCCGCCATCTGCACCATGTCCTCCATGAGCCTCCGCATGTGTGCCAGCTCATGGCTGGCATTGCTGGAGCCACTCTGAGCGGACAGGTGTTCTTCTCTCTGCGTCATGACTCCAGCGATGTCAGTCAGGGTTTGTTGGAGACCATGGGGTAGACATAGACACCCATGGATGGTGTCTAGTTTGGCAACCATGATGTCAAAGCCCACCCGCACCTGCTCAGTCGTCTCCATCTGGCACTCCAGCACACAGCATTGGAAGGCCATGTGTTGTTCCTGGAGGTCTTGGGAGGGTGCCAGGGCTGTGGGTGCCTCCTGCTGGGTGGATTGGGTGGTGGGTGGGGTCTCATCGATGTAGCTGGGCTGCCCTGAGCCTGGAGGTGAGTGGCGGATGAGGTCAATGATGTCTTGGATGATGTGGGTGTCGATGCTGGCATTGTCCTCCTCGGCAACCGTGAAGAGTGGCTGGGACTGCTCTGCAGGAGGTGTTGACGGTGCCCCTGTGATGTGTGGGGAGATGGTGTATTACAATGTGTCCACATGTGTGTAGATGCATGGTACAGGTTGACAGCATGGCATTGTACATTGTGACAGTCTGTAGATCTGGATGATGACCCAGAGTCATTGTGAGTGTGCACTGTGCTCTGCTTAATTCTGCATGTGTGCCATTGTGCCCATCTCCACCCATCCCTCCAGTAGCTGGTGGTCACTCACCCAGTTGCGGTTCTGTTGTGTCCTGTCAAGCAGTGTACGGTCCCCCGACTCCGGCCACAGTCTCCGCACTGATGACTGTGGAGACCAGCTCCTCCTTGTCATCCAGCTCCAGCTGTGGTGCTGGGCCCCCACCTCCAGTCTGCATTGCTGCCTTCTGGTTGGCGGAGAGTTTCTCCTTGGTCTTCTGCTTGATGTCATTCCATCGCTTCTTGACCTCATCCATTGTCCGCTTGTGCTCTCCGACGGCATTCACCTTGTCGACGATGTCCTGCCATATTGCAGTTTTGCTGCCCAGTGACACATTGGAGGTGAAGAAGAGTTGTTGATGGTGTTCTATTACCTCCGTGACTATGATCCTGTTCGCCTGTGGACTGAACTTCGTCTTCCTCGTCTTCTTGTCCTTGCCCTTCCCTGTCCCCGAGGTCCCTGGCTGGTTGCACTCATCCTCTGCGCCTGCTCCAGCTGCCTCCATGGTGCTTGGGTGTAGGTCAGTTTGTGTGTGGGTGTTTTTTATGCTTTTATGGAGATTTTTCCCACCTGTCAGGTATGTGTTGCAGGCCTGGCACTGCTTATCACTGATTTCCTCATCGCGCTTTGGCCCATCGCAGGTTTTTTGGTGTTGTGGTTTGTTTTTTTATCTCCATCGAGGTGGTTTTATTGCAGACATTGTCTGTGGTTTCGGCAGACTATCGCATGCTACCGCCTTGTTGTGAATCCCATGTTGACAAGGGGTTATTTTCCCACGATGGGCTGCGATATTGAAAGTTGCGTTACGCTACTCTTGCGGTAGTTATCACACATTCTTTTGAATATACCCCACAGTCTTTATAAAGAAGCATGTAATGACAAATTCAACTTCAAATAGCAATGTAATATGCAGTGATAAGCTAAAATCCCCCCAGCAGTTTCCAAAAGTCACTCGCGCTAGATACACATCCACGCTGCGTTGTGCATTTAGCACCTGAAGGGCACAATAGGCTCCTCCAAGGCTGTATGGGATTGATTGCCGCTGGCCAATCGGGTTGAGGCACATCAGTGATAGAAATTCAACAAACACAGTCTCTGTTTCATCATCGCCGATCAAGGCTTCCATAGGGAGTTCCTGAAGGGTAGTGAGAAGAGGCAGGTAACTACCAAGGAGCCCTCTTGGCCTACTGTGTAGAACCTGCCACATAGTATGGTTTAATGAGATCTATTGACACAAATCTCTTGTTTTTGCAAGCAGCAAGGGGCAGTTGAAGTACAGTACTCGTACCTTCAACAGCCTGAACAGGTAAGGCCCTCTGTAAGATGGCCCAAATTCTTTCTTGTCCACAGACTTCTCCCGGACTAATTAACTGGTCTTGGGGATCCAACCAGGAGTTGCTGGTTCTTCCATCCCTTCTCCAGTGGCATAATGTTTATGCTGGATATTGTCTGAGCTTCTTGAAAGTTTTTTAGACCCTTTAAAAAGTCCAAATATTCATTGATGTCAAATAATGTTTCAGCTGCCACTGTACTGGCTAAGCCAGTGTTTCCCGGTAGGGGTAGGGCTAGGGTATGGGAGGGGGGAGGAAGAGTGCTAGATGCACTCTCAAAGTGCCCATGTGTGTTTGGCTAGCTGTCTCTGGCCCGACAAACACACATGCGCACTTTGATTTCTCTAACCCAGCTGTATTGAACAGCCGGCCTGGGGAAACCCCACAGACTCCTGACCTGAGCAAAGCATTTTTTCAGCCCACTCAGGCAAATGCCTGAGCTACCCTGCAGTGTAGAGATTGGACAGGGAGTCTGTGATGTAGTACCAGTGTCTGCTGGGACAAGGAAGAACAAGAACCAACATGGAGGTGCTACGCTGGAAGCAGCAAGCAGCAAGTAAGATTAACTATTTAAAAACTTTTATTATTTTTTAACTCCCTCCCACCCATGCTCCCCTTCCTGAGCTCCCTCTGACCCCCTCCCCCAACCCCATTACTTTTTCTATGTGGTGGCCTCCACTGCAACTGCGACCAGAACCTAATACCCTAGCTGCTAAAACACCACATTTCTATTAGGATTATAGGGGGAGTGTTAGACCTGGCACCATTGGCATAGGTCTCCCTTCCATTTTTTGTCGTTTATGTCTCCTTCATGGTTGCTCGCGTTAGATGTTCTGGGCGCTGTGCCACTGCCATTCAGTGACACAGTGCGAATGCTCCTCATTATAAAATAACTGATGAACCGGTGTAGTCCTCGTAGTACCAGGAACATGCTAGGGAGGTCGAATTTGGTATGCTTCCGCTCCAAATATTAACGTGCATCTGGTAGTAGTGATTGTCTTTATGTTCTGCATGTGCAACTGCCGCTTTTGGAACGTAGGTATCTTTTTGTCTAAGTCTTTCTGTGTGTTTCACTGGTATGTGTATTGGTTGTCTGGTTTAGAGGGCCAGGGCAGGCCAAGGCCAACCTGGGTCGAATGGAGCAATCTGTCGTTGAAGTATGGGGATGGGTGACCCCTTTGATCTGAGCAGGGCTGTGCCTGGCAAGGTGAATGATGGCTCCACCTGCGGCTGGGTGTCCGATGGTGGGCCCCTCTCCCTGGAAGGGAGGATGCAGCCTCGCAAATAAAGTGACCCAAGTCGACACTAAACTGGTTCTGGCCGGGTCGAGTGATTTGTGACTTTCTCAAGAACAAAGACTTTTGGGGTATAAAGATCTGAGCTGAAACCCCTTCGTGGTGTGTAACTTCGGGATGCCAAGACGAACCTCTGGCCGTATAAACGAGAGGGCGAGGACTTTGAAACTTTCATCCATCCACTGAAGCAACTACCCAAGGGCCTGAATTGAGCTTGCCCCCTGCCGAAGTCTCAGGGACATTAGACTTCATTCCTTAGCAGCCCGGATTCATATTGAGAGAAATCCTACTCACAGGTGAGGCCTCTGTCAAGAAATTCAAGGCCTCTAGATCTACTGTGGGGAACGCCGCTTTTGCTTGTCTATGGAAACTACTGCTATCACCATTGTGGTCCGCTACAGCTGAGAAGCTGTGCCGCTGAGTGCCCGCATTTGCCTTATCTACTGAACCTATTGCAATCGCCATTGTGGGCCGCTACAGTTGAGAAGCTGTGCCGCTGAGTGCTCGTATTTGCCTTGTCTACGGAAACTATTGCTATCGCCATTGTGGGCCACTACAGCTGAGGAGCTGTACCGCTGGTTCGACTATTCGACATCGGCGCCACCCACTGTCGACTAGAGATCCCCATTTCTAACATAGGTGGGCAGCTGTGAGGATCAGGACTTGCATTTATGATCCACATACAATAACCAGTGTACGCTACTAGTGAGGGTAAACCACGTACGGTTTGATTTTGGTTCTCTTGCTGACTGTGATTGCCAGCCAAGTATTTTTTGTTGTTCTGTGCTGACTGTGATTGCCAGCCAGGTGATTTTGGTTCTATTGCTGACTGTGATTGCCAGCCAAGTATTTGTTGTTCAGTGCTGACTATGATTGCCAGCCAGGTAATTTTGGTTCTATTGCTGACTGTGATTGCCAGCCAAGTATTTTTTTGTTGTTCTGTGCTAACTGTGATTGCCAGCCAGGTGACTTTTGTTCTATTGCTGACTGTGGTCGCCAGCCAAGTATTTTTTTTCCCCGTTATTCTAGTACGGACTGTGATTGTCAACCAGGTATTTTTTGGTTCTGTTCAATTGTTAACTGTAGTTACCAGTCATGTCTACACTGGGTAGGCCAACCTACAATGCTTCGGAGGATCTCCTCTTTGAGGAAGACAGGTTAGAAACATACACTGCCAAACAGCTAAAATCTTTTTGCAAGTGATTCACCGTCCCTGTTGCGGGCCTCTCTAGGAAGAAGGAATATCAGAAGGCCCTTAAGGCCTGGATGGAGGTGAGAGAGTCCTCCAGGAATGAGGAGGAGGATGCAGGAGGGCAGCAGGATGAGGAAGTGGGCTTAGTGGGTGGTAAGGCACTTTCCAACCCAGGTACTAGTGTGACTCAAAGGGTCTGTCTCCGGAAGAGCTGGAGGAGAGAGAGAGAGAGATAGAAGGCATAGTTTGGAGATGGCCAAATTGGAAGGTCAGAAGGACCTAGAGAGCAAAAAATTGGACATTGAATAATAATAGGTTGGCCTTTGAACCTGAGAAAATGAAACTTGAGCATCAGAGAGTGTTGAGGGAGTTGGAGATCAAGGCTAAGAGTTTGGAGATCTCCCCCTCTGGTGGCAGCATACCTTTAGTACCTACCGAGAGTAGAGTGTACATACCCAAGGTTGTCATCAAGGACTTCCATAAGAGTGAGGATATTGGGCAATGGTTTTCTGCATATGACGAGATAGCCATGGTGTCCCACCGGGTCCCTGAGAAGGATTGGGGAGCGGGGTTGCGGGGACGCTTTGTGAGTAATGGGTGGGATACCCTGTTGGACCTGCCTGAGCAGAGCAGGATGGTGTATGCCCATATGAAAGAGGCCTTGATGACGCATTATGGTTTGACCCCAGAAATGTACAGGCAGAGATTTAGGACCTGCAAGAAGTTGGAGCGTGTCACTTGGGTTGAATATGTGTCTTTTTTTGCAGAGCAATGGATCGCTGGGTAAAAGCTAGCAAAGTGGAAACCTTCGAGCAATTGTATGATTTGTTCGCATGGGAGCATTTATCTAGTAACTGTTTTCCAGAGCTGCGCTAGCACCTTGTTGATAGCAAGCTCACTAACAGTAGGAAGCTTGCTGAGGAGGCGGACCACTGGGTGAGCACCCGGGTTTGCAAGGGTCCTGTGGGAGACTTCGCCAAAGGTGGGCATGGTCCCCAGCAGAGAAGTGGGGGGGACAGGGGTAAACAGAGGGAGTTCCAGAGAGGGCCCCAAAATAATTCCCTAGGGAACCAAGGAGTGGTGTCCCAGCCTCCCCCTGAAAAGAAGCCAGTGCCCCTTACAGGTAGGCCTGTTCAGGGGGGCCCCTTACTTGCTTTAAGTGTGGTCAAGTGGGCCACAGGTATTATGACCCTCAGTGTCCCCTGAGGGACACCAGTGCACCAACCCGTGCACCCCCGCCAGATTGCCAGTGTGACCCTGGGAGGGGAAGAGATGGGTGTCCAAAGTGGGTGGGATCCCGTAGAATTGACCCTTGTCTCGCTAGGAGACTTTGAAAAAGTCCCTAACCCCGCACTGCCTGCTAACACTGAGAAGTACAGGCAGTGGGTAACCATCAATGGCCATAGGGTGGAGGCTCTGAGGGACACAGGAGCTAGTGTGACTGCTGTCAGCTCCCAGTTGGTGTCCAAAGAACAGATTGTACCCCATGCATTCTGCCCAGCAGTGTCAGCAGACAACTCTGAGAGCCAGTGTGAAGTGGCTCAGTTCCCTTTGAGAGGTCGGGGTCTCAGGAACTCTCCAAGTAGCTGTGAGGCCAGCCATGCCGGTAGACAGTCTGTTGGGCATCAATTTAGAGAACTCCCCGTGGGCTACGGTGGAGAGGAAGTCTCATCTGGAAATGTTGGGTCTGCCTGAGTGGGCGTGTGCAACCACTCGGTCCATGGCAGCCAGTAAGGATGTTCAGAAGGACCTGGAGCCTGAAAGTATGGCCCAGGCCCCTGCCTTAAAGAGAAGGGATAGGGGGCACAGGAAACCGCCACCCATGGTTCCCACAGTCCAGGAAGGAGCAGACCTTGAGGAGGATGCCCTGGAACCTTCAGGGGAACAAGTAGCCGAGCTGGGGGACCTACCGGAGCCGACCCAGTGGCAGCAGGAAGGAGGGATCACCAGGGGGGAATTTTGTGAACAGCAGAGAACGTGCCCTTCTCTTGAGGGACTGCGGCGGCAGGCCACAGCCCAAGCAGCAGGTGATCAGTCAGGATCACATCTGATCTATTGGGAGAATTACCTCCTTTACAGCGAGCCTAAGGCTGCTGAGCCTGGGTCAGCCTGTGTGCTGGTGGTACCCCAGCGCTTCAGAGCCTTCCTACTGGGGTTGGCTCACGATGTGCCATTGGCCAGGCATCTGGGCCAAACCAAGACCTTTGAGAGGCTGGTCAAACACTTTTATTGGGTTCAGATGCGCAAGAGCTCAGATGCTCACTGCAGGACATGAGAGACTTGTGGGGCAAGATCAAGGCCCCGCTCCAGCCCTTCCCGGTTGTCAGTACTCCATTTGAGCAAGTGGGCATTGACATTGTGGGACCTCTGGACCCCAAGACAGCCATAGGCAACAGGTTCATCCGGGTCTTGGTGGACCATGCCACTCGGTACCCTCAAGCCATCCCCCTCAGGACAGTGACGGCCACCGTGGTGGGACGTGCACTGATGGGGATTTTCTCCCGAGTGGGATTCTCCAGTGAGGTGGTGTCCGATAGGGGTACTAACTTCATTTCCAAATATATTGAAGTCTCTGTGGGAGGAGTGCGGAGTAACAAGTCCTTACACGACTCCTTACCACTCCCAAGGTAACGGGCTGGTTGAGAGATCCAACCGGACACTTAAGGGCATGTTTATGGGCCTAGAGGAACCTATGAGGCATAAGTGGGACGTTCTCTTGCCATGCCAGTTGTTTGCTTACCGTGAGGTGCCACAGAAGTCTCTAGGGTTCAGTCCCTTTGAACTGCTCTATGGTCACCCGGTAAGAGGGCCTCTGAGTTTGGTCAAGGAAGGCTGGGAGCAATCTCCCAGGAAGCCTCCCAGGATGTGTTTAGCTACATGCTGGCCTTCAGGAACCAAACTAGGTGTTTCAGGAAAGTTGCTGAGGCAAATCTGGAAGCCAGCCAGGAAGAGATGAAACGCTGGCACCATCAGAATGCCACTCTGATCGAGTTTCAGCCGGTCAAAAGGTGTGGGTCATGGCCCCAGTGGAGACCTGTGCGCTCCAGGATAAGTGGACCGGCCCCTTTGAGGTGGTGGAGCGCAAGAGTCCTGTTACCTACTTGGTGGACTTGCAGTCTCCCAGGAACCCTCTGTGGGTCCTGCATGTCAACCGCCTGAAGCCCCACTTTGAGAGGTCTGAAGTGGGCATGCTACTAGCTACAGATGCTGGAACGGAAGAGGAGAGTGAGCCTCTTCCTGACCTCCTGTGGGCAGAGGAGGAAGATGGTTCAGTGGAGGGAGTGGTCCTCTCCACCACACTGACCCCTGAACAGCAGAGTGATTGTCGCCAACTGTTGGGGCAATTCAGTGATCTGTTCTACCTGGTGCCAAGTGTCACCGATTGGTGTGTCCATGACGTGGACACTGGGGATAGTCCTTCCGTGAAGCATAAGGCTTACCGAGTGACTGACCGGGTCAGAGTGTACATTAAGGAGGAGGTTTCCAAAATGTTTGCTTTAGGGGTGATTGAGTCCTCTAGCAGCCCTTGGTCCAGCCCAGTGGTCCTGGTACCAAAGGCTGCGGTGCCTGGTGCCACCCCGGAACTTTGGTTCTGCGTGGACTACCGAGGTCTCAATTCAGTCACCAAGACTGATGTGCACCCCATCCCCAGAGCTGATGAGCTCATAGATCAGCTAGGGGCTGCACGGTATCTCAGCACGTTCGATTTGACGTCCGGGTTCAGGCAGATCGCCTTGACCGATGGGGCAAAGGAGAGGTCGGCATTCTCCACGCCTGATGGACACTACCAGTTCCGGGTGATGCCCTTTGGGATGAAGAATGCCCTGCCACCTTCCAGAGGTTGGTCAACAGAGTGTTGGTTGGGCTGGAAGATTTCAGCGCCGCCTACCTGGATAACATTGCAGTGTTTAGTTCCTCATGGGAGGGCCACATGCGCCACCTCTGGGAAGTGTTGATGGCACTGCGAAAGGCAGGCCTCACGATCAAGGCAAGCAAGTGCCAGATTGGGCAGGGTTCTGTGGTGTACTTAGGACATCAGGTGCGGAGCGGCCAGGTGGCGCCCCTGCTACCCAAGATTGAAATCATCCTGGCTTGGGAGCCTCCAAGGACCCAGACACAGGTGAGAGCCTTTTTAGGACTCACAGGTTATTACAGGAGGTTTGTCAAAGGGTATGGCAAAATTGTTGCACCCTTGACTGAGCTGACTTCTAAAAAGCAGCCAAAGATTGTGAACTGGACTGACAACTGTCAGAAAGCTTTTGATGCCCTGAAGACTGCCATGGGCTCTGCACCAGTACTTCAGGCGCCCAACTTTTCAAAGGAATTTGTTGTCCAGACAGACACTTCCAAGCATGGTGTGGGGGCTGTTCTGTCACAGATCAATGAGGAGGGCCTAGACCAACCTGTGGCTTTCATTAGCAGAAGGTTGCTCCCCCGGAAACAGAGGTGGAGTGAAATTGAACGTGAGGCATTTGCTGTGGTCTGGGCATTGAAGAGGCTGAGGCCATACCTGCTTGGGACTCACTTCCGGGTTCAAACAGACCACAGGCCCCTCAGATGGTTGATGCAGATGAGGGGGAAGAATCAAAAGTTGTTGAGATGGTCCATTTCTCTACAGGGTATGGACTTCACGGTGGAACACTGCCCTGGTACAGAACACGCCAACACTGACGGTCTGTCCAGATTTTCCCGCCTCAGTGATGAGAACTCCCAGGGGGTGGGTAGTTCTCCCCACATTTCAGCTGGGGGAGGACGCGTGTTAGACCTGGCACCATTGCCATAGGTCTCCCTTCCATTTCTTGTCGTTTATGTCTCCTTCATGGTTGCAGGCGTTAGATGTTCTGGGTACTGTGCCACTGCCATTCAGTGACACAGCGCAAATGCTCCTCATTATAAAATAACTGATGAACCGGTGTAGTCCTCGTAGTACCAAGGAACATGCTAGGGAGGTCGAATTTGGTATGCTTCCGCTCCAAATATTAACGTGCATCTGGAAGTAGTGATTGTCTTTATGTTCTGCGTGTGCAACTGACGCTTTTGGAAAGTAGGTATCTTTTTGTCGTAGTCTTTCTGTGTGTTTCACTGCTATGTGTATTGGTTGTCTGGTTTAGAGGGCCAGGGCAGGCCGAGGCCAAAACCTGGGTCGAATGGAGCAATCTGCCGTTGAAGTATGGGGAGGGGTGACCCCTTTGATCTGAGCAGGGCTGTGCCTGGCAAGGTGAATGATTGCTCCACCTCCCGCTGGGTGTCTGATGGTGGGCCCCTCTCCCTGGAAGGGAGGATGCAGCCTCGTAAATAAAGTGACCCATGTCGACACCAAACTGGTTCTGGCCGGGTCGAGTGATTTGTGACTTTCTCAAGAACAAAGACTTTTGGGGTATAAAGATCTGAGCTGAAACCCCTTGGTGGTGTGTAACTTTGGGATGCCAAGACGAACCTCTGGCCGTGTAAACGAGAGGGAGAGAACTTTGAAACTTTCATCCATTCACTGAAGCAACTACCCAAGAGCGGCCTGAATTGAGCTTGCCCCCTGCCGAAGTCTCAGGGACATTAGACTTCATTCCTCAGCAGCCCAGATTCCTATTGAGAGAAATCCTACTTACAGGTGAGGCCTCTGTCGAGAAATCTAAGGTCTCTAGATCTACTTAGGGGAACGCCGCTTTTGCTTGTCTACGGAAACTATTGCTATCGCCATTGTGGGCCACTGCAGCTGAAAAGCTGTGCCGCTGAGTGCCCGCATTTGCCTTATCTACTGAACCTATTGCTATCGCCATTGTGGGCCGCTGCAGCTGAGGAGCTGTGCCGCTGAGTACCCGCATTTGCCTTGTCTACAGAAACTATTGGTGTCGCCATTGTGGGCTGCTGCAGCTGAGGAGCTTTTCTGCTGAGTGCCCGCATTTGCCTTACCTACTGAGCCTATTGCTATCGCCATTGAGGGCCGCTGCAGTTGAGAAGCTGTGCCGCTGAGTGCCCGCATTTGCCTTGTCTACGGAAACTATTGCTATTGCCATTGTGGGCTGCTGCACCTGAGGAGCTGTGCCGCTGAGTGCCCGCATTTGCCTTATCTACTGAAACTATTGCCATCGCCGTTGTGGGCCGCTGCAGCTGAGGAGCTGTGCCGCTGAGTGCCCGCATTTGCCTTGTCTACGGAAACTATTGCTATCACCATTGTGGGCCGCTGCAGCTGAAGAGCTGTGCCACTGAGTGCCCGCATAGGCCTTGCTACGAGATCCATTCTTGATGCCATTGTGGGCTGCTGCAGCTGAGGAGCTGTGCTGCTGAGTGCCTATCTTAGCCTTGCTACGAAAAACTTTGTTGTTGCTATTGTGGGCCGCTGCCGCTGAGAAGCTGTTCTGCTGGGTGCCCGCATTTGCCCTACTACGAGAATCAGAACCACCACCACTGTGGGCCGCTGCAGCCGAGGAGCTGTGTCTCTGCAGGCCCGCATTGGTTTTGCTACAAGAGTCCGTACCATCATTGTTTTGGGCCTCCGCCATCGAGAAGCTGTGCCACTGAGTGCCCATCATTACTTTGCCACAAGAATCATCGCTATCACTATCATGGGCCACTGCAGCTGAAGAGCTGCGCCGCTGAGTGCCCACGCTAGTCCCACATCGGGAGCCTTGTCAACTTCCGCGTGCGCCGCTGGGTGCTGCTTCCATGCCCGTCCCAGGATTATTGTGAGTGCATGCTGCGGATCGCCTCCTCCCAAGAACTGTGGCTGCTGTTGGTCCACCCGCCATCCCACACCTTTCCTGAGAAGCTGTGCACCGTGCCCCTTTATATCCTAAGTACCTTGTACATTGTGCATCACCGGGTCGCATGGACCCCGGCCCCGAACTAAGTTTGTTCCACCCGCAAGCACAAGTGCTTTCATCGCTCTTGAGATGAATCTGTAATTACGTGCATTGTGGTTTTTTGAGCATTTCTTAGTTTCGTGTTTAGTCTATATAAAGATAACCATTTTTTATAACTGCTTGTGGTGTCTATTTTGTAGCATCTTTCCTTCGTTATTGTGTATGGTCCTAAATGCTTCACACACTGCCTTTGAGATAGGCCTGTCTGCTCGTGCTACGTTACCACAGGTTTGAGCAGGGCTTATCAAAGGGTGTAGACCCCTTACTCTGACTTAGGAAGAAGGGTCACTGTGTGACATCGGTGCCAGAAACTGTTGGCTAGAGACCCCCATTTCTAACAGGGAGGAGTACTGTCACACCCATTTCTCCATGGTGTCTCTGTAAGCCATGGAGGCAAATGCAAGATAAACACACGTGAGAGGCTTGTCTGAGATCGAGGTCTGTGGTGGATGCACTAAGGTGGAAACCTTCAACTGCTGGCAGATGTCACATTTAAGGATAAAACCCTTAGTCTGTTTTTATAGACATGTCCACGAATAGCGTTGTTGCAACAATGAAATTGTAGCTGCCACCCCTGCTTGAGCAGATGCCAGATGCATTAACCTAACCTGTGATCTGAATTAGGTATCACTCAATCCCCCACTTCAGGAATCTGAGCAAATGAAATGTTTTGTGCACTTAACTGGTAGGCATATTTTATTGGACGTTGACATCCACCGTGATGTCTCACTGTAATCTCATACTTGAATGACTAATTGCAGTCACTATAGCAGTTTACACTGTTGCTTTCGCGGCTTTGTCACCCATGCAGTTCCTTATAATGTGTATTCCTGCATGCTGATGACTCAGTGTGTGTGTTGTGTATAGTAGTCTGTGGCAAATACTCTTTCAAATTTGCCTCCTGTACGCAAAGCTGTTTTTTCTTTATGGTGTACCCTTTAGAATGTCTGAATTAGGGGTGGGTGGAATTTGCGAATTTGCCTTTCGCAAATTTCCGCGAAACGGCAAGAAACCTCCACGAAAATGCGAACTTTTGCGAGCTCGCGGAGATTTTGCTGCGCCCGTCGAAAGTATCACCTGTAAAGTGACGCTACTGTGTTTGCAACGTTTTTCACTATAGATGATGGGTTGACATTGACTTTGTATGAACTGGGCTTGTGGTGAATGTTAGCTACTGTAGGCAGATGTCTTATTGCACCACCACACCATGGCATGGATTACTTAAAATCTATTGTAGCTAGGGAAGGGGTAATGCCTAATTACTTGCCTGCAGCTCTGAGACTTCTTTGCTTTGGAGTTGGATATGAGGTGGCCTTCTAAGGCTGTAGGAGTCTTGCCAGCTCTTTAGTAGAGGGACAGATGAAGGTGGTTTATTTGGGTATGGAGGTGGGGTCATCTTGCAGTATTTCATTGCTTTGTTCTTCATCTTAGAGCGTCTGAGTGTTGGATCTGGCACAGGTTCATAGAGTGCTTGTTCACTTTGAAGTGCACCATGCATCTCTTGGAATCCTTGCATATGGTAGTTTTGGCCTGGATTGTCTGATCTCCTTTCATCTTCAGTGGCTGTCAGACCTGACATCTTGTGGCTCATTTGCTGTCAAGTGATGTTCCTTCACTGAGCATAGCTTGAGGTTGTGGACATTTGCTGTCATCTGAACTGTGTTGTTGAATAAATGTAGTATAGTTTTGACATCCATGTTGGGGTAAACATGGCCAGTTATGACGGTTTAGCAGTCTGCCTTGCAAACCATCTGTCTGATGATGATGACTGATATCTGCAATCAGAAGATGTATGCAGCAGGTCAAAGGTGCTGGCAGAATTTCAGATTCGATTTGAGTTATGGTGGGTGGCACATGAGTTCATTCATGGAGATGCATGTGAGGTCCAAGAGTTTTGATTTGATATAGGTAGGCAGCGTGAAGTGGTCAGAGTTCTGCGCTGGGGGGCCATGTTTGATGTGATCCTTTAGAACAAACAATCGGGCCGCTTGATAAACTCCGATTTCTAATATTCTTCACATGAGCTGGTAACATTTCTGTAAAACCACCCAGGTGGCAGCATCTAACTAAAAATTCTCTTTTTGTAAACAAAGTATATTGCAGATTGTTCTTCATTGTGTTAATTTCTCCCTCCCACAAGGGACCGTCCCAAAATGCTTTCATGTCTTGGTTAAAGTGAATTCCCACTTCAGTCGCCTATCGCCATATATAGAGACGCTTCCTTTGCTCCAGTGCAGCTGTCCTCTGGAATCCTCGAGTTATTTCGAAATCAGGCTGGAATTTTTTCCATCCTTCCCCTTCCCCTTGTCACCCTCTGCGATTGCTCTAAATTTAGTTTCATCCAATTTTGGGCGATGGCGCAGTTATGCCGGGTCAGTGTCATGGCTGCGTTTTCCATTGGGTCGTAGCCCCAGGTTTCTGCTGTGCTTTTCCCACGCTCAATCATGTCATGGTTGCAGACCTGCTCCATGTTGGGGAGCAGCAGCGTTCAGGACGGCACCTGCGACGTTACCATAGAGATCCACATGGTGGTGAAACCTCCGATCTCAGCTATCTTCCTACAAAACAACAATTATATGCAAATTTTTGCAATTTCATTTATTAATGTAAACAAAGTTCTGAGCTATCAAAATGAATTTAATTTATAAATAAAACCGATGTGTCCACACTAAGGTTTCTGAAAACCCCATCTCATATATAACGGTGATTCCAAGATTTTTAAATGGGGCTTTAACCTGTTTTCTTCTTTTCTGGGACGCTTAATCGCATTAATCGGGCTAGGTGGGTGGTGCAGTGTCATGTTATGCGATAGTTGTATAGAACCACAGTTTCTTGCTGCTGTCTGCATTCGTATGTGCATACTGTAGTTTATCGGATGTATGGTCATGGTTTCCAAAAACTATAGGCTCCTTAGAGGGGTTTTGGGAGATGCAATGCAGTCCTCCAACTTTCCACCAACCCATCCAGTCAGTGTATATCGACTAGAGGTGGACGGAAAATTCTGTTCCGCTGCAGATCGCGTAAATTTCGATATTTTCGTGTTCAACGCGGAACGCGAAAATGCCGAAATTTCGCAATTCCCGCAAGTGGAACAGAATTTGCTGCCCACCCTTACTCTGAATCCATTCTGCCTCCCATAGTGTAAGTACTCGTTGTAAGACTGGACACAATAATATGAATCACACACAATAAGTGTGGGGGATCTGGGATCCATATTCTCAAGTGCCAGAATTGGAGTTCTAAGTTCAGCCACTTGCGCTGTACATTCACCAAGTAAATGCGTGTAGGTTTTGTGAAGGTGCAATTCACCATCCTCCATTCTTTCCTTAACAGCGGCACATGCTAAAGAGTAATCGTCCTTTGTCCCTGTAGCAACCTGTGCGGAACTGTCATAAATGATGTAATTATACTGATTTAGCGGCATGACTTCATTAGGCAGAAAGTATTAATTTAAATATGCTTGTGTTTGTATTGTTGAGTCAAATTTGTAGTCTTCCTCTGTTGTGATGAGAGCGGTGGCTCACTGTATCCATTGTGGAAGTAAAGATTTTGCAGTTGGAACACTGCCCTTTGTGACAGCCTCTAAGGCTGGAACCGGAGTCCTGTCAATAATGAGTTTCCCCAGAGCTAAGGATATTTCCTCTCACTACAGCACTCTGTACAATGGTTAGGATCTTTTCTGGTGGTGCAAATGCATCTGCTTTGGAGTATAAATGTGATTTATATGCATTTGGTAAAGTGTCTCCGTCATTCAATGAGACTTATGTAAACCCTGATGCCCCGCAATTATACAGATCACCAGGTTTTTGTTGTTTACACGTGTGAGTAAGTGTTTTGAAGCTAGCATGTCAGCTTGTACTGAACGCAGTATTTATGTGTGTTCAGTTGTCCAATGTGTGCCTGAAAAGTCTGGACGTGTCAAGTTGAAAAATGACTTTACCCATTCTGCGTAGTCTGGAATGTATGTTCTGCCAAAGTTCAGGAAACCCAATATTGATTGGAGCTTCTTTGGTGTATTTGGTGGTTGTAGAAGGGCACACCTCAGGAAAAAGTGTCGCTAGACTTCTGCCTTCAAGTGATGACTCTTATCCTAGAAATAGGACATTGAGGTGGACTATTAGATTTTTTCTGATTTAATCGGTAGCCCATGTGAGCAAATTCCAAAACTATGCGATCTACTCTAGCCAAGTGAGTTGAAAGGTCATCATTCATTAGGTTTTTGTCATCGATATAGGACAATGACTGTTCAAAATATTCTAGCAAAAGTTCTGTAACCCGGGCTGAACACAACCCTGGGCTGTTCTGATATCCCTGAGGGTAATTGACAAAACTGCTTTTGAGACCCAAGAGCACTGAATGGAGTCAAGTACCTGCTCTCAGGCACTTTGTTTTGGCAGAAAAAAACATTTGAAATGTCTAAAGTAGTTTTGCATTGTTTTCTGCACTATGTTATTCATTAGTGCTGTGATGTGCACGTTTTGTACTGCAAATGTACATGTAGCTGTTTTCAGGTGTCTGTAATCTAATACTAGACAATATGAATGGTTTGGTTTTATTACTGGCAACAAAGGATTACTAATAGGGGAGGTGCAACTTTCTATTACACCTTGACATTCAAGTTTTATGTG
Source organism: Triturus cristatus (assembly GCF_964204655.1). NCBI lineage: Eukaryota > Metazoa > Chordata > Amphibia > Caudata > Salamandridae > Triturus > Triturus cristatus. The sequence continues at coordinate 570,315,153 of NC_140589.1, read as the reverse complement.
TATGTCTATAACTTGTTTTTAGCCAAATCTTTAATGGGATACAGTCTTTGAGTTTGTAGGGTTGACTTCACTGGTATAACGGTATAAGGGAAACCATCATCTCAGCCTACATGGTTGCGGTATAATGCAGGAGCTAGTGCGAAATCCTGCTACATGACGTATGACTGTTTTACTGCATCTGTGACGAGGTTGGAAAAAGCAGGTCAAATTACCATTTCTCCCTTGGGGCAGTACATGAAATATATTGATGGCCTCTTAGTCAAGAGAATGTCATAGGCGAATAACAAGTTCTCCCAAAAGAGAACATTAATGGCTTGTGGTATATACCCCTCCATTTTGAGTTACATCTTTTATAATCTAGGCAAGACACTCATTCTTGTATCCGGTGTTTCCACCTGGATATAGTCACTCAACACCACTGCCGCAAGACAATCCATCAGACTCCGGCAAACTATCCTGACTTCTCCTGCACTGTCTAGCATGGTCTCTGTAGCAATGTCCTCAATATCCGTGGCATGCTTTAGTTTACTGCCAATCACTTCTTCTTTTTGAATTTAGGCTTGGATTGTTTAGGTTTATCTTCCTTTTTTATTATGAAGTCAGAGGACCATTGTGAATCCTTCTTTGGTTTCAAGTACTCCTCTGATCTGCGCTCTGATAGTCCACCTCTCTCTGAGCATTTTTCAGATGACTTCTGAAAGGAACAAGATGAACCTGAATCAATATCTTGATACCTGTCAGGCAATGTAATATTATCATGGTTATGCTGATTATAGCACTTCTCAGAGGTCTCCTTTTGAAGAGATCTGCCCATTGATCTTTTCTCTATGTTTTCTATTGTCCCACTTCTTCTTAGAAGAGTTTGATGCTTGCTTCAAGTTGCCTTTTTCAGAATTATCTTTAATTTTTGGTTTGCTAGGTCTGGCTGCCAAATTATCTCTATTATTGCATAGGTTTCCTCAATACTTTTTGGCAACTCATGCTCCTGTTCTCTGGGAGTCAAGTTTGTGAGTCGTTGGCAACTGCCAATGTTACTGCTTCCCCTTTGATGTTACTTAACATTGTGACAGATAGTGCAGCAAAGTTGCTCATCAGTTTCATTCTCAATTTAAGGGCAGAGGCTGCCTTGTACTCATTCTGGATCTGTTTAAGCACCTCTGGCAAAACATCTAATGAGGATGTACAGTGTGTTCCGTTATATACTGCAGCAAAGACTGTACCTCAAGTGGTGCATTCTTCCACTCGCGGAGCAATCCCCATTGGCAGACATATGATGAGATATTTTGTTTTTTCCATTAGATTCAATATGTGGAAACACTGCTTCAAGCGGGTTTGTTTTTTGTGCAATCCAAATCATAATTTCCTCCCGTCTGATGGGAATTTTACACATGACTGCATTGATGGTTTGTGGATTAATTACAGGTATAGCCAATTGTGGTTGTGCAGCTTGAGCAACTTTGCAGGATTTATTGCCATTGTTCTCATGACAAATTGTGTTAAACATCTATATGATTTAACCAGATCATCATGTAGCATACATAGTTCTGGAGCTCTCAGATTGTCTTCATCTGGATAGGGTGTGTAACAGGAGAAGACTGCCCATGTTGCTCCATAGTTTCTAAGGACACGTAGTATAACATTATTGTTTGTATGTGGTAGGGTACCTTCAAACCAATTTTGATGTTCTTGGTAAGTTGGTAGGATTTCTAGTGATTCATAAGCTGTGTAGTAGTTAGGAGCTACATCTGCAGAGCATGTGTGAAAGAGTCTTGAAGTTGCATTAGCTGCTGAGAATGTGACCTATTGTTTGATCATGAAATACCTTGAAAAAAACAAGAGACAAGAGGTGTTTGGCAAAACAGGAACAGTCCGTTTAATTAAGCAATGCAGCCAGGAGCACAGTCAGACGCATAGGGTCTAAGGACTGGCTTAACTAAAAATCGGTCTAATGTAGACTTTTATATAGTTTATTGAATGTAATATAATGTTTCTGGCAATCCTTTTCTGGTAAGGACTGTGTTCCTCTATCTTTGGAGTCATAAATTAAGTCATTGGATGAGGAATCCAGGTGGGCCCTGAACCTGCATGGACACAATGCGGCCAGTGGGTAACGTGTTCAGATATCCAGCATAGCAAGCAAGTGATCACTGTGTGTACTGTTTGAGCTGAGTCTTGATCGGCTAAGTGTTCCTAACTTCATGCAGCATCTGACTTTTTGCTGGTTTGGGAACATGCGCACCACTCCGGCCGTGTGTGCTTTATTGGGGCCAATCTCCCTAACCCATTGTGGTTTTGCTGCGCCTATCTGTAGGATCGATCTAGGATTTCCTGCTTGTGCATTTGTTTGCAGGCTATGTGCAAGCCTACCTGTCATCTGTCGAACAGTGACCTTGGGTCTGGGTCTCAGTGCCTGCCTAACTACAGTCGGGGTTGACTTGGGGTTCACAACATGCAAATTAATCAATAAAGATGTAATTTTGTTTTTATACATGAATGTATTGTTAACTTTTTCAATATTAACATTCCCCCATCTAGTTGATTTTTCAACTACACCATCTAACTCCTACTTCATGACAGTTACTTTATTGTGGAGCCCCACACAAATAAGAGCACAGTGAAAACAGTTAACCATGACGTGCTCAGGGCCTCCTCCCTCCTCATGCATGTATCTTTATAAACGGTGCAGTGCTTGGATGGCAACAGTCAATGTCCCATTCTTCAGGTCATTCCCTGGGATAAATGCTCAGCATGATACACCAATCTTGGCACACACCCCTCCCTCTTTCACGGTCATTATGTCTAACACATACCGATGCTACATCACGATGAAGCGGATTGCTTCCTCTTCTTTCTTGATAGAATTAAGGCTGAGCTCAGTGCTGCTCATCATTTTAGGCAATTCCTATCTGGCTATTTGAAGCCCATGGGCATTGCCTTTTGTGTACATCATGAAGAAGGGTATGGACCCCTTTTCGATACTTGCAAGTCTGAGAACAGTCTAAATTCTCCGGAATGTCCTTGCACTGAGCCTAGCCAAAATAATCTGCATTTCTTTTTTCATGATCCTGATGCAGCAAATTGTCTACTTCCTTAGCGGGTGCTGGTAAAAGTCTAATAGTTGTTCCAGGAATGACAAGTGAAGGGGTGTGTATGGTGATGAGAGAGCGAAGTCTGCGCCATCCGGGGATGAGCTGCGTGTAGGCAAACTTGTGGCACTGCCAGTACACATCCATCAGTGTGGAGGGGCCCTATTACATATCTGGAATGTGCGGAGCAGAGCCACAGTTTGTATTCAAGCTCAGTGGAAGCATTCCTTCTCCTCTGAAACATGAGGAATACAGTGTAAGTGTCTGTACGATTAGAAGTTACCCCTTCTAGCCAAGTGAATCCACCCATCTTGGTATCCCAGATTTCCTGACATGGGGTGTCTATGCTTTCATTCAACCCTCCCCTCTGAGACCTGATTCCCTTTGTGTGATCGAGCTGGATGGCCCTACAAGTGAACTCCATGTCAGGATTCCACTTGTTGTTAAAGAAGACTTTCTTGGATACACTAAGGGGTACCCTTGAGCCCCAAATGGAGGCAGGAGTGGATGTGTTTGTGAACTGGGTTGAGGGTTTTGCTACCTCCAATAATCTCTTCTCTGGGAAGTCTTGGGGCCAAGCAGTATCCTCCTATATGGTGCCCTTACTGAGCATCCTGCCTAGCTCAGTTTGAATATCGCTAGGCTTGGTGAAAAGGTATAGCGGCGTTGGTTTGGTCTCATATTGGGTCAGAGTCACAACTACTCTGTGGGGTTCCTCGTTGTTGAGCATGATTTTGGCCCTGATTATGCATAGGAGAAGACAGCATTTTGGTATTTCGGGCGCTACCTCTTGTGGCAAGTAAAGTATGTGTGCGCCTATTGCATGCGGTATCAGCCAACAGACGTAACTTGACCTGGCTGATGTCTTAGAGCCCACGGCGGTCATATGCTGATACCACGTTTTGTGCAAAAGGGCGCTGTATAGTGCATGTGGAATGCTAGTGTTTGGGTTGGTGGAATTATAAGTGACATGGTGAGAGCCCTATGCATATGTGCGATACTTTCTGAACAGACACCATTTGGCCAGGTGACTCCTTGGCAGTAAATAGGTGCTGCATCACCCAAACTAGATAGAAGGTGCATAGAAGTGAAAAAATGCCTAAATTGTAATTGAACATTGAAGGTCTCTGATATGGATCTAGGGGAGATGTTTGTGATCCTCTGGTTATCGGGTGTTTTTGTTCAGCAGTTCAATCAAAATGTTCACAGTGTAGTCAGTAAATTTGATTCACACATTTTAGATCTGCGTTGGGGTGATGACGTGACAGCTGAAAGGTGGTGCAATAGGTAGTTCGATGTCAGGCCTGTTGGAAAAGACCTTGGTTTGCTTGTTAATTCAGAAAAACCTAACATGTGCGCCTTTGTTATTATTGTTTGTCAGGGTTCCTGTATTTCCCTCAGTGGTGTGTTCCCTACACTCCATGTACTCTATTTGTTTTGTGGGACAACAAGAGGAGGGCCCCAGTCATAGTACCTTTTGATGGTTAAAAGCTAAAAGGTGGCAAGGATGGGTAATCAGGTGGATAAATCTATTTAATGAGTTATTGTACTTAACTGGGTGGATGGATTAGACTTTTATGTTGTGTTGTTGTGACTATGGGGCAAGATCTATTAGTTATAAGGATTTGTGGGCATCACCAGTTTTCCGAGACCCTTCTCTTGATATATGCCTGGGAGCACCATTGGTGCAGGTAACTTTCAACCTTCACATGTGCAGGTGTGTACAGGGCAGCGGTGGGTTACTATTTAGTGTTGTTGGTTGCAAGGTGCCTCGAGATAACATGTCTCTGCATGTAGCGTGCAACCTGCCCCTCCCTTGTGGTGCCAGACATATTGGTTCCCCTCTTATCTAGGGGCTTCTCTTTTTGAGCTAACATTTGGCTACTTTTGGTGGGTTTTGGGTTCTTCCCTAGATCTCACACGATCTGCTATTTCTATTATCATGAAGCAGAGGGGTTGAAAGTTCGTTCCGTGGCTCCCATGTGCCCCTAATTGCCATCTTGTAGAATCCGAGGTTAAGGCTTACTGCTTTCTCAAGATGGTGTATGTGAGGCCTGATGCATTGGTAAATTGCAAGGCCTGACACAAGGGTGAGCGCATTCTGCATTCTACTCTGGCCTGGAGATATGATTGACTTTGCTGGTTCCCCACTCTCAAGCAACCCCCTCACCCTCGGACCAAATATTCTCAGTTGTATTTGGATCTGCCGTTGCTGACTTGTAGCTAGAGACTTCCAATTGGTGGATGTGCTCCTGTTGCTTATTTTGGAGAGGTATGGCACAGTGATCAGACTTCAGATATTCAAAAAACCCCAAAGAAATAAGCAGGAAACATTGCCAAAATCATAAGAACATAGGGTGCCCAGGGCCAAGGTCAGGAACCCATTGCTGAACTTTGCCTAGGATTAATGAATGGACTGGAACTGCCTCACAACTTTGAGACGTCAGGCTAAACTGACGAACCTCTTGACCAACTTGGTGCTGTGCGGGCACTTCGTAACTTATCGACTCTTGTGCGTGTGCTGTGGAGGTTGTGGGATACTCACTATCTCAGGAGTATGGAAATCCTTGATCCCTCCACTTTAGCACAGTTTCATTTTAAAACTGAAAGGGGGCCTCCATCTGGCTGAAGGGTTCTAGTTTCTGGAGACACTGTTGGAACTTCACGCCATACAAGAAACATGGGTCCCAGCCTGAATGCCTGAGAATAGGGACCTTTTGACCTGGTTATTGGAACCCGTCCCATTTGACTTTGGATGCGGGAACCTGGGTGCCTGCTTTTTAAGTACTTGGTCTGGAAGCCACCCTGCCCCCTTAGCAGACTGCCCTCCCTCTGGGGCGTGGCCAGCCAACTCTGCCCTGGGGTACCAGCAGCAGAGTAGGGCCTTGGCTGCCGCAGGCACCCTTAATGGCGACTGTAGTGAGGACACCCAATCAGATGAATGCCTATAGCAGCCTTGAATCCCCAGATGCATGTAAAAGTGCGTATTCCCATTGTCATCTCATTGGTCCTTCTTTTGGCTTTGGTACAGCTATTTCTTGGGATGTGGGTGAATGAGTGGTATTTTACTCTTGGGCTTTATCCTACTGAGTGTTTGGATTCTGTGTTTGTGGGAAGGCATTACCTTCCCAGACTTCTTTCAGCTAAGGCTGTAGTCCTGGTCTCTGTTAAGCTGAGTTCCCTGTCTTCGGTTGCTGTTACCACATGTTTTTCCAACTACCTGATCTCTGTTCCAAGGGTGAGGGGGCAGGCTGGCTGGCATCCCTGTGGCTGAATGTAAGGTGTTGGATTTCCCTGGGCGCTTAGTTTTGTGGATTAGGATTTTGTGATGACTGACCCAATCGATTGGTGTGCTTTTAATTGGCATTGGTCTGCCAGGAGGCACATCCTGTGGCAATAGTAACATTCCCTAAGGTCTGGTTGCTACCAACCTCCCTGGCCTCTGCTGCTTTGGCTAAGTTGAAACCCTATGGGGTTTTGTGGCGGAGTCCCCTTTAAGACTGGTGCCATCTGCACATTTGTGGCCAACGCGCCCCCCTCAAGAGCAGCATTTGTGTTGGATCAACTTACTGCTTCTTTCTGGGCTTGCTCCTGGTTATCCCATCCTTTACTTGTTTCTTTTTGTGGTAGTGCAATATATGGGCTTGTATCTCCTACCAGGGCTTGGTGTCTAACCCAACCATTCTGCCCAGTTCACATTGTAACTCGGTGGGCAGCCCCTTTTTGAGAATACTGTGAAAGAATTAGACTTGTGGGCCCTTGTCAGTCTACAGCTGTCCCTCATCCTATCCAGAATATCAGCTATTGTCTCCCCTGGCTTCATAGTCTCTGCCATTAGCCCCCTACATCAGCACAGTCAGGGAACATCTCCCTCAGGGAAGTCCAATTTTGGTGCCTGTATCAATTGAATGCAGTCCGTCATGCTCAGTGTTTGTCAGCATAATTGCTGGTATGTGAAGTCAGGTGAACACTGTGTAGCCTGCTCTATGATAACGCTACTTAGCAGAACTTTGATATTGCCTATTGCTACGTTTATTTCCACAGTGTTTGTCCTTAACCCTTCCTTGTCCATTTGATCCCATGGCACATAGATGGCCCTTGATGTACCCTTCTGTAGCAGCTGGTAAATCTTTGCTTTGTGTAACTTTACTGGCTTTTCCTCAACATGGCGTTCCTATCTTTGTAGGCATTCCTGCAGGTAGGGGAAGTTCCACTTGGAATCTCCTCAATGCCAGATGCAGCCTTCGCTATGGCTATGTCCTCTGGTTAGAAGGATCCCTCCTTCAGCCAGGGTCTATCGTACTGGTCTTTTCCCTAGGTCCAGTGGGCTATCTGGTTGCAGTATGGCTGTGCAAAGGTCACACCTCCCTCTCAGGCTACTTTCTTCCTTGGGGGTCAGTCTATCTATATTGTGCGTTTGGGTGGAGTAGCATGTTTTTTTGTTGCTACTACCCTCATACATGTGCAAAGGTGCCATCCTGTTGTTCCTAGCACCAGGTTACCTTGGTACCTTATTTCCTGTTTAACCCCTTTCCTTCATTGAATGGTGGGGCTCGGATCCCAACCAAAAGTCTCTCATCTAATTCTACCCCTGACTCTTCCTTGTTTAGTGCCCTGTGCCTACCCCCACTCTCCTTATGTAAGGGGCACATTGCTCTGTGTTTTCGCTGTGGTTCCTGGGCGTGAGCTCTTTCTCTTTTTACCGGACACCTTTCTTCCACATCCTTTCTAGGTTGCCTCCTTCACTCTGAGCTATGCACTGTTATGTTTGTTCTGAATTTTGCCCTCAAATTCATTATCTGTTGTTTCCAAGCTACCTGGACAAGTCCTGTAGCTACACCTTCGTCATTGGATCACAGGTGACTGGGGACCCCTTCTTCACTCATGCCTGCTGTATCATTGTCTAGAACCACTACAAACCTCCCTGCCACTTGTGTTTCTTCACATAAACCAGTGAGTGTGCATGTTTTCTGTGCCATCAGGTACGATGGACAAGGGTCACGCTTCTGGAATCCCTTGCACTGGACTGGAGTGGCCCTGGGACTACTTTGGTCTGCTGGCCAGTTAGTCTCTTATGTGTGGGCCTAACTGGTTGTTGTTTGGTGGGAGGCCCACTGGAGTATCCCAAAGTGGGTAGAGTGGGCAAGAGCAACTGCATACCTGCATATGGTAGGGGAGGTGCTGATGCCTTGTTTGCTATCTGTGGTGCAGGACTGTTGATCTGGGCTTCCTCGAAAATGGGGCCATGGTTCTGTGTTAGTGTAGAAAGTTCTCTAATTTGACCAGGAAAATCTTTGTACCTTCGTATGTGCGTGAAATTCTTGGCAAACTTTTTTATGTTTTTAGCCTGTGTGGGGAACCGCATTTGCATGTGTTTTAATGGTGTCGCCATGATAAGGCTAGTAGTTTTAGAGGACAAAATATCTTAACTTCTTATTTTAGGGACTCTCTGGTTTCGGTCTGAATTGTGGGAGAAATATGCATGGGGATTACTACTTCTAATTAAGTAACTACGAGTTCGGCACTATGTACAGATGCATCAACAATTCAACATGAACATTTCAGAAACACAAATAGAAATGCATATGAAGAACTGCAACAAAGAAAAAGTGCAATTTTTGAATGAAAACAGTATTCAAACGATATTGACTTCTAGCATCAATTATGATTGGTGAGAAATAGTAGAACCTTCATACGAAACATTGGGTCATCAACAAAAAGACAATACTTAGGCAAAACAAAGTTTGCAGAAATGTAGTAGCAACACAACACCACATACCTCACATCAACAATCGCACCCTGTTTCGCACCTTGAGGCTAAGCGTATCATCTGTATCAAGCATAGTGGTCCAAGTGAACAACACCTAAAAAGCTGACAGACAAAAAATTATGACTTTGTCAAAAAAGTCCTTAGTCCGCTCCTAGCGCATGTTATTCTGTGACCAGGAGAAGCTCTGCTTGGTACACAGGACTAAGTGAGCCTGATAGTCTGCAATAACGGCTCCGGGACAAAGATAATAATAATAGTTCAAGGAAAAAAAGCAATAACTTGAGAACCAGAGGTCCCTCTTGGCCAAACACAAGTTACACCCAATCTCCCAGGTCCAAATCTCTTTTTCTAAATGTCCGAATTACTCCACACCCAGGGACTAAACATACTGTCTGTGTCACAGCCAGTGGTCCAAGCATACTGATTGTGTAATGCCTAGTGGAAGAAGTGCACAAACGTATCATGCCCAACAGAAAAAGCATACCATCTGTGTTACGTCCAGACGTCCAGGCAACCAACACCTCTTACTTCATTCAGATACTAACGGCATTGGAAAACTGCTGTCACTGAGAAACCTTTTTAGAAAAAAAATAAGATTGAGGTGTCAAATTCTGACAATAAATTCAATAAATATTCACCTTTCCTTGCGTGCTGACTATTAAAAAAAGGGGACTTGTGTGCGCTCGCCTCCGAGGCCACCTTGTGACTACTCACCTAGGACAAAAATAATTGCTAATTTACCAGATTTCTGTCAGTGGCAGGGTGCTCAGGTTATCTTTTTGTATGCTTCTCCGTAGTTTGTCATATGCACAAAGGTAAATGATATATATCAAGCATTCTCCACAAAAACAGTAATGAGCCCCCCCATATCTAACAACGGGACCAACAATATCGAACTTTCTCAGTTTTTAGACCTTGGAGAAACACAAATCAAGGAAACAACGGCCACAATCAAATCAGGCTCAGCATTAGATCCTTGTCCTCTAAAAGTCATTCGTCCGATCATGGACTATCTCTCCCCTGACATTGTATCAATCTGCAACACAATGTTCAGAACTGGGATATACCCAGACTCCCTTAAAAATACCTTGGTCAAACCCCTACTTAAGAAAGTTAATCTGGACAAGGACCAACTAAAAAACTACCGCCCCATAGCCAGTCTCCCCTTTTTAGCAAAGGTAGTGGAAAAGGCTATGAACTCACAACTCTCAGAGTTCATAGAAAAACATCAACTACTGGACAACACCCAATTTGGTTTCCGCAAGTTCCACGGAACTGAAACTGCCTTAATAAAAGCTACAGAGGACATAAGAGTGATCCGGGACCAGGGAGGTACAGCAATACTCGTACTGCTCGATCTGTCGGCAGCCTTCGACACGGTCGACCACAAGATCCTGGTCGACCGTGCCGAAAAACTGGGCATCCGCCACATGGGTAGAAATCTGCTCTCCTCCTTCTTGGCAGGTAGATCACAGGTGGTCACACTGGGGCCCTTCCAATCGCACAAGCTGTCACTACCGTGTGGGGTTCACCAAGGCTCATCCCTTAGTCCGACACTATTCAATATCTACGTGTCGGACCTGGCCTCTGTTATCAAGGCCTATGGGATGAGCCTTACTTCGTACGCAGATGACACCCAGCTTGTGTTGGCCATTAACGGGAATGGAGACAAGGTAGCTGAAAACTTCCAAGAGGGCATGCGGGCGATCGGTGAGTGGATAGCCTCTAACTGTCTAAAGTTAAATGCCGAAAAAACGGAGGTCGTCATATTTGGACATCTCTCCCCAGGATGGTCAAACACCTGGTGGCCCCCTACGCACGGAACACCACCTACACCAGCCATCACCATCAGAAATCTGGGGGTGATTTTTGACGATAAATTACATTTTATGGCACACTCAAATAAAATAGCAGCAACAGCCCATCACAAACTTAGGCTGATCAAGAAAATCATGCCGTTTTTACCAACCTCAGCAGGTAAGACGCTGATAAGCGCCCTCGTGCTGTCATCACTTGACTACTGTAACGGCTTATTCATCAACGCCCCAGCAAGAGTGACCAACAAAATGCAGACCATCCAGAATGCTGCTGCCCGCCTCCTGTCTGGAATCCCTAAGTTCTCACCAATCTCTGAGACTATAAGGGACTTACATTGGCTCAAGATTCGAAACAGGATCAAGTTTAAAGTGCTGTGCATACTCTATAAAGCATTGCACAACTGTGGTCCACATTTCCTGAAATCCCATCTCAGACACCAGTCCTCCATAAGATCGCTCCGATCTAATAACCTTAAAATCCTTCAAATACCATGAACAAAAACAGTTAACTGGGGCGATAGACGCTTCCTCGTGGCAGCTCCCAGTTTATGGAACTCCCTGCCAGCATCCATCAAAGACAGCCCATCCCTGATGCATTTCCGTAGAAAGATAAAGACCTGGCTGTTTGATCAAGAATAGTTACCGGCTCAACCTTGGGAATACATTCAAAGTTTCTAGCGCCGAGACGCCTACGGGCAATTGTACGCGCTGCATAAATCTCAAAAATAAATAAATAAATAAATGCTTTACTAATGTTCTGATATAGTCTCTTACCCTCAGTGATGCTGCTTAAGGACAAACCTCTGCCCATGGATTTAGTAGAACTTCTAATCAGTTGCCGTGTCTGCTCACCTTCCATGTTGCGCAAACGTGAATCCGTCTGGGCAGGGCACCCTTCCTTTGATTGCAGTCTAGCTCATCAGCTCCTATCTGGCTCACCAAAATGTTGCTTGATCATGAAATACCTTGAAAAAAACAAGAGCCAAGAGGCAATTGGCAAAACAGGAACAGTTTGTTTAATTAAACAATGCATCCGGGAGCACAGGCATTGGGTCTGAGGACTGTCTCCTTTTACATTCGGTCTTACATAGACTGTTATATAGTTGATTGAATGTAACATGATTTTTATGGCAATCCTCTTTTGGTAAGGAAAGTGTACCTCTGTATTTGGAGCCATACATCAAGGTATTGGATGAGGAATCCAGGTGGCCCTTAACCTTGGGTGATCACAATGCAGCCAGTGGGCAACATGTCCAGATGTCTGGCATGGGAAGCATGCGATCACTGTATGTACTGTGTGCGCTGTGTATTCATTGGCTAAGTGTTCCTAACTTCATGTGGAATTTGATATTATGGTGTTTGGGAATGGCGCACCCCTCCGGCCATGTGTGCCTTATTGGGGCCAATCTCCCTGGACCATTGTGGTGTCGCTGCACTTATCTATGGGATCGATCTGGAATTGTCTGCTCGCACATTTGTATGCTGGATACATGCCACCCCACCTGTGATCTGTCAATTAAATACATTGGGCCTAAGTCTCAGGGCCTGCCTAACTATGTATTTCTGAGGCAGGGCTGACGTGGAGTTCACAATGGGCAAATTTGTTAACAAACATTCGATTTTGTTTTAATACATGAATGTATCGTTATTCATATTGACATCAACTTCTTTTCAGTATGAACAAACCCATGAGTAGAATATATCTGTCCTAAATGCTTCGTCGGTCTCAATCATGAAGGTAACGTTGCCACCAGTCTGGGGTAGTCCACATTGTAACAGCATGTGTGTAACCACATGTCTGCAATTTGCTGCCATATTAAGTGCTGCATCTTCAGCAGTATGAATATGTGGAATCAGAGATGGTACCTCTATGGGGCAATCCTTTGAAAGATTCAAGCTTGAACAGCCTACAGCCAATACATAGGGTTTACATACTCATCAAGGAGGATTCTTTCCCTAACACCAAGGACAGCTCTTGTTAGTAGGAGAGTAGGTGTCTTTGGGTATACAAAAGAAAACTACTCACTACTCGGCTGATCCATTAAATGAGAGCCCAAGCTAGAATGTTGGCAATGCCATGTCTTATGGCTTATACTTTCCCAAGTAAAACTGTGCATTTGTTGGTCAACATAAACATCAGAACTGTGAGAGACTGACTCCACTCACACCATCCGAACGTGTTGGCTGGAATCCTGCTAGCTCACAGTGAACCATCTGTATCGGTAACCTTACAGGGTAGCAAATGGATGTGCAACCTCAGAACATGACAACCCTGACTCCCCAAGGAAGTCGTTGTAACCAATCTAGAACACCTTTGCTTGTTGCTTATGCATACCCAAAGAGAGACACAAGAAACACACAGTAAAGCGTTTCAATATTTATTGAAGCATTGTGATTCTTGAGTAAAATGTTTGCACTGCAATAATCAATAGAAGGGAACAGAATAATATGATAAGCATTACAAGAATGGTAAAAGATAAACAGCTCACCCATGTTGCTGACTACAGAGAATATATGTTTGCATGCAGGCAATGTAATATTTTGTGCTCCTAACCTAACCTTTCATGTCTAGGGTGTGTGAATCTGCCAGATGCTTGTAGGGTGATCTAACTCCCTATTACCTGTGGGATAGTGTAATCAAGCTGCTTGTCTTGGTATAGAGCTGGACAGCATTCCTCGCATGAGGTAAACAGGAATCAGCTGAGCTGGAATTCCAGTATGGATTGACCTCCCAGTGCCAACAAAATGCTCCTTTGTCTAAACAAAGAATTGATGTTGTACATATAATACCATCAGCCATGTTACCATGCCGAAGTCCCAGTCAGGCCGCTATTGTTTATTCTATTGTGATAGCTCTATCACCGAGCAGCCAAAACAACAACAACATCTTGCTTGATGAACTTAGTCCTTGTTCAGAATGTTCAAAGTGTTTTGATAGGGTGAATATGAAGTAGCAGTGTAATGAAACTGAGTTCAAAGAATATTATTCTGTATGTGCACACAAATGATTTTGTGTGTCAAATGTCATTGTGTTTAGGGAGAAAAGACAACATAAGAACGTGAGCTTGTAAAATGGCACTCCTACCCAGGCATAATGTAACCATGTGACACTGTCATCTGGGAGTTCTACCCTTGCTGAGGTGCCCCCTCCATTCCTGGGCCTCAGAAGTCAGTACTGTAGCTGATTTGTACAAAAAACGATGTATCGGCCTGACTGTATGAGAAATTCTGCTGCCTCACCCTCCGAAGTTCATTCAGAGACTGCTCGACAACAGCCAATCCACGGCCTGCATGGCTCAATAATGACACTATGCACGGCTCAATGAGAGATGCATTGCATTCACTTCAACAGAGTTTGACAATGATGTGGGCCCCCCTTTGAACAGCTTACCAACAGCACATTAGGCTCCTAGCATCAACACTTGCTCCATCCAAGGTATTTCTTCAGCGGAAACTGTCTGGTTCCTGTAGCCAACATGCCCTCCATCGTGATTGGTCTGAACTTTGGATTTGTACCGGTCCCTAGTGACCTCAAGTAACCTTTTGACATCTAGAGACATCTGAGCACTATGTTTGGTTTATTCTGTAAAATTCATATTGCAACTTCTGCTTACTGGATTTTTGTCGTTCCTTCTTGGTTTTAGTCAGATAAATATTCTCTAAACCTGTGTGGAGTCTTTTTTGGTGTTTTCATTGTGCTACTGTGTGTGTTGTACAAATACTTTACACAATAACTCTTACATTAAGCCTGCCTTCTCTGTGCCACGCTACCAGAGGATGAGAATGGGTATGTATCCAGCTTAACCTGACTAGGATTCTGGTCCCTACCCAGACAGGGTGCAAAACTCTGCCAACTAGAGACCCAATTTCTAGTAGCATATAATCAGAACAGTGTACAATTTAGGAAAACAATTAGCCATAGGGGAATAAGTGCAAAGTGCTTTACAGAATAATGAGAGGCTGATACCTAATTAATTTGTGATTCCTTCAGGTTCAGCTCCAGCATAGCAGATCAGTAAATGTACAGCAACTTAAAAAGCTTATGAAGTTCAAACCATTTTTACAAGGCCGATAACTATCAATGTGATTAAAAAATGAATGAACACATTCATAAATATTTTCCATTGTGTGAATTTACATAAGGTGGATCTGGCTTGGAGGACATGCATGCTTGTATCAAAAGAAAGTGGCTTAAATGTGCATAACCAATATATTTATAAAGCTCAAGGTGTAGGTATAATAACAGTTCAAAGCATTAGTGATGAGAGGTAAGGGGGCTTGTGGAATGGGACGATTGAGTGGTTGCCAAAAGTAAATAGGGAATCATTCTGCAGCTGGTGGCTTAGTGGACTAATGTGTCCACTATAGGGGCCTGTGTTTGACTTTAGGTCACAGGTTCCAATCCTGGCGCATCCACTCAGCCTTTCATCCTTCCAACATTGATAAAATGAGTACCATTGAGTTGGGTAAAAATTAACATATGTTATTCAGGGCCAAGCCACCCTTTGAGGTGAACGTGTGTTTTATAAATGCACATGTTATGTTAGTCTCTTGTTATAAGATGACAAAACATAATGAATAATTGATAACAATTGATAAAACTAATGTTTTGACTTCCATTTGCTTTATACATGCCCAAGTAAAAACAAATAGGTGTTTAATATCTACTATCAATCAACAATGATGACAGTGATTGGTAGTAGTTGAATTTGTAGAGTGCACTGATACCCAAAAGGGTGGATCACGAAATACTGAGTTTGGAATGCTGAGATATTAGCATATCATAGCCTACATATAGGTATATAAAGTAATGTATAGGTTTATACTTGATACCACATGTAAGTACCTTAATGAGACATTGTCAGGTACTCTACGGGGATCCGGACTAAACTCATGATTACAGAGAGTTTGTTCTCTGCAAGGATAAGGTAAGTCTGAAGAAGACATTTAGTACACACAAGAGAATTCTAGAGAGTTGGGTAGGACAAGGGTGAGATGGATGCTGTGAACAGGAACAGGTTAGAATAGACTGGGATCAAAACATTAAATTAAACTGGGCAACACATGCAAAGAACGAACTCTTCAGACAATACATGTACTGTCACAGAACGCAGTGCAGCAGCCAAAAAGGAGGCACTGCATGATAGGGAGGAGAGCAGGAGAGTGCCAAATCTACAGAGATATGCCTCTCTCCTCCCCTTTCCCTAGAGCAGGTGCAAATGTTAGCTTCCGTCAGTGAGGCACATACCTGTGCTTCATAGTGCAATGGTTTATGCCTGAGTCTACCGTAGGTTGTGACCTGAAAGGTTATCCTTCCAGTATGAAATACTATGCCTAGACACACTTAAAAACTGTCCTACTTTGTATCTGTGCAGCACAGTGCAGCACGCTAGCAAAGTTAAAAAAAAAGGAGATTCCCTGTTTAACGCCTCCTTTCAAATGGCATTAACTTGTGGTACTAAATCCTGTCTACGTTTAGTTGGAGATAGGGTTTTGCATCAAAAGGCATGAGTGGTTGCTTGGGAATGCCCATGTACCCCCAGATAACGCCCCCTTGCATTACTTTCAGGGTACTTTCCAGCAAAAAACATGTTTTCCACTAGAAAGTAAATTACAAAAAACCTTTTTGTGCTGGTTAGCATCACTTTTGTGATGCTAACTGTTATATCCTACCTAATTGAATAACATTATCCCTTTTTCTTCAACGAAAACGGGATAATGTTATTCAATTAAGTAGGATATAACAGTTAGCATCACAAAAGTGATGTAGTGCATCACGTCACAGGGGTTGATGCAGAATGCTTCAAATGTATTTCAGGAAATGTTATGCTTGCTTCATAATGTTTTTAATTCTTTTTAGGGAGGGATGGGAGATATTGCTGTTCAAATGTATGTATCTTATCCGTCCTTTCTTGCTTTAATGGTTCTTGCTCCTGCAATGTTTGATTTAAGTTTGCATCTGTGGGACTTGTACTATTATTCATTTTTCTTCTTGATGCTCCTGCGATGTTTGATTTATGTTTGCATCCGTGGAACTTGTACTATTATTTATTTTTCTTGTTGATAGTTCTTCCTTCATGTTTTATCATTTGCAAGTTTCGTTTTCGTTGAAGAAAAAGGGATAATGTTATATCCTACTTAATTGAATAACATTGTATTCCAGCACTGCTGCCACTAGCTGCTCAGCCAGAGCGTGAGATGGTCATAGAATGTTGGTGTGCCTGTGATGCATGGAATGCCTGGGTGTCTGAGTGGATGAGTGTTGGCAGTTGAAGATGGGCTGAGCAGCTAGGGAGGCTGCTCCTGGTGGGGCTGGTACCACACTAGGCTGGCTGGAGTAGAGATAGATGTAACCAGAACTGGAGACTGAATAAAGATGGCTTAAGAATACCTCCTGGCTCCAGGTGTCTTTCTACAGAGATCATAACATTAACCCTTTGCAAAATGTTTGTAAATCTACCCTTAAGTCAGAAAGGTGACACTACAAATGATACACAAACTATCATTTATGATGTTTTGTATGATCCTTGGAAAGTGATCTATGAGAAGTGGGTTTTTGGATGACTAGGCTGTGAGCACTTGTCAAGCAACTGCCACAGTCCCTTGCAGGGTGAACTACAAAAAGTCTCTAAATTAACTTGTGGGTGGCTTGTCACAAAAAGCATTCAGGCTTAACTTAGAAGGAATTTGTAAAGTATTTATGCAGTAACACAGACAATAACAATGTAAAAACGCAACAGAGGAAAAATAACACACCAATTTCGAAAAATAGAGAACATTCTTATAAATTATTTGACAACAAAACAACAACATCTAATCAGTAAAACCAGAGTTCTGAATTGTTAAACATTTTCATAAAAATAGCGCCAACAAAGCATAAAGCACCAGCTATGGTTATCAGGTCAAGCTGGACCGGGTTCAAAGTTACACTTTTAGGCCAAACGCGATAAAGTGCAGGTCAGCTACACTTACCAGAATAGGCCAGCTGAAGTTAACCTTCTCAAGTCAGTGGCAAGAGTTCGTTTGCAGTGGAGGGGGAACCGCAAGGAGCAGCCAGACCATCGGGGAAGACTGCCAGAGTAGCGCAGAGAGCAGGCCAGGAGGTATGGGTGGTTGTAGCTGAAGCATGAAGATCCTGAAACTATCTCATATTGGCATTGCTGGAACTTTGCATTGGTGGTCCCCGCTAGAGGTCAATGTTGTAGCACAAAGTGGAGGCTGCTGGAGTTTCGCATTGAATCTCGGAATGAGCAGCGAGGTCTTAGTGCGGACAGGCAGTTCATGGTTGCAAAGAGTCCCACCAAGGGCCCAGGACCTGAGGGGCACCCACCACTTGGGGGTCAGGAACTAACTTCTTCTGGGTCTAGTGGCTGATGCAGGATGTTGGGGAAACATTTTTGTGACTTATGCTCAGGCCAGGTGGCCAGCAGACTAGCCCTTGGAGTCACCATGGTGACCTGGGTTAAATGTTGAAGTTGCAGTTCCAGCACTCTTCTCCCAGGCAATGAGACAGCTGAGCAGCAGGCCAGTAGTTCAGCAGGGCCACAGTCCAGCAGGTCAGCAGACCAGCAAAGTAGCAGTCATTTGAGCAGCACTGCAGGCCAATTTCCTTGCAAAGTCTACAGGTCTAAAAGTGTACTGAAGAGTTGGCATCTGCAACCCTATTTTTATATTCAGGAGCCCTCCTTTTGGAAGATGGTAGAAGCTTCTAGAAATTGGCTTTGAAGTGCATGGAATTTCTTGACTCTTCTGCCATGGCTCCAAGCTGGCTGCAGTGACAATGTGGAGGAGAGAGGTCCTCTGTGTGAAGGCAGAGCACTCTCTATTCAGTTTCAAGTGGGGCTGTGCTTAGCTCTGCCCCTTCATCCTGCCAGCAGATGGTCCATCCAGGCACAGCTGGTTGTAATGGAGGAATTCCCAAAGTCTGTCAGTTACACCCAGTCATGTGACTCAAGATGAGCTATAAGCACAAAAAGGGCTACAGGGAGAAAAAATCCATAAACAAAAAAAATATAATAAAAAAAACAGACTTTAACATTAAATAGGGTTTTTCATTGCAACTCCAAAGCCACCAAACATGACATAGCTACCCTCACCCAATAGAAAATTACAGCTTATTAAATATAATACAGAATCACCAATTGTATCCTATGGGCAAGGTGGGTGAAAACTAATTGAGCGTGTTTCCACTACAAGGACATTAAAAACGTAATATTACATGTCCAACCTTTTAATTACACAGCACTCTGCCATACGGGCTACCTATGTTAGGGATAACTTAAATGTAACAAAAGAGGAGTTTAAGACTTAGCAAGGGGTTTTAATGGCAAATCAACATGGCAATTTAAAACTGCATTCAGGTTACAGTGGAAGCCTTAGGTTATGTTTTAAGGTGCTACTTAAGTGGGTGGCACAATAAGTGCTGCGGGTGCACGGGTAGCATTACATTTACAGGCCCCGGGTATATGGTATACCATTCTATACAGGACTTAAAAGGAAATTATATATGCCAATTGGGTATAAGTCTATTTAACCGTGTTTTGGGGAGTGAGTGCAAGTACTTTAGCATGACTCCAAAGGGTAACAAGCATAGGTTCAGCAAAATAGAGTAGTGGAGGCAAAGGGTTTGAGGAGAGGCTGACAGGTCTAGCCTGATCTATCTGTGAGAGGAAAATATACATAAGGCAAAGAAAAGTTACTGGAAAGAAAATTAGCAGCTTTGAAGAACACTGGTGGGTGAGACACCAAGCCTGAGTATCTCACTGGCACCGTCCATAACAATAATCAATATAGCAACACACCACAAGGGAGGACAACACAGAATAGAACAAGAAAAACTGAAAGCAGAAACTGGTCTCAGGGAAAGCTTGATCAGATTGTTGGAACAGGAATAGGACTGAACTCAAAGGCTGCAAAAATGAGAGCCAAGAAATAGAAGTTACAAGCAAATAGGGACAGGACTTGAGCAAGGAATAGAAATACGTGACTAAGGGACTGGTATGGCATTTGTCTGGCCGTTATACTACTTCATAAATGTGACTGATATACCAACTACCATACTACAAGTGAGATAGGAAATCATGTGCTTGCAGTAAGGTGGATGGAGTATCTGTCACATTTGTGACAAAGTATCCCATTCACAAAACTGTATCAGGGATAGGACAGGGAGGGACTGATTCACGAAAGGCCTCCACATTTGTGGTGGTGGTCCGTAGTCCGTGGAGAGTCTCCACACTCGGGGCAGAAAACTCTGCACTGAGAATTTGCATTGCGGAGATGCTGTCCTGAGTGCCGAGAATCCCTCAAGACTGATCGGCCTCCGTCAAGACTGTGGAGGTCCTTTGTGAATTAGGCTCAGAGTGTGCAGACAGAACTAGAATCAATGGTTAATGGAGGGCAGTGAGGCAGCACCAACAAAGAACAGAAACATGTGAAAGTAACGAAATAGGGAGGAGCAAACTACCTTTAAATCGATGCACCAAGTGCGAACAGAGATACTCTCCTATTACAAATAATCCACTGCCCTCAGGGCAGCCGTAAACTTGCACTGCACTGGGGGCAGTGTAGTTAATGAAATACAGAACAGCTGAGTGAAGCGGCCACTCCATCGTTCTCTGTGCAAGGCGCACCTGTCTGCACTTTAACGAGGGAACAGAGATCCCCCTACAGGTGGGTGCAGCTGGTGCCTGCACTTGCATGCAGGGGAGTGTCTGGGGGCTTCATAGAATCCCTTTCACCCTTCAAGAGAGCTGCCCTTAGGGAACACATGGACTGTGCACCACCTTTTTGTGCTGCACTATCGGTGTGCCTCCTAGGACTCTGTATGCCTCCGCACCGTCGTCCATAATAGGATGCGGTTGCAAGAACCTAGTGATTAACTCACTTGCCTGGGACCACTACCCCAAGCAAATGAGGCAATACTGTCTCAAGATAGCGCTGGCACTACATGTGCACCAGATCTATCATTATTATAGAATTGGGCCTCATAAATGTCTGCATCCCCTTCTGTAATGCCATAGTGCCCCAGGATGCACAAATGGAGCACACACATCTGTAGTACCCCCAGGACTCTATACATAATGTGGCCCGAGGATGGTAGAGTGTAAATTTGGACTGGACTGTAATGTGAAACACGGTTTGCAGTGTGCTAAAGAGTCTACTTACATGGTCAGGCCTCAAGGCAGAAGCTCATAGGGCCTCTGTGTGTGCCACCTAGTGGCTGGATGACAGCATCCTGACAAGAATAAATGAATGAGTGAACCTTTATTTTGCATGACTAATTAGAATCTTGGCAAAAACAAATTACATACAAAATTAGCTTTAACTACTTCTTACTTAAAATCTGAATTTGCCATGAAGTGCAAAAACGTTACAAACATGTTTAAAATACAGAGCATAAGGGTTCTCTGCAACATTTACAAAAATAAAATCACAGTTCGGCATAAAGTGCATGTTACAAAGTGATATATAACAAAGTACCATTAAAATGAACGTATAAATATGTTTTGACCATGAAAGGTTCTCATTAACTACTGCAGACTTAAAATCACAAAT
This sequence comes from Triturus cristatus, assembly GCF_964204655.1. Lineage (NCBI taxonomy): Eukaryota > Metazoa > Chordata > Amphibia > Caudata > Salamandridae > Triturus > Triturus cristatus. The sequence continues at coordinate 570,293,926 of NC_140589.1, read as the reverse complement.
ATCCCTGAGGTGCAAAATGTTTTCAAAACATGTTCAACACACAGTGCATGAGAGTTCTTTACAACTTTTACGATTAGAAAAGTACAGTTCATCATAAAATGCATGTTACAAAGTGCTATATAACTAAGAACAAATAAAATTAACTAATTAATAACATTTGATCTAAAAAGGGATTTAATAAAGATGTCCATTATGTGTGAGCTTTTAATTGAACTTGAATAAGAACTTTACAAGCCTGATGTTCAATTGGATATTGACAAGATTTCTACACCACCATAATAGCCTGCCTTCATATCCCTTTTAGCCCTTTTGGTGCTTGCGTCGGCCAGTGGCCGACACAAGCACTATCTCCCTGGTGCGGTGCACATCCATTGGCCGTCACCAGGGAGGGCCCCCTTTAAACTTCAGGTGCAAAGCACCGGAGATTGTTTTTTTCTTTTCCCTGGGGGAGAAGCGGAAGGCTTTCCGTATCCCCCACACACCCTCCCACCTATCTGTGATGTCAGTGTGCCGCGAGGCACTCTGACGTTACTGATTTCCCCACTGGAGCTGAGGACAGCCGCAGGTAAGGCCGCACTCAACTCTGATGGGGAAATCAGGCCAAAACCAGCTTTCAGGGAGACCCTGTTTAAAAGGGTAGAGTCTCCTCTTTCAAACAAGTCCTTCTTGAAAGGGTTTCTTTTCCGTGGATTGCGGCAGCGCTGCAATCCACAGCCAGGAAATCCCACTAGACACCAGCCCACAAAATGTAAAAAAAAAAATGTATATATATATATATATATATATATATATATATTTTATCTACTGGCGGTCGCCAGTAGATAGTTATAGTTAGGACCTATTTTCCATAGGAAATCCGCAACATTCTATTCCCAATAAGTCTGGCGCCGATTGACGAATCTTCGCGAAATTTTCCAAACCTTTGCCCAACTCCGCTCCGCTCCTACCCTGAAAGTTTTGTGATGATCCGTCAAGCGGGGGCCGAGAAAAAAGGGGGCTTCCAAAACGCGTTTTCCCCATGCAATTTCCCATAGGATCTGTTGTCGCAGCTACAGCCCGAACCGCTGAACGGAATGACACCAAATTTGGCAAAGAGGTAGTCCTCAGTTCAGACTCATGCCTTTTGCATAAATTGTGGGAATCTGTTCAGTAGTTCCTGAGAAAATTAAGGTAAAAAAGTTAGTGATATCTATGGCCGCGGAGGATCCGCGGACCGTACACGCACCGTAAGCGCACCCTCCCCAAACCAAGCGTGCACCCTCCTGATCATGCGCTGAATGCTAATTGGCTGTTGAGGGTCTCTCTACATTCGAAACCAGGAACTGTTGGCGGCCATTTTCTGCCTCGGTAGAAGCGAGGCTGAAGAAGCAAGGGGAATAAGTGTGTAAAACATATAAAGGGGGCAGAGTAGAAATACTCTGACCCTCTAGAGGTGCTTAGGGGGTCCCAGAAGGACCCCCTGGGGCCCCCTTCTTAAAATAAAAAAACACGGCGAAATGCGCGCACGGTGCGCGCATCCTATCGCGTTGGATGCACGGATCCTCTCGCGGTGGGTTCGCGGATCCAAGGGAAAAAAATGAAATTGTTGGGAGATAAAGATTAAGCTTAAGTGTTTTGTTCTTGAGTGGCTCTAAAAAGACCCATTGTGTTCATTGAGAGTTTTTGGTACTTATAAGTAAGTACCTATACAGAGTCTAAAGTTGTTGAGGAAGACCCTGTTTCCTTCATCAGTAAAGTGTACTCCATCTCTCCTATACATCTCTTTCATATGAAAGCGCAGATTGTTATTGTAAATGGACCCCATTCTGTAGTCTCGGAGAAAAGCAGAAACAGATTTATTCACATGTTTCCTAGCTTTCTCAATCTGTGGAAAAAAATGATCGGACCAGTTCCATTTCTGCCTTTGGCATATGTTAGAGTACACACAGGCAGTTTTAGGGAAAAGTGAAATCAGTTCTGCAGAGGTGTCCTTCATAAAAATTTCCAGACCTACCCCAGTCAAAGTGCCTAGGTCATTGCCACCACAGTGCACTATTATGAGGTCAGGGTGTTGGATTTGCATAAGGGATTTTACCAATGGCATCAATTGGTGCCACTTTAACCCTCTCTGTCCAATCCATTTAATGTCTACATTTGGCAAACCTAGGTCTTTGTGAGTGCCTTTGTTTTCTGCATACCTTTGGCTCCAGAAAATGTAGCTGTGTCCCACAATCCACACTGTAAGCATCTTGTAAGGAGGTCTGGATGCACTCAGATGGTCTCTGTAAATGAAATGGCAGTTTGGAAAGTAAGATGTTTCTAAAATGGTGGCTAAGATGCAATTTTGAAAAAAGACAAGAAATCATTGGTTTTTTAACAACCTTCTACACTGAAAGGTAGGGTGCATATTTCTGTTTTTTAAACGCATGATTCTTATTGGTTAACAAAAACTGATTGTAAGGAACATTATATATGATAAGCTGATATGTTGAGAAGTCAAGCACACTTGCTGTTTTGATTAGCAACATTGTGTGTGCTGAACTTGTGACCTGTGTGCTTAGTACAGTGTTCCATGACCTGTTTCTATGGTAACGGGCAGAAGGCAGATTGGGGGAAGGGTTGATGTTTATGTCATTTGGAAAGCGTTGAAATGTTTAACCAATAGAAATGTGTGTTTGCTTTTGAATTTATGTGGGAAGGAATGTGATTTGATGTTTACATGTATATGTGTGGAAAATGAGAGGGAAACTTTGCCATTCTTTGGTTCTGCTGACAGGTGCACAGTGCAGAGATTCTGTATATGAAAATCTGGTGTGTGACTGATATCTGGTGTGTGACTGATATACTTCTTAATCTACAAAACATCTTGAAAGGTGAGTTATTTAATTGTGAGGGGATGTATGTAGACTATTTTTATTTTAATCAGAGTAATGTATTTCTTCTGCTGAAGTGTAGGGAGTACTTTTTTTCTCTACAATCATATTGACAGTGTGTGTGCATGTAGAAACCATTTTGTGATAAGGATTTGTTTTTTTCATGTGTTTGTAGAGAGATAACTATGCAGTTTTTATATTTTGGTAGAATTAGAAACCAGTCATTGTTTATGAATTTGTGAAATGAGTTATGTTTCTGCAGTAAAATGTAGTACTCCTTGTAGATGAATAAATGTTTTTTGGTATAGTGCAAGGGATAGTGTTGTTTGTCTAGAATCACACAGAGAGCCTGTGTGCATTTGGGAACCACTGTGAGAGAAGTATTTAGTAATATCTTGTATTTGCTGACAGATAACTCTTTTTAAACCTGTCATGTTGTCCAGTTTTCGTAGCATTAGAAGCCAGTCTTTGCTTATGGGTTGATTAAATGTGCCAGGCTTTGATACAAAAGTGCACTTTTGAAATATGCACATTGTGTGCAGTTCCTTTACCAGTTCCATAGTAGTAAATAAGGTTTGGTAAACTCGTAGGGATAGTGGTTGTTGTCTAGAATCACACTGTGAGTCTGTGTGCATTTGGGAACCAATGTGAGAAAAGCATATGGCAATATTGTGTATTTGCTGACAGATAACTATTTTAAATCCTGTCATGTTGTCAAGTTGTAGTAGCATTAGAAGCCAGTCATTGCGTATGCGTTGATTAAATGAGTCAGGCATTGACACTAAAGTGCAGTCGTGAAATATGTAGATTGTGTGCAGTTCCCTTACCACTTCCAGTGTAGTGAATGAGTTTTGGTAAACTCCTAGGGATAGTGGTGCTTGTCTAGAATCACACTGTGAGTATGTGTGCATTTGGGAACCACTGTGAGAGAAGCGTTTGGTAACTTTGTGTATTTGCTGACAGATAACTGTTATAAAACCTGTCATGTTGTCAAGTTTTAGTAGCATTAGAAGCCAGTGTTTGCTTATGCATTGATAAAATGAGTCATGCTTTGACATTAAAGTGCAGTACCATGTAGTATTGTCTTCACTGCACCAGAACTGAAAATTTTAATTTTTTTACCCAGGCACTGTCCTAGAAGTACTCTGATGATTTAGTCAGTTTCTAAGTACTTATGTTGTGAACCATTCATTACCAAATAGACTGCTTCAAATGTATATATGCAGTATGCATGTAGTTCTCTAACCACCTACACAGTTGTTTTTCACACCTTCAATTCCCTAGTCAGTGTCCATACACTTCCAGGAAACATCCTGTCACTCCCTTTGCAGTCTTCTAGTGACCATTCAGCACCATGTAGCAATCCATTCACTGTGCCAAAACCCAAACACTTATAAATTCACCAAGACAGTCTCTTTCCAGTACTCTAATGATTCAGTCACTGTCTAAGTATTCATGCACTGAGCCAGGCCTTAGCACATGGACTGCTTCAAACCCCTATGCACTTTGCATGCAGTCTTCTAACCACCTAGAGACTTGTCTTTTACACTTTCAATTTCCTAGTCAGTATCCATATAGTCCAGCAAACATCCTGTCACTCCCTTTGCACTCTTCTAGTGACCCATTCAGTACCAAGTACTAATCCATTCCCTGTGCGAAAAGCCTACCACTTATAAATTCATCCAGGCAGTCTCCTTGCTGTAGTCTAATCATTCAGTCAGTACCCAAGTACTCATGCAGTGAGCTGGGCCTTAGCACATGGACTGCTTTAAATGCCTATCCAGTATGCATTCAGTTCTCTAATCAGCTACACAGTTGTCTTTCGCACCTTCAATTCCCCAGTTAGTATTCATACACTTCTAGCAAACACCCTGTTACTCACCCAGTGTGTCTCCTTTTAGTACTGTAATCATTCAGACAGTTAGCATGTAGTCTTTTAGTGAGGTAGGCTTTAGGGCATGAACTTCTTCAAAGTAGTATGCACTATGTATGTAGTGTTTTAATCATCATCACACTTGTGGTTCAGGGACATAGTTTCTTAGTCTGTTTTTATATAAAATGTGTTTGTACAGTAATGGAATACTGTAAATTTGAAAGTTATTAATATACATTTATTTGTGATTCTTTTTTGCAGATACTGTTTTTCAACGTTAAAATCGAGAAATTATGCCAGAAAAAAAAAGAAAAAGAAAAGAACAGAGACAGGAGGATTATTTGAAGAAACATGAACCAGAAGTATTGAATGAACAAGATAATGTGGCTAAAAGGAAAAAATCTTCTGGTAAGATCACGAAGCAATTTATTAAAAATGTTTGTAGGAGCAAACAGAATGTAGAGAATGCTGCAAGTTCAGAGAATTTTTTAGGTAAGAAAAAAATAAAAATAAGAGGAAAAGTAAAAAAGCAAATGTTCAGTCAAAGGAGATAAAGTGTGGTAAAAGAAGACAAAATCAGTATAAGGCATTACGCAAAAAAATATTTTACACGAGAGTAGTGCATAATTTGCTGAAAGATGTGAAGAAATATAAAAAGAGAGCTTTATTTTATAAAAAGAAGAAGCATATTGAAAGCATTGTGGAAAAGGCTTTTGAAGTAAAAAGGAAACTGTTTATTTTACTGTTAAACAGAATTCGATCACTAGATAAACCAATATATGTAATGAAGGCCAAAAGTAGGAGGAAAAGAGTTATTAATAAAAAAAAGAAAATTGTGATTTTTTTTGGGAGAATGGAAACACAGTTCTAGTTCAGAGCCTTTTTTTAATGAAGAGAGTTATTCACTAAGTGAAAAATTATTGTATGTAGTTGACACCAGTGGTAGAGGTTATGAGGTTAGTGATGGTTGTCCAATGGAGAAAGAGAAAATGGTTGAAAGAAATTCAGAAGAAGTGATAGCTGATGAAGTTTTAGGGAGACGTGCTAAAAACCCTGTGTACACTTGGGATTGCAGTAGTGTTTGTAGTGTACAACAGGAATCTATTTAGAAATTTGGTAGTTTTTTACGAGTCTATACTAAAAAAAGTGTAAAACAAAAGATTAAGCTGTTGCAAGGACTAGACCCTTGCAGAGTGAGAAAACATACTGGTTTGCAAGGTCATTCTCTGGCTTGTCTTTCTAGGAATGATTGTGAAAGTGTTTTTCACCATTTCAGAATGCTGGCAGTACATCATACTCAAATGCGGAAGTTAGTGAGAAGGTTGTATTATGCAAAAAGTCCAGCACTAAAGTTAAGTGAGTTGAACAGTGCTCTTTTGCGTGGGTCAGTTTCATATGTGAAGCAGGTCTGTGAGGATATTGAGTTTTGTTACTTTGGGCCTCAGCAAGAGAGTGAAGAAACTGACACATTAGTAGAACAAAATGTTGAAGACAATGTAGAACCTGAAATTACAGAAAAATTTGAGGATGAAATCACAAAGTTTAAGGTAATTTCAGGTGAAAGACCAAACGTTTCTTGTATTTGTTGTCGGCGAAGTCACTATAAAAATCAGACTAGGGGTGTCAATCTATATTTCAAAAGTGAAATGGAAGATAATGATAAGTGTATGGAATTTGCAACTTATTTGGAGAAGTGTGGCTCAATGATTAGAGCGGCAGACCCTGATGCAGAGGTCTAGCCTGGGACCAGGGTTCAATTCCCTGCCTCGGCGGGTCTTGGGCTCAAAAATTCCACGGACTTGATAATTCTCGCCTCGGTGCCTATTCCAATCATGGAGTCCCACTCTGCAACGCTGGGCAATAGCTTGCTTAATCTCCACAATGGCCCCCACAACGCTAAGGATGCCTGGCCTCCACCTTGGGGGTTCCCATGAGTGGACGCCTCACAGGGAAACCCAGGATGGGTTCCACAGCGGTATTTGTACAAGCGCCTTGAGACCCTTGTGGGTGAGTAGTGCGCTATACAAGTATCAATTTACATTTGTTGGTAGAGGACTGTTTTGATTTGGGATGTGAGCAGCGTATTTGCAAATATTGTTATAATAAATTCGATGAGAATAAAATGCCTGCTAGAGCTGTTCATAATAATCTAGAGTTGGTTGCAATTCCTCCAAAGCTGATAGATTTAAATACGTATGAGTCTATTCTGATACAATGTGTTCACCCGTTTCAGACTATTGTTCGTATGGAGCCCAAAACAAGTAAATTACCTCCATCAGAGTTGCAAAGAGGATTTGAAAGGAAGAGTTGTGTATTTACCATTAGATTTAAGGAACAATGTTGAAACTATTGGTGTAGATCATGCAGAAAATGAGTCACTAGTCATTCTAGTTAATGGTGTTCCTACTAAGAATAAGAAAATCTGGCAAGAGTTAGTGGATGTTAGAAAAGTGCAAAAGGCATCATTGTATCTGTTAAAAAATAATGAGTACTATAGAAATGTGTTCATGTCCAGATGTGAAGAGATCTATGAACATTACAGTGTACATCCACTTCATTCCAAAGAGGTGATGGGGAATACAATTGAGTTGTTTCAAATGAAAAAAGCAACAGGAAGTCCAATGAGTGTATGGGAAGGGAGCTTGGAAGCTTGTTGTTTCCCACAGTTGTTTCCAACAGGAAAAGGTGGACGACATGATGAACGTCCTGTGCAGATTCCTGCATCTGAAACTCGGACAACAAGATTATATGCAGAAGATCCAAGATTTCACCAATGTATCCCTTATATGTTTCATCTTCTGTTTGAAAGTGACTTGTCTGGACTTTCATATGCAGTAAATCACATTTTAAAAACTGGAATGCATCTTCAAAATGGAACTGCAAAGGATTTTATGGATAAAGTGCATTAGAGAGATGATCATTTTGAATCTCAGTTGATTAATCTGATGGCATGTCAGCGTAGGACTAATGAATATTGGTACCGTCGACATGGAGAACTAAAATGCATGCTACGGAACTTGGGAACTCCTACATGGTTTGTTACACTAAGCTGTGCTGAGTATGCTTGGGATGATTCACTTGAATTTCTTCGAGAGGCAAATTCCAATATAAAAAAAATTGAATACAAGACACCTGGAGAATTGTGCTCTTTTGATCCTGTCAATGTATGCAGATATTTCAATCATAGATTTGAAGCTATGATGTCTTTCATCTGCAATAAAAAGAATCCTCCTCTTGGAGAAGTTGTGGATTTCTTTTGGAGAAAGGAGTATCAAGCAAGACGTGCTCCCCACATACATATGTTGTTATGGGTCAAGGACGCCCCCAAATTTCGAACAGATTCAGATGAAACTGTTTTCTCTTTCATTGAAGATTATGCTACATGTGCTCTTCCAAATAGCAGAGAAGAGAAAAACTGTTGACAAAAGTACAAGTCAAAGGATAAGTTCTATACCAAATGTCGTTTTGGATTTCCACGTCCTGTATTAGCTAAAGGAAGAGTGAACAGTTTTATGTCAGCTGTACGACATACTATCACAAGAAAGTCTCTGAAAAACACCTACAACTTAAGAAGAAGCGAAGAATCAAAATACATAGATGACTACAATCCAGTTATTTTATCCATGTGGAACGCTAACATGGATATTCAGTATGTTGTGGACAATTCCATTGCTGTTGCTCGATATGTAACATCTTACATTACTAAATCAGAAAAGACTGAATTGAAAGAAATGTGGGAAGAGATTTCTCACGAGAAGACTCTAAGTAAGAAATTATACAGTTTCAGTTTGAAGATGTTATCGCATCGTGAAATTGGAGCATATGAATGTTCAGATCGGTTATCATCTGCAAGTCTATATTCCAAAAGTAGAAGAATCATTTGGGTGAGTCTAGGTCTTGCAGGAATGCGAAATAGGGAACTGAAATCTGTTCAAGAAATTGAATATTTAGCAGAAAATGACCCTGAAAGTACAGATATTTTGAAAACCAATATGTTGGACACATACTATCCAAAGAGAAGTCATCATCTTGAGAACATGTGTCTCTATAAAGTGCTGCAAAACTACACTTTTAAACAGAATATTACAGAGAACATCCACAATGGAAAATATGGAGTGATTGGTTCTGAAGGATGTCTGGTGAAACAAAGGAAAGGAAATTTAATTAATCACAGAAAACTGAGTTGCGACACTGCTGACAAAATGGAATTTTACTATTTAGCTCTTTTGCAAATGTTCAAACCATGGTGTTCTGAACTGGAATTACTTGGAGATTTTCCCAGCTATGAAGATTCAGTTAATGCTTGTAAAGATAGCATACAATGCAGTGCTTTCGCAAATTATGTGGAAATGTTGAATGATGCAATTGATCAAGAAGCTACAATTGCAGTTGAGACAGTTCTCAAGACAGTCAAAGTTCTGCTGCACTGAGTCAAGATCCACTAGGACAACCAATTGTTGAAAATGAAGCAGCGACTGCAATGAATGAGGTGGAAACAGCAATGTATCAAGCACAAGAAGATTCAATACAGTTAGGAAACTTGGAAGAGCAACTAAATGTTGAACAGAAACAAATATATCAGCAAGTGAAAGAGCAGATTGACCATGGATTACTTCATGAAAAGAGAGTGTGCTCATGTACATCATTTCAACCTATCCGAATGTATGCGAATGGTAAAGCTAGAACAGGAAAGAGTTTCTTAATTAAAGTAATTACAAGTTATCTGCAAAAAACAACTGAGTCGAATTTGTCTTGTGTTGTCACTGCTCCAACTGGGTTGGCAGCACATAACATTAAAGGAATTACTTTACATCGTTTACTAATGCTGCCAGTAGAGCATGAGAACAAATTAGAATACCACAAGCTATCTGGAGAAGCTTGTTGTGAAGTTTCAAGAGTGCTGGAGAAAATGAAACTTCTCAATATTGATGAGGTGAGCATGGTTTCAAACTTGATGCTTGCCTTTGTGCATTTAAGAATGCAGCAAATTCTTAAAACAGAGTATGATGTGTTATTTGGAGGAAAACACGTCATAGTTTTTGGAGATCTACTGCAACTGACACCGATAAAAGTACAACCGGTATTTAAAACACTTGCCCATGAAGATACCAGAAAGTCTCTTGGCAGTGTTGGTAATGTGAACATTTGGAGTAATTTTGAATACAAAGAACTGACAACAAATATGGGACAGGCAAATGATGCTGAATATGGAAGTATTCTTCAGGATATAAGAATTGGAATTCTTTCAAAAAAAGGAAAGAATCTTTGGAGAGTCGATTACTTTGCAATGTCTTTCCAAATGAAAATGCAGTTGCTGCAAAAGTGTACGTGGAAATTGCTAAAAATAAGTCAGTGATTTGCTTAATGCCGACACTGCGTGAGTGTTCAATATTCAACAAAGAATTATTAAAATTGGAAAATGAAGAAATTGCAAAAATGGAAGCCATCGATAAAATACTACATGAAGGAATCACTAATATTTTGACGGGTAAGTTGAGATCAAAACTAGATTGTTTAGAAAAAAAAATATCTAAAACTGCTGGTTTGGAAAAGACACTGTATGTGTGTGTGAACTGTCGGGTAATTTTAAGGCGTAATTTGGATGTAGAGAAAAGTTTAGTTCATGGTGCAATGGGCAAAGTGGTGGATTTTGTGAATTATCAGAAAAAAGAAGGAATTTAATTTTTAAAAATTAAGTTTGATCAGATTGATGAAGTTAAAGAAATTGGTTGTTGTTCAGTTCGTTTTTTGCTTGTTAAAGATTTATGTGTCCATAGGAAACAATTTCCATTTTCTCTGGCATATGCAGTGACTATTCATAAATCTCAAGGATTAAGTGTAGACAGTGCATTGGTGAACATTGGATCTACTGTATTTAAAGAGGGTATGGCATATGTTGCTTTGTCGCGAGTCAGAACATTATCTGGTTTGTTTTTGATTGATTTTGATGAGACAAAGGTTCTTGCAGATGCACACTGTGTAAAAGAGTATAATAGGTTAAGAAGGGTGTATGCTCCCAATTTAGGTCAATATCCTTTATTTGAAAAGTGTGTGGTTGGTCGAAAAAGAAGGTTAGAGAATATCTGTACTGAAGATGTCAAGAAGAGAAAAGAACAAGATAATGTTGTGATTGCAGGTAAAAAGAAATTGGACACTGTTGAAGATATTGTTGGTTATCAGTTTGAAAATAGTTCTGGTGTCAACTGCTATGCTAATGTAGTGGTCAATGTTGTTTTTTAGCTGGAAGGTTTGCAAGCACAAATTATGCAGAATCGGGAAAAAAGATTTTGTTCTCTGTTGCATTCTGTTAATGAAAAATTGACAACAGATAGAAGTAAAATACAATCTGTTTCAGATGTTCGTAATCTTTTGGATGTGTGTTCTGGTTCTACACAATTTACACAAAATATCCAACAAGATGCTCAGGAATTTTTAATGTATATGCTTACAATTTTTGAAAATGAAGGTGTGGAAATAATATTTTTGGCCTTTCTTACAAATGGGAACATTATTGTGAAAATTGCATGTATACATGTAGCACCAATGTAGACACTGAGGGATTTCTGTATTTAACATTACCAGACTGTAAATCAGTGTCTTTCAATAAAGTAGTGAAAGGTGCAATTCAAAACATGGAGTGTAGCCAATGAAAATCAGAAATGTTATCCACATTATTCTTAACAAAATATGGAAAATAGATCATTTTAATGATGCAACGTTGTACAGCTGACGGAAAAAAATTGGATACTTTAATAAAACAATTTGTAGCAGCACAACTATCAATATCAGGAAGGACTTTTGTAGCAATTGCAATAATTTTCCATGATGGTCCTTCCACCACATCGGGACATTACACTGCACTTACACTTTCTCATTGTTTTTGTGCAGGAAGGTGTGTCTTCCTGTAGAAAAACAAACAGCACTTGACACAGATATCCTTGCACTACACTGCGTTTCACATATGTAGTTACTGACACATGTACAACTGAGATATACATTCAATCACTAACACACCCATACATACACTCACCCAACCATACTGTCCATCACAGATGCACTCTTAAAACCATGCACCCAGTGAATCACCCACTCACACATCTGGTCACAGAGTCACACACACCCTACCCACACAAACACTCAGGCACCCATACAGATACTCAGACAACCAATCAATAACCCATATAGACACTCATATAGCTATTCACAAAACCATGCAGCCACTTATACACCAACACACAGACACATACAGACATTCACACAGTTTAGTCACTAGTCTGCAGTAAGTTACATTTAATGACTCACTTATAGAGTCAGTCACACACCTAGAAAATCATCCATTCACACACTTGTACATCCACTTATTCTTCAACAGGCCTTTCCCTTATATATTAAGAATAATAAAACTGTTCAGAAACACATACTCAATGGATGATGTTATCAGTGATGTCATCAGTGATGTCATTTGAGATGTCATCAGTGATGTCATCAGTGATGTCACTGACCATGTCATGAGTGATGTATTATGTGATGCCATCAGCAGTGCATTGCGGGTGCGCGAGTTATAGTTAGCTGAACTAACTATAACAGGGCAATTTCTAGGTTTTTGTACGAGGGAAATGTCCAGCTAACTATAACGCCCCTGAAACCTATGGTTTTTTCAGGGAATTTCTAAGGTTTTTTAAATGCCAATTACTAATATATATATATATATATATATATTACCTACTGGCGGTCGCCAGTAGGTAGTTATAGTTAGGACCACGTTTCCATAGGAAATCCGCAACATTCTATTTTGAATAACTTTGGCGCCGGTCGACGAATCCTCGCAAATTTTTCAAAATAGGTGGGGCGCTACGCTCCGCTCCTACCCTGAAAGTCTCGGGGGGATTCGTCAAGCGGGGGCTGAGATAAAAGGAGGGTCCCAAAACCCATTTTTCCCATGCATTTTTCCATAGGACCTTTAGACAGGGCTACAGCCCGAACGGCTGAACAGAATTACTAGAAATTTGGCAGAGAGGTAGTCCTCAGGTCAAGGAAGTGCCTTTTGTAGGTTTGGTGTAAATCTGTTCAGTAGATTCTGAGAAAATAGCCTTTAAATCAATATATATATCTGAGCCAGCTTACGGTGCGCTTACGGTACGCTTACCGTACGCGTACGGTGGCGTGCGCGAGCGCGATTCTGATTGGCTCTTAGATCTTAGTAAACATTCGAATCGGCCGAAACCAGGAAGCGGCGGCCGCCATTTTCTCTCTCGCACTGAGAGTGATGTTTAAAATATAAAGCTCAAAAACATGTAAAGGGGCTGTTTAGACAGCTCCCACACACATAGCCATGTTGAGGGAGTCCCCAAAGATCCCCCAAGGCCAAAAACCGAATTTTTATTTTTTCGCTAATTTTGCCGATTACGCTTACCGTACGCGTACGGTAAAAAATTATAAAAAAAAAAAATTATCCACACTCTCCCCACCCCGTGTGCAATTGGTGCCCGAAGGGCACCAATAGTGCACGGCTTATTACAGCTGAGATAAACTAAAACATTTAAAAAAAAAATAATAAAAAAAAAAATCCACACTCTCTCTACTGCATGGCTTATAACACATACGAAAAATTAAAATATTACCTTTCAAAACGAAGTGCATCCTATTCCTCCATGTGCGCACGGTGCGCGAAGCGCATCGTGCGTACATGGCCCATCTAGCGTAACGTGGGCACGCGGTGCGCGTAGCGCACCGCGTGCCCACCGTGCGTGCACGGCACTAACTGCGTAAAGTGGGCGCGCGGTGCGCGAAGCGCACCGCGTGCTCACTGTGCGCGCACGGTGCGCGAAACGCACCGTGCGCGCACTGAACGAACTGCGTTAAGTGGGCGCGCACGCCACGAATGGCGTAAAGTAACTTAGCATTTAAAAAACCGTACAAATTCACTGAAAAAACCATAGGTTTCACACACGTTATAGTTAGGAATTAGCATTTAAAAAACCTTGCAAATTCACTGAAAAAACCATAGGTTTCACACATGTTATAGTTAGCGGAAATTTTACTGATAAAAAACCAATGAAATTCCCCCGTTATAGTTAGTGCAGGCAACTATAACTCACGCGACCGCAATCTTCTGCTGATGACATATGTGTCTTTATGAAAAAAAAATATTTGTAATATATGTATAGCTAAAAATGTATGGAAGAAGACATGGGCAAATAAGTGTCTAAATACAGTATTAGCATCAGCAGAGGATTGCGGTCGCGTGAGTTATAGTTGCCTGCACTAACTATAACGGGGGAATTTCATTGGTTTTTTATCAGTAAAATTTCCGCTAACTATAACATGTGTGAAACCTATGGTTTTTTCAGTGAATATATATATATATATATATGTATATATATATATATATATATACATATATATATATATATATATATAAAATAAAAATGGCGGCGAAGCTGTCAGGGGATCGGTCTTCTTGCTCAGTGGGCCCCTGAGGGGTAAATTTTTTTTATAGCCATGTGCTTTCCGTGGGGGCCACAATCAGCCCCCAGGAAAACCAGAACTATAAAAAAATAACTAGAGAAAGAAAGATCTCTCTTTCTTTATATATATATTATCTACTGGCGGTCGCCAGTAGATAGTTATAGTTATGACCTATTTTCCATAGGAAATCCACAACATTCTATTGGGAATATCTTTGGCGCCCGTTGACGAATCCTTGCGAAATTCTCCAAACCTTTGGCCAGCTCCGCTCCGCTCTTACCCTGAAAGTTTTGTGGTGATTCGTCAAGCGGGGGCCGAGAAAAAAAGGGGGCCAAAACGCATTTTCCCCATGCAATTTCCCATAGGATCTGTTGTCGCAGCTACAGCCCGAACCGCTGAACAGAATGACACCAAATTTGGCAAAGAGATAGTCCTCAGTTCAGACTCGTGCCTTTTGCATATTTGGTGTGAATCTGTTCAGTAGTTCCTGAGAAAATTAGGGTAAAAAAGTTAGGGATATCTATGGCCGCGGAGGATCCGCGGACCCTATCCGCACCGTACGTGAACCCTCCTCGAACCGAGCGCGCACCCTCCCGAACACGTGCTGAATGCTAATTGGCTGTTGAGCGTCTCTCTAAATTCGAAACCAGGAACTGTTGGTGGCCATTTTCTGCCTCGGTAGAAGCGAGGCTGAAGAAGCAAGGTGAATAAGTGCATAAAACATATAAAGGGGGCAGAGTGGAAATACTCTGACCCTCTAGAGGTGCTTAGGGGGTCCCAGAAGGACCCCCTGGGGCCCCCTTTTTAAAAAAAAAAAAGCGTCAAAATGCGCGCACGGTGCACGCAACCTTTCGCTTTGGATGCGCGGATCCTCTCGCGGTGGGTTTGCGGATCCAAGGGAAAAAAAATGAAATTGTTGGGAGATAAAGATTAAGGTTTGGTGTTTTGTTCTTCAGTGGCTCTCATTGAGAGTTTTTGGTACTTATAAGTAAGAACCTATACAGTGTCTAAAGTTGTTGAGGAAGACTCTGTTTCCTTCATCAGTAAAGTGTACTCCATCTCTCCTATACATGCATATGAAAGCGCAGATTGTTATTGTAAATGGACCCCATTCTGTAGTCTCGGAGAAAAGCAGAAACCGATTTATTCACATGTTTCCTAGCTTTCTCAATCTGTGGACAAAAATGATCGGACCAGTTCCATTTCTGCCTTTGGCATATGTTAGACTACACAAAGGCAGTTTTAGGGAAAAGTGAAATCATTTGTGCAAAGGTGTCCTTCATAAGCATTTCCAGACCTACCCCAGTCAAAGTGCCTAGGTCATTGCCACCGCAGTGCACTATTATGAGGTCAGGGTGTTGGATTTGCATGAAGGATTTCACCAATGGCATCAATTGGTGACACTTTAACCCTCTCTGTCCAATCCATT
The DNA here is from genome assembly GCF_964204655.1 of Triturus cristatus. Classification (NCBI taxonomy): domain Eukaryota; kingdom Metazoa; phylum Chordata; class Amphibia; order Caudata; family Salamandridae; genus Triturus; species Triturus cristatus. Next base: position 570,278,304 of record NC_140589.1, on the reverse strand, counting down.
TAATGTATACATTTGGCAAACCTAGGTCTTTGTGAATGCCTTTTTTTCTGCATACCTTTGGCTCCAGAAAATGTAGCTGTGTCCCACTATCCACACTGTAAGCATCTTGTAAGGAGGTCTGGATGCACTCAGATGGTCTCTGTAAATGAAATGGCAGTTTGGAAAGTAAGATGTTTCTAAAATGGTGGCTAAGATGCAATTTTGAAAAAAGACAAGAAATCATTGGTTGATTGACAACTTTCTACACTGAAAGGTAGGGTGCATATTTCAGTTTTTTAAACGCTAAATTCTTATTGGTTAACAAAAACAGATTGTAAGGAACATTATCTATGAAAAGCTGATATGTTGAGAAGTCAAGCACACTTGGTGTTTTGATTAGCAACATTGTGTGTGCTGATCTTGTGACCTGTGTGCTCAGTATAGTGTTCCATGACCTGTTTCTATGGTAACGGGCAGAAGGCAGATTGGGGGAAGGGTTGAAGTTTATGTCATTTGGAAAGGGTTGAAATGTTTAACCAATAGAAATGTGTGTTTGCTTTTGAATTTATGTGGGAAGGAATGTGATTTGATGTTTACATGTATATGTGTGGAAAATGAGAGGGAAACTTTGCCATTCTTTGGTTTTGCTGACAGGTGCACATTGCAGAGATTCTGTATAAGAAAATCTGGTGTGTGGCTGATATCTGGTGTGTGACTGATATACTTCTTAATCTACAAAACATCTTGAAAGGTGAGTTATTTAATTGTGAGGGGATGTATGTAGACTATTTTTATTTTAATCAGACTAATGTATTTTTTCTGCTAAAGTGTAGGGAGTATTTTTTTTTCTCTACAATCTTATTGACAGTGTGTATGCATGTAGAAACCATTTTGTGATAAGGATTTGTGTTTTTTCATGTGTTTGTAGACAGATAACTATGCAGTTCTTATATTTTGGTAGATTTAGAAACCACATATTGTTTATGAATTTGTGAAATGAGTTATGTTTCTGCAGTAAAATGTAGTACTCCTTGTAGATGTAGAAATGTGTTTTGGTATAGTGTAAGGGATAGTGTTGTTTGTCTAGAATCACACAGAGAGCCTGTGTGCATTTGGGAACCACTGTGGAGAAGCGTTTGGTAACATCGTGCATTTGCTGACAGATAACTGTTTTGAAACCTGTCATGTTGTCAAGTTTTAGTAGCATTAAAAGACAGTTATGGCTTATGCTTTCATTAAATGAGTTAGGTATTGACAGTAAAGTGTGGTCGTGAAATATGTAGATTGTGTGCAGTTCCCTTACCACATCCAGTGTAGTGAATGAGTTTTGGTAAACACCTAGGAATACTGGTGCTTGTCTAGAATCCCACTGTGAGTCTGTGTACATTTGGGAACCACTGTCAGAGAAGCGTTTGGTAACATCGTGAATTTGCTGACAGAAAACTGTTTTGAAACCTGTCATGTTGTCAAGTTTTAGTAGCATTAGAAGTCAGTCTTTGCTTATGTGTTGATTAAATGAGTCAGGCTTTGACACTAAAGTGCAGTACTGAAATATGTAGATTGTGTGCATTCCCCTTACCCCTTCCACAGTAGTGAATGAGTTTGGGTAAACTCCTAGGGATAGCGTTGCCATTTTTTTTTTTTTTTTATGCTCTTTTTAGTCCTCATTCTGCAATAGTTTGTGTAAGGAGTTTTCAGTGACCCCACCTTTCTCTTTCCGACCCTTCACTACCCCATGGCCCGGCTGGAGTGTTTCCCTTTGTTTGTTGGTAGGGGTCCCTTTATTTCCTTTCCAATCTCAATAAATAATTCTGTAGGTGAGTGAGCTAGCCTTCATGGCTACTCTTTCAGATCTTCTGCCTATTTATTTATTGCCATCGCGTAATCATAGGACTTTGAAAAGCATGGATCATGTTTTCAGGAGAAGTATGGTTACTTTTTAGATTGATCAAAATGTTCCCAAATTTCCCAGAATTTATATTTCTTACCCAAATTCCCCCTCTTATCCAATCTGTATATTCTATGTACAGAGGTCAGCCATTCACAATATGTAGGTGATACAGGGCTTACCCATTTAATACATATTTCCCTTCTAGCCAATACAATTAATACGAAAAGCAAGCTCTCTTGTTTCTTAGTTAGCTTAGTTGTACATTCTGCCTGATCAACCCCAAATATTACAAGATCGTTACTTACATCAGTTGGTCTTTCTAGTAACGTGTCAAGAGTCTTACCCACATCTTGCCAGAATTTTTCGAGTTGGGGGCACTGCCGGAACATATGTAGGTCGTCCGCTCTCTCCTTACCACATTTTGGGCAATGCTTTGTTTTTGCACGCTGAACTTTGACAACCTCTTCGGAGTCCATTAGGCTCTATGAGTGGTAAACAAGTGATTTCTCCTTAATGCGGCAGATTTCACAATAGACCAGCATTTTTTCATAGATGCTCGCCAGATTTTTTTCGCGTCAAGCCACTCTTTTAATACAACGATTTTGATTTGTACAGGCATAAGAGTCCACCCACCTCAAAGTTTTTATTATTTCTTCCCATTCATTCTTCAAGAGGTGTGTTTCCTGTAGTATTATGATTTCACAATCTATTGATTTTAAATATTCAAATATTCTCCGTCTCCTATTCTTAGTTCTGAGACCGTTGACATTCCAAGATAATATATTAACTACTGTCGAGTCTTTCTTCACTATTTATTTCCCTTTCTCTTTTTTTTTGTATTCTGCTAAACTGTGGGCCCCATTCTCCTTCATATCTCTTCATATTTCTTGAGGACTTTTCTGTTTCTTTTCCCCTATTTTGCTCCCCACCCTCGTGTTTACATTTTTTTAATTTCGTGTTTATTAAAATCTTCCACCCTGGGGAAGCCTCCCTGGTTTCCATTGGGCAATATTAATAGCCCTCTTTGAGCTCCCCACTCGCCTCTTAATATTTTACTTTTTATTACTTTTTTTTCACCTTTGGTCTCTCATTTGTTCCAGAAAAAGTTCAACCTCTTTTGGCTCCCTGATATTATGCATTTTATTTCTCCACATTATCCGCAAGGCTGCAGGGAACTTCATCTGAACTGTAGCACCAAGAGATCTTAATTCCTGCATATGCTGTCCAAGTTCCCATTGTCTATTTTGGGTTGCCTTAGAAATATCCAATCTTATTCTAAAAGACCATTCATCCTTATTATATGAGCTCTTTTTTAGGGCCCTCACTCAAAATCTTTTCCTTAAGGGTAAAGGTCTTAACATTTATTAAGATTTTCCTCTGAGTTTTTTTCATCTTATTTTTTCCAAAAGGGTCTCGATGTACCCTCTTTATATCCTCCATTAGCACTGCTTCCTCTACCCAGGGGAAGTTCCCTTCAAGGAGTGCTACTATATATTTTTTTATGTCATTTCCTTCTTGTCCTTCTGGCACATTTAGGATTCTTAAATTATTCCTCCTTGCTTGATTTTCTAAGGGCTCTAGTTTCTCTCTCATGCTTTCTTCATTTTATATCAGGACTCTGATCTCTTTCTGGTTTGATTCAACTTTTTTGCTCAGAACCTCTACTTCCGCCTCTACTGCTGTTACCCAATACATTCAACTTAGTATCCAGCATATCGCAAGCTTCTTGTATTTTAATTTGAATTGCTTCAGAGACTGCAAAATTTACCCTCATCTCTTCTAGCATTTTCTCCAGAACCTGATCAGTAGAGTTTCTGGGGATCTCAGGGGGATTTGAATGCTGTTCAGTATGTTCTGCGTCTCCTACATCGGCCATGTTTACTATTGTACTGGTATTTGGTATTATATCATTAACTACAGGCCGACTTACTATGTTATCTATTGTAGTAGGCGTCTGTAGTAGTCTGGCAATGGACCCCCCCTCCATATTTTCCCTGGTCTCCTTGCTCTTATTCTTTCTGGTGTTTTCTGCACAGTCTTTTAGAGGGTAATCTCTGAGAGATTGGGATTTGTTCAGTTGTCCTGCTTCCTGCTCTTGCACTTGTGCCTTGAAGAATGATCTTAGGAAAGGGGTAATTTTGACTTTAGGAACCGAAACACCCCCTACTAACCCTTTCTCATTTATATGTTTCCTTTTGCTTTTAGGAGCAGTTACTGTGGTCGTAGGTTGCTTTTTAACCTTTCTCTTTGTACTTCGGGGGGCTATATTCTGTTTTGGGGCGGGGGTCAGAGTGTTTTCTAAGAATTGCTTATTTCTTAAATAATAGCTCGTACGTAAATCCTGCTCCCTGCCTGCCGTTGTGGCTAAATCGGGGGAGCAGGAGGTGTTCGAAGACTCCCCCCACTCTACCCCTGATGTAATAGTGCCAATTCCCCCTTCCCCTTCTCTCCGTCTCAATGCCGCTTCTTTTATAAAATCACCCCCCGTAGTACCTTCCAACCCACTTACCCCACTCATGCAGAATGTTGCGTGGTCCTTTTGAGCCGCTGTGTGCTTCTTCAACGGTCGAGCATATACAATGGGTGCCAGCCGTAAAATCCCCTGCGATGTTCTGGCTTCGTTACGATCGAAAAAGTAAGAAGGTTTGGTGTGAGCAGCGCTCACACTGTTCACGCTGCCCCGGAAGGAGAACGCGATCCTGGCGACCGCCCTCCGGCAGCTCTGCTGTGCTGCAGAAGCTTCTGCCCACAAACCAGTGGACGCGCGCAAGATACTGCCAACAACTGACTCCGCACCCAACCCCAGCAACCCAGTAGGTTTGTCCTTAATTCCGGCGATGATGAATAACTCTGTCAGCATAACTTCTTGACACCTTATTATCCTTTAAGTTATCCTTTAATGATCTCTTGTTTTCTGGAACATTTCGATGTTGATTTAGTCATTTTCTCTGCTTGGCGAGTGCGGAACTCCCGACTGGACAATCAAGCCAGCCGCCATCTTCCCCCTCCTGTGTGGTAAACTCCTAGGGATAGTGTAGCATTAGAAGCCAGTCTTTGATTATGCATTGATAAAATGAGTCAGGCTTTGACACTAAAGTGCAGTACTGAAATATGTAGATTGTGTGCAATCCCCTTACCCGTTCCACAGTAGTGAATGAGTTTGGGTAAACTCATAGGGATAGTGTTGCTTGTCTAGAATCACACTGTGCAGTACTGAAATATGTAGATTGTGTGCAGTTCGCTTACCCCTTCCACAGTAGTGAATGAGTTTTGGTAAACTCCTAGGGATAGTGTTGCTTGTCTAGAATCACACTGTGAGTCTGTGTGCATTTGGGTAACCACTGTGAGAGAAGCATTTGGTTATATTGTGTATTTGCTGACAGATAACTGTTTTAAAACCTGTTATGTTGTCAAGTTTTAGCAGAATTAGAAGCCAGTCATTGCTTATGTATTGATAAAATGAGTCAGGCTTTGACACTAAAGTGCAGTACGGAAATATGTAGATTGTGTGCAGTCCTCTTTCTCCTTCCAGATTAGTGAATGAGTTTTGGTAAAGTCCAAGGGATAGTGTAGCTTGTCCAGAATCACACTGTTAGTCTGTGTGCATTTGGGAACGACTGTGAAAGAAGCATTTGGGTACTTCATATCTTAGCATACACATAACTGCTTAAAAACCTTTCCTGTTCTCAAGTTTTGGTAGAATTAGAAGCCAGTCATTGCTTATGTATTCACCCATGAACTCTCCTTGCAATACTGTAAACATTCAGTTAATATCCAAGTAGTAATAGAGTGAGGCAGGCCTTAGCACATGGATTGATTCAAATACCTATTCACTATACATGCAGTCCTCTAACCATCTACTCACTTGTCTTTCACACCTTCAATTCCCCAGTCAGTATCCATACACATTTAGCAAACGCCCTGTCACTCCCCTTGCACTTCTGTAGTGACCCATTCAGCACCATGTACTAATCCATTCTCTGCGCCAAAACCCAAACACTTATAAATTCACCGAGGCACTCTCCTTGCAGTACTCTAATCATTCAGTCAGTACCCAAGTACGCATGCACTGAGCCAGGCCATAGCACATGGACTGTTTCAAACGCCTATCCACTATGCATTCAGTCCTCTAACCACCTACACACTTCTCTATTGGAGTGAGACAGTCCTTAGCACATGGATTGATTCAAATGCCTATCCACTATGCATGTGGGCCTCTAATCACCTACACAATTGTCTTTTACACCATCAATATCCCAGTCAGTATCCATACACTTCTAGCAAACACCCTGTCACTCACCCAGTGTCTCTCCTTTTAGTACTGTAATCATTCAGTCAGTAAGCATGTAGTGTTTCAGTGAGGCAGGCTTTAGGGAATGAACTGCTTCAAAGTAGTATGTACTATGCATGTAGTGTTTTAACCATCGTCACACTTGTGCTTCAGGGCTATAATTTCTTAGTCAGTATCTATATAAAATGTGTTTGTATAGTAATAGAAAAGTATACATTTTAAAGTTATTAATATACATTTATTTGTGATTATCTTTTACAGATACTGTTTTTCACCATTAAAATAGAGAAATCATGCCAGAAAAAAAAGAAAAAGAAATGAACAGAGAAAGAAGAGTTACTTGAAGAAAAATCAACCACAAGTATTGAATGAACAACATAATGTGGCTAAAGAGAAAAAAAATTCTGGTAAGATCACAAAGCAATTTATTAAAAATGTTTGTAGGACCAGACAGAATGTACAGAATGCTGAAAACTCTGGGAATGCTTCAACTAGAAAAAATAATCAAAATAATAGGAAAAGCAAAAAAGGAAATGGGCAGCCAAAGGAGACGAAGCATGGTAAGAGAAGGCAAAATCAGTATAAGGAAATACGCAAAAAAATATTTTACAAGAGAGTAGTACATATTTTGCTGAAAGATGTGATGAAATATAAAAAGAGAGCTCTATTTTATAAAAAGAAGAAGCATATTGAAACCATGTCGAAAAGGCTTTTAAAGTAAAAAGGAAACTATTCATTTTAGTATTAAACAGAATTTGATAACTAGATAAACCAATCCATTTAATGAAGGCCAAAAGTAGGAGGAAAAGAGTAATTAATAGAACAAATTTTTGTGATTTTTTTTGGGGAGAATGGAAACACAGTTCCAGTTCAGAGCCTTTCTTTAATGAAGAGAGTTATTTACAGAGTAATAATTTATTGCATACAGTTGACACCACCAGTGGTCGAGGGTATGAGGTTAGATGTGGTTGTCCAATTGACAAAGAGAAAATGGTTGAAAGAAATGCAGAAGAAGTGATAGCTGATAAAGTTCTAGGGAGACGTCCTAAACACCCTGTGTACACTTGGGATTGCAGTAGTATTTGTAGTGTACGACAAGAATCTATTGATAAATGATGTTGTTTTTTACGAGCATATAGTAAAAAAAGTGTTAAACAAAAGATTAAGGTGTTGCAAGGACTAGACCCTTGCAGAGTGAGAAAAAATACTGGTTTGCAAGGTCATTCTCTGGCTTGTCTTTCTAGGAAAGTTTGTGAAAGTGTTTTTCACCATTTCAGGATGTTTGCAGTACATCTTACTCAAATGCGGAAGTTAGTGAGAAGATTGTATTTGCAAAAAGTCCAGCACTAAAGTTAAATGAGTTGAACAGTGCTCTTTTGCATGGGTCAGTATCAGATGTGAAGAAGGTTTGTGATGATTTTGAGTTTTGTTACTTTGGTCCTCAGCAAGAGAGTGCAAAAACTGACACATTAGTAGAACAAAATGTTGAAGACAATGTAGAACCCGTGATTACAAAACATTTTGAAGATCAAATCACAAAGTTTAAGGTAATTTCAGGTAAAAGACCAAATGTCTCTTGTATTTGTTGTCGGTGAAGTCACTGTAAAAATCAGACTAGGAGTTTCAATCTGTATTTATAAAGTGAAATAGAAAATAATGATAAGTGGAAGGAATTTGCAACTTATTTGTTGGTAGAGGATTGTTTTGATTTGGGGTCCGAGCAGCGTATTTGCAAATATTGTTATAACAAATTAGATGAGAATAAAATGCCTTCTAGAGCTGTTCATAATAATCTAGAGTTGGTTGCTATTCCTCCAGAGCTGATAGATTTAAATACGTATGAGTCTATTCTCATTCAATGTGTGCACCCGTTTCAGGCTATTGTTCATATGGAGCCTCAAACAGGTAAATTACCTCCATCAGAGTTACAAAGAGGATTGAAAGGAAGAGTTGTGTATTTACCGTTAGATTTAAAGAAAAACATTGAAACTATTGGTGTAGACCATGCAGAAAATGAACCACTAGTCATTCTAGTTAATGGTATTCCTACTAAGAATAAGAAAATCTGGCAAGAGTTAGTGGATGTTAGAAAAGTGCAAAAGGCATCATTGTATCTGATAAAAAATAATGAGTACTATAGAAATGTGTTTGTAGGAGAAGAAGAAATAGATTTAGAAGATCCTGAAACATTAAGTGGACAAATTGAAAAAGTGGACATGTCCAGATGTGAAGAAATCTATGAACATTACAGTGTACATCCACTTCATTCCAAAGAGGTGATGGGGAATACGATTGAGTTGTTCCAAATGAAAAAAGCAAGAGGAAGTCCCATGAGCGTATGGGAATAGAGCTTGGAAGCTCGTTGTTTCCCGCAGTTGTTTCCAACAGGAAAAGGTGGACGATATGATGAACGTCCTGTGCAGATTCCTGCATCTGAATATCGGACACCAAGATTATATGCAGAAGATCCAAGATTTCGACAATGTATCCCATATATGTTTCATCTTCTGTTTGAAAGTGACTTGTCTGGACTTTCATATGCAGTAATTCACATTTTAAAAACTGGAATGCATCTGCAAAATGCAACTGCAAAGGATTTTATGGATAAAGTGCATCAGAGAGATGATCATTTAGAATCTCAGTTGATTAATCTGATGGCATGTCAGCGTGGGACTAATGAATATTGGTACCGTCGTCATGCAGAAGTGAAATGTATGCTACGGAACTTAGGAACTCCTACATGGTTTGTTACACTAAGCTGTGCTGAGTTGCTTGGGATGATTTACTTGAATTTCTTCGAGAGGCGAATTCCAATATAAAAAATATTGAATACAAGACACCTGGAGAATTGTGCTCTTTGGATCCTGTTAATGTATGCAGATATTTCAATCATAGATTTGAAGCCATGATGTCTTTCATCTGCAATAAAAAAAATCCTCCTCTTGGAGAAGTTGTGGATTTCTTTTGGAGAAAGGAGTATCAAGCAAGAGGTGCTCCTCATATACATATGTTGTTATGGATCAAGGACGCCCCCAAATTTGGAACAGATTCAGATGATACTGTTTTGTCTTTTATTGAAGATTATGCCACATGTGCCGTACCCAATAGCAGAGAAGATAAAAACTTAAAACAACAAGTCTTACGATTCCAAAGCCATAGGTGTGGAAAATACTATCGACGAAAGTACAAGTCAAAGGATAAGTTCTATACCAAATTTTGGGATTTCCATGTCCTGTATTATCCAAAGGAAGAGTGAACAGTTTTACGTCAGCTATGCAACATACCATCACAAGAAAGTCTCCGAAAAATACCTACAATTTAAGAAGAAGTGAAGAATCAAAATACATAAATGACTACAATCCAGTTATTTTATCCATGTGGAACGCTAACATGGATATTCAGTATGTTGCGGACAATTCCATTGCTGTTGCTCGATATGTAACGTCCTACATTACTAAATCAGAAAAAACAGAATTGAAGGAAATGTGGTACGAGATTTCTCACGAGATGACTCTAAGTAAGAAATTATACAGTTTCAGTTTGAAGATGTTATTGCATCGTGAAATTGGAGCATATGAATGCTCAGATCAGTTATCATCTGCAAGTCTATACTCCAAAAGTAGAAGAATCATTTGGGTAAGTTTAGGTCTTGCAGCAATGCGAAATCTGGTACTGAAATCTGTTCAATAAATTGAATGTTTAGCAGAAAAAGAACCAGAAAGTACAGATATTTTGAAAACGAATATGTTGGACACATATTACCCAAACGGAAGTCATCATCTTGAGAACATGTGTCTCTATGAAGTGCTGCAAAACTATAATTTTAAACGGAATACTTCAGAGAACATCAATGATGGAAAATATGCAGTGATTGGTTCCAAAGGATGTTTGGTGAAACAAAAGAAAGGAAATGTAATTAATCAAAGGAAACTGAGTTGCAACATTGCTGATAAAAGGGAATTTTACTATTTAGCCGTTTTGCAAATTTTCAAAACATGGGGGCAGATTTATGAGCCCCTTGCGCCACTTTTGCGTCACTTTTAACATGGGAAAAGTGACGCAAAAGTGGCGCAAGGGGCTCATAAATCTGCCCCATGTGGTTCAGAACTGGAATTACTTGGAGATTTTCAGAGCTAAGAAGATTCATTTAATGCTTGTAAAGATAGTATACAATGCAGTGCTTTTGCAAATTATGTGAAAATATTGAATGATGAAATTGATCAAGAAGCTACAATTGCAGCTGCGATTGCTGGAGACAGTTCTCAAGACAAACAAAGTTCTGCTGCACTGAGTCAAGATCCACTAGGATAACCAATTGTTGAAAATGAAGCAGCAATTGCCATGAATGAGGTGGAAACAGCAATGTATCAAGCTCAAGAAGATGTAATACAGTTAGGAAACGTGGAAGAACAACTAAATGTTGAACAGAAACAAATATCTCAACAAGTGAAAGAGCAGATTGACCATGCATTACTTTATGAAAAGAAAGGGTGCTTTTGTAGATCATTTCAACCTATCCAAAAGTATGTAAGTGGTCAAGCTGGAACAGGAAAAAGTTTCTTAATTAAAGTAATTATAAGTTATCTGCAGACAACAACTGAGTCGCATTTGTCTTGTGTTGTCACTGAAGTAGTGAGCATGGGAACAAATTGGAATACCACAAGTTATCTGGAGAAGCTTGTTGTGAAGTTTCAAGAGTCCTGAAGAAAATGAAACTTCTCATTATTGATGAGGTAAGCATGGTCTCAAACTTGATGCTTGCCTTTGTGCATTTAAGAATGCAGCAAATTCTTAAAACAGAGTATGACGTTTTATTTGGAGGAAAACACGTCATAGTTTTTGGAGATCTACTGCAACTGACTCCGGTAAAAGGACAACCGGTATTTAAAACACTTGCACATGAAGATACCAGAAAGTCTCTTGGTAGTGTTGGTAACATGAACATTTGGACATATTTTGAATACAAAGAACTGACAACAAATATGCGACAGGCAAATGATTCTGAATATGGAATTATTCTTCAAGATATAAGAATTGGACGTCTGAGAGACCATGGCAAACATGCTTTGCAGAGTCGATTACTTTCCAATTTGGTTCCAAAGGAAGATGTAGTTCCTGAGAAAGTGTAAATGAAAATTGCAGAAAATAAATCAGTGATCTGCTTAATGACAACACTACGCGAGTGTTCTATATTCAACGAAGAACTATTGAAACTGGAAAATGAAGAAATTATAAAATTGGAAGCCATCAATAAAATAGAGCATGAAGGAATCACTATTATTTTGAAGGGAAAATTGCAAACAAAACTGGATTCTTTAGAAAAAACAAATATCTAAAACGGCTGGTTTAGAAAAGACTCAATATGCATGTGTAAACTGTCGGGTAATTTTAACGCGTAATTTGGATGTAGAAAAAGGTTTAGTTAATGGAGCAATGGGTAAAGTGGTGGATTTTGTTAATTATCAGAAAAAAGAAGGAATTGAATTAAAAAAAAAATATTTGATCAGATTGAAGAAGTTAAAGAAATTGGTCGTTGTACAGTTCGTTTTTTGCTTGTTAAAGATTTGTATGTCAGTAGGAAACAATTTCCATTTTCTCTGGCATATGCAGTGACTATTCATAAATCTCAAGGATTAAGTGTAGACAGTGCATTGGTGAACATTGGATGTACCATGTTTAAAGAGGGTATGGCATATGTTGCTTTGTCGCGAGTCAGAACATTATCTGGTTTGTTTTTGATTGATTTTGATGAGACAAAGGTTACTGCAGATGTAAACTGTGTGAAAGAGTATAATAGGTCAAGAAGGCTGTATGCTCCCAATTTAGGTCAATATCCTGTATTTGAAAAGTGTGTGGTTGGTAGAAAAAGAAGGTTTGATAATATCTGTACTGAAGGTGTAGAGAAGGGAAAAGAACAAGAAAATGTTGTGAGTGCAAGTAAAAAGAAAAAGGACACTATTGAAGAGATTGTTGGTTATCAGTTTGAAAATAGTTCTGGTGTCAACTGCTATGCTAATGTAGTGGTCAATGTTGTTTTGTATCTTGAAGGTTTGCAAGAACAAATTATGCAGAATCGGAAAAAAAGATTTTGTTCTCTGTTGCATTCTGTTTATGAAAAATTGACAACAGATACAAGTAAAATACAAACTGTTTCAGATGTTCGTAATCTTTTGGATGTGTGTTCTGGTTCTACACAATTTACGCAAAATATCCAACAAGATACTCAGGAATTTTTAATGTATATGCTTACCATTTTTGAAAATGAAGGTGTAGAAATCAAAAATATTTTTGGCCTTTCTTACAAATGGGAACATCATTGTGAAAAGTGCATGTATACATCTAGCACTATTGTAGACACTGAAAGATTTCTATATTTAACATTACCAGACTGTAAATCAGTGTCTTTCAATAAATTAGTTAAAGGTGCAAATCAAAACATGGAGTGTAGCCAATGTAAATCAGAAATGTTATCCACATTATTTAAAAAAATATATGGACAATTTATAATTTTAATGATGCAACGTTGTACAGTTGATGGAAGAAAATTGAATACTTTAATAAAGCAATTTGTAGCAACACAAGTATCAATATCAGCAATCGCAATAATTTTCCATGATGGTCCTTCCACAACATCTGGACATTACACTGCCTATCTGAAATGTGTCAAAGGCTAGACACTTTGTAATGATGCCCAGTTGGTTTTCAAACAACATTTGCCTTGTGAATTACCAAATTTCTACCTCATAGTTTTCAAAGCCAAAGTTTTAGGAAGATAATTCACTCTCTGAGGAATTTATTATTATAATTTAAGAGGATTGCCATTGGACAATTTACATAAAAAGGAGTGCAAAAATATCATTTGGCCTCAAGGAAAGGTATATGTTGAATTATGGACTTTTTCGTGCTCATTGACTCAGTGAATATTTTAAAGCAACATTATTTACAGTTTTTATAAGTTAAAGTTATACAATTTTGTTAGCCATAAGCATTTCATATATGTGTGATTTGTATTTTCTGGTATTTTACTGAGAATAGCATGTTTTTTTTTTAAACAATCTGATTGATTGGTTTTTTTTGCCCGCTGCTATGTGATGAGTACGATTGAAATCACTATTTCTAGTGAAATTCAATATATTCTGAGAACAGCAACAAAGGCAAACAAATTACTTTGTTTAAATTATGCTGTGTTGTTAAAAATGTATTATTACATGTTATAACTATTTTTTCTTTTCTTTCACAGATCCTAGTTCTAAAATAAGCAATTTACCCCGATTTGCGTTACAAAAAACATCCCAAAAAAATGTATTTATATGCAGAATGGACAGATCTGCAAGAAGCTACAAAGTTTGAATACGTTTTTCAAAACACCTTGTTCATACCTATGTAGTTTTGGAATATCCCTGTCATAGGATATCATGTGACCTGCAAAAAAACAGATTTGAGTGGCTCATAATATTTCCAATTGTACCTATATAAGGACAGCAATCATTTCAATCATTCTTCTTTGAGCACCTTTGCAGACAAAACTCTGTGCTTACTTCCTATCATTCGCAAGCAATTTTCCAAACAGAAATATGTCACATTTTGTAACATAGTTATAGCGCAAGACACTCTTTCATATTTACAAAGAGAGGAAAAGGCACTCTGTACCTTTTTTTCTGCATGTAAATACGACCTTATCATACACACCACTTTGCGTTGAAAGGGCGTTCTATAAGTGTTGCTGTGCGTGATTGCACAGAATACTCATAGAACAGGACACATCTCTATATTTATCAGAAATCATAAATCTCTACATGTGTGTGAATGCTGCACCATTCTCCAATTGGTGTAGCAAATCACAACAAGGAGAATTGTTTTCATTTCTCCTCATGTTTTATCTTTCAATGCATGCTACAATGCTCAGCATACATTGAAGGAGAAACATGCCTTTACTAATTGTTTTTGTGCAGGAAGGTGTGTCTTCCTGCACAAAAACAAACTCCACATGACACAGAAATCCTTGCACCATGGTGCAAGGGTGCCTGTGTCACCACATGGCTGCAGTTTAAGCAGCCGTGCAGAGAGAAGCATAGACTTGCAACATGTACATATGTTGCATCCCTGTGCTTCGGATGTACTACAGCACACTACAGTTAAAGAGGTTACTGTGTGATGCTGCAGCACTCCCTTATAGTTCTGCACTTATACATTCATCATACGCTACTAATGCATTCGTTCAGTCAATAATGCACTACACAAACATTCATCTAAACTTTCACACACTAACATACAAATATAGCTTTTTTTTAACCCTTTCCATGCTTGTGATGGAGCGGTTCCGTCATGCGCGATGGTCGCGCTGTGCACATGACGGAACCGCTCCGTCATGGCCCCGCCCGCGCACGGAACCTTCAGCGTGGCGCGGAAATTCGCACCACGCTGAAGGGGTTAAACAAAGAAGTTAGTTCTGACAAGAACTTTTTTTTCTTCTTTTTTATATTTTTTGTGCTTTTTTCAACGATTTTGTGATTATTTTTTTTTAAACAAAAAAAGGGAACAGGATGAACAAAATAGTGAACTTTAGGAAAAAAAATAACACTGATGGTTTCTCTGTGCCCTGCAGATAAGCTTAATGGACTGCTCACCATAACAGAGCAGTTTGTTGCATTTAATGCAACTAATTTTAAGTTGTCCAAATTCGGGACGTATGTCCGGGTGAACAACAGATGGCGGTGCTGCAGATGTACTTGCCACTGCTGGCGGAGGGTTGTGACGCATTCTTCTGCACTCTTCCCTTGCCAGGTGGACTGGGTGGAGAGTCCTGAGGTGCTTCATCATACTTGCGGATAGGCAAGAGTATTTTTTGGTTGGATCTTCTCTCGACTTGGTTTTTGTTTGTCCTTCAGGAAAGAAAAAGGATTTCCATACCACTGAAGTGTATCGTTCAGGGCGTGGAGGTTCTGGAAGAAACACATCATCTGAAGAATGTTCTGAATCAGATGGTGCTTGCTGTCCAGAAGCCATTTTCTTCAGAATGAAATGAATGGCAGCTGTGGAAATCTCCCCAAAAAAGTTCTTCTCTGCAGAGAGATGCTCCTCCAAAGAAGGTCAAAGAAGAATGATTGAAATGGGTGGGGTATTTCAACAGTTAGAATAGGAAGTGTAATGAACCAATCAAATCTCTTTTTCTCAGGTCACATGGGATCCGCGCACCGTGCGCATAGGTGGCATGCACTGAGCGTGAATCCGCGAAATTGCATTTAAAAGGAATATAGGATAAGAAGTACAAATATATTAATTTTATGAGTAGATTAGATTATGTCTTCAATTAATATTCACTTGAAATACATATAAATATATGTTTTTTGACATTTAAAATATTTTGTGGGAATCGCGCACACACCGCATCAAGCACGCACATGTCGTTTTGTGGAAGCGCACGAGCGTCGCGTAACGCACTTTGTATGTGTTGTGTATGGGCTTGGACTCGCGCACCGGTCACATAGCAATCGCGCACGAAAATACGTACCCATCGCATACAGTACGGGATCCTACAATACAATCGTAAAATGGCAACTATGTTCCACGCAGGGATCGAGAAAGGTGCGCATAGGGTGCGCGAATCGAAAAAAAATTGTACAAAAAGAAATAACAAAGTATTAACAATATAGTTAAAGAAATATTTAAAAAATATTTTAAAATTGTTTCGAAAAAATTAACATTTTTAAAAAAAACATTAAAAACAAATAATATTTTTAAATTTTTAAAAGAATTAATTGAAAAAAAAACTTACAATAATGGTGAAAAACAATATAAAAAAACATAATTAAAGTAATTGACACACTGAAATATAAAGATTTAGAAATCCTATAAAAATCATTAAACATCATAGCTTTAGAGATAAGTTATATATAGGAATTAGCATTTAAACAAACCTTTCAAATTCACTTAAAAAACCATAGGTTTCAGGTATGTAATAGTTAGGAATTAGCATTTAAAAAACCTTTGAAATTCACTGGAAAAACCAATGGGTTTCATGCACGTTACAGTTAGGAATTAGCATTTAAAAAACCTCAGAAATTCACTGAAAAAACCATACGTTTCAGGGGCGTTATAGTTAGCTGGACATTTCCCTCATACAAAACCCTAGAAATTCCCCCGTTATAGTTAGTTCAGCTAACTATAACTCACGCCCCCGCAATGCCCTGCTGATGACATCACATATTACATCACTCATGACATGGTCAGTGACATCACTGATGACATCACCAATGACATCTACATTTTTTTGTCTCAAAAGTAGATCTAAATAACTTTAAACAGTATATGAGAGCACAAGAAATCTAAATTATTTTAAACATTTATATATTTCTAACTGTAATAAACTTACACCTATGGTTTTTTAAGTGAATATATATATAGATATGTGATCAAGGCCTCCTGTAGGCCGAAACGCGTCATGGCGGCTGTGTAAAGTTCTTGTCCGTAAATAAAGACTTCCAGCACTTACTTTGGGTCCGTGTTCGTCTCTGCGCTTAGATGGTGCGCGTTGGAGGAGGCGATTCCTGGTGTTATATATATAGATATATATATATATATATATATATATATATTACCTACTCACGGTCACCAGTAGGTAGTTATAGTTAGGACCTAGTTACTATAGGAAAATGGCAACATTCTATTCACAATAACTTTGGTACCGATTGACGAATCTTCACAAAATTTTCAAAACTAATTCTTTGTTGAGATCAGCTCCCATGTTGAAAGTTTGGGGGTGATTTGTCAAGGGGGGGCTGAGAAAAAAGGGGGGTCCCAAAACGTGTTTTCTCCATTTTAATTTCCATAGGAAACTTTAGACATGGCTACAGGTCGAACGGGTGAACGGAATTACCCCAAATTTGGCAGGGACAAAGGGTCTTGGTCTAGAAAGCACGCTTTTGTTTATTTGGTGTAAATTTGTTCAGTAGTTTTTGAGAAATAGCAAAATTTACAGATATCTATATTTGGGAATTCTTCCATCTGATTGGCTGAGGCGTTACGAGCACAAGCTTGTTGCTGATTGGCTGCAAGCGGTGTGAGCGGTAGCAACTAGGAAGTGTTGGCCGCCCTTTTGTGATTCCGTTAAAGCGAGTAATGTGAAAAAAAGGGGAAAAAGGGGGGAAGAAGTGGGAAATAGGAGGGTAGGAGCACTGTAACCTCTGTGAGGTGCTAAGGGTGTGCTATAGAGGGGGTGCAAAGCCAAGTATTTACCCCTACCATTGTGTAAGTGGTAGGCTACGGAAATTAAGTGAGGTATTAGGTAGAGTCTGATACGGTTAAGGTGAGCTGGTGCGTGACTCGGGGATTAAAGCGTGAGCCCAAATTGTGTGTCTTATGCTGTGAAGTCATGTGCCGTGGCCACTGCACTACAGTTGTGGAAGTAGTGTCCGGATGTGTTTATAAATACTAGGACAAACTACTGACCCGTACTAGTATGAAAGTCCTGGGGTACGGAATATATGTGAGGTATTGTCTAGAGCAGGGGTACTCACAAACTTTCTCTTGGGGGACAAATTTACAGTGTGGTTTGTGGCCGAGTGCCGCACCTTGGGGGTAGGGTCATTGGGGGAGGGGGCAAGGGCTAGAGCAACAAAAAAAACCTGTGACCATGAGGTGGAACACAGGTCCCCGCAGCAGACGCCTTCATCCACTGAGCCGCCGGACCCGGCATAACATATCTCTCGATCTCCCTCCCTCCCTCCTCAGTCTCCCTCCGTCCTCCGTCTCCCTCCCTCTCCCTCTGTCTCCCTCCCTCCTCCATCTCCCTCCCTCCACCATCTCCCTCCCTCCTCCCTCCCTCTCTCTCTCCTTCTATCCGTTTCTCTCCCTCTCCGTCTCTCTCCGTCTCCCCCTATGTCTCCCTCTCTCTCTGTCTCCCTCCCTCTCTGTCTCCCTCCCCCTCTCTGTCTCCCTCTCTCCTTCCCTCTCCATCTCTCTCCGTCCTCTGTCTCCCTCCATCTCCCTCCGTCCTCCGTCCTCCGTCCTCCGTCTCCTTCCCTCTCCCTCCGTCCTCCCTCCGTCTCCCTCCCTCCTCCCTCTCCGTCTCCCCCTCTGTCTCCCTCCCCCTCTGTCTCCCTCCCCCTCTGTCTCCCTCCCCCCTCTGTCTCCCTCCCCCCTCTGTCTCCCTCCCCCTCTGTCTCCCCCCTCTGTCTCCCCCCTCTCTGACTCCCCCTCTTTGTCTCCCCCTCTTTGTCTCCCCCTCTCTGTCTCCCCCTCTCTGTCTTCCTCCCTCCCTCTCTCTCTCTCCATCCCTCCCTCCCTCCCTCTCTCCCTCTCTCCCCCTCTCTCCCTCCCTCTCCATCTCCCTCCCTCCCCCTCTTCCCCTCTCTCCCTCCCTCTCCGTCTCCCTCCCTCTCCCCGTATCCCTCCCTCTCAGTCTCCCTCCCTCTCCATCCCTCCCTCTCCCTCCCTCTCCCTCTGTCTCCCCCCTCTCTGTCTCCCCCTCTGTCTCCCTCCCTCCCTCTCTCTCTCCCTCCCTCTCTCCCCCTCTCTCTCTCCCTCTGTCGCCCTCCCTCTCCGTCTCCCTCTCCATCTGTCTCTTTGCCTCTCTGTCTGTCTCTGCCTCTATCTGCCTGTCCCTGTCTCTGCCTATTTGTCTCTGTATGTCCCTGTTAGTCTCTATCTCTATCTGTCTCTGTCTGTTTCTGTCTCTCCCTACTGCCCTCTGCCACCCTCTGTCCCCTTACCCGACTCTCACACCCTGCTGTTCTCTTGTCATTCTTTGTCACCTCTCCCCACCCGCCCCCCCCCCGCCCCCCTCCCCTTCGCTTGTGTGGCAGCTGAAGCAGCTTCCCTTCCAGGGCACACACACAGCCCCACCCGAGTACTTCACAGGTCTTTAAGAGACCATTTGCATGATAACGAGGCTTTGTTGTATTTCACCTCTTAGCGCCCCAGCAGCTCCACTCGGACTATCGCTTGAATCCCCGGCCCCCACAGAGCAGAGTCTGTGTTTGCTGACACTGTTAAAAAAAACAAAAAAAACCACCGGTACGATGTCTGCACGGCCCGCGGGCCGCCAAGAAAGGCTTGCCGGGCCGCTGGCAGCCCGCGGGCCATACTATGAGTACCCCTGGTCTAGAGTCTCATGTTGCTAAGCTGAACTGCTGCCGGAGTCGGGGATTAAAGCATGAGCCCAAACTGTCATATGCTGTGAAGTCATTTGCTCTGGCCACTGTGCCACATCTGTGCAAGTAGTGTCAGCATGTAGATATCGGTACTTGGATGAACTTTTGTTTAGAACATTGTAGCTTGTGTATGGTGCTTAGGTGGTGTTGTGTAGGGAGTGCAAAGGTAAATCAATATGGTATTTGTAGAGCGCATACTACTCACCCCTATGGGTGAGTAGAGCTAGGGATCAAAGCAAGGGGTCTGTGCTGCAAAGTGAGATGGTCTGGCCGCTGCGCCTCAGCTGTGTGGAGAAAAAATTTGGGCGAGGGTGCGGGAGTTGGCATTATCTGGCCCTAAAATAGCAGGCCTAAGTTGTAAGTTATAGGGTGGCTCTAAAAAGAGCCCTTGTGTTCATTAGTTGGGGCTACATATAAGTGCGGATGCACAGCTTCAAATTATTTAGGAAAACTCGGTTTCCCTGATCTGTGAAGTGTACTCCATCACTTCTGTATATATCCGCCATATCAAAACTAGGGGTGGGCGGAATTTGCGGAATTAACCTTCGCAAATTATCGCGAGAATGTTTAAAATTATCGCAAACAAGCAGAAATATCGCGAAGATGCGGAAGTTTTTTTCCGGCATGTTCGCGCGATTTTCTGCATGGTTGCGGGTCGCCAACTTACCCATGTGGCTGCTTGCGGGCGCGGCCATCTTGTTTTGAGTTGTTCTCGCGGTGCATGATCGCGAGAAGAAAGACGTGATCGCGCGACGCATGACGTCACTGCGGGCGCGAACTGTCGCGAGACAGCGCAAATGGCTAAAAACAATACAACATCTCATGGAGAACGCGACCGGATCAAGAAAACTTGTCGGCGAACGCAGGGATTCAGGTAAGGCGATCGCGCGCGCGCGAGAATGTATCATTTTACAGCGCGAGCAAGAAACAAATTATCGCCAAGCTGCGGAAACCGGAATTTTTGACATTTTCGCGCTCTCCGCGGAACGCAAAAATGTCAAATTATCGCAATTTCCGCGAACGGAACGAAATTTTTGCCCAGGCCTAATCAAAACGTATGTTGTTGTTGTATATGGACCCCAGTGGTCTCTGAGGTATGCAGAGACAGCTCTGCTGACTTTTTTCCTAGATTTTGCAATCTGAGGACAAAATAGTTTGGACCATTTCCACTTCTGTCTTTGGTATTTATTGGAATATACAAAGACAGTTTGAGGCAAAAGTAACATCAATTGTCCAAAGGTGTCCTTCATAAGCATTTTCAAATCTACCCCATTCAATGTGCCTAGGTCGTTTCCACCACAGTGCACAATCATGAGGTCAGGGTGTTGGAGATGCAAACAGGTTTTAACCAAAGGCAACAATTGGTGCCACTTCAATCTTCTCTGTCCAAACCATTTAATTTCCACATTTTGTAAACCTAGGTCTACGTCAATATGTCTCTGTTCTGCATACCTCTTGCACCAGAAAACATAGCTATGCCCTACGATCCACACTAGCATTTTGAAGGTATGGCTGGAAGGTATGGAAAGATGTCTGTAGCTCATGCAGTTCCTTCGTATAATAAGAGATATGTTTAAAGATGGGGAACTAGTTTCTTTTCGCATACAAAACGGTACCTGATTGGGAGATGAAAAGCATTGTTTTTTAAAAGTAGGGTACACATTCGTTTTGTGGAAAAGTATGTTTGTGATTGGTTAAGAAAAAGCAGCTTGCACGTACATATTATTGTACATATTATAGGATAAAATTTGCTCAACTCAAACACACCTGCTACTTGCATTTGGAAGGTACTGTTCGAACTTAAAACAATCGTGAACTTTTAACCTGCACGTGCCGTTAAATGTTTGAGAAAAAGTTGCAAAAAAGTATCGTTAGGTTTAAAAAAAATTATGAACTTTTAACCTCCACGTGTTGTAGAATGTTCTAGAAAGTGTGTTGATAGAATACGTTGCATTTCTGACTTCGATGTGTACTTGAATATTTAAAAAACTATTTATATGGAAAAGTAGAAAGACAGTAATAGAGAGAATTTTTGAAAGCTAAAACAATCAAGGAACTATTGTAATTTGTTCTGGATTACCTACTGGCGGACGACAGTAGGTAGTTATCACTGTTAACTGTCTGAAAGTGCGGTGTTGCTCAGAGTGGCATGGTGGTGATCTGATATGTTGCTACACCCGGGTATAGTTACAAAACGGTTAGATACCGGAGGGTCGGAGGGAACATATTTAAAGACCGCACAGGATTGGATCCCCAAACAAAGTACTTAAGACACTGAAAATCCTGAGGTCTAAAATGGCAAAGAGAAAAGGTGGTGTGTGAAATGAGGAACAGAAGCCTAATGTACGTGGTGAAAGGGCAGACCCTCTGAGAGTTTGAGATTTTTTCTTTGGGATGAAAATCCCATGTGATGGGGTTTGTTACCCGGGGTGAGTGAATGACCACGTCTTTAAGGGTCTGCCCTTTCACCATGTACATTAGGCTTCTGTTCCTCATTTCACACACCACCTTTTCTCTTTGCCATTTTAGACCTCAGGATTTTCAGTGTCTTAAGTACTTTGTTTGGGGATCCAATCCTGTGCGGTCTTTAAATATGTTCCCTCCGACCCTCCGGTATCTAACCGTTTTGTAACTATATTTCATGTACAGCTTTTTGGCTGCGGGTCTGTAATACGGCACATAGGTAGTGCCTTAACTGTTTTGCAAAATTAGTCTTTTTGCAGGTTGATTTTTTCTCCGGGTGTGCACAGTTCGCACACATTTTTATACATATCTTCCTGTGAGTTCTTTCCTTCTGATTCCTTGGTTGAGACTGACTTTACTTTGTTTGCACTAAATAAGTTATTCTTATAATCATGGCAGAACGCCTTGGTTTAACTTTTGACGACACCATAGCTCAAGCCATTCTAGATACACCAAGTATCATGGATACCTTTCAAGGTCCCTCAATCAGCGCTGAGGTTGATTGGACTAAGGTTTTAACTTTAAAAAAATCACACTCCCGAGTGTATATCCACGGAGCAATTATGACCGAATATTTGAGAGCCAATTGTGCCCCTACAGGACTCATTGTGACAAACGCTCCCAGACTGTTTCTGGACGACAAAACTTTTCTCAATGATTGGTCCCTAATAGCGTGGAAGTGCACCAGAGATTGGCTAATCCTTATCATAAGCACTGCCAAACGAGTTGCCGATGCTGTGTTAATTGAGATCCAGGCCTTGGAATCACAAATTAAAGTGACACTCACAGGCGCACTCTTCAAGAAACAACAAGAGGAATCCAACAAACACAACAAAGAATTCAAGGACTCGGTATTGATGACTAAGATTACCAAATTCAAAAAAGATTTGGCACGTTTTTCACTAGAGAAAGTGTACCCATACACTAGTGCTGACTACGTGCCTCCTCAACTCAATCGACAGGGCCGCAGGTATGGGTCCAACTACTCTACATCAGGCAGTGATGACTGGTCAAGTGGGTCAGACACTGCCTCGGGCGAAGATTCCTCGCTGAGAGGAAATAAAAGGAGAGGTGGAGGCAATAGGAGAAACCTGAGAGGCGCACCTAACCCTATGTATCCTTCTCAATGGTGGCCCCCTGCCGCTTACAACTACCCCCCCTTTCCTCCATTTGGACAACCCCCTCCCTTCGGACAACCTTGTCCCTATCCCCCTCCTCCACAGATGTATACCAATCAGCCTTTTTTAGGGTTTGGCCGAGGAAGGTCAAGGGGAAGGAGACGGAACCAAGTCCATTGGTCAGATCAACAACAAGGAACTCCATCATCGAGCTCGAGGGACACTCCAGCAGTCCCGAGCACGAGCACGAGCACAACCTAGTCATCAATTTATCCAGCAGAGTTCTCACACAGGATGAAAAGTCCCTCCTGAATAAAGGATTAGGATTTGTTCCTTCCTTTAAAGGAGATATGTTCTCCATAAACCAGGAACTCGCTCATTTTTTCAGAAAGATTCGCTTGAATTTCTTTTTTCGTGCAGAACCCAGCACCTCTTTGAATGACCATGACTTGAACACGGGCCTACGCAATAAATCCACCTTCAATCCCTTGCCCAGCCAAGTCCCTCCACAGGTACTCACGTTTGAAAAAGCAGTGACCTCACAGATATCCTCCTCCTGTGTCTCAGAAAACCGCCAATACCAAAACCTCACCAAATCAGAGCGCCTAGCTTTGCGCTCCCTTACCTCTGATGATTCCATAATGATCAAGCCAGCTGACAAGGGTGGTGCCACCGTCATCATGGACACCACCACTTATCACTCTGAATGCTTGAGACAGTTGGGCAACACCAACTTCTATCAACCTCTTGCTCAAGATCCCACCACACGCTTACTTAAGACCATTCAGATCTTAGTGAATGAAGCCAGCACCAATGGTTGGATCACTTCTAATGAAGCCCAATATTTGGTCAACACCACTTCCATTGTACCTTATTTCTATATTCTACCCAAGGTACATAAGAATGTGAATCCTCCCCCTGGCCGCCCCATAATTTCAGGACTAGGGTCCCTATTGGAACCACTGTCGGCATTTGCAGACCACTTCCTACGCCCTTTTGTGGCCAAAATGCCAACGTACCTCAAGGACACTAAGGACATTCTGATCCTACTTGAAGACTTGTCTTTTGATTGTGCAACAGAATTCCTAGTCTCATTTGATGTAGAGTCATTGTACACATGCATCCCGCAGGATGAGACTTTAGGTGTCATCGAATCTCTCCTGCTGGCTAATCCACCAGACTCCATCACTCCTGTTTCATTTATCATGTCGTGTGCGAAGCTCGCCATGAAAGAGAACTTCTTTCAATTTGAAGAACAGTTGTTTTTGCAAGTGTCAGGCACTTCAATGGGGAGTATTTTTGCTCCCAGCCTGGCAAATTTGTATGTTCATGTTTTTGAGGAACAACATGTGCTTAGTACCAACAACCCATACAGAAATCACATCAAGATATGGAAGAGGTATATAGACGACGTGTTCGTACTTTGGCAGGGACCTCTTTCCTCACTTTTGGCTTTTAAGAACTGGCTCAACAACTGCGACCCCTTTTTGAACTTCACCTGTGAGTACTCTAAGACTCATCTACCATTCCTTGACATTTTGATAACCCCGTCTGATGGTCGCTTGAGTACTGAGCTATACAAGAAACCCATGGCGGTGAATGCCCTTTTGAAATATGATAGCTTTCACCCACGGGCTCTGCGTGATAATCTGCCCTTTGGCCAGTTTCTGCGCCTCAAACGGAACTGTTCCACAACTGACAAGTACAAGGAACATGCCAGCAATCTATCTAGACAATTACTGGCCAGAGACTATCCCAAACATTTGATCCGCAGAGCGTCCAAACGAGCCGCGAATAACAATCGGGAGGCTCTTTTGGCACCCAAGATCCCCAGGACATCTGAGAACAGACTCACTTGTGTGCACACCTATTGTCAATTTTCCAACCAACTCAAAAAAATCATTTTATCCAACTGGAAGATTCTGAACATAGGCGAGGTAGGGCTGCCTAGACCCCTCTTTGCGTTCAAACGCAGCAGTAACATCAGAGACCAGTTGGTACACACTCGCCCACGCACTGACCAAACATGCACCCAACAAACTCTGTGGGGTCTCCCTCCAGTTGTGGGCCACTATCCATGTGGTTCTTGTGCGGCATGCAGCCATACCTCCGTGACCAAAGAAATTGACATTGGCACTGGCAGACCGTGGACTCTTAGAAGCCACAGTAATTGCAATAGCTCAAATTTGATCTATCTGATAACCTGCCCATGCGGGCTGAGATATATTGGAATGACCACCCGCCGTATAAAAACTCGCATTTTGGAACATAAAAGCACGATACGGTGTGGTCGTTCCTCTACCAAACTTACCAACCACTTTTTAGAGGTCAATCATGCTCCCAATGACCTACACTGGACAGTCCTTGATAAACCCCACATACCACCACATCTTACAGATAGCTCTTCTTTTCTATTCAAACGTGAGCAGAGGTGGGTGTATAAATTGAAGACACACGTTCAGGGACTGAACGACGATATTCCTTGGCTATCTTTGTAAAACACATGGCTTGATCCTACCATTTCACCCTCTGACCCATGCTTCACTCCGTGTTCATGGGTATCTCCCATCAAGCATATATACTAACCTATCGTTACGATACACATTTTTTGCATTTGCTTTGCACGGCTTCCGTACACTGGCACGTACATCTCCAGGCTGATGCTTAACTACCGACTGCTTTATATTTCACTCGCCATTTACTTCCCGGTGGACCCAGTGCACCCCTAATTAACCGCGCTGCAAGAACCGATGTCTTACATCAGTTCATACCCATCTCAGCGAATTGTTACCCACGGAGCGATACGCGCTTTGAGAGCTAGCGCCGTTTAAACCAGTGCGTCTTCGCATTCCTTGTCAAAGAGCGCTACCACCTTTTCTCCCTAATTAATTGTGGCGCGCATACCTTTGATTTTCTGACAGCGTTACCTGTTACCCGTCAGCTGCATTCTAGTTTCCTTGGTTACAGCCACACGGTTGGCTCAGCACTTCCGATTGGTTCTCCCTCATGACAGCATGAGTAACCTGTCCCCTGATTGGCCTATAATTGCTGACACATCTTTTCTTAATCCGCCTCCGTCCAACCCCGCGGGACCTCCGGCTGCAGGCTCATTCCAGCCCGGTTCCCCGACGGAGAGGTAGGATTTCTGCCGCTGGGCATAAACTGTCCCTCCTCTCATTTCTTTCACATTTTTATGAAGGTGACCAATCCTTCACCTTCGAGCGATGTAATCGGGCATACTTCTTGACATTGGTTTTCTAATGTACAGACATGTTCAATTTCTTTCTGCTCTGATCGATTAAACAGGACAGGTCACGTTTCCAACACCGCTCTTTCCTGTTTACAAACGATGATCTTTGCTTCTATCAGTATTTTGTGCACATGCCGCTTTTGTCAGTCTCCCTCGTTTTTAGATGACCTACTCACATTTTTCACACTCGCTCATGACATGTAAGCACTCCTTTCTACAGCAGTCTTACATCTTTTTTTCAGAGCGGTGTTCCTTCCTGAGCGGTTGCCAGGTGGAGGTCCATTTTCCACCCAGTTTATACGGGTGAGTGGTGCTTGCTTTTAGTTTACACACTCACACCTGTTATTACTGAGCAATTATGACCTACATTCTTACACTGAGTCTCTTTTTTGTCTAGGTGATGTTTGTATCATTGAGGAGACGCGCACCCTACAAGCAACTTGAGGGTGTCCTCTGTATCCTTTGTTACGTTTTTTCATTTTTGCAGTAGCATACCAGGTCCTGATGAAAGCCGAGCCTAGTTAGGCGCCACGGCTGAAACATGTTGACCACTATCTTATACATTGCTCCACTGATTACATTGAATTAGTGGGGCCTTCACTCCTTTTAATCTAGCATCGGTACGGCGGTGTCCAAGAGAGTCCTCCTGGCCGTCCCGTAACTAGTTTTAACACACTCCTATTGCACTACTATTTCATCAGCACTGCACCCCCCACTCACACCCAGTTCATATGTGGATTTAGTCCACTTTTCAGTGCATAATACAAACAGCATTAAGCTCTTACCTCTCGTTGAGGGGCCTGCCGCCCCCTGAGAGTTTGAGATTTTTTCTTTGGGATGAAAATCCCATGTGATGGGGTTTGTTACCCGGGGTGAGTGAATGACCACGTCTTTAAGGGTCTGCCCTTTCACCACGTACATTAGGCTTCTGTTCCTCATTTCACGCTACACCCGGGTATACAACCGAGAGTCTAAACCGTGAGGTCATTGCTGTAAAGTGATGTGGTCTGGTGTTTGTAGCATACGTGTGTTAGTAGGCGTTTATACCATACAAGGAGTGGGAAGAGAACTACTGACCGCTACTGTGTGTTGATAGTATACCGGAAGCGGGAAGCGTAGTAGTTACGCCTACCGGTGTGAAGACTTGGGGATGAAACCGAGCTGATTGCTGTAAAGTGATGGGCTCTGGGCGGTGTAGGATACTAGCCGCTGTAGTATAAGTGTGTAAGTAGTGTTAGTATGCGTTTATAGTTTATAGGGAGTGGGAAGCAAAC
Organism: Triturus cristatus; assembly: GCF_964204655.1. Classification (NCBI taxonomy): domain Eukaryota; kingdom Metazoa; phylum Chordata; class Amphibia; order Caudata; family Salamandridae; genus Triturus; species Triturus cristatus. Next base: position 570,250,887 of record NC_140589.1, on the reverse strand, counting down.
TACTCATCTCTACTGGTGTGAAGACTTGGGGATTAAACCGTGAGCCAAAATTGTGAGCTTGTTGCTGTAAAGTGATATGCTCCGGGCGCTGTAGCATATTTGTGGAAGAAGTGTTAGTTTACGTTTATACAATATAGTGAGTGGGAAGCGAAAGTCTTACCCCTACCGGTGTCAAGGCTCGTGGATGAAACTATGAGCTCATTGCTGTAAAGTATTACATTGTAAGTCATAGTAGAATGTTAGTATGTAATTCTACTAGAATCTAACGAGCATATTACCAAGGAACGGCATTAAAATTATCGCCACTTTAGCGGCAGGAAACTGAGCTTGATAATATGCCGTAGAGAATTCCAATAGAAGCCCATGTTAACAGGAGAACATGGGTTTCTATTGGAATTCTCTACGGCATATTATCAAGCCCATTATCGCCGTTTTAGCGGCAGTTTCCTGCCACTAAAGCGGCGGGGATGGTGTCATGACTGATATAATATGTGACATCATCAGCAGTGCATTGCGGGTGCGCAAGTTATAGTTAGCTCAACTAACTATAACAGGCGAATTTCTCTGGTTTTATATGAGTCAAATGTTCAACTAACTATAACGTCCCTGAAACCTATGTTTTTTTTTGTGGATTCCAAAGGTTTTTTAAATGCTAATTCCTAACTATAACGTCTGTAAAACTTATGGTTTTTTCAGTGAAAATGAATATATATAGATATATATATATATATATATATATATTTTCACTTAAAAAACCATAGGTTTCACACATGTTATAGTTAGGAGGACATTTCACTCGTAAAAAACCAATAAAATTCCACCGTTATAGTTAGTTCAGATAACTATAACTTGCGCGCCCGCAATCCAGTGCTCATGACGTCACATATTTCATCACTCATGACATGGTCAGTGGCATCCCTCATGACATCACTGATGACATCATCCTTGTGATAGAGTGGCGGTCGCGCGAGTTATACTTATCTGAACTAACTAGAACAGTGGAATTTCATTGGTTTTTTACGAGTGAAATGTCCACCTGAATATAACATGTGTGAAACCTATGGTTTTTTAAGTGAATTTGCAAGGTTTTTTAAATGCTAATTCCTAACTATAACGTGCATGAAACCTATGTTTTTTTCAGATTTCCTATGGAAACACGGTCCTAACTATATATATATATATATATATATTTATGCAAATAACCCCTCCAGTCATGAAAAGGAGGAGGCCACACAGGGAGTTGCTTCGGAAGCGTTTTTAATCACACAGCTTGAGGCATAATGCATTTCGGCTTACAAAGCCTTCTTCGGATGCCACTGCAATAATGAGGATGCTGCCCCACCTGCGCTTTCCAATGGTCCTGCGCTCTCCTATTGGTGAGAGCACCAGCAAACCCCTGTCACATGACCGCACATCAGAAGAAGTGTAGTATACACTGCAACTCCCAGAAACCACCTCACCGGGATAGATGCTGCGCGGGGATGGACATGATGAATTCTGTCCAGATTAAATGAAATGCTGAGCAGGACTGACGTGGAGTGTCCGAGATGAAATAATCCTGGATGACAAAGTGTCTCAAAACACTCCTTGTCTCCCCGTATACTCCCCAGCCTCGTGAAATAAGGATCAAGCAGGCCGTGAACAGGAGAACAATGTAGCCTGCTCTACGTGAAGTCACAAACTGTAGTGCACAGCAGCCTTTAAAATTCTCACTCATTAGGGCAGGCTGAAATAATCCGATTCCTCGGGAAACAAAAAAACCTGCAACAGCAGACTCCAGTAGTACTTCCGCCACTTAGCAGAACGGGGCATCCTGGCACGCCACTGGTCAGCGTGAAAAATGCAAATAACCCCTCCAGTCATGAAAAGGAGGAGGCCACACAAGGAGTTGCTTCGGAAGCATTTTTTAATCACACAGCTTGAGGCATAATATACATATACAGTGCTGAAAATAGGAGACTGTGAAAGAACTATAATGAGTCTCTTTGAAGTTACATGAAAGGCAGTAAAGTTTGGTACTGCTGCAGAGTGCAAAAAATTACCTGCTAGATAGAGATATCTGAGTTTTATCTACTGGCAGTTTTGACACCATAAAGTAATGCAGAGGGCATGCTGGAAAGAACAGATCTGTATTATGTGGCTAGCTAAGTGGATTGGTAAAGCCGCACATTGGAACACTTTGAAACTCATGAAATTTATGTGAGAGAGGGGCTATGGAGATATGAGGCATATTTGCAAGGATGGTGGTGAGGGAATCAAAGGATGAGTCAAATGTTCAACTAACCATAACGTCCCTGAAACCTATGTTTTTTTTAGAGGATTTCAAAGGTTTTTTAAATGCTAATTCCTAACTATAACATCTATAAAAATTATGATATATTCACTGAAAACACCATAGGTTTCATGCACATTATAGTTAGGAATTGGCATTTAAAAAATCCTTAGAAATTCACTGAAAAAAATAGGTTTCAGGGGCGTTAAAGTTAGCTGGACATATCCCTTGTACAAAACCCTAGAAATTCCCCCGTTATAGTTGGTTCAGCTAACTATAACTCATGCCCCCCGCAATGCACTGCTGATGACGTCACATATTACATCACTCATGACATGGTCAGTGACATCACTGATGACATCTTAAATGACATCACTGATGACATCACTGATGACATCATCCAGTGACTGTGAGTTTCTCTAAAGTTTAAATACACTTCAATATATATAGGGAAAGGCGTCTGGAAGAATGAGTGGGTGTATACGTGTCTGACTGGATGATTTACTAGGTGTGTGACTGACTCTATAAGTGAGTGATTAAACATAACTTGCTGAATGCATGGGTTAGTGACTAAACTGTGTGAATGTCTGTATCCGTCTGTGTCTTGGTGTGTAAGCGGCTGCATGGGTTTGTGAATAGCTGCATGAGTGTCAATATGGGTTACTGATTGGTTGTCTGAGTATCTGTATGGGTGCCTGAGTGTTTGTGTGGGTGGGTTGTGTATGACTCTGAGCATAGATGTGTGAGTGGGTGATTCACTGGGTGCATGGTTTTAAGAGTGCATCTGTGATGGACTGTATGGTTGGGTGAGTGTATGTATGGGTGTTTTAGTGATTGAATGTATATCTCAGTGGTACATGTGTGAATAACTACATATGTGAAAGGCAGTATATATGTGTGTAAGAGTATATAACTGGCTATATGTGAGAGTGTGTGATTGTGAGAGTGGCTGTATGGATGAGTGTGTGCTTGTATCAGTGACTGTATAAGAGCGTAAGCATGTGGTAGTATTTTTAGGAGTAATGGGAGTGTGATTAGTTATTTGCATGACTGACTAGGTGTGTGAGTACCACTATGGATGAGTGGCGATGTGTGAGTGTCTATATAGGTGTATAAATGCATATGATAGTCCTGTAGTGAGTGACTGTAAGTATCAGTGACTGTACAGGTGAGTGCATGGATGTGTGTGTAGACCTAAGAGTCAATGAGTGTGTATGTAGTTATTGGTATTTGAGTATCTATGGTTTTGAGAATGGCCATCTGAAATTTTGAGTGGGTGTATCAAAGGTTATATTAGGGTGTGAGAAGATGCACCAATTTATCACATGGATGATATCATTAGTGATGTCATCAGGGATGTCATTTGAGATGTCATCAGTGATGTCATCAGTAATATCACTGACCATGTCATGAGTGATGTAATATGTGACATCATCAGCAGTGCATTGCCGGGGCGCGAGTTATAGTTAGCTGTACTAACTATAACGGGGGAATTTCTAGGGTTTTGTACGAAGGAAATGTCCAGCTAACTATAACGCCCCTGAAACCTATGGTTTTTTAAGTGAATTTCAAAGGTTTTTTTAAATGCTAATTCCTAACTATAACATACCTGAAACCTATGTTTTTTTAAGTGAATTTCAAAGGTTTCTATGCTAATTCCTATCTATAACTTATCTCTAAAGCTATGATGTTTAATGATTTTCATTGGATTTCTAAATTTTTATATTTCAGTGTGTCAATTCCTTTAATTATGTTTTTTTAATATTGTTTTTCACCATTTTTTAAAGTTTTTTTTCCAATTAATGATTTTAAAAATTAATAAATATTATTTGTTTTTAATGTTTATTTTTTATTTGTTCATGTTTTTTAAACTATTTTTGTATACTTTTAAAATATTTTTTAAACTATATTTGTAGTACTTTGTTATTTTTTTTTTTTTACTATTTTTTTGGGATTCGCGCACCCTATGCGCAACTTTCTCGATCCCTGCGCGGAACATAGTCGCCATTTTATGATTGTAGTGTAGGATCCGCGTACGGTATCCAATGGGTACGTATTTTCGTGCGCGGTTGCTATGCGACCGGTATGCGACTCCAAGCCCATACGCGACACGTACAAAGTACGTTACGCGACGCTCGCGTGCTTACGCGTAACGACATGTGCGTGCTTGGTGCGGTGGGTGCGCGATTCCCGCTAAATATTTTAAATGTCTAAAAACATATATATATGTATTTCATGTGAATATTAATTGAAGACATAATCTAAACTACTCATAAAATTAATATATTTTTACTTCTAATCCTATATTCCTTTTAAATGCAATTTCACGGATTCACGCTCAGTGCGTTCCGCCTATGCGCATTGTGCGCGGATCCCATGTGACCTGAGAAAAAGAGATTTGATTGGTTCATTACACTTCATATTCTAACTATTGAAAGACCCCACTCATTTCAATCATTCTTCTTTGACCTTCTTTGGAGGAGCATCTCTCTGCAGAGAAGAACTTTTTTGGGGAGATTTCCACAGCTGCCATTCATTTAATTCTGAAGAAAATTGCTTCTGGACAGCAAGCACCATCTGATTCAGAACATTCTTCAGATGATGTGTTTCCTCCAGAACCTCCACGCCCTGAACGATACACTGCAGTGGTATGGACATTTTTTTCCTTTCCTGAAGGACAAGCAAAAACCAATGCAACTAAGGTCACGTGCAAAATTTGCCAGAGAGTCCTATCGAGAGGAGATCCAACCAAAAAATACTCTTGTGGGAATGCAAGTAAGATGAAGCACCTCAGGACTCTCCACCCCGTCAACCTGGCAAGGGAAGATTGCAGAAGAATGCGTCACAACCCTCCGCCAGCAGTGGCAAGTACATCTGCAGCACCGCCATCTGTTGTTCACCCGGACATACGTCCCGAATTTGGACAACTTAAAATTAGTTGCATTAAATGCAACAAACTGCTCTGTTATGGTGAGCAGTCCATTGAGCTTTTCTGCAGGCTGCAGAGAAACCATCAGTGTTATTTTTTTTTTTTTCCTAAAGTTCACTTTTTTGTTCATCCTGTTCCCTTTTTTTGTATAAAGAAAAAATCACAATCATTGAAAAAAGCACAACAAAATATAAAAAAGAAGAAAAAAATGATTGCCAGAACTAACTTCTCTGTTTAAAAAAGAGCTACATTTGTATGTTAGTGTGTGAAAGTTTAGATGAATGTATGTGTAGTGCGTAATTGACTGAATGAATGCATTAGTAGTGTATGATGAATGTATAAGTGCAGAACTATAAGGAAGTGCTGCAGCATCACACAGTAACCTCTTTAACTGTAGTGTGCTGTAGTACTTCCGAAGCACAGGGATGCAACATATGTACATAAATATGTTGCAAGTCTCTGCTTCTCTCTCCACGGCTGCTTAAACTGCAGTCATGTGGTGACACAGGCACCCTTGCACCATGGTGCAAGGATATCTGTGTCATGTGGGGTTTGTTTTTGTGCAGGAAGAAACACCTTCCTGCACAAAAACAATCAGTAAAGGCATTTTTCTCTTTCAATGTATGCTGAGCATTGTAGCATGCATTAAAAGATAAAACATGAGGAGACATGAAAACAATTCTCCTTGTTGTGCTTTGCTACACCAATTGGAGAATGGTGCAGCATTCACACACATGTAGATATTTATGATTTCTGATAAATCTGGAGATGTGTCTTGTTCTATGAGTATTCTGTGCAATCACGCACAGCAACACTTATAGAATGCCCTTTCAACGCAAAGTGGTGTGTATGATAAGGTTGTATTTACATGGAGAAGAAAAGGTACACAGAGTGCCTTTTCCTCTCTTTGTAAATATGAAAGAGTGTCTTGCGCTATAACTATGTTACAAAAAGTGACATATTTCTGTTTGGAAAATTGCTTGCGAATTATAGGAGGTAAGCAAAGAGTTTTGTCTGCAAAGGTGCTCAAAGAAGAATGATTGAAATGATTGCGGTCCTTCAATAGGTACAATTGGAAATATTATGAGCCACTCAAATCTGGTTTTTTGCAGGTCACATGATATCCTATGACAGGGAGATTCCAAAACTACATAGGTATAAAAAAAGGTGTTTTGAAAAATGTATTCAAACTTTGTAGCTTCTTGCAGATCTGTCCATTCTGCATATTAATACTTAGTTAAACTTACCTTGACAGTAATAGAAATAAAAAATGGTACACATTTTTTTCAGATGTTTTTTGTAATGTAAATTGGGGTAATTTGCTTATTTTAGAATTAGGATCTGTGAAAGAAAAGAAAAAATAGTTATAACATGAAATATTACATTTTTAACAACACAGCATAATTTAAACAAAGTAGTTTGTTTGCCTTTTTTGCTGTTCTCAGAATGTATTGAATTTCACTAGAAATAGTGATTTCAATCATACTCATCACAGAGCAGCGGGCAAAAAAAAACAATCAAACATATTGTTTAAAAAAACAACAACATGCTATTCTCAGTAAAATACCAATCACACATATATGACATGCTTATGGCTAACAAAATTTTATAACTTTAACTTATAAAAACTGTAAATAATGTCGCTTTAAAATATTCACCGAGTCAACGAGCACGAAAAAGTCCATAATTTAAACATATACCTTTCCTTGAGGCCAAATGGTATTTTTGCACTCCTTTTTATGTAAATTGTCCAATGGTAATCCTATTAAATTATAATAATAAATTCCTCAGAGAGTGAATTATCTTCCTAAAACTTTGGCTTTAAAAATATTAGGTAGGAATTTGGTAATTCACTAGGCAAATGTTGTTTGAAAACCAACTGGGTATCATTACAAAGTGTCCAGCCTTTGACACATTTTAGATAGGCAGTGTAATGTCCAGATGTTGTGGAAGGACCATCATGGAAAATTATTGCAATTGCTACAAACGTCCTTCCTGATATTGATACTTATGTTGCTACAAATTGCTTTATTAAAGTATTCAATTTTCTTCCAGCAGCTGTACAACGTTGCATCATTAAAATTATATATTGTCCATATTTTTCTTTTTAAAATAATGTGGATAACATTTCTGATTTACATTGGCTACTCTCCATGTTTTGATTTGCACCTTTAACTAATTTATTGAAAGACACTGATTTACATTCTGGTAATGTTAAATATAGAAATCTTTCAGTGTCTACATTAGTGCTAGATGTATACATGCAATTTTCACAATGATGTTCACATTTGTAAGAAAGGCCAAAAATATTTTCGATTTCTACACCTTCATTTTCAAAAATGATAAGCATATACATTAAAAATTCCTGATATTTTGCGTAAATTGTGTAGAACCAGAACACACATCCAAAAGATTACGAACATCTGAAACAGTTTGTATTTTACTTGTATCTGTTGTCAATTTTTCCTAAACAGAATGCAACAGGAAAAAAAATCTTTTTTTCCGATTCTGCATAATTTGTTCTTGTAAACCTTCAAGATAAAAAACAACATTGACCACTACATTAGCATAGCAGTTGACACCAGAACTATTTTCAAACTGATAACCAACAATCTCTTCAATAGTGTTCTTTTTCTTTTTACTTGCAATCACATTTTCTTGTTCTTTTCCCTTCTCTACACCTTCAGTACAGATATTCTCAAACCTCACACTCTTCAAATACAGGATATTGACCTAAATTGGGAGCATACACCCTTCTTAACCTATTATACTCTTTTACACAGTTTGCATCTGCAGTAACCTTTGTCTCATCAAAATCAATCAAAAACAAACCAGATAATGTTCTGACTCGCGACAAAGCAACATATGCCATACCCTCTTTAAACACGGTATATCCAATGTCCACCAATGCACTGTCTACACTTAATCCTTGAGATTTATGAATAGTCACTGCAGATTGCCAGAGAAAATGGAAATTGTTTCCTATGGACATATAAATCTTTAACAAGCAAAAAACGAACTGTACAATGACCAATTTCTTTAACTTCTTCAATCTGATCAAATTTAATTTTTTTAAATTCAATTCCTTCTTTTTTGGATAATTAACAAAATCCACCACTTTACCCATTGCTCCATTAACGAAACCTTTTTCTACATCCAAATTACACGTTAAAATTACCCGACAGTTTACACATGCATATTGAGTCTTTTCTAAACCAGCCGTTTTAGATATTTTTTTTCCTAAAGAATCCAGTTTTGTTTTCAATTTTCCCTTAAAAATAATAGTGATTCCTTCATGCTCTATTTTATCGATGGCTTCCATTTTTATAATTTCTTCATTTTCCAGTTTCAATAGTTCTTCGTTGAAAATAGAACACTCGTGTAGTGTTGACATTAAGAAGATCACTGATTTATTTTCTGCAATTTTCATGTACACTTTCTCAGGAACGACATTTTCATTTGGAAAACAAATTGGAAGGTAATCGACTCTGCAAAGCTTGTTTGCCATGTTCTGTCAGAAGTCCAATTCTTATATCTTGAAGAAAACTTCCATATTCAGCATCATTTGCCTGTCGCATATTTGTTGTCAGTTCTTTGTATTCAAAATATGTCCATATGTTCATGTTACCAACACTACCAAGAGACTTTCTGGTATCTTTATGTGGAAGTGTTTTAAATACCGGTTGTCCTTTTACCGGAGTCAGTTACAGTAGATCTCCAAAAACTATGATGTGTTTTCCTCCAAATAAAACGTCATACTCTGTTTTAAGAATGTGCTGCATGCTTAAATGCACAAAGGCAAGCATCAAGTTTGAGACCATGCTTACCTCATGAATAATGAGAAGGTTCATTTTCTTCAGGACTCTTGAAACTTCACAACAAGCTTCTCCAGATAGCTTGTGGTATTCCAATTTGTTCCCATGCTCTACTGGTAGCATTAGTAAATGATGTAAAGTAATTCCTTTAATGTTATGTGCTGCCAACCCAGTTGGAGCAGTGACAACACAAGACAAATGCGACTCAGTTGTTGTCTGCAGATAACTTGTAATTACTTTAATTAAGAAACTTTTTCCTGTTCCAACTTGACCACTCACATATATTCGGATAGGTTGAAATGATGTACATAAGCACCCTTTGTTTTCATGAAGTAATCCATGTTCAATCTGCTCTTTCACTTGTTGATATATTTTTTTCTTTTCAATATTTAGTTGTTCTTCCACGTTTCCTAACTGTATTACATCTTCTTGAGCTTGATACATTGCTGTTTCCACCTCATTCATGGCAATTACTGCTTCATTTTCAACAATTGATTATCCTAGTGGATCTTGACTCAGTGCAGCAGAACTTTGACTGTCTTGAGAACTGTCTCTAGCAATCGCAGCTGCAATTGTAGCTTCGTGATCAATTTCATCATTCAACATTTTCACATAATTTGCAAAAGCACTGCATTGTATACTATCTTTACAAGCATTAAATGAATCTTCATAGATCTGAAAATCTCCAAGTAATTCCAGTTTTGAACGCCATGGTTTGAACATTTGCAAAAGGGCTAAATAGTAAAATTCCCTTTTATCAGCAGTGTCGCAACACAGTTTCCTGTGATTAATTAAATTTCCTTTCCTTTGTTTCACCAAACATCCTTCAGAACCAATCACTGCATATTTTCCATCATTGATGATCTCTGTAGTATTCCGTTTAAAAGTATAGTTTTGCAGCACTTCAAAGAGACACATGTTCTCAAGATGATGACTTCTGTTAATATGTGTCCAACATATTCGTTTTCAAAATATCTGTACTTTCTGCTAAATATTCAATTTTTTAAACAGATTTCAGTACCCGATTTCGAATTGCTGCAAGACCTAGACTCACCCAAATGATTCTTCTACTTTTGGAGTATAGACTTGCAGATCATAACTGATCTGAGCATTCATATGCTCCAATTTCACGATGCGATAAAATCTTCAAACTGAAACTGTATAATTTCTTACTTAGAGTCATCTCGTGAGAAATCTCTTCCCACATTTCCTTCAATTCCGTCTTTTCTGATTTAGTAATGTAGGACGTTACATATCAAGCAACAGCAATGGAATTGTCCGCAACATACTGAATATCCATGGTAGCGTTCCACATGGATAAAATAACTGGATTGTAGTCATTTATGTATTTTGATTCTTCGCTTCTTCTAAAGTTGTAGGTATTTTTCGGAGACTTTCCTGTGATGGCATGTTGCATAGCTGACGTAAAACTGTTCACTCATCCTTTGGATAATACAGGATGTGGAAATCCAAAACGGCATTTGGTATAGAACTTATCCTTTGACTTGTACTTTCGTCGACAGTATTTTCCACACCAATGGCTTTGGAATCGTAAGACTTGTTGTTTTAAGTTTTTATCTTCTCTGCTATTGGGTACGGCACACGTGGCATAATCCTCAATGAAAGACAAAACAGTATCATCTGATTCTGTACCAAATTTGGGGGCATCCTTGATCCATAACAACATATGTATATTTGGAGCACCTCTTGCTTGATACTCCTTTCTCCAAAAGAAATCCACAACTTCTCCAAGAGGAGGATTTATTTTATTGCAGATGAAAGACATCACAGCTTCAAATCTATGATTGAAATATCTGCATACATTAACAGGATCCAAAGAGCACAATTCTCCAGGTGTCTTGTATTCAATATTTTTTATATTGGAATTTGCCTCTCGAAGAAATTCAAGTAAATCATCCCAAGCAACTCAGCACAGCTTAGTGTAACAAACCATGTAGGAGTTCCTAAGTTCCTTAGCATACATTTCAGTTTTCCATGATGACGGTACCGATATTCAATAGTCCCATGCTGACATGCCATCAGATTAATCAACTAAGATTCTAAATGATCATCTCTCTGATGCACTTTATCCATAAAATCCTTTGCAGTTACATTTTGCAGATGCACTCCAGTTTTTAAAATGTGAATTAGTGCATATGAAAGTCCAGACAAGTCACTTTCAAACAGAAGATGAAACATTTATGGGATACATTGTCGAAATCTTGGATCTTCTGCATATAATCTTGTTGTCCGATATTCAGATGCAGGAATTTGCACAGGACGTTCATCATATTGTCCACCTTTTCCTGTTGAAACAACTGCGGGAAACAACGAGCTTCCAAGATCTCTTCCCATACACTCATGGGACTTCCTCTTGCTTTTTTCATTTGGAACAACACAATCGTATTCCCCATCACCTCTTTGGAATGAAGTGGATGTACACTGTAATGTTCATAGATTTCTTCACATCTGGACATGTCCACTTTTTCAATTTGTCCACTTAATGTTTCAGGATCTTCTGCTAAATCTATTTCTTCTTCTCCCAAAAACACATTTCTATAGTACTCATTATTTTTTATCAGATACAATGATGCCTTTTGCACTTTTCTAACATCCACTAACTCTTGCCAGATTTTCTTATTCTTAGTAGGAACACCATTAACTAGAATGACTAGTGCATGGTCTTCACCAATAGTTTCAATGTTTTTCTTTAAATGTAACGGTAAATACACAACTCTTCCTTTCAATCCTCTTTGTAACTCTGATGGAGGTAATTTACCTGATTTAGGCTCCATACGAACAATAGCCTGAAACGGGTGCACACATTGAATGAGAATAGACTCATACGTATTTAAATCTATCCGCTCTGGAGGAATAGCAACCAACTCTAGATTATTATGAACAGCTCTAGCAGGCATTTTATTCTCATCTAATTTGTTATAACAATATTTGCAGATACGCTGCTCAGATCCCAAATCAAAACAATCCTCTACCAACAAATAAGTTGCAAATTCCTTCCACTTATCATTATTTTCTATTTCACTTTTTAAATACAGATTGACACTCCTAGTCTGATTTTTATAGTGACTTCGCCGACAACAAATACAAGAGACATTTGGTCTTTCACCTGAAATTACCTTAAACTTTGTGATTTGATCTTCAAAATTTTTTGTAATCACGGGTTCTACATTGTCTTCAACATTTTGTTCTACTTATGTGTCAGTTTCTGCACTCTCTTACTGAGGACCAAAGTAACAAAACTCAATATCATCACAAACCGTCTTCATATCTGATACTGACCCACGCAAAAGAGAACTGTTCAACTCATTTAACTTTAGTGCTGGACTTTTTGCATAATACAATCTTCTCACTAACTTCCGCATTTGAGTATGATGTACTGCAAACATCCTGAAAACACTTTGACAAACTTTCATAGAAAGACAAGCCAGAGAATGACCTTGCAAACCAGTATTTTTTCTCACTCTGCAAGGGTCTAGTCCTTGCAACACCTTAATCTTTTGTTTAACACTTTTTTTTAATATATGCTCGTAAAAAACGACATCATTTATCAATAGATTCTTGTCGTACACTACAAATACTACTTCAATCCCAAGTGTACACAGGGTGTTTAGGACGTCTCCCTAGAACTTCATCAGCTATCACTTCTTCTGCATTTCTTTCAACCATTTTCTCTTTGTCAATTGGACAACCATCTCTAACCTCATAACCTCTAGGCCTGGGCTAAAATTTCATTCCGTTCGCGGAAATTGCGATCATTTGACATTTTCAAAAGCGCGAAAATGTCAAAATTTCCGCATTCCACAGCTTAGCGATAATTTGGTTCTTGCTCGCGCTGTAAAATAATACATTCTCGCGCGCGCGATCGCCTTACCTGAATCCCTGCGTTTGCCGGCAAGTTTTCTTGATCCGGTCGCGTTCTCCATGAGATGTTGTATTGTTTTTAGCCATTTGCGCTGTCTCGCGACAGTTCGCGCCCGCAGTGACGTCATGCGTCGCGCGATCACGTCTTTCTTCTCGCGATCATGCACCGCGAAACAACTGAAAACAAAATGGCCGCGCCCGTGAGCAACAACATGGGTAAGTTGGCGAGCCGCAACCATGCAGAAAATCTCGCGAACATGCGGGAAAAAAACTTCCGCATCTTCGCGATATTTCCGCGTGTTTGCGATAACTTTTTACATTTTCGCGATAATTTGCGAAAGTGGATTTCGCAAATTCCGCCCACCCCTAATAACCTCGACCACTGGTGTCAACTGCATGCAATAAATTATTGCGCTGTAAATAACTCTCTTCTGTGTTTCCATTCTCCCAAGAAACATCACAGAAATGTGTTCTATTAATTACTCTTTTCCTCCAAATTTTGGCCTTCATTAAATGGATTGGTTTATCTAGTGATCGAATTCTGTTTAATACTAAAATGAATAGTTTCCTTTTTTACTTCAAAAGCCTTCTTAACAATGGTTTCAATATGCTTCTTCTTTTTATAAAATAGAGTTCTCTTTTTATATTTCTTCACATTTTCAGCAAATTATGTATTACTCTCTTGTAAAATATTTTTTTGCGTATTTCCCTATACTGATTTTGCCGTCTTTTACCATACTTCGTCTCCTTTGACTGTCCATTTGCTTTTTTGCTTTTCCTATTATTTTGATTATTTTTTCTAGTTGAAGCATTCTCAGAGGTTTCAGCATTCTGTACATTCTGTCTGGTCCTACAAACATTTTTAATTCATTTCTTTGTGATCTTACCAGAAGATTTTTTCTTTTTAGCCACATTATGTTGTTCATTCAATACTTGTGGTTAATTTTTCTTCAAGTAACTCTCCTTTCTCTGTTCTTTTCTTTTTCTTTTTTTTCTGGCATGGTTTCTCTATTTTAATGGTGAAAAACAGTATCTGTAAAAAATAATAACAAATAAATGTATATTAATAACTTTAAAATGTATACTTTTCTATTACTATACAAACACATTTCATATAAATACTGACATTATAGCCCTGAAGGACAAGTGTGACGATGGTTAAAACACTACATGCATAGTACATACTACTTTCAAGCAGCTCATGCCCTTAAGCCTGCCTCACTGAAACACTACATGCTTACTGACTGAATGATTACAGTACTATAAGGAGAGATACTGGGTGAGTGACAGGGTGTTTGCTAAAAGTGTATGGATACTGACTGGGGAATTAAAGGTGTGAAAGACCAGTGTGTAGATGGTTAGAGGACTGCATGCATAGTGAATAGGTATTTGAATCAATCCATGCGCTAAGGCCTGCCTCACTCCAATACTACTTAGATATTAACTGAATGTTTACAGTATTGCAAGTTTCCTGGGTGAATACATAACCAATGACTGGCTTCTAATTCTACCAAAACTTGAGAGCAGGAAAGGTTTTTAAGCAGTTATATGTATGCAAAGATGTGAAGTACCCAAATGCTTCTTTCACAGTGGTTCCCAAATGCACACAGACTCACAGTGTGATTCTAGACAAGCTACACTATCCCTTGGACTTTACCAAAACTCATTCACTGCTCTGGCAGGAGTAAGGGGACTGCACACAATCTAAATATTTCAGTACTGCACTTTAGTGTCAAAGCCTAACTCATTTTATCAATGCATAAGCAATGACTTGCTTCTAATGCTACTAAAACTTGACAACATGAAAGGTTTTAAAACAGTTATCTGTCAGCAAATACACAATGTTACCAAATGCTTCTCTCACAATGTTTACCCAAATGCACACAGACTCACAGTGTGATTCTAGACAAGCAACACTATCCTTAGGAGTTTACCAAAACTCATTCACTACTCTGGAAGGGGTAATGGGACTGCATCCAATCTACATATTTTAGTACTACATTTTAGTGTAGAAGCCTGACCTATTTTCCGAATACATAAGCAATGACTGGCTTCTAATTCTACCAAAACTTGAGAACAGGAAAGGTTTTTAAGCAGTTATGTGTATGCAAGCAACGCTATCCCTAGGAGTTTACCAAAACTCATTCACTACTGTGGAAGGGGTAAGGGGACTGCACACAATCTACATATTTCAGTACTGCACTTTAGTGTCAAAGCCTGACTCATTTTATCAATGCATAAGCAAAAACTGGCTTCTAATGCTACTAAAACTTGACAACATGACAGGTTTTAAAACAGTTATCTGTCAGCAAATACACAATGTTACCAAATGCTTCTCTCACAATGCTTACCCAAATGCACACAGACACACAGTGTGATTCTAGACAAGCAACACTATCTCTAGGAGTTTACCAAAAGTCATTCACTACTGTGGAAGGGGTAAGGTGACTGCACACATTCTACATATTTCAATACTGCACACCACTGTGAAAGCCTCACTCATTTTGCAATTGCATAAGCAATGACTGGCCTCTAATACTACTCAAACTTGACAACAAACCAAATTTTAAAGCAGTAATCTGCAAGCAAATAATACATGATGTTACCAAATGCTTTTCTCACAATAATTGCCCAAATGCACACAGACTCACAGTGTGATTGTAGACAGCCAACTATCCCTTGTACAAAACACATTCACTAGTCTACAACATGTAAGTTGACTGCACACATTGCAGATCATTTTCTACTACACATTAGTACCAAAATGTTTCTCTCAAAATGATTTAAAAATGCACACAGACTCACTGTGTGATTCTAGACAAACAACACTATCCCTTGCACTGTACCAAAACACATTTCTTAATCTAGAAGATGTACTACATTTTAGTGTAGAAACATGACTCATTTTGCAAGTACATAAACAATGACTGGTTTCTAATTCTACCAAAACAGACAAACAGCACAGTTATATGCCTGCAAACACATGAAAAACACAAATGGTTATCACAGAATGGTTTCTACATGCACACACACTGTCAATAATATTGTAGAGAAAAAAAAGTACTCCCTGCTCTTTAGCAGGAGAAATACATGAGTCTGATTAAAATCAAAATAGACCACATACATCCCCTCACAATTAAATAACTCACCTTTCAAGTTGTTTTGTAGATTAAGAAGTATGTCAGTCTCACACCAGATTTTCTTATAGAATCTCTGCACTGGAAGAGTACAGGTAGGAAGGAACCTAAAAAAATAGGGTCCATGAAATCTTTCCTTCAGGTTTCAGTAACCTTAGATTTTTTTCTTATTTCAAATTTGCTGATTCTTCAACGAGTTGCTTCAATCGACAATACAAATCGATTTATAGATCACAGTTGCATTTTCTATAGATCAACAGCCTTTCTGCCTACGCGTTTCGTCCTTCCCTTAGGACTTCATCAGGGCTGTAATAATAAACAATTAAACATACAATTTACACCCGATTTTCACAAAATACCAAAACCATGTGATGCAACAAACATTTATTTTAAATGACCTGATTCTAATACAGACACTTCCTATACTAATGATATATAGCACCCCTCACCAAATGAAAAAGGCAACAGTGACTTCTATAAACTTAATAAATTAACAGTTTCCAATAAACTATAGTAAAGATTGTTAAACTTAACACACCTTGTATTTTATAGAGAAGAATTCTCTTCTTTTTCTAAACATCGAATACTTTGTGTCATAAATTTGTGGCACGCAACCAGATATCTGTAGTCAATGGGAAATGAAACATGCATTGGAAATTCTCTTCTCCATTTAGTTTAAAAGAATTCATCCATCTCCCTTTCTTACATGTTAGAACATCACATTCCCTAACGTTACTCATTGAACCAGTCAAACCTGATATATGAACTTATGTCTACATAAATAAATACATAATTATTATGTTCTTATAATAAAGATCCCTCTTCTTGTTCTGAAAATGAAATATTACTGGTCCCTAATTAACAGTGTGCCCCCAAATCCCTGTGATGGATGAGGAATAATACCTGTCTTAAACATTAATATCATTGATAGTTTCCAATTAAGGCTACTCAAGAACTCCTTACTTTTATATTAACAAAGGTCGCACTAACCTAAATTCATCTATATATATATATATATATTATATATATATAGTATTATATATATATATTTACAGAGAGATTTCTCAGTGCTGAAAATATGAGACTGTGAAAGAACTATAAAGAGTCTCTTTGAAGTTACATGAAATGCAGTAAAGTTTGGTACTGATGCAGAGTGCAAAAAATTACCTGCTAGATAGAGATATCTGACTTTTGTCTATTGGCAGTTTCGATGCCATAAAGTAATGCAGAGGGCATGCTGGAAAGAACAGATCTGTATTATGTGGATTGCTAAGTGGATTAGTAAAACCGCGCATTGGAACACTTTGAAACTCATGAAATGTATGTGAAAGAGGGGCTATGGAGAGATGAGGGGCATGTTTGCAAGGATGGCAGTGAGGGAATCAAAGGAGGTCATAGTGTGCAATTGTAAAGCACACGTTCACCAGTAGGCATCTTGATGCTGAATAACAGATATTTACTGAAAGTCATTGGAGGGTGCCAAAATGATTGTTGCACTGGCTTCCACCAGTGCTAAAGTCTGCAGTTATGGGTATGTGGCAAGGTAAAGTAATACTTTGTCTTTTTTCTACAGCTACAGCTACAGATTTCACAGAGGAAAGGTAAGGTGACTTTGTCATTCCTTACTGTTCAACACTTCACTCATGCACACACGTACTTACACTTTGAAACCAACAACCTGTTTGCCTTCGACGTAGGATAATGTTTTAAAATGATAGTTTTAGGCACTTGCAGAGATGGTGTATCATTTGATGAATGCTGCCCAGGCCCTAAGTCTGGTTCTGGAGTCCAGCTCTGAGGCAGGATCAGAGACTGAGACAGCAGATACTGAGACAGCATCTGAGGGAGAGGACAATGGAGCAGAATCTGGGAGTGATTTTTCAGTCAGAACAGTTCCATCTGACAACTCATCTTCCAGCGATTCTGAAGGAGACGATGTCAGTCGTGCTGTCCATTTGCCAGCACAGTCTGTGCAGCGGGACACAAGTAGCAGGTTAGAGCAACCCAAAAAGCAGGCACGTGTGGACGCAAGCACAGACGGAGCGCTGTATTGGCAGTCTACCAATTTTCTTCAGCTCCAAATATCGCCTTTCACTGGTGACGCTGGATGTAATGTCGATACGGCAAACTTTTTGTCAATTGACTAATTGCCCTTGACAAAATTGTGCAGCAAACAAATTTGCGTGCCGAACAATTTCAGAGGGATCAAGGAGGCACTCTTGGGCCTCATTCTAGGGCACGCAAGTGGACTACCACTTCTTTAGGGGAGTTAAAGATATTTTTGGGCCTCACGCTTAAAATGGGGGTAGTGCATAAACCAACCTTGCTACCCTACTGGTTTACTCGCACGGTTTGGTTAACCCCCATCTTCACACCATACATGAGCAGAGATTGTTTTTTGCTATTGCAACGCATGCTGCATTTCAATGACAATTCTGCTGCATTGCCCAGCGACCATCCAGACCATAACAGGTTGTTCAAAATTCGGCCTGTCGTAGAACATTTGTTTGCCAGATTTCCAGAGGTTTATATTCCTGGAAAGAATATAGCCATTGATGAGTCCTTGATCTTGTATAAAGGGTGGCTGTTGTTTAGGCAGCACATTTTGAGCAAACGCGCCTGTAAGGAGCTGCAGAATATTTGTTCCTCTACTTCAGGAAATCATGGACTTCTCTACACTTTTATCTGATTTCGCCAAATGAGAAGTGCATTAGACTCCCCACGCTGCACCTACTGGTGGACAAAACATACACCACGTTGTCACGGAGTACCCATGTTTCACATTCAACCGTTCTTCATAGTTATGATGTTCTCTTTAGAAAGCTTTTGAAAATTTCCAGCATGTTTGCCTTAGTTTCAAAGGTAGATATGCTTGCTCAGCTCGAGGAATGGCTTTGCGGCATACTCTGGCACCCCCCAACTTTCATCTACAAACTGGAAGGAATTGGATTTAGCACAGCACACATGCAAAGAAAGCCAGATGGTTTACCACCGTTTACAACTTCAGAACCGCAACCAACGCCTACCTCCAACTCATCATAAATATGAGAAAAACAGCAATCGAAGACAGAATCTCCACACACATGCACAACAGCAAATAACTCTTCAGCATCATCAAGAAGTTCACCCAACCCAACAGCAAGTCTACTGACATTCCTCCCTCACAAGACCTCTGCAACAAACTCAGCACCTTCTTCCACCACAAAATCAAGAACATTTACGACAACTTCGATGAAAACAACCAACACACTGAACCCTCACCAGCCACCCCGACACCCTGAAGCCAACGATCAACAACTGACCAGCCCTCACCACCAAAGACACACTGAAAACAATGAAGTCAATCCACTCTGGGGCCCCCATGGCCCCCTGCCCCACCACATCTTCAACAGAGCCACCGACACAATCGCACCCATGCTTTGCCACACCATCAACCACGCCCTGGCGAATGCCTCCTTCCCTGACGACTGGAAACACGCCGAGATCAACCCGCTCCTGAAGAAGCCCTCGGTGGACCCCACTGATCTCAAAAACTACAGAACCATCTCCCTGCTCGCGTTCCCAGTGAAAGTAATTGTGAAAGCTATCAATAGCCAACTCGCCTCCTTTATCTAAGAGCACAACATCCTCGACTCCTTCCAATCCGGCTTCAGAAAAAAACACAGCACAGAAACCACCCTCCTCGCCGCAACTGACAACATCCGCTCCCTCCTGGACAGAGGAGAAACAGTAGCCCTCATCCTCCTCGACCTCTCAGCGGCCTTCAACACAGTCTCCCACCGCACCCTAACAGGCAGACTCCACGACGCAGGGATCAGGGACAAGGCCCTCGACTGGATCCACTCTTTCCTCTCTGTCAGAACGCAGCGGGTCAGACTCCCTCCTTTCCTCTTGGACCCTATACCAACCACCTGCGGAGTCCCCCAGGGCTCCTCCCTCAGCCCCACGCTCTTCAACGTCTACATGGCTCCGCTCACCCCCATCGTCAGAACCCACAGACTCAACATTGTTTCATATGTAGACGACACCTAACTCATCCTCTCCCTATCCAACAAACCCAACGGAGCTAAACACAACTTTCTAGAAGGCATAGAAGCCATCACTTAATGGATGAAAAGCAGCTGCCTACAACTCAACACTGACAAAACAGAAGTACTCATCATGGGCCCACACCCCTACGCCTAGAATGACACCTGGTGGCCCCCTGCCCTCGGAAGCCCACCTATCCCCACAGATCACACACGCAACCTTGGAATCATCCTGGACTCCGAGCTCAAAAGGGACCACCAGATCAATTCCTTCGCACCCTCCTGCTTCCACACCCTCTGCCTCCTTCGTAAGACCTTCAAATGGATCGCCCTCGAGCCCAGGAAGATTGTCACCCACGCCATCGTCACCGGCAGACTTGTTTGGAAATGAACTGACGGCAGCAAAGCAAGCTGAAAGAACTGGAAAATATTGCCAGGCCCTGACCCGGTGCCTGCCCTGACTCATAAGGACCCCGAAGTCCCACCCACAACCCTGATTTAAGTACTAACTAGCCTTCATATGCCTATCTTCCATACTGATCAAGCCTGCATTCTTCTGACCTTAAAGGAGGGTTTAGACTCCGCATGCCTGAGTAAAGGTACTCTGCTGATATTCCTCACAATGATGGGGTGGACACATTGACTTCTCCTGCTCGTGGGTCTGCCAGTAGCTTGCCTTGCATTCCCTGTTTTGCCTGTTCATTGTTGGTCTTTGCTGATAAGGAGATGGATGATATCTCTGGATTTCTTGTGCCCTTCCGAGTATGTGGGACATTGAGGCTGTATTCTAGGGAGGTAGCTGGGCTGGCTGTGAGCCAGAGAGGCAGGCAACATTGAAAGATGACTTTGGTTGAATATACTGGTTCCCTATTAAAGACATCACACCTGAACCCTGCCCTAGAAGATACTGGGGATGTAGGGAAAAGAACAGGGAGTCGTTTTTGCATACTGTGAGGTCCTGAATCTGAGTTCATCATCAATATCAAAGAGGCTCTGAGATGTGTAAGTGTAGATTATAATCCTGTTGGCTTTCCCTATCTCTTGTCCATAAAATGATAAGGGGTGCCTTTGGATTTTCCCTTCGCGTGTGAGGAGAGAGACAGACTTTCGTTGTCTCCAGCTCTGCTAACTCTGCTACCTTTCGCGACACCCGCTTCGCGGGTGCCGCTCATCTGCCCTGTGACCCTCTGCTCCCTGGTGTGAGCGGCTCCACAGCCGGTGGAGGGACAACGCGCTCCCAGGTCGAGTTAACTTAAAAGTGCACAGTGCGTGGAGCCTACCGGGGGACTGCGAGGACCAGCAGCCCCAGCTCTTCACAGCTGCTGCCTCTTCCCCCGGCGGCCACGCCCCCAACCTTCTTGTACTTCATTGGCCTCAGCACCACCGCGGCGCGGGACGGAGCACGGGGCGAAGACCGGGCAAAGAGCGGGCCGTTTGAGGCCGTTCGAGTACGTGAGAGTCCGGTCTGGGCCCCCCCTCTTTGCCTGTATCCAAAGGTCTTTGAACCATTAGTAAAATGTGTACACAGGAAACCAGGAGCAAAACTTCTTCACTAGCTGCATCCGGGGCTGTTAAAGGCCCTATTGACACTTACTTTGCTAAAGCTGGCTCCCTTTTGATTGAGGAAATCGAGGTTCTGGAGCGCAGAATCTCACAAGAAATAGACTGGGTAAGGAGGTCTTCAATGGGCCCTATGGCCCAAGCTAGAACCCCAGAAAACAGATCTGGTCTTCCAAACAGCCATAGCACAGACCAGGCAACATGTCCACTCCCAGTCACTATTCCCACCAACCCCGAGCTCACTATTGAGGTCCCGAGTGACTTTGAGGACATGAGCCTTATGGCCCTACCTAACACCCAAATTCTCCAGCTTATAACCACAGAGAACATTGAGACAGCCAAAGTTGTAGGAACCAACTTAGATAGCAATAGGGGTACTAGGGAAGGGGCTATTCCTAAAAAGAAGCAGGGGCTTCAAAATAAAGAAGATCATAGGACCAAAACTCCGAAATCCAAGCAAGTCAGAGGCAAAAGGGAGAAAGGTGCTTCCTCTGACCCTATTGTGAATATATCAGGACCGCCATCTCCCCCTAGAATGATCAATTCAACCTCACTACCACAACTCAGCAGCAACGCACCATTAGACACTACCTCAGACGACATCACTTTAGAGGATATAGGCACACTAGTTAGGTCTCTGCTGAGCCCCCTTGAGGCAAGACTTATCAAGATCGAAGCTAGACTAGTTAGCATCGAAAAGGCAACCGTGCAACTTGCCGACTCAAGGAAAATTGTTAACAGTGGGACCAAAATAACAAGAGAGGGACCAGGACCAAAATCCACCAAAGGCAATGGTCCTCCCACAACAATAATTAATAAACCCCCACAAACTAATCCCAAACCCTCACAACCTGCACCAATCAACGCTCCGGCATCACTAGTTGCAAACAAGGACCCTATCCCTACCCAACAAACGGCAACTGGTACCCCAAAATCAACCCTTCCACTGAAAGATAATATTCAGCCTCTGGCTAAAGCTAAGAGAGATCCTCCTACTACTGGAGAGAAACCTAATACTACTCCCAAACCTAAATCCATAAACCTCCCCCCAGAAGCAGCACCCTACACTCTAGTTCTGGCGGGGGTTCCTGAACTAAATTCCACCACATTTGAATCCACCACTTCACTCAAAAACAAAGTAATCAACTGGCTCTCCGTAAACAGACCGCTACCGAGAGGAACTACTAGCGATATATCCATGGCTAGGAGGGCAACGTGGGTGGGCTACACTAAGAAATCCATTAGAGGTGACTGTATTCTGGTCACCTTCAGAGATCCGAATACAGCCGCATATATCTGTACCTGTGCTGCTGATGAGGATTCTGCGAGCATCATCCAACCATTACCCCTCTCATTTTTTTACCCTTCAAATCTGTATAACCTTGAGGACCACAGGTGGAGGTACCATCAGGAGTTGTTGGAGGGTTGGGAAAACTGTCACAGGGAGAACAACAACTATCCGTCACACAGGGAAAGACCAACAGAGCAGTTCCCTACATATGGGGATGAGGCCGGCTGGGAAACTGTCACAAGAAGGAGGGGGGGAGGTGGTGGACACAGGAGGGGAATTCCAGGGCCACATAGAATACACTACCCCGCCTACTTATCTACCCATAACCGATACAGCAGTCTTGATATGGTAGACTGACATGCGGTTGACGAGGGGAGCGCAACTCAAATATCTCCCACAAACGAGCCCAAATTCGCCACAGCTGCTGATACTTATTTTTTAGCACCTGGCACAGTTGATCCCAGACAGGTCCCAAGCGTTACGCCTTCCTCTCCCTCCCCTGATAACAGACCCAAGGGTACGTTCCTCGTCCCCACAAATCCACGGTCGCCCCACGAGTGTACTACTACCAACTCGGTTTTTATGGGCACGGCCTCCACCCAACCACTAGAAATAACAGTGATTTCTTGGAATGTGGCAGGCCTTGCTAGCAAAATAGATTGCACAGAATGGGGTACATACATCAGATCAAAAAATATAATTCTTCTACAAGAAACTTGGGCGCGCGAAGAAACAGCATTCCCGGGTTTTGCCTCCTTCTTTAAAGCAGCTAAATGGGGGGGAAGGGGTAGGCCATCTGGGGGACTAACTACATGGGTAGCCACGGACTTAGGTTGCCAAGCTACTTATTTAGAGACCGCTTCTGATGATCTATTGGCTGTCTCACTCGAGTGGCCGGACTCATCGAAGTTGCTAGTAATCAATATCTACTCGAGGCCGGTTCCAATGCACAAAGAATCTGGCACAGTGGATGAGCTAGCCAAGCTCTTAGAAGGAATCCCAAGCAAACTTGCTTGCCTGGTAGGAGGCGATTTCAATGCTCAATACGAACCACTGCCTGGGCTACGTGATGGTCCTTCCCTGGAGGAAGATTCATATTGGCTTATACCTGAGACGGTGGCACCACCCCCACGGGCCTGGACTCCTTTAGCCCTACAGATAACTGCCCTCACCCTCAACCTTGGTTTAAGGGCATGCAACGGTCGTACCAAATCAGACACACCAAGTACCCATACTTTTAACAAACCCGGCAGCGAATCCAGATTGGACTACATTATGGTCAAACTGTTTATGTGGCCAGCAATAGTCGACTTTAAAGTCACCCCAAGATTAGACAGTGACCACAATTCCCTGGAACTGACTTATTCCCTGCCTGGGAGAGAGGCAATAATCAATGGGTCGGACAAAGATAAAACGGGCCTCCTACTTGTAAATAATCGTAGGAAGGTCAAGTGGGAGAAACTGGCCAGCAACCCAGAACGAATATCCCGGCTATATGAAAGGATAATCCCATTACTGGAGGATGCCTTCCAGCTAGGAACTAGGGTCTTAGACGATGCTACTAGAGGAGAGCTTGCACAAATACATGCAGGCATCCTCACCACCCTAGAGCAGGACCTATTCTCATCTGCAAGGCAAAGGAATGGCCCTAAACCGAAGACATCTTGGTATAATGCCGCTTGCAGGGAAGCCAAGGCCCACTTGCTACTTGCTATAAAGGAACACTATAACAAAGATGAAATCCGCGCCAGGAGAAGATCATATAAAATCCTCCTGGAGAACGCAAGGGCAGAATGGGACCACGATTACTGGGAAAACCTCACTAATGCATTAACAGCTAGAGATTCCCGTAAATTTTGGCGCGTAGTGGCGAACGGCACGGAGGATTTATCCTCCGCAATAGAGCCCAATATAGCCCCTACGGTATGGCAGACCCACTTTGAGGCCCTGTACGCAGAGGGTGGGGGTGAACAGAACAGAGATGGTCCCACAATTTCATTCTGTCCCACTAGGGTTGTTTTCACCGAAAAAGAAGTGAGGGACGCCATTAAAGGGCTAGCTGCCGGAAAAGCCCCAGGACTTGATGGGGTGCCCGGTGACCTGTTTAAGCAGGAACCCGGGATATGGGCACCCTATCTTACACTAATATTCAATGCCATTGCGGGGGGACTGGAGGTGCCCGATACTTGGAGGGGAGCAGAGGTGGTCCCAATTTACAAAAAGGGATCCCCCTTGCTCCCTTCCAACTATCGTCCTATCAGTCTAATCGACATATCCCAAAAATTGTTCGGTAGACTGATTCTGAATCGACTGCAGGCCTGGACCGAAGAAATGGAAATTTTGTCCCCTTACCAGGCAGGATTCAGGGAGGGTGTATCAACCATAGACCAAATCTTCAGGTTAAATCTCCTCTACTGGAGAACAGCTGCAATCGAGGGCGGCAGTCTATATACCATCTTTGTAGACCTACGTGCCGCCTTTGATTTGGTTCCCAGAGCGAGGCTATGGAGAGTCATGGAAGAGTTGAATGTCCCTACTGACATCCTGACAATCCTGATGAGACTCCACCACAACAACTACGCTCGTGTAAGGTGTGGCAAAGGTGGCAAACTAACCGAAAGGTTCCCCGTTCGCAGAGGTGTGAGACAGGGTTGCGTGCTCGCACCGACCCTGTTCTGCATCTTTGTGAACGGGGTTGTTGCCCACCTAAACAGGATCCCCAACTCCGATGCCCCAAAATTGACCGGCAGCAGGGTGCCTGCAATCATGTTTGCAGACGACACCCTGCTGCTGTCTAAATCCCCCATGGGGATTCAGCGCATTTTGGACGGTTTTCTAGACTTTTGTAATGATCGGGGATTGGAAATCAACCCCCAAAAAACTAAGTTCATGATCCTGAACCCCAACCCCCAGAATCGAGCCCCACCCAGGCTAGGCACAACACAACTGGAACGTGTGCACAATATTGAATATTTGGGGATCACGTTAAACGAACATCTATCGTGGACGTCTCATCAGGCCAAAGTGACCATCAAACTGGCACAGTTGGCGGGTGGCACTATGCGCCTGGCGAACAAATCCTTTTATCGTCCACTAACCCCAATTATTCACATATATAAAACTCAAGCACGGGCGGGTGTCACATATGGGGGTGAGCTCTAGGGTCACACTCATCTCCCAAAGTTACAGTCCACCGAAAACAAATTCCTGAGACAGGTCACTGCCCTCCCCCAGAGCACTCCATTACTCCCCCTCAGATTAGATCTGGGAGTAAGACCAATAACAGAGGAGCTAGGTCTTAAACCCCTAACCTTTTGGAGGCGTTTGTGGTGCAGCCCCGATCTCTTAAATTACAGAGAGGAACTCCAGGAATTCTTGCAGCTGCGGAATGCCACGAGGATCCCGTGGCTGACCTATGTCAAGGGAAGGCTCGAGGATCTGGGCTACCCGGAACTATGGACGGATCCTTCCAACTCCTGTACAAAGATTTCAAAGAAGGTACTCGCGAGAGCATACTACGAACTGATGCTCACAAGAGCTATCAACGACAGCCGTGAAGGATCCCTGACACACTTATTCCTGAAAGCGAAAGACTCTTACTGTCTCGAAAGTACTCTTGATGCGATCTCCCCTCTGCTAACGAGGAAACTATTCTTTCAATGGAGATACGGATGCCTCCCTCTAGCATTTTTTACAGTGTCTTGGTCTCCTCGCTCCACCATAGCAACTTGCCCTGTCTGTGCTCATCCGAAGGAGGATGAAGTTCATGCTGTTTTCTTCTGCAAGGGCTATGAGAGGAGCAGGAAACGTTGGTTAGTCCCGTTACTCAGGAACTTGGGCTTCAGATCCTTCCAACCTGCCTATAGAGTCTTAAAGACAAATCTTTCTCCTATTGTTGTCTTTGCACTTTCAAAATTTTTAACCTCCCTGTGGTTTACTCGTAGTCGCGTGCTGAAAAGACTTGTATAACAGACCCCCTGATAGACTTTAGCACAGTACACTGTTCCCTCTGTTCTCCTTTTAATGTATTTTAATGTCTTAACTATTGGATCACATCATGTTTAATACGTTTATAATTGTGTATATTTTGTTATGTATCTTTCATGATCTGTGATCGAAATAAAGATTTTTGAAACGAAACGATAACCAAGAAATCACTGACTCACTATTGTTATACAATCCAGTGGCGTGACTCAGAAAGAAGATGACCAGACAAATCACCGAAATATTTAAAAGAAAAAGGATGGCCGGGCCACACCAAATAATCAATTACGAAAATATCCTGGTGGTCTGAAAAAGTGAGTTGTAGAGGAAAGAAGCCCTCTCAATTTTGGGACAACTACTTGAATGGTGGGGCTCCTCAGAGTGTCCTTTGTGGAAATTAGCATAAGCCCTAAAGATGGAGGGTGTCTGTGTGCTTCGAAGAGAAAAAATGTAATACTCATCCGAGCCCTCAAAGTTTATATAATCAGAACAGTGGAGCTATCTTTTTTTAGATGATGGAGAAGCTGAACCTAGTAATTTTGCTGTTAGATCATCCAATGTGTTATATGATATCAATGATAATGTAGCAATGACAATATTATTGAACTAAAACTTAGCATATTTTTGCAAAGATAGTCCTATTTTGACTTTTGTACATGGTAGAAACTGTAAGAAATGGAGCTGCTGGTTGAGGGTAGTGTGTGTCCATCTCAAGTAACAGCAACAATCCTTGTCACGGCGAATCACAAAAGTAACTAAATCAACTTCTACTTAACCCTCTGGTAGCTTGGCACAAAAGCAGTCAGGCTTAACTTTGAGGCAATGAGTACAGTATTTATGCAGCACCTAAACAGAAATAAAGTGAGAACACAGCACAATTTAAAAATGGCATACTAATTTTAAAAATAATAATTCAAATGTAATAATTTGACACCAAAATGACAGCACTCCAATCAGTAGAACCAATGATATGCAATTTGAAAAATTTTAGTTAATTCTTGCACCTAAAAGAGGTGCCTTTAACAGTTATCTGGTCGTGTGAGACCAGGTGAAAGTCCCAAGTTCAGGACGACCATGATGGAGCAAGGGCCGGGTACAAGGACCAGGTTAGTCTCACTGAAAGAGTTACCTTCTCAAATTGTGGTGCGAAGAGTCCAGTTTGTGGTGCAGGAGGCTGCGAGGAGCAGGGAGAGCATCACAGATGGTCTTAACTGTAGCGCAAATAGCAGCAAGGACATCGCAGATGGTCATCGCTGTAGCACAAGTATCCTGTTGAGCATCACAGATGGTCGTCCCTGGAGCTTCATGTTGACAGTTACCGCGAGCTGTTGATGCTGTAGCATAAAATTCAGATCTCGCGTTGCAGGTTGATGCTGGTGGTCAGTATAGCGTGAAGAGTTGAGTCCACCGGAGATATGTGTTGGCGGTCATCACAGATGGCGCAATCTTGGCTCGAACAGTTCTTTTTGCGATCATAAAGTGCCCAAAAATTATATATCCTTTGTTTCAAGAGGCGTGCACTCTGATGCCAGCTAAGGGCCCAGACCTGGAGAGGCACCTCTCTTGGGGATCAGACACAAACTTGCTTAGCCAGTAGGGTTCAGGCAGGTCAAGCTGCAGGTCCAGTAGCAGCAGGTCAGCTGGGCAGTTGTAGGGAGGCCTCAGGAGTCTGTTATGTCCCTGTAGCTCTGAACAGGTGATCAGTCAGCTGACACTTGGAGTATTTCAGGTAGGCTTGGCATGAAGGGAGCCGGTACAGTCTTCCTTCTCAGATAGCAGTGCAGGCCTCAGGAAGCAGGGCAGTCCCCTGACAAAAGGGCAGTCCTTCTTCTGTAGTATTCACAGGTCTATGAGTGTGCTAAAGAGTTGGTCTGACAGTCCAATATTTATACCTGGTTCCAGCTTTGATGTGGGAGAAACTTGTAGACCCCCCCATCGGGTTCTGAAATTTCCTCCCTTCCCGCCCAGGTCACAGGATATCTGGAGTCACAAAAGGCTAATGTGAAGGTCTTTGTGTATGTTCTGAAGCAGCTCCTTTGAAGTAAAAGTCTGGTAAGTCATAGCTCCGCCCCTCCCATCAGCTCAAGATGGCCCATCCTTCCAACAACCCAGGCTCCTTTGTGATGCTTTTTGGGAGGAATACATAACAGCCAACTGCCAACTACACTTAGTCTTGAGACAAAGACCAACTGCCAACTAACCCAAGTCATGAGAACCAGGTTACAGGCTTCAGCCACCAAATTGTTAGGACAAGAAAATGAGACCTTTTTTAAAAGGGGCATTTTCACATTTGTGACTTAAAATCTGACTGTCCTTAGAGATCCACCATGCCATTTCTACTTGTCGCGGTCCTGAAAAAATGAATTTGGGAGTTTGTCCACTACCAGGACATGTAGAACTTAAAAGTATATATCCAACTTCTTAAATACACTACACCCTGCTTTATAGGCTGTTTAGGGCCTGCCTCAGGGGTGACTTATATGCAATAATAGGGGGGTATGGGCCTGGCTAAAGGAACTTATTTTGCCATGTCGAAGGGGAAGCATAAAACTGCCTCACAGGGTGCAATGGTAGGCCTAAGGGGTGTTTAAAAGAGCTACTTAATTTGGTGGCACAGTAAGTGCTACAGACCCACTAGTAGTATTTGATTTACAGTCCCTGGATACATGTAGTACTCCTTTATTAGGGACTTAAATACATTAATTGTGCACATTACGTCTAAGCCAATTATATCCATGTTTTAAAAAAGAGAGAGCAAGCACTTTAGCATTGGTTTGCAGTGGTAAAGGGCACAGTGTTTTGAAAATCAACAGAAGCGGGTTCAGAAAAAAAGGATGTGTGAAGCCAAAAAAACATTTAGGGTGACCATGCAGAGAGGAACAAATACAACAGAAGTAAGCATCCTCTCGGTCTTGCAATACCCTCCTTCCTGCCATTGACCTTCAATCCACTTGCCTCAGTCACATCTGCAGCCTCTCTGATTCCACAAAAAGAAACACCTGTGCCTGGTGTGTCTGTTGTTCAGATTTTCATTCTTTAAACTTAAGTTTGCCATTTGAGACCTGAAGTCAGTACCCTGTTACATTCACCTGCAATTCTTCTCAAACGATCACATACGGTGATAGGGGAAATGATTGAAAATAATCTAAGCCACTGACAATCACTCTGGGTAGTATTCCAAACCATATTTTCTCACCCACTGGGATAGTTTATATAGAGCCCAACCTTATGCAAATCAGTACTAATTCTGCTTCTCAAAGGATCAGTCTATCCCAAAGTGTCAGTAGAGGCCACCTCCAGAAGAAAGCACAAGCAAACCCAGACAGTTTTCATCCTAGTTATGCCTTATCTCTGGGGTGTAACTTAGATCCTGTGGCACAACAAGCAGTTCTTAAGAGAACTCCGATTGTGGGAAATTGCAAGACATAAATATCCAGTGATAATCTTGTTTAATCATCTCAAGTGATATCAGCATCTATAATTCCACAATCTGAGTTGAAAATGATTGACAAGTCAATTGACAAATAATTCAGAAGTCCTAGCTCAATGTCTTTGAATGTACAGTTTCTCAGTGGGCAGAATTATGTCTCACAATTCAAGGTAATCTTATCATGTGCATGGTCCTATAAAATGATGCTTACAGGGAATAAAGCTGTCTCTTTCTTGAAAGACCTACCCAATTATGCATTTTAAGTTTTAGAAGAAGATTTAAATTTGCCAGCTGCACCAATCCACACATTTTCCATGTACTAACGAATTGGAAGAATACAGTTTTGATAATGAGAATGTGGGCATTAAAAGCGCAATCAAAAAATGGCACAGCACAGTCTCTACCTCAAGGTGAATCTTCAGCCAAGAGGGTTCTAAAAACTATCAGAGAGAAGTACTGGAAAGTAAAACCACACTGAAGTTACATGACACCAATTTTAACACCTGTATGATAAAGTGTAAGGACATTGAAAACAATTCAAGGCAAACTTATGTATGGATAGTTGGTATTCCAGTGTGTTTCCGGAGCACTCAGCAGGGTCCTTGAGGAGAGAGCTTTGTGATTAACTGGGTTGCCATGGTGATAGAAATAAGTCCATGGAAATTAAAGTAAAAAGCTGACCGAATTATAGCTATTGTTCAGGTTCATAGAGCTCACACCAAGTTATTCAAATGTTGTGGTTATTTGTGTACCATTGTGGTGTACTTAATACAATCTCTGGGAGAAGGGGTTGCCAAAATCTCATGAGTAATGACATATTCCTACACCCTTTATATATCCTTAATTAGTGTATTCTGATCAAGAGATTAAAAAAATGGGAATGCTTATACCTGAATTCAAATCTCCATTGTCTCCATCAGCATTGAAAGGGTTCTTACTAGGTTTCCAAGAGAACAAAAAAGTCCAACATGTTTTTTCAAGATTCAGAAGCCAAAATTGTAACTCCATAAATTAGTCTATTGATGCATGTTTTTGGTGTTTTTCAGTTCTTTCCAATTATGGCAATATATTATTTTTCTCTCCAATTCAATTCGTTGGTACATTAACTTTAAACTGATATGTTTTGTCCTCATTTGGTAATATGAACAGAGTTGAAGTGTGTTATTGATAAACAATAAAAGGTGTTTCACACAGTCCATACCTTAACACTACTCTGAATGCTGACCAAGTTATATCAGTATTGTTTTGAGAGATGCTCCTAACCCTCACCCCTTTGGAAGTTTGACACTGTTTATTGGTATATGACACTGTGGGTGATGCAGGGGCAAAAATAAAAAGACTAGTCAAAGGGTGCTTTTCTTTAAGTTATATGGGGCTATGGCAATTATGGCCCATCTGAAGATTCTCACACTTAATGTGAAGGATCTGTCCAATTTCAAGCTATGTTGATCCATGTTCAGAAATCTACTGTAAATAAGAGGTTTATTAAATGGCTGGATCATAGTCCATCACAAGTAGTAAAGTGACTAACCTGTTAGCTCAAGATAAAGGATTCAATAATTTAAAACTGAACTCAAACCCTGTTAGCCACGGCATAGAGCATACAGGCTTGACTTAATGACAACGTGTAAAGTATTTAAAAAAAGCAAAATGGTGAAAAAGTCAAAAGCACAACACTATAATTTTTCCACTCAAATTTATAACAATAGAGTAAATTTGAATAAGCAAAAATAACACCAAACTGACAAAAATCCAAAAAGTGAACCAGAGTTATAATTTTTTTAAAAGATTTCAGGTGAACAAAAGGTCAAGAAAACGTAAAGCACTAATCAGTAATGACTGCTCATACTTGACCAGGACCTATGTGTGATTTAAGGCTGAGCACGTTGGCGCGGGGGTCAGTTACATTAAGCAAGTTAGTTCCTGTTAAACATTTTACATTCCGATTTAGTCTCTCAAATGGAAGTCAAAATACTCCAGGATGGGAAGACAGTAGGCTGTATCTTGCAAAGGTCCTTAAAAGACAATGAGGCATTGATCAAGGTCTAGCTGAAGCTGTTTTGGTGGAAAAAAGCTCTAAGTGGGCAAAGTCAAACTTCAAGCCCAGGGAATTCCTCTTGTCAGCCGGTCACTTTTATTGCATTTACCTGTTCAAGCTTTCTGCCTTCGGACATAGGGCATGACTATGATGGTGGTGGGACCGCCACTATCAGGAAATCGGTGGAGGTCCCATAAGCATCTCCAGATCCGCCACCGCATTACGATGCGGCAGGCAGAGGCCTCTGCCGGAGGGAGAATCCACCGCGGTTTTGACGGGCTCAAGGAGCCCGTCAGATGGGCAGTACTCCCTACAATAGGGGTGGTGCCTGGTCAGGCACTGCCATAGGGATTAAAATGTCCCTTTATACCTGCTCTTATCATGGCGGTTAGCCCGCCATGAAAAGGCAGGCGGAAAGTGACTTTAGGAGCCCCTAGCGGGCCGTATAGTGCAGGGTTTAAATGTGTTTTTTGTGTATTGCAGTGTGTGCTACAGCCCACAGCACATAACACAATACAAAATATACACATTGCGACCGCTGTGAAGGCGGTCGCAGCATAATGCGGGCAGCTGAACCGCCAACTCCTAGTCAAGCGGCCCTACTTCCATCACAGCATCATAATCAGGCACTAAGTCTCTTTTTTGGAGTTTGGATTTCTCCATTCGGGCAAGGCAGCAGGCTGTATCTAGGAATGTCAAAACAAAGTTAGAGAGGCTTGCTGCAAGGGTCTATGGAAGGTGAATTTTAGGAAGCAAAAGGCTCAGAGCTGGGCCAGCTTGATTTTCTTGCCTAGGAAGTTTGAGTCTTGGGCAGCATGACTTGTGCGGATAGTCGCGGTCCTCCAGAGATCTGAAAGCCAAAACGTTTTCTAAGAACAATTCTTTCAGAGATTTCAGTTTTAGTTCTTCTAGACACCGTTATGCCTTACAGGAGCACAGAGACAGCATTGGTCAGGACTCATCCTAGCAGAGTCCACCAGAAGACTCCTGTCCTCTTTCAGTTTCAACTAGTTACTGGGCACTCCAGGAAAAAGGCCTCTTGTAGCTTTTGATGTCCATGGAGCCAGATCGAAGGTCAGCCAACTGACGCTTGGAAAACACGTCTTTGCCCTGGGTAGAAGTGGGAGCAGGTCTAGCCCTTCAGGTCTCCTCACAGGTTTGAGACAGCATGCAAAAACCTCTTCTGTTTTTCTGCAGGTGCAGAAAGTGTTATGTTGAGCTGTGGATGCCCCATATCTGCCCCATTCAAGTTAATGAAGTTCCTAGAAACACGCCAGCTGGCTCTCCTTCCAGAGCTGATAAGGATCACCTGCCCTCCACCAACCATAAACCACTGCTCTGGCAGCCGTTTTTATACCAAATTAAATTCAGCACTGACAGGGCAATTGCTGGCAGGCTAATGCAAATTACCCACCAGGAGCTTCAGGAAGGTAAAAGGTAACTTTCTCAAAATTAATTTTCGGAAATATTTATTAAAAATCTAACTTCATTATAGAATTGAATTGTAATCGATGATAACATAGTGATTGCACCATTGTTGTAGCATGTCCCAAAACTGGGATAGCAGAATTAATATTTTAATATGTACTCTAGCTTTCCTCATAAAACACCCAGAGCCTTCCACAGTGAAAATAGCATGGGGCATGCTAACATTAAATTTGTACATGCTTCATTTTTAAACACCATGGACCCAACCTTATGAGCTACATGGTCAACATAGAGGAGACGTATTCATATTCGTAAGGGAGGGTTTCCCCAGGCAAAAAGGTTTTTTTGGACAGTTCAAACTGCAGGTTTAATTTGCAGCAGGCACTACAATAGTAGGCCTAAAGCCATGTTTTACTGTGTCACCCAAGTGGGTAGCACAATAAGTGCAGCAGGCCATAGATGATTTTTAACTTTTCATACTAAGACCTCATAGAAAAGTTAAATGTGCCAGTTTTGAGTTAAGCAAATGTTATATCGCTTAGTAGTCTTTGCACATACACTGGGCACTGGATGGATGTTCCTCAGTGTGCAGAGTTTAAGAACCAGCAAGCAATTCAGTAGAACAAATGATGGTGACCACATAGAAAAGGGGCACCTTTCCACATTTACAACACAATTATGTTGCAAAATAGACATATTCCTTTAGAAAAAAATACTAAAAGAGACTCAACAGTATATTTAGATGCAATATTTTCTCCATTGCTGTTCACCTTCTTCAAACATAGACACTACCATTATATTCAATAGGCTTCCAGGACTGCAGTTTTTAAAACAGTAGGCTGACATATCAAATCAAAGAAAAAGAAGATTTTACAAGTTGAAATAATATACAATTTAAAATCAATCAAAAATAAGGAAAACAGACATTTACATTAATTAATTTCAAATACATAAAGAAAGAAAAAAACATTTTAAGATTTTATGTTAACATATTTATGTGTATATATATATATAAACCATTTTGCGAAGTTGCAATGTAAAGGTACTCCCAATATAAGTGACTCCAGATCTTGTGCCTGCGATATATTGACTGACAACCATCTATGCAACTTTGCTATCAAGAGCAAAATGAAGATGACCCTTTTCAATAATTACTATGTTGATGACAAAATGTAGAGGTTACTCTTTCAGATAAAAAATTAACTCATATTTGTAATAAGCTGCATGTCCTTTTAAAGGATGCCAATTTAAGATATTTACTTTAAAAAGACATTCATATTGTACTACAACCTGGCCAAAATTTATTATTTATTCTCCAACACCAACGGCAACTGCACAGATTGGAAGAATACGTTCTGCCCATGCGTTCATACATTCATTAAGCGCTCAGTACTCAATTAATACCCTCCATTTTTGCTGGATGTTCCATTGCCTCTTTTCTTTTAGTAACTCTACTACTATTTATAGACCTTGAATCAAGAAATATAACTTCATGTTCAGAAGGTCCTATTAATTTAGGCTGTTCAAAGTTTCTGGAGAAATGTCACATCCTATAATGAAAAATAAAGTTATTTCTCATACCTGGAAAATAACTTGAAACAAACATCTGGTATACAAGCAACCGGATATAGAAAATATTATACAACTTAATCAAATGGACATATCCCACACGTCTTAGACACATTTCATCCTACTGCCATTGCGCTTCACCATTCCACAGCAAATGCTGATTTAAACATGGATGTTAATTTACCAAAATGTCCAGGTTTGCAGAAGCGACATCACACAACCTTTGACTCTGAAAGACAACAGAAAGTTGAGATCTTGAAACACAGACTGCTACTTAACAACCTCTTACTCACTACTGATGAATTAATGGAAGTGCAAAATGCAGAGTGCAAACAGAGCGCCCAGGGACATTTTTTTACTAATTGTTGTTGCTCTTAGAACCCTTTAGGTTTGTTGCCCCTCAAGTGCTTTTTAGGTCTGGGATACAATTGGCCAGACATACTGTTTACAATATACACAGTAGGCATTGGCACAGGCCCTTGCTCGTGATTGGCTGGATCTAGTGTCTGTCTCAGTTGTCTCCTTGTGCTTTGATGACTTTGCTCCCTAAACTTGTATTTGTTCTACCAGGAGCATTTCGGTTTCACAATGTTCTGATTGGTTGGCTTGTGTCCTTCCACTGTTGAAGTAGCTTGCATGCAGGGAACTCTTTTTTTCTTTTCTTTTAGACATTCCATGGGAGTGCATGTGTCTTCTTGTTCTCCTCCTCCTGTATACTGCTTGCTCCTTCACCTTGCCCCTATCCCCCTCTCACTTTCCTTTTTGTGTTCACCCTCTCCAATCCACGTCATCCACAGCTTCCCCGGCCATTCCCATCTTGCCTTTTTTTACATTTTCCCCTCCTCTCCCCTCTCATGATCCACCCATCCCACTCCAGTTATCTCCTCCATTCCCACCCCTCTCCCATTTCATTTGTTTGCTAATTTTATATGTTTCGACACCCCTTGCCTTTCGGCAGGGGTCCTCCATCTTAAAATTGCCATTTACTTAATTCAGGATGGCAGCTCACAAATTTGCCTATGCTCTCAATAAATAGGAGACCAGGAAATTAGTTTGTAATATTTGAAGAAACCCTTTCAAAGATGGCCAAATGAATGTATGCACATCCACCAAGGCCACCTTTAAATCTATTTCTTCAAATACTACAAATGCATTCAAAGATGGCCTCAGTTGATGCACGGATATGCACCTAAAGGTGTTTATAAAAGCTGGAAAAGACAAGTCTCATCATTACACCACAATATGATGCCTCTAACTCATTGCACCCACAGCAACATTGTGTTTATCAAAACAAATGCTGAATTCAACAAAACACAGGAACATGGCAAAGGATAGCGAGTCAGCATCTTGCAGTGATTACTATTTGCTAGAGAGTTGACCACAATCTATTTCTGTAAATCAGATGCTACTTTCTTATTTGCATATGCCGCAGCTACAGACACAAACCTTTTGACAATCTATAGGGAGACCGCTAGCCCTTCATCGACATCTACATCAAGGAGACAAAGGGGCATATGGACAAGCCCCTATTGCCACCACTATGTCACTTTTATCGACGTTGTGGTGGCAATAGCGGCTTAGCCTTATTTACAAGGCAGCGTTCAGCCACTTAACATGGCTTAACACTGCCTTGTAAAGTAGGCCCCCTTGCACGCTATGGTTTGCGTGAAAGGGGTGGGTAGTGGGTGCTGCGGTGGGCGTCCCACTGCAATACCCATTGATTTTGGCGCTGCCCCATATGTACAAGGGCAGTGTACATAGGGGGCCAGATGTACAACGTGCAAAATAGTGCCTCGCAAATTGCAACTCGCAATTTGCGAGGCGCTTTTTTGCATGTATAACAGTGTTTTGACCACTGTTTGCGATTCCCAATGAGGTCGCAAATTGCGTGGCTCATTAATATTAATGAGCCTCTCGCAATTTACGAGCCCATTAGAAATGACAGGCCCTCCAAGGTATGGTGGCCTGCTGGGCTCAGCAGACCACCATGTCTGGGACTGCTTTTTTAATAAAGCAGTTTTTTCCAAATGCAGCCCATTTTCCTTAAAGGAAAACGGTATGCATTTAAAAAAGAATGATGGTAGGGAGTGGCCTCTGGGACCACTGCCTGCTCTTAAAAAATATTTTCCCACATACTCACAAAGGGGAAGGGGTCCCCTGGGGACCCCTTCCCCCTTGTGAGTGGTTTACCACCTACTGGAAGTAGGTGGTAAACTGCTAGTGTTTTGCGGCTGCAAATGCGGCTGCAAAACATTAGTACATTGCATGTTGACTAATAGCGAGAGTAGCAAATGCTATTTTGAGAGTCAGTGACTCGCAAAATAGCACTTGTACATGCTGTTACCCTTTTTTGCGGCCGCAAATGGGAGGATCTCCTGTTTGCGGGCACAAAAAAGAGTCCAACATCTGGCCCTCGAGGTAGGACCAAAATTAACCTGGTCTTAAATTGGCGAAACAAGGAGAAATGCATTATTTCTCCCCGTTCTTGCTTTTTCCATGTGTGTTGCCTTGTGCAGCACACATGGAAAAAGCAAAATACCATGTATTGTTTATGTACACAAAGGACCCCCTTCCTGTACATAAATAATGTTTAACAAAAGTGCCATTTTGTGACTTTCATGTATGCTGCATTAAGCTGCTCACATGAAAGTGAGAAAATGGCATTTCACGATTGTTTATGTGCAGAAAGAGACACCTTCCTACACATAAGCAATCCTCCCCTGCACGCAGACACCCTTGCACTATGGTGCAAGGCCAGCATTAGCGCTGCACTGCTAAGTGTAGCTCCGTCGCAGGGGGAAACAAAAGGCTGCACCATATCATTATAAATATGGGGCAGCCTTGCTCCTCACTCCGCCACTTCAATTGTACATATGCCCCAAAGTATGACCACTCTCTTGAGCCCCTGCGCATCAGCTAGAAAATGACCACAAATCACACTGTCCTCATCAACAGGAATTCTTTAACATGGAGTTTGAGGACTCACAAGACAAGTCAGTTGATCTGCACAATAATCTACTGTTGGACACTGCCCAATCTCTGTTACTGCACTTTCCACCAAAGTGCATGTGTGACAACACAAAGGAGGTGCTGCCACTCTTAGTAGGTTGCCAGCAGGGTACTGTCAGTGTTAGTAGGTTGCTTCATTGCATTTCTCCCTTGGTACAAAGCAGATTTAAGATGCAAGTACCCAATGATGGAACCTGCTCAGAATACCCGCACTCAATACATTTGACTTGAGCAACAAAGCGACCACTATTAAAATATTTTTAAGGGTTTGAGCAGAAGGAGGAGGCAAAAAATAAACAAATGCAGGACTTTAGCAATCCTGTGGACAGAGGAGATTGTCAATAACGCAGTTTGCAATTTGCATCAATCAATATGAATTCCAATTAACGTTTAGGCATGTGAGTAATTTCTGACTAATGTAATTCATAATGCATGCGTACCATTTGAGAGTTTCAAGTAGATTGATGAAATATACGTTTGCTCAATTATACAATTGTTTATTCTTCGTATACGTTGCAAACTTCTAAGATTCCATTCTACTCGCACACACACCCATGTACCTTCAAAGATTGGTAAACATTTCTAAATTTTCCAAATGTTTACATTTCTTACACTTTAGGCCGTATCATAAAACGGTGTCCTTGTGCTCGCCCTAGGGATTTTTTTTTATTCTAAAAATATATATTAGGCATTGTATAAATCTCGTGGAGCAGAACGTTTCAAGCACATGCACAAATTTAGCAGCATGTGCTCATTACGCATTTATAGAACATTGGAATGTTGGGAGCTCAATTGTAGACTATGGAGTGCTCTGTGCTTCTACGGGCCGGTAAAGGCCTGCAGAGCAAAATTCCAATGTTTTACAAAGGCCACTCGGAGCTCGAGGGGATTTAAATACCCTCGATCTTCGAGAAGCCTTTGTTTTATTTGTTAGAACATTCTGCCCTCTAGTGGCAGAATGTTTTCATAGCCTTATAGCCCTTCGTAGCTGGGCTATACCGGCAACTAAAGTCTCTGTCCCTTGTTAAAGTCCCTCGCCTTTGGCTCGGGTGATTAACGCGGGAGCAGGCCTTTAATAGCCGGTATCGCCTGCTACGGCGGGCTATAAGGCTATAGTATATTTAGTAAAAGTAGAATGGCAATATTAAAATCCTTTTGCCAAATGCTTACACATGACAAATAGACAGAGCGACAAACACGACTTTCCATGATATGACAAAAAAGATGCTGCTAAGATGTGCTAAGCTGTTTGCAGATGAACAACATCCCATACTATTTCTCGTTCTCTTGTCACAGCTGAGAACATGAAATGTGCAGCTGAATTATTCTTCTGATTAGTCTATAAAATCTATAAGTGACTTTCATGAACTCAGAAAGCATCTCCTTTCACCACTCATACCCTGTTCACTGTGTCATCGAGACTGGACCTTCTGTGCCACCACCTGCAATTTTCAGAAGGATGGGTGGTTGTTGGAAATTGCCCTTGTTGCAGGGTTATCCCCAAATGATTTGCTTCTTCCTCCAATTTTTTCCTGAACTGCTGTTGTTGGTTTTAGGACCCCAGGCACTTTACCACTGCTATTCAGGGCTAAAGTGTATATGCTCTCTGTGTAAATTGTGTTATGGATTGGTGTTTCCGTGATTGGCATATTTGATTTACTAGTCACTGAGTGTGCCAGGGCCTGTAAATCAAATGCTATTAGTGGGCCTGCAGCACCAATTGTGCCACCCACATGAGTAGCCCTGAAAAGGTAAATTAGACCTCCCACTGCAGAGTCTGCATGCAGTTTGTAACTGCCATATCGACTTGGCAAGTGTTCCCACTTGCCAGGCCCTAACCTTCCCTTTTCTTACATATCAGTCACCCCTAAGGTAGGCCCAAGGTTCCCCTGTGGGCAGGGTCCAATGTATGTTAAAGGTAGGACATGTACTGGTGTGTGTGACATGTCCTGGTAGTGAATTACAGGGCAGTTCGTTTTTCACTATGGAAAGGCTATCTGTCCCATAGGAAAGCATGGGAGTTAATTTATGAAATCTTATAAATATATCTTCCCATTTGGACCAGATAAGAAAATAAAGTTTAGCATGCCTGAACTCAGAATGTAAAGATGCATCTTTTAGTAATGGCGATTTTTACATTCTGGTGCCGATTAGGATCCTGGAAAAAATGTCCCCAACCGAATTGAATCTGGACTTTTTTCCGTACAAATGGTAAAAGCGCCGTACAAACTGCCAAGTACGATTCGGATGGGAAAAAGTCCATACAAATCGCATTGGGAAAATTCCCCCACATGTCCTCGGGTCGGGAAAAGTCTCCGACACGTCCCCGGACATTTTTACGTACAAATGGGAAAACTGAAGTCCAAATGCGCAAGTACGATCCATCCCATCCATCCGATTGTACAACTGTATGGAAAAAAGACCGTCCGGAGCGAACT
Source organism: Triturus cristatus (assembly GCF_964204655.1). NCBI lineage: Eukaryota > Metazoa > Chordata > Amphibia > Caudata > Salamandridae > Triturus > Triturus cristatus. The sequence goes on along the minus strand of NC_140589.1, from coordinate 570,210,077 downwards.
CCCATAGCAACCATGGAGATGTCCAAATAAGTGCCCGGTACGCGCCGTACCCCCCCACCCCCCGTATGTTCGCGCCGTACCCCCAGCCCCCCCGCGGATGGGCACGCCGTACCCCCAGCCCCCCCGCGGATGGGCGCGCCGTACCCCCCAGCCCCCCGTATGTACGGAGCATACCCCCAAGCCCCCCGTATGTACGGAGTGTACCCCCATACCCCCCAGCCCCCTGTATGTACGGAGCGTACCCCCGTACCCCCCAGCCCCCCGTATGTACGGAGCGTACCCCCCAGCCCCCCGTATGTACGGAGCGTACCCCCGTACCCCCCAGCCCCCTGTATGTATGGAGCGTACCCCCACCCCTGTATGTACGGTGCGGACCTGGGGGTCCGCACCGTACATACGGGGGTGGGGCAGAACCTGGGGGTCCACACCGTACATACGGGGGTGGGGGTACGCTCCGTACATACGGGGGGCTGGGGGGTACGGGGGTATGCTCCGTACATACGGGGGGATGGGGGGTATGCTCCGTACATACGGGGGGCTGGGGTGTATGGGGGTACGCTCCGTACATACGGGGGGCTGGGGGTACGGGGGTACGCTCCGTACATACAGGGGGCTGGGGGGTATGGGGGTACGCTCCGTACATACGGGGGCTGGGGGTTATGCTCCGTACATACGGGGGGCTGGGGGGTATGGGGGTACGCTCCGTACATACGGGGGCTGGGGGTATGGGGGTACGCTCCGTACATACGGGGGCGGGGGGTACGGCACATACCGGGCCCCCTAATCAGCTCGCATCGCTGCGTACTTAGCTTTTCCGGCACTTTTTAGGTGCCGTAAAAATTTTCCCATCCGGCCTGCAGTCGGTGCGAATCGTAATTGCTGGTACGTAAAAACATGCCTAACTCCGTCCGGACGTCACGTCCGCGGTGTCCCGGATCACATTTGTATGTATTTTTCTGTCGGTTGGTTTTTTTCCGATTCGTACGGAAATGGTGTTTCCGTACGAATCGTAATTGCATGTTTGTAAAGTTTTACAACCCGGTACGAGTCGGATGGAGAAAAAGCTCCGACCCACGGTTTGTACCGGGTTTTTCCAGGATCGTAATCGGCCCCTCTGTGTTTGAAAATACCACTTTTAGAAAGTAGGTATTTTTTTGCTTAGCCATGCTGTGTGCCTCTGCTAAGATGTGTATTGACTGTCTGGCTTTGAAGTGACAGGGGCTGGGGATGTGCCGTGGCTCCAGAGAGTCTAGATGGGTCAGAGCTGGGCTGAATAGACCTGGGCTGCATTCAGAGTAGTGGGAGGAGTTGTCATTAGCACCTGCATGGGCCATGTCTGCCTTGGACAATGCTGTCTCCGCCTCCTCCTGGGAAGCTTGGCAAGAGAGGACCAAACTGGTTTGGACTAAGCACAGACACTCTCTGCCTGAGAGGACAAAGGAATTTGGAGTATAAATATTGGGGCCCTGACCCCAGAACTTTAGAACTGACTGGAATCAAGGAATCTGCCAAGAAGAAGAGCTGGAAGAGCTGCCAGGAGGAGTACTGCCCCTTTTCCGTGTTGTTGCTTTTTGGGGTTGGCCTGCAGTTGCTGTTTCTGCCTTGGGCAGTGAAAGGACTGGACTGAAATTTCTTTACTTGTGCTGAGTAGCTCCAAGGGCCTAAATTTGAGCTGGCCTCCTGTACTGAAGTCTAAGGGACTGCAAAGACTTCACCAACCTCTGAGTACCACTTCTGGAGCCGCTGTTTCAGTTGCCACAGAGAAGGGAACCCCAACCGTCTCCATCACTGACTCCGTTGCTGGCTCTGTGTCCTGACGGCACTGCAGACCGCACCGTCTGCATCTCGCACCGTAACCCTGGTCTCACTGACGATGATGACCGCCACCGCAACCGAGCCGCTGCTTGCACCGTGACCTGTGGGCATCGCAGTCTATACTGCCTCGCTTCGCTTTGCCATCCTGGTCTCACTGACGCTGTCACTGCTGCTGACTCGACACCTGTGACCTCATTGTGGTTTGGGGAACCGCTCGTAAAGTTTCACGATTCACTGTCTCGTCCCACACAGCTGTCTGGGCCGACCGACGCCAGCTCCCACAAACCTTCTCTGTTGCCTGCACCACAACCTGCCAACACCGCACCGAGCACCGTCTCGCCCTGCACCAAAAGTCTTGGTCTCACCGACGCCGTCTGTGCGATCATCACTGAGCTGCTGCCTGCACCACATCGAGAGGACACCACGCCCTGCACAGCTTCCATTTTGCAACGCAACCACGACGGTTGCCACGACCAGCTCGTACCCCCGTGTAAGCTGCAACGAGAAAGGTACTGTTACCAAGTCTGTTCACGCTTTTGCTGGCCTATATTGACGCGGTCAGCTGGAACTGTAAGACTATGGTATTTTCAGCATCGCGGTAGCCCCGGACGGAGCTACTGACTCGTATAAACTGTATTTTTGAGGTATTTCTGCAGTTTAGAAGACATCTTGCAAAGTATCTATTTTTCGATTACTGTATTGTGGATTCTTTATCATTTTTTATGTTGTTTTGAGTATATAAAAATATTGGATACTTTTCAAAAACTGATGTGGTGTCCTTGTAGTGCTTTCACTGTGTTACTTTTGGTTATGGGCAAATGGTTTACACACTGCCTCTAAGATAAGCATGACTGCTCGTGCCAAGCTACCACCTGGGTGAGCAAGGGTTATTTTAGGAGTGTAACTCCCTTATCCTGACTAGAAGTAAGGGTCCCTACTTGGACAAAGGTTTGAACCCCTGCCAACTAGAGACCCCCATTTCTAACAGTGGTATTTTCAGTCTCTCTGAGTGACAGAAGGACACTTAAGTTAACAGGACATAAAGGAGGTTAGTCACACACATAACTTTACACATTAATAAATCTGCACATGTTAAGCTACTCTTATGAGTAACTACTTTTTGTAATTTATCATATGCAATATATAGGTACTCCAAAGTGTAGACTTACACGCCGGATCCCATGAAATAGGTGGTGAAGTCAGTAAGCACATCAAATCACAAAACAGGGGCACCTTCCTCTACAAAAACAGTCCTGAGAGGCATTTTCCTCTTTCTACGTTATTCAGAATGCAGCACACATGTAATGAGGAAAAATGAGGTAAATACAAATATTTTTCCATGTTACGCCTGCTCTAAGGTCGTGGGGGGCGTAAGGTTTTGGCGCTGCCCCAGGTTTATGCGACTAAGTAAATCTGCGGCAGCATCAAAATTCATGGGATGGGTGTTGCATGGGAAAACCCAATGTAACGCCCATGGATGCCTCCTTGTAAGGCAAGGTAGTGACTTGCGCTGCTTTGTCTTAGTCCATATCGATAAGATAATGCAAAGACACGCTGAGTGACTTTGCATCACCTCATAGATTTGATTGGAAAAGCTTGCGCCACTGGAGGGCCCAAAAACGTGGCTCTCAGGTGGCACAAACCTCTCATAAATAAGCCCCTAAGCTTTAAAAAATGTTACTGCACTATTAACTATATTTTGTGTTTTTCTAAAATAAATTAAAGTACATTAAATTAAATTAAAATTACTTTTAAAGATGTTTTATACAAAATAAAGCGCATAAGGTTAGTATGCTATCACCACTGGAGATAGGGAACATCATATCTGTAACTTAGATGTTTAAACTTGCTGTAATATGGATACTGTCCATCATTAGAGGCTGTTCCCTAAATACAAGAGACTGAATCAGTTTATTTGCACGTCTAAACTGTGAAATGCTTAGGAAATGTGAGTAAGAACTCCATGGCAAGATTAGTGGTGGTTGAATAATTTTGCAATTAATTACGATATATTACTGGAGATTGGGAACATTGTACTTGCAACTTAGATGTACAACATCGTTGAAATATGGTGAATGTTCGTCATCAGAGGCTACTCCCTAGACACAATGTATATCCACAACAATAGTGGAATCGTATATGCAACACTCTCAATGTACTGTAATTTTGTCCTTTTGGCATTTTGAAGGGACTTAAGTTCACTGTCCTTAACTGTACATCCTGAATAGGAATTGTAGTAACATGTATGACATGTCACCATTTACATGATAATGCATGCCCATCAAGATGTAGGATGGAACAAATTTACTGTTATCAGATTATCATGTCTCATCTTTATGCATCTCCTTGTTCTACTGTTCTAATCACGGCTTTCATCTTTTCACTTGGGTGAACTTTTGGTTAACTTAGTATTCAGAATCAATAGCAAGCAGGATGGCTGCACCTCAAACGATTAGGTCCTTAGCTCATAATATGAGGCCTATGGATCATAACCTGATCCTCTGACTACTAGCCTATTACAAGATGGCCGTGTTTTTCTACACAAATAGACACGGGTAGCTTGTGAACTAAAAGTTGGATTTATAGATACAGAGTAGAATGGAGAATCTTCGAAGGTCAAACTTAACTAAATAGGTATTCATATCACACCTGTGACTTACTAGTCACTATTGTCATTTGACACACGTTGATTTGGACAATATCATATACATGACAAGATGGCGACACCATGTGGTAGGAAATGACGCAGATCGTTTACCACGCGGGTATACATAAGAGAACCAATATGGCGCCCACGCTGAATGCCACGGACCGGATACACGGCGGGAACGATTGTCTTTTTACGGTAAGTGTTGAGGATAAGAGAACGGTATGGGTAATGATGGAAGTATGCCATTGAACAATTGTATAGTTAAGAATAACCAACTTTGGGTAAGGAGAAGCCTACTTGGTTTTCTCATGGCTATTTAGAATAACTAGAAGGGTAATGTTACGAAGATAGCTTATGTAGTTCTACATTTCTTTATTCACAGATACAATGATACATTGACAGTATACCATAATCACTTGCAACAGTTGTTCTGGAATATTAGGTAAGCGACGTGTTATTATTGATAATTTCGATCCGAAATATATAATATGTGACAGTATGTAATTATAGATGTCTTAGAACTTTCAGATTACTTAGTCGCTAACTGGCTACAGTACCTAATATTATTTATGGGTACATTAAGATTACCTTTGAAGGTAAGCTCCTCCCTTTTTCTTATAAATATGAGGCAGGCATGCACAACTTAATAGCATCCAGTACTTAGTCATTTACGACATATCTTGATATTAAATGGCACAAGTGGTGACTTTATGCTTGATTTAAAGCAAATCGAGAACATTTCGGCACTATATCTTTCCTATTCTCTCATATCATTGATCTACTTTGTTTATATTACCGTCTTTAACTCGTTTCTTAACTCACAAGTCAACTTCGATACTTGAAATTTTGTGAGGGACGTTCATGGCACATCTTGGTGATGGATCCCGGTGATGGGACTGGAGAATTTATAATGTCCCTCCTTACTTCAATTTACTTGATCTTTCCCTAATCCTTACGATGCTCTTATCTTTATGTTTCAGCCCTGATGAAGTCTTGTTAAAATTTAAATAACAGATGAAACACGTGTTCGCAAGGAACTTAAAAGCAATGTAAAGTGTTTGGATGTTCGAATAAAGAACAGTGGATATTCTAGTTACAACGCATCATTTGACTCATTGAGTCCTTAGAGAATTCCAAATTAAGCACATGAAACGTGACCAATCCACCTTTGTGAAGGGTGTCCCACTGCTCAGCAACTGATGTTACTGCATTAAGGAACTTTTGATCCGTTTGACCTAAAAACATTTTTGGGTGCTAAAATATGCAAATGATGCTGCAAAGTGACTTATGTGGCAAGTGCAGCTATAATTATACAGAGAATGCTGTGGCCACTGAATCGTATAATTCCAATGGCCCAAATAAAGTGACTACCCTTGTCTGTTCTGGACATTATTGTGTTACCCTAGAATAAGGTTGCCTTCTTTGGCAATAGATATTTATCATGGTGGCTATTAACTCGAGGGTTAGCTGTATTTCGGCTGAAATTATGAGATCTAGGTAACTCTTTATTTTACCCCATTATGAACGGTATATACACCTTTGGCGTTTTAGCCAAGTTATTTAAAGATTTTTCTGTAGAAATTGACAATTTGGCTTACAATATTTTGAGGAATGGCTATCTTAGAGCCACCGCAACCCCGCAGAGATGCCGGGCCCTCTGATATTTTTTAATAACCACATATCATTTTAAAAGTTTACCAGAGTTAGTGTGGAAGAAGTGCATTTTGGGTCTATGCTTAGCCTGGGTTGGGGAGAGCGTTTGGATGATCTGCTCCATAAGAGGGAGCATTGGTGGTTCACAGTGGTTCGTATGTTTCTAGAAAGGTGTCGAGCGATTTCCACATCCCCCTAGATTATGGTTTTCAGGGAGAGTTTTGCAGGGTCGTGCTATCTGCTCCTCTGAGGTATGTCACCCAGTTGAACCAGCACCTGTATGATGTTTTGGCAGTATTTTTCCAGTTTGTCAGGACCAACTTGACGGCAGCGGTCAGAAGGAGGTCAAGGAGGTCCCTATCGTGTTGTGTGGGGAGATGTGCGGTTATGAAGGCTGTGGTAAGGGGGGTTATTGTGCATCCCAATGCCTTTTTAATAAAGTCAAAGATTTCGTCCCAGAACTTTTTGAGTTTGGGGCAGTAGTATATGAGATGCGCTAGATCTCCCGTCTCCCTGGTGCAGTTCCAGCATAGGTTGTCATCTCTGAGACCTAGGGCCTCATGTAGGTAGCATACCAGTTACCACTTCTAAAATACCGAACGATACCGAATCGGTATTTTAGAAGTGGTAACTCGTATGTAGGTAATGAGTCGGTATTTTTTACCGATTCGTTACAATTCGGTAATTACCGAATCGGTATTTACCGATTCGGTAATGAGGCATACCTTCCCATTGAGGGGAAGGTATGCCTCATTACCGAATCGGTAAATACCGATTCGGTAATGGTGGAGAAAATGCAAGGGTGGCAGGGTGTCACATTGACACCCTGTTGCACCCCTGATTCGGCCATGTGTGCACATGTGGCACACAAACATGCCCTAAGGGCATGTATGTATGCCACATTGCACACTGCTACGCGCTTCAAAATGCATACACACATACATTAATTATTTACCACCAACTATAAGTTGGTGGTAAATACCGACTCCTAAACACACACACACACTCCCCCTACATATCATTTCTGAAATCGGAATTTACCGATTCGGTAAAATTACCGAATCGGTAAAATTACCACATCGGTAACGTTACCGATTCGGTAATTTTACCGATTCGGTAGTTTTACCGAATCGGTAAATTCCGATTTCAGAAATTGACCCCCTACATACCAGTAGCCAAAATACCGGTCGGTAACGGTATAATTACCGAAAATCGGCCGTTACCGACCGGTATTTGGCTACCTACATGAGGCCCCTAGTGATGCCAGCCGGGCGGGTGTCCAGAATGTTTTGTGCAGGAGCCAGAATTTTGTCTCTACTTTCTTTCTACACTTCTCTATCCTTATTCTAACCTAGTTGGCAACACAGAGGGCTCCAGATGGATAAGATTAAAGAGGGCAATTTGAACTGTTGTTAACAGCAATTAAGCTACTATGTAATTATTGCTCCTCTATGCTTTTTGATGTGAAGATATGTAATGACCAACTGGAACTCTCTCCTGCAATACGAATGTACCTGTATTTGTTGACAAATTATTTTTAAAAAAAGAAATAAAAAAATAAAAAAAGTTTACCAGACATAAATAATATAAATATATCTCACTCAATTCATGATTCTCCTTTCGTCCAGCTGAAGTGCGTCACATATTTATTGTCTTTTCCACATGAATACTGCTGTAGCTTTATTGCAATTCCAAGAACAATAATCAATCACTTAGACACCATGGCAGAGTGAAACTCCTTTTTGAAAGTCAAGCAGCAGAACATAAGAGCCTATATACTTGGCTAGGCATTTGCACAGCTTGTCGCCAAACGCTTGACATGTACAACTTATAGTTATTTTGAAGTTTTGTGCATGTTGGAGAATGAAAGACATAACTTTTAATTTGACACTTGTTGGGTTCTGTAGTGAACGGCCTTTGGTTGTGGTCTGAATCTCAATTAGATCTCTCGGTTTATGGTATTCATGTTTTTAGTAATTTTTATCTGTAATTACTCACGTTAATATTTTCCTCTTATTATTTGTATTCATGCATTTTTTTGTGTTTTGTGAAAATGAATCCTGAAGCTAGTATATTGCCACCTTTTATTTAATTCATAAAGGTACACTCACAATTGAATACATTAGGGGCCTCATGTAGGTAAATAAATTTTACCGGTTCTTAAATACCGAGCCGTACCGAATCGGTAAATTAGAATCGGTAAGTTATATGTAGGTAAAAATTCGGTAACAGTTACCGATTCGGTAACATTCGGTAATTACGAATCGGAATTCACCGAATCGGTAAATACCGAGGTGGTATTTACCGATTCGGAAAATACCGAGGTGGTATTCACCGAATCGGAAAATACCGAGGTGGAATTTACCGAATCGGAAAATACCGAATCGGTATGTACGGATTCGGTAAATACAATCACATGACTTGACGAAACAGCTAATCCAGTGCAACGACAGCCCACCCAACCAGGAAGTGCCCACACCCAGGCAGGTGTACATAATTAGCCGAAGTGGCCACACCCAGGCAGGTGTACATAATTAGCCGACCCTGGAGAGGCTTGGAGTGCAGAGGAGAGGCAGGGAGCCTTTGCATGTGCGAGCGGGTAAACGAACAGCATGTCCAGCCAGAGAACACAGAAAGACGGAGGGGAAAGGAGGAGGAAGCTGAAATTTAGCCCCAAGGAACTCCAGGTGCTGGTGGAGGAGGTGGTGAAGCAGCACCAGAAGCTGTTTGGAAGGCAATCCCTGCAAGTGCCTGAGGTGGAAAAGCGCAACATATGGCTGGCCATCCAGGCGCAGGTCAATGCCGTGGGAGTGACCCACAGGGACATTGAGGTCCTCAAAAAGCGATGGTATGACCTCAGGATCGTAACCAAGAGAAAGATGGGCGACATCCAGAAGGAGGCCAGCCAGACCGGAGGTGGAACCAACAGGGCACCTGCCCTCACCGAACTGGAGGAGCTGGTGGCGGCCACAATCGAGCAAGAGAGCGTCGTGGGTCTTGGGGACGCCGACAGTTCTGCCAGAGCCGCAACACACCAAGGTAAGACGAAAGCACAGCAATGTAGCCCCCCCTACCCCTATCCCACATCCCCCAATTGTGAAACGATAATCACACTGCAGTCCACACGTGTCAGTGCAGACAGGCAATGCATTCCGGGAGATGTAGTCAGGGCAACACTAACCATGACGTAAATGTTACAGGGCAACAAGGCATGTCACGCACTCGAGGCACAAGGAGACAGGGGACATATTGGAATGTGAAATGATTGATATTGACGCTTGCAATGCAGCCCTTCGGGGACACTGAGCCAATGTTGTATTTCTGTCCACAGATGTGACATCATGCAGGACAGGGCATGCTGCAGGAGAGACGGCACACCGGCCACATAAATCACCTCCAGCCAGCACAAGTTCAGACCAGGGAGCAGGCCCACTGGCAGCCGCACCACCAACACAGCCAGCCTCGCCGCACACAGAGCCAGCATCACCTCACCGAGAGCCAGCATCACCACCACCAGAGCCAGCATCGCCACTCATGTTCGAATCACCGGCCACATCTCCGCTTGCAGGTGTGAGAATGAGGAGGCGTCCAGCAGCCAGGCTACGAGCCCTAGACACCTCGTCAGACGACAGCATGGGCCCAGAAGACCGCACCGGGCCCCAGGAAGGGAGCCATGCCACTGTACCCCACACCTCACAGGCAGCACAGACGGAAGCAAGAGGGCGCCGCAGGTCGCGTGTCCAGAGTCCACCAGCACCCACTGACGGCCATGGTGTCTTCTTGGGGCTCGAGGGCCAAATGTTGAAGCAACAGCGCCTGCAATCAAAGGCAGTCATGTCAGTCCAGAGGCACATGCGGGTGATGAAGACAACATTAGTCAACATGGACACTAACATTAGCGGCATGGCTGCGGGCATTCGGGACATGTCCCAGTCAATCCAGCAGTTGTGCAGCAAATTAGATGCTGACATCGAAGCACGGCGCCGGGAACGCCAGAGAAGGGACACTACCAACAGGGCACTCAACCGTCTGGCAACGGCGACTTCTCTACTGTGCCGGCGCTCTGTGACGATGCAGGAGGGCCTAACACAGTGCTGCAGCGACCTGTCTCGGGGGATGGTGCAGGTGACAAGTGCACTAGGGGTGCTATTGACTAGTCAGGCGTCGACAACTGCTGCAGGGGATGCTGCGGAGAGCATCGACACCAGCAGCAGCATCACACCCCCCGTCCCAGAAGCACGCAGGAGCAGCAGGCGCCTAGGGGTTGGCACTAGTGAGGATGCACAGGCCGTGCAATCCACCACTGCAGCGCGTATGCGCAAACATTGATGTTGCCCTGCTTATCCACTTGCCATTGGGTGACGTAACCCTGGACATACTCATTGTATAGATGGCATATTGCCAGATTGGCCTGTTATTGTGTTCATGGCGTGGTGCCACATTAAAACTACGTCATGACTTCTCACAACTCGCTGTGTCCCCTTACTTACTCAGAAATAGTTGCATGTGATCTCTGCCCGTCTCTCTCTCCCATCTGTTGCAGTTGGCACTCTGGCTGCGTTGCCCTCTGGCTGGCCTGACTCATCCTCGTTGTCCTCAAAATATGTTAGTTCCACACCTGTACCTTTTTTCGTGGCAAGGTTGTGCAGCATTGCACAAGTGGCAATAATCTTGCAGCAGGTGATGGGTTTGTACTGGCGTGCGCCTCCGCTCTTGTGCAGGCAGCGGAACCTGCTCTTCAGTAGTCCGAACGTGCGCTCCACCACATTGCGTGTTGTTTTGTGTGCCACGTTGTATCGTCTCTCACTCTGGGTTGCTGGGTGTAGGTAGGGAGTGAGGATGAATGACCGGCATGCATATGCACTGTCGCCTGGATGAGTAAAAGGGAACCATCAGTCACATGCCTCTATACACTATGATTTGCAGGTTTCAAGGGGCGTCACTGTTACTCACCTAGCAGGTATCCCTCTCCGAATTCTCCGGCACTCAGTCGTGTGTAGATCCCACTATTCTGGAAGATGTAAGAGTCGTGGGTGCTCCCAGGAAACTTTGCTACAATATCTGTGATGATGTTCCCTGCATCACAGATCACCTGCACATTGATGGAGTGGGTGGACTTCCTGTTCCTGTAGATGTGCTCTGTATCGGCTGGTGGACAGATTGGGATGTGTGTACCATCAATACAGCCGAGGACATGGGGGAACTGTGCCATGTGATAAAAGTCAGTTTTTGTTTTCTGCAGTGCAGCCTGTGTGTTTGGGAAGCTTATGTAGTGGTGCATTCTCTGCATCATGGCATCCAGGAACTTCCTGAAGAAACGTGACAGGCAACTCTGGGATACCCCACCCACCGCAGCTATCACCACCTGATAACTGCCGGATGCCAACAGATGTAGGCTGCAGAGCACCTGCACATGTGGGGGTATGGCGTGCGCCCTTTTTATTGGCTGGTCCAGGAGTGGGTTTAGGTCCCTGATTAAGTCCATGATGGTTTCGGGGTGTAGCCTGTACCTCTCATGTATCTCTGCATCAGTCAGCTGGAATAGTGTGATGCGCTGTCTGTAGATTTGTTCCTCCCGTCGCCACACCCTCAGTCCTGCTGCCTGTAGACGTAGGCGCCTTGCAATGACGTACATAGCGGCCATGTTGTCCACGCTGTTGCATTTTGGGTTTGCTAATATGCATTGTTGATGGTTACCACCTGCTTTCAATCCGTGTTAATTACCGACTCTTATTTACCGATTTTCCTGGATTTCTTAATTACCGAGTGCTCCTACATGTCATTTTAAATTTTACCACTTCATATTTACCACTTCATGTTTACCGATTCGTTAATTATGTCTTCGGTAAATATGAATCGGTATTTTGGAATTCGGTAAATCTGATTCGGTATTTACCGCCTCATATTTACCGAAAAGTGGTTTTTGGACTCCTACATCTCACTTGTCTGAATACCGGTCGGTAACGGCATATTTACCGAAAATCGGCCGTTACCGACCGGTATTTGGCTACCTACATGAGGCCCTATGTGTTTTAGTGTTAAAAGACGCTCTAAATAATTCATCAGTCATACGCAATACACTCATATTACATTAGAGTTTTAGTGCACGTGCAAATGTTTAAAGGTTCATGAGGAAAACGTCCTTTTTAATTCTCCTGCGGCGTATCGTATCAGATTGCACAGCATTTAGCCAAGCAGCCATGATTGACAACATCAAAGATTACAAAAAAAATACCTACTTTCTGTATTTTTCCATACTTGAAAATAAAAACCAAACAGAGAAGTAGATGCCTTTATCTAGCTGTAAAAAGCAGTACAAATTAAAAATTGTGAGCCTTATAATCAAATAGGGCGTCCATTTTAAGTAAAGGTAAAAATATGTTTAACGTGTTATACCATGCACTGCTTTTAGATTTTGCAAATTCATTCTTCTATAAATGCATTGGCAAAACTAGCATGCCATAATTATTCCAGTTTATCTTAAAGTGAAATACTCCCTCTTTGTGCCCAGCTATAGGAGCTATCACTGTCTCAAGGCCTAACTATTGTACATACCTCTCTTGCATGAAGAGTTCTTGCCCAACCTTAGCAAAACTACGATCAAATGAAAAATTCCATTGATTACTGAAAAAGAGGTGCAGGAGGCACTGCACAAAATAGTATTATTGGTTGAAGGGGGTGGAAGACCATAAAGCAAAACCACAATCCTTGTCAGAGTAAACATTCACTAAATTATCCAATGCTAGCTTGGCATGAAAGCGGTTAGGCATAACTTAGAGGCAATGTCTAAAGTATATTTGCAGTATGTGGAGAAAAATGGTCAAGGTAGTTATTTCTTTTACAAAATAATTTAGAAAAACATAATACGAAAAACAGTTCACCACTTGAAATCGATTCAAAATTCAAAGGACAGGAATTTAATTTCTATAAGGAATAACAGCATTAAATGCGATTGTCAATCAAAGCATTAATGGGTTGAAATGCATTAGTTACAAATACATTGATAGTGCATACAGTATTTACAGTGCAATCAACGTGAGAAGAAAGAAGGATGGGGCAATGGTAGTGAATTGGTAGGTGAGGGACAGGGTAAAGGTGAAGTGACAAGGACACAATTACAAATATGTACATGATGACCTTTACAGCCTAATACAGGTCAGTTTGTTCCCATATATACAATGCTCATAGAAACATTTTTGATTAGATTCTTCCAATCTATGAGTTTGTAAATCAAATGGTCTACGTTTCGACCCCAGCAGGATGGAGGGTGAGTGGTGTCCTCACTTCGGGGTCTTCATCAGGACAGTTATGCAAGTGAGCACCTAGAAATAATGAATACTGGTTCAGTGCAAAGTAAGTAGCAGAGGTGAAAGGTCTAGTAGGTGAAGAAATGATCAGCTACTTGCATAAGGAAGGACAGACACGTACGATCCTTAATGGGCTCTCAGGGGGCTCCTGAAAATCTAACGGGAGACATGTTGTTTATTAAACACATGTCAGAGCGGAGTTAATCCAACATATATGTAAAAGACAGAAGGGTGGTACACTCACTTCTGCACTTTTCCTGGCATGCGGGCTTTTGACATCATACCCTAATGAGATGTACATATCCCTGACGACCGCTTTCTTACCTATCTCCCGCCTTTTCTAACAGACTCTTTTCTTGGATTCATTCCGTTCCAGTATACCGGCTTTGGAATCTATGATGAGAGCTCTTGAGAAAAGATTACATCCCGTTAACGTCCCCACTGAATTCATAGTGCAACTACTTGAAGTGGCAATGACTTTGTCTTTCAAAATGAATTCTTCATACAGAGCAAAGGTGTGGCGATGGGGGAGCCTTCGTCCCAGACCTAGCGATACTTTTCATGGACGACTTTGAAGAAACCAATATACTATCATCGGATAACCCATTCTGGAACAACATCACTGAAAGGAGAAGATATATAGATGACGTTCTCCTCATTTGGACGGGAGAAGAGAATGAACTCACAAGCTTCTTCACCTGGTTGAACTCCCGCTCTGATGACATCAAGTTCACTATGCAATATGACAGACATACTATTGACTTCCTTGACATCAGCATAAAAACAAAAGACAACCACCTCTACACCACCCTCTACAGGAAACTGGCGGAACGGAACACACTATTAAGATACACAAACCACCACACCAGAGGACTTTGAGATAATCTCCCATTTGGGCAGTTTCTCCGCATTCGGAGAAACTGCTCGCTAAAGGAAGATTTTTTTAAGGAATCAGATGACTTGATCACTCGCCTCCTTGAAAGAGGATACCCTAGACGACTAGTAAAAATACCTAGAAAGAGAGCGTGGTACAACAATAGAGATACTCTAATGACACCCAAGCAACGCATTACAGGCCTAGACAAAATGACATGTGTTACCACATATTGGACACTGGGGACTGATAGCAGACACTATAGAAACACAGGCCAAAAACATCAAGGACCAAGTTGTTCGTTCATTACTTGACATGCCATCTAACCTCACCATTCAAACAATGTGGAATTTACCTGAAATATGGGGTACTACAAGTGCCCAAAATGCAAGGCATGCCCAATGTGCATTGAAACCCCCCAAAAATATCAATAAAACAATCAAACCATTAATCTGAAAGCCCACACCAACTACAATACCTCAAACTGATCTATGCCATTTTATGCCCCTGTAACCAACTATATGTGGGGCAAACGCATCAAAAAGTAAAGACACAAATCCTACAACATTGTAGCAGGATCAGATGCAAGACGGCGGGAGCACCCCTTGTGGAACATTTCAGTAACCATGTGCATACTCCCGAATCTATCAAATGGGTAGTGCTGGAGAAGGTGACACTTGGCCAACGAGGAGGGGATATATGCCCTATCCTTAACATTAGAGAATGCAAATGGATGCACCTACTGGACACAGTGATGAATGGTCTCAACAAACAAGATGCCACCTATGCACAAATGGCTGGTTTACATGCAGAATAGAGTGACCATACCGACCCCTGCAACTACTAGCATACATAGGATCTACACTCATTACATATCCTGTATATTACATATGTGCCGTTTTACACGGAATGGCCGGTATTAGTTGAAAAACATGATGTTACTTTAACCACCTAGCCTCTCTCTATCCTAAGAGATTCCATTTCTAATTAAACATCAAACTATTTTAATGTACATATAATGTGTAATAATGTAAATCCAGTATATGATTAATATGCTATTTTGCACAGAATGGCTTGTATCAAAAAATATGATGCTACTTCAACCATCTAGCCTCTCTCTACCCTAAGAGATTCTTTTTCCAATTCAATGTACATTTAGTGTGGAATAAGGCATAATTGCACTTCTCTCTACCTATTCATTCACTGCAAAATCTAATGTTGAAAACGATACGCATTATCTGTAATGCGAGATACATATTGCTTACAATGTAAATTACTTAAAATGTATACTTACTGTGCGCCTAATATGTTTCTAACCAATGATTTTGGTGTTCATTCCGTTTATAGAACAGGCTCTATGTTAATATATGTTGCCTGGCATTTGGACAAAATTTGTTACATGGAGAGGTCGCTATGAACAGACATTACAAATATTGACTATTACACCGCCAGAGACCCTCACGCATCAGTAACCTTGCTGGCTACTACCACGCCACATTTATATACACAAAATAATTCTTGCACATAGTCAGGGACCCCATCATTTGTATTGACAGGCACCCGCCCTGTCAACGAATTATTTACCAATAATTTTCCTTGACAACGTGCTCCTGCACGCCCCCTTGCCCGCGATTGGCTAGACGTGGGGCGGGCCCCCAGGAACCATCGAGTGGCTGCACGCACACCGTATTTTTCACTTTCATTTAGCGTGACCACACCGAGCCGGCTCATTGTTTGAACTGACAGGCCGCGTGAAGGAGGTAAGCACGTAGAAATCTAGCTCGTTGCACGTTTTCGGTATCTTTTAAATTGACTCCGTTTTAACACCACTTTTAATGTAAATATCTGCCGTCAGTAGAAAGCGGCTGATGCATTTCTTTCCTTTTGTAACAGCACACCAATGTATTTTACCCATTAGAGCACTTGTTAACCATTCCTGACACTATCGTATATGGTAACTCCGTTACGAGCCGATCTCAACCACATTTGTGATAACAGGCGCATTCTCTTCAATTGTTCGCCCGCGGGCCTTTGCTTTCGCCGCATGAGACATTTTGAACACCATCCCATTTTGCTTCTAACATTTAATGATACTATCATTTTATGTAATGCCGTGTTCTCTATCTAACCACCCAGCGCACTTTTGACATCATACCCTAATGAGATGTACATATCCCTGACGACCGCTTTCTCACCTATCTCCCGCCTTTTCTAACAGACTCTGTTCTTGGATTCATTCCGTTCCCGCATCGGGAGATTGACTACCCCGCATGCCAGGAAAACTGCAGAAGTGAGTGTACCACCCTTCTGTCTTTTACATATATGTTGGATTAACTCCATTCTGACATGTTTTTAATAAACAACATGTCTCCCGTTAGATTTTCAGGAGCCCCCCTGAGAGCTCATTAAGGATCGTACATGCCCGTCCTTCCTTATGCAAGTAGGTGATAATTTCTTCACCTACTAGACCTTTCACCACTGATACTTACTTTGCACTGAACCAATATTAATTATTTTTAGGTGCTCACTTGTATAACTGTCCTGATGAAGACCCCGAAGTGAGGACACCACTCACCCTCCATCCTGCTGGGGTCGAAACGTAGACCATTTAATTTACAAACTCATAGATTGGAAGAATCTAATCAAAAATGTTTCTATGAGCATTGTATATATGGAAACAAACTGACCTTTATTAGGCTGTAAAGGTCATCATGTACATATTTGTAATTGTGTCCTTGTCACTTCACCTTTACCCTGTCCCTCACCTACCAATTCACTACCATTGTCCCATCCTTCTTTCTTCTCACGTTGAGAGCACTGCAAATACTGTATGCACTACCAATGTATTTGGAACTGATGCATTGCAACCCATGCTTTGATTGACAATTGCATTTAATGCTGTTATTACTTATAGAAATAAAATTTCTGTCCTTTGAATTTTGAATCGATTTCAAGTGGTGAACTGTTTTTCGTATTATGTTTTTCTACATTATTTTGTAAAAGAAATACCTACCTCCACCATTTTCCTCCACATACTGTATTATTGACCCAGGCCGGGTAGTTTTTTTGAGGTCTGCCCTGTGAAAACTTAAAGTATATTTGCAGCACACCAACAGAAACAAAGTGAAAACACCACGCAAGAAAAAATCCAAAACAGTTTAGAAAAATAGAGAAGGTTTTGATAAATAAATGACACCAAAACAAATTAATCCAATCAATAGAACCAGAGTTATGAATTTTTTGTTTTTTGTGAAAATCTAGCACCTAAGAGATAAAAGAGCCAGTCATGGGTATCTATTCATGTTAGACTGGGTCAAAGTGAGAAATTAAGGTTTACGTGATGGACCGTGGGTCAGATACAAGGGGAGGATTGGGCCAAGTCTCAGTCTACCTTTGGAAAATTTCCTGTGAAGAGTTTGGCAGAGCAAGGCAGTAGACTGTGTCTGAGCAGTTGAGTCATCAACACTGGGGACCCGGAGCTCGAAGTCTCGGTGAAGCCTATAATGATGGTGGGAAAATGCTCAGTGTGGGAAAAGCTGGATTTCCATTAGAACTAACCTGCAGGCTGTATCCTAAGAGGGCGCCACAAAGCTGTATACCTTCGCCGAGAGGTCCCGCTGAACTGGTTTGCAGCTATGGAGAAGAATGTAGCAGGAACTACTGCTAAGTCAGCTAGACCGGCAATGCACCGTGGTAGGATTGGCTAGCAGGTAGGTCCTGGTCTTCTGTCGGTTCTCCATAAAACATTTGTAAAAACATTTTCTAAATCCCAGTTTTAGAGACGCATCACCAACACCACTACCAAGGCTCCGGAACCTTGGGGTTGTCACTTCAAAGGTTAGGACTCACTCCAACAAAGTTCAAACTACAGCAGCTTGTTATGTCCCTGTGCTCACACATGAGGCCAACCATCTAGCCCTTGGAGACACCTCAAGTAGTATTGGATTCAAGGGGATTTTCCCATTCTCCTTGAAAAATCAAGGCAGTTCATTCATGCAGCAGGGCAATTCTCTGGTAGCAGCATGGCAGTCCTCTGGTGGCAGGGCAGTCCTTTTGAAGTCTTCTACAGGTCCAGTAGTACACTGAAGAATTGTTCTGATGGTCCAATATTTATACCTGGAACCTGCCTTTGTGTGTAGGTGAGCACCCCGTCCTACCCCCACATCTGGTTTTAGACAGTTATTCTCTTCCGGTTTCAAGGCCCCAAGAAGTCTGGGGATAAAAAAAGCTAATGCAAGGTTCCTTTGTGTGTGCTAGAGGAAAGCTCTTTGAATTGTAAGCAGAGTAGGGAAAAGCTTCACCTCCAGCCATCCTAGCTGATGGCCTAGCCTGCCCACATCTAGTCCCCTTTTGAGTCATTGCCTGGGAGGAAAATGCAATGCCCAACAGCAGAGACATTCACAGACATGTGACCAAGGACACTGGGAGAGGCACACATTGGTTAGAACAGGAACATGGCAACTTTTTAAAAGTGGTATTTTTAGAAATGTGACTTAAAATCCAACAGTACCATTAAAGTGGATTTTAAATTTCAAATAATTTGAATCTAAACATGACATGATCTACCTCCTCCCAATTCAAAGTTGGCACTTATTAAATGTAATAAGGTAACCCCGTGTTAGTCAATGGGAGGGATCGGCCATGCAGCAGTGAAAAACAACTGTACCAGCAATGTAGGTTATATTTGGGAGATGGCATGTCTATGTCTATGGGGAGAGGAGTTGGCCTAACGGCTAGGGCGGTCGACCTAGAATCTGGGGAACTGGATTTGAGTCTCTGCAATAACCCTGAACATCCTGTGATTCTGGGAAAATCACTTAATCTCCCTGTGCCTAACAAAAATGAATGTATCATCATGTAATGCAACTGGTGCTATGTAAAGCGCTCTGATACCAGATTCGGGTCAAGTTTGCGCTATATAAAACTCTATAAAATAAAAAAAATATGCGGGGGGGACACTAATATCCTGTTATCTTCCTCTAGATCCTGGATTCCGTCCCTTTGAGGTCCCCAAGTTTAGAGATACCCAGGATGTTCCACAGCCGATGTTCAGGTACCTCTCACAGTTTTTCCAATCTAGCCAAGTTCCATAATGGTGTCTCCAAGGTCAGGTGGTCATTTCAGTCTATCTTATGCAACACCTGTTTCCATATCTAGCCCACCATTCATGGGCTCCAGAAGTGTAACGATTCCAGCACTCAAGATCCTGATTAATCAGGACTCAGAACGCTAGTACGTGTATTACGGCATATGTGGTACATAGCGTGAGACATATGTGGGTGACAGGACACATTCAGTTAATTATTTTATTTTATATTCCTATGCCAGTCACATTGTATTGGTACATTGTACTGTGTACTGAAAGCAGATCAGTGCAGAGCAGATGATATTGGGTACTAAAATCACATGAGTGCAGGGCAGGTGATTAGAGCAGATGATCAGGCCACGTGTCAACAATAATTGGAAACCTTAAATGCCTGCACGAGTTGACTATCAGGGAAACACCCATTACTCATGTCGGGCATGAGTCAGCACCTAACACGAGTCCAACTGTCAAAACAAATAACCGCTGCCGTGTTTTGCATACACATGGGCAGCGGGTACAGCAGGCTATAAATAAGCGGTTCTCTTTGAGAGCAGTGCTTGGCCTCGTCTGTACTTCGCTTACCTGAACTCCAGTGACGTATCTGCAGGATTCAGCATCTTCCTCCTTGCACAGCAGGCTGCCTGTCTTCTTGGGATGTTTCTCTCTGGCTTACGGTTCCTGACTCGGACCTGCAAACCAAAAAGAAAAAAACGTGAGTCATTACTTAAGAGACGCTTCCCAAAGCAAAAGGGAAAAAGTATTTATTTTCTTTATGGATGCATGTGTAGAGAACTAACAATTTATTGACTTTTCAACATCGAAACAATTTGTTTGTTTTGTGGAGCAATCTTATAGGCCTCATTTTGGGAGATAAGAATCTCCAATAGTCTGCCTTTGTTACATTTACTTATGAACTCAGCAAGGAATCCTTGAACCCTAGGTGCTCTTTGCTGACATTTCATCAGAATTCTAAGTTGAACATTATTATTTATTTTGTGGAAGTGTTAGAACAGGAACAAATATTCCTTACCAGTACTGAGAGTGTGCCTTCTTATGCAGTAATCTTTATTGTTATTTTGCAGCAGTATAATGCCACAGTATTATGAATGAATGATCATATAATACTCTACAGTGAATGTGGTCTAATGCCTTGTTCCCCCATATTAAAGCAGTAAAGCATGAACTCTGCCAGGCATGTAGTAACCCTTATTAATCCATGTTAGAATTATTCCACATTAGTGAATGATACCAATAATACGATCCACTTTAAACCAAGTTTGAGCGCACGTCACGTTTACTTTCAGACAAGATACCAGTTACAAAGAGGTTTCCAGGGCTCCAGTGTTTCTTTTTCTCTCTCACCCCAACCCCCTTCCCCTTGGTGCCACTCACAGCTCAGTGTATGTACCTAAAAAAACATGGTAGCTTAAAAGGGTTCAAGGAGGTATCGGATCCTATCATCTCCAGAAAGGAAGACCTGGAACTTCAGGTGAGTGGTCTTGACAAGAAGGTGTCAGATTCTATCCATACCGTATAGTTTCCTCACATATCCTTAGGGCTATTGCCCTTTGGTCTGCAAGCATAGAGGGTTCCCTCTGGTCCAAAAATGACCAGTCATTTACCACCGATAATTGAGCTGCCCATTAATATCGATGTTGGTCTGTGACTGCTATACACCCGTCCATTGGTATTTCTGGTCAGAGTGGAGAGGGCTATTTCGGGTCTACCACCAAACCACTGCAGGTTTCTAGTTTCTGCCTCTACCACCCTGATAAAAGTATCAGGAACCATATTTGGTGAATTTTGTAGGATGTACACACACTTAGGGAGGTATATCACTTCATATGCTGCGTCTCTGCCCAGCTAGAAGAGAGGAAGGCTACTCCAGTCCGCTACCATACCATGGTATCGGTCAACATCCAGTCCAAGTTACATACATAAAATATTTCCAAGTCCTTAGTGATGTATAGCCCTAAGTATGTGAACAGCAACTCTTCCCATACTCAGAAATCTGACTATTTAGCCAATGGGTCACAGGATGTAAGAGGGAAAGCTATTGATTTTCCCCAGTTGATCCTGATTCCTGCAAATAAATCAAAGATGCTCAGGATCTCGAACACTCTCGATATGGAGTTATCTGGGTCAGCCAGATAGAGTATGACATCGTCCACATAGAGGGAGAGTACATCTTTGCAACCACTATCTCATCTAGGTCCTTTAAATGAAGCATCTACCCTGATCCAATTCACCTCGGGTTCCATGCTATAGTAAGTAATAGGGGACATCCCTGGCATTTGCCTCTACTAAGACAGAATTCATCTGAAAGAGTGCCATTCACTCTTGCTCTCGCCATAGGTGTCGAGTATAGAAGGCCCACTGAGTTCAAAAAGGTCTCTCTAATAGCTGAATGAGGCACAGTCACTCTAGGGAGTCAAAATCCTTCTCAGCATCAACTGCCAAAATTGTTGCTGGTTCCCTTAAGCTATGACTATGGGTGACACATCTGAACCAGCACCTGTGTTTATACTGGGTGTATATATAGCAAAAGGAACAATTGATGGACGGAATGCTGAACAATGCAAACATTCATCCCCAGTTACAAAGATATGGGTTTAATCCATTGTTCTTTTGCGTACCACGCCACCACAGCCATATGCAAATCAGTCTTGACCCTGCTCCTCATGGAACAGACCAACCTGAACTGCCAAGCCAGGTCCTCCCTGGACCAGAAACAAGCATCCTGGAACTGGTTTCGGAGAATCACCCTTCATAAGCCAGACTAGCTTGAATCCAGTGGCTCAGTGAGCACAGGACCCATGTCTGGGCATACCCTTCCAGGGTGGATGTATAGGGCATAAAGCCTGATTGATCTGGTGCCACAACACGGTTGAAGACTTGAATGAGACGGTTTGCCAGGACATTTGATAATGTCTCAATTTCAATATTTAATAGTGATATTGCCTGTTAGATCCCTGGTGATTTCCCCATGTGACTTTGAATCATAAAACAATGTCCGCAATGGTGGAACCACTCTACTCTTGACACATTTGAATAGCTACCGGGGGAAACCATTTGGTTCCAGCGTCCTCTCACTTCTGAGTTGTGAGATGGACTTACCTTTGTTTGTAATACTGGTCTTGAAAAACAGGCTATCAGATCTCCCCAAAGGGGGGACAGCTAGGAAACTAGACAAAACCTTTCCATCCAGCTGAAGGAGACGCGGGTTGTAGAACTCATGCAAAAAGTGTGCAAACGTCTGTCCTGTGCCCTCCGCTGTATCAGTCAGTGGATTTCAGAGAACCCAATGCTGTACCCCCTCTGTCCAAGCCAGCCAGGTCAACAGTTTCCCTGTCTTGTCTCTAAGTTCATAATTCCTACTCTGCTTAGCCCTATATGGATTTCAAAGTCTAGGCCCTCTATGTAAGTTGCCTTCACCCACTTTATTTTTGCTCCTAACTCCAGTATTTTGGCTTTCCTTCCCTGTCTCTTCACTACAAAATGGAAAATGATGTGGCCTCCCAGAGAGTCACATCTGGGGCCACCAACACCTTATTTGTCTGAAAGTAGCTGGAGGTTTTCTCCTGCATCAGTTTCCGGGTGGCCCAATCAATTAACTCCCAAGGGCACAGGTACCAACCCGAACTGGCATTTCACCTGGGCACCAAAGTTCAATAAGAAGTGGGGAGTGGTCTGAAATGCCCCTCTGTAAATAAGCCATGTTACAAGATCTGTGACACTGAGGTGTAGGCATGAGGAAATACTATAATCATGTCAATGAGCACACCACATTAGAGAAGCAGGAATGCGGCCGGATCCCGTGAGCTCAGCCAGCCATACGTCTATTAATATTAGAGCATCTACAAAATTATGAATACATACATCTTCCCTGAGTGGCCCTCCTGTGTGAAGTACTCTATCTGTAGCCTTCTGTAGGGTCAAGTTAAGGTCCCTCCCATGACCAACAACGTGTCACAGACTGTCCACCTAAAGGCCCGAGGGGAGGTACCAGAAAACCACCACTAACCATTTCCATTCTACCCACCCTCTGCAGCTGCCCAGCAACGCAGTGGGTCCACCCTTGTTTTCACCACCGGGTAGGGTAGGGGCCTACGATCAAGTTTCCCTTTCCCTCTAGATTCTGTACAGTAGTCAGCATGAGCCAAGGTTTTGTAGCGGCCCCTTCCCAAGAACCCACAGTTATCGCCTGCCAGACGTGTTTACTTCAGAAGTATGGGTTTGGGGACCGCTGAACAAGGTATTTGAACTCCACCCCATTTCAATTTATTGAAAAGACCATTGACATTCCAACATGATCTTAAGAGAGACCCTCTCTCCTAATTTGTGGGCTATATTAATTAAGACATGTCTCAGGGATCTCTACCAAGATTCCTCCTCTCCCTGTCCACTGTCCACAATTCCGCCCCAGCCTCTATGCCTGCCGGGTCTCCCCGCCCCCTCAGTTGCCTCATGCTTTAAGTTCAAAACTACCCACATCTCCAATGTCTGAGGTGCATGTCGCCACCCCAACATACATCATGCATTGCCAGCCAAATAAACATGTCAAAAATATGGTCTTGTGAGGGCTGGACCACAGTGGTGTATTATAAGGCAGCCTGGTGGCATGCCAGTCTGGACTGAATCTCCTCACCTAGGCCCAGACCAACCCCACTAGGTCCAACATCAGTCTTTATGCGATCTCATCCCCAGTCATAGGGTTGACCCCTGGGGGAAATTTGTAGTTGTAATAACTAAAAAAATGTCTAACTCCCACCTTCTCTCTCCATATATCACATAATCCAAGCTGTTTATTGGAGATTTTGATTTGAGACAACATCTTACTATTCCTAGCTGACCTGCTATTGCCCGAACGGTCTAATGAGTTATCTAAAATCACATTAAAATCACCAACCAAGATGACGGATCAGGGAGGTTTAATTGCTTTATCAACATTCCTCTGAGTGGCTCTACATCATCGATATTTGGGCCACAATAGCCAACTAACTTGAACTTTTGATGATGGATTTTTAACTTTGTGCTGTCCCATTTGCCAGCTCTTTCTCCTATACTGACCTCTATAGTGATATATGTTTTTGTTTGTTTATCAAAATGGCCACCTCCTTCATAGTCAAATGGTGACTAGTACACACAACCTTCTGGACCCATCTTCTGCTGTCAAATAGATTTCGAGTATCGCCTTCAGTTAAATGAGTTTCTTGTGAAATAATCTGGGCTGAGGCCTCTATCAGATACTGCAGAATCCTTTTCCTTCTTCCTTTCACTCTTAGGTCATTGACATTTCAGGATAATATTCCTACCTGGACTCTCAGGCTGCCAACCATTCTCTACTCATCAAGAGAAGAAAATTGGAATAACCTAATGGGAGATATCTAAAAAATGAGCATTTTGTTTCTCTAATGCTCACCACCCAGTGATCCTATCTCTAATGCTACCTAAGTCCCTTCTCCCCCTACCCCCACGGAGAACCCTCCTTCTTTTCTCATGACCTAAGCCCTATGGGGCCACTGAGTCAAGACTGAACCTAAAAAAATAGCATTATTTAAATATGCTGCCAGGGACATGAAACTCTCAAATACTTCCGTAACTCCCAAAAAGACAAGTGCAACAAAAAATTTTTTTAAAAAAGAGAGACAGACTGTTCTAAACCGTAAAAAGAGTGAGAAACCCCAAGGATAGCGTTAGGATTCATTGACGCTGCTAGGCTGCACAGTGATCACAAGACCACTATGAGATTAGGGCCCTAAGCCGGCACTTTAGACCACATTGTTTCTTTCAATTTTACTCTTTTTCCATATTTTAAAACATTTTAAACTGTCAATTATTTTACTTGTGTAACATACCTTACTTGTGTTCTCTTTCCCTCCAGCCCCGTTCTGCTCTTCACTTACTTCCGGTGAGTGTACAGTCTAGTCTCCACATTCCACCGCCTAGTTAAACTATGGCAGAGCGGGTGCGCATTGTAGGTGCACAGCGGGCGCTCCGAAGGCAAGCCTGTCTGCGCCCGTCAGCATCCCGGATGCGGCCTGGGCCTGCCATGCAGCCATTTTTAGCTCAGTTAGGAATCATACGCTACACTACAATCGTGAAGAACTGCTCATTTTAAAACCGCTCCAGGTCTGTCATAATCTAACCACTAGTATGGAGACATGGGTTAACTCTAAATACCATTGGTGTAGCTGGATGCCTCCAAGGCCTCCAGCTGAGTGCCCGTGTCCCCCTCTCATCCAAGATGCCTAAACGTGTAAATCAGTTCAGAGCCAATTTATTGAATACTCGTTCACTGCACGAACACGCAGCCAAAATGTTTGATCTACTGGTAGATGAGGGCCCAGGTCTCTTGTTTCTTACTGAAACATGGCTATTTGAGTCCTCAAACCCCTCTATCACAGCGGCTATTGCAGAGGAAAATAAAATCATAAGGAAGGATTACCCAATTGGGAAGGGAGGCAGTGCGGCCATCATCTGTAAAGTAGAATTGGACTGTGCCCCTCTCTCGTTAGAGCCGACGGAGGGAGCTGAATATCTAGGTTTCCTTTGTTTCTTATCCCCCAGCAATGCCTAGCAGGGATATTAAGGTATAGATCCCCTGGCCCTCTCAGTAACTTTCTGCCTTCATTGAAGAAAGTTATCACCCCCCTTGTGAATAAATATGATCAGTTCTTCCTTCTGGGTGATTTTAATTTACACATGGACAAGCACACTGATCCTAACACTATCTCCCTGTCTGAAATTACGGCGGCCTGCAATCTGATGCCGTTCATCTCGGCTCCCACCCATAATTTGGGATACACACTTGATAAGATATTCTGTAGTACAGAATTAAAAACTGACCTCCCGTCCCCCTTCACTTGGTCCTACCATTTTCTCATAAACTTTAAGATACCCAACCCAGATTCTGGTTCCCACTCAGGACTACTATGACTAAACATGAATTTAGATCTTTTCATAAAATATCTCTGCCTTCGCTGAGTGATGCTTTGGAATTATCAGCTCATATGCTGGTCAGCGATCTTGAATGTGACATCACCGCATTAGAATTCTGGCTTAAGTCCATCCAGAAAAACGCCGCTCCCCTGTCCTCACGGACTTTTTGGAGGACCCACCTGTCCGCTCCTTGGTTTAATGAACCATTAAGAGATACCCAACCCAGATTCTGGTTACCCACTCAGGTCTACTATGACTGGACATAAATTTAGAACTTTTCATAAAATATCTCTGCCTTCGCTGAGTGATGCTTTGGAATTATCAGCTCCTATGCCGGTCGGCGATCTTGAATGTGACATCACTGCATTAGAATGCTGGCTTAAGTTCATCCTGAAAAATACCGCTTCCCTGTCCTCATGGGCTTCTTGGAGGACCCACCTGTGCGCTCCTTGGTTTAATGAACCACTAAGAGCAAGTAAAAGGACTTGTAGGGTTCTGTAAGGAAATGGCGCAAACATTACTCTACATAGAAATGAAGATCGGGTAGGGACATATTAAAAACTTGAAAACGGAAGAGGATGGACCCAGTGGGACAAATGGATTGTGATGGGAGCGGTGCAGAGAACAGACTCTGCCATCACTGCATTGGTAGTTATTCTTCTTTAGCTGTGTTTGATGCTACTCTAACCAGTACTGTAAGGACAAAATGATGATAAACTCATTTATTTTAAACAAAATGTATACAAGTTTCACACCCTACTCCTACAACAGGCCCACACCCTCACCTAAACAAAAAACCATAAAACATATTGCCACCAACGGTCCTTCCCACCTCTCCTTTCCCAAAATAGGCCCGTTCCCTCACCCCATCCCAACATACCCTAAAAACACCCTATTTGCAATTGTCCTTCCCACCCTCACCTCCCACAAGTCCCATCCCCTCCTTTAAAAAAAAAAAGGACTTAACAGCCTCCACAAGGTGCGAAATATCCAGCTGGCCATGCTTTAGTTTCTCCAGGTCACGCACGATTTGCTGCAGGGGGATAGAGTCCATGGAGGTGGTGATTGTAAGGGTGAATTGGGTGGCTTTGAAACTTAGCTGCCGGCAGTGGAAGTGAAGCTGTTGCCGATGTTTCTCCAGATTTTGACAGGAGGCTGCCTCTTCTTCCTCAAGCACTACTAGCCAGTGATACTCCACTACGATTGCCTCCATTTTTAGGAGTCTGTGTTCCACCAAGAATAGACCTTCAAGCAGATCCCACAGCAAGAATAGCTAGATGATCCAAAGAAAAAAGAAACGAAGAACATGAATTGTAATACTCACTGCATTGTACAGTAGCCATAACATTGCTCTTCCTCTAGGGCCATTGGAATGTTTTTGAAGTGATTCTTGGTTGGAGGAGAACGTTTATTGCCATACATACTTCCCAGTAACACTGTGTGGTATAAATTAATCTATGATCACCACCATCACCAAAAAATAGTTATTTTATTTTTTTACTAAAAAGGAAGAACAATTAAATGGATTTCATGTGGTGACTGCTGCAAAACTTGCTTAAAGTGTGTAATTAATAAGTGAGTTGCCAAATGTAAATATATTTTGCCATTGATGAATATGAAACATTAATGCTGCTGAATTTACTTGGCTAAAACCTGCAACATAATTGGAGACATCCTGGAGGGGCACCATGTTTTGATGGGGCAGCTAGTGGCATGTCCTCATGAATTCTAATGGCCCTGTTCTTATTCTTCCTACTGCCTCCTGAGTCTCACTGTGAGTACAACTCTAGACTGAGTTTCACACTACATCCTTCACCCAAATTAATGCTCTACAAATATGTTTTCTTGGCTATGGGGCAAGTAAGTAATGGTGTTGGGTAAAGTAAGTTATAATAAAAACATCAAGCCTTGGTCTAGGTTTATGTTTGGCATAGACTGGTTGGGTGTCAGATACTATAAGGCTCATTCGCATGGTTAACGGAAAGCAGAAGATGGACCAGTAATGGAAGCCATAACTTAGAAACTGTAGAAAAAACCTGGCACGGGTTGAGATGGGATTGAAATTCATGGGCTGGGTCGTACTGGAAGAATGGGTAAATTTAGGCAAGAGGGCACCGCACGTTTTCTACAGTCAACTGAAAGGTGAAGAGGACAAGACAGAAACATAGGGAGCAGGGTGACTTATTAGAGTATTGCTAAGTGGGCCTGGAAGAAAGGGAGAGAGATACATTAACAAATCAGTAACTGTCATTGAGAAAGGAAAGTGACTTACCATTTGTTCCCAGCAGCCACTCCTTCCCACTCCTCTACTGGATGGTCACCTTTTCACTCCTCTGCAGGACCTTAGAGAAATTCCGATCCTAGACAAAAACATAATGCACACATATTTAGATACCGGTAAACATCACACTGCAAAATTACAAAAGAAATACATCACTAATGTTGGGTTATCTATTATACAAACTGTCAATTTGAAATGTGTAATGGATCAGCAGTAGCAAGAATAGTGGAGGTGAGGTTGCTTCAGTCCTACTAGGCAAAGGGGGTGAGATGAGGTGAGCCTCTAGGAAATTAGAATAAATGAAGAGGAAACTAAATAGTACTTATTGATAGGTACTCGTCAAAAAAACATTTCAAAGGCAAACAAATCTAATGCCTGACTAAGTGATTCTTCACTTTCCTTCAGTCCAACCCTAAAAATAAAATCTTTTAGTTTCCCAGTCTCACACACAGTTTCCCACAAATGAAATTGTTCTCCCCTTGTTTTACATGTGTTTGAAATGTTGATGCTCGGAAAGCTACAGGCAGAGTCTGTATCCCTTCCTGTACTGCACCACACAGAGATGGAGTGGAGATATGTACAAGAGGGATAAGGCAAAGGTTTCTCAGCTGCAGAAACTGGGAATATAGAGAGCACACATTGGGAGAGTAACAAGAAACACCTCCGTATTACACACTATGCTGGGGTAGGCAGTAAGATATAAATAATAAACATTTCTTACCAGCACCAGCAGGTATGGCTTCTGTAGCCACAACCATCACCTGCTTTAGCCTTGACCAAGCTGCTGCTGCTGGCAGCCTTTTTCCTTTTGCCCGGTTTGGCTCTACTCGATTCTTCTGAAACAAGGAAAGATAACGAAGACAATGACTAGTAGTAATCTCTAATAATCTGAAGGTAATGCATGATTTATAAATTATAGGCATAAATTAATGGTATACATTTAGAAATTAAATATTTTGTGTAGTTTACGTTTGGCTGGTAGATAAAGAATAAATAAAGTTATATTAATTTAAAGGTGATGCATAAATGAAATGGTTAAGGTATAACTGTCGCTTAAGATTATGTAATGTTTGTGTATGTTATATTTGGTTTGCATAGAAGAATACAAAAAGTTTTCTTAATTACAACACATGTTTAACATTTGTTTTTTGATTGAATTTCAATGTTTTTTTTAAATTTTTAATAAAGAATTTTTTGAAATCGTAGAGTTTACAGTCAACAACTGGAGTGTTATTAGGTGGAGTGTGGTACACTACAGTGGACGAGATGGTCGTAAAGTGTACTGTTGTAGAGTATAGTGTTGTAGAGTGGAGTATAGTGCAGTGGAGAAGAGTGGAATGTAGTACATCGGAGTGGCATACAGTGGAATAGCTTACAGTGAAATGGTGTAGAGTAGAGCGGCGTAGAGTGGGGCTTTGTACAGTCTAGTACGGGACAGTCGAGTGGCGTATAGTGGAGTGGCATAGAGTGGAGTAGCACAGAGTAGAGTGTTGTAGAGTGAAGTGTTGTACTGTAAAATAGCCTACAGTGAAGTGGCAAAAAGTGAAGATGTGTACGGTGTAGTGAGACATAGTGTAATAGCACACAGTATAGTAACGTAGAGTGCAGTGGCGTATAGTGGAGCGCAGGGGCGGCTACTCTGTAGATTGGCATCTGGAAACCTGTGAAGTGTGCAGCAGTTCCTGGAAATCTGGGGACGAGGGTCAGGAGCAAGGCAGAGGCCATCAGAGCAGATAAGTGCAATTTTAATAATTACAATTCTTATTTTTTTCAGTTTGTACACCCCCTCCACCCGCCCCAACACTTTGCAATATGAATGACCGACACTGGTGTAGAGGCATATAGTGGAGTGCGGTACAGTGTACTGGCATACAGTAGAATCATGTAGAGTAGAGTGTCATAGAATGGAGCAATGTAGAGTGGAATAGCATAAAGTGGAGTCTCATGAAGAGGAGTGTCATGGAGTGCCGTGGCGTAAGTGGAATACCATATGGTGAAGTGGCATACTCTGGAGTGGCCTAGATTGGACTGGCATGTAGTTATATAGCATAGCGTGTGGTAGAGAGAGTGAGTTGCGTACAGTAGAATGACAGATTTTTTTACTGATTACCTTGCAATTATATATTATATATTTTCTTCTTTCTGTTTGGATGTATGACTTAGTGAGATTTGAAGTATTAATGACAACTGTCTCACACCTACGTAAGTATCAATGTGCTTTCCATTGTTAATGTGTGACCTGGGACTACTCTAAGGGTGATCATAAAAGATTCATGAATCTATTTAGTAGAGATCCTGCATTGTGAAGTTCGGCCACTAGGGAGAGAATCACAGTTTAGATTTTCTAGTTAGGATTTCTTTGGAAAGTAGTGCGAATATAGCCACTTTACTTTGCAAAATTAATTATGTAATTCCAAATAAATGTTTTTCTGTAGGATACATCCAGGAGTGTGTGCTTTTTGTGACAGGGATTGGATACCACAAGTTTTGCCTTGATCTGTTATGGTTTCCACTACCAATGTGTTCACATTAGCTCCTTCAGCTAGAAGAAATCAGGCTTTTCTGAGACTTTGACAGTAAAATAGCGTAGAGTGGAGTACCATGGAGGGGACTAGCGTAGAGTGCAGTGGCATAGACAGCAGTGGCATAGAGTGGAGCACCGTAGAGTGGACTGGCATAGAGTAGAGTGGTGTAGAGTGCAGTGGCATACAGTGGAGTGGTGTACTGTGGAATACCTTTATATCACAGTTGCATGCAGCGGGGCGGTGTAGAGTGGAGTGGCAGACAGTGTATTGGTGTAGAGTGGATTGTAGTATTGTGTGGAATACTGTAAAGTGAAGTGTGGAGGGGGTGCAATGTAGTGGGTTAGCCTGTAGTGGCATACAGGTGAATGGCATACAGTGGAGTATTGTAGAGTGGAAGAACATTGACCTTTAGTAGTATACAGTGTAGTGGGGTAGAATGGATTGGCATAGAGTGGAGTGATCTACATTGGAGAGGCATAGAATGAAGTGATGTACAGTGTAATAGCGCACCGTGTGTTGTTCACAGGCCAGGTCGCTCCCCCACCGCGTCAGCATCCCCCTTGCTGCCTCTGCTGATTCCTGCTGGTTCCCCTTGGTGGCCCAGTCCCCTTGGCCCTCCCAGCACTACCACTGCCATTTTCCCGCAGTTTCTTGTGCTTTCCCGCTCCCCTCTCCCGCCGCTGCCTCCCCTGCGGCCCTGCCCCCCCGCACCTGATTCGCCACCCGCTCCCCCTCCCAGCTGCTCCTCCCTCCCTCGCCCCCTTCTTAATGGAGGCTGCTGTGCGGCCACGCTGCTGGCGTGCCAAAGGGGCGCCTAAGGCAAGCCCGTCTGCGCCCGTCCGCGCCCATCCACGCCTGGTCCGCGTCTAGCGCCAGAACCCCTGGACCCCACGCACGCCACGGCGCCGGACTCCGATATGACGCCGACACTCTCACCGCTCTGAACGCCGGCCGAAACCGCCGCTGTTTCCAGGCCACCCCGAAACGCACCCACAGACCCTTCACCTGCCATTCCTGCAACTTCACCTGCAACAGGACGACCAAGCCCCCCGAAACAGAACCCAACCATCTCCGCTGCATACTCCTCAACACCCGCTCCGCACGCAAACATGCAGTCGAGCTGTGGGACCTGCTCGACACCGCCGCCCCAGGCGTCGCCTTCCTGACAGAGACCTGGTGGAACGACTCCTCAGCGCCCGACATCGCCACAGCCATCCCAGAGGGCTACAAGATCTCGCGCAGAGACGGCACCAACGGCATCGGAGTAGGAATTGCCATAATCCACAAGTCCACCCTCCAGATGCACACCCTCGCAGACGACTCCCTCAACTCCGCCGAGCACCTGCACTTCCAGATCCACACTGACCCCAACACCACCCTCAGAGGAACTCTCGTCTACAGACCCCCGGGCCCCCGAGCCCCCTTCAGCAACTCCATCGCAGACCTCGCCAGCACCCACGCACTCGCCTGCATGGACTACATCCTCCTCGGAGACCGAAATTTCCACCTCGAGAACAATAACGACACCAACTCCGCCACCTTGATCGACAACCTCGCCAACCTCGGCCTTCGGCAACTCGTCACCGAACCCACCCATGCCGCCGGCCACACACTCGACCCCATCTTCTACACAAGCGCCCACATCGCTTTCAACCACACCACTGAACTCTACTGGACCGACCACCACTGCATCCACTTCACCTTTCAGAAACCAAACGTACACCACCGCACCCCACAGCTGCCCCGCCGCTGCTGGAACAAAGTCACCGAGGACCAACTGACCTCCACCCTCGCCCAGAACCCACCCACGGACCCGACCGACACTGACACCACAGCCATCAACCTCAGACAGTGGATCAACGACTGCGCCAACACCCTCGCCCCGCTCAAGAAACCACACACCAACCACTCCAGCAAGAAAGCCGCTTGGTTCACCGAAGAACTCCAGACCTCCAAGCACACCTGCAGGGAACTGGAGAAGAAATAGCTCCTCAACCGCACCACGGACAACCGCGCAGCACACAAGGTCGCCATCCGCAGACACCACCAGCTCATCAGAACAGCCAAGAGATCGTCCTTCAAAACCCACCTGGATAACAACGCATACGACAGCAAAGAGCTCTTCAAGATAGTGTGGGAACTCTCCAACCCCAACGCCAACACCAACGAGATCACGCCTTCACAAGACCTGTGCGACTTATTGGCCACCTTATTCCATCACAAGATCACCGACATCTACGACAACCTCAACACCTCCTCCACCCCAACCGCACCAGGACCCACACCCAATGCCACCTGCACCACCCGACTGACCTCCTGGGCACACGTCAATGACGACGAGACGCACAAGATCATGAACTCCATCCAATCAGGATCTCCGGCCGACCCATGCCCACACCACATATACAACAAAGCCGCCGGAACCATTGCCCCCCATCTGCGGAAAGTCATCAACTTCTCCTTCGACACAGCAACTTACCCGGAAAGCTGGACGCACGCCGAAATCAACACCCTCCTCAAGAAACCCAAGGCGGACCCCAAGGAACTCAAGAACTTCCGGCCCATCTCCCTGCTCCCGTTCCCGGCGAAGGTCATTGAGATAATTGCCAACACTCAGCTAACCCGCCACCTAGAGGACAACAACATCCTTGACTCATCCCAGTCCGGATTCAGAAGGAACCACAGCACAGAGACAGCCCTCATCACCGCCACAGACGCCAGCTGGACAACGGCGAAACCTCTGCCCTCATCCTTCTGGACCTGTCAGCCGCATTCGACACTGTCTGCCACCGCACGCTAAGAACACGCCTTCAAGAAGCCGGTATCCAAGAGAAAGCCCTCGACTGGACCACTTCCTTCCTCTCCGGCAGAACCCAGAGAGTCGGCATCCCGCCCTTCCGATCCAAAGCCACCGACGTCATCTGCGGTGTTCCCCAGGGATCCTCCTTCAGCCCGATGCTGTTCAACGTCTACATGGCACCCCTTGCACAAGTGGCCCGCCGACACAACCTTAACATCATCTCCTATGCCGACGACACCCAACTCATCCTCTCCCTCACCCAGGACCCAGACACCGCCAAAGTTAACCTCCACGAGGGAATGAACGCCGTCGCTGAGTGGATGCAGAACAGCCACCTGAAGCTGAACTCGGACAAGACGGAAGTCCTCATACTTGGCCCCACCCCATCCGCGTGGGATGACTCCTGGTGGCCGACCACACTGGGGACCCCCCAGCACCCACGGACCACGCATGCAACCTGGGATTCGTCCTCGACTCCTCTCTCTCCATGTCTAAACAGGTCAGCGCCATCTCCTCCTCCTGCTTCAACACCCTCCGCATGCTTCGCAGGATCTACAAGCGGATCCCCATGGAGACCAGAAGAACAGTAACCCAGGCCCTCGTCAGCAGCAGACTGGACTACGGCAGCTCCCTCTCTGCAGGAATCCCAACCAAACACCTAAAACGACTACAACGCATCCAAAATGCCTCCGCCCGACTGATCCTCAACGTCCCTAGCCGCAACCACATCACCCCCCACCTGAGAGACCTGCACTGGCTCTCCGTCGACAAGAGGATCACCTTCAGGCTCCTCACCCACGCACACAAATCCCGCCACAACACCGGACCAGCCTAACTGAACAACAGACTCAACTTCTACACCCCCGCCCGCCAGCTCCGCTCCGCCAACCTCGCCCTGGCCGCTGTCCCACGCATCCGACGCACGACCTCCGGCGGCAGATCCTTCTCCTTCCTCGCCGCCAAGACCTGGAACGCCCTCCCCACCCACCTACGGCAGACCCAAGACCTGCTCACCTTCAGAAAACTCCTCAAGACCTGGCTCTTCGAGTAGTAGCATCCCCCCCACCTCCCAGCGCCTTGGGACCCCCATGGGTAAGTAGTGCGCTTTATACGTTTCTTGATTGATTGATTGGAGAGTGGTGTGGAATACTGTGCTGTGGCATAAACTTGAGGGGCATAGAGAGGAATGGCGTAGAGTGGAGTGGCATTGAGTGATGTGGCGTAGAGTTGATTGGGGTAGAGTAGGGTGGCGTAGAGTAAAGTGGTGTACAGTGGAGTGGGGCACAGTGGAATAGCCTATATGAGAGTGGCATAAAGTTGAGCAGCATAGAGTGAAACAGCATAGAGTGGAGTGACGTACAGTGGAAATGCATATACTGGAATAGTGTAGAGTGTATTGGTGTATAGTGTAGTAGTGTACAAGGGAGTGGTGTAGACTGGGGTGTCACCCAGTTGAGCAGTATACAGTTGAACAGCATATAGTGGAGTAGTATACAGTGCAGTGGTGTACACTGGAGTGTGTTAGAGTGGAGTGGCCTACAGTGGAAAGGCGTAGAGTGGCACAGTGTGGAGTGGCATAGAGTGGAGTGTTGTAGAGTGGACTGGCATAGAGTGAAATGAGGTACAGTGTAGTGGCATACATTGGAATAGAATGAAGTGGAGCAGCATATACTGGAGTGCCATACAGTGGAACAGCATAGACTGGAAGGGGCAGACTGGAGTGGTGTAAAGTTGAGAGGAGTAGAGTATAATAGCTTAGAGTTGAGTGGCATAGAGTGGAGTAGCATAGAGTAGTGCGGCATAGAGTGGAGTGGCATACAGAATAGTGGCATAGGGTGGAGTGCTGTAGAGTGGAATACCATAGATTGGAGAGTTGTATAGTGTAACAGGGTAGTTTAGTGAGGTAGAGTTTAATGGCATACCGTGTAATTGCATACTGTGGATTGGCATAGAGTGGTGCATTGTAGAGTGGAGTGGCATACGCTGAAATAGTGTAGAGTGGAGTGAAGTAATTTATAGTGGAGTGCTATAGAGTGAAATGAATTTGAGTGTTACTGGCATGCAGTGTAGTGACATAGTGTGAAGTGGCATATAGTTGAAAAAGTAGAAAGGCTTAGGGTGGAGTGTCGTACAGTGGAATAGCATTGAGTGTAGAATGATAGAGTAAACTGGCATAGGGTAGAGTGGTGTAGAGTTTAGTGCCATAGAATGCAGTGATGAACAGTGTTATAGCATACAGTGGATTGTCATAGAGTAGAGTGGTGTATAGTGAACGAGCACACAGTGGAGTGTCATGAAGTGCAGTGATGTAAGAGAAATAACGCTGAGTGCAGTGGTGTACACTGAAGCGGTGTCCAGTGGAGTGGCATAGAGTGGAATAGCGTAGAATCTACTGTCACAGAGTGAAGTTGCATACAGTGGAGTAGTGTAGAGTGAAAGGGCATAGAGTATATTGGTGTGCACTTGAGTGTCATAGAATGTAGTGGTGTAGAGTATACTAGCATAGAGTGTAGTGGTGTAGAGAGGAGTGGCGTGGAGTGGGGTATAGTGGAGTGGCATACAGTGGATTAGCGTAGAGGGGAATGACGTATAGTGGAGTGACGTAGAGTGGAGTTGTGCAGAGTGCAATAGCTTAAAGTGGAGCAGCGTAGAGTCCAGTGGCATGGAGTGTAGTGTCATACAGTGGAGTTTGGTAATTGAAACAGACGTAGCATTAAAGTGTGTTAATGGATGTTGATGTAACATGGCAGGAAAATATATTATTTGGTGTAACTGGCAATTTTTGGTAGTATGCGTGAAGTAGTTTTAAAGGTGAAATTGTTAAAATACATGTGGCCACATGTACGTACATCAGAAATCGCATGGAAGCTCCGTTAGGAAACCACAATTTCAAATGTACAAAACTCTATTGAGTTCCATTTGGGATTTCCAGTGGGTCGCAAATGGACCTGTCTCATTAATATTCATGAGGTAGATTGCAATGTGTGGCCCATTAGGAATTGCTAAAAACACAGGGATGATGGCCTGCTGGGGACAGCAGACTACCATGTCTGTGTTTGCTTTTAAATAAAGCAACTTTTTTCTTAAATGCAGCCCGTTTTCCTTAAAGGAAAATGGATGCTTCTCAAAAAGAAAAATGAAACGTTTCAATTGCATTTTTAAGACATAGAGAGTGGTCCATGGGACCACTGCCTGCTCTAAAAAAATGTTTTGCATGTGTTCACAAAGAAGGGTCCTCTTCCAGTTTTCAAATTAATTAGCATAAAGTTAAATTGATGTTAAAAAGCTAATTTTTGGGACTGCATTTCAGTCGCAAAACATTTGTACATAGGACTGCGAATCACTATTAGAAAGGGAGGACCTTAATATGCCCCTTCCCAATACAGAATTGCTAACCCATTTTGAGATTCGATATTAGGTTACCAAATCCCAAAATAGGGTTTTGTACATAGGAAAAGGCTTTTTTTTGGTCGCAAAAGATATGTACATGTGGCCCGAGGTTATATATTATGTCACTGTATACAACAGTAAGCTTGTGGTATACCGTGGAGGTATGTGATTGTCTGATTGGCTAGTAATGGCTAGCATTAACAAAGGTAGAAGATAACCACATCATTTTCAGCACATTTTGTCTGCATACTGTGTTTTACTGCGTTAGGGTCTTAGATCTAGGTACTCAGTCATTTTCACTGTTGCTCCCTACCAATTGCCACTTTATTAACCTCTTCAGTGCCCCGCCCTTTCCCCGCCCTGTGCCGGACGTTGAATTAGCGGGCGGGGTTCATGACGAGATAGTCTTGTCATGGGCACAGCGCAACCGCGCTCCATGACGAGACTATCTCGTCATGGGCACTGAAGGGGTTAAAGTGTTAATAGGTAGAGAAAGGTATTTATATTTTTCAATACACTTGTTTAAAGCAGTTTAGAGAGAACTGCAAATTTTGATTCAGTTTTTTTAAGTAGCATGGAAATTTGTAGGTATTACTGCAGTACTCTGTAGACTTCTTAGTGAACACATTTCTTTATATTTATTTTATGCTACCACGGTACTCCAGAGGAATTACCGCTGTACTCCATACATATTTTTTTTAAATATGTTGAAATTCATAAATATTTTCCCTACCTACCACCAATTTAATAAAGTGGTAATAGGTAGGGGAAAATATCAAATCTAATACTTACAAACATCTAAGGGCAAAATGGGGTCCCCGGGGTCGGCAATGGTCCAGGAGGGGGGATGCTAGGTCCCCTTCCTTTAAAAAAATATATATATATAAAAAAGAGACGGCTGTGCCCTGGGAGATGGGGTTCCTGGGGCTGAAATCGGCCCCCCACTCATTATAAAAAGGCCTGGCCCCTGGGGATGGGGTCCCCAGGACCAAAAATGGCCCAGGGAAGGGGGGCCTTCAGCAAGTCGCCAGAGGCCATGCCCCCTTCACCACTACTCTGCAAATGCACCTCCTGGCGCAGTGGTGGTTGAGGGATGAATTCCCCTGAGATGATGAGGGTCCTTGTGGTCCAGGAACCCCTTCTGTTACCTCCAGTAATTCCTGGATAGCGGGGTTGCTGAGAGGACTTCAAGGCCACACCCCCTTTCTCCACCACTCTTCAAACGCATCACCTGGCTCGCTTCTGGTTGCTGAATGAATTCCACTTTACTCCTGAGGTCCTTAGAACTAAAGGGGACAACTTCCCCTAACAATTGGTGCACCAGGAGTCTCTTTTGCAGAGTTGTGGAGAAAGGGGGAAGGTTTTCTGTAATCCTCTCAGTAATCCCACTGTTTGGGACTTATTGGAGGTAGCAGAAGGGCTTGTTGGCCCCCTAAGCATCCAAGGAGACTTCATCCCCCAACTAGTAGTGTGCCAGAAGGCACATCTGCAGAGTGGTGGAGAAAGGGGAAGTGGCCACCGAACACTATTCAGCAAACCCCCTATGTGGGACTTACAGGAGTTAGCAGGAGGGGTAGTTGGCCCTCAAGCACCTGCTGGAGCCAAGAGAACATAATCCCCCTACTAGTAGTGCGCCATCAGGTGTGTTTGCAGAGTGGTGGAGAAAGGGGGCATGGCCTCCAATATCCTCAGCAATGCTGCTGCATGGGACTCACTGGAGGTAACAGAAAGGGTAGTTGGCCCCCAAGGACGGCTTGTCATGCACTGCTGGTTGGGGGATGAAGTCCACTTTGCTCCTGAGAGTCCTTGGTGGCCAAGAAGCCCTATGGTACCTTCTGTAAGTCCTACACAGCGGGATTTCTGAGAGGTGGTCATAGGCCCAGCCTCCTTTCTCCACCTATCTGCAAATGTGACTACTAGTTAAAAAAACATAGGAATTCAGATTTACAGGGACATTATAGTTCGGAATTAGCATTTAAATAACTTTAGAAATTCAATGAAAAAAACAAAGGTTTCAGGAATGTTATAGGTAGGAAATGGAATTTTAAAAAAAACCTTAGAAATTCACTGTAGAAAACACAGATTACAGCGACGTTATAGTTAGGCTCAGGCGTCACTTGTACAAAACCAGAGAAATTCAGCCATTATAATTAGTGAGCTAACTATAACTCGCATCCCCGCAATGCAATGCTTATGACCTCACATATTACGTCACTCATGACATGGTCAGTGTCATCACTGATATCATAGCTGATGAATGTGTTAAAAGAAATCTCACCACGCTAGTAACTTTTAACTAACTTCTTGTTCCCTTGGAGCATATTTTTAGATGACCTAAGTTTAGCATGCTGCTATGCAGTATTCCATGTCTCCATAGACTGAATGACTTCAGTGGGAAGGCTGCTCCCACTGCCCCTTCCATGGGACAGTAGTCGATAGCTCAGTGTTCTAATGCAGCTCCTGCAAAACCACATGTGATATCCTGCAGGTGAAGGATGCACATTCCTAATTTGACTATTCTGCCATTTAAGCTACTCAGATTGATAAAAGCAGTAACACTGAGTTAGCTAATAATATCATTGTTGTGTGCAGTGCAATTAAATACCATCAATTTGTCAAGCACAATATAAAAATCACAGTCATTCCATCATGGGTGCATAGTTGGGGCCATATTTATGTAGAAGTGATGCAGCACAGTGCAGCAAGTCACATCACTGCTGTGCGTGACAGGGAAGGTGCAGGAATGCACAGTTTTTAACACAATACAGCACATTCCTGCCTTTTCCCAGCACTAGTGCACAATGTGCTGCCTAGCACCATTGCACCAATGCAGGCACTCTTGCACTATGGTGCAAGGGTGTCTGCATTGTATGCAGGAGTTTTTTGTGCAGAAATGGGCGCCTTCCTGCCCAAAAACAATTCACTGAGGCATTTACCTCTATCTGTATGTGCTGCAAAATGCAGCACACACAGAAATAGTAATAAACATAGAGAAATGAAGATTGTGCTCCTCGTTACACCTTCCCTGGGAAGGCATTGCTTTTTAGCTCATTCCCAGGTTTACCAGTAATAGTAAATCAGGGAATGCATCAAAATCCATGCCTTTTGCTTTGGAACACCCACCCACCTGCCATGGAATGCCTCCCTGGGCAGAGTAACACAATGCAGTGATTTGCCACATGGCCAAGCAAAGCTGAGGAACTAAGAGAACCTGCAATATGTCTTTCAAAACAGGTTGAGAACCAACTATACCCTCACCAGGGTTTATTCTATTTTAAACCCACTAATTTAACCACTGCAGTTGGGCAGCTATATATTAAGACTCAAGATCAGGACAGTTAGACCACCCTCTGCTGTAGGGCTCAGCAATTTAGCCAGGGCTACTCTACGCCTACGTCCCTCAGATTAGATACAGTACCTTGATGTCATATAGAGTAAAGCCAAATGGTTGTGATGAATATCAGACCTTACTATGCATGCTTTTAGTTTGCATGCATTTACTTCAGAGCTTTACTCCACATGCCTGTAATCTGCAATTACATTTAATACAATGATAACTGCATTTACAATACAAGTCTTTACTCCGTACATATATATTTACTCAGCATTTATTTTTTTACATATAATTTCAAAACACAAAGTGCATCTTACACACAATAGTTTAATAGTTATTCATAATATTTTAAAAATAAACATTTAAAAAAGAAGCCCACACCAAAATGGCATTTCTATCAAAGGACATTATTAGTGTAATGTTATTTTTAATGAAACATTATAGGTTCTGTGATGTACCGGTTATAAATCTTTTGCTTAAAATTTTGTATAAGACATTAGAAGTGTACAACGTCAGTACACCAATTTGTGCTCAGTCATATGACTGCCTCTGATGATACCAGATGTTCTACAGTGAGCTCTTCAAAATGTAATTATTTTTCAGTAATTATTTTTATAGTTATTAAAACATTTAAATGACATTACTACTTTTTGAAAAATGTATATGTAATACAGATATTTTATATTAATAAAATAAATGTTTCTTAAATTTTTGGTGTGTTTGAAATTTTTATTAAATTGTTATTTTTTTTATTTTGTTAAAAATATTCAAACTGGTCACACTTTTTTCCAGTATTTAAAGTTTATCTATTGCTATTTATCTGAATTAATTATAGTGTCAATTTTAAATTAGTTGTTACATTTAATAAACCAGTATTCATGTTAATACGTAGCTCACTCAACACCTAACTTCCCTGAAACCTTAGCATTCCTCTCCTAAAAGATCATTATACAAATAAATTAGTTGTGTAAGCTTAATCTTTTTTTCAAACATTGATTTACTCATTTTGTCCTATATATTTTTGGTGAGTTAAACTCCACCAGCCACCCTCCTTTAAAAAGATGTAAATGTATTACTTCTTATTGCTTCCTTTACAAATTGGTATCACCCATTCTTAAAAAACATAATGCTGATAGATCTGATCTCAACAACTTTCGTCCCTTCTCTAACATCCCCACTTTGGCTAAGCTCCTAGAAAAATTTGTGCAATCACAACTCTGCACGCACATTGAGAAGTTCATACTCTTGGATCAACATCAGTCTGGTTTTCAGAGCTATCACAGCAAGGAATCAACGCTCACTCACATTATGAATGATATTTTAAAAATGTTAGACCATAACAAATCCTGCCTCTTAATCCTCCTTGACCTTTCCTCAGCATTCGACATGGTTAGTTATGACAACCTCTTAGACATTTTGGAACACAGGATGAGCTTTTCTGGGCTGGTATTGCAATGGTTCTCATCCTTCCTTCACAATAGATCCCAAAGAGTAATGGTGAATCAATCCCTATACCAGCCTTCTGTGGTCTCCATGGGGGTCCCTCAAGGGTCTGCCCTTTCTCCCATACTCTTTAACATTTTCCTTGAACTGCTAGCAAATGTTCTACCCTCCATGAACATTCTTTTTTGTATGTCTGCGGACGACATGCAACTTTATCTAAAAATCACCCCCTCTGAAGACTTCACCTCACTCAACTCCATCTTGGCGAATACACAAAACTGGCTAGCTGAGAACCACCTCCTACTCAACACTGCCAAAACTGAATTCCTTCTCATATCTCCTCCTAATCATACCCCCAAGATAGACCACTGGATGAAACTCCTCACTGCCTTCAACTGCTCCTCTCATATCATTGACTCAGCCAAATCTCTCGGAATCACCCTGGACTCGCACTTGAATATGAAGAATCATATCAGCAAGATGTGCAATGGTGCTAACCACCAA
This sequence comes from Triturus cristatus, assembly GCF_964204655.1. Taxonomy (NCBI): domain Eukaryota; kingdom Metazoa; phylum Chordata; class Amphibia; order Caudata; family Salamandridae; genus Triturus; species Triturus cristatus. Next base: position 570,167,473 of record NC_140589.1, on the reverse strand, counting down.
ATGAGGATTCCTAGTAATATAAAACCACTCCTCCCTCAAGCCGACCTCAAGCAGGTGGTTCAAGCGCTTGTCCTGCCAAGCATAAACTACGGTAGAGCTACGCTCTGTGGCCTCCCCAAATACACCTTGGCCTCACTCAGGGCCTCCTTGAATGCTGCTGCTGGGCTGATTACGGGAACAAAAAGAAATTAACACATATCTCCAGCACTAAGATCTCTAAATTGGTTACTTTACGAAGCAAGAGTACAGCTAAAGATTGCTTGTTTGACTCATAAAGCCACCCATTTCAAAACCCCCACTTACCTGGCTCAAAAGCTTGAACAATCAGGAGGTGGTAGGTCATCAAGAAGTGTGAATTCTCTCCTATTAAAACCTCAGACTTTTCCCAAAAAGAGAATGAGGCTCAGAGCCTTCTCAGGCTTGGCACCAAAGATCGGGAACTCCCTCCCACCGGAAGTCCGCAGAATCCTTCACTCGGCTCCCTTCAAACATGAAGTAAAAATGATTCTAATGAACAAGTTCTTGCCTTAAATGAGCATAGATGATCTGCATTCTCAAAGATCCATACTTCACTCCTTTTGGCCTAACAATTGTAAAGCGCAGGGTTGTATGTTATACCCTCTTAAGCATTGTTTGTTCTCATCCTGGTACATTGTTATCATTCAATTTTGTTATTCTCTGTTACCCCCTCGTAATCTCCCCTCTTACTATGTTCTTCCCTTCTATGATGTGTAGCACTCTGAATACATTTTGAGGTCATGTTTGCGCTATACAAAAACATTATAAATACACAAATGGCAAAGCCCGTCATTCCCCACTGTTTTTAGCATTTTCCTCATGAGAGTGGCAGTCTCTACATGCAGAATCTCTTTCCCAAATGTGGAGGTCTACTATCTAGTTGTTTAGAGGAGAACATTGCATCTCAGGGAGAGACCTCCAATTCCAGGAAAGACATCTCCATGTCCCTCTACAGACAGGAAATTCAATACAGAAACAGGAAGTCAGCCATTTTCTGATCATTCTGACCCATCCTTTCACCACAACTGCACCCTCCTCGGTACTGCTGCTGAGGGACAAAAAAAGAAGGCCACAGCTTCTCTGATAAAGAACAGTATTTGCAATTGGGTCTGCTAAAGGTACCCTCCGCTCTATGGATGGGCAGAGGCTCATCTTAGCATTGGAATTGTCGGCTCAAATTTTGAGATACATTGACACATGATGCCGTGCAGTGGATGTCAACACTTGGAAAGTGAAGCAGTACTGAAAGCTCCCGGAGCACATTTGGTGTTAGGCCGTGATTAAGGCCCAGTACATTATTGTCATGTCCTCTCAGCCACATTTTCCTCCCTGCTATGTGCTAAGAGTAATTTTCAATAATTAGCATTTTTGCCATGATTAGTTACTGTGCAAAAGAAACAATTGATGGACGAAATGCTGGACAATGCAAACATTCACCCTCAGTCACAAGGATCTATGTTAAATCCATCATTCTTTTGTTCACCAACCCAGTTTGGACCCAGCCTTATGCAAATCAGTCTTGACCCTGTTCCTTGTGGGAGCAGTCAAGCCCGAACTGCCAAGCCAGGTCCTTCCTGGACCGGAAACAAGCATCCTGGGACCGGTTTCAGGGCATCACCCTTCATCAGCCAGGCTAGCTTGAATCCAGTGGTGTAGTGAGCACGGGACCCATGTCTGGGCATACCCTTCCCACTTGGGGCGACATATGCAAAAGAAACAAATGATGGATGGAATGCTGGACAATGCAAACATTCACACCCAGTTACAAGGATCTGGTACAAGGATCTGGTTAAATCCATTATTCTTTTGCTCCAGTTTGGACCCGGCCATATGCAAATTAGTCTTGACCCTGTTCCTTGTAAGAACAGTCCAGCTCGAATTGCCAAGCCAGGTCCTCCATGATGGACGGAATGCTGGACAATGCAGAATGATGGATTGAACCCAGATCCTTGTAACTGGGGGTTAATTCTTATATTGTCCAGAATTCCGTACATCAATTGTTTCTTTTGCATATGATTAGTTACTATGTCCATGTCTCTAGTCACAAAAAGATGTCCTGTATTGAAGCCTTGATGCTAAAAAATTTAAATGGCTGACTACTTTTAAAAATGTAACATTTGTAAAAACCTCTAGCAGTGAAAACCATTGCAAACATTAGTGAAAGACAACATAATGTCGATCTTTCTCTTACTTTAATTTTTTTAAATTGCAAACATAAGAAAGAGATTGACATTGTGTTGACTTTTAATAACCGTTGCCATGATAATGAGCAAGTAGTGGACATATGCACACAACATGTATTTATTTTTTGTTTTGTCCTTAGTCTTTTTTAGTGGACAGAGCAGGCCAACACCCAACTCAGCAGAGCCTCTGGTAAACATCCAGATTAGTTAGTGCAACGAGGATGCAAAAGCTGCCAACCACCAGTAAGGATGAAGAACACACACTCATTCAGAGACAAATGTGTTCATCACAAAAAGATACTAGGTTGAGACTGTCAAGCCCAGTGTAGGGTTAGAGGAGTTGGACACCACCTATCAGGAGAAAGTGGACAATAGGGATCCTCCTGGCATTGATCAAGACTTTTCGGTGGTGTACAAGGAGCAGGTCCTCCAACTCCTGAGCCTGCATCCACCACCTTCTTCACTCCAAAGGCCCCCATAGCATAGGGGTATAGAGCTGCACCACCTGCTTAACCTTCGTTTCCTCATACTACTCTGTGTGCCTGACTAGGACAGCAGCAGCAGTAGTCGAAGGATACTTTTGCTCCTGGCACCTCCAAGGCCTAATGTGTTCCCCACTCTCCTTCCTCATGTTTTTTTCGGTATGACTGCTCTGAATGAACTCTTAAAGCCCAAAGCAGATAATCTCTGCGTTATGTGTGGTAGTTAACAGTAGGTCTGGTTGGAGTTGCGGAGTTCCATTGCGCAGAACTTTGCGAGGTGACAAAAGAACTCAGAAGAGTTCTGCAAGTAGCGAAGTGTGGCATGAATTGCAGTTCGCGCTGGGTAGAAATTCTAGCCACATGGCAGCTCGCGCTTATCAACTTACCGGTGGTGAGCACTTGCAGGGAACAAACTCTGCTGCGCTTTGCACAGCGAGTTTTCTGCACTCCGCAAAGCTCCGCTGAGCTCATAGAGCTGAAAACTTTGCAAACTCCATGAATGGAGCGGAGTTCACCACCCAAGCCTACTTAAAAGATGTGGTTAACATACTCCAAGAGGTGTTTACTGAGCACTTTTAGAACCTAAGTAACCTAGTGACCTCGTTGATATCAGGCATAACGTTTCAACTGTTTGAATCACATTTCTTAAGGGAAGTCTGATCCTGCCACTGACCGACATCAAATGACTGCCTCAGAGAAAGATATCAATGTTATTGTGATAAATAGTAAGCATGAAGATGGCTAGGGATTTTTTACCCCAGAATACAGTTGGTAGATACTCACTTTAGTTTAGGGGAGTGACTTTATTGTTCTTTTGGACATGTGACTTTGGAACATTTGCCATTGTTTTACGACTTTTAAATATTTTTGGGGGAACATTTTATGTTTGACACTGTTTTACACATATATTTCGCAGTTTTCCCCTTCGTACATAGATTTGGTCATTGGCAATTCCCATACAAAAACAACAGGAGGGAACCCCTACCGTGCTCAACCTATCTCTCCATACCAGCCCAAGGGGATCACCCTATGCTTTTAAAAGGACTCTCATCCACTGGAATTCCAAGTGGCATGCTTCATTATAGAGTCCTCATCCAGATACCAAGTGTATCTGGAAATGTTCAACCTTGGTAGCCAAGGTAGCTCTTTAAATAGTCTAGGGTGTCCTGAGGGTTAGTTTTTTTCCCAAAGGACACCCTGGCAGAGTTAATACAGATGGGGATGAGCTAATCAAATTAGTATCGCTGGGTCCGCATGTTTCAGCCGTTGCACCAATGCCTCAATGGGCTAATTGGCTTTCGCCAGGACCTCACACATATCCTGTTAGTATCCTATTTGCGTGCATTTAAGTGTGTAACTTCCATTCACCATGCACAAGCATGCCATACATACCGACCCATTTGGTCCCTATGCATTTCTCTGAATGTATGGGAGATCTAGGGATAATTAATCATGCACAACATCATTACATATATCTGCTTCTATCCCTATAAATGTCTCCAAGTGATCCCTGTGATTATTTCACATCAAGCCAGACCAGTGTGTAAGCAGTACAAAGTGTAAGTCTCCCTCACAGTTTCTTTAAAAATGTGCACATACTCAGCATGCACTAGGTTAGTGTAAACTGTACAAGTATTACCCTAGAGATTGCCAAGCTATTGTATGTGCCACACTCATAATGCTTATAAAGTGTGATTTTTTTTCCTCACTATTTAGAGATTCATGAGGGTAAGGAAGCTGGTGGACCTTGTAGTCAAACTCTGTCAACAAATAGGTGAAATAACATCCATAAGAGTGTCAAGGTCTAGGTTCTCCTACTCAAAGGACCTATCAAAGCCTCCCCTTATGCCCCACTTACTTCATCAAAGGCCTCTTCCTGGCCTTAAATCTATTTGGTTCCTCCTTCCCCTGTATATTAACATGGGGATATTTCCCTAAGGTTAACCCACCGTGCTGTTGTCACATTGGGCGGGTGCTGCAGGAGGCTGTTCTGTTGCCAGTTTCTCTCGTTTTGTATGAAAAATCACCCAAATATTCTCAATTGTGGGCTATTCATTTACTGCCTGTTCATTTTGTTATGCATCGAAAAAGGCCCACATGTAAAGGTGCTGTATAGAGATTTCCATGTCTTAGACTTCCTAGGAGTATCCCGTATATAAATGAGAGGCTGGTATTAATTCTCTATAGGACTCTCTCTTTCTTGCATTGTTTGTGCACATATGTGATTACGTACACAGGCTCAAAATTCTTAAGAGCTATAATTTTCATGTGGGGAAAATATAAAAACACAAAGAAGTGGGAGGAGCCTTGTGATGTGCATACTCATATGTTGCATTTTTACAGTCTAATATTACATACTAATTTGATGCTGGGTCCCCAGGAATGACCTCTAATATCCAATTTTCATATGTATGAGTCAGGATTCTATATCTGTAGTGGCAACTATAAAATCTCATTTAATCCTGTTTTATGTAGTGCTCTCTCTCTCAGTTCTTGATATTTTTTTCTTGTAGGTGTTCGATCACCACCAATCGCAGGCCTTCAACAGTATGTCCTACTGTTAAACAATGCTCTGACATTTCTGTAGTTCTTTGGCCACACCTTAGATTACTGTGGCATTCGTAAATCTGTGTCTTTACTATACTCATCATCATGCCTGTGTACCTAATGTTGCATTGCCAAGTGTTCAAGTAAATAACGTGTGGAATTGCATTGTTACGTTTTTCTTCTAAAACACATTTTCTTCAAGCCAAGGTCAATCTTCTTGGTCTTTGTTGTCAAACTACAGACACTAAAATGTCTGCATGAGTAATGTCCAACCACCCTGAATATATTCCACATTAAGGATGATGTTGCTACTTCCTGTGCCATTTTTTGTTGTCCTGCATGCACTAAAAGGTCCCTCAAGTTGGTACTGCATCTCTGTGAGAAGGGAGGCTTTTCTAATCTAAGATTGCCTGAGTTCAGAATTCTCCAATTCTTTATTGATTATCTTCTTTATATGATTCAAGGCTATGCTAAATGTGGTGACACAGAGCTGCCTCTGCTCTTCCTGGTTCCTTGGAATGTTTCCTAAAAGGGCTTTCGTATTTTGGTTATGTGCTCTTTTCCATGACCTTTGTCTGATCTTCTCTTGATAGTTTTTTGTTTTCATTTTGTTAGTTAACGTATCTGCTTGTTTTTTAAAGTCTTCTGTTCTACTGCTGTTTCACTGAAGACGTAGAAACCGTCCTTATGGAAGGTTGACTTTCAATGGTCTTGGATGGAAACTGTCAAACATAAGCAAGTTGTTTTTGTTTGTTTCCCTATTGGCCTTCTGGACTGTTGTTCATTGACATGAAGCGCTTGAATGGAGAAGACATCAACAATACATTTCTACCTTGTGAAACCAATGTGACTCCACACTAAGGACTAGAAATCACCAGATATGGTAAAAGTGTTTGTAGTTTAGGATACTAATCAATCCATTATATAAGAAGAATACAAATTAATTTCAGAGATACAACAGTGATGCAGGTATGCTGAAATATCTCAGTAGATTGAGTCCTAAGAAAATGAAACACAGAATAGTGACAACCACAACAATAATGAAACTAATTAAATATGTGTTCCATGAAGAAACTTCGCTTCTCTCTTCTAAACATGGATCAACTATAGGACCATTTACCCAGTATTTCTATGCATGGAGCTTAGATGGTGTCAGCATAATATAGACTTCTGCAGAAGTCTCATATCTGTTGACTTGCTTTAGGCCGGATTCTAGAGGGTCAACTATATTTAATAGGTATAAATCTTAACCTGCTTGCTTACTAATAAAGGTGATTTAATCATTGAGGACACTATTTAAATTCAGAATAGGACCCCTCTAATTGAAGATTTGGGGATTTGGTCCTAAAGAATTGCCATTGATCTTTCAGACACACCACTCAAGAAACATGGCAAGGTAATAGGGGCATATATTATCTTCCTTCATATTGCCACTTTTTTCATTTTTAACCATTGACAGAAATCCTTTTAATAACGTTGTTTTAATGGATACCCTAGTTAATTTTATTGTTTTTGATTTGACCAATTTATACTTCTAGTCATCTCTGGACTTCTGGAAGGAGTTCCAGACTCATACGGCAAATACGAGAAATAATCTTTTCAGGGGCTCGTTGAGCATTGCAGCACCAGCCCAATGAGGAGCTGGCACAATTATGAAGCATACCTATCCTAGGGGTGGTTGGGGGCTTTTGCTCCAATATTACCATAATCCCTTCCAGATCTAGACCTAGATAGGTTAGGTTAGACAATGGGGGTTAACTCTAACTCTGTAGAGAAACAGCACATTATTTTATCAATTGAGGGAGGAAACATCAACAATACATTTCTGGCTTGTGAAGTTGGGCTTCACAATAAGGACCAGGAATCACCAAATATGGTTAAAGGGATTTTATTTTAGGATACTAATCAATCCAGTACATAAGCAGAGTAAAAATATGTTTGAGAGATACAACAATGCAGCAGGTAAGCTGAAATATCTCAGTAGATTGAGTCGCAATAAAATGAGATACAGAATAGTTACAGCCACTACAATAGTAAAACAATTTAAAGTGAATATGGACCAACTTCCCAGAATTTCTTTTTAGGGAGCGTAAAAGATGTCAGCATAATATAGACTTTTGTAGAAGTCTTAGAAAGGAAAATAAATGTGTGGCTTAAAGCTTCATACTTGTAGAAAAAGGTATGCCGGGCGGTCTGTTCTTCTCCAAGTCTAAAGGGAGTTTGATTACCTAACTTTGGGAACACCAATTAAAATAACAAGAGTTCAGAACATCCTTATCTCCTCTCACACTTCCAGGAAAAAAACAAATCAAGAGGAGCACCTGCAACTTCCCCTAAGTTCACTGCCAAGTTCCTCCTTTCAGGCCTCACTATCAGCGGTCTAATAAAAACAATACCTCTTTCTCGTACTAACGAGAAGCATGATAATGCACCTGCAAAAAGAAAGAAAAATATACTGGCAAGGCTAAATGCAATTCAATTGAGGCCTGTAGTCAGGCTAAGTTAACTAAGCAGTCAATATGAAATTCAAATACATGCTCATATATATATACACCAGTAGAGCTTTAGGAATAAGTACAAAACATTAATTAAAAGGACATAATTACATGTTTCAACTAAACATTAGTGCACACATACATAAAACTCTAATCCCTATGATGATTACATTTTATTTATACATTTAAATGCCTCAAACATGTCAAGTAAGTTAAGACACATAGTCAATACAATGTCACATATGAATGTATGATTGCATCATTGTGACAGATAAAGAGTGGAGCCTAAAGTACGCTGCTCAAAGCATGTAACTAAAATAGGGAAGCTCCTTTAGAAAACATCCTGAGGAACCAGGAAGTGGAGAGAATGAACTGATTTTCCATAAAAAATAAACAAACAGGCGGTAAAAGAACATCTCACAATTGAGAACATTTGGGTGTTTTTTTATACAAGATGGGAGAAATTACCAGCCTCCTGTGGCACTTGCAGAATAAGATAGCAGCACATCATCATGTGATGATGCGCCTGGGTCACATTACTCAAAGGAGCACATGGTATTTAAGGACGTGAAAATATCCCCTTGCTACCATGCGGCGGAAGGCGAAAGCAATTAGTTTCACGGCCGGGCCGGGTTGGGGGTGGCGGTCCTTCCACCATCATACAGAAAATTTCCACCGCCAAATTAGGATGGCGGTGGGAATCAAAATGGTTCCCCAAGGCGGTCCTTTCCTGGCTGCCTTGCAGAACCCAGAACCAGGGCAACATTGAGACGGCGCCGTAGGGATTACGGTATCCCTTTTCCCCTGTCTTTTTGCGGCAGATATCCCGCTGCAAAAAGACAGGCGGAGACTGGCTTTGGGTGCCCGCTGTGGGCACCCTCTGTGTGTGGGGGGTAGTGTTTGTGCACTGGATGGGTAAACCATGGTACCCCCCTGCAGTTCCATGCACCTAGTGGCAGGCATCGCGTGGTGCCTGCCACGTGGTGCAGGGAAATGCGGTGCATGCACCTTTATCATTGTGGATGGTGCTGCAACCAGCAGCACCGCCTGCAACGATAAAGGCCCAGGATGTGCCTGCCAGTATGGCTGGTGCATCCTAATAGCAGTGGTAGGACCGCCGCATGTCTGACGTGCAGTCCCAAACACTGCTATGGTCCGCCCGCCATCATAATGAGCCCCTTAGACCCTGATACTCTTATGGATGTCATGGTACCTATTAGTGTAAAGCATGGCTTATTCCCTTTCATTCGAAGGTCTCCATATCTGTAGCAAAGGTTATTTTGGTGGTGGAGGTCCACACCTTCTTGCAGAGGTTGACACTAGGTAGAATACATTTGTAAAGTTACTTGTAGTAACTTTGTGGTTGTAAATACAATGGTTGGAGACCCCACCCCCTCATTGGAGGGGATGGAGATATATATGTCTTCATTTAGGTATGAATCTGTGCTTAGAAATGGTTAACATCAAACTAGTGTAAATTTAAGCCAATCTTCCTTCATTTGCCGCAAAAAGCACTAACCTAGAATCACAGATGTTCATACAAAAGTATTGACGGAAACAAACATATACAAACAAACACACAAACACACTAGCAGATACACACAAGGAAATACAGACACACACCAATACATAAACATAAACACACAAACACATATATATAGAAACTCAAACCCAAACAAACACACAAAGACAAGCACAGACACAGACAGAAACACACTGTTTCTGTGAAAATATCTATACAACTAATAATTTTGCCTTACTTTTTAAGAACCAGGGGCCAGATTTACAAAGGGCTTGCATTGCCCTTGCATCACACAAGCCTATACCTGGAATATACTAAGCAAATCCAAGGTAACGAAGGCACAGCATATTTTGCTACTTTGCATTACCTTGCGACAAGAAGGCATTTTAATGAGTGGAGTGTGGGTGTCCCCACATATCCACCCATGGATTTTGGCACATTCCAGACTAAGAGTTAGAAACCTGGGGATGTGTCAAAATGGTATGCCTCCTAGACCCAGGCATAACGAGTAAAAATATCTCTATTTCTGATTGTTACTTCTTTTTTCGATGTGTGGTGACATGACACCTAGAAAAGGGAAAATGCCTTTAAGGATGGTTTTGGGCAACAGGGTGTCCTTTGTGCAAAAAAACTATCCTTCTCATAAAACAGGCACCCTTGCACCATGGTGCAAAGGTGCCTGGGTTGGTGCAAGGCAGCACAGAGTGCACCAGTGCAAGGCGGCAGTAGAAACGGGCCACATCTTTGTTAATATGTGGGGGGAGTGGCTAGCAGTCCAAGATGGTAGCTGTATAATCAGAACTCTCCCGGACCCAGGAAAATTAATCCTGTTACCATCTCTGCTGGCCTGCTGCATCGGGCTGCTGGTGGGCCCCGAGGTGATGCGCTGGTGTGGGGTGCGATGTCTGGTGCGAGCCCAGGACCGGTGGGGGCCTGTGCTGTGTATGCTACTAACCACATGGTTCTGGCATTGTGGAGGCCATGTCAGAGCTACCTGAAGGCCTGCTGCTCTACTGCAACTGGTGGTGTGAAGACTGAGGGAGAAGCATTGGCACCTGGCCTGCGGCACATTCCTTTGTGGGCTGCATCTAGGCTGACAGAGTCACAAAACACAGCAGGTGCCCCAGACTACACGAGCTGGTACGGTGCCGAGCACCCATTGCTGTTGTGGCCTGAGAGTGTCTAATCAGCAGGGGCTGCAACTGCAAGGATGAAGGAGTTGGGGCACCATTGCAGAACCCTGTGGAGGCACGGACCAGATCTGAAGCCCTCCTTCCACCTTCCCTACCTGTCTGGCTGCTGCTGGCTGAAGTGGGTGTCTGCGGACTGTGTCTGGTAGGCCACCCCCGGACAGTGTTGACCATCGGCCGGTGATGCAGTCATGAAGTAGTGCAGTCCAGCTGCCTGGGACCTGGGCGGTGTTGAGACTGGCTTTGCAGTCTCTCCTTGCTGATGTTGAATGGCGCAAAGTTGAAGCTGGAGTCTGGCGCCCCCTGGTGTTTGAGGGAGAAGTGCTGTGCTGCACCTGGGGGGCACCCTGGTCTGGCAATGGAGCCCTTGCTCAACTGCTGCTTCCGTGGAACCTTCTGGAAATGGTCCGTGAGTGAAGGGGGTGCTGCCTGGGTGCTTGCGGCACCTCCTTGGTTTGCTGGGCATGCTGCCTGCCTCAGATGAGGATAAGGATGTTTCCCTCAGCTGCACCTCAAGGTCTGCCAGTACGTTGGGCGCATTCTGATTGGAGGTCTGCCCTGTTGCACCGAGGCCTGCTCTTGGAGGTGAGGGGTGGCTTAGGAGAGAGCATCAGTGACCCCTGTTACTGGCCCAGGAGCCGAGCAGACATCCTGTGAGTCCCCCCTCAACCCCAAAACTGTCTGATATGGTTTGAGGTCTCCTTCTTCAATACAGTGTTAGATACAAACCTGGACCCCTAATCCACCCACCACCCCACAACACTCCCAGGCATGACTGTAGCACATCAAGTTAAAGAACTGCGTCGCTGGGTGGACGGGTGGGACTTAGCGGATATATGGGGAGACCTTAATATATAGGCTTTTATTCTGCTGTTTCGATAGGTTCCTCTGTACACAGAGGTTAGTCCCCTCTGTTACCTACACTTTTTATCTCTGTAAAACCCCCTTGGGGTGATTCAGCACTATATAAACCAATAAACTTCAATATCAGATCATAATCCCCAGGAATTTGGGGGAGGGTGCCTTGTCCCATACCAACATGGCATTTACAACCTCAACTGCTGAAGACTCAGTGTTTAGGACCACATTCGCTACAACCGTCACCACAGCCTGCTCTGAAAAATACTGCCACATCTTCCTCCCGATTGACGGAATGGGTGGTTTGCGGTGCATCACTCAGCGCAGTGGTGGGAGCTAGATGGGTGTTTACTAGGGACGTTACGAAGCTTGAGAGAAGACGGGGCCCTCTGGAGGCGGCAGCTCAAGATAATGCAGGAAATGCAATGGAGTTAAAGAAGGCTAGAATCCAGTATGCTGAACTTCTAGAGCAACTTTGATTAATAGATTAAATGGCATATATACAATGGGCACACTGAAGCGCACAGGTCGGGCACTATATTGTCCCTTGTTACACCCACACAGAAGTTGGTAACTACACAGGTAGAGATGAATGCAACATTCCGTGATTATTATGTGGAGCTTTACTCGGCGCTGCCACCCTCCCCACCCCGAAGGAGTTCTCTGACTTTTGTTTCATGTTTCCCTAATCTCTATTACAGACACCGATAAAAAGGATCTAGCGTCCCCTATTATGGTTAATGGGATACGTGGGTCCATCAAAGACTTGGCTCGTAAGCAAGAGCCAGGCTCGGATGGCCTCTCAATAGAATTCTATTGCACCTTTGCATCACAGCTGGTGCCACAATTGGAGAAACTTTATAATGTGTCCCTCATGGAGGGTGAGCTGCCACCTACCATCAGGGATGCACTGGTGGCTTCCCTTTTGAAGCCAAATAAGCCACCTGCTGAATTGACCTCATGCAGATCTCTTGCAATCCTTAATACTGAGTATAACATTCTCAGTAAAATCCTAGCCAGCCGCCTGCTTACATTCCTCCCACAGTTAATACATACAGACTAATGTGGTTTTCTTCCTCACCATAATACCTCTTTGAATATACGTTGACTATTTGGGATAATGGAGGCAGCCTGTAATCAGTACCCACTATGCGGAATGCCTCTCCTTGGACAGCCAGCAAGCTTTTGACACCCTGGGGTGGGATTATATGCTGGCGACCTTGCAGTTCTATGGAATTCCCCTGGAGTACCTTCAGTGGGTGAAACCAGTATATTACTTGCCCACAGCCAGGGCCAAAACAGACCAACATATTTCCCAATCTTACCAGTTACTTTGCGTGACCTGTGAAGGTTGTCCCCTGTCTCGACTCCTTTTTGTATTGGCAGTAGAACCACTCACCCAACAAAGTGTACTAGTACATGTTGTATCTCTGCGTCTTCCCTAACAGGGAAGGCGCAGAATAGTGATGAAACATGTACTGGTTGGTACACGGCAGCAGAAAAAATAGCATGTGATAGTCATTAGTGTTGCACCTAGTTTTAAATGATTTGGAATGGATGGATTACATGAATTAAGGGTGATTTGATTGAAATGTATTCACTCTGCAAAGGTGAATCGTATCAAGACATTCCAAACAGAAATGTCTTTTTGTCTCACCATGAGGCCCTAGTTCAAACAATGTTATTAGCTAGTCACTTTAGTTGCTTCTTAGATCCTCACAATTTTAGCAGATACTGTGAATGCAATAGTTGGCCCCAACCTTTGCCCAGCATTGTGGATTAGGATGCCCTCTTCCACACACATTCTCAGGCATAAATCATCTGTTGTCTGCCCATACCCATCCAGTGCTAAAAGTGGCCTCAATACATCATGTGTAAGTACCCCTTTATGTCTAATGTGTGCCCATCCATAGACTGTGCGCAATTAGGCTGCTTCTTAATCCAATTGGCCGCACACTGCTCGTCTTACCAGCAAGTTGCCCCAAGGAACTATGGTCGATGTAGTGGCGACGGTGAGTACGCCTGTGCCACAGTGTTGAAAGCAAGTAAGTGTCGCATTAGCCATCCCTGGACACGTGTTTCGAGGTAGTTGCCTCTCATCAGCAGGGAGTAGGTGAGTGTATGGGGGTGCCGCGTAGACTGCCAATAACGTATTAACACTGTGGCACAGGCGTACTCGCCGTCGCCACTACATCGTCCATAGTTCCTTGGGGCAACTTGCTGGTAAAGACGAGCAGTGTGCGGCCAATTGGATTTGTTGTATAAAGGCTCCCTTGAGCCATTTGGGCTGACGAGCCCTGGACCAGCACCTGCGCACCATGAGAGGTACTTTACCTGTTAATACGTTTAAATCACAAAAAGAACCCCCGTGTGTGTTGTTATTATATATTATTGATGTTCAGATTAGTGGATTGATTTCACAGTGGTGTTATTTCATCTTAACATTCTTATTGATTTAGTTCACTGAAATTTCTAAATAATGTATTCATTCTAAACAAAATCCCTTGTTGGCATATTTACCCTTCCGACTAACAATTTGAGCAGACGTGAATACCCACAACGCAACATTGCACTCTCCAAAAAAAGAGCTAGGAATAATAACCGCGAGGCTCTACTCAAAACTAGAGAGAAAGAAAAAACAGACATTCTCACATGTGTAACCACCTATACACCTGATTCCAACAGAATCAGGAATGTGCTAAAAAAACATTTTGGTATATTGAAAACAGTGTCCCTGGAGCTTAAAATTCCCAGATTTGCATTTAAGAGCATGAAAAATCTCAAAGATATGCTAATACATACGAGACCTAAGCCACAGAAAGTGAGTTCACAACGGCAATTGTTTGACTTGCCGCTAGTTCAGGGCCATTTCCCTTGCGGGACCTGTGCATTTACCAAAGTGACTAAAACAATAATTTTCTCAGACTCCTTCACATGGGAAGTACGCATTCATGCGAACTGCATTACATCCAATTGTATCTATATGATTACCTGCCCATGTGACCTCAGGTATATAGGCATGACCACCAGACCTGTAAAAATGTGCATCATGGAACCCCTCAGTCATTTCCGGTGTTATAAACTTAACACAAAAATGTGTACACATTTTAACATACTGCAGCATTCACTTGACTCCCTACGATGGGAACATCTCAAGATTAGTAAGGGGGCCCTGTTTATGAAAGAACAGAGATGGGTCTACCGTCTGTTAACCAATACACAAGGGTTGAATGAGGAAATTCCTTGGAGTACACTTAACACTTGACACTCCCATAGGCCAATAATGCTGATTCCCTGTTCACTTTACAACATGCACACTAACATCTTAGCATGTATGAGCGAGGGTTAGATAACCCATCAACCATGGAGATCAACATGACTCCTTTTGACACCTTCGAGGTTTATCACATACCAAGTGCGCTCTGTTATGATCATACAGTAACTCACAGGAATCAATTTGGAGTCCTGGTACATTTTACCTAACCTCCCCATGACTACCTATGACACCTTGGAGGTTAATCACATACCGATTGCACTCTGTTATCAACATTTTACCTAACCCCTTTAAATATTGCTTGGCTAATGGATTGCAACTTCTTTTTAATTTAATATGGGGCAATACATGAGTTATATCCACTAGACTTAGTTGGAGCATAATAGCAACTCCATACCACTCCAATGTGGCTGTTCCAATGATCAGGATTTCACATCATCCAAGACGGCCCCCACTGAATACCGGTCTCCCTCCTATGACTTTAGAGGTCTAGTGTGGACTGCCAACCGGGAGTTTCCTGCCAATTGAGGCTGAGTCACTACCAGTATTTAAACAGGTCCATAATCCTTCCCAGTACCACTCAATCCCGGCAGAAGTGGGTAGGTCAGAGAGCCTCTTGCTGATTCAGAAAACGTGAGTACCTTTGTCCGATAACACTGTGCTTCTCGGCTTACACTTTGCCCAGAGCCTTTGCAATTCTCATTAATGTTCTGGTGTTCTTAGTTACTCTGCAACACGCAAGCTCAGCTACAGTTAGTTTGGTTTCCATTATGCAGTTTACTGCAACAAGAACAGCTTTGTACACCTAGCGGGACCCATTATCTATGCAGTTATTGTACCACACCAAACAACCTTTGGTACCCCTGCCACAGACCAAATGTGTCTAGACTATTGTAACCTGACATGTGGCATTTACACAACTATCTGTCCAGACAGGACACCGCAACATTTTAGCAAACAATCTTTAAACCCAGCTCATGTCTATTTGACCACCATATGGTCTGGGCGAGTCCATTTACTTAACATATATTAACGGCTGCCTCTCGTTTACTGTTGATAGTCTTAAACAACTCCCTCACTGCTCCATATACCTAATCATGTACCTACAACATCTTACGTGTTGTGCTCTAATCTCCTTTACTTTTAACCCATAACCTACACAGTACATAGGTAAATTCCTTGTGTGATACCTGCCGGGTATTGATGAAGTAAAATGAGAAACCCGACTGGGGTGAGTTCATCATTTCTTTCTGCAACCATGGCGGTGTTCCACCATACGTTCCTGTGTAATTTTAATGATAAAAGGTCTGTGAGAGTCACCCACACGGCACTCACGTTGTGTATGTTTTTAGCCTTTACCACTGTGTGCTATGAGTTTGTCACACAGGGAACACAAGAGTTTTGTTTAAACTGAAGTCTTAGATCTTAATATTTGTTTTTATTCCTTCATTAGGTTGGTCATGCCCTATCAGGTACTACACAGAGTATGTGTTAGGCTGGTTTAAAGAGGTAGTATACACCATATAACCACCCGTGTGTAGATAGATTTGATTTTATAAAGTCCTGACGAATTGCCACCAGGTGAATTGACTACTAGGCAAGAAACATGTTGACCACTCAATATAGTGCCCTACCTGAGACATAACCTCAGACATGTGCCGTTGTCTCTTTTAATCAGGTTAGGAGACCTATTAATTTAAAACATTTTCATTGGTAATTCCAAACCTGTTTTAAACTTCCTTCAGGTTACACAACTCATCTCACTGGTTAGGCCCTTCACCCACACAGCACCAAATGGCAATTTGGACTAAATGATCTCCGCTAAAGAGCCCCTCTTAGGGAGCCCATCAGGTATTGCAGCGCCGACCTGACAAGGAGCAGCCCTAGCATGACACCCAGCCGGGTGTGTGAGGGCCCCAAATTCCAAGAGGAGGAATCCTCTTCCTCCTACATTTGGGTACGTATGCTGGACCTTTCCAAAAAGCCCAGAGTCCCCCTTTTGTGATTGGAGCGCTCTGCAATCCCGCTGTGTGGAACTTACTAATGGGAACAGGAGAGGTTATTGGGCCCCAAGAACCCTGAGCATCCAAGGGGGACTTCATTCCCTAGCAAGTAGTGCACCAGGAAGTGCCTCTGCAGAGCTGTGAACAGAGGGGGTGTGGCCTCCAATGAGCTTAGCAAACCTGCTGTGTGGGACATACTGGTGGTAACAGGATGGGTTCTTGGCCCCAAGGACCCTCAGCATCCAATGGGACTTCATCCCCCAACAAGTTGTGTGCCAGGAGTATTTCTCAAGAGTGGTGGACAAATGGGGCGGGCCTCGATGAGCTATCAGCAATCCCGCTGTGTGGGACTTACTGGTGGTTCCAGGAGGGGTTCCTAACCTCCAACAACCCTCATCATCTAAGGGGACTTCATCCCTCAAGGAATAGCATACCAGGAGGTGCTTTTGCAGAGCGGTTGAGGAAGGGGGTGGGGCCTCTGATGATGTGTAGCAGGATTTGCGGTCCTACAGCATGATTAGTGAACACCTGCACCATTGAGAAACAAATGCTATAAGGCAATTTATTGGCCTTTATGGGTCCCTCTGGGACCCCTCAGATACACCCTGGCCCCTTTTTTCACTTTGCACAGAAATTTTCAGCCCCAAAAAGTGTGCTGATATGTCAAATTTTGAGTGGAAAGTTTGGGGGGATCCACCAAGCGGAGGCCTATAAAAAGAGGGGTTAAAAAAAAGATTGTGTTTCCCATGTCAATTACCATAGAAATTTTAGGCATGACCCGCTGGACGGAATTACACCAAATTTGGCAAGAATGTCGCTCTCGGTACAGAAAGAGCCATTTTTGTTAATTGGTGTAAATTCATTCAGTAGTTTTTGAGATATTAAAGGAAAAAACAATTTGCACATCTATAGGCGCAAACCTTCTGCGAATCCTCCTGATCTCGTGCTTAGAGTTGATTGACTGCCAACACTTCAACCCGGAAGTGTTGGCAGCCATCTAGGGACTCAGACTCAGCAAAATTCCACACAAAAACATAAAAGGAAAGATGAAGTAAGTGTAGAAATACCCTGACTCCCTATGCCTGGTGCTGGCATCTCCCACGAACCACAACCTTTTATTTGTTTCAGCAAAAATCATGATGGATTCGGGACACAAATAAAAAAAAACCACTATCTCTAGCGCTTGTTTCTCTTTCAACCCCCGGGTGGATCAGGTCCCAGGGGCCTATTGTATGATTTATATTGAGGAGGAGGGAGCACACGGCCCCCCTCCTCATGGGTGATATCGGCCCAGGGACCGCCATTTTCCTGGGGCCACGCTAATATAGTAATATGGAGGAGGCAGGCACCACCTCCCCAGGGCAAGACCACAAACATATAAATGACCCCAAGGGGCTAGGCTGATCGCACAAACATTGGGGAGTGGAGCCCCATGACCCCCCTCTTGGCTATTTATTGCCCAGAGGCACCACCTCCGAGGGGTAGGCCCTGTAATACCAGAGGAGGGAGCCTTGCAACCATCTGCCTGGAGCCATTAATGGGCATGGTGACTACATTGACCCCCTGACCTAGCTCCAAATGTCTCCGGGTGCCCACTCCCAGGACATGAATGAATGAATGGGTTACTTTTAGAGTGCAACTGTCTCTCAGAAAAGAGCATCCTGGTGCTGTACTTAAAGCACTATGGGTTTCCGAGAGAAGAGGGAAAAGTTAGATTAATGAGATACAGAAGGGCCTGAAGTAGCCAGGTTTAAGTTCTTTTTTAAATGATGCTTCAGATTCAATGGTGTGCATATTGCTGGAAAGTAAGTTCTAGGCTTTAGACCTAGAACTGTGAAAGACTTTCCACCTCTGGACTTAAATCAAAATGAGAGGGATCTTAAAGTTCGTTGGGGCAAATAATGGAGAAACCAGTCATTGAGGTATTTTGGCCCAGGGCGAAAGAAGGCTCTGTGAGTGAGTAGTTTGAAAAGGATCTCCTTATAGATTGGGAGCCAGTACAATGTGTTGAGAGCAGCTGATGAAGAGCTTTTCGTAGGCTGTTGTAGGACCAGTCTAGCGGTGAGTTCTCTACCATCTGGAGATTGGGGATGATACGCTTTAAACAGCCCGCATACAGACTGTTGCAATAGTCAAGTCTTGATGAAATTAATGCAAAGACTACTATTTTCCTAGAGGCAAGAGACAGGAGATTAAAAAAGGATTCCAGTGATTTTATAAGATTGAAACAGATACAGGCCAAGGCCGTTGCTTACGGGCAGAAAGGTCAAATCAGTGTCAAATTTTATCCTAACTTTCTTCGTGACCTTCTTGTCAGAATTGCAGTTGAGGGGGTTATCTTGCATCCACTGAATTGTGTCGGTCAAGAAGTTCTATAAATTATTTCTGACTTAAATTAGCTTTTGTCCAGGGACAGGATTAGTTGAGTATCCTGGATGTAGGGGCGATCCCATATGAAGATATTAAGGAGATCAGGAGAACCATGTAGACATTAAAAAGACCCGGGTTCCAAGAAGAACCCTGTGATACTCCCATGTGACTTTTCTTTCTGGTGACACGAATTGTCCGATGGCAAAAAGCTGCCTTCTATTGGTCAAAAAAGATGTTAGCCAGGCTAGGACAGTGTGGGACATTCCTATGTTCTGAATCTGCTGCATTACAAAGGCATGGTAGATGGTGTTGATTGCAGTGGATAGGTCCAAAAGAATCAGTGCTGCATTGTTCCCTGAGTCTAAGGTCATTTTAATTGTTTCTGAGACTTCAAGGAGATCCTGTGTAATGTTTTTGCCTGAAACCTGATTGCTGTGTGTGAAGTTGATCTGAATTCTCTAAAAAACTCGCCAGTTGTTGGTTGACAAATTGTTCCAAGACCTTGCTAAACATTGGGAAGAGGGCAATAGGTCTTAAGTTAGAAAGGATAGTCAGATCTACCAGCAATTTCTTATTAAATTGCTTAGCAATTGCCACTTTCCACACAGAGGGGACTGTTGTGTCTTCTAGTGAGGTATTCCTGATGTGGTTGATGATAGGATTTACCACATCGATGACTGCTTGTAATATGCATTGAAGGCAGGGACAAGTGGCGATCCTGATTTGCATGTCAGGGTAGCTTGTTGAGGGATTACTAGAGAGACCCTCTGAAATTGGG
Source organism: Triturus cristatus (assembly GCF_964204655.1). NCBI lineage: Eukaryota > Metazoa > Chordata > Amphibia > Caudata > Salamandridae > Triturus > Triturus cristatus. Next base: position 570,147,753 of record NC_140589.1, on the reverse strand, counting down.
AGAGCTTCACCTTAGGAGTGGAGTTACTGATAGATACAGACAAAGGATTTGCTTAGAGGGTACTTGGAGTTGGACTGAACCCTTTGTGAATAGGGGAGATTTTATCTTTAAAAAACAGATGAGATTTGGGTGCAAAGAGCCTGGGAGGAGGGCATTTCCTGAGTGAGAGCTTTTGGTTAGAGAAAAGAATTAGACGGTAGAAGATCACTTTTGAGTCAGAGCAAGCTTCTTCAATTTTAGAGGTGTAATAGACTTTTTTTTGCTTCCAAGATGGATTTGTGGTATGTCTTTTGAGTTGGTCTATATTGGATAAGGTTGTATTGTTGGTAGTCTCGACGTCATTGGCATTCAGGTTTTTTACAGTTGAGTTTTTGCTGAGCCAAAGCAGGGGAAAACCAGGAAACTGACATTTTTGAGTTACGATTTTTGGAGTGGGCAAGTGGAGATAACTTTGAGACAGATTTTAGATCCAGTTATTGAACAGGTCAAGGTCCTCACTGAGGTAACCGGTGAGGTTGGGATTGATGCTGATGAGTTCAGGGGACTTCATTGCCCCCCACTTGTGAACATTGGGGTTCGGGTCATTTTGAGACTTTGGGCCTGATTATGAGTCAGGCATTCTTGCAACACCAGACTTGCGCAGGTGGTCCACCAACTGCCATATGATCACTGTTACAGTTGTAGGGACAGTGGACCACTGGCTGCACCAAGGAGCAGTTGTACCCTGGCGGTGGTGCAGGAATGCCACAAGGCAATGTTGTGATCGGGGACTGGCGCCGTCCCGTTCAACATGTTACGAGTTCCTGGACGCCAGCCTTTTCATGTCCGAGCCCTGCCATGAAAAGGCTGGCAGTGCAGGAACAAAGGGGACCCTACAGGGATCCACATCCCCCCGCCATAGGGATACATTCAGGGAGGCACAACATGTGCCCCCCTATCTGTATTCCCAGGAAAAGTTTCAGCACTGCATGATCGTCACCGTCCATGCTCTGATGGAACTTTTTTTTTGCCGTTGCCATTACAGTGCAAAGGACTGCCAACTGTATTAAGATCAGTTCTTGTGCTGTTCAGGCAGGAAGCTGGTGCAACTGCGCCTAACTCATAATCAGCCCCTTCGAGAAATGATAGCTTGTGTTGGCCATATTGAATAAAATTAGGCTATGATTAGACCAGGATTGAGGGACCGGATCCTTAACAAAAGGCCCAAGATGTTGGTAAAAATCCGATCCAGAGTGTGGTTTACGGTCTGTGTGCAAGTGGTTAACCTTTGTGCAAGCCCTTTCATTTTAAAGGTACATGGCAAATTGATGACATTTGGATTGGAGGGGGTCCTCAAAATGGAAAATGAAGTCTCCAAGGCCAAGGAAGGTAGCATATTTATTTAAAAGAGAAGCAAGAGCTTCACCTACAGTGGAAAGAAATAATAGTCCTGGGCCCGGGGAATGGTGAAGTAAGCAGCCTGCCATTAATTGAGAAGGGCTAATTTTGAGGCATAACCCAAGATTCTCAGCTCACTTGAGAGAACAAAAGTCAAAGGAGCTGTATTGCCAGGTTTCGAAGAAAATGATGGCAACTCAGCCTCCACAGCCTTCCCCTCTGTTGCGTTTGACCATGGTCAACTCCGGTGGTAAGGCCATCGCAAGTGCAATAGCAGGGTTGGCCCAATGCTTTAACCATGTCTCTGTGATGAATAAGACATCCAATTGGTTGTAAACTGTATACGAGCTTCCGTATAGTTTTTTTGAAACCTCTGTTTGTTAAATACGGAGTACGTACAGTCAAACATGCTATGGCTTTAATTTTTAATTTGCAATCGGCAGATATTTGTTTTTATACTGCTACATTTTTAAACCAGTGCATCAATTCCAGGAAAAGTATGAGTTTTAATGAATTCTGATTATTAATCTCACATATTTACGAAGATAATATGCATTGTCTAATGAGTCATTGACCATAATTATCAATTGTAAATTTTAGCTGTAATGTCTTTTTAAAATGTATTGTTGTTTTTTTTTGTTTATGCTTTTATGGTCATTTACATGTGCCGAATAAAGCTTCATGAATTGAATTGAATAAGATATCCAATTGGTTGTTGATATTTATGTCATGTATTTCCTGGACATGTTTAGATAGTGAGCGGGTATAGATTAAGCCTCCCTGTAAGGAACAAGAGGGCGGGACAAATTTAGGTGGGCTGACACTAGCTGGGGTGATGAAGACCTCCAACTCTAGATGGCAACTATGGCATGCGACTGGGCCCTGTAGGTGGCTTGGGTTCCAAATGTGTTAGTTAGGGCTTGGAATGGGCCTAAAGCTCTTCAAGAAATCAGAGTTGAGGACTTTACCTGGGGGAGTTCCAGCATAGTGGCTGTAGATGAAAGCACTGCTCCCACACGCAGGGAGCAGCATTTTTTGAAGCTCCCTTTTGTGGGAGAAATGTCGGCTCCCACTGGATGCGGGGAGCCGGCATGGACTGAGGGGGTATTGAGTCTCCCCCTGCAGTTGCCAATGCTACAATGTGGTGGGCTCCAGGGCACCCAGGATGAAGGGACCTGGCACTGGCGATTTAGTCCCAAGGGCAAAAATTGTCTCGGGAGGTGGGCCGTGCTGTCTCCCGTCCCCATTAATTTTGTCAGGGCCTCCTTCCCATGTATAATTTAGAAAGGAGAGTTCATAGTTCTCCCTATAAATTCTCCCTATAAATTACCCTGACTATGCACATTCCCAAAGCCATCTGCAAGCTTAATTAGTTTGGCCTGCCCCATTTTCCTCAGTAGTATGCAAAGGTCTTCCTGCCTTTTCCCACGTTGATGGACAGATTACCAAACAGCCCCTCAAGCTCTTTTCCCACCAAAAAAACAACCACTTACTTCATATAGTTAGGAGGAAGTACCCTTGTTTGGTGAAGATTCCCTTCTTTGCAGTCTCATCCTGTTCTTTAGACAAGGATTCATGTTGTCACAGATTTGTGTGTCAAGACACTTGAGGAACAATCACATTGCTGAAATTACATGCATACCAGGTCAGTGGAGACATTTCCTTGTGGTCCATTACGCAGCTGCAGTGTCGAATATGCACTAGTAATTATCTAACAAGATAGCACTTACCAATTAACTAGTAGAAAGCACTCCAGTTAGGTAGACATTTTGAGCAAAACTGTGGACTCTTGTTGGATAAATGGGCAGGTGAGGTCCTGTCTATCTTGGCTGATGAGGGGTGAAACCCCGAAACCGGTGCTAGGATGCTTGTTTTCAGTCCAGGGAGGACTTGGCCTGGTAGTTCGGGCTGGACTGTTCCCATTGGGTGCAAGGTCAAGACTGATTTGCATATGGCTGGGTTCAAACTGGAATGGCATGGTGAGCCAAAAAACAATGGATTTAGGCCCATACCTCTGTACTGGGGTGAATGTATGACATTGTTCTGCATTCTGTTCATTAATTGTTATTTTTGCAGAGGTCCTGTTCAGGCCCAGTCACCCACACAGACACTCAGACACCCACTCACATGCCCATTCAGCTGCTCTCACATATACTCACAGAACCACACAACCACTTACACATCTACTCATACACCCATTCGGTCACTCACCACACACCCACAAAACCACTAACATAGCCACTCTCATACCCACACAGTCACTCACATACTCACTCACACACACATAACCACACACACCCACTCACAGCCACATGCAGCCATTCACACACCCAGAACTCTGCTCACACATCCATACAGCCACTCACACACCCAAGCAGTCACTCACACACCCACTTACAGATCCATACAGCCACTCACACACCCACTTACAGATCCATTCAGCCACTCACACACCCATCCACAGACCCATACAGCCAACTTGCTGTGCTGCATGACAAAGAGAGAAGAAAAATGCACCTTATCTATTAAATCTACTAAATCTGACATATTCCTGCTCTCTCCTTATGCTGGTGTACTGCGAGCTGCTTTCATGAATGCTGGTACCCATGCTCCATGGTGCAACAGTGCCTGCATTAAAGGCAGAATTGTTTTTGTGCAGGAAGGGGGCACCAGGAGAATGAATCACAATAGCATGCAAATACAACTTAAACTGCACTACAACCACAGAAACCACAACCCTCTACATGGAGCACCTCAATATAAAGCTACAAGCATCAGCAACATACACCCTGAGCTGGACCTTCAGCTGCCAACTACTATAACCACCTTTACCAACAACATTGCTGATTTCCTCACCCCCCTCACCATAGATCCTAACAATTACATCCTACTAGGAGACTTTAACTTCCACCTTGAAGACAAGAGCGTCACCAACGCCACCAGACTCCTTGAGAGCCTAGGTAACCTGGGTTTGACACAGCATGTCATCAGACACACACACTCCACCAGACACACCCTCGACCCTGTGATCACCACCTTCAACGGCATTGAAATGTTCACAACCACACCACTCCTATGGACCGACCACACCATCATTCAATTCCAAATAAACCAACCCGCCTAACAAAACCCGACACCTAAGCAAGGTCAAATGCAGCTGAACAGCATATAGGATTCCAACTGGGTATACACCCTGGGCCACATGCACAAAATCATGTGTTTGTGATTTCCTAATACCAAATTTTAGCGATTTGCTATTAGGAAATGCCTAACCGCGATGCAAAACAGTGTGTTTGAAACTGTTAGTGATTCGCTGTGGCTCCTAAATGGACCTGCTTCATCAATATTCATGAAGCAGGTCGCAATTTGTGACTCATTGTGAATTGCTACAATCACAAAGATGTTGGCCTGCTGGGGTCACCAGACCACCATGTCGGTGATTGTTTTTAAACAAAGCAATATTTTTTGTTGTAAAGCAGCCCGTTTTACTTAAAGGAAAATGGGATGCATTTAAAAAATAAAAATTAAAAGCTACCTTCTCATTTTTTACGAGTAGGTAGTGGCCCATGGGACCACTGCCTGCTCTTAAAACATGTTGGTGTCCATATTTACAAAGGGAAAGGGGTCCTTGTTTGCAAATGGGTTACCACCCACTTGAAGTTGGTGATAACTGTGAATGTTTTGCAACAGCATTTCCAGTTGCAAAACATTCATACATACCAGTGCTATTTGGTATTAGTAAGGGCTGCCCTAAACATGCCCCTTTCTCATACCGAATCGCAAAATGCGATCCGGTACCAAGTTGCATTCTGTACAAGACAAAATATATTTTACAGGTCGCAAACTCCCTGATGGACCATTTGCCACTGGTAAAATGCTCTTTACATCTAGCCCCCTGTGCCTGAATCTAAAAACTTTTGCTGATGACCTCTATAGCGACATCAAAGATCTGGGTGAGTGGATCACAAAGTGTGCTGATTCATTGGCACCTCATAAACAAAACGCATAGAGAAGAACACAAAACCAGGCCAGCTGGTACACTGAGGAACTCTGCGCAACAAAACAACACTGCAAACAGTTGGAAAGAAAATGAAGAATGAACTACCTAGAAAACAAAACAAAAATACAAAACAGTCCTGATATGCTACCACAAACACATCAAAGGAACCAAGAAGAAGGTCCTAGCAGAGCACATAGAAAACAGTCCCAACAGCGGCAAAGACGTTTTTGGGATCATCAAAAACTTCAATTCACCGGCTGCCGTCATTAACACAATAACCACCCTGCAACAATTTTTAAAAACTTCTCAGAATTTTTAAGCACCAAATAAAGCCATCTACAACCATTTTGACCCCCACCCAAGCCCCTGTACCCTCACCCACATCCTTCCCACAAACACCCATGAAAAACCCTGGCTGTCTAGGAATATGTCACCACGAAAGAAAATACCAACATCATGAGAACATCTAGTTCAGGGCACCTATGGAACGCTGTTCCCACCACATCTGCAAAATGGCACCACCACGATCAGCAAAATCCAGATTCACATCCTGAACAGCTCCATCGCCTCCGAGACATTCACAAATGCCTAGAAACACGCAATGGGGAACCCACTGCTAAAAAAAACCTTTGACGGACCCAACACTACTAGCAAATTACCACCCATATCCATTCTACCCCAATGAACACCAGCTCTTAGTTACCACACATTCAGGTTTCCGGCCCAAACACAGCACTGAGACTACTGTCATTGCAGCAACTGAAGACATTAGGCTGATCCTCCACCGTGGAGACACTGGGGCCCTTCTACTGCTTGACCTCTCTTCAGCCTTCTACACAGTCTCCCACTCCACCCTATTCAGAAGACTGCACAAATCAGGTAAATAAGGACCTACCCTCAAATGGATATATTCCTTCCACACAAGAAAGACACACAGAGTCAACCGGCTACCCTACAGATCAGAAGCCAAAAACCTAATATGCAGAGTGCACCAAGGATCATCTCTCAGTCCAACATTATTCAACATATATATGACTCCCTGGAGGACCTCATCAGATCATATAACATATAGATACTCTCCAGTGCAGAAAACCCCCAACTGATACTCTCCCTGTCAGACAATACCGTCACTTGAAAAAACAATTTTGCAATGTGAATGACCGCAGTACCCACATGGATGAAATCTAAATGCCTAAAACTAAACTCTAAGAAAGCTGAAATGGAGATCTTCGGAAGTAAGCTAGAACTCCATTTGGTGGTCAACTGACCTTTTCCGCTTACCCACCCATACTACCCAATATAAGAAATGTTGTGATCATCCGAGATGATAAGCTTGCCATGACAGCTCAAGTAAATGCAGTGACCTCCACTTTCTTCCACATCCTTCGGATGCTGTAAAAGATGTTCAAATGGCTAAAACTATGCTAATATATAACTATCTAATTGAAAACAGTACACAATTGTGAAGGGAAAAAAACATGGCAACTGAAATCTTCATCATAGCAACAATAACAATAGAATAGAATGCCTCCTGACATCCCCTTACAATAATAGTAATCTGACTCAATAGCTGATTGTGGCTTTGTCATTTTGCTATTCTTCTTCTATAATTCCCATTGGGCAAAACGACGTTTGGATTTCCAATTCTTGACTTTACTGATGGTTGCCGTTACTGCTATAGAAGGCTGTTCTGCATTTGTGATGTTACTCTGGATGATTGGCTAGGTTGGTTAGGTTGTGTAACCGTAGTTGTTCTTCCCTGGGTTTGTGTTGATCTTGCTGCTGACTCTTCTGTTTTTAGACTCTCATAAATTGAGGCCATTTTTCTAAAAACGCTTGCATAAGATTCAACTCTGTAGTATCTAGACTTCCATATTCCAAAGTGTCTCTTTGTTGATCATTTGTGCCACTCAGGGGTTAAAATACAATGTGAAACATAATTACACCTCGTAATAACTTATGTTAATCCCAGAAATTTTTATTTTTATTTTAGAACTGTATGTAACAACTGTGCGATGATCTTGAAAGGTCAAGTAAATTTGGTATATTGCAAAGACCGTACACAATCATTCTTAACTTGCTCATTGGTGGTCTGACACTCAATAGGCCTTCAAGAGAAAAAAATACACCATACTTCAAGACATTTATATGCACCAAGAGATTGATAAATTGACAGAAACTATCGTGCTAATGCTAAATACTCACATAGTAATTCAAACCGACATAATATTTAAAAAATCATTTGGTTCCGTTTAGCTAAAAATATCAGTTGTGAATTGTTTTGGGTTGAAAACATATCTAAAAGTAATGATAATTTTACTGACAACGTCACAATATGTACACATTACTGCAAGTGTCAAGAAAAATATATCTTCAACAATGTTACCTTCTTGCATGTCTCTTATATTTAAGCATATTTTGGTTCTAAATAAAGAAACATACAATATTTGAATACATACACATGGAAGGGAAATGCAATCCTGATGAAAGTGCCTAAATCTGAAACATACTCCACGTTACATGGTCAATATGTCTGTGTTGCACACTTTGCATGTGTGTTCAACTAAGCAAAACTCATACAAATATTATTATTCTAAAAACATTCTGAAGATACTCTAACGCTTGCCATTAAAAAGTACCAGGAAGACTCATATAAATGAATCACCAAGGCCTATGTATTTATTGTGTGTTTGCACATGCTCACTAATATGTCAACATCTTGCTACATTAGCATAGAGACAAATAATATTAAAAGTGTTTTATTTGGCAGATGTTTCGCACACCTGGGTTTAATATTCACCAAGACACCCAATATTGTAAACTGTTTCTAGGAAGAGAGTTTCCTAAAAAATATAATCTGTATCGCATGATTCGTTAAGTTTCTAATTCAAACATTCGGATGAAATAGTTTGACTTTTACGTTTCAAATTATATAATACAAAATGGATTTGATTTTGATGTCCAACAATTTACCCAACTTTGCCCATAATTGGATATCTGCAGATGTTGAAGTTGGTTGAAATGTAAAGCGCTCTGACAGCCAAACTCTGGGTCTTGTTCGCGCTATAGAAAACAATGAATAAATACAAATAAAAAAAATATTTATACCGACTCTATGTTAATTACATAACAAATGCACTAAGAAACTGTTTGGTTAAACATTCAAGACGTGAGACCATTTTATTCTTCATACAGAACATGTTTTTTTGAATGTGATACAAATATAGTAGCTTTTCTAGTTTAAAGGAAATAAAAGTAAGCTAAGCCAACAGAATCTTCACTTGCGAGACTTGCGAGACATGCTTCATTTAGAAATAGTGGTGTAATTGAAAATCCAACAGGCATGGTGACTGATGTGCACACCTGCTCTACGCGCACCATTTGCAAATCCTTTCTGTATCATTGTTAGAAATTAGTAGCAAATGGCACACATTGATCTTACAAGGGTTCTATGACCTAGGCCAGTTTCATGGATTGTGGTCATGTTAGGTCAGGAGGGTCACACTTAGCGCCACCCTTGCAATGCTAAAGGGCTATTGCCCTTACCAATAGTTAAGTAGCATGGGTGTGGTGTTGAAAGAATAGTATGCTGGTAATTGTGAACAGTACTGTGAGCAGTCATTTGGGCATGTGAAACAGTAGCCGACAAAACCCACACACAAGTTAGTTTCTGCTGCTCAGTACCTATCTCTCCCTCCACTTATATCTTGTTGCTCTGTAGTGCTGTCGAGCGTGCATGTGAAACTGAAACACAGGCCTATATTAAGGCATGGGGATGTGGACAAGTCATCACAGACATCTCTTGCATTACCCTGGAATCCTGTGAGTGCTACTCCCACTGCATTGTGATGGAACAGCACACCATATTGTTTAAACAGCCTACCATGGAGTTTGGATAACCAGCTTCTGGTGGCCTGGCAACACCAGAGGACCCTGTGAGGGTGAGGAGAGGGCCTGGATTTAGGAGGTCCAGGGCGGATAGGGATGACTGGACTGTGTAATCAAAGTATCTGAAACACAGTTCAATTGTGAGGGCCCTGTGATTGTGAACTCCACCAATGTGTCACATACTAACACATTATCATCATGAAATATATAAAATAATGTCACAAAATACATTTGAACAACACCACCTTTCTTTTACACCTATCACCCCTAGGGTGGTCTTCCCCCAAACATTTATTGTGTCCTCTACTTTTGCTGGAATTCATTTTTGTTGGCCTTAGGACTCTGTGCTTATTACCACTGCCAAGCAGTGCCAAAGTACTTGTGCTCAATCCTCTAAACATGGTAAAATTGCATTAAACCTGATTGGCATATTTAATTTACTTATAAGCCCCTGATCAGAACCTCAAGTACATAAAATACTCCAACCATCTTGAACTCACCCCTGGACCCAGCCTTAATGAGTCCTGAATACCCAGGTTTTGCCCCCTCAGTTCTAAAGTCTTGGATTTGGTGTTAAAGGGGCTCAGTTAGCCACAATCTAAAACTTGGTACTTAGAGTATTTTGACTAAAAAGTGCTCTGAGAACCGAGGGAAGACCGGGACCAACCTGCATGTCTACCCGCTCAAGGTGCATCACTGGTCAGCCTGACTTTGTGGTAGCTCCCACTACATTCTTCTCTACAGCAGCAAATCCTGTTCAGCGGTCCCTCGGCAAAGAAGGTATCAGGCCTCATGGAACTCTCTATGGCTACAGCCTCCAGGTTTATTACGCTGAAGATTTTCGACTTCTAAAAAAGAGACTAAGTCTGAACGTAGAGTTTTTTACCGCCACTTCATCAAGCTGCACCCCAACGACGATGCCTCCTCCTCAGACACCACCTGCAGCTTTACCCTGCTGAACTTTACCTAAATGTATTCTAAGTGTTTGAAGATAACTACAGACCAAGCCCAATACACTTCTTGTATCTGAACTGTGCTCCATTGCTGTCGGCTATATTTTTTCGTCTTTGATCTTCTAGGTGCTAGATTTCTCTTTTAATCTTTAAAAATGTATCACTCCTGTTGCACTGATTGGTCTTTGGTCATTTTGGAGTCACATAATTGATTACAATTGACTTGCCAAGCTACCAAGAGCTAAGCAAAGTTAATTTGGTGACTTTTGTGGTTCACCCTGACAGATATTGTTGCTGTTGCTTAAACAGGGGTCACCTCACATTCAACCAACAACCCAAATTTCACCGTTTCTAAAATAGGTTGCCAAAACTCTCTTTGTTAGTAATACATGATGAGAGGACTGCTCAAAAATAAGATTAGGTAAGAAAAGGTAAGAGTAAAAAAAGCTCGCCGGCAGGGTTTTGAAAGGTGGTATTAAAATGAAGGGTGCCACTTAAAATAAATATGTGAAACCATCAGCATCATTCCTCACCTAGAATTGTAATATGCTACCAAATTAAAATAAATGTAATTTTACATTGTGCACTACTATTAATGAAAAATGCATTTTCTTAAGCAGCTTTCACATGTTTAACAGTAATTTCTGTTGGAGAAGTCAACCAAAAATTCCAGTACATTTGAAAGGACATAATAACAAGAAACAAAGTCCCTACTGAACTCTTGTTAGCCATGGTGCTAGCCAATTATTCAAATGCCATAGTGCAGAGGTGACTGTATTGCTGCATGGCTAATGAGAATGTACCACCACAAGTTGGAGTTAGAAGTAGAACTATTTTAATTTGTTATGTATTTGCAAATGTACTTTCTCTCCTTCACCTCACACAGCACATACATTTCAAACAGTGTGCTACATAGAGCTATGTCTTATTACATCAGCACAGTGTTAACGTCTTGGTTGCTTTTTATATTTTTTATTATAACAAAATTACGCAAGAGGGCCGCATTTTCTTAGATTTTGCAAAGGGTTTGAATCAGTTTTAGGACTCAGAGCCAATGTGAACTCATTTCTGCTGTTTTAAAGCAACGTACAAGGGTATTTGTGCAGCTTTGTATTAAAAGTTTATAAAAAACAGCATTTTGCACTGCCTTGTGTTACTTAGCATCTGGGAGAAATATCAGAGGTGATGCTTGGTCACTCTTTCGCATACACACATGAAATGTTATGTAAATCTATAATTTTGGACATGCTTTTGACCAACAACTGTATACCTGTCTAAGGCTGTTATAACAAGTACAAAGGTCTTTCTTGCTTTTCCTCATTTACTCTTTGCATCTGTGCTGCATTCGATAGCACACATACAAATAGTAAAAAAACAGGTATGGCAATTGATTATGCATAAAGGAAATCCTTAAAAATCTTCATGACCTTAACACACATTTACTTGCTCTATGGCACAAAGGTACTATGCAGAAGTGTACCTGAATTTATGCAGGGCACCAAGTAATGCACTAGCACATCGAGAGAGCAAAACTGTGCAATTTATTAAAAAACTGTGGATCTGTTCTGCTCTATCCTATTTATGCAACGCAGTCTAGCACCTTCACTTCCTGCAGTGTATGTTTGAAATATTCACAAATAGTATCCAATGTGCTTAATATTTTTAGAAATGACACCTATAAAAATAGGCAACATCTATATACTATGAAAATATTTAGTTAAGTTAATGTGTTTTAAGCAAGTAAATAAATCATGCAAGAACAAGATTATTTACCAAGGGGTGCCTATTTTGTGCAGTGGAATTAACGATGCTGGACCTGCTCAACCACACGCTCAGTTTTTGAAACATTCACTAGGTATTAACTGTTAGAAATGGGGTTCTTTAGTTGGCAGACATATACTACTTGTCCAAGTAGGGACCCTTCTTCTAATCGGGGTAAGGAGATCACACTTCCGAAATAACCCCGGCTCACCCCCTTGGTAGCTGGGCATGAGCAGTCAGGCTTATCTCAGAGTCAATGTGTAAAGCATTTGCACATAACTCACAGTATTACAGTGAAAACACTACAAAAGGACACCACACCAGTTTTAGAAAAATAGCCAATGTTTATCAGTGTAAAATAAGAACAAAAGGATAAAGATCCAACATACAGTAATCAAAATATGAATATTGCGAGAATAACCTTGTAATACAGTTCCTTGTAGTTGATAGCTCTGTCCGGTGCTATCACAGCGTTGTGAAAAAACAAATCCAACGGTTCAGGCTGACCGTGGTGGTGTGGGCCAGCAACGGTGTCAGCAAGACCCACAAACAGTACCTTGGAAATGCAGGGCATCGTGGACGTTGGGCTGAGCTCCAAAGGATTGGCATCATCGGCGTCGGTTCTGGAGGTTGGCGCAGGAGTCTTTGGGCCCTTGAAGTCACAAGTTTTGCAGATCGAACTCTCAGAGGCTGAAGTCAGGAGCTCCAGCAGGCATTGGGCCTGTGGTGTGATGTGGAGCAGTGCGACGTGCGGTGCCCTCAGGTCTCAGGTAGGGCAGTGGCTTGATGACGGCATCCAGCAGTGTAGGTGAGACCAGGGCAGTGGTGAGAAGAGCGGCAATGCTTGTCGCTGTGCAAGCAGTGGCTTTGTCGTTGCTGTAGCGCTGTCATCGGTAGAAGATTTGGAGTCGAACACACAGTTCCCAATGATGGTGACAGATGAACTTGAATTCTTTGCTGTTTCTGAGACATCCTGAACAGGGGGCAAGTTCTACCTGAAGCCCTTGGAGAAACTCAGGAAAAAAAGTTGCAGAAAGTTCAGTCCAGTCCCTTCACTGCTCAAGACAGAAGCACCCACTTCAGGCCAACACATCAAAGCACACAGTGGTAGTCCTTATCACAGCTTCTCCAGCTCTTCTTCTTAGAAGTTTCATTAGTCCAAACGAGTTCTTAAGTTCTGGGGTCAGGTATCCATAATTTATACTGCTTTTCCCATTGATGTTTTAGACAGAAGGTCTCTGAGTTCATTAGAAACCAGTTTTGTCCTCTCTAGTCCAGCTTTACTACAGGAGGTGGAGAAAGCATTGAGCATTGTGCAGAACGGACACATCCTATTCAAGTCCTAGCGCAAACTCATAACACCACTCTGATTGCAGAAAAGTTCTAGTCTGCCTGGCAATGAATCACCCAGGAAAGACAGGACACACCTCAACCACCCTTGTGAATGTCTAGTTAGTCTGACTGCACATCCCCAGCCCTGTCACTCCAAAATCAGATGCTGAATACACAAAGAGGCAGAGGCACACAGGACGGTTACGTAAGAAAATGCCCACTTTTTAAAAGGGGCATTTTCAAACACACTATTTAAAAATCCATCTTTTCTAAAAGAAATGTTATCAAATTCTGAGTTCAGAGAGCATAAACTCTATTTCTCTATCTTGTCACAATTGAAAGTTGGACATGTAAGCTGTTACAGTGCAGCTCTATAGATGGCCTATGGTACAGACAGCCTTTCAACAGTGAAAACCGAAATGCACAATATTTCACTATCAGGACATGTAAAACACACCAGTACATGTTCTACCTTTCACATACCCTGAACACAGCCCATGGGGGTACCTTGGCCCTACATGAGGGGTGCCTTACATGTATGGAAAGGGAAGGTTAGGGCCTGGCAAGTGGTGCACTTCCCTGGTCGACATGGCAGTTAAAATTGTGTGCAGACACTGCAATGGCAGTGCCGAGACACCTTTGGAAAGCTACTTGTGTGGGTGGCACAACTAGCACTGCAAGCCCACTAGTAGCATTTGATTACAGGCTCTGGGCACACACAGTACACTGTACTAGGGACTTACTAGTAGATCAAATATCCCAATCATGGAAAACCAACCATAACACAATTTACAGTAGGAGCACATGCACTTTAGCACTGAATAGCACTAAACCAGCAAAATATCCAGCACACCATTGAAACAGGAAGTCAGAATTAAAAAAGACAGGGGGAACGTGTCAAAAGATGCCAGGTCTAACACCAATGCATCCACTGCTACTTTCTTTCCTCAAGGGATATTTCTGTTCCACTCACCCACCAGATGCAAACATTTGAATGAGGTAGTGCATTACTTGGAAAATTAGTGCTCCCGCCTTTGTCTCTGAAAATTAACTCTCCTCCCGTTTACCAGACATATTTACTACACAACTATTAATAAACTACCCACAACTAACCCCTACAAACCTCAACTACAAACTCAATCCTCTAAACTGCCTAAAGATGTAAGATAGAGACACAGACTAACAGACAACTACAAAAACACACATACTATCAAAGACAAAGCAGACAAATATTGATATACAATATACGTTTTACAAAGATAACAGCATTAATTTGTTAGGAAAGGTACATGCAAAACTACTTTATTTCTAAGTTTTTTAGATTGGTTTATTTGCTAAGGTATTTGATTCCTGCAGATAGTTGTTTTCATAAATATCCAAGGATATACTAAATTTTGATTAGTTATAATGAATGCCAATATATAATTTGTACACCACAGCCACAGCACACATATACATTATATTGTTAAGCAATTATCAAAGGACATTAATCTCAGTGATCAAATATTTTAGAAAATGTTACATATACCACAGTGGTGTGAAATGTTTTTGCGAAAATATGAGATCAGCTTGATTATATAAGATGTATGGCCACATTTTTCTGGCTATAGGATAATGAACACACACTCCCGTGTGATAAAGGGTTCTTTGATGTTAGCCTCTAAAAATTTGTGTGAACTTTATATGGAGAACTACACATATTGTTGAATTCAACATGAGTGTTAGAGTAGGCAAGCCATTAAAGCGTTTCATGGCACACTCCTTAAATTGGTCGTTATTTAATTATGGCTGACAATGAGCATACTATGCTAATTTGACTTAAAGATGCTCAGGGTGCCTAGCCTGTTGGCTATTGTATCTATCTTCTAGTGCAGGATGTTTATAACAGTGATTATATGATTTTTAATTAAAGCCTATATCTAAAGGTGAAGGCAATATATTCTTCCAATATAGACACTTGCAGAAGATTAACATGGAATAGCGTTAGGGTACTGAGCTTTCAGTAAGGGCAATTATATGTTAACACTATATTTGTAATTAATAATTAAATTGCATTAGGTTTGTGTTTTGGGCCAGATTTTTTAAGCACATTTCACCATGAATTATTGATCACTCAAGTTATAATTTGGTTATTTGCAATAATGAAATTATGATCTTTAGTGTACATAGTAGTGTGTCACTGCAGATATTGATTACAATGTAATTCAGTCCTAACATAAAAAACATGTTATAGTTCGGAGTTGGGTTTTGTTATCCTCATGTGTATGTGAGACATTAATGTTAGTATAAGAAAGAATATAAGTAATGTAATATTTAGAGACAATAAGAAAAACACTGTTAATATTGAGCTACTTGTCATGCTCCCATGTCTATCATATTTATCATTCATATTCATAACATAATTTGAATTGTAGAATATGTTTCTGTTGAATGTTTGCATTATTTACATGATAGCTATGTCCTTGTGTAATAAGATGTTTTCAAAACTGTTGTGGTGTTGCTTGGATGGGTTGTTTTGAAACTTGATATGCTTAATGCTTTAGAATATGAATCTTACATGTAGGAGAAGGTTACATTAGTGTGATTGCCTTTTTGAAAGTTTTATATGTGTCGTTAATATAGTTTGGATTTATGCAATTAATATTGGAGTTAATGCTGTTAGTATTAGCGAGACATATGGTTCTATAATGTAGTTGGGCAAGCATTCCCATGAGTTCGAAGCATGGTTGAGGGATGTGCGCGAATGGATGCTAGCAGAGGAAGTCCACATAAATAGCAGTCGAAGGGAATGCCAGCTAGACGAGGATCTTGCAACATGGAGGGAGCTTTGTAACGCATTCCTAACAGCAAACTCAAATGCATGCGATCAAGATGAGTCAGGAGTGAGTGAAGATCTGACAGAGGGAGAACTGGAATGAGTGTGCTGTCGGACTCCTTGTCTCCTAACGCTTTGCTATATCAAAAATCAAGAGCTTCTACTTTAAGCATGGGATTCTGCTGTACTATTCACCAGTATGTGCTGATAAACGTTGTACACCTGTTACGTTTTTGTTGAAAAGATAAATAAAGGTAATAAAAAATAAATGTGAATGTATGTTGTCAGAATATTGACATTGAGGTATTGAATAAAGATTTATTATCAGAGCGTAATAAAAATATATATATTAGAATTAATATCATGTAATGACTATAAATACATAATTCATGGTTAGGTGGAAAATGGTATTAAACATACAGTTGAAATAAAGGCGCAGGAAACAAATGTGTATTACATTTATTTATTTATTTCAATAAGTAAGTGAGTAAGTTACTTACTTATTTCAACAAGTTAATGATCAATGTATTCGTTAAAACCGAAATGACACTTAACTTTACAGCAGAGGAACGACTTTGAAAGATAAATGAAAGCTCAGCACAACAATAAGGTGCCGATTCCGATTCGGCAAAATAAATTTGCGTATGACTCATATCTGTATATTTTCCCGTACGAATCGTACAAGTACCGTACAAACAGCGAAGTACGATTCGTACGTGAAAAATACATACGAATTGCGTCGGGAAAAGGGTACGAGAGGGAGCCGGAAATTTTTACGTCCGAATAGCGTCGGGAAAAGTGTACGATAGGGAGCCGGACATTTTTACGTGCAAATCGTAAAACAGAAGTCCAAACGCGCAAGTACGATCCATACCGCCCGTTCGAATACACAACCCATGTAAAAGGCCCCACACGGAGCGAACGCAGTAGCACACATGTACACGGGTAAACCTGTGGCCGGATACGAGTCGTACAGCCCCCCTCCCTCCGCATATGTCAGCACCGTACCCCCGTAAGTCAGCACCGTACCCCCCCTGTCCGCACTATACCCCAGCCCCGTACCTGTACGCACCATACCCCAGGCCCATAGTGCCTGTACGCACCGCACCCCATGCCCGTACCCCATCTCTGTACCTGTACGCACCGTACACCAGGCCTGTAGTGCCTGAACGCGCCGCACCCCAGGCCCGTACCCCAGCCCCGTACCTGTACGCACCGAACCCCAGGCCCATACCCCAGCCCTGTACCTGTACGTACTATACCCCAGGCCTGTACCCCAGCCCGTACCTGTACGCACCGTACCCCAGGCCCGTACCCCAGCCCCGCACCTCTATGCACCGCACCCCAGGACCGTACCCCAGGACCATACCTGTACGCACCGCACCCCATGGCCGTACCCCAGCCCCGTACCTGTACGCACCGTACCCCAGGCCCATACCCCAGCCCTGTACCTGTACGCACTGCATCCCATGCCCGTACCCCAGCCCCGTACCTGTACGCATCGCACCCTAGGCCCGTACCCCAGCCCCTCACCTGTACGCGCCGCACCACAACACCGTACCCCAGCACCCTCACCCAGCATCGCGTATGTACGGACCTCACC
This sequence comes from Triturus cristatus, assembly GCF_964204655.1. NCBI lineage: Eukaryota > Metazoa > Chordata > Amphibia > Caudata > Salamandridae > Triturus > Triturus cristatus. Next base: position 570,130,024 of record NC_140589.1, on the reverse strand, counting down.
TACGCGAAAAAGACTCGTACAGAACCAGGACACTGTAAAATAGCACAAGGAGGGTCAATTCGACTCGCACAATACCACAAAACACATCTACATGACAACATACATCTCAATGACTGACCTGGGACATCCAAACAGAGGCTCAAAATCACAACCAACTCTTATAACACACCCACCAAAATTTCAAACCCAGCCACACCCACAAATGGACCAATAAAAAGGGCCCACACACACAGCCCACGAGCCTTTGCAACAGACCCACTGCTGACAGACCCCACAGACAAACAACTGCACCTTACTTACACCTTAACTACACCTTAACTTACACACCTTCACACAACCTCCTTCACAAACACCCCCTCTTCACATTCACACACACGCCATCACATTCACACCCACACACCCACAACCATCCACACCCACACCCCACACCATGCCCACAGACAAGAATCCAAAGTTCACAAGGGCGGAGCTGGACCTCCTTGTCAACAAAGTCATCAGAGTCGAGCCACAGCTGTTTGGAACATTGGTCAGACAGACCAGCATAGCCCAAAAAACTAGCCTGTGGCAGAGGATCGTCGATAAGGTGAATGCTGTTGCGCCCATCCGAATGCCAAGCCAGGTGGTACGATCTGCGCAGGGCAGTCAAGAGGAAAATGAACGAGGAATACACCCAGAGTAACATCACTGGAGGTGGGCTGCCCCGCAGACCCGTACATTACCATCCCTGGGAGTAGAAGGTGGTGGCCATGCTTCCGCCGGTGGGAGTACACGGAGTCGAAGGAGTCGCAGAACCTGGTGAGTACACAAACAACTCACGTAACATGGGGGTAATGGCATCCACACCACAAATACACCAAATGCACGCAACTTCCCCCAAGCCCTCACCGCACACAACCACACTCAAAAACCACGCTCATGCCACTAACATCTCCATGCCCCATTCACAAATAAAGGCAATGCCATGTCCCAGGCCACACCAACCACAAACCCAAGACTGGATGTCCGGGATGCTGGGAGGGTGGGGCTCACGCAATACATTGTGCAACTCAGAAGCAGACACCAATGCCCTCAGCCCATATGGCCTAGGTACATACCCATGCACCATGCCCAATGCACAGGGACTGGCAAAGTACTGACAAGGTAGCTGACACTTGGCCCTGCTGTATGCAGCACAAGGCCCTCCTGTGACCACTGTACACTCAAACACCAACTCCACAAGCTCAGATATCAAGCACAGGAACTCACGCTCACTGACATGCCAGCATGCACCATGAGGGGACAGACACATCACCTGGGAGACCCAATGACAAATCACACTACACCCAACAGCAGGCCTGGTCACACACCCCCCCTTACACAAGCACACACCCCCGGGGCAGGCAACAGATTTACCCACACTCACAATGGACATGTGACACAACAAGACCAATCCATAGCCAAATAAGCATCCTAGCCAAAATTCAACTGGTCAAACACTCAGGAGAACATATCAATCTGTCCCCCCGCAACATACCCATCCCCAAGTGGACATTGAGAGAAATGCTAGACACATCCAACTACCTGGAGGAACTGTGACAACTTAAATATGTATGAAACATGGATGTGTTATGAAACAGCATTAACATTGTCTCTCTCTCACACACAGGGCAACGTCATGGACCTCCCCCCAACAATGGGGGGGAACAATCACAGTCCCAGGCTCAGCGTGAAGATGATCCCACCGGCAGCGACGACTCTCATCACTCCGTGGTTTTCCCCGACCAACATGGCCCCTCTCGTGACCAAGGCCCTGCAGCACCTGTGTCAGGTACATCTGTGCCAACCCCCACCCCCATTCCTGCCACATCCCAGGAGACACCCAGGAGCCCTGCTCACACTGAACCACACAGCCAGTCTGACCAGGAGGGACAAGGTTCTCCGGGCACCCAGGAGGAGGCAGACAACCCCGCAAATGCCATTCCTCAGGGGTCCCGTAGACCCCATGTGTCCACAACGGCAGGCCAGGCTCGTGTGGGCATTGGGCAGGGGTGGTGGGAGTGGAGGCAGGCGGAGGCGCGAACCTGACCAGCCAGCTGAGGGAACCGGTATGTCACACATACGCCACTTCCTGGACACATACCGGCATGACACCAGAGGCATCAGACAGGTAGTGGCGAGCCTCACTGAGATGAAGGGGACCCTCGACGAGATGAAGAACCTGCAGGCCGAGCAACATGCCACTCAACAACAACACCAAGGACGGATGGAGGCAAGACTGGCTGAGCTCCTGGCGGTGTAAACTGACATGAGCCGTTCACTCCGTCAGATCGCCGACAACATGGGCAACCCTCCCTGTGTCACCAGGCGAAGACCACCACCAGCCACAGGGAGGGAGGAGGAGGATTTGTCCGACGGAGCATCACAGACATCGTCAAGGCCTGCATCTGAGGGTCCCCCCAGGAAGGTGGGTCGTCCACGGAAAAGACTGTGAGAGTCAGCGGACCATCCACATCTCCCAGGTCACCTGGCCTGGCACCTGGCCCTCTGGCGCAACAGCAGCACCTCATCCTATGACATTCTCTGCCACATGGACTTGCTGGTCACAGTCTGACCAATGATGACCAACACTGTGGTCTGGACTCTGATGACTTCCAAAGCAAAGGATACCATCTCCCCCTGTGAACTTTGGATTCTTCGCACCCGGTAGAGCACCTTAGTTTATCTACCAAAACACGTACCCCACCATAAATAAAAACTTTATTTTTTCATGAGATGTTGCTGTCATTTTGCATTAGTCCACAATATATGTGTGTGTAAATGTCAAACTATGCCTGAGTGTTGAACTAACTCCACCCATCCATACCCTGGGATCTGAGTCTGGTACAGGACACACATGGGTCACAATGTATCATTCAATGCAGACATGGAGCACAATACTCACCTGTGATGGCCTCAAGCTGCTGAGGGGGGGCTTGCAATACTGTGCGGACAGACCTATTTGGAAGAGTATCATTAAGGCGTAGAGGTCATGCCTCATTCGGAGGTTCCCGGGGAGTGAGTCCCAGGTATGTGTTCCCAGGTGGGAGAACTATGTCCTGCATTCTGGAGTACGGTGGATGTGAAGAATTGTGGCCAGGTCAAGGTTGGATGCACGGAGATGCCACTACCGGGTCTCGGATGACAGTGGTACAAGGTTGGTTTTGGGTCGGGGTTGTGGCCTGCCTCCTGAGTGTTGGTGGGGAGTCTGAAGGTCATCCTGCAGCACACAGTGATCCATTGCAGCTATTTCTGCTGGACGGTGATGTGGGTGGGGCGCGGGATGTTGAAGCTGAAGTGTGCAGATGCACCCTGGATGTGGACAAGTTTCCCGGGAGTTTTGATGTGGCTGCTCCGTAGAGGGCAAGGCAGTATTTGACACGGATGTTGGCGTGGACCTGGGGGATGGTCTGTCTTTCCTTGGAGTGGATCTATCTGGGGATCATGTGCATAATGCAGAGGGTGTTGCAGTCTGAGGCACTGATGCTGGTGATTACCATGGCAAATGTGAGCAAGCAATCCATGATGCACACCATCTTGTGTGTGTGGACACTGGGTGCTTGTGCAGGGCTCTTGTGGGTGGGACACAAGCAGTTGACCCAGCTGTAAGGGGACAATCCTCAGATGTTGACCTCAGTCCTGTACAAGTCCAGCCTCAGGTGGCTGATGTTCAGCCATTCATCAATGGATGTCATGCAATATTGAATATTAGAACTAGCAATGTCTGCATCCTTGGTGAGGGTGAGGATACCTGGCTGTCAATAGCATACGAGCTGATGATGAGGTGCTGGCGCATATGATGGTGGAGAGGGGGGTCCTGGACACATTGTAGATTGACACGCTGAGAGATGATACCTGTGCCATGTGCCTGACGACGACACCATACTACATGCAGAAGCCTTGAGTCCCACTCCCATGGCCTTGCTGGGGTACAGAGCCGGTGGTAAGTAGGAGGGACATGACCTGGTTGGTGTGACAGGGCCTGGAAGGCGTAGCAGCAGTGTGTAGGCAGTCGGAGTTGCACACTCATCATGCAAAGGTGTTGTGTGTGTGCTTAGTGTATGCCTGAGAGCAGGCGGGAGATTTGTGGATGGACATTGCTTGGAGGGTGTCTGCAACATCAGACTGTAGTGTGATGTGGGTCATGCAAGGACCTGAGGGTCGTGCAATGTGCACGTTGCATATGCAGACAGTCCAGCCTTTGGCACCGCGTGGCCACAACTCTGGCACAGACAAGCTGATGACAGCCAAATTAATGGGTTGAGGGAGGAAGGGAGGAGCATCTTTGATGTGTGTGTGTTGCCAAATCCGGAAACTTCGTATGCCCTTGCTGCAGTGGGTGCAACTGCAGGCGGCATGTCCTGGAAACTATGCCACAAGTTCCACACAAAGAATAGGATGTCAGAAAGGACTACTATAACAGGTGTATGTAAAGGAAGGAGTGTCCGGTTTTCCATGGCACACCCAGAGACAAAGGATGCACAATCACCAAAGATGACTGACACCGGATCATGAAACTGAAGGCCGAGCTGCGCACAGGAAACACACCCTCAGCAGGTGTTGACGGCCCGTTGTGGGGACCAACATGCCAAAACACATACACAGCCATGGACTTCATGCACAATACAGAATCAAATACATGAAGAACAGCATGCAGGTTGCTAATCTACACATAGACTCATATGCACAATCTTTGACAACTATGCCAGAGATGCCGCATGCACAGTGGCAAGAGACCTGCATTGACAGAGATGAGGCACCTTGGAGGGTGAGGAACACCTTTATTACTCAGGCTCACACCTATGGAAATGCATCAATATGAACAGACTCACAGGTCTTTTGGGTGAACATGTGAGACCTACACTGGACACCCCCTTCGCACCACAGATGCTGTACATCCATTGGACTGGCACACAAGTGAAGGGGGTGAGCCAAACATCCCCTGCTGCACACGGAGAGGCTGCAATTCCCCATTGAGCCTCTTATGGGGATGTCCCACACTATGTCCACCCGTAGCATCCCGTATGTTTCAGAGGGAAGTTTTACACACATTGATGCCTTCATCACAATCCCATTACAGATGACTGTCACGAAGTGTGACTATCAATTCATGTGAGTCATGCTACATGTCATGTGCCCCATGGTGAGTCGACATGTATGCATAGTAACAAAACATGCACAGGAGCAGTGCCCACTCATTCCAAACAACTACCACACCCAAAATGCCTTGCTGCAATCCTTACCCAAAGGAGACATCTCACCATGTGCGTGCATGTAACGCTGATTCAGCACACATTGCAATACTCATGAGGAATAGCAGGAGCACAACGATGCCACGAGCAGACAGCATGCGCAACTACCTGGGGATGACAGACACACAAGACGTCAGGAAAAAGATAGTCATCCGCATGCATGGTCCTGTACTCTCCATGAATAAGGTTGACATCATGCTAGTTGAAAATTGAGTGTGTCAGCTAAAATATGTGGAATGACATCATCACTCGAGTGACACATCAGAACACACCTCTAAGTCACTTAGCATACAGTCAGCTGGACACACACATTGCAACACATGCCACACAAGGCTCCAAGCATGCACACTCAGACCCAGGGACTCACCATTATGAGAAGAAGTTGCGTATGAGCTGACTCCGGATGTCCTCCTCCTCCTCCTCCTCCTCACTTGCCTCGTGACCAAGGCCTTCATCCTCCACGGGTGGATGTTCCTGCTCATCGGGATCCAGGATGAGTGGCACAGCTTTCTCCACTGCCATGTTGTGCAGCATGCAGCACACGAGGAAGATTTTGCAGAACTTCATCGGTGCATATGGGAGGGACCCGCCTGTCTTGTGGAGGCACCGGAATCGGCTCTTCAGGAGGCCAAATGTCGTCTCAATCACTCGCCTGGTCTGCCCATGGGCGTTGTTGTAACGGTGATCTGCAGCTGTTCTGGGGTTGCGGAGAGGCGTCACCAGCCATGGCATGTTGTGATAGCCAGAGTCCCCTACATGGAAACATCATGTAAAGAAGTGGGTCAGGAGATGCCGTAACATACAAAGATACCGCTAAATACAGGACAAACAGAGTATACCCACCAACAAGACATGCTCGTTCGTTGTGCAGCCGCAGCATCATTTCTGGAACCCTGCTACGCCTCATGATGTAGGCATCGTGTGCTGACCCTGGAAAACGTGCACAGACATGGGAAATCAGCATGTTAGCAAGACACACCACAAGGGCATTAATGGAGTGATAATGGTTTCGGTTTCAATAGGCTACATCCTGTGCCTGTGGTGGTACCAAAGCCACATGTGTCCCATCAATGGACCCAATTACATGGGGCATCCCTCCCAGGGCATAGAACTCACCTTTGATACCTGTCAACTGCTCACAAGTTGGAAAATGGATTAATTCATCCAGGTGCTCCAACATGGCTTCTAAAACATCATGCAGGACATGGCTGAACATGGTCTGGCAATCAACAACAGAAGAGGAAGGGTAAAAACACGACTAGTCCCCTCAAGGGAAAAGTTCCAAAACAACAAAGTCAGTGTAGTGTCTACAAGGCACTTACCATCCAAAAGGCACGGGTCTCCAGGGTCGGAACCTTCCCAAAACGTTATAGGGAGGAACACAGACCTAGGGAGGTAATACAGGTTAAGTATGAAAGCCCTCACTCACCAACCTGGTTGGTGACATGCTTCATCATCGGGCTCCACTGGGTATGGCCGAGTGCCATCCCAGTGTGCTACAACGCCAGGTTACTGCGGAGCGGGATTTTGTGAGGTGACAGTGAATTTGAAATTAAAAATACCCAATTGAGTCAAAAAATATATAATTTAATAGTTTTGCTAATTGGGAGAGATTAAAAAGGAGTGAGGGTCAAAAAATAACAGACCGGATTCACTCCATGGCGGTCAACATGTTTCTGCCTTAGGTGTGTTTCACAGGCTTTCATCAGGACCAGAGTGGGAGTGTGAGAGCCCCCGAGGTATAAACGCACTAAGGTTCACCCTACCGTGGGCTATTATGTGAAAAAGTATAAATAAACAATTCAAAATCCGCCAAGTGGTATCGAGGTGGAGAGAAACGAGTTTACTCTATAATGAGAAAAGACATACAAACACAAGACAAAACATAAAAGAATTGTAAATGTGTGTGGTCAATTCATTATAAGGCGCCGTAGCTACAGGCACAAAACAGAGTGCATGGATGGGACTGTGCCAGTAATCAGTACCTCAGGTGCAAAATGTTGTGCTATCCGTGCTCTACGATTATCCAGGTACTAGTGTCAGGGAAGTACACCGGACTTCACCTGAATAACGTGACTAGTACTGTATATCGAAACACACGTGGAGCCTAAACGCTATGTGAGAATCTAGATCAAAAGAGGGCCGGGAACTCATTGGACGTGGCCCGTGCATCATTTCTAGGAGGCAAAGATGCATGAGTATGGAAAAGGTTCTTACTATGAGGCCAGACCGTTCGTCGCCTCAGGGATCCCGGGGTGGGGGTGCGAACAAAATGGCACACCCTAGAGAGGGAAGGAAAAGAAAGGACAAGGCCACGAGCGGCTGGGTAACGAGAACTGTGGCATTAGAGAACAGAAAACAATAAGGATACGGGTTGCGGGAAGTACACTTACGCCTTCGCTGCTCGGCACCCGTTAGGAACCTGCAAAGCCTCAAGCCGCCGGGTCCAGGAAGTGAAGAGACCTGGAGCGAGGCAGATATAAACAGAAGGAATGGGTAGGAGAATAGAAGTAAGCCCGATTGTGATAGGGCAAATCCCCCAGAGCTGTGCAATGATTGGCTGGGCCCCAGCCAATAGGATAAGGTGAGAAAAAGTTTGCCAGGGAGGCTCGACCGCTAATTCCCTTGACGCTGTCATCAGGAAAAACTTTATGCGGTATTGAGCGAACGAACATTATTTGTGCAGGCGTCATTAAGAATTTGAGCCTGGGTGGATAAAAATGGTAAAATGCAGAGTCCACGCGAGCAGACGGGGAAGTGATCGAGCATAAGCTAAGTGCTCCAGTATTACAGAGATGTCAATGCCAAAAATGGGAAACCGACTGTGCGCGAAACGATGCATGTAATTTACAAGGAAGCCCAAAATAGTAAGGTTTGGCTGATCGTGTAAAGGGGTCCAACACAGTAAGGGCCAAAGAGGAACTATGTACTTGATAGGTATGTAGTGGGACCACCAGAAAGAGACCGACTAAGATCAGGGCAAATTCAAAAAAGGGGGGCTAAGCGGACTAGTAATACATAGTAAATAATGTAATCATGAGTCCATGCTTAGAGTATGTTAACCCAGGGTATATTATCATTAAGACCCACGAGGTTGGTGCCAGAAATAACCTTCTCGAGTTTACGAGCTTCCATCCTCGTGCATTGAGGGAGAATCTGCCTTACGGGCAATTCCTCCGCCTCCGGCGGAACTGTACCTCTTTGGGAGATTTTAAGGCTCAATCCAGTGACCTAACTTCTAAAATGACAGCCAGAGGGTATCCCGTCCCTCTTCTCTCCAAAAGTTGCAAACGGGCCAGAAATCAACCCAGAGAAGTTCTTCTAGAGGACTCTGTAAAAGACGTCATGTCCATACCACTCACATGCGTCACTACTTACAGTACCCTGTCCAATGCAATGAAGAAAGTCGTCATGAAACACTGGCGAATTATTAACAGCAACAACCGGAGATGGGAAAAACCTTTATTCTCATTCAAACGAGCACAAAGCCTGCGGAACAGCCTGGTACATACACGCCCTATCACCCAAACAAACACTGCTCAAAGATCCATTACAGAAGCTTGGGGTCTTCCTAAGATTACTGGCCATTTCCCGTGCTCGGACTGCAGTATATGTCACCTTACCTCCCACACTACCTGTCTGAATCTGGAACTAGGCAAGGTCTGGACCCAAACAGGACATACCAATTGCAACACACCTAATGTCGTCTACCTGATCACTTGTCCTTGTGGTCTACGCTATGTAGGGATGACCACTAGGAAAGTGAAACTCCGTATCTGTGAACATCGGAGCAACATTAGATGTAAGCGAGTCACTACGAAACTAAGTGAACACTTTCTGTCTGCCAACCATACCACTAATGACCTACACTGGACGATAATTGAAGAGATCTCGACACGCAGAAACACTCAGAAAATCCTTTTTGAGAAGGAACAAAGATGGGTGTATCGTCTGGGCACCAACCTCGTGGGTCTTAATGATAATATACCCTGGGTTAACATACTCTAAGCATGGACTCATGATTACATTATTTACTATGTATTACTAGTCCGCTTAGCCCCCCTTTTTTGAATTTGCCCTGATCTTAGTCGGTCTCTTTCTGGTGGTCCCACTACATACCTATCAAGTACATAGTTCCTCTTTGGCCCTTACTGTGTTGGACCCCTTTACACGATCAGCCAAACCTTACTATTTTGGGCTTCCTTGTAAATTACATGCATCGTTTCGCGCACAGTCGGTTTCCCATTTTTGGCATTGACATCTCTGTAATACTGGAGCACTTAGCTTATGCTCGATCACTTCCCCGTCTGCGCGCGTGGACTCTGCATTTTACCATTTTTATCCACCCAGGCTCAAATTCTTAATGACGCCTGCACAAATAATGTTCGTTCGCTCAATACCGCATAAAGTTTTTCCCGATGACAGCGTCAAGGGAATTAGCGGTCGAGCCTCCCTGGCAAACTTTTTCTCACCTTATCCTATTGGCTGGGGCCCAGCCAATCATTGCACAGCTCTGGGGGATTTGCCCTATCACAATCGGGCTTACTTCTATTCCCCTACCCATTCCTTCTGTTTATATCTGCCTCGCTCCAGGTCTCTTCACTTCCTGGACCCGGCGGCTTGAGGCTTTGCAGGTTCCTAACGGGTGCCGAGCAGCGAAGGCGTAAGTGTACTTCCCGCAACCCGTATCCTTATTGTTTTCTGTTCTCTAATGCCACAGTTCTCGTTACCCAGCCGCTCGTGGCCTTGTCCTTTCTTTTCCTTCCCTCTCTATGGTGTGCCATTTTGTTCGCACCCCCACCCCGGGATCCCTGAGGCGACGAACGGTCTGGCCTCATAGTAAGAACCTTTTCCATACTCATGCATCTTTGCCTCCTAGAAATGATGCACGGGCCACGTCCAATGAGTTCCCGGCCCTCTTTTGATCTAGATTCTCACATAGCGTTTAGGCTCCACGTGTGTTTCGATATACAGTACTAGTCACGTTATTCAGGTGAAGTCCGGTGTACTTCCCTGACACTAGTACCTGGATAATCGTAGAGCACGGATAGCACAACTTTTTGCACCTGAGGTACTGATTACTGGCACAGTCCCATCCATGCACTATGTTTTGTGCCTGTAGCTACGGCGCCTTATAATGAATTGACCACGCACATTTACAATTCTTTTATGTTTTGTCTTGTGTTTGTATGTCTTTTCTCATTATAGAGTAAACTCGTTTCTCTCCACCTCGATACCACTTGGCGGATTTTGAATTGTTTATTTATACTTTTTCACATAATAGCCCACGGTAGGGTGAACCTTAGTGCGTTTATACCTCCGGGGCTCTCACACTCCCACTCTGGTCCTGATGAAAGCCTGTGAAACACACCTAAGGCAGAAACATGTTGACCGCCATGGAGTGAATCCGGTCTGTTATTTTTTGACCCTCACTCCTTTTTAATCTCTCCCAATTAGCAAAACTATTAAATTATATATTTTTTGACTCAATTGGGTATTTTTAATTTCAAATTCACTGTCACCTCACAAAATCCCGCTCCGCAGTAACCTGGCGTTGTAGCACACTGGGATGGCACTCGGCCATACCCAGTGGAGCCCGATGATGAAGCATGTCACCAACCAGGTTGGTGAGTGAGGGCTTTCATACTTAACCTGTATTACCTCCCTAGGTCTGTGTTCCTCCCTATAACGTTTTGGGAAGGTTCCGACCCTGGAGACCCGTGCCTTTTGGATGGTAAGTGCCTTGTGGACACTACACTGACTTTGTTGTTTTGTGAACATGGTCTGGGACATGCCACCCACATCAGCTATGGTGAATTGAAACGTACCGGTGGCAAAAAAATGTAGGGCTGCCATCACCTTCATCTTGGGTGTCAGCGCAGTAGGATAACTGTGTCGCAGTTGGAGGTGTGGTGCCAGCCTGTTTGTCAGGCCCTCAATTAACTGTTGGGTGAATCTGTAACGGCGTATGCAGTCACGTTCCCTCATGGCACCCAAGTCTGGCATTGGTCGGGGGAGAGGCGGTGCCCTGCAGAAATTTGGAAGGAATAACCAAGATTGAGTACATTACAACACCAATGTCAATGAACTGAGCACATGTTCAACAGCTAATACACATCTGCCAAATACAGAGTGTGGTCTGTGCAATACATCCAGGACACGTATGCCAGCTAGGTGATACTCCTACTAAGAGCCAGCTACAAACGTTGATGGTCAAGGTCGACATGACATGCCATGAAACTAGCTGTGGCACAGTGCATGTGAACAGCCAGACACATTACAGGAGTGACATACATCCACATATCTGCATTAGAAGGATGTTATCTCATTCAGACAGATTGCGGCAAGCTAGACGCACAGGTCACATGTCATTTAAAAAGTACAGATCACACACATTGCCATGAAGGGGTACATGTCAAAACTGATAACACAGACATTGAGACAATGCAGATATGTCCTCAGGTCGAAATACCATGTTCGATGCATACAGACACACGTTACGTGGGATTCCACATGTGGCATGGTGTGCGTAATTGTGTGCCATGCCCATCTACACACAGACACATGTTGGATGCAGCAACAGCAGATGCAGTTGACGGAACACCAACAGGAAGCTCAGTGGAACACATGACACACACATGACATAGTCACATAGTGGCACGATGGTAGTTAGATGTCAGGTGTATTTATCCATGTACCTGGCATCAGGGGACAGTTGCGGGTGTTGGGGACTCTGCCATACCAGTGATGCAGTGCTTGACACGTTTGTACTACATGCAGACATGTGCAAAGTGTGAAGGGGAAGTGTGCAACATAGTGCCCCATCACACATGACATGTGCACACAGGTCACCACACATCTATTGCGCAAAAACATGAGGAGACCAGTGTGTACACGTACGTGTACTATGGTAGTACACCTACGTGTACGACCAGTGTGTACACCTAGGTGTACACACTGGTCGTACACGTATGTGTACACACTGGTCCTATCCCTATAGTAGTGTTGACGTAGGTGTACGCCATAGTGATACGACCCGTATGGGCCGTATCACTATGGATTACACCTACGCCAACACTACTATAGGGATACGGCCTGTACACAATGCAAATGAGTCTACCAATCACTCTGTACTCCTGTAAATGAAATAGGCCAGCAAGGCAGATATAAGTCAGCCAGAACCCATGAGAGGGCACTTGCCTGCACAACACGTCATTGGACACCACTGCTGCTGTCATTGCTTCCTCTGTCAACATGTCCAGGTCTGTGGAGTGGGCCCAGCCATTCACCCAGGAGGAGAATGAGGCGTTGCTGGATGTCATCCTCCCACAGTACCCCAGCCTGTATGGGAGACCAGGGGAGCAGGTGAGTGCTGACTCCACTAGCTTTGACTGTGCCCCTTCTTTGTGACTGTAACTTCAGACACAGACACACATTACGGGGGATTCCACATGTGGCATGGTGTGCGTAATTGTGTGCCATGCCCATCTACCCCGACACATGTTGGATGCAGCAACAGCAGATGCAGTTGACGGAACACCAACAGCAAGCTCATGGGAACACATGACACACACATGACATAGTCACATAGTGGCACGATGGTAGTTAGATGTCAGGTGTATTTATCCGTGTACCTGGCATCAGGGGACAGTTGCGGGTGTTGGGGACTGTGCCATACCAGTGATGCAGTGCTTGACACGTTTGTACTACATGCAGACATGTGCAAAGTGTAAAGGGGAAGTGTGCAACATAGTGCCCCATCACACATGACATGCGTACACAGGTCACCACACATCTATTGTGCAAAAACATGAGGAGACATGTGCCACATCACTGCCTGACACACCTAGGCCCTGCACATGAAGGACTGCACTGACAATGACTTGATGTACAGCCTTGTGCGAGTCTGACACCTCCATTCCTTTCGTGTGCGCCTCCTATCACCAGTGTTAGCTGTGAAACGCACCGTACACACGCTCTGAGGGCGTGTGTACGGTCGTATCACTACATTGGGTTTGGGTAGGAGTATGGTGTATGTACGGACCATACACACGTACGTGTATGACCAGTGTGTACACGTACGTGTACTACGGTAGTACACGTACGTGTACGACCAGTGTGTACACCTAGGTATCGTATCTGTGGGAAGTCCTCCCTATTCCTTCCATGGGAGACAACAACTTGGTGGCTGTCCCAGCACCTGTACATTCCTATCAGTCCTGGAATGTGCGTGACAGTGTGTGTTCCCTTTGGCTCTCTTAGTTTAGTAGGCTTTAACATAACTATACAGTCTAGTGACATGATCTCAGTGTGTGTATTGTGCTGCATCTGCCAGGGGTGGGTATGCATGTGTCATTTGTCCTCACACCAACATGTGGTCTGTCATGCAGTGGGGGAAAGAATTCTATCCTCATGGGAGTGGGACACGGCTGTCAGTGATGTGTTGTTATGGCACTCTCAACATAGTCGCACATTGGGGATGCGTTCATACACCCATGGAGTAGTGGTCATCTGAGGATGATGTACACACCCCCATGTCTCTGTCCACTGCTGGGAGTCCTCTGCACCCACTCCTCATATGTCTGGGCACTGCTGGGAGTGATATAAACCCACTCCTCATATGTCTGGGCACTGCTGGTAGTCCTCTGCACCCACCCCTCGTATGTCTGGGCACTGCTGGGAGTGATATGCACCAACTCCTCATATGTCTGGGCACTGCTGGTAGTCCTCTGCATCCACCCCTCATATGTCTGGGCACTGCTGGGAGTGATATGCACCCACACCTCATATGTCTGGGCACTGCTGGGAGTGATATGCACCCACCCCACATATGTCTGGGCACTGCTGGGAGTGATATGCACCCACCCCACATATGTCTGGGCACTGCTGGTAGTCCTCTGCACCCACCCCTCATATGTCTCTGTCCACTGCTGGTAGTGATATGCACCCACTCCTCATATGTCTGGACACTGCTGGGAGTGATATGCACCCACCCCTCATATGTCTGTCCACTGCTGGGAATACTCTGCACCCACCCCTCATACGTCTCTGTCCACTGCTGGTAGTGATATGCACCCACTCCTCATATGTCTGGACACTGCTGGGAGTTCTCTGCACTCACCCCTCATATGTCTGGACACTGCTGGGAGTTCTCTGCACCCACCCCTCATATGTCTGGGCACTGCTGGTAGTCCTCTGCACCCACCCCTCATATGTCTGGGCACTGCTGGGAGTGATATGCACCCATCCCTCATATGTTTGGGCACTGCTGGGAGTGATATGCACCCACCCCTCATATGTCTGGGCACTGCTAGGAATCCTCTGCACCCACCCCTCATACGTCTCTGTCCACTGCTGGGAGTCCTCTGCACCCACTCCTCATATGTCTGGACACTGTTGGGAGTCCTCTGCAGCCACCCACCCCCTTGGTGTAGTACACTGCTGTCCTGGCCATACACCTCCCCAAATTTACTGCTAATATGCTGCACCAGGCCGTAGTCCGACATTTGTGGCGTGTTTACGCCTTGTATCCATAATGTACTGGTGCAGTAGGGGTACGGGTGAGACGGACCGTACCCCTGCATTCATAGGGTGTGTACGGTCCGTACCACGGTGCCCCTACATCACCACGACAATGGTGGTGTGGACCGTACCCACGCTCAGGGGGGCGTGGGTATGGGCCGTACCACCATTGGAGTGGTGTCGTGTATGCGACCACGTCCACTTCCGTTGTGGCGGTATGTGGGATTGGTGGACACGCCCCCCGAAGTCACCAGACCATGGAGGTAATTTATGTGCAGGATATATATGTTTTACATTGGGTGGGGGTTATGTTTCCTGCCCCTCGCCCCCCCCCCCTTTGCCCCTGGGTGTTGTTCTGACCTTCTGCGGCATCTGCATCAGTTTCTGTGCACCAGGTCGTAGGCTAGGAGGGCCGGGATGACACGTAGGATGGGGTCCATGGCTGTCTGTCGCGTACCGGTGCTCCTTCTTCGCGGCGTCCTCAATTTCCCGGGAGTTTTTGGCTGCCGTAAAAAATGAGCGGTGCGGAGTGACGTGGGCACGGATCGTACTTGCTGGTCCGTAAAACGCTGACTGACTCCGTTCGGACGTCACGTACGCGATGTCCCGGATCAGAATTGTGGGTATTTTTTAGCCGGTCGGTGTTTTGTACGACTCGTACGGAAATGGTATTTCTGTATGAATCGTACTTGCGGGTTTGTAAAGTGGTTTTCCCGGGTACGAGTCGGACGGAGAATACGCTCTGTACGACCATTCGTACCAGGGAATCGCACCTAAGTGTTCTAAAAATTACAAAATTTAAAACTTGAATTAGCTATGAAGGAAGCTTTATGCAAGAAATATCTGGCCAAAATGTACACCGCAACACCAACACTTGTTTGCAGATAAAATGCAAACAAGCATTTACGTGAGTGTGAGTTATTGGCATTGTAAATGACAATGCCTTTAATTTATGTCTTGGTTTTTGAAACATAAATAAACACATTGTCATTTACAATGCCAATAGCTTAAACTTGCGTAGATGCCAGACCTATTGCAGTGCAAATGCTGGTTTAAAGTCCGACATGGTTTCGGTCCTCCTGGACCTGCCTAAGAAATCCCTCATTTAAATGAACAAGGGTCAACAGAGGGGAGGTGAGAGAATTCCAGCTCTGACCTTTCGGCAAAGAACACCAGTGAGAAAACATGAGACAGGGAGAGAAAGATGCAGAAAGCAGAAATAGGCAAGGGGTTGATGATGGACGAGATAAAGAGGGTGGGAGAGCAAGACGCACCAAAAAGGGGACTAGGGAGAGAAAAGAACAGGGGTCAACAATAATGGAAAGGGGACCTTGAGCAAGGGGAAAGAAAGGAAGAAATTAGCGGGTGAGAAAGACAGCAGAGAGAAGACTAGAAGAGAAGAGATAAAGACGTGAGGGTGTAACAATACAAAAGACAGAGCAAGAGACAGTAGACACAGATGCTGGACAACACTGAAGGGTGCAAGAGAGAACAGTACAAAAGAGATAATGAAAGGGGAAGGCCTGATATTGGAGAAGAGCACATGAAAGCCTGCACATCCATGACCACAAGAGAAAGGATGAACAAGTGACAATAGACATGAAGGAGGAAATGTGACCAGGAGCAGAAGACAGGGAAGGGAAACAGAGAGAGAATTTAAGAAGTAAGAGAAGAAAAAAGAAGAGCAAAGAAAAACAAAGAAAGAGTATGTGGATATTTTGTGCCTTAGAGTGTAACTGAGTTCCCTCTGAAACTGGAAATAAGCAATGGTCGATTTTTCGTACATGCATGCACTGCACTGCACTCAACACGTATTAGATATAGAAGAGTTAACACACAGAATAGTGCATGGAAATGTCTGAAAAAAGTTGTGTTTCTTGGTCTGGCCATGCTTGTCAGCACGACTCCAGGATCAGTCGTGTCCCTCCCTGGGAACTACAAGAGCATCTCGTGGCGCTACACTGCCTCGGCCCATTGGGGTTAGATCAATACATCAGTGGAGTGTGATGCCATCGTGGAGGTCATGAGAACCCTCCTGAGGGCATGATTACTTTTCAATCACACTGACCATTTAGAAAGGGTCATCACATTCAAACAGGGGAAGATTCCGTCTAGTGAAACTAGTGAAGGAACAGGAAGATGGAAAGAGGGCCAAAGATCCGAGTATCACGAAAGTAAAACAAAAAAAACATTACATCAAATTTCTCTCAAGAAAGGATATTGAAAGACATTGAATACTGCGGACGTGCCAGAAATACACAGACTTTCCTTAGTGACAAAAAATATAATATGCCCACTGAGTCACAATTCCATCTGCCCCCCCCCCTCCGCCCCACTCACCCGTCAGGTTCATGTAGAAGAGCTGCTGCTCCTTTCACTGCCACCTGTGGGCCCCTGTGCAGTTGCCCTGGTTACACTGGCTCACGGAGTCCCGGTACATGGGCTCTCTGTCTACCTGGGAAGCGACGGCCACCCCCAGAAGGAGCAGCAGCAGGGCTGCCCGAGCCGCCATTCGCCTCCAGGATGGTGAAGAAGGAAGCTATCTTTGGACCCAGAGGGAGAACAATAACAACAGCACATCGAAAGAGCATCTGGAAGGGGAATGCAAAAAGGGAACCCCACAAGAAGTGACTTCTATCAAAAGACAGAAACAGGAACATACCGGAAGAGTCAGGTGTAAACAAGCATTTGCAATGCAATAGGACTCGCATTTACGCCAGACCTTTTGCATTGCATCCCGGACAACGGGAGGGGGGGAGGAGAAGACAACGGGAGTGCAGGCGGGGGAGGGGGTGAGAAGGTATGGAAAAAGATAGTGTTCACAGTGTAACACTCGAAGTAAAGGAGCCAGTAGCCATGGGAGGGTACAGATAATGACATGGCCATATTAAGGAGGAACTAACAAGCCTCAGAATCAATCAGACGGCAGCATTTATGAAGGACAAACATACAAGCCAATGAAAATTATGGGTGGGGTAGTGGGCGGGGATTCTCGAGGCTTCTCTCCCGTACTGAACTACCACAGATCAACCCCAGAGCAGCGCTTGCCCGCTTGCTCAGAGCTCGCCCTAAAAAATGGCACAATGACAATAACAGGACTATGGAAACAAATGAGCAAGAAGACCACCCTATTTTTTATTTTGCCACCTGGCAATGCACAATAGTAATTCCTTCATCTTCTTCATATGATGATTCAGTATATTCCTCACATTGGTCCATATTTATGAAAAAGTGGCACAGTGCAGCAAGTCACCTTGCGCCGCTGGGGGATGACAGGAATGCACTATATTTAAAGCAATATGGTGCATTCCTGCCCTGGCGTACAATGGGCTGTCGAGTGCCAATGCAGGCACCCTTGCACCATAGTGCAAGGGTGCCTGCGTTGCATGCAGGATTGTTTTTGTGCAAGAAGGGGCACCTTCCTGCACAAAAACAGACCTGAGAGGCTTTTTCCTATTCCTATGTGTGCTGCAGAATGCAGCACACTTAGAAAGAGGAAAAATTAGTAGGAATAAAGATATTTCTCCTCATTACACCTTTCTTGGGCAGGCATATCTCATTGGCGCATTTCCAGGTTTACCTGTTATTGTAAATCTGGGAATGCATTAAAATCTATGAATGTGGCACCCACTCAGTACCAATAAAATTAACTTCCTAGTTCAGATTAATGCAACACAGCAATTTACGCTACATTACATTACACAAGATTTTTGAATCCACACAAGTTGGTCTTGCTTGGCTTCCTAAATCTAAGAGTTAATCTGTGACGCTCTTGCATCACATTGCGTGGTGCAAGAGCGGCTCAAAGGAGCTCATAAATATGCCCAATTATGCTTAACCCTTTCGATGCTCATGACGGAATGGTTCCGTCATGAGGATCGGTGCCCCTGTGCTCATGACGGAACCATTCCATCATGAGGCCAGGGGCACGAAATCCCTCTGCTGCAGACAGCAGAGGGATTTCTATTTCATGCCTTTGACCTTGGGAGCTGGGGAAGAGCTTCCCCAGCGCCCGAGGCCCCCTCCCTGGTTTCTGTGCAATGAAGATAAGCGCGCAGGTCGCGCTGTCTTCATTGCACAGAAAACGTAACTGAAATGAGCCTTTAGGCTCATTTCAGTTTCACTTTGTATGTGCTCAGGGGACTATCTCAGCCCCCCGGGCACGTAGAAAGACGGGAGAGGTATCATTGGAAAGGGGAGAATCTCCACCTGGTTTTGCAAGGGGGGAAAGTTGTGGCATCACCGGGCTAAACCAGGTGGTTTTGCGATAGGCCATTTTGATGTCGCCTCACTACGTTTTGGGCCCTTGCCTGCCGCGGGTACTTGGGCCTCCCACACAAGTGAGGCACCATTTTTACTGGGAGACCTGGGGGAACGCTGGGTGGTGGTAAATTTGTGTGAGCCCGGTGATGCCACAACTTTCCCACACCAAAATGTGTGAAAAAAGTGATTTTTCCAGCTAAAATTGAGGTTTGCAGGGGATTCTGGGTAAGGAAACGTTGGGGGATCCACGCAAGCCATACCTCCCTGGAAGCCACCGGGTGTCTGGTTTTCAAAAATGTATAGGTTTGCTAGGTTTCCCAAAGTGCCGGCAGGGCTAGGGTTAAAAAACGACAGCTAGTCACTTTGCCAAAAAAGGGTCATTTTTCACTGCAAAATTGAGGTGTGACCACGTTGCGTTTTGCGCCGTTTCCTGTCACGGGAACTAGGCCGACCCGCACAAGTGAGGCACCATTTTTCTCGTAGGACTTTGGGGAACACGGGGTGGGTGGAAATTTGTGGATCCACGCAGATTCCGGAACTTTCCATCACAGAAATGTAGGGAAAATGTGGTTTTTTTGTCAATTTTTTACGTTTGCAAGGGATTCTGGGTAACAGACCATGGTGGGAGGCACTCAAGTCACCCCATCCTGGATTCCCCTGGGTGTCTAGTTTTAAAAAATGTATAGGTTTGCTAGGTTTCCCTAGGTGCCGGCAGGGCTAGGGTTCAAAAACTACAGCTAGTCACTTTCCCAAAAAAGGGTCATTTTTCACTGCAAAATTGAGGTGTGACCACGTTGCGTTTTGTGCCGTTTCCTGTCGCGGGCACTAGGCCGACCTGCACAAGTGAGGTACCATTTTTCTCGTAGGACTTTGGGGAACGCGGGGTGGGTGGAAATTTGTGGATCCACGCAGATTCCAGAACTTTCCATCACAGAAATGTGGGGAAAATGTGGGGTTTTTTTGTCATTTTTTTATGTTTGCAAGGGATTATGGGTAACAGACCATGGTGGGAGGCACTCAAGTCACCCCATCCTGGATTCCCCTGGGTGTCTAGTTTTCAAAAATGTATAGGTTTGCCAGGTTTCCCTAGGTGCCGGCAGGGCTAGGGTTCAAAAACTACAGCTAGTCACTTTGCCAAAAAAGGGTCATTTTTCACTACAAAATTGAGGTGTGACCACGTTGCGTTTTGCGCCGTTTCCTGTCGCGGGCACTAGGCCGACCCGCACAAGTGAGGTACCATTTTTCTCGTTGGACTTTGGGGAACGCGGGGTGGATGGAAATTTGTGGATCCACGCAGATTCCAGAACTTTCCATCACAGAAATGTGGGGAAAATGTGTTTTTTTCGTCAATTTTTTACGTTTGCAAGGGATTCTGGGTAACAGACCATGGTGGGAGGCACTCAAGTCACCCCATCCTGGATTCCTCTAGGTGTCTAGTCTTCAAAAATGTATAGGTTTGCTAGGTTTCCCTAGGTGCCAGCAGGGCTAGGGTTCAAAAACTACAGCTAGTCACTTTGCCAAAAAAGGGTCATTTTTCACTGCAATATTGAGGTGTGACCACGTTGCGTTTTGCGCCGTTTCCTGTCGCGGGCACTAGGCCGACCCGCACAAGTGAGGTACCATTTTTCTCGTAGGACTTTGGGGAACGCGGGGTGGGTGGTAATTTGTGGATCCACGCAGATTCCAGAACTTTCCATCACAGAAATGTGGGGAAAATGTGTTTTTTTTGTCAATTTTTTACGTTTGCAAGGGATTCTGTGTAACAGACCATGGTGGGAGGCACTCAAGTCACCCAATCCTGGATTCCCCTGGGTGTCTAGTTTTCAAAAATGTATAGGTTTGCTAGGTTTCCCTAGGTGCCGGCAGAGCTAGGGTTCAAAAACTACAGCTAGACTCTTCGCAAAAAATGTGTAAATTTTCAGTGTGAAAATGTGGTGTGTTCACCTTAGGTTTTGAGCCACTTCCTGTCGTGGGCACTATGCCTACCCACACAAGTGAGGTACCATTTTTATCGGGAGACTAAGGGCAGTTCAGATTTGTAAAGCAACTGTTATTACCTATTGATTTTTGATGCATTTATCCCTTCCAAATGAAAGACATTGTGTAAAAAAAAAGTCATTTTGAAAAATTACCAATAATTGTCATGCAATTATGAGTATTCCCAATTTCGAAAATGTGCAAATATGCACTGTTTCTAAACTCTGTAATTTGTTCCCATTTCAGAAATACATAGGTGTCTTTCATACCAATTTTTCCATGTATACATTTTCACACTATAATTGCTATATACCCGGAACTAAAAAAAAAAAAACATTACAAAATGCTGCTCAGTTTTTTACTCTGGGTTCGTTGGGCTCTTGGTGAACCTACAAGTCCTATATATCCCCATAACCAGAAAGGTCCAGCGGATGTAACGGTACATTGCTTTCTAAGAGATGTCATAATTAGAAGAAGTTACAGGTGAAAACGTTGACACAAAAGGCTGCTTTTTTCAACTAATGTTTAATTTTTCCTATATGTAACTGTTAGTTTCTATAAAGAAACCTTGATGGATCTACACAAATGACCCCTTGCTGAATTCAGAATTTTGTCTACTTTTTAAAAATGTATAGCTTTTCAAGATCCATTATTGCTTTTCTACCCATTTCTACCATTATCTGGAAGGAGGTTGAAAGCACAAAAAATTGCAAAAATAGGGTATGTCCCAGAAAAATGTCAAAATTGTGTAAAAAAAAAGTTGGATTTCTGACAAAAATCTGTCATTCCCTAAAAGCTGGAGAAATGGTGATTTCAGCCCCACAATCCCTTTTTTGATATCATTTGCAGAGAAAAACCCAGACGCTTTCATTTGCAGCCACCTTTCCCCATTTTTCACAAAAAAAAACAAAATTTTGCTGTATTTTGACTAATTTCTGGGAACCCTCTAGGAGAATCCACAAACCCTGGGTACTTTTAGAATCCGCATGATGTTGGAAGAAAAGGACGCAAATTTGGTGTGGATACCTAATGTGGTCAAAAAGTTACAGGGGCCTAAGCGCGCACTACCCCAAATAGCCCAAAAAAGGCTTAGCACAGTAGGGGAAAAGGCCTAGCAGCGAAGGGGTTAAGGAGCAGACATAGGAGCCTTTGTGACCAACAGGGGAAAATGATGTAGGCTGTAATGGTAGCTAAAACACCAATGAGTGCACTGAAGGCTACAGTTAAATCCCTGGCAAGGTACTGCTGAGTTTGTAAATCAGCAACAATGTTACTGGTTGAGTACACTAATGGTAGACAAATAGGAGGCTATCTTGGTCTCCATTCCATAGTATAAATATTGGATAGAGAAAATTGATAAGCTGTAGCTGCTTTGGTACATAACTACCAATGGAAGGAGAAGACTGGTGTTGTTCGCTCTCCTCCTTCATGACTTGAGCAATGTCAACTAGAGACTCATCAGTTTTGTGAAGGCCAGAATGATTGTCTTTGACAGCCTGAGCCAATGTCGTGTTGGGGCCCAGACAACTCTTGACTCCTTCAAGAGTGTTTGTCAATATCTCCACTCCTAACTTGATCTCTTCCACCAGTCGTTGCTGTGTCCTGTAAACTTTGCATTTGAAGCTGACTTCAGGGTCTCCTTGATCTACAGGAACAAGCATTACAGATGCTGTCTTGGCAGGAGTCTGTCTCAGTTCACTTCCGGACACAGTGATATTGTTGATCCAGAATCACCCATAACCTCCATTAGGTCGATGAAGGTGGCCTCTTTCAAGGAGTGCAGGCTGGAATTGAAGGCATCAAGCACACCATTTCCTTAAGACGTTCTTCCAAGGAATTAGTAAACTGCTATGTTTGTATTTCCTTAAATCAGGACACCATTTTAAAGATATCTAGACAACCATTCTATCAATATTGACAGATTACGTTTTCTGAAACAAAATGTATACGTTTGCTTATTCCACTAATTGAAAACAACAATTACAATGAGATTATAAATGTATCCAAAGACGATATTAGCCCAAAGATTGACAACTGTTTTGCTTTGGTTTACTGATCATTTTTAACATAGGCCCACCCCAAAAAAAACCTTTAACGTTGGCACATACACACACAACGCTATTTGCATTGCAATGTTAGAAATAAATGCAGCAACGCAGCCCACTGTCCTGCCGTAGCTTACTTTTCATCAAGTCCCATGGACGTTCCCATGCATACACATCAAATTTTACACACATGCATATCTGCAAAAACGTTTAGACATTGAGTTGAGCAAATTCTGGAGTAACTCGAAAAATACATTTGTAAATCATCATATTATTTCATCTTTACATGTGTGATCGATTCTGCAGAACACCTACATTGAGGGCAAAAGACACAAGGACTATGTTTGGGGCAGCAAGCAAGCCCTTCCTGAAAAATAAAAACCTGCTGTATTACTCAAAGGTGTCTTCATTGGCACAAGGCAGCACAAAGTGTGGTAGCACATGGAGAGAGTAGAAATGCAGCATTTATGTGAAATTCATCACAACAACTATGCTTGCTCCACAGTTTTGCACCACTTATTTGAAATCATGCATGTGCAAGGGAGAAAGAGTGAAGAGAGAGGTATGTATTTACATTTGGTCCAATGGCGATGTATAGATTATTCAGTCAATGAACGTTTCAATAAAAACAAAAGAGGGTTTTTCTGTGCAGCACAATAAACAGACTTGATTATTACTTGCACATTGCTGTGTAACAATGTAATAGTTCAAATTCCTTGATATCAAAAATAGTTCTCAATAATACATTTACTATGAGTTAGGAGAACAATTAGTATATATATTCACAAACATATGCTCACAGGAAAACATTGTGACAATAGATTGAATCTGCTCTGACATCCTGACATGATGGATCTGAATATCTGATTAGGATCACTTAGAGTAACTATGACTCCCATGGGTGTGTTTTTGTCGTATGTGAAAGTTTTGAGATATATTACACTGAGATGATCAAATAAATACAATAGGGCTTATTTACTAGCCCCTTGCGCCGCCGGTGCGTCACTTTTAATATTGGAAAAGGTGATGCACCAGTGGCGCTAGAGGCTTGTAAATAAACCCCAATATGTATTAGTACTTGGGACCTGTTTATACATATCAGTAGTATCAAACATATGTAACAGGTAATGCTTTTTTAATGCTTAACACATAAAAATATATATATTAAAATAACATGAGTACTGAGTCTCCAAGAACCAAGGAAATACACTTCACTTTGCATACTGTGTGGTCCAGTCTACTTCCTAAAACAAAATACACGCTGTTGATCTTTTACTTTTTAAGATGTGCTCATTGGCCTTCTGAGAGCAGGTCACATGATGAGGAAGAAATTATAAACAGATATCTAAAGAATAACTACAAAGGAAATGTTATATGCACATTGAAATATGTTTAATTCTGTTAATCCTACATTAATAACTCTAAGAAATCGGAGTATTAGTTGAGGTGTGGGGGTGAGACCTACTCAAATATTAATCATAATCTTTGTCAGGCGTAGCTTAGAGTAAAAGTGTAAAGTAATCAAGCAGTAACTACACTGTAATAAAGTGAAAACACAACTCA
Source organism: Triturus cristatus (assembly GCF_964204655.1). NCBI lineage: Eukaryota > Metazoa > Chordata > Amphibia > Caudata > Salamandridae > Triturus > Triturus cristatus. The sequence continues at coordinate 570,105,387 of NC_140589.1, read as the reverse complement.
AGAAGCATCCTAAACCAACATAGAAAAGTAGAGAACATTTTAATGGATAAAAACAAATCAAAACAACAAAAATAAAAATGTAATAATTGGCAACTGAGATATGAATTTTTAACGTTTGAGTTCAAAATAGTGCTAGACAGTAGAAAGCACCTACTGCAGGCATTTTGCAACACTAGTCTGGGTCAAAGTCAAGAATTAAGTCTGAACATGATGGATTGCCAATCACATACAGGAACCAGGTCTGTCCTGTCTTAAAATTACCATTGGACTTTATGGAGGTCGAACAACTTTTGTGTGATCAGGCAGTAGGCTAGATTTGATGAGGGGCCCAAAAATGCCAAGAAATCACAGTGCGGGGACTCTGAGCCCATAGGAATTGCTTGATATTGATCAGGTACTGCTCAGCTTCGAGTCTGATGAAGCCATCAATCGGGTGCTGCTCGGTATTGAGTCTGTTGAAACTTTTAGTTAGGTAGGGAGGAGTACACTCTGACCACAGCCAAGGGTCCAGGACCATGGGGACAGTACTTGGGGTTCACGACTCACTCCTGCGGAGGCAACCAGAGGGGTCCAGGTCAGGTCCATTTGGGGGTAATCAGATGGAAAGCTGGCAAAAGGCCTCTGGAAGTTTAATGTGGCCATGTAGCTCAAAAAGGAGGTCAGGCAACTGACCATTGGTGTCAATTATGGGGCCCTGAAGTCAGGTTGAGCAGGTTTCAATCTTCCTTTTTCAGATATCAGGATGGTCCTTCTTCTGGTTTTTTTCAGGCCCAGGAGTGTTCTTGGGAGCATTCTGGGGATGCCCGGAGCTTGCTTGTGCATGGGGCAAAATCTTTGTCCACCTTCTAAACCACTTACTTTCAGGGAGATTCCCCATCCCACTGGATTTAGAACCAACCTTCCAAGAACGACAAAAAGGAGGCAGACCTGGATGAGGGCTTCATTTGGCGGTGAAAGGGTAGGTATCCTGTGAAGCTCATGAGGGGACTGGGCAGAGCCCCCCGCCAATCCTCCCAAGGAGGGAAACTTCCTCCCCACACACAGGCCCTTTCTCCACAATGTTGGAGCAGTGTAGGAGCAATAGGCATCTCACCACGGGGGAACCATCAGTAGTCAGGTGACAGTTGAACACTAGCAAAAATGGCTTTCGGTTTCAGAAAGGAACAAGACATCATTCTAAAGGTGTCTTTTCCAAAACAGGAATGTAAAATCTGTCTTTACTCTTACATTCGATGAGCAGTTAAATAATTTTCTGGTTGTTCCCAAACTGAATTTAGCACTTATTAGGTGTAACAGTGTACTGGAGAGACAGCCTTTTCACCATGGATAACAAACTTGGGGGTTTTCTACGGCCAGGACATGTAAAATATTAAATATGTATGCCCTATTTTTGAATACTATGAATCCTGTCCTATGAGGATTCAAGGCCTAAGTTAGTGGTCACTTATAAGTATTAAAAAGAAAGGCATTCCAAAACAGTTACTTAGACAAGATGAAATGGCAGTGTACACTGCACCTGCAGGCTGCAGAGGCAGGCCTGGAGAGAGGGTTTCCAGTGCTACTTTAGGGAATGGCATAATGAGTATTTAATTTACATGCCTTGGTACATGTAGTAGCATATCTAGAGACTTACATACCGCTGGCCTCAGAGGAAGCAATGGATTTGCCCCCTCTGAGACCAGCGGAAGCAAAGGAAGTGCCAGGAGAAGCAGGGAGCAAGCTTGAGGTCTCACCAGCGACGCCTGACTACTTCCAAATTACATCCATGCTTATAAGTGCATTAAATGTGCCATTCAGTTGTATACTAATTTTCACATTTTTGAAAGTAAGAGCATTTGCACTTTACCACTAGTAAGCAAGATCAGCAGAGTCCGTGCACTTGACTCTGGTAACAAACTCTGGTCCCGTGAGTGCTGCCACTTGCAACTCCATTGTGGCCAAGCCCTCTTGAAGTTCTGGTCCTCCTCTTTTCGCCATTGCAGTCTTCAGATTCCTGGCCTCTTTCTGCTTAGTCCTGTGCTTATAATATTGGCACCTTTTTTGCATTCCACTACAGTTCTTCATTTTGGTGCTGCTACAATTATTTTGCCCACAATTGCTTTCCATGAGGCATCCGACTTAGGTAAGAATAATTTAGAGATGTTAGAGGTGACAAAGAGATACATTTCTTGTTTTATCATCATTAACAAAATGTAAATGTAATTTTCCTCTTCTGTAGCTTTTCTAGTCCTGCTACCTTTCAGGACTACGCCTCCATGTGTGTCAAGACCATTCTTGAGGATAGCGGTTTAATTACTTGCCATGTTGAAAAATTGGAAAATGCGGCATGAGAATGCATCACATTTTGTCACAGACTTTGATGCAAATGACTCTTTCATGAAGGAATCCACCCTGCAGCCCACAACTCGCATGAGGCACAGAACTCTGGCTTTTTCCACACAAACCACACAAAGAGTTTGTCATTGTTGTGTGGTGTTTAACTTGTTGTGCCTCATATTGTAAATGCTGCTTATCCTGGAGGCAGAAAAGCTATGTAATGCATAATATCTTTTATGAAGCAACACAATGCAGCATTATGTCGGTCTTTGTAAATCTGGACCTTGAACTTGGTAGGCATTTGAGTTCCCAATGGGTCTATATACAGCAAATTTTAGTTAGCACACGGTGATATCCTTTCACTCTAGTCCTGGTCTCACCTCACCCCCTCAAATGGGAGTCTTCTATTACTCACTCTGGCAAAATCTCAATTGTCAGTGCACACAGGGTCATGGGCATCTATGTCTTGTTCCCCAGTGTATGGAGCACCCCAGTGTATGGAACACTGGGGAGTGCCTCTTATCCTTACGTTGGAGTTTGGTTCCAGTATAAAGTATTCTAAGCCAGAACAGAAAATAAGGTCAAACCCCATATTTTCCAGAACTCAAACGCTATGTTAGATCAAGTGATACCAAGAAAATTGAGTCTTTTTACTTTTAGGCCATATTTTATGTTGTTGTAGAGTCATCCTACATTTGGTTTGGTGGATCTGTGGGCCATTAAACCTATTTGGTCCAGGTGCATTAATTTGCGTTGCATCTTAGCAAGAATTATTATCCACTATTCAGCAACGAGAGTGGAAGGTAGCAGGAGCAAATGTCCCTTGGCTCTCCCTCTTTAAAGATCAGGACTATCATTGCTGTTCTCATGTTTGCAGTTAGAGTTGCATTTTAGTGGGTGTCCTGGAACATGTCCAGCATTAGTTTTGTTGCCACTTCAGCCAATTTTGCAACCCTGTGGAAAGTACATTGGAATCCATCATCTTGCCAGATTGGACATCTGATGATGCTGCTTTAACTTCTTGTAATGGGGTTCCTACTCTAGGACCAGTCTTTGCTCCGCACTCAGATAACCGGTAAAGCAGTCTATGACAAAATGAATCAAGTCTATGGCACCAAAGTTAGATTCATAATATTTTTTAAAGTAATGAGAATGCTTCTGTGATTGCCATGTCAATCGATATTGTTGTTATATATGTGGTCATTTCCACTGTATATATTATACTTCCATTTCATCTGTTTAGCCAAGCCAATGGTTTCCTAGTGTTTTCCCTTATGTCATCTAATCTTCTTCTTGTGCCCAGATATTGTATGTGTGCTTATTTTTAGTGATTTGTATTCATCTTTCATAAATTGCAACTGCCACATTATCCATGATTTGAGGTTCTGCATGTATATCTCTTTTAAAATCTAGTACTTATTTCTTGTTCTGTACTTCCCCACCTATATATTAATAATATCCTGATTACCTCTTTATAGGATTAAACAAAGTGAACTGACACTTATAGCCAACCCACATTTTTCTTTGAAATATCTTTATGACAAGAATGGAAAGTCCCCCACTACATATGGTTATTTAAATAATAAGGGACTGATTATAGTATGGTCTACAGTGTATCTGTAATTGCCCTGGTGGAGTACTTTACTCCTGCCATGATGAGGGTACTCCACCTGATAAATAAAGAGATGTCCGCCGGCCCAGCAGACATCTCTTGCATTTCGAGGAACTAACTTCATGGTGATTCCTGTGGATGCATAGGAAGTTTGATTGTCAACATAACCGAGCCGTACATCAAAATTGCTAAGTTTTTATTTTTATTTTTTTAAACGAAATCCCAAAGCGGGATTTTGTTTCTGAATATGAAAAAGAGCAAAATAATGTCCCTCTCGCCATGGCAGATTTTTCAATTGCATGAGGGTTATTTTGCAGTCTTCACTGCCTCTTACTGACAGGTTGTACCTGGCCATGGCATACAGTGAAAACTTGCCATTTGTTTGCCCAGTCTAAATAGGGCAGGTGGACATATGGCAAACGTCTGACATCCCTTACTCTGTTGGCCATCAGAGGTGTACATTGTAAGTAGTTGGGTTGGTGGTTGACTGGGGTGTGAGCCCTGGAAAAGAAGCAACCCCAATCCTTCTATTAGTGAGGCACATGCCTACCCTAAATTAGCGTGTGCTCAACCCTCTTACTTAGAGGCAATGTGTAAAGTATTTGTGCAACACTTTAAGCAGTAAGACAGTGAAAACATCACATACAAATGACCCTACACTAGATTAGAACAGTAGAGTGATTTTGAATAACTAAAACAAGACCAAAACAACAGAAATCTCAGCGGTAGAACCGGAGATATGCAATTTCAAGATTTTAGTGAAAATAGCGCCAAAAGTGGCAATTGTGGATATCTGGTGGTGCCGGACCAGGACAAAGTCACAAGTTCAGGTTGACTGTGATGGAGCATGGACCGGCTATAAAGGCCCAGTTTGGACCGCTGAACAAAGTACATTAAATCCTGGTTTGTGGATTATTGCAAGGATTCACGGCGAAGATGCGTCACACAGCCAAAGTGATGCATTGGCTCTGAGGTGCAGTGAAGTTGCATTGCGAGGCCCTGCATCATTGTTGAGAATCCCATTGACAAGAGCTTGCAAGGTGAAGTCTAGTGTCGAGGATGCGTCAAGCAGTCAAGGCAATGTATTGGTTTCCAGGAGATGAGAGACTGCAGTGCAGAGTCCATCGCTGTCATTGAGGCTTCTGTTGAGATGCGATGGCCTTCACCGAGGATGCATCAAGCAGCAGTGGTTCCTAAGAGGTTGCGGGCTGTGGTGGCGAAGCGGGTCTTGTCGTTGGTTCCAATTCACAGCCTAAATCACTTCTCTGAGAAGGCACAGGTGGTTCTCCCAGCTGGAACTGATGACTGCAATATCATCTAGATAAGCGGCACAGGAGTTCTCCAATTCAGCCAGGAGAGGTTCAATCTACACAGCAGTGGTGATGCATCAATTCTTGCAGTAGCAAGGTTGTTGGAAGCCTGTTGTGTCCCTGTTGCCTCAGATCAGGAGGCCAGACAACTAGCCTTTGAAGTCCCTCTGGTGTTCTGGATTCAGGAGATACAGGTCTAGTCCTCCTCACCCATGCAAGAGGCAGCAGGTTAGCACAGTAGGGCATCAGTGCTTCAGAGCAGAAGTCCAGCAGAGTGGCTGTCCTTTCAGCAGCACAACAGTCCTTCTTCTTGGCAGAGTATCCACAGGTCGAGAAGTGTAATAAAGAGTTGGTGTCTGAGGTCCAGCAATTATACCCAGTTGTGCCTTTGAAGTGAGGAGAATATTCTAGAGGCAGACCTTTGAAGTACACAAGTGCCATGTCTTCTTTGCCCTGTCTCTAGAATAACTCCAGGGGACATGTAGCCCTTTGTGTAGAGGCAGACCACAGCCCAATCAAGGGTAGGTGGGGCTGTGCCCAGCTCCCCCTCCCACCCTGCCAGTGATCGGCCATCCAGGTAGACCGAAGCATCTGATTATGGGTGGCTGTCTAGGAGGAATACACAAAATCCCAACAGTCAACTTCACCAAGTCATGTGACCCAGAGACAGGCTGCAGGCACCAAATGGCTACAGAAAACAAAATGCAAACTTTTTAAAAGTGCATTTTCAGAATTCTAATTTAAAATCCAACTTCATCATACGTTTGGATTTTTCATTACTGCTCCAAAGACACCAAAGATGAATAAATTACCATTTCCCATTTGGAAATTATAACTTATTGAATGGAATATATTAATTCCAATGTTAGTCAGTCAGTCAAAATACTTTATTCGATTTTTTTAAAAATCATAAAAGCCATAAAACAACAATATGTACAAGATAAAAATACAAAACATGAATTGAGATCAAAAGACAGTCAGCAGATCACAAAATTTATGAGAATGCAAAAATTCTAATGGAAAGTGCATGATAGGGCAACATTTATATAATCACAAATGCTCTTTTTATGCGCATTAAATCTCCCCAATGGCTGGTAATGCCCTTTTCTTTGTTTTAATTCTTTGTGCGGCAACCAAAAAACTTGCCACAGAGAATATTTTGCGAGTGCTACCCAGAAGCTGCAGAAAAATTAACGCAGGCCTAACTTGAACAAACCCAGCTTCTAATAAAATCGGTAACAAATATTTTTTTCTTGGGGTCCTGTAAAAACTACAAAACATCATAAAGTGCATAGAGTCCTGAGTGGAAAAGTCATCACACTTACACGGCGAGCCCCTTTCCGATTTGCTCCACGTCTGAAAACAACCTAAGGTATAGGGGATTAAATTGAACCTAAATTTGATTAACAAGTGTCTATGGAAGGGCTTTGTGACAATCGAGAGATATGGCTCCAGGGACGGGGAGGATGACAGCATAAAATGAGATCTAACTGTCATTTTGGTCAGTTCCTGTTCCTCACGGGCCAGTCTCGCCTTATCCATAAAATGTTTTTTGGTCCAGTTAATATCCTCTTTCTTAATAGAGGATGGCAGAGCAAAAAGGTTGGGACGGCCTAGGTTGGAAAAAGTGCTTTTTACATACTCCAACCATGAGATTTTATTCATATGATCCAGGGACATAACGTCCTGCAGGATAACATGGTTGAGAGATAATTCATTATTAAGCCATGTCTTTAACCAACATATTAGGGGTGCTAGACCAAGCTTATCTGTTACATAGTCTAAGCCCACCTCCTTGTGAATCGAGTAAGTGGGGGTAGACTGGGGAACAGACAAAAGGTTTCTTAGAAACTTATTTTCCACACGTTGTAATGATTCCTGATGGACAAACCCCCATAGGGCTGAACCATATGTGGCTATGGAGATGCACTTAGCCTCGTAAATTTTTAAAAGGGCCTCCATGGGCCTTGCACCCAGCCTATTAGAGAATCCCAATAAGGCCGATGTGGCTCTGGCCATTGAGAGGTTCTTTGCCTTGATCTGCGGGCCCCAGGTACCCCTCTCATCAAACGTTACCCCCAAATAGGGAAATGAAGCGACCCTTGACACTACCTCGCCCTTACAAAAGAAAGAGGTGTATTTACCTTTCTTTATGTGGTGAGTAGCCACCATGGTGTGGGACTTTTTAGTATTAATTTTTAAGTCAAGTTGGTCCATGAAAGCCCCAAAGGAGTCCAACAAACGTTGAAGGGCAACCCCAGTGCGAGCTAGCAGGACAGCGTCGTCCGCGTATAGGAGAGCAGGTATCCTTGTCTCTCCTGCACGCGGCACGTCCCCTCCACGGCCTCGAGATGTTTGCCGAGGCTGTTAATATAGATGGTAAAAAGGAGGGGGGCCAGGATGCAGCCCTGCCGTACTCCTCTAACCGATTTGAAGTGGCTAGTGCATCTACCCTCTTTTGTGACCCTCACCTTGGCAGAGAGGTCCTGATGGAGTAGTGCCATAAAATTCACAAGGGACTTATCAACCCCCAGTTCCAGTAGAACAGCCCACAGTTTTGACCTATTCACCAGGTCAAAAGCCGAGGAGAGGTCAATGAACGCCAGAAACAGGGACCCCTCCTTGGCAACTGTGTATTTTGATATTATCATATGGAGGTTTAGGCACTGGTCCACGGTGCCCCGTTTTTCCCTAAAGCCATATTGCAGGTTTGAGAGGCCACCTCTCCTCTCGATGTTATCTGTGAGTTGGTAAAGCAAGACTCTCCCCAAGATCTTAATGGCAGAGTCAAGGAGGGAAATGGGCCTATAACACACCGGGTCATCGCGCTGGCCCTTTTTAAAGATTGGCACGATGACAGATGTGGTCCAACTGCTGGGGAAGATGTTACTATTAGCTGCTGTAAATACTTGGGTCAAAACCCCTGCCCAGAGCTTTGGCGAGAGCAAATAAAAGTCTCCCGGGACCCCATCCGGTCCCGGGGCTTTATTTTTGGATATCTCCATGATGGCCCTCTCCACCTCAGCGGAAGTGAAAACTAAAGGGGGACAATCCAAGGGCTCCCAGCCATTATTGACTAAGCTCGGATCACTGGCACCATAAACATTGCTAAAATGATTGAGCCATTTATCATCTGGTATAACACAATCCATTAAGCTGTTATCTACCTCGGAAAAGAAGGATTGGTTCACGGTGGCCCAAAACTGGGAGCTATTACGCAAAACATCACTGGAAGTTAATTTCTCCCACGCCAGCTGTTTAATGGCATGCTTTCTCCCCATAATAGTAGCCTTATACTCCTTCCTAGCCATAGCAACCTCGGTCCTATCTTTCGGGGATCGCTTCAAAGCTGTTAGTAAGGCTTTATGGGCTTTAGAACATTTAGGGTCGAACCATCCATGCTTTTTCTCAACACCACGAGTGCTCTTAACCATGAGGGCAGTGAACATTTGTGCACAGATACTTTCAAACGCTCCCATAACTTCATGAGCTAGGGAGCCCTCCTTCTGACAAGACTCGACATAGCCGTCTAGTTTGGGCATCAAATCCTGCAAGAAATTTCCAGGCACCACTTTCGCCCATTTGAGCCTTCTCCCTTGATCTGTGGGGCATAGAACTGATCCCGGGTTGCTAGGGCGGATGTTAATGCCCAACCAATCGTTCCATATTACCGCAAGCAGGACAGGGTTATGGTCACTGTGTATTGAGACCAAGGCCCCATAGGACACCACTCTGGAAAGAAAACCTGCGCTCACAAAAATGTAATCAACTATGGTGCCCGGGGTTGAACCTTTATAGGTGACAGTTCTTTCCCCTACCTCTGAAATATCGGGTTCATACAGATTATAATTTGCAAGCAACTCTTCTAGGGCTTCGCCCCCTTTTGAGTGTTCGAAATGTGGTATCTGTAAAACCATCATGTCCTCATGCTCTTTAACCAAACACAAATCCATACATGGGTGGACATTAAAATCACCTAATAAAACCAAATCGTAATTCATATGATTATTTTGACTGATCGTAGAGAGGAAAATCTCCAGGCTATTTATATGGCCTGTTTCCAAATCTCTATCCCAAGAATTGTAAAAGTTAATAATAAAAACATGATAATCTGCTGAAACAGCCCAATCTACAATTGGTGTCTGAGGTCCAGCAATTATACCCAGTTGTGCCTTTGAAGTGAGGAGAATATTCTAGAGGCAGACCTTTGAAGTACACAAGTGCCATGTCTTCTTTGCCCTGTCTCTAGAATAACTCCAGGGGACATGTAGCCCTTTGTGTAGAGGCAGGACACAGCCCAATCAAGGGTAGGTGGGGCTGTGCCCAGCTCCCCCTCCCACCCTGCCAGTGATCGGCCATCCAGGTAGACCGAAGCATCTGATTATGGGTGGCTGTCTAGGAGGAATACACAAAATCCCAACAGTCAACTTCACCAAGTCATGTGACCCAGAGACAGGCTGCAGGCACCAAATGGCTACGGAAAACAAAATACAAACTTTTTAAAAGTGCATTTTCAGAATTCTAATTTAAAATCCAACTTCATCATACGTTTGGATTTTTCATTACTGCTCCAAAGACACCAAAGATGAATAAATTACCATTTCCCATTTGGAAATTATAACTTATTGAATGGAATATATTAATTCCAATGTTATTCTGTGGGAGCGGTAGACTGTTTGGTAGTGAAAAAGGGGTTAAAGAGTTTTTCAGTAAAAGGACATGTAAAACCTGTGTGCTGTTCAGGGCTTACCCTATGGGTGGCTTATATGTATTAAAAAGTAATGTTTGGACCTGGCAAAAGGTTAATTTTGCCAGGTCGACATGGCAGCTCCAAACAGAACTGGGTTAGCGAAGTGAGCTAAAGAATGATGATGGCTTCAACCCAGATCTGTGACTGGGGGTGAGAGTCTGAAAAGTTTCAGTAGTCCGTCCATCATCTCCTTGTGTAGGCTTTGTTCCCCCTAAATTGGCAGGATATGCCCAAACGTGGGTCCTTTGCTCACTTTGCCACTGGATTCAAGCTAGCCTGACTGATGAGCGGTGATACCCCAAAACCAGTCCTAGGATGCTTGTTTCTGTTCCATGGAAGACCTGGCTTGGAAGTTTGGCTGGTCTGATCCCACGAGGAACAGGGTCAAGACTGATTTGCATATGTCAGGGTCTGAACTGTGGTGGAGGAGTAAGCTAAAGAACGATGATGGATTTAACCCAGATCTGGGACTGGGGGTGAGTGTCTGAAATGTTTCAGTGCTCCATCCATCATCTCCTTGTGTTTCCTTTGTTCACACTAAGTTGACAGGGTATGCCCAGACATGGGTCCCTTGCCAACTTTGCCACTGGATTCAAGCTAGCCTAGCTGATGAAAGGTGTTACCCCAAATCTTGTCCGGTCCATGGAAGACCTGGCTTGGCAGTTCAGGCTGGTCTGAACCAATGAGGAACAGAGTCAAGACTGATTTGCATATGGCTTGGTCTGAACTGGGGTGGTGAAGTGAGCTAAAAAATGATGATGGATTCAAACCAGATCTGTGCTGGGGGTGAGTGTCTGAAAAGTTACAGTGCTCATCCATCATGTACTTGTGTTAGCTTAAAATTGCGCACATAGGCTGCAATGGCTGACCTTAGACATGTTTAAAGGGCTATTTAAGGCAGTAGCATTGTCAGTGCTACAGGCTTGATAGTGGTGTTTACTTTACAGGCCCAGTACACAGGCAGTGCCACTTTACTAGGGCCTTGCAAGTATATTAAATATTTCAGTTGGGTAGAAGCCAATTCCACCATGATTTAAGGGGAGAGCACAAGCACTTTAGCACTCGTTAGCAGTGGTACACTGCACAGATGGGAGCCATAAGGCCAGCAAAAACAAAGTCAGCAAAACAGGTGGTCTGAAGGAAAACACTTAGGGGGTAAACCACACCGAGGATGCCAGGTCTAACATCTATCAATGGCAGAGTCTGAGTAGTCTCTACTGTCGACATACTGAAGATTTGCCTTGTTTTAAATTAGACAAGTGGACCTTAAGTTTGGCACAGAGGGTTCCTCCATCCCTTTGCGACGAGGTACTCTCACAGCCAAACTCTAAGTGTGGCTCAAAGTGTCTAGCCTTTAATCTACTGCATACTTTCTTTTCCTGATATTTAAGGTGAATGTTAGTGGGGAGCAGTTAAACATCCCCTTGGCCAGATATTTAGCATTTTGAAATTCCCTAACCTGAGACGGGGCATAAAGACATTTTCAATTGTGTAGAAGTTTTAGCTCCTGGAATAGTATGAGCAACATTTCCTCTCTCTATTGGTTACCCTACATTTGTCACATAGTCCCTTTGGATGCCCTCAAACCCCCTCCCTCCCCAGCTTTGTACCTGCTTTTTCCAGGGGTCACTTCAGGTTGAACTGATCTTTTCCTTCATTACTAGGTTGAAATCCCCACCAAGCTACATTAGAGATGGTTGGGTGTTGATGAGGACTGTGTCAGTATTTTTTGATGTATTCTCCTCTGGCCTTGAGGGTAAATACATGTTAATAATAAGGAGGTGCTCACCCTCTCGTTTCTCCAGGATGAAGGCAACCTTCACTGCTGTATTCTTCCATCTTTCCTCTAAGTGTAACGGCATTAATAAATATCATGGTCAGTATTGCAAAACTTCCTAACTTTTAGAGTTATTGACGAGACAAAGGACTTTGTATCTCCCTCACCTAATAAACTGACATTGGTCACCTAAGTAGTGGATTTCAGGAGATAGATCATGTCAGCCTTGTGCTTTGCCAACATCCCCTAAACTAACTCCCTTTTGCGTTTATTATCAAGACCATAAACATTCCATGGCAAACAAGTGTTTCTCTCATGCTAAGATGTAGAAGTCATGCCTTTCATTTAGACCTAAGAAGGGTGCCCTGATTCTGTGTTTTTTCCACAATTTGTATCTCGGTGAAATAAAAGAACTCAAGGTTCCACTTATCCCCTGAACCCACAATAGCCTGTGGTGAACTTAATACTGACTTCTTCTCCAAAGCACAATTATCATACTTTCATGGAGCTCAACATATTATCCTGCTGTGCTGCGGAAAAAGGCAGGAATGCAGTATATTTCACATCATATGGCACCTTCCTGTCCTTTCCTTGTGCTGGCATACTTTGGCTGCCTAGTGCCAACACTCTCCATGAAGCAAACTCTTGCTCCATGAATGTTGCTGGGAACACCCCCAGCAGCACCCATGGAATGCCCCTTTGATGCAGTTTTCTGCATGAGAGCATTATATATTTTTAAGGCCATGAAAGCCACCTAGCGTGGCTTAACTTGGCCTTATAAATGTGGCACATTGCGCCACCCAAATTTTAAAAAAGTGACGTTCTGGCAGCGCAAAAGTGCCGGTAGCGCCCGACAAATGAGGCTTCCAGTACTTAAGCCTCATGTCATGGGAGACCAAAATTTCAGATGGGCACTGCAGCAGGGCCTCCAGCTATAAGGAGAGGGGGAGGAGGAATAGAGCAAACTTGAACTAAAAAGTAAAACGTACACCCTCCCTTAACTCCATTTTTCAAAGTCATGGCCCAGAGAAATATTATCATGAAGAATGTTGAGCATTAAGGAATACTCATTAATGAGCAGGCCCTGCAAGCCCAGCAACCAGCAGACAAGTTGACCCTGTAGTCACAATTACCTGACCCCCAGGTGATAAGGGCATGGATGTTTCAACTTTGAAGAATGGGAATGTTGCTGCAGACCAAGGGATACAGATGCAGAACAGATATGAAGTTCTGGATAACTGTCACAGGGGAGCATAGAGATTAAGTTGACCTCTGTATGTCCTGTAAGAGAGTACATTGTTGTTACTGAAGCATTAATGGGGACAAGTGCCCAAAATTTAGAGTACTTGTTAATAGGCATGCAGAAGGCAATTCAGAAAAGATTTGTGGTCTCAGAGACTAATTAACGGGACATTTGAAGTATGTGTCAGACTTCAGGTGCTAAACTGGTTGATGTTAAACAGTGAACTGTGACTTTAGAGTTGAAAATCGACAAGATGAGTATTGAACACAGAGACAAGTTCTCTGAGATTTCAGTTCTAAAGCAGCAGAATCAGTGCCTTTTAAAAGACCTGGAGAGGCTGAAAATCACTTACTCTGAAATAATCTGAAAATCTTGAGTGTCCCAGAGGGTGTGGAGGGTAATGACTTAAGGAGCTTCAATATCCAACTTCTTAGAGTGGGGATCCTTAAAGACATGTTGGAGATAGATTTAGAAAGGAAGGTTCATAGGGTAAACAGTGACCCTTTTAAATTAAAGGAGGGGTGGAAAAAACCCAGGAAGATCCTCTTTCATTTTTTGTCATACACTGTTAAGGAACAGATACTAGGATTAGCACTTATGTCAAGAGCGAATACAGTGGTAGAGCACACATACAGTACTAGATCAGAAATACGCAGACTAACAGGTCAGCATCATTGGGAAATAGGGCAGAGGAGGAATGAGATGGAGAAGTACGGTCTAAAAGTTCAATTAAGATTCTGGTCTATGTTGAAAGTAATGGGGAGTTATGAAATATTTAATATTAAGAAGCCAGACGAGGCTGATGATCTCATTAAGAATATGCATGCAGCTATGCAGAAAATTACATCAGTCAACATTCTTAGTTTTGGTATATTCCCTAACAGATTTGGTGTGAAGGTTAAATCGGTACATCGAAACACAATGGTCTATAGTGGCATATAGGAACATGCCATTTAGTTTGAGGAGGATTCCCCTGAGAATAACAGGGCGGAGAGGAGGAGAGGAGCACAGTTGTGAGAAAAAAAAACAAAAAATGTAGTCTGCATTAGTATTGATGATGGCAATGATATGACAGATGGGGGGCTCATGCTACTAAAGTGTTGATAAATGAGACAGGTTCAGATACTCAGCTGGAATGTCAATGGACCAAGTAAAAAATATAAACAGAAACTAATTCTGCATAAATTGTTGAGATACACAAGACTCACTTGGTATGAATTAAGGGTTTATTCAGGAGGGGTAGATGGATACAGCAGATAGTGTGTTCTAATAAATTAACCAGTACCAATACTGTTAACCAGGAAACACTCTGAGATAAAGTTGTTGTAATAAAGAACCAAAATAAAATAGCAGGTAGATGGGTAGTTGGAAAGCTTAGATGTGATAGGATTGTTTTTACAGTTGCAGGATTGTAAGGGCCAAATTATGATGATATGGGGCCTCTGGTAATGCTTTAACTTTCATGGAATTTCATGAGGCAGTAGTTGTAGGTGGTGGCTTTAAAGTTCTTTTCGATAAAGACTTTGGGAGATATTCTCAAGAACATGTGATAACTACCACAAAAGTAGCTTAACGCAACACTTCACATCGCAGTCTATCGCGGGACAATAACACCATGTTAATGTGGTATTCACAACACAACGGTACCATGCTACAGACCCACCATAACGCGACAAATGAATGCATTCAAATCAATGCGACGCCGCAAAAATGCAAAACAACAATGCGAAAAAAGCGATACAGAAATCAGCAAAAACCAGCCACAGGCCCGCAATCCCCACGCGACATGCGGGAAAATGCACTACAAAAGTTGGAAAAAACCCACATACAAAAGCCAAACAACAGTGAAGCACAATGGAGGCTGCCTGAGCAAGTGCAGACGACAACCAAAACCCCACAAGCCCCCCGGAGGACCAGCCTTGGACCTCAGGGTCAGGGAAGGGCAAGGAGAAGAAGAGTAGGAAGAAAAGGTTCAGTCCGCAGGAAAACAGGATCCTGATAACAGAGGTGACGGAGCACCATCAACTACTGTTCGTCACCTCCACTGTGTCACTGCCATCTAAAAACGGAATATGGCAGTCCATCCTGGACAAGGTGAATGCAGTCGCAGTGCTGAAGAAGACAATGGAAGAGGTCAAGAGGTGCTGGAATGATGTCAAGCGCAAGACCAAACAGAAACTTGCAAACAACCGGAAGGCAACAATGCAGACTGGAGGTGGGAGCCCAGCACCATAGGAGGAGCTTGACGTGATGGAGGAAATGGTGTCCACAGTCATCAGTGGGGAGACGGTGGCTGGAGTCGGGGGACTGGACACTGCTCAACATGACGGCACACAACAGCAACAGGGTGAGTAACGACCAGGGACTGGGGGGACAGGGGAGATGGGCACAATGGTACACTACACAAGTAAGCATAGCACAGTTGCAGACAAACCATGCCCCACAGTCCCAAATCGCACCAAGAGACCAATGCATCCAAGTCTGCAACATCTCAGCACTGTATAAGCACTGAAGTCAGAGACACACCGTATGTAAGGGATAAGGGGCAGCCAAATCAGAGCTGCAAGGGCGACTCCCCCAAAATGCGGCACACACACACATCACCTGCAGAGCACATCAACGTCGACAACGATGTGGCACATTCCACAACACGTCCGCCACAGAACAGAGGACACAACTGGTGTTGCTTCTGTGCAGAAACTGCCCAATCACATGTGGCATAGCAGGGAAATGTGAGTTGACAATGTACAAGTACAAACACACATCCATGATGTTGTCGGAATGTCCACTGTCTCGCACCATATAGGCAGCTCCCCACAAACAGTCACAATGTACACTGTCAATGTCATGCAGTCTGAATGTAAACATTTACAAAGCGACAAGATACATTTGAACACAATGTTAAACTGCATCTCCCCTTCATATTGCAGAGGGAAATTCAACACCTCCTGCAGAGCAGTCCCAACCTCTCTTCTCTGATGATGAAGAGGACCACAACACCTTTGACTCTGATGCCCTCCAACAGCTCGTGGACAGCCTCTGCAGCCCACTTCCAGGAGCAAGTCAGCCCAGCTGCTACAAGGAGAACCCACCCCCTGTACAGAACACACAGCAGGCAGCACCCACCATCACAGCTGCCTCCCAGGAAGCCCACGACGAACACACGGCCTTCCAACGCTGTGTGTTGGGGTGCCAGGAGAAGCTGGCTGAACAGGTGCAGGTGGGGTTTGAGCGCATGCCAGACAAACTAGACGCCATGCGTGGGTGTCTAAGTCTCATCATGGACCACTCACAGTCCCTAACGGACACCGACAGTCCGCTCCATGTCCTCTAAAGAACCATGGATGACATCACCAGAGTCCTGACTCTGCGACAAGAACGACTGTCTAGTCAGAGTGGCTCCAGCGAGCTCGCCCGGGAGATGGGACTTATGTGGAGGCTCATGGAGAACATGGAGCAGACGCGGGCGGAAAGATCAGCTGCCATGGCTCCACACGAGCGAGAGGTAGCTGGGTCCCTCAATGCCATAAAGACCCTCCTCATGGCATTGCTGCCATAAGGCCTGGCGCTGATGCATGCTGCTGCTACCAATCCATCCACATCCCCGGCCCTTGATGTGTCAGTGCCACATAGTGCTGGAGACAGGACACCGCCACCCACATGTGAGGCACCTGAAACAGCAGAGGATGAAGATGCGGTTGAATCTTCCCTCGTGGTCAGAAGGAAGCGGTAGCATCCATCTCCTCCATATGGCCTGTTTTTGCTTTGTTCTGCCCTCTGCATCATCACCTCCCACTGTCCACCGATGCACTCTGCGACACTCACCTTGGACCTCGACATGGACTGCCATATCCTGTTTGGCCACCAATGATGCAGCAATCAGACTGTGGACTGGACTCCTCCTCTTCTGATGTACTTGTCATTCCCTGAAGGACTCTGGCTGGCCCTCCACGGCGTGCCAATGAAGCGTGGGGTTTGCATGGCCCTGTACTGCTCCGGCTACGACACTCCATTGAATGTGCGTTAAACATTTATTGTCACACCGATGTGTCATGTCTCTGATCTTGGAAGTGTGGAGGTATCAATGATTCCCCTTTATGTCCATGTTGCTCATGTTGTGGGACTTGGGTCACAGGGTGACACCTTGCCGATTGCATTCCGGGTGGCGCCAACACTAGAACGGAGACACACACATTAGTCACTTCCCTGCCCAGCCCAGAACGGAAGCAGGCCCAGAGCCCTGGGGTAATTGTTCACACCCTTATGCTGGACTGGCATGCGCCAGTCCAGCCTACTCCACTTACGCTCATGGGGGGGACAATGCTACATGTCCCAGGTCTTCCCTGTCGGGATCTGCTGCTCACAGGTCTAGTTGTCAGCATGCCACAGCCACTCCCTCATGGCTGGTTCACACCCACACCACACCCATTCAGCACCGGCGTCACAGGACATGTTACCCTGCCAACAAAAAGGGCTGGCGCACGTGCTGGACGCCATTTACACTCTGTCACTGGGTTTCTCCGTGTGGGTTTCCTTTCTGCCTGAGTGCCTAAGGCCCTGCCACAGCACATTGCACAGTGCCGGGGTGACATGATGGCATCCACACCACGAGACTCAATCATAAAGGGTCCATGGCTTGCGGTGCACAGTCTTGGTGGCACCGGATACACTGGGGCAGGCACAGGCACACCGCCACGGGATGGTGTCTTTCAGTGCACTGAGGTAGGGGCACCGTAAGTGCTGAGTGGGTGTGCAGCCTGCGATGATGCGCTGGCCAGGTGGTCCGGAATGATGGCATTGGTGAGAACCCTGCTGGACCACATTGTAGGCCTGAGCCAGCGGGCAGTGCGGGCCTACTGCCACGTGGCGTCGCCTCGCAGTTCACAGAGTTAGTGGCACCTCTAGTGCTGAGTGGATGTGCAGCCTGTGACGAGGCCGGGTGCACTGATATGTTCTCTGCCATAGCGAAATCAAGACCCAGAATCAAGTGTGTGACCTGGTGACCAGCGGTGCGCGGCTGCATGATGTGGAGGGTGCCATGTTCGCGGGCCCTGGGCTTGGGACTCCCAGTGGCATGTGGTGGGCCCTCTTGGAGACACGCTGGTGGTGGAAGGTGAGCAGGGAGGCCTGGTTGCGCAGGGGCAGGAAATCGCGGCTGGGTGGCGGGAGGGGCTGGGGTGCAGCAGCCTGTGTGCGCAGGGGCTGGCAAGCGCGGATGGCATGTGCTACTGTATGGACTCTGCCATTCATGTCTCTGGCAACTGTTTCAGATGAGGGACCTGGGGAACTGCAGTGTGTACCGCCACGTGGTTGGAGATACATCGGTGGCTGCAGGTGAGCAGTGAGGCCTGGGTCTGCAGTGTCGGAACTCTCTCTCCCTCTCTCTCTCTTCCTCTCTTTCCCTCTCCCTCTATCTCTCTCTTTCTCTCTCTCTCCCTCTCTTTCTCTCTCCCTCTCTTTCTCTCTCTCTCTCTTCCCCTCTCCCTCTATCTTTCTCTTTCTTTCTCTCTCCCTCTCTTTCTCTCTCCCACTCTCCCTTCCCTCTCTCTCTCTCTCTCTCTCTCTCTCTTTTGCTCTCTCTGTACGTTGATGGGCGCATGACACACCTCTTATCTGTATTTCTGTTTTGCAGGCTGTGACTTACAGAATGCCCAGAGAAGACCCGCTGTGCCTCTACAAGATTGTTGTTTTTTGTTTGATTTGCAATAAAGTTTTTATTTGGATTATATGTTTGAATGTATGATTTCCATTTTTCTGGCCGCACCTGTATGTTAGGTGTTGTGATTGTGCGACTTCAGGGGATTTGTTTGGTTTATTTTTTCGTGGTGTTGATGTGCATTCTCTTTGTCCAAAGGGAGGGGGGGCGGGTGGTGGGGTCCGGGGTCCGGTTGCGGAGGGTCTCCGGGCTGCATGTTCAGTTGCTTGGGGGCATCAGTTGTTCTTCATGTTTGGCTATGGGCTGTGCTGCCTTGGCTGCTGTCGGTTGTTGTCCGACTTTACACCAGGTCAGAGCAGGTGTCAGTTTCCTGCTGCTAACGCACCTTATCGCCTGTTTTGTGATCTTATTGCCGATGTGGCTGGTCGTTGAGAATGTTGTGGAGTGGTGTTGTTGCGGCTTTTTTGCTAGGGAACGCCTACTCTGCATCTCATTAGCGATAGTTGCCGGGGTCATCTCTGGCGATGTTTTTTGAGGATGCTGTTTTCACCAGCTTGTGAAAGGGGCGATACATTTATCGCCAATTTGGCTGCGATAAAGTGCAGATAACTCGGTGATAGCTCCTTGAGAATATGCCCCTTAGATGCTTCATCTAAAAGGAGGGTCAATCTGGTTATGGTAACTAAGGAGCTAAATGAACCGATCCAAGGCTATGGCTTATTTGATGCATGGAGAGCAAAAGTGGACTTAGAGAGGGGGTACATCTTCTATCGTAAAATTATCACAGATACCCTAGAATTGATTTGATTTTGGTAGATGATATTTGGAGAAGTAAAATGATAGATGTAATTCATATCCCGCCACGCTGCTTGGATCATTCAGTTGCCCTGGTAACTTTGTAAATGTTATTAGTGGATAGTTGATAGAACGCTTCCAAATGACCATGTATCTGTACCAAAGATTAAAGAACAAAGTAGACTGTTTTTTAAAAATTTACTTAGGTACTGCCTCTCTTGCTATAAAATGGGATGCTTTTAAATCTTATATTTTAGGGATTCTGCTTAACATACCCTCAAATGAGAATGGAGAACGTCAAGAGGAAGCTAGGAGAGAAGAAGAGGATATTGCACAACTAGAGAGGGCAATATTAGCAGCAAACTACGGGGAGGAAGCCTGAAGAAAGCATAATAAACCGATTGAGAAACATGAAGATCTTAAAGGCTAATAAAGGTCAGGGTTAGAGCAAAATGGCAGGCTTCCCAATTAGCCTGTTATGAATACGGGGAAATTAGTGGTTGGTTGCTTGCTCAGAAGGCAAGAGTAGATAGAACAAAGAATTGTATTGGCAAATTAATGATAGATAAAACAAAGAATTATATCGACAAAATAATGATAGGTGAGCAGAGGAACATCTCGGATGGTCCAGCTGGAATAGAAGAAGCTATCAGGAAAGGCTTTGAATCCATATATACAGGGAGAAGTAAGCCAGATCAGCAGGCTAGGAGAGAATGGTTAAGAGATAAGCCTCTTCCAGTTCTGGAAAGGGGGGACAGAGAGTTCTTAATTTAGGAAATAACATCAGAGGTAGAACTTTAGCAGATGAATAAATTGAGTAATGGGAAAGATGCTGGCCCAGATGCTCTTCCGACTGAATTTGACAAAGCTCTGAAAGAGGTGAAAATGTTTAATCTTATATTTAAGAATGAAGCAGAGACACACCTAAGTTAGAATGAGGCAATAATTCCTTTGATTTTAAAGCCCAAGCACAGACCCATAAAATGCTGAGCCCTATAATCCAATATCCCTGCTGAATCACGATTATAACATATACTCTGGGATTACAGCAAAAAGATTAGCGAAAGCAGCTGCAATATTCATACATTTAGACCAAAAAGTATTTTATATGCATGTAGACAAATGTACGACTTTGCACACCAGCTGATTTCATTCATTGATCTCGCCAATGCAGGATAGGACCCATTGGCAATGTTTGGTAATACTTACACTCGACGCACCAAGCCTTTAACAAGGTGAGTTGAGCTTATTTATGAGAAGTTATGGAGATATTTGGGCTCCCTCCCCTTTTAATTATAATGAATAAAATGTGATATAGAGCACCTTCAGCAAGGATCTTGGGTAACAGGGTTTTAATTTGCAGACTTAACCCCTTTGGTGCTCATGACAGAATGGTTCCGCCATGAGCACCGGTGCTCGTGTGCTCATGACGTAACCATTCCGTCATGAGTACAGGGGCACGAAATTCCTCTGCTGCAAACAGCAGAGGTATTACCTTTTTTTTGGGCCTCAGGAGGTGGAGAAGAGCTTCCCCAACCTCCAGAGGCCCCTCACTTGTTTTCAATCCAATGACGATCGCGCACATGGTGCGCTGTCGTCATTAGATTGAAAACGAAACTGAAACTTGGTTTCAGTTTTACTGTTTCTGTGCTCGTGGGGCCATATTTTTGTGTGGGAAATTTGTGGCATCACCGGGCTGACTCAAAGTTCCTACCACCCAGTGTTCCCCCAGGTCTCCCGATAAAAATGGTGCCTCACTCGTGTGGGTGGCCCAAGTACCTGCGACAGGCAAGGGCCCAAAATGTATTGAGGAGACATCAAAATTGCCTATCACAAAACGACTTGGTTCTGCAAAGGCGGTCACCTGGGTTTTTGGCCTCGTGCTCGGCAGCCAGCTAGGGAAACCTACCAAACCTACACATTTCTGAAAACTAGACACCCGGGGGATTCCAGGGAGGTATGGCTTGCGTGGATCCCCCAACCTTTTCTTACCCAGAATCCCCTGCAAACCTCAAAGTTAGCTGAAAAAATCACTTTTTCCACACATTTTTACGTGGGAAAGTTGTGGCATCACCGGGCTGACACAAATTTCTTACCACCCAGCGTTCCCCTAGGTCTCCCGATAAAAATGATGCCTCACTCATGTGGGAGGCCCAAGTACCCGCAACAGGCAAGGGCCCAAAACGTATTGAGGCAACATCAAAATTGCCTTATAACAAAACTGCCTAGTTATGCAAGGGGGGGTCACCTGGGTTTTTGGCCCCATGCTTGGCAGCTAGCTAGGTAAATCTACCAAACCCACAAATTTCTGAAAACTAGGCACCCGGGGAATTATAGGGATGTATGGTTTGTGTTGATCCCCCAACGTTTTCTTACCCAGAATCCCCTGCAAACCTCAAATTTAGCTGTAAAAATCACTTTTCCCCACATTTTTGTGTGGGAAAGTTGTGGCTGACACAAATTTCCTACCACCCAGTTTTCCCCCAGGTCTCCCGATAAAAATGGTGCCACACTCGTGTGGGAGGCCCAGGTACCAGCGGCAGGCAAGGGCCCAAAATGTATTGAGGCAACATCAAATATGATGAGTGAAATCAGGGAGATACTTACTAGATCAAGCAGCTGCCCCTTGACAATATATGGCTGTACAAACCTGATTAAAATGGGAATACTCCCAAAGTTTACATACCTGTTTGATAACATACTGTTACCTTTCCAGAAGGATATCATCTTAACCCCTTCGGTGCTCATGACGGAATGGTTCCGTCATGACCCACGGTTGAGCTGTGCTCATGACGGAACCATTCCGTCATGAGACCACCCGCGCAAGATTCCGTCAGCACAGCGGCGGAATCTGCGCAGCATCGAAGGGGTTAAAGAATCAGGGGATGTTGTTGTTGAACATTTTTGTATGGGCTCATAAGGGGATTAGACTTAGCTGGAAGAAACCTAAAAGGAAATTGGAAAAAGGTTGTCTAGCCCTTCCTGATTTGTGGATATAGTATTCAGCTTTCCAATTCACAAACTGTAGAATGCTGCTTTCAAGGCCAAATAACTCATGCAAATGTGAGATAGTTTTAGTTCTATGACACAATCTTGAGCTGGATGGTTTCTTATATAAATTTGGGGCCCCGAGAATTTTCAAAAAGATATAATTAAAAGTTATTCGAGCTGCCCTGGCTATATGGTATAGTATGAGGAGAATTCCAGGGTTCGATTACTATGTAATATATGGCCCCATTTGAGGTTCTCCAGTTACCCCAGTCTGTTTGAAAGATTAGCTTAGCCTCCCATTACAAGAAGCAGAGTTGCTCTATTGGGGTTAGCTGAAAAAACAGTCACAGTTACTGTGATGGGAGGCATTAGTAGAAATCACAAGAAGGATGATATCTAGATTTATGTATTACCAGTTAATGTCATGGTGGAGTAAAAGAAAAGGTTTCATTGGCAACAACTGGGAGTCTGAAGAAAGAGTACAGGAGTGTGTACCTTTAAGGAAGGAGGTATCACTGTGGTACTGGGAGCTGAAAAAGCAGACAACACGAATTTGAGGACTTTGGTACAATCTTGAGAAGGATTTTTGCCGAAACCAGAGCAACCAGATTATGGTAAGCGTCATTAAAGCTTCTTTATTCTACTGTTAAATCGGCTACCTTAAACAGGAACTATTTTTATACCCTCCAATTTACATGACGCCAAGCAAAATTTGTACATTTGTAAGAGATCTGTCTCCAAGCTGTAAAAGATGTGGTGAGGTGAATGCCAACAATAATCACATATCTATGCTTTGCCCAGCACTAACTAGCTTTTGGGAAGCTGGGAACCTTTTGGGAAGGAGAAGGTATATTCTGTCAGGGATCTTGGGGCAAGCAATTAAGGTCTCAGTTTTTTGGTGTGGATCTTGAAACTGCGATGTTCCTTCCAAAATCAAAGGTAAAACTTTTGTTCCTCCTCATTCTCTTGGAAAGGAGGGAAATATGTATGAAGTGGATACAATCTAACCCGCTGGCATGCCGACACTGGCGTGTGGCGGTTGAAAGGATGAGTAGATTGGATATAGGTCCTAGCCCACCACAAAGTCATGGAAACATGGTCAGATGTCTTGAGATGGCGAACCAGTCCCCACAAATAGAACTCTCATCAGTTAAGTCTAATGATTAAACCAAGATCGGTGGGACTGGTATGATCCTAAAGTAAGATCTAGCCAACCATCCTAGTGAATCTATAGCATGGCTGTCTGGCCTTTTCCGGTATTACAATGTATACACCATCTGTTGTTAAATGAGGACAGAAAAAAAGATTTGAGCGAGCTTTGGAGTCGGAGTGCAGAACACCTCTGCATGTTTGCCATCTTCAACAGCTTAATTCTTGACTATAAATGTTAAGGTCATATTTGCAGCAGATAGCAAAAAAGACATGGCATGGGTTACACTTGCGCTAGTAACCAAGCTCGTACTCATTTAATTTTGAACTGATTCAGTGACTAAATGTGCAGTACCATCCCTGCCTGAACGTTACAGCTTGTATTGAAATGTGTCAAAAATGAGACGACAAATCTATTGTATGAAAGCTGGAAATTTGAAATGAATTTTGTGGATTCCCCGCACAAAAAAGCACTGCAGAAATGTACCCACTCATCCGGGGAAACTTCCATAGCATTTCCGCGGATAGGAACACTGAGTTCCAACAGTGTATGTCCTAAGTGGGCATTTGTGGTGCCTCCATATACTGAAACAATTCTGCGATCGATCTTGCACATTTTCATAAATTCTGCCCCCATAGTTGCCCACTGGATGAAATCCACCAGTGACTTTGCTTCTGTTGCACCATGGCGGTGGAAATATTAAGGGTGGATTTCCCACGACTGCCATGGCCGACCTGGTAAATTGTCTACTAATGGAAGGCCAGTTAGACAAATTCCAGCTCTGGATCTTGCTCGGTTTTTTACTTACGATGATTCTGCTGCTAAGCTTTGCACGTTAGAAAAGGTCAATATTTTGGTGAATGGATAAAAATATCCAGTTAGGAACAGTTGTTCGAAACCAATCACTGTGTGATATGCTCAATACATAATGTACTTTAAACATTGTTTCAAAATGGATGCTCACTCAAGTTCAGTCTTTTAACTGAAAAACAATTGCATGAATAAATACAGTTGGTTGTGAACACAAAACATGTTTTCTTGTCTTTTAATTTCTTTTTTTATTTATGTATTATATTAGCCAAGATTTCCTGGAGCAGGAATGTTGGGGAAATTCTAACATTTTATTTTTCTGGCAACACAGCCTTGTAAGGGTAATAAAATAAGACTCTAAAATATATGTGTATTTTGGCAACAAATGCCGCGTTTATAGGGATATTTTTATGGTGGCTCAATTTGAAGGCAGTGTCATAAGAAATATTGTTGATGATTTGCACATTGAGCACAGTGACTAGCCAGCGTCTGAGACATGTAAAGTACTAGTTTTACTAGACCACCTATCCAATTTCACTTAAAAAGGTATCACCGTATGCAGTGGAGAACAACTGAGGGGCATATTCACAAGGATCTATCTCTGAGTTAACTGCACTTTATCGCAGCCAAAGTTGCGAAAAACTTATCACCCCAATCACAAGCTGGTGTTAACATCCCACAGCACCAGTTTACCCGCGATAGCAGCCGCAAAAAACATCGCTACAGATGACCCCCGCAACTATCGCTAATGAGATGCAGAGTAGGCGTTCCCGTGCAAAAAGCAGCAGCAACACCACTCCACAACATTCACAACAACCAGCCAGAACTGCGATAAGAACACAAAACAGGCGATAAGGCGCGTTAGCAGCAGGAAAATAACACCTGCTCTGACCTGGTGCAAAGTCGGACCACAGCCTGCACCACAAAAGTGAGCACAGCCCAGTGCCACACATGAAGAACAACAGATGCACCCGGGCAACTGAACATGCAGCCCGGAGGGCCAAAAGGGCAACAACACCCGCCGCCACCACCCCCAGGACCCCCCTCCCGGCACCCGCCCGACCAGAGATATGCCACATCAGCTACACCTAGACATGTACAAAATAATCCACATGATGTCACACAATCACAACTGGTGCCATGCATGTGTCATCACAGAAATGAGCATCACACATTCACTTTTGAAGCAACTAATGAAACTTTATTAAAATGAACACTGAAATAAAATGAAGACAAATGACTGCTCCCCTCGGGCCAATCCGTAGGTCACAGCCTGCAAGACAAAAATCATGAGGAGAAGATGTGTCCTGCACACAGCAAAGGACAGAGAGAGAGCGAAGGAGAGAGAGAGGAAGAAAGGGAGAGAGAGAGATAAGAATAGAGAGGGAGAGAGAGAGAGAGAGAGAAGAAGAGAGGGGGAGAGAGAGAAGAAAAGAGGGGGAAAGAGAGAGAAGAAGAGAGGGGGAGAGAGAGAGAAGAAGAGAGGGGGAGAGAGAGAGAAGAAGAGAGGGGGAGAGAGAGAGAGAGAAAGAAGAGAGGGAGAGAGAGAGAAGAAGAGAGGGGGAGAGAGAGAGAGAGAGAGAAAGAAGAGAGGGAGAGAGAGAGAAGAAGAGAGGGGGAGAGAGAGAGAGAGAGAGAGAGTGCTGCCCCTGCGCACCCAGGCCACACTGCTAACCTGTTGCCACTGGTGTGTCTCCAACCACTTGCCGGTATGTATAGCAGTTCACCAGGTCACACATCTGAGACAGTCCTGTCATCTGAAACAGAGTCTAGATACATGATTGGCACAGTGCGCACAATTGCACAAGACACCATCGCCTGCCCACCCATGCACACCCAGGCAGAGGCACCCCAGCCCCATCCACCGCCCATCGGAGCATGCCCGCCCATGCACACCCAGGCCTCACTGCTCACCTTCCACCACCGGCATGCAGACAGGAGGTCCCACTACATGCAGCTGCAAGCCACAAGACAGGGCCCACGGACATGGCACCCTCCACATCATGCAGCCCCGCTCCGCAGGCCACGAGGTCTCACGTTTGTTGCTGGGTCTTGATTACTCCATGGCAAAGGACATACCAGTGCACCTGGTCTCATCGCAGGCTGCACACCCACTCAGCCCAATAGGTGTCACTAACTCTGGGATCCCGGGAGCCACGCCACGTGACGGTAGGCCCACGCTGCCCGCTGGTTCTGGCCTTCACTGCGGTCCAGCAGGGCACACAAAACCTGAGCTGTCTGGACCGCCAGTACTGGGCATCATCGCAGGCTGCACATCCGCTCAGCAGCTTAAGGTGCCCCTTCCTCAGTGACCCAAAGTACCTATCCAGTGGCGGGGTGCCTGTGCCAGCCGCAATGCTCCGGGTGCCACTAACCCTGTGCAACCCCAGTCCGTGCCATGTGGTGGTAGGCCCATGACAGCCGCAAGGCCTCAGGTGCCACTAACCCTGTGCTCAACAACTCATGGGCCCTTTATGATTGAGAACCGTGGAGCGTCCGTCATCCAGTCACCACCAGCAGCGGGAAATGTGACGTCATCGGCCCCTTTTTTTGGTGGAGTCACATGGCCTGTGTCACCTGTGCCGGATGAGTATGGTGTGAGTGCAAACCTGCCCTCAGGGAGTGGCTGTGACATGCTGACAACTAGACCAGTGACCTGCACACCACCAGCAAGTACGCCTGCGAAGGGTAGCAAACGGAGCGTAAGCGGAGTGGTCTGGCCTGCCGTACGCCGGACCAGCGCAGGGGTTGCAACAATGACTCATGGGCTCTGGCCATGGTTCAGTCCATGTCCGGACATGGAAGTGACTGATGCGTGTGTCCCTGTTGTAGTGTCCACGGCATCCGGTATTATGGTTTACGCTGATATGAAACACTCGAACATGTCTGCTCGATCTCTTTACCCTACACATTGTTCCCCTAAGATGACGGACATGGACACTGCGCTGCACGCACTAGTTCCACGGACCACACACTTCCCGGAAGTAACTGCTCACAAGTATATTGAAATACGCCAGTGGTGTTTAATGCTCCACCACCCGGACCCGGTAGTAGAGGGTAGGTCACCTTGGGACGTGCCACATGCACAACAGTGAGTATTGTGACCTTACATCCTTCTTTTTGGGGGAAGATAGCGATAGTGGTATCGGTCATAGACCGGTTGCTATTGATTATTTGATGTTGGTGCCATTCACTGCATATTCGCGTACCGAGACATTTCCGCTTACAAACAGTGAGCATGAGATACTTTTCATGCCACTATAACTTTGGGGGAAGACAGCGGTAGCAGTAGCGGTTACTGACCGGTTGCTATTGATTATTTGATGTTGGTGCCATTCACTGCATACTCGCGTACCGAGCCATTTCCGCTGACAAACAGTGAGCACAAGAGACGTTTCATGCCACTCTATAACATAAGTAACAGATTAACTTACTCATGCGTTGCTTGCATAAAAGCGTGAATAATTCGCATAAAGTATGAATGGATACAGTGCCCACACGTACTTTGGGACAGACAGTGTTAGCGGTATCGGTCACACATCATGCTTCTGTTAACTATGTGATGTTGCTGCCATTCAATGCGTACTCACGCACGGAGCCATTTTCCACTGATAACTGTGAGCACGATAGACTTTTCGCGCCACTCTGTAATAAAAGTAACAGACTGACTTACTCACACGTTACTTGTACAAAAACGCGATTGACTTGCACAAAGTTTAAATGGATATTAGGATGTTCCCATGGATGGCTCTCCTGGTCTTTCTGAGTTTTGAGGGGTGTGTCCTAGCTAGTATACCCGTCACCTCATTGCTCTACATGGGTAGCAGTGTGATTGCGGAGCATGTAACACCCTTATGACATGTCGTGTTCACTGTACATAGCACACTGTTTTATCTTTCATTATATGACGAGTTGTACGCCTGAATTTTACGAAGAATGCATTATATGTACAACCAACACCTGAAGGGTCAGCTGTACTTTCAGGGACCATGACTCATTCTATAGTTTGACAGTAATAATTACGTGCATCTGTTATTGCTCCATGTGCTGTTGAGTTACTTTCAGCCTTACCCAATTGTTAATTAAGTTTATTAAGCTATTTCTTGATTATTATTTTTTCTTCCATGTTGTCACCCCAGTACATGAGGAACTCCTCGTGTTGAAACCTACCGGGTACTGTGATGCCTGGTTAGTTCACAACTTAGGGTGCGTACATGTCTTCTGTCTGCTTTGCTGGTGTGTGCCAAGATGAGTGAGGTTCACTATAGTTCACCTTGTGCACTCACCGAGTGGCACTTTGCTAATACATGATTTTAAGTTCA
Source organism: Triturus cristatus (assembly GCF_964204655.1). NCBI lineage: Eukaryota > Metazoa > Chordata > Amphibia > Caudata > Salamandridae > Triturus > Triturus cristatus. Next base: position 570,076,655 of record NC_140589.1, on the reverse strand, counting down.
CCACAATAGATTGAGAGTTAGTATTCACAGGGAATTCAAGAGAATGTGCATATTTATAATCGCCACGTACTAACCTATGTGTTCTCTCTCTGTAGGTAGTTCCAGTACTACCAGGTATCTGACTAGTGAGTCGTATGGTTGTTGTGAGTGTGCAGCCACACACCAGTTGATTTTTTTAGTTGTAGATAGTTTCAAACTGCTTTATGGTCCCGACGAATCGCCCGCACATTAGCCAGACGGCGAGAAACATGTTGACCTTTCACCTATAGGAGTGCCATAATTCGAGATATAGGGGCAGATTTATGTTGCACTTGCGCCACTTTTGCGCCGCCGTTGCGTCACTTTTGTGACGCAGCAGTGGCGCAAATCCTGCGCCATGGTGCGGGGCATTTACAAACGTGACGCATCTCCCAGATGCGTCACGTTGTAAAGCCCTGCGCCACATGTAGGCGTTCCAGGGCAGGTGGGGGCGTTCCGGCGCAGGAACGCCTCCTAAAAGTGGCTGAGTGAAATCTACAAGATTTCACTTTTAGGCCCATGCTGCGTCAAAACCCTGCGCCTGCTTGAAGCAGGCGTAAGGATTGACGCAGCATTGTACAGATAGGGCCCCCCAGATCATTGCTGGAGCTGCGTCGCGCTTGCGACGCAACTCCAGCAATGCGCCACTTTTCAGCACAGATGCGTCACGCATCTGTGCCGTTTTTGCCCCATGGTGCGCCGCATTATAAATGCGGCGCATCCATGGTGGCGCAGCTGTGGCGCATAATAACTGGCGCATCCCTGCTGATATGCAGGGATGCGCCAGTCATCATAAATCTGCCCCATAATACTCAGCTGAGTGCCTTAGATCCCCTTTTTTTCTTAGGGTAGGAGGCCCCTTGATTAAAGTTATCGTCGCTGGTACTCCCAACCCTATTTTAGATTCACTTCAAATACATATTCATCTACACACAATAGACCCCTCACCCCCACATCATCTTACGGCTGTTGGTAAAAGATCTCCGTTAAAGTGCCCCTACTATAGGGAGCCTGTCGAGTATTGCACTGCCGACCCGACGAGGAGCAGCCCGATGATGAAGCATGACACCCTATCGGGTGTGTGAGGGCCTTATAATCCAACGAAATGGATTCCCAACTTTGAACCATTCTGGTCAGGTTGGTTTATATTCCCCTATTATCCGACTCTCTCTTCCAAGGAGCAGCATTAACCTAGTGAACAGCAGTGAACATCAAGTTAGTGTGCATTTAGAGATGTGTGCTGTGCACATCAAGTGAATTGTTACATCTACACAGATGACACTAATGCACAACTGCACTCCGTTTATAATCTTTTTTTATTCAACTGGTTTGCAATTTGAAATAGTGGTGCAACAGCAGAGTGGAAGTTTGTCAGCTTCTACTGGTAAAACCGTGAATAAATGACAAGCTATGAACTTGCCGTAAGCTGTGCACTGTTCACCTAGTGTGTACTTAGACACAATTGTTTAGATTCCAATTCCTTCGAAAATATTAAATTTATTTGTAGTAATAACAACATAAATTCAGCTTCTTATTGCTTGATTTAACAATTTTGCTCGATAAAATTTTTGTTTAACATATTGAGAGATGTCACATACAAATAACTTTTTGTTTTACATCATCAATCACTTATAACAAAAACATTTTTGCAATCACTACTTTGCGTTCTAGTTTATGTATGCCCAATGCATTTCGGAACCTAAATGGTTCCTTCATCAGGGGCTGATCTGAAAAAAATGATAAACATATATATCAGTGATAATCTCTGTGGTGGCTCAAGATCAATAGTAGGTGTTTGAAATTGTGTGTTATTATTGGTGATTGTATCATACCTGTGCTGATTTGCTGTTAGATGCACACTAAAGGAAACCGAAGGTAAGAATTAAAAAAGTGATAGTACTGCAATAATGAATGTAACAACGCTTTTGTGAATGTATGTCATTAGCCTTATCTCAGTAATAAAGAACCGCTTGCTGTATAAAAAAATAACATGATCGTATGAGTAGACCGGTAAGCTCAACTAGACAACATGACGGATACATGGGCTAAACTGAAGCCTCAAAGTTATAATGTGAAACGTATCCCCGCTTACCTCTGTAGTGAGGAAATCAGGTGTACTGAAAAAGAAAAACATGAACAACACGTCAAGGACTATAATAGAAGTATAATCTAGTCTGAAAACGAAATAGCTCCGTAATCGCCTTACCGAATGATGGCTTAACGCGGGAAAGTCATAATGCTCCGTGAGTTAAGGTTGGTTGTGAAACGCCGTGAATGCTAGATGTAAAACTAACATAAACATGAAGAGAGGACTGATCGGGTGTTGTTTAGACTTTCGATACAAAAGTGCCATCTTAGAACGAGAAAAATCCTCGACCAACGAAAATAATAATGAAATGATGTGCTAATTTAAAGCCTGTGACAGACTGTAACTGATATTAGATCTGATCTAAAATGGAGATAGCATAAGAAAACTGCCTTACTTGAGGGTGACTGAACAGAGTTGAAATGTAAACTTCCGATGCTGAAATTTAATCGCCATGTAAACAAAGAAAGAGTACTATCCAGAAGATGTATGGGCTATCTGAATTTAGCGCCATCTTTGTACGAAAGAATGCTCGAAGACTGAAAGTAATATGGTTAATGCTGAGTGGATCGTGCATACCACGCTAGCAAGATGAAAACCCTAAATGAATGATGAGCCAATGGTGCTTATGAAATAAATTCTAAAAACAAATAATGTTCAAAAAATGAAATAGGCCATCAGCGAAATGATCCGTCATATATCTAAATACTGTAGCGAGAATACTGACTGCGAAATGCAGGCAAACTAAGTTGAACCATAAATACTTATCAATATGCGATGTGAGAATAAAGCCATAAACTAAAAGCTGTCATGTGATACTGTTATGTGTTGTCCAAATTGTAATACTATGTTGGCTTATCTGTGCCACCTGAAATGAAAGGAAATAAAAATGTCCTATTTTGTGTGCTACTACCGAATAAAGTTTCTTGTGTTCAGTGCTGAATGTGCTTATATCCAATATAAAATACTGGGATATTTGAGGTATGTTTTATTCAGTGAGTAAATATAAGGGTAAATCGGAACCCAAGAGGATAATATTCTGAGCATATATGTGCCCTAATTTGGATACTGACAGCCTATTATAAATAACATGACATGTCTAATCTGTCATTAATTCCCTTTGGAAGCATGGTATCAAGATATTTTATCCAGTACACTTCTCTTTGTAACAATTTCAAATGATTGTTAACTCCTTGTTGTATTGGTATATGTTCAATAACTTAAAATCTGAGTTGAGATATGGTATGATTTTGTTCTACCCAATGGTTTGCCAATGAAGAATTCAAATTTTTTGTTCTTATGCGACTTTTGTGTTCCGTAATACGAATCTTGATCTTGCGTTCCGTTTTGCCAACATACATTTTGCCACAGGGGCATTTGATGCCATATATCACGTTACTCACATTGTAGTCACTCGTATGTCTCAATAATATTTCTTTACCAGTGTTAGGGTGAGTTAAAACATTTCCCAAGATTACATTATTGCAATGTGAACAGTTTGTGCATTTTAAAGTTCCTTTGTGGATCATTGGTAACTTGATGTCTTTAGGTGGAGCTAAGAGTTCTTGTAAATTTTTCCCCCTTGTGTAGGCATGTAATGGGAGGTTTCGGAAAATATAATTAAAATCTGGTTCTTGAGATAAAAGTTCCCTTCTCTTGTTGATTATATTATTGTTCTCTCATGATGTTGAAGTGGTAGTGAGAAGTTCTCTACGTTGTTTCTTCAAATCTCTGTCTATGCAATCTTGTACTGTTTTTTCTGGATAACCTCTTTGATGGTACTTCACTTTGTGTTCTTGAATTTTAGCATGACAATCTTGTGAGTTAGAACAAATTCGCTTGATCCTAATAAATTGTGAATACAGCAGGTTGTTGATAAGACTAGTTGGATGAAAGCTTGAATGATGTAACGCGTTTTTACGGTCCGTGGGTTTAGTATATATAGAAGTTACTAATCCCTCTCCTTCATTGGATTTAGAAATTGTTACATCCAAGTATTCAATGGTTTGTGTGTGAATCTTGTGGGTGACTTGAATCCTGGGGTTGTATGAGTTGATTGTTTCAATCATGTCTTCCAATGTTTGCCTTGAGTCTTTCCAAATTAAAAAGATGTCATCAATGAAACGACAGTATATGTGAATGTTGGCCCACCATTCAGAATTTTTCATGATGTACTTGTTTTCAAATGATGCCATAAAGATGTTAGCGTATGAGGGTGTCCCCGAAAAACCCATGGAGGTTCCCGAAAGTTGAGCATAACACGTGTCATTCCATTTGAAGTAACTGTGGTGTAGACAGAACTGTAACAGTTGCATTAAGAACACTTTATGAACTTCAATATCCTCTCTTTGTAATATTGCCCATTCGACTGCCTCCATTACTGCCATGTGTGGTATCGAGGTATACAATGCCACCACATCAATGGAGCAGAGTAACCAGGACGGCTGGATGTCTGTTTGTATATGCTCCAGTTTGTTGAGAAAATCTGTGGTGTCCTTTATATATGATGACCAGTTTTGCACAAATTTTTGGAAATGGCGATCCAGATATCTTCCAATGGGATCAAATAATGACCCACAACCTGATACTATGGGTCTGAATGGTGGTTTTCTCAAATTCTTGTGAATTTTGGGTATCATATATAAATGAGGTCTTCATGGGTTAGTGTTTGTAAGAAACTGCTTGGTGGATTCATCTATCCAGTCCTGTGTTACTGCTTCTTGTAAAATATCTTGTAAAATGCTTTGAAGTTCCGTCGTGGGATCTGTGAGCAAAGGTAAATATATCTCAGGGTTAAGTACATGTTCATTGACTTGTTGTTAGTAAAATTCTGTATCCATTATTACAATTGCTCCTCCCTTGTCGGCTGGTTGAATTGTAATTTGGGGATTATTAGCTATGGCTTTGATGATGCCTCTTTCAGTTTTGGTTAAGTTTTGGTGTTTGTTTTTATTCAAATTTAGTGCTTGTATATCCTTCTTAACCATTACTTCAAATGTATCCAACATTTTATGTGAAATGGGTGCCTGAAAGGTGCTCCTTGGTTTGAATTTTCTCAGTGCTTCTGATCCTTGTGATGTTTCGTTGTTAACAATGTTGGTGAAGAAATGCCGTAAGCGTAAGGTACGCATGAATTTGAATAAAGCTATATCAATTTCCAGTGTATTTGTCGTATTAGTTGGCACAAAGGACAATCCTTTATTTAAAACACTTTTTTGATGAGACGTCATTTTTATTGAAGAGATGTTGACTATTAACCCCTTCCCCGCTCATGACGGAACCACTCCGTCATGAGCCACGGTTGCGCTGTGCTCATGACGGATTGGTTCCATCATGCTGTGGCCGTTGGCCGCCGCTCCGCCCACGCGGCGCTAATTCCCCGCCTGTGCGGGCGATTAGCGCAGTGGGCGGAGACGTGACGGAACCCCTCCGTCATGAGCACAGCTCAACCGTGGCTCGTGACGGAGCGGTTCCGTCACGAGCACAGCGCCACCGCGCTGCCCCCAAACCCCCCCCAGCGCCGCGGCGGAATTCCTGCCACGGCGAAGGGGTTAAGGTCTGTTCTTCCCGCTGCGCAGCGATTTGCCTTTGAGAGATTGAGAGATGTCACATACAAATAACTTTTTGTTTTACATCATCAATCACTTATAACAAAAACATTTTTGCAATCACTACTTTCTGTTCTAGTTTATGTATGCCCAATGCATTTCGGAACCTAAATGGTTCCTTCATCAGGGGCTGATCTGAAAAAAATGATAAACATATATATCAGTGATAATCTCTGTGGTGGCTCAAGATCAATAGTGGGTGTTTGAAATTGTGTGTTATTATTGGTGATTGTATCATACCTGTGCTGATTTGCTGTTAGATGCACACTAAAGGAAACCGAAGGTTTCTTACCTACAGGCACATAGGTGTGCCTACAGACAATTGTATGTGATGTTTACAGGCACATGCCCAGCTATTTGGCTGTGTCAACGCAACATGGAGCATGACTATCAACCAAGCATGCTTCCATGCATCAGCTGATGATTGCATAAATGTGGCACATGCAGAAAGTACATGGAGTAGTTAAACGTGGGAGTTTCAGTCAGAGGATTAGAGTTTGTATTGCATATGATGTTTGTGAGTATGACACTATACTGAACCTATGTTTCGGTCTCTTGCAGCATCTACCGAGGGCAGGGAAGGACAGGGGCCTGACAAAGTTGGGAAAGCTACTGACACAAGCACTGAGGGGACCAGCCCCTTGGAGGGAGACAGGAGTGCCCTGGAGGATTCCCGGACAGAAATACTAACCTCCACATCTTCCCAGTCCAGTGGTGACTCCTCGATGTTGGTGGGCACAGGAAGTTCAAGATCGGCATCTTCTTCTGCCACACCTCATCCTGTGTCCACCCTCCGGGATGTTCCCCCAATGCTATCCGTGCCTGCAGCCCAAAGAAGGGTAGAGTCCCCTTGCCCCAGGCCCCGCTGCCCCTGCCTCTGTCTCGCCTGCTGCCCTCAGTGTGGAGGCATAGACATTTTGCGGCAGCTGTGTGTGGGTCAGACTGCTCTCCTGAATGCCCTCCAGGATCATGGCAACAAGTTGTCACAGGTTGTTTTTTCATGGAGGGCATTCATTCGGACGTGGGTGGCCTATGCCGAATTGTCCAGTCTTTGTCCTCCATAGTGACGGCTGCCATTCAGCAGTCCCAAGTTCCCAGTCCAGCTCCTGTCCCTTCGGCAACCACCCGGCCAGTGCCCTCACCTGACCAGAGTATACACACACCAGAGCCCTAAGGCACCCAGTCATCCACACGCAGCACACAACAGCAGCACTCTAAGCATACCAGACACGATACACCATCACCACAGCACACAAAGAGCACACATGACCGCAAAACAAAAACCCATCACAGGACACTCAGGGATATGAGGCAAAAAGCATACATCCACATTACATTCCTCCGATTAATCACCATCCAAGGGCACTCCCATCCCACACCTCATCCCAAAGACACACAAATACTTGCCCTGTCTGTAGTGAATCTAGTGCCTGCCACAAATAAGCCCAAACACATTAAGAAGGCAGTTTCACCCAACACTTCGACTCCCACCCACACTCCTGTGAAGCATAGACAAGAGAGCAAAGTGAGGAGTGTACCTCCGCAACAGGGGATGCAGGGAAAAAGGCAACTCCGCCCCAGCGTACAACCAGGACCAGCAAATTCCCATGAGGAGAGCCACCACCACCTGCTAAACCTTTGGGGAAGAGGGAGGCTGTTATGCCCACCTCACTTCTCACTCCTGGCAAAACACTTATGGGATATTGAATCCCCAAACAATTGAGACCCAGCCCTACACATTCACCTTCAGCCACTGAGCCTCCACACAGCATGTCTCCACCTCCCCGTGCCACCACTCCACCCGGTCCAAGCAGCCCTAGGGCTCCCACAGCCACGGATCCCTCTACCTCAGCCAGTTCTCTCCCTTCCAGGTCTAGTCCTGCAACTGGTCCAGACAATCAGCCCCTCCCAATTCAACTTCAACCCAAAATTGAAGCCAAGTCCCCCTTTCCACACCATTTCTTCCTGAGCTGTGCCTGGACTGCCTATTCGAAGCCCCTATCTTGTGGTGATTTCCATGAGAGTGGACTGTGTTACCTATTTGTTGTGCAAGTTTTCATGCACACATGTGCAGACTTGAAATCTGGACTGGCCAATCGCCTTGATGTTTTGCATTCTTGATGCCTATACAGAGTTTATGTAATAAAGACTGTTACTCATGTTCTGAGCTTGCTAATGATGCAGTGCAATGTATGTGTATATGTTCATCCTGTTACATGCTCTGTCTGCCACATTCACATTGGCATATACTTGATTTTCTTGTGCAGAAGTTACAGCGACGTTTGTGCTTCTTGAGTCAGAGGCTTGAGGGTGCAATGATGGTTGTATGTGATGATCTACCCTTATCCTAATCATTCTGTTATCAGGTCTCCAATTTTGTACACATGTCATATTTGGATGATCTACCACAACAGCAGAGAATTCTATTCACATGATAACTTGCTGGGTTATATCTGTAGAATTTATCTTGATGTATACACAGCAGTGCAGATGTGTAGTTATCTTGTGTAGGTCTGGCTTCATAGTCACATGGGTACATTAAAATGTGTGCACTTGAGTAGTCATACAGTGTGATTGTCCTGTCATTAGCTGAAGTGTTGATGTGTATGTGCCCCTGAACATGAATACCTACACGCATGTATGATCCAGTTAATGAGTGCCTGTTTGTTTACACTATCAGACACCTGCTTTAGATTGTGGGCACATGTAGGAGTTGTTTGTTGAGCAATGTGCAGTGTCTCGGTTTTGACCTTGAAGTCCTGGAGTACATCTACTTGTTGTCGCTGTCATTTGTGAGTATGCAAAGTGTGTCACTGCAATGTCTGTGTTGTGGTTTGATGATCAGCCATGGCTCTTGCTTATGTTTGTGCTCACTGTGCTGACCGGCTCAGGCCAACTAACATTATTAGTGACTTTTCACATACATTGATGTCATTTTACACTTTATTTTGACCACTATGTGGTATTAAGAGTCATACCAGCCCCAAGAGGAGCTTTTGATGCCTACACATTGTGAGTTACTCCTCTATGTGTTTTTGATCTGTACACTTCTCACCTGTCCAATACTAATGTATGCACCACTTCAGTCTAATATCTTCCACCTCATGCCTTGCCAGTGTGTGACCCTCCACACCACTTCATAGTGTGACACTATACTGTGGGAGGATGATCTGTGTCCAAAACCAATATGCCCCTCAGGACTGTTTCACAATTTGTTATGTGCTATTTTCTTCTACAGGATTGCAGTCATGGTTGGTCAGGTACAGTGCAGATGATTTTTCAGCACAGTCCTCTAACCATGTTCAATGCATCTGTGTTTTCCAGAGTTGTGCAGCAGTAGGTGTTAGCTAAAGTGTATATCTGTTTGCTGAGGTAATGCTACCCATCCTGAGTGTGATGTGATCTGTGCGCTGAGATGATTTGTGATGTTGAAGTTCATGGTGGAGCACTCAGATATGTGTGATACTGATTTTGGTGGTGTTCACACACTGATTACTGTGTGTGCACTGCTGTCAGTATATGTTACATTGTCCTTGCCTGGTGTGAGTGCCCCTGATGTCCAGCTGAGTTTGCTACGTAATGTTTTTGTATGTGCATATGTTGTGTATTTGTTGTTGAGGGATGCAGTCTTTGGCCTGTGTTGGCTCTTTCTACTGACAGGTCCATGTGTGTGTAATGTTAGTTTTACATGCCATTGTGTGTGAGGAGGTTGTGTATTGGAATACATTCAGATGTGTGTTGAATTTTTAGTGTGCATTTCTTGTGTGAATGTCACATGCAGCAATGTGGAGTCTTGTTCATGAGCTTGATTTGAGGAAGGAAACAAGGGGTCCCCACTTAAATTCAAAATTCTTATAGTCATCCCTGAAAATAGCGGCCATCCGCTCCAAGCTAAGAAGGCGCCAGAGGCGGGAGTGCCAAAGGGACATAGCGGGCGCCTCCCTCCGCTTCCAAGCGGCAGTAAGGGTGACTTTAGCCGCCCCAATACATTACCACATAATCATTTTGTCTGCCCGCGTCTGATGTACCAGGGAGGCATCACGCAGCCCCAGAAGCACACTGGCCAATGTAGTGGGAATGGGGTAACCCAACATGTCCTTTATATGCGCCAGAATTTCTTCCCAGAAGGGCCGGATGGCCGGACAGTCTGACCAAATATGCCGAAAGTCCCCCAATAAACCACACCCCCTCCAACATCTATCCGAAGTGGTGGGAAAAATCTGCCTGAGTTTAGCTGGGTGCAGATACCAGTCCATCATGGTCTTCAAGTGGGCCTCCCTGAGTTCTGTAGAATGATTAAAGCGCGCAATGTCAGACCAGAGGTGCAACCACTCCTCGTCAGAGATAGGGCAATGAATCATGTCTTCCCACATAGACATATACCTGGGACGCGGGGATGTAACTGATTTGAGTAGGTAACCATATAGGAACGAGATCACTCCCTTCATACTAGTAGTCTTAGTGAGATAAGCCTCAAAGTGCGTAAGGGGCCGTGTAGCCGCATCCCGCACCCGAGGAGAGAGAGCCCAATGCATCAGTTGCGTATAGTGATAGCGCTCCGTGTTCTCTAGGTGATAGTCTCGTTTGCACTGATCAAAAGTAAGTGGTTCAGAGTTGTGGAACAAGTGTGTTAGGGCCAGGCAACCACCCCTCCTCCAAGCATCAAAAGGACCCTCGTGATGGGCGGGAGTGAATGCCGGATTAAAATGGAGTGGAGTAAACGGGGATGGAAACGTGGTCCACCTGTCGATACCCGAGACCGAATCCCACACTTTAAGTGTAGTACGTGTAGGGGTGCTAATGTATGTATTTCGGGGTCTGTCCTGCCGCACGCGCCATACAAGGTCTCAAATGGTTCGTCCCGTCACACTGCGGTTCATATGGAGCCAGTGTTTCTCGGAATCCTGTTGAGACCATTCCGTGAGGACTCTCAGCTGTGCTGCTTTGTAGTAAAGAAGAAAGTCTGGCAGGCCCACTCCGCCTGCAGAGCGGGGGCGACGAAGCAGCGAGTAGGAGAACCGTGCTCGACCTCCCTGCCAAATAAAGCGCAGGACCATGGACTTCACTTTGCGGAAGAAATCGGGCTCCAATTCGATCGGTAAGGCCTGGAAGAGGTAAAGGAGTTTTGGCAGGAGAGTCAGCTTGATCGCATGGATGCGACCCAACCAGGACAAGATTAGAGGCTTCCATTTCGTGAGTTCCGCCTGAATACGTGTTAGGATGGATGGGAAAGTTAGCGGCAAAAAGCCCCTCAAGTCTCGGTGTCAGGTGAATCTCCAGGTATTGAATGGAGGAGGTGGACCAGGAGAGCGGGGAAAGCGATTGGAGTCGGAGAGCCTCAGCGGGTGAGAGGGTGAGGTTAAGTATGTAGGATTTGCCTAGGTTTGTTTTAAACGCTCTAGTTCCCCCTGCAAGGGAGGCAAGGATGCCTCCGGCTCTGATAGGGATAAGAGAACATCGTCGGCGAACAGCGATATTTTATGGGATTGTCCCGTAAATGGAATCCCGTGAATGGAAGGGTTGTTTCTGATCGCAAAAGCCAGGGGCTCGATGCTGAGTGCAAGAAGGAGGGGCGAGAGGGGACAGCCTTGGCGTGTACTTCTCGAGTGGAAAAAAGAGGGGTAATGTACCCCATTAATCACGACTTTAGAGCGGGGAAGATGGTAGTTAGCTCTCACCATGTTAAGGAATTTAGGCGCAAAACTGAATGCCCTAAGCGTGCAAAATAGGAACCCCCAATCCACCCGGTCGAAGGCCTTCTCAGTGTCGAGGCCCACCAGGACTGCCGGAATCCGACGGCTATTGGCCTTTTCAATCAGGTGTATAATTCTGCGGGTGTTGTCGTGCGTCTGGCGTCCTTTAATAAAACCCGACTGGTCAGGGTGGATGAGGAAGGGCATGAGGTCATTTAGGCGTTTGGCAATGATCGAGGAGTATAATTTAGCATCAAGATTTAGTAAGGCAATCGACCTATAGGAGGCACAAAGCAGAGGGTCCTTCCCTGGTTTGGGAATTACAGAGATCACAGCATCCGACATAGAGTCAGAGGTGGCACCTTCGTCCGCAATTTTATTGAAAAGGCGGACAAGGTAGGGGGCGATATCGGGGGCAAAGGTTTTATAAAAAAGAGCCGTATAGCCGTCCGGCCCCGGAGCTTCATGGGATTTCAGGTTGTGAATAGCCCCAGTAACATTCTCTAGGGTGAAAGGGGCGGTGAGTAACTCATTCCAAGAAGCCGACACCTGGGGCAGAGATAGCGACTGGAGGTAGTCTTGTTGTGCAGCCAAGTCCAGGGAATCACCCGCATAGAGCTTCCCATAAAAAGACCCAAAGAGCTCCGCCTTTTCTCTATCCTTATGGGTAATAGCCCCCGAGGGATCCAAGACGCCGCCTATGTATTCCTTCTCCCGTTTGCCTTTCAGTTGTCTGGCGAGATGTTTCCCAATTTTATTGCCCTGGGTGTATGAGAGGTGCAGTAACTTAAGAAGCGTGAATTCCACCCTGTTGTTATAAATGGCCTTAGGTTTGCCCCGGAGGGCCGTAAGGCCGCAGAGCGTTTGCCTTGTGGGAGTGGTCTTGTGGGTGCGCTCAAGGGCTGACAGTTCGGACTCCGACAATTCTCTCTCATGGGCACGTTGCTTATTCAGTGCCGCATTAAGAGCAATGCATTCCCCTCGAATAACAGCCTTTAGTGCATCCCAGGTAACAAACTCCGAAGTGTCTTCCGGCCTATTAGTATTAAAGAATTCTGTAATGGCGGTGCGGATTTTGGAACAGGAGTCTTTATCCCGAGTAAGCGACGCAGGGAAATACCATCTGGGAGTGACCGAGGCCATCCCCCGCCAATTAAGGCAAACAGAGAACAAGCTATGATCCGATACCGAGAGGGGGAAGATCTTGGCGTCTTGCAAGGTGCCTTGCAGTGACTGGCTAACGAAAATATAGTCCAGCCGAGAGTATGTGTGATGGACATGCGAGTAAAACGTATAATCTCGTGACTGTGGGAAAAGAACACGCCACATATCGAGGAGGCCCAGATCATGCATGCGTTGCTGTGTCTCCCCCGAAAAGGAACCCAAGCATGTCCGTTGAGTAGAGGAACTGTCCCATTCTTTCTGCCATACCAGATCAAAATCTCCCATAAGGACTAACAGGCCCTCTGCAAAGTCAGTCAATTTCCCCAGGAACGCGTTTAGGAACCCTCCCTGACCAGTGTTGGGGGCGTACAAGGTCGCAAAGGTACAGACCTTCTCTCTGAGGCGGCCTTTAACCATCACCCACCGTCCCTCCTTATCATCCTGAACCCCTAGCGGTTGAAAGTGTGTGGAAGAGCAAAACATAATGGCCACCCCTCGATGTTTTGTAAGGGCTGAGGATTTGTATATCAGGGGAATAAGTTTGTGCCTGAGCCGAGAGTCTTCGGACCTGACCAGATGCGTCTCTTGCAGAGCAACAATGTCAAGGTGGTGATCAAGAACATATTTCCATAGTTTGTGACGCTTTTGGGGAGAGTTGAGACCCCTAATATTCCAAGTACCTATTGATATCGGCATCCTATTACATAAGGAAGACTACCTCCCATCCCAGCCCACCAGCACCCGACAAGCTGCCATCTTTAAACCACCCCCCAGAAGAGGCCATAGGCCAGAGTCCCTGAGACATGCCTCCCCAAGCCCGGAAGAAGTCTCCACAAACCGTGCGGAGTAGCCGCCACCACCACCACCCCCCCAACCCCCCTAGAAAGAAATGAACAAGGAAGAACAAAATAACCATTCACACATAGTTGGTGGTCTCGTCGTGGAGCCAATAAGCCCCCGCAGAGACCACAGGGGGTAACAGGTCCGAGGACCTGGACACACCCGCCTCGGCAGGCTAGTTGACCAAAAGCCAAGGTATGCGGCTCTCGAAAAAGCCACTAAGCTAGAGAGGGCTAAACTTACTATCGCGCCATACCTGGACACTCACGCAAAGAAGGTGACTACAATGGGGGACAGAGCAGGCAACCATAAAGCAACACTAAGAGCGCATCTGAAAGTCAACAGGACGACAACCTGGAGCGCCCAAACCACTGCGCTAGTAGCAAAAAGAAACATCAGCAGTCTTACATATGAAGTCTTCAGCGTCTATGATCCCACATCCTTTACCAGGGGGGTCTTCAGTCCCAGTGGGAGCAGTCACAGCAGGGCACAGAACTCCCCCGGCAGGAGCCATTCCCCGCCGAGACACAACGGAGGCCCCCAGGGGCACTCACCAATGCTACAAATGGACCCGGAGGCACGATGTATAGCCCCCGCAACCTCCAACAGGCGATCAGCGCTGCCCCCTGCGGGACCAGGCAGAAGAAGAAGAGGCCCCTCGGGAGGGTCCGCCACCTGCGCCCTGGATGTCGACATCCCCCCCCAGGGGGAATGCCCAGCAAATCCAAGTCGTTTATTCCGGAATTCAAAGCTGAGCCCAAAGGGATATGTCCATCTGTACCTGATCTTGTCCTCTCGCAATTTAGTGGTAACAGGTCTGAGCAGTTGTCGCCGAGCCAAAGTCGCTGGTGCGACATCCTGGAAAACGGCACAGGTGCGGTCCTGGAATGTGATGGACTCCCTGGCCCTAGCAGCCTGGAGGACAGCCTCCTTGACCTTGTAGGAGTGAAATTTAGCTAGGACGTCCCGCGGCCGCCTCCTCTCTCCCTGCTGCAGAGGCCCCACCCGGTGCACTCTATCCAGCTTTATTTTGAGGGTTTGTGGAGACACAATCTCTGAGAAGAGACCCACTACAAAGGCCTCCAGGTCCGGTCCCTCCGCGCCCTCCTCCAGGTCTTTGATGCGTAGCTTCGCCCGCCGGGCCCTGTTCTCGAGATCCTCTGCCCGGAGCTGTGATTGATGGAGCTGTTCCTTGAGGAAAATGACATCGTCCCGAAGACCGGACGAGAACTGCTCCTGCTCTTGGTGGTGGGCCTCGAGGTCCAGGACTCTGGTGCCAACGGAATCCACATCCCGCTGGAGGGAGGTCAGCCTCTCGGTCAGGTCTGCTCGCAGCTGGTCAATGGAGGTTTTGATATCATGCCCAATGTCTTTGCGCAGCTCAGATTGGAAGTCTTTAAACATGGTGAGCAGGTCAGCTTTTGTGAGCGCCATCTCAGCGGGATCCGCGTCCCCTCGCAGTGAAGCACGCTTGCCCGCAGTCTAAAAGAAGTCGGAAACCTTGTTCGAAGCTTTGGTTGTGGACCTCTTAGGCGGCATAAGGCAAGCCCTGGCGAGGCGCGCTGAGGGAAGTAGCGTGAGACGCATACACTGCAAACCGAGGAAGTATGGAAGGCGCCGGAGCTAGGAGTAGGCCCCGTGCCACGTGACACCGCACCTCAGCCTCCAGGTGTGCAGCTAGAAACCCCCCAGGGCGGCACCCGCATCACCAGCAGCAGGAGAAGTCGCAGGGTTCCAAAGCGCCACAAGCCCCTCTGGTCAATCCTGGTGTGGCGCCCCCGCGCTGGACCACCACAGGGGGAGCAGGAAGATGCGGAAAGGCGAGAAGCCGGAGGCACCCCCGAAGATGGTCACAGGGCCAGAGCGCCGGTGGGACGCGCAATTCGGAGGAGCCACAAGAGCATGTCGTGGCGAAAGACAGGCCCCGGCCCCACCAGCTGCTCACCGAAGGGCCATCCAACGCCTCGCTGGTCAGGGAATCCGCAGGTGTGGTGTAAAGGCACCCCCCCCAAAGCGCCATCACACGCGGCCAGGCAGAAGGGCAGGAGGGCAGAAGAGCGCCATGGTGTCACGGTGTGCCGCCATCTTGGAGTCAGGCAACCCGGTGGAGCCAGCAGTCGGCCGGTGCCACCGAGTGCCGGCAGCGTTGCTGGGTCCCTCAGATCATCCCCCACTCGCCTTGCTGACTGTTGCCGTCCAGGGGCCCCCACAGCCATCACTCAGCCGAACCAGCCACAGGTGAGCTCACGAGGGCGCCGCCATGATGATCTGGCGTGCGCCTCGCGATCCGATGACAGGGGAGAACGGGACCGATCCTGCGATGAGCGCATCCGGCGATGTCCCCCGCCGCTGCCCCGTGCATCAGACTCCCATAGCCAACTGCGGAGCATAGGTAGAGTCGCCGCAGCCATCGAAAAGCCCTGCCGGGCGGCGTGCGATCCGGGAGCCGAGACGGATTAGGTCCGGTCGGCCATCTTGCCCGGCCACGCGTTGGACTTCTTTTGATGTGGTTTGTGATACATGTGTTTGGCAATTGGTTTGTGATCAGCATTGGTTCAGAAATCCTTGAGTGGGATTCTGACATTTGTAGATACACACTAGGGTGTGGCATTGGTTATCAGGAAACTCACAGCACCTTAGTTACAACTTTATCTGTGCTTTTCACAGGTGTTGAGTAGTGAAGGTGGGAGATGGGTAGATGAGGGGTATGTGTGAAGATCATGCTTGGGTTTGGCAGTCAGGGAGTGTCACTGTGAGCTATTAATGTTGTGCTGGTGGTATACACATGTCAAGATAGTTGACACAGATGAGGGGCTGGTCACTGTATGGCGTATGACAGTTCATATCATCTTGGGCCAATGCATTGCTTGCATTGCTGTATCACAGGGATATTGCACAGATGTTACTTCTGTTTAATTCCAATCGTTTGCCACCCATGTATGATTTGATGGCCTAAGTGTAGTGTGATATGTGGTACCTCTTGCATGTCATGTACAAATGGTAACCGTAATTTCTCCATGCTTTTGCTGCACTGTGCACTCCACTTTAGACTAGTTTAGTTATTATCATATAGTGCTGTCTGAAGTACTTGACATGCAGTGTGAACAGTTCCAACATTGTTAATCTGCACAGTGACGCTTCATTTCTTGAATTAGTCACTTTAATTCACATGAGTGGAAGGCAGGTGTGAGGAGGAGGAGGGCTGTCATTAGTCTCAGGTCAGAGTTTCCTGCTGTCAAGATAGACTCTTCCTAACACTTAGGCATTCATTCACTACTTTGTAGTTGGTGCTCCCTTTGTGGAGGTGGAGTAATGGTGTGTAGGTGTTCTGTGAGTTGGCCGTTTAGTCAGTGTTGTTGATGTTCTGGACATACTCACACTCATTTATTGCAGCAGTACACTTGTGAGTCAAATGCACAGTGGTGCTTAGTTGAGTTTGCTGTTTGAGTCAGGAATTTCTTACTGTGTTGCATGGTATGGTCTGTCATTGTGTAATATGGTCTGCCATTTGTATGTGATGGGCCCATCAATGTCTGCTTGGGGATTGTCGTGATCTGTGATTGTGTGGCAGTGGTGTACAACATGATGTGTCATCTCCCTGGGCTCACTGACTCATTCCAAAACCTTGTTGGACTACTGTGAAATACACATACACACCCTGCTTGCTCTGCCCTCCTCTGTTCCACATTGTATTTGGACTGACCTGTATTTGTGTGCAATGATGACTATTGCCATTTTGGAGGGACTCTTGCATCACCCCACAGTCATGTTACTATACAATTGGTGATGATCCTAATGTGATATCACTATAGACAGTGTCCCTGCACATGCCGTCTTGCTGCAGATTTGTTGTGCTGAGTGGTGCTTCTTTTATGATACATGGTGTGGATGTTGTGATGTTGGTCTTGTCTGGAACAATGTCCTGGACTCCTACAACATTGTGGGCAGGTTTTACCGCGGCTGCACCGCTGCGGTGACATGACAGGCAGAACTAGGCTAGTTGGAATCATTTCTATGGGGATGAGTGACCCCGATGCAGAGGTGTCAATTTGTGACGTGCAGGACAAGTGTTCTTAAACAATGGTATATGTTCCTGGTGTCTGATGTAGACAGGACACGTATTTCAGCGTATTTCAGCGTGAGAGTTGTCTGTTATCATTGTACAGGGTTTGTATGTGGGGATGTGTTGTTAACTTACCTGCAGTGTTGACCGTGACGGTGTCTTATGTGCTGGTAATAGATCAGGTCCAGCACCGGAAGGGCTTGTAGAGCAGGATCCATGGCAGCCAGGAACCTGTGGAGGTATCTCAGACTCGAGTATCTATCTCTGCAGTTGTGCTTCCGCCATCTCCTAGTGGCTAGTTTCTCCGCTGCGTTCTGATGGGCTGGTTGAGGCATCGTGATTTGTCCGGCGGTCGGAACGTCATTCCGCACAGCGGTCTTTCCCTATTGGCTCCCTCCGGCACCGTTGTGGAACCAAAAATTTAGCAGATCCAGAAGCCCAGCAACAGACAGGAAAGGGGCTATCTTTGCACATTGTACTATGGTGGTCGCGAGGACTGCCGCCGGCGTAACTAAATGGACGTTGTCCGCCACCGCCAGCTCCGCGGAGGTGCCTATGACTGCCATCGTAATCAGCCCTTAGTAAACAACAAGGGGGACAATGAGGGCTTGATAAAGGTCCACCGTACTTGCCCTAGGTAGAACTAGAAGACAAAAGAGTTACGGTGTTCCTGGGTGGCAAGTTGGCCACCTGGTGAGTACTCAGAGTGGTGGGGAGGTGGGAAATACCTCCTTTCAGAACTAGGACCCTCACACACCCAGCAAGCTAGGTGTCATGCTTCATCATAAGGGTCTGCTCCTCGTCAAGCCGGCGCTGCAATGCTCGACGGGCACCCATAAAGGGGCTCTTTATCGAAGATCTTTTGTTCCTTGCCGTATAGGTGCCGTGGGTGTGAGGGGCCTGGTAAGATGTAGATGTGGTGTGTGGGTTAAAACAGGTAAGGGAATCCTCTATAATTATTTTTATTCTGGAGAGGTCACAACCTGATTAAAAAGTAAAACGAAGAAGGAGGACAACTATTTTGTTTTAATCTGACAAAAATTACGCTCTACCCCTCAGTGGTCAACATGTTTCAATGTCTCTAATAGATCAGTTGGGGATTCCTCAGGACCTAGTGATTAAATGAAAACTATCTACAGTGTGTGGTGTGGTTCTACATACCACTTCTTCTCTCGGTAGGATGTTCCCCCGGAGAAAAGCAGCCAACCTAGAGTACAAACATAAAGGATCAAAAAACCAAATGGAGATATTGGTACATGGTCCTATTAATTCCAGTGGGTGTATTTCATCGTACAAAACCTCTTTGAATCTATACAAGTGATAAAAACAACATGATTTCATGCATATCACATTCTAACTGTGCCTTCATTTGTATTTAGAATATAAAAACCTCTGTGTAACCAGTTATAGTAATTGAACATCATGGTGAGTATGTATCAGCTCACCTCTTAAGGATTCAAGTGCGGCTTCATCAGACCGCAGCGGAGAATATGGACACTCAATGTAGTGTCGCTGTTTAGTAGAAGGAAAAAACAAGTATGTTGGGTGTGGGCTTGCAGGCACAACGTTTAGTTGGTAAGGCCATGACTCTAGAGCATTAAAAGTGAAAGTGGGCATGGTTCAGGTTAAAGTAAGCCCATAGTCGTGAAATTGGGATCATTGACAAGGTTATTCAACAGACTCAAAAGGGCCCCAGACCGGCCTGCGTAGCTGCTGGCGCCTTCACCATGCGCTCCGACATTATGCCAATCGTGCGGTGTGTTAAGAGCACCTACAGCGCCCAAGCTATGTCTTAGTGCAGAGCTCTACAGAACATCAGAGTCAGCGTACCCTTCCCAAAGACCAGCGGTAACTTGTCACCAATTCCCAGCACCTCTTACCTCTCTTAAAAGCTTGTGACCAGGCATAGTCTCAACGCGTAATCCATACTCACCTGCTCCCGCTCAGAGCAGTCTAGCTCACCTACCCGCTCTGCTGCATCAGAAAGGAAAAGACAGGTTGCCGGTTCCTGTCTTAAATACCCTCTCCTGGTGCCGTTAAGCATGGTAAATCAGCCGCACCTGGTGTGTGGTGTGATGGTGTTGGTATGACATCATCTACAGTGTAACCATGGAGGCCATCTTTGAATGTGGTGAAAGTCTATAGTTCTGGCTATTACCTTGCTGTGGATGCGCATCAAGGGCTTCAAATTTGGCATTGAGCGGCGCGGTTTTATCAACAATGTGAACAAGAATATATACAGTGCAAAAGCGCTCACGTCTCTGAGTTAAATTCGTGCATAAGTTGCTGGCGACTGCCGATTGGGTGATTTGTATGTCGGCCATCTTAGAGTGTTGTATTGTACTCTATTGTTAGTTATTAGATATATCGTACTATAATAGCGTAATCTCCATTTCTGACTAGCCTGATGTCGATATCATGTTGCAGAGATGTATTAAGAGGTGAGAGACTAGCATGGAGTCCTAAGCTGATATACTCATTCTTTAAAGTTGTGGACAATGGTTGTATATATCAGATTAATTAATGGTGATCCAGGGTATGGCGTCATTCAGGCTGTCATTTGCTAAGTCAAGACGGAACACCCACCTTTGTTCAATCCTGAACAAAGCAGTCTGTGTTATTTGTTGGTGGGATTCTAGGATGACCCCGCGTAGACTCTCTGGGGGATGTCCGAGTTCAGAGAAGTGGGTGTATAGTTTGGTGGTAGTTTTATGGCAATGAGTATTGCTCTTGTGCTCAGTGATTCTGACCTTAACGGGCCTCATGGTCATGCCAACATACCTCTTGTCACAAGGGCAGGTCAGCATGTGCACACAACGTGGGGTGTTACAGTTTGTGTGTTTGATTAGTGTCCATCTAAATGTGTCTGATAGAACCAATTGTTTGGTGTGTCTGGTCTGTGGGCACACAGTACAAGAGCTGCAGGGATAGTGTCCTGTCATGGGTGGGAGATCCCGCAGTTGCCTCTGGTTAGGGATGTTGCTCTTCTTGGGTCTAGTGTGCACCAACATATCTTTCTAATTGTTGATACGTTTAAACGCAAACCTTGGTTTGGGTATTGACAGTGTACCCGTGTTCAGAATTGCCCAGTGTTTGTTCACTGCCTTCTTTATTAGATTGGATCTAGGTGTGTACATGGTCACACAGGTCAAAATATCAGTGGGTTCTTTCTCATGTACCTCTAGGAGGATTTCACGATTCTTGTTTCTTGCTCGTTTCATGCAAGAGTGAACCTGTTTCTTAGGGTATTGTCACTTCAGCAGATTGTAAGCCAGTATCACTGCTTCAATTTTGCAGTCCTCTGTGGAACTACAATTTCTTCTAATTCTTAGAAATTGGCTGAAGGGAAGGTTATTTCTCAGTGTAGCAGGATGATAGCTGCTGTACAGTAGCAAGCTGTTTCTGTCTGTAGGCTTTTTGTATAGGGATGTCGTTATTCTACCCTCTTGTAATATGATGGTGAGATCTAGGAAGGCAATGTTTGTGGCAGATATAGTGTGGGTGAATTTCAAGTGCTGTTTTTTTGTGTTATTCCACTCGCAAAATTCAGCGCACCTCTGTATGTCCCCCTACCAAAAGATGAGGATGTCATCTATGTACCTCTTCCACAGTCTCAGGTTAGCTCCGAAGGGGTTACTCGCATGTTGAATGGTCTCTTGTTCAAATGACGCCATATACAAACATGCCACACTGGGGGCAAAGGTACTCCCCATTGAAGAACCCTGAGACTGGTGGAAGAGTTGGCTGTCAAACTCAAAAAAGTTTTCTGTTAAGGCCAGGGTGGCACATTTCATGATGAACTAAATGGGTGTTGCTGCTGTCCATTCACTCCCACTTAGTGAAGATTCTATTACTGCCAATGTCTCTCTCTGTGGGATATTGGTATACAGTCATTCCACATCCAGGGTGACCAGGAGGTCAATATCGCCTGTGTTTTCTATTTCACCTATAACACAGAGGATATCTGTTGTGTCCCTGATGTATGATGGTGTCTGTTTGACCAAAGGTTGTAGGTAATGGTCGCAGAATTTTGAGAGCGGCTCTAAGAGTGAGCCAATTCCTGAAACTATAGGTCTGCCCGGGACAGGGGCGGTCCCCTTATGTATTTTTGGCAGAGTGTAAAAATAGGGTGTTTGGGATGTTTGGTAATCAAGAAATCAGCTTCTTTACCACTGATCCACCCATTGCTCTCTGCCTCATAGACCATGGTGGTTATCTCAGTCGTTAATCGAGTCGTGGGGTTTGTTGTTATCGGAGTATAGAATTTACTATTCCGTAGTTGGCGTTGGCACTCGGTGTTGTAATCCGAAGTGGATTGCATGACCGTGGCGCCCCCTTTGTCAGCTTGCTTTATTGTAATGCTATTGTCCTCAGTCAATGATCTAATAGCTGCATGTTCTTGATTAGACCCACGGCACCTATACGGCAAGGAACAAAAGATCTCCGATAAAGAGCCCCTTTATGGGTGCCCGTCAAGCATTGCAGCGCCGGCTCGACGAGGAGTAGACCCATATGATGAAGCATGACACCTAGCTTGCTGGGTGTGTGAGGGTCCTAGTTCCGAAAGGAGGTATTTCCCACCTCCCCACCACTCTGAGTACTCACCAGGTGGTCAACTTGCCACCCAGGAACACCGTAACTCTTTTGTCTTCTATCGTAATCAGCCCCTCAGTTAACTATTAGGATTTTTCTATGTTTATGTATTCCTTTTTTAAATTAGGGATTTAGCTATTGTTTCTAGATATTCTAGCCGTTTAGTGTTTGGGTAGAGTCTTAATTTCTATTGTAAGTGCTTGAACATTGTTTAAGTTTGTTTAGTTAGCTTTGGACCTAGCTGTGTTACAGACTGCTCAAGTCTTAGTTGTTGGTAGCTTTGTTCTTTTTGTATTGATTGTAATAATTTATGTAGGGTTGGTTCGGTTCTGCCTGTTGTGGCTTGGAAAGCATTATGCCATCCTTCAACAGCATTATTAGTTGTTGCTTCTTTGTTTAGGGTACTGTTATATACATTCCACCGTGGAATGTGGTATTTGGGCTGTCTTCTGTGTCCAGATCTGTGTAGCCTTCCCACCCAGGTATCCCCAAAATAGTCCAGGTTGGCACTTAGTTCATGTTCATTTGTTTGGCAGTAGGGGCTTTCTATTAATAGATTGTAGTGTTCTGCTAAAATCAGTTATTGGGATGTATGCAAGTGATATTAACATTTTAATTTCATATGCCAAATTGCTATTAGTTGCATATTCTACACTAAGGGCCATATGCAGGTACCTAAATACCGGTCGGTAACGGCCGAAAATCGGTAAACTTCCCATTACTGACCGGTATTTAGGCAATTGAGATGTAGGAGGCTGGATTTAAGGATTCAGTAATTTACTGATTTGTTATTTTAAGGAATCGGTAAATTACCGAATCCTTAAATCCTATGTAGGGAGCTCTCAAGCGAGTGCATTTTTGTTTTAAGGATTCTTTATTTACCACCAACTATAGGTTGGTAGTAAATACCGAATACCTTTTAAAAAGCAATTGTGTGCTTTTCTAGAAATGTCATGTGGCAGACATACATGCCCTTAGGGCATGTATGTGCGCCACATGTGCACACATGCACGATTCAGGGGTGCGACAGGGTGTCAATGTGACACCATGCCACCCTTGAATATGCTCCCCCTATTATCGATTCGGTATTTACCGAATCGGTAATAGTGAATGGCTTCCCATTCATTCCTATGGGCCTCCAGGCCCATAGGAATGACTAGGAAGGTATTCCTTATTACCGATTCGGTAAATACCGAATCAGTAATAACAAATATTACCGAATCGGTAAAATTTACCGATTTTTTACCTACATTCTATTTACCGATTCTTAAATACCGAATCGGTAAAATTCGGTATTTAGGAATCGGTAAATAGAAATTACCTACATATGGCCCCGAGTGTAGATTTTTTAAGGTGTCTCCATATGCATTGATTAAAGTGGTAATCACAACATTGTATTGCTATGTGAGGGTAGTTTTTCAGGATGGCTTGTATCATTGACTATTCAAAGTCTATGATAAATTTTTTGAGGATAGCAATTATTAGTTTCTTGCTTTACTTTTGTTAGGAGTTCTACATAGGTAGTGGTTTGTTTGTTTGGTAACAGGGCACATTTAACCCCTTGTGTGCCACGCCCTTTCCCCGCCCTGTGCCGGGCGTTGCATTAGCGGGCGGGGTTCATGACGAGCTGGACTCGTCATGGGCACAGCGCAACCGCGGCCTATGAAGAGTCCAGCTCGTCATGGGCACAGAAGGGGTTAAAGAGGATGTTGGTATTGTGATACAGTCCATGGATTGTGTATAATTGGTAAAATGGTTTTGGACATATTTTAAATGTTCCGTCCATCATCCATGTCTCACAATTCTGTAGTGTAGGTAAGTTTGTGGGAGTTGCAAATATTATAATCATTTTGTCCTCAGATTTATTGCCATAAAAAAGTAATTGCTCTTCATTATGTGTTACAGTGAGTTCAGGTGGTATTTTAATTTCACTGAAGGTTTTGGGGGTAGGTGAGGTTGTAGCAGTTTTTTTTTTGTCCTAGCTAAAAGCCGCTTTAATGTTGAGACAGAGGGTAATTGGCCAGTTACATGTTCTGGAACTCTGGACAGTATGTCTTTTAGTATTTCAGTAGTAGGTTTTTGAGAGCTAGTGCTAGCTTCTTTCAGAGTCTCTAAAGTGTCTCTCACTTCTATTTCAGCTATGTTATGGGGGTGGTTATGTTCCTTAACGTTTAATGCAGTAGTTTCTTTTGTTGTAGCCCTCCCATAATATGCATTTGCATATTAGCTGCATTTCCAATTAATTGTGTCACCTGTCTGTTTTTTTGTGTGTAGACATATCCAATATATAATTAAAACAGTTTTCGTTTCTGGGAAGCAATGAATTTTGCACCTTCAGTCATTCTGATGTTTCAAATGCTATGAGAAATGTATATAAGAAATATTAAATGTATTGTAATTGTTTTTATAGTAATACACAATTCGATATACACAATTTTACTTACATGCTTGAATATGTTGAACTTTGTTTGATGCTGAGGTGTTTTTGTTGGTGCTTGGCTTTAGTGTTTCTTTTTATTTCCTGCAGAAAAAAAGAAATTGTAAATTTGTTTAACAGCATTTTCAGTATTTTGGGGTTTGTGTGGTTAGTGGGTGCTTTGGGTTGGGATTTTTAGTTGTTATATTAGTTTGTTTGTGATTTATACTTACTTTTTTGGCAAGCTGGGTTTTTTGATGATGTTTGTAGTTCGTTGAGTGTCCTTTGGAGTTTCTGGAGAGGAGAAATAATTAAAAAAACAAATACATGTACTATTGAATTATCGTAAAAATTCCTTTACTATTATTGTATACAGTTGTAACATTGAATGTATATTTTACTTACTTTGTGAAGTTGAAATCAGAGTTTTCAATGAGGAAGTCCAATGTCGTAGAAGCAATCCAGCAGAGATTCCCCATATTCTTGGTTTTGGTGTTGCAGAATAAAATAATGTTCAATTTTCTTTAGTTTAATATAGTGTTTGTTTAATTGCACTTTTAATCTTATTGGGTTATTTAAATTGTATGGGGCTCATTACGATGAATCACCGTAGCGGTGATTGGGTCCAACGGCATATACAATTATGATGGAACCGCCACCGCTGTGGTCAGATTCCGCACTTTTAACATTGCGGAGGTGGCTGCTGACAGCAGCAGCACCGCAATGTTAAAAAGAGCATGTTGTGCAGTTCACAGCACTACGTGGCATGCACTACACTGTGCTTGCCACTTGGTGCAGTGAAATGTATGGTACCCCCCTAGTGCACCCACACCTGCCCCAACACAAGGGGGGCCTGCAACAGGCCCCTGAAGGCATTTTCCACCAGCCTTTCAATGGCGGTTCAACTAACACGGAAAGGCTGGCTTCCACCGGCATCATAATTGTGCCGGCGGAGTCAGCTAGACTCTGCCGTCATTGTGAGCATGCTGACCGTTCCGCCAGGCAATCGTGATGACTGCTACCGGCGGAAAAGCGGCAGACGGACTTTCCGTCCGCCGCGATACCCACCGCCATCATAATGTTGCAGGGGGTAAATCTCATGACAATGGCGGAATAATCGCCACTGCCCGCCATCGTAATGAGCCCCTAGGTGTTTTTCACTGGTTTTTACTAATGTTTTCAATTAATTTGACAGTTGTTTCCTTATATCGGAGATGCTAATTGATGTTTGGTTAAACCTTTTTTATTTTAATTTATTCAAAAGTATAATAGTATATAATTTGTCATTTATATTGTATTGAATGTGTAATAACAATTATTTATTTTATGTAATCTGTTTGTAAGGTGTAATTAATTTATTTGTGTCATTTTGTATGTTTATTTAATGTTTGCGATATTAGTTATAACAAAAAAAATTGATATTAGTGATATCAGTGTTAATGTTTGATGATATTTTTGTGTCAATATTTGTGTATTCTTTTAAATAAGTATAGAATATCGATATTTATGTTATCGATAGTTGTGTGTCGATAATTTTGTAGGTCGATATTATGAGAGTTGATAATATATCAGTGATCCAATCCATACACCCAAAAATGCACCAAACAACCATAACAAGTCCATGTGCCTAACAATAAGCACATCTACACCCAAGTCTGTGTCTGTTAGCCTCAAACGTATGTGTCTAGATATCACCGATAAATCTTACTGTCCCATTAAGTGTAATATATAATTCACATCTCTTTTCAAGGGAATTTTTCCAAACACTGCTATCATAGAGCAGAGTTAAGTCAAATATTGATAAAATGGCTATCACCGGTTAGGTCCCAGGACTTCCCACTTGTTCCTACCAACACAAACCAACAATGAATACTAAATCAAAAAATCGACTACTGGGAACCTCAAGCACGATGAATCCTCAGGTATGCAGAAATTCAATACTGTGGAAAAAGAGATACCTATGAGGGGTCATCCAGTCACCTTCACTGTAAACATAGGTGGTGGATCTCCTGGCAAGGCCCGCAGAGCATTGGATTTAGGACAGTAAGCGGTGCCAACTAAAAAAGGAAAAACAAACCCAAATATCAGCCACGGCATTGTCATTAAATGGGTACGGAAATCACACATATCCCACATGGGGACTGGAACAAACCCAGAAAAAACTTCTAAGCTGGCGTACCTGGCTCATCAGATTCCAAGTCACATCTATTCCTCTGCGAATTCATGTTTTACTCTGGCAAATGATCACGCTGCTGTCAAGAATGCAAAGTGGAATAGCATGTGGCTACTCCATCTTTAAATGCCACCTAGACACCCCCAGGGCCAATGAGAGTAAGTGACATCCTCTAAAGGGCCCAAATAAAGAATAAGGGTAGAGGGAGTCAATATGGATATCGGAGACCGCCTGGGGGGGGGTAATTGAGAGCCAAATGTCTATTATATGCCAAAATAGATGAAAGGAAAGTGGCCCTATAAACTAAGGATTCAATCAGCCAAATGATGTATAAGCATAAGGATACAACTTCTTTGAACATAAAAAGGGGCATCCTCCAGACCCCAACAGAGGGGATCTAGGGGATAAGAAAAGCCTAGCTCGATATCAATCCTAAGCTGAGGTGGCTAGAAGCAAGCAATTGTCTTCTCAATTGATCCCTGCCTGCATGTTGAGGCCCCCCTCTGGTGGAATGCTAGCATCTGTATCGAGAGGGATACAACTGATTGGCCTGTATGGCAATGGGCAGGCTTCCAAACATTTTCCCAAAACCTAGACAATGGTTCCATTAAATTTTTCACTGCCCTGCGATACAAATTCCATGCGCAACTCCAACAGCACTGGAAATACCTGCAACTTCAAACCTGTATCTATAGTAGTCTTGGTGTAGCTCAGTGTACTTTGGCATCCTGCCACATTGCTGCATATTTGCAAGTATGGGGCTGATACCGCGGAGTAATTTCAAGACTGCACAACCTTATGGTTCAACATAATTCTCACTACCTCAGTCACGTCAACTTTGTAGGTTATTGCAGAACTCCTGCAGGTAGAATACGAAGTAGAGAACTCAAAAGAGGTCCTGGAAAGCCTAGATGGTGGGGTGCAGGGTTCCAGGATAAAATTCTGCTTCTTAAAAATGATGCAGGATTGGTACAGGACCCCCTCAAAATGAGAAAATACTGGCCTTTTACGCCACTCACACTGTTGGTGATGTAGCCTCCCAAGATGTGACACTTCGCTCATCCTGAATGACTATCTGAATGTCAGAGGTCCTTGGACGGCATTGATGAACACATTAAGCCCAAAACTGTCCCTTCCCTCACTATTATCTCACCAAACAGTGCTCCTGCATGACTTAGATGACGGTCCTCCAGTGTCGAACCATGAGTCCTGTTTCTTTACCACAACATTAACTGAGTTCAAACTATACATACACACACAAATGGCTGACCAAAATGTTTAAGGTGGCGTCCTATGAGAAGTTCATTTATTGACACACCAATAGCCTAGAAACCTATCAATAGGCATGGGTCTTGTTCCTGACTGCAGATACCTGACTGGGACAATGAATATGGGTACCCTGCATTGGGGCCTAGCATCGCCTCTCCGCATCATGCACCTCTATAGGCCATCCCCATGCTATGCACCTATAGAAGGCCATCAGGGCCTTCTGCATCAATCTTCTCTTGGCTGGACTTTCAGCCCCCACCTCCTCTTGCGGGCTGCCGTGAGTCGCATCCAATAGGATGACATCCCTATCGCACCAATCACCTTGAAACTTGGATACACCTTCTTTTCCCCTCCTTTCCCCTGAGGAGAGGAGCCCATAAGGTACCCTGTGCCTTCCTAAGACTCCTGCCATCATTCTTTTCATCCCTCCTCCTGACACCAAAATTCCTGCCGCAGAGGGTCTGTTGATCTGCCTCCCCCTGCCCCATCTGCCCTTTTTTCTTCTTTCTTTTCTCTCCCAATACACCCCTCATTTATTGCCTTTCTTCATGTATTTAACATGTATTTGTCAGTTGGATTTCTGGTGTATTGACCTGATTACTCTCCTGAGTTTGTTACTGTTATGCTTTGCAAGATCTCATGGCAATGCTCAGTTGAGCCTGTATACGGTTTATTCTATTTTTTAATTCAAAATAAAGACTACAAAAAAAGAAAATATTATGCCTATGCTAACTTGATATAGTCTCTACACTGTATGTATGCTAAAGAGTGCAGCACAAATACAAAGTTGAAAAAATTTAAGAAAATAAAAATTGTCTTCTACTATGCGCTTGCCTGAGGGGTACATTTTTGGCATAGTGCCCATGGAACAACCTTTGATGCAAAGTAGTACTAAACGCACAGATCACTTATTTGCATTCTTTTAGGCCTACATTGTAGAACAAATGTTTAATCCTGGAAAGTAAATCCCATATCAACACTTCGCACTGATTTGTATCACTTTTGGGGGTTTTGTACCAGCGTAATGCAATGATAAATGCTAGATATTGGCTACTGAGCATAGCGGAGGTGCCATAGAGAATGAGGCCATTGTACATTCAGTATCAACCTCCTATTCCTATCTTGAAGACTTCTCCCTGTACTTTGTTCAGCTCTTGATCATTTTAGATTTGAAATCTAGGGTTAAAGCATCACTCACCCTTTGATTCCAATCTCAACTGCAGCATCCATCATCCACCCTTACAATTTTTACTCTTCTGGGTAACATTCTCCTTAGTTTATAGAGTACTTTTGATGTTTGATGAAGCACATACACCACTCATTTCCTATTTTCAGTTTTTCATTTTGTTGCTGGATGGCCTGTTGTTATGACTGGGGGTGCAACTAGCCCCATTTTGGATTAATAGATAAAGATGTAAGGTAAATGGACAATGCAGACTAGGATTTAATATTTTTTGGGAGGTGCTGGTAGCTTTGAGTAGGACGAGGGTGAAGTACAATCCAAAACCCAGGAACTGCATGTCAGATACTTTTTCTGGCATATCCTGCTGGTGCTTCGGAAGAAAACATTTGTTCTGGTGCTCCAACAACCACAGGAGTGTATGCCCGATGCCCCAGGTCCCCAGGGGAGGCACTTACAGAATCTCAGGTTGCAAGACAGAGA
This sequence comes from Triturus cristatus, assembly GCF_964204655.1. Lineage (NCBI taxonomy): Eukaryota > Metazoa > Chordata > Amphibia > Caudata > Salamandridae > Triturus > Triturus cristatus. Next base: position 570,047,069 of record NC_140589.1, on the reverse strand, counting down.
CTAACAGCAAAGTCCAGTCCAGGTCCTGTTGCCACTAGTGAGCCGGGAACTTCAGGAAAAAATCCTCTTGCAGCTTATTATGGCTTTGTAGCCACACAGGAGGTCAGCCAACTGACTCATGAATTCCACTTCTTTGTCCTGGGTAGAAGGAGCAGGTCCGTTCCTCTAGGGCTCCCCTCAGGTCACAGGCAGCTGTTAAGTGTTCTGAGGATTGTACCTGGTGATGTCAACACTGAACTCTTGGATTTACCACTTATAAATACTAGGCACCCTGTCACGTGGGCTACAAGGCCAAATTAAGTATGACTAATTTAATATTTAACAGTTGAGTTTCTTCCTGTCAAAAAGGGTTGCTTTGACAAGTAGACCTAATGGTTTAAAAGCTGAAACGAGGGGCTCTACGTGTAGGCCTGAAGCCATGTTTTTCCTTGTTAGCCTAGTGTAGGTACAGCAGCAGTCTGGCAGAGTGCACAGCAGGTCACAGCATCATGCAGTCCTCTGTGAGTCCTGTTGCAGGTCCAGTAGTGACATAAGGAGAGGCTCGGAAGGTCCTATTTTTATACTCTGGTGCTATTCTTCTAGAAGGTGGGAGAAGCATCTTGAAAGGTTCTTTGAAGTGCATGGAATTTCCTAACTCACCTGCCCAGGCTTTAAGTTAGCTGCAGTGACAATACAGGATTGTAGGGACCTTTGTGTGAAGGCAGAGCATAGGCTAGTCAGGTGTAAGTGGGGCTGTGCTCAGTTCTGTCCACCCCATCCTACCATCAGATGGCCCAATGAGGCACATCTAATCCCTCTATTGTATGACTATATGGGAGGAATTCACAGAGTCTAATTGTCAGCTGCACCCAGTCATATGTACCGAGACAGGCTGCCGGCACAATGGGATGAGGGCATGAAAATGTCACCTTTCTAAAAGTGGCAGTTTCAAAATTGTAATGAAACATCCAGCTTTACCATTAAAGAGGATTTATCATTACAATTTCATAGGTACCAAACATGACATATCTACCTGCTCCCAACTGGAATTTAAAGCTTATAAGTGTAATAAAGAATTCCTAATGTTATCCTACGGGGGAGGAGGCCCCACAATAGTGAAAAAACTAATCTAGGAGTTTTTCATTACCAGGCCATGTAAAACCTAAATGTACATGTCCAAATCTTTAATTACACAGCACCCTGCCCTATGGTCTACCTAGGGCCTACCTTAGGGGTAACGTATACACAATAAAGGGGGAGTTTAAGGCTTGACATGGAGGTCTAAATGCCAAATCAACATAGCAGAATAACACTGCATTCTGGCTGCAATGGCAGGCATGGGACATGGTTTTGGGGTCTACTTAAGTGAGTGGCACAATAAAAGCTGCAGGCCTGCAGGTAGCATTTCATTTTCAGGCCCTGGGTATATGGTATATCACTTTACGAGGGATTTATTAGCAACCTAAATATGCCAATTCTGTATATGTCAATCAAACCATGTTTAGGGGACTGAGCACAAGCACTTTAGCACTGGTTAGCAGTGGTAAGTTCACAGAGTTCTATGCCCAACAAAAACGAAGTTCAGCAAAAAATTGAGGTACGCAGGTAAAATGTTTGGGGGAAGAACACCCTAAGGCTGATATGTCTAACAAGCATTTTTGTATCTTATTCCTTTTCTACATAGTTCACATACTTCTGTCAGTAGTGGCTTGCACAGGTAAGAGCAGTGGGAAGGTGGGGCAGGGTGAGGCAGTGGAAGTCGCAGACAAACGGATAAGTAATATTAAATAAAACCACTTCCCTTGCGCTCGCCGCCTTGCTGAGTCGATGATGCAGCGAGTGCTAGGTAAGTGGTTTTATTTATTTAATGTTACTTATCCCGTCTTCTGTTGAATGCCATCACCCCCCACCCTGCCCCACCGGTCCTACCTGTGCAAATCCCTTCTGACTTCTATACAGCAAGATCCATTTGAACAATTCATCTATTGGTTCTATTGCCCTGTCAGAGATGGCATTTTGCCTGATCACAGGTGCACATCTATCTGAAAATAACTGGCCTTTTGTGCCAGTCTTTTAGTTTTCCATCGTCTCCATGTGCATGTCACCTATCACTTCTTTCTTTTTTCTCTTTGTCCTTTTATATTTTGTTCTTACTCCTGATTTTCACTTGAATGAAAGCTGATGACAAACAGTGTATATCTGACAGTGGCCTTTTAGTAACGTGTATGCTCAGAACAGTGTGCTTGAAAGGGGTAGTGTGCCAAGCCTTTGATAAAGGTTCAAGCCTGATTGGTTCACTGGAAATTCCACATGTCTGATCTGTTTATTTTTACAAGTTATGACAAAAGTAGTGGGCTTGATTTATTTACTGGGAAAAGCATTTAAGGATGGATTATAATTATACTATGTCATAGCCTTTTGTCAGGTATTTTGTTACTTTAAATCTCGCAGATTACTGTCATAGGCAATGGTTGTGATCTTGATTACCACCTCTGACAAATCATGGGTGTAAAAAATCTGCAATATGATATTCCTTGTTACGTATTGTTAGCAGGGGTTGTATCTTGGTTTTCAAATGGCAACGTTGTACATATTTATTATATTTTGACTTTCTTTCTAATGGTTGCCTTGTGCCTTGTGGCAAAGCTTATGCTCAATATTGTCAGCCTGGCTTGGTTACAGTGACAATGAAATTATAAAGGCCATTTCCCTACTCAGTTCACTGGAAAAATATGATATACCTCTAATCTCGTCTAATCTGAAAAGTTATGAAAATATTAGTTGGCATGACATTTATTGTGACAAAATTTAATAAAAGCAATATGCTTTATGGGAGGATCATTATGAAACTGAGTTACACTTAGTTGAAGCCTGTAGATAATGTTCTTAAATAAATGTACATATTATGACTTTCTGTAAAATATACATACCCCCACACTTATTGAAACTTATAGACCAAAATCTTTTTTACGTGTGAACTATAAAATATACAGAAAAATTCTAGGACATCATATTGTTCAAGTAATTACCATACTTGGTTACTCCCTGGCATTATCAATTCATCCTGGGATGCAATACCATAGCACATAACAATTTACCTGCAAGATGAATTACCTGCCCAGAAATTACACAAGTTTATCACTAATTTCCTTAGATATCGAAAAGGCATTTGATCCAGTGGAATTGTCATTTTTTAGGTGAGTTATACATAAATTGTGTTTCCTTGAATAGCAATTAAATGGATGCAGGACATTTATCAAAACACAGTCAGAATGGTAACCATTAACCATGTTAATTCCCGAAAATTTCAAATTAGCAGAGGGACTAGACAGGAATGCCTAGTGTCACATTGTATATGCATAATATGTGGAAGTATTCTAGAGAATGTTCATATAACATCCTAATGATGAGGCAATAGGACTCCCTCAACTAGAAGTTAAGGTACTGGAGTATGCAGATTATGTATTTCTTATCACTTCCAACCCAAATCAAGCATTATATGTAATTCAAGAGGCAGCAGTGCAGTTTGGAGTTGTTGCAGGATATCAGCTAAAACAAGAAAAAACTCAAATCTTAAATATAGGACAAATAAGTAATAACTCAAAATATTTCGGAGTTACACTTACACTGAAGTATGACACATTAATTAATGGATGCTCACTATAATGCAAACTGCAAAGAGTTTCCTCAGATGTTAAATGTATGGGAGGCTCTGCCCATCTCCATTTTAGGAATAGCTAAAATATTTAAAATGATTATCCAACCTAAAATATTGCATTTATTGTGGCCCCTGTTACTCTACATCCCTCCTTCATATAGGAGCATACTCAATCTAGATGAGCTCTGATATGTTTACACTTGCCTGTGGCTAGGGGAGGGTGGAGTCCCTTGATTCTGAATTTTACTGCTGACAGCATTATGTAAAAGACTTATGAAATTAAAGATGGAGCTAGCTGTTAGCCCTGTTTTCAGTGAAGTAATACTAGACAAATCACCCAAATCACCTAACAAAATGTGTGCAAAATTACTGAGATTACGCCATTATGAATCGTTGTGTAATGAAACTATGGACCCTGGAGAAATTTAGTAACAAGAGATGCACTGTTTGGGTAATTGTGAGCGTGAAACTACAAATCCAAATGTGAGCATCTGTGTTTTAAAAGAGAGGAGCAGTTCCTTTAAAGAGGGCTGTCAACAAATATTTCAGGTGGATTTTTTACCTGAACTGAGCATATATTGGTATTTTTTGAGCATGAAACCACAATCTGAACATGCGAGGTAGTATTTTGAACAAAAGTCACAATACTTTTTACATGAACTGACTGGTTGGGCAGTTATTTGAGTGTGAGATGCATTTCTCAGAGCTAGCTGTATTTTGAGTAATTTTGCATAATTACTCTACAGAACTCAAGTGAGTTCCGCACATCCCTAATAGCAAATATGTTATACTTAAGAGTGGTAAAGGTCTTGGTAAGGCATGGGAAGACACCCATATCGAAACAAAATTGGCAAAAGTGATTTGGAGTAGAGATCACTTAGGGAATGTTTCCACAATCCATAGCTATCAAACATTCAATAAAAAGAATCATCAAATATCAAATCATGCACTATTGCAATTTATTTGCCCTTTTAATCACACAAGTTGATAAAGTATCAAATTGTCTCAAATGCAGATCTCAAGAGGCAGACCAGCTGTATATGTTCGCTGACCGTCGACATCTTGGGCTGTGCATCTGGCACAGTACAACATTTTGCTATTTTAGGGTCTGGTTAGCGCGGGGTTTGGCTACCATAAGCTTTGACCCTGTACTGATTATGCTGTGCTTAATAAAGACACTAAGAAGCCGAATACGATGTTGTTCGGAAACTCTTCCGACCAAATTAATTTCAGAATCGTTTCTGACCGAATCGGGCTCTAAGAGTCTGACCGACCGATTATGATGCTTCCCAACATCGTTTGGTTGGACTTGCATTGACTTGAATGGGAGCCTGTGTTCTGAACAAGAATATAGTCTCCCATTGAAAAAAGGGGTGGTTAGGGAAAACCTTGCACCCTGTGGCGGGCTACGAATTGTGCCTGCCACACTGTGCATGGTTTAACAGGGTGGTGACTTGGGTTCACTCACAGGCCCAACCGGAGTGCTCATGGTGAAGCTGGGCATGCTATGAGTCCCCAAAGTCAGATTCCAACAGCAGTTTCATGCCGGGCAGACCAAACTAGAATGGCTGTCTGAATCAGGCATCGTAATCGCTTGCTCGGAAACCGTGTCCATAGAGCTGTACGATTCAGCTCCGAAAGACTCGGGCTGTTCGAATGCATTTTGGATCCGAATTGGACAGCCCGAATAGTTTCCGTGCATCGTAATCTGTTGGTTGGAAATGTGTTCTATTCGGTCGGAAACGTAGGTTCCGAATTGGATTCTGATATTCAGAATCCCATTCGGAGCCTTTCCGAACAACGTTGTAATTTTCCCCTAAGTATAACTTACTTTTTTGGCTATATTGACTTCACATTTAAACAGGAGTTGGCAAAAGAAGAATACTGCACAACCAGATATTAATTTTTCAGTGTTCTGACAAAAAAATTGTCGAAAAAGTAACATGTAACACAAATATTGTGTCTAAAATATTGTGATTTCCAAAATATTGTGGCTCAGAATGTTGCAGGTAATATTGACATTTTTTAAAAATATTTTCTGAATAGTGTTGATAAAATTACCAAACTTTCTTCTATTGTTTTATTTTATAACTTTTTTTAAGAGTATTGTGTAATTTTGTGGTTTTAATATATTGTATTTAAAAAATATATATATATATATTCTTTATATGGTAATATTAGGAATGGAATGTTGGATTTATAGGGTAATGTGATTGGGAGCAGCTTTTAATTTTTTTTAAATTAGGAAATTATCAAATGCTAATTTATAATACAATTTTTTTTTTAACATGCTCACAAATCAAATATTTTGTATATATAACAAGTGTCATACATAAAGGTGCCGATTCCGATCCTGTAAAACTCGGGTACGATTTGTCGTACGGAGCGTATTCTCCATACGACTCGTACCCGGGAAATCCACCGTACAATCCAGCAAGTACGGTTCGTACAGAAATACCATTTCCGTACGATTCGTACAAAACACCGTACAGCTAAAAAATACCTACGAGTCTGATCCTGAACAGTGCGTATGCGACGTCCGTACGGAATCAAGCAGCGTTTTACGGACCAGCAAGTACAATTCGTCCCTACATCACTCCGCACAGCTATTTTTTTACGGCAGCCAAAAAAAGCTGGAAAACTGAGTCCGACGCGAAAACGGAGCCCCGGTACGCGACGGACAGCCATGGACCCCATCCTACGTGTCATCCCGGCCCTCTTAGCCTACGACCTGGTGCACCTAACCCGACGCACACGCCGCAGAAGGTGAGAACAACACCCATATGCCAAGGGGGGGTGAGGGGCAGAAAACATACCCCCTACCCAAATTAAAACCTACAATAATGAGGACATATATTACCTCAAGGGTCTGGTCACTCCGGGGGGCGTGTCCATCAATCCCTGCATCACGCAACAACGGAAGTGGACGTGTATGCGTACCCCTACGGCAACATTACAATAGTGATACGCACCGTACTCACACATCCATAGCGTAGGTACGGTTCGTAGCACTATATTAGTGGTGCCGTGGGGGTACGCATGGTACAGACCGTACACATGCCCTCAGAGCGTGTGTATGGTCCGTATCACCATTGTAGTGGTGCCGTAGGGGTACGCGTGGTACGGACCGTACACATGCCCTCAGACCATGTGTACGGTCCATAACACCATTGTAGTGGTGCCGTAGGGGTACGTGTGGTAAAGACTGTACACACACCCTCAGAGCGTGTGTACGGTCCGTATCACCATTGTAGTGGTGCCGTGGGGGTACGCGTGGCACGGACTGTACACACGCCCTCAGAGCGTGTGTATGGTCCGTAACACCATTGTAGTGGTGCCGTAGGGGTACGCGTGGTACAGACCATATACACACCCTCAGAGCATGTGTATGGTCCGTATCACCATTGTAGTGGTGCCATAGGGGAACGCATGGTGCGGACCGCACACACGCTCTCAGAGCGTGTGTACGGGCTGTACCACGCGTACTCCTACGTCACCACTACTATAGTGATACCGACCGCACCCACACATACATAGCGTGGGTACGGGCCGTATCACAATTGTATTTGAGCCGTATGGGTACGCGTGGTATGGACCGTACACACCCCATGAATGCAGGGTACGGACCATATCACACGTACCCCTACGGCACCAGTACATTTGGGATACAAGGCATACACACGCCACGAATGTTGGCCTACGGCCTGGTGCAGCATATTACCTTTATATTGGTGTGTGTGTAGGCCCAGGACAGCAGTGTACTGCACCAAGGGGGTGGGTGGGTGGCTGCATAGGATTCCCAGCAGTGGACAGACATGTGAGGGGTGGGTGCAGAGGACTCCCAGCAGTGGACAGAGACATGGGGGTGGGTGCATATCACTCCCAGCAGTGGACAGACATGTTAGGGGTGGGTGCAGAGGACTCCCAGCAGTGGACAGAGACATGGGGGTGGGTGCATATCACTCCCAGCAGTGGACAGACATGTGAGGGGTGGGTGCAGAGGACTCCCAGCAGTGGACACAGACATGGGGGTGGGAGCATATCACTCCCAGCAGTGGACAGACATGTGAGGGGTGGGTGCAGAGGACTCCCAGCAGTGGACAGAGACATGGGGGTGGGTGCAGAGGACTCCCAGCAGTGGACAGAGACATGGGGGTGGGTGCAGAGGACTCCCAGCAGTGGACAGACATATATGGGTGGGTGCAGAGGACTCCCAGCAGTGGACAAAGACATGGGGGAGGGTGCATATCACTCCCAGCAGTGGACATGTATGTGAAGGGTGGGTGCAGAGGACTCCCAGCAGTAGATAGACATATATGGGTGGGTGCAGAGGACTCCCAGCAGTGGACAGAGACATGGGGGTGGGTGCATATCACTCACAGCAGTATACAGACATGTGAGGGGTGGGTGCAGAGGACTCCCAGCAGTGGACAGAGACATAGGGGTGGGTGCATATCACTCACAGCAGTGGACAGACATGTGAGGGGTGGGTGCAGAGGACTCCCAGCAGTGGACAGAGACATGGGTGTGGGTGCATATCACTCCCAGCAGTGGACAGAGACATGGGGGTGGGTGCATATCACTCCCAGCAGTGGACAGACATGTGAGGGGTGGGTGCAGAGGACTCCCGGCAGTGGGCAGACATGTGAGGGGTGGGTGCAGAGGACTCCCAGCAGTGGACAGAGACATGGGGGGTGTACATCATTATCAGATGACCACAACTCCATGGGTGTATGTACACATCCCTAACTTTGGACAATGATGATAGTGCCATAACTACACATCACTGACAGCAGTGTCCCACTCCCAGGAGGATGGATGTCTTTCCCCAACTGCATGACACACCACATGTGGGTGTGAGGACAAATAACACATGCATACCCACCCCTGGCAGATGCAGCACAATACACACACTGAGATCATGCCACAAGACTGTATAGTCATGTCACTGCCTACTAAACTAAGAGAGCCAAAGGGAACACACACTGTCACGCACATCCCAGGACTGATAGGAATGCTCAGGTGCTGGGCCAGCCACCAAGATGTTGTCTCTCATGGAAGGACTAGGGTGGAGTTCCCACAGATACAATGCCCACAATTGTGAGTCAGGTGCCCAAATACCCTGCAGAACAAGTACCATATGTGTGCTAGGCCGGGAGTACACACATGCATAGTGCTGAAAAGGGAGAATGTCTCAATGAAGGCATGTCGACATACTCAATACACAATTACAGTGACTAGCAAGGATGGCACAGATGATGCAGCCGGAGACATTGCTGAGCAGGCATGGCCATAGTTGAAGGGATCCGTCACCAACAAAGGAAATGTAGACACAGGTCAGCACAACAATTGTGCAACTCTTTGCAGGGAAGATGTCAGGTGCCACAGAGGAAGGAACACTCCTTGGGACAATGTCTCAAAACCAAAATAACACACACTACAAATGATTCTTTGCAGAGACCTTGTGATGGCACGCAGATACCATGGTCCACCTCATGACCATCAGACTAGAACATTTCTCTGAACCATAACACATTACCACAACACCAACTCCAGGAGCCTCAGCACCAACATCAATACCTGAAATGCAATAGTGTGCAAAGTAAAAACAAAATGCTTTATTCAGCATAAAAAACAAATACACTATATACAAAGGCCAATGGCCAGTCCATAATAGAAGTCCTTGGGGGGACACATGGGCACGCGTCTCCCCTAGCTTGCCTGCACAGTGGAACCCTCAGGTTCGTCGACCGGGGGGGGGCATCATGTGGGAAAGGACCAGGCACCGCAGGGACCAGAGGGGGAAGGGCAGGTGTGGTGGGTGCAGGGGTGGACATCTCCACCGCAGGGGGTGGGGCAGCGGAAAAGGTGGATGTGAGCACGTCGCTGCACACTGCTGCCAGGGTGTCCAGGGTAAGCCCTGCACCGGAAGAAACCCCAGGGGGGGTGGCCGAGGGATGGGGTGCAGCGCTCTTGGGAGAGGGGGTGGACAGGGGGTGGGACTCAACTACCCTGCCCGGGGACTTCCTCGCCCGCTTGCGGGGTGGTGTCACAGTGGGGATGATGGGCAGCTCACCCATGTCGACCTCTTTGGGTGTCAGTTTGGCAGGGGAGCCAAGGGGAGTGCTTTTGGAGGGACTGGGTTGTGAGGCCTGCAGACTCAGACTGTGGCTGCGTGTATGTCTTTTTGCCCCAGACCCAGTGGGTGTGCCTACATCCCCTTGAGTGTGCGTGACAGGAGGTGTGCGCTTGCCCTTACTTGGTGGTGTTCTGCCTGTGTCTGGTGGGGTGCGTGCTTGGGAATGTCTGCGTGTGCATGGGACAGGTATGGGAGAGGGAAGTGTGGATGGGGCTGGGGTGGGGGGGACGACGCACTGCAGGAGACTCACTGCTGCCGTCAGGGAAGAGCCCATGGACCGCAGAAATCTGCGTTGTTCAGACATCGATGCTGACATGCCCTTCATGAACGACACCATCTGTGTCAGCAGTGTGGTGTGGCCATGGAGGACAGTCAGCACCAATGCCTGCCCAACCTGCAACTGGCACAGTATGTCCACAGACTCCGCACTGAGGGCAGCAGGGGTGACAGGGGCAGGGGGTGCGGTGCCTGTCCCGAAGGAGACTTGGTGGTGCCCTGCACGGACAGAAGGGACCGGAGCAACTGGGAGGGCGGTGATGGGAATGGAGGAGGCGGAGCCAGATGTTGGGCTGCTGCCAGGTGTCATAGCAGCCTCCACCCCCTCGATGAGGTCAGCCTCAGACCCGTCTGCGTCGTAGTTGGAATCGCCACCAGACAGGTCCTCTGACTGACTCCCCTCGCCCTCGGTGCCACTGGCTCTCGCAGACTCGCCAGCACTGGTGGCACTGATGCTGGGTCCCTCATCCAGGTCCGTGCAGGTGTCTCCCTCGGTTTCCAATGATGATGCTGTGGGCAAGGGGAAGATACAGAAAAACATCAGTCACCTGTATACATCTGACACATGAGTACAAAAACAATAGGTCACAGTGCATATCAGGCAATGCATCATGAGTAACAGCTAGATTACTCTGCACATATGTAAGCCCTGTACTCCCCAGTTGGTAGACCCACCATGCCACTTGGACACAAGGAAAAATAGGACACACCAGCCCAAAACTTGAATGAGAAATACACTGAGGAGCTAGTGTCTGGGAAGAGGTGAGCACAGCAATACAATGAAGTCATGCCACCTCTTGTTTACCCTGAAAGAAACAGTAGTGGTGCCCCCAAGGCAAAGTAACACACCTCAATACCAAAGGTGTCCCCACACTCAGAGACCTGTAAGTACTTTGGAACAAAAAACGAAAAAATGTTGATCCCTTGGGAATCACTATACTTTACACTATCGACATGTTCAGAATGTGGGAATGTGCCATTTTGTGAACAGAACACACATGTGCCTTCATAACAGATGGCTGCCAAGGAGGTGCACACAAAATACATTTACCCAGTCATTGAAGAAGCTGGCAGCCTTCTTTAAATAAGCCACTGTTAGAAAGAAATGTTGTTGCAGAAAGTACATATACATGGGCCCACAGAGGGCTTGATGACTTGACAATCGTAAGTTGGTATCACCAGCAACCAAGGACTTACCCAATTTCCACAACACTGGGGGAACATGTATATGTATAATCTGAAAAACAGTCTCATTAGAACAGTCCCTTCTTTTAAATTGTGCCAGCGTGTACCCTGAAAGAGTAAAAGTGGTTTGCTGTGCACTTCCTTGGGAGACATCTGTCATGCAGGCACATTATTGTTCTTAACAACAAAACATCACACTAAAGCATAGAAAACATGAAGACCTTTTGACTAGTGTTGTGAGTGCCAAGGTACAATACCTTGTGACTAACAACTTGAATTATGTCAGTTGTCACATGGCCCTCCGTTACCTGATGACACAGTTGCCAACACATCTGACCCACTGCCTGTCATGTGGAGTGGCAAACATGTCCAAACCCAGGACAATGCATGAGCTAATGGGCCTGCAATTGTGTCGTAAAAAGGCATACCTGCACTGAGGAGACACCCCCATGGCAAGCCAGAATGTTCACACAGATATCAGCACACAAAGACCAAACTACGTAGCATCTTGACCACACACTGGTGCAAAAAATGTATGAGCAGGAATCATGTATTTAAACAATTGACACATGCTGCAAAGCACAAACATTAAACCCTGCACAACATCACTGGGTCACTACACGTTGAGTCTCTGTCCAGCCAATTATCACACACAGGTCAGACCTGGCAAGGAGACATAAGGTTTGGCCATGTAGGCCTTGCCCACACAAATCCCCCATACCTGAGACAATGTGATTGAGACAGATCAAGAAGTGACACCTCTTAATCATGGTTTACAAAAATGTGCAGCAAGATTTCCCAAATGTACTCCACATCACCTTGTGACGCTGCCAACACATATTTGTGACAAACAACCATTGACAGATAGTTGTGAATAGACACACAGCCGCTGCCCAGTGTGAGTATGCACAAGCCAAATGGGGTCTCCCTGTCCAGTCGACATATGTAGCACACTTTGGATAAATACAAATGAGGCCAGGGAACAATGCCACAGAGGCAAACATATGCTGAACACACTGAGAATGGACACAGTGTTGGATGACACACATGATTATGAGGCAAGGGCGTCTCAGGGGACTGTAGTGGGCACGCTGCTCCTTGTTCCTGGAATGATCTGACTGTAGCATGAGCAACCGTCCTGGCACTATGCATATCTCCCACTCATGCACATCATGTCTGAGGCCACAACATTGGTCATGCATGCTGCAAGTGTGTTCATTTGAAACCTCACACTCCCATGTTGAGACTCATCATCAGTGCCAACAAATATGGACCCCCAACAAGGTGAACAGGTCAGGGCACAGGCAAGGTACCAACACATGTCACAGACCACCCTCCCACATGATGCAGAAAGCAATGTGCACTTGGATCAACTGGCAGGCTAGATGACCATGTGCAACTGTGATTACACACAGACCAGGGGACTCATGTCAAGCAGGGGAAGGGACGAATAAGAGCACCGGTTGACTTTGGGGAACAGAATATGCACTGCACATATAAACCCTGGCAGTGTATCCAGGCTGCAGAGCACTTCCAAAAGCTGGGGACACACAACACAACAAACAGACAGGTACCTACCCCCTCCTTGCTGCTGTCCCTCCTGTAACTGCCTATCCAGGTCAGGGAACACAACCGCCAGGACACGCATCATGTGGGTGGTCAGGTGTCGGCGCCCACCGTGGGGTTGTGGAGGTGAGAGCCCCAGCTGGACCCGGACAATCCGCCGGGTCCAGCACCGGATGTCCTGCCATCGTTTTCTGACTTGGGCTAGGCGCCGACTGCGACCCCCCGCCACTCTCACGGCCCTGACGATCTCCTTCCAGATCCCCCCTTCTCGTAGGCAGTTACCTGTGAGGATGACAAAGTGAGACAGCATCACTACACCTGCTCCATGTCACAGAGACACACATTTTAAAATCGATGATATGTTGAACAGGGCATAGGATGCTGCCAAGGAATAGCATCTTACTCATATAGACATTGGCCTCTGTGGAAGCCCCAATGCACTACATGGCATTGAAACTACACAGGTGGCAGGAGGGGTGCGACATACTCCCTGGTCATGGCAGACACTGTGCATCACATGCAACACCAGGCTGATGGACAGCACCTCAAAGCAGTTACATGCCCCAGGCCACTGACGCAACCTCAGCAGAGTAAACAGACACACACAGGCGCAGATCAATCACCTGCCATTGGCAACAGCGGATACATACCTCACTCTGCACTTGTGCCACTTGCCTGTGGGGTGTCACAGGTGTTGGGCGAGCTCAGCAAGTCAGACACACAGCACGGCTTACTTCTCACATCAGATGGGTAGAGCTGTTGCCTCCTCCATGCAGCTGTGGTGCAACACTTCACATAGACACTCACCAACATGACAAGGAACCTTCACACACATCAATGTCCAGGAGGGCGTACACATCACTTGGACACTCTCACCACAGCTCCACTCAACTCATACACATCTGTGGGTACAGTCACCTGTCACACCGGGGGACCACTGAATCACCTCAGGACAATAGCCAAAAAATGTCACAAAGGATTTGTCACTCCCAGCAGGCTGAATGTGTCATGCACTATGCAGTGAATGTCACAGTAAGCACAATGCAAGTGAGGAGTGCACACAGGAACTACATCATGCTCTGCAGCCTTTCCCCCCCTGGGACCCACTCTAAACCACATTGCATGTCTGTTACACCTGGACACAATGCCAGAAGTGACAGTCACAAAAAAGGTGCACAGTCAAAGGTAGTGGAGTCAGCACTCACCTGCTCCCCTGGTCTCCCATACAGGCTGGGGTACTGTGGGAGGAGGACATTCAGCAATGCCTCATTCTCCTCAAGTGTGAATGGCTGGGCCCTCTCCACAGTCCGCGACATGGTGCCAGAGGAAGCACAGACAGCAGCAGTGTGGTCGACAGAAAAGTTGTGCAGGCAAGTGCCCTCTCATGGGTTCTGGCTGACTTATATCTGTCTTGCTGGGGGCTTTCATTTACAGGAGTACAGAGTGATTGGTCAGACTCATTTGCATCCTACGTTTCCTCCAATCCCTTTAAACATACACCAATGACATGAATTTGCATGGTTCAAATTTTGAGCATCATAGCAAGGCAAACACCACTTTGCAACATTGTAATTTTTGGCCCAACTGACTTTTCAAGCCCACATGATGGCCACATTGCAACTGAAATCTCTGTATCCATGACAACCAGCATGCATTTTGGGTCTAATACTTGTCCCCTATGTAATTTTTGATAAAAAAAAACATGTATGGTGCGTTTCACACGTACCCGTACACGTACGGCACCACTACAATAGTGATACGGACCGTACACACGCTCTGTGAGCGTGTGTACGGTCCGTATCACTATAGAAGTGGTGCCGTAGGAGTATACGTTTGTGTATGGTCCTACCACACGTACTCCTATGGCATAACTACAATAGTGATACGGATCGTACACACGCTCTGAGAGCGTGTGTACGGTCCATATCACTATAGTAGTGGTGCCGTAGGAGTACGCATGTATGTATGGTCCTACCACGCGTACTCCTACGGCACCACTACAATAGTGATACGGACCATACACACGACATGTATACGGTCCGTAACACGCGTACTCCTACGGCACCACTACAATAGTGATACGGACCGTACACATGCTCTGTGAGCGTGTGTCCGGTCCGTACCATGCATACTCCTACGGCACCACTACAATAGTGATACGGACCATACACACTCTCTCAGAGCGTGTGTACGGGCCGCACCACGCGTACTCCTAAGGCACCACTACTATAGTGATACGGACCATACACATGACGTGTGTATGGTCCATACCACGCGTACTCCTACGGCACCACTACAATAGTGATACGGACCGTACACACGCTCTGTACGGGCCGCACCACGCTTACTCCTACGGCACCACTTCTATAGTGATATGGACCGTACACACGCTCTGAGAGCATGTGTACGGTGCGTTTCACACGCTTACACTGGTGATAGGAGGCGCGCACGAAAGGAATGGAGGTCTCCGACTCGCACAAGGCTGTACATCAAGTCATTGTCATTGCAGACTTTCATGTGCAGGGCCTAGGTGTGTCAGGTAGTGATATTGCACATGTCTCCTCATGTAGTTGCACTATTGATGTGTGATGACCTGTGTACACATGTCATGTGTGATGGGGCACTATGTGGCACACTTCCCCTTCACACTTTGCACATGTGTGCCTGTCGTACAAACGTGTCAAGCAAAGCATCACTGGTATGGCACAGTCACCACCACCCGCAACTGTCCCCTGATGCCAGGATCAGGGACACTAACAACTGACATTTCACAATCAGCGTGCCCCGATGTGACTATGTCATGTGTGTGTCATGTGTTCCCATGAGCTTGCTGTTAGTGTTCCGTCAACTACATTTGCTGTTGCTGCATCCAACATGTGTCTGTGTGGAGATGGGCATGGCACACATCTACGCACACCATGCCACATGTGGATTCCCACGTAAGCAGGGTCTGTATGCATCGGACATGACATTTTCACATGAGGACATATCTGCGTCGTCTCAATGTCTGTGTTTTCTGTTTTCATGTGTACCCCTTCATCGCAATGTGTTTGATCTGTACATTTGACATTCCATGTGACCTGTGCGTCTAGCTTGCCGTCAGCTGTCGGTATGAGATGACATCCTTTAAATGCAGCTATGTGGATGTATGTCACTCCTGTGATGTCTCTGGCTGTTCACTCAGACTGGCCCCCAGCTCGTTTCAGGGCATGTCATGTAGACTTGCCAATCAACGGGTGAATCTGGCTTTTTGTAGGAGTATCACCAAGCTGGCATACATGTCCTGGATGTATTGCACACACCAGACTCTGTATTTAGCAGACGTGTAGTAGCAATTGAGCATGTGCTCTGTTCATTGACATTGATGTTGTTATGCTCTCAATCTTCGTCATTCATTACAATTTTCTGCAGGGCACCGCCTGTCCCCGACCAATGCCAGACTTGGGTGCCATGAGGGAACGAGCCTGCATCCGACGTTACAGATTCACTCAACAGTTGATTGAGGACTTGACCGCCAAGGTGGCACCACACCTCCAACCGCGACACTGGTATCCTACTGCGCTGACCCCCAAGATGAAGGTGATGGCAGCCCTACATTTTTTTTGCCACAGGTACTTTTCAATTCACCATAGCTGATGTTGGTGGCATGTCACAGACAATGTTCAGCCGTGTCCTGCGTGATGTTTTGGCAGCCATGTTGGAGTACCTTGATGAATTCATCCATTTTCCGACTCCTGAGGAGTTGACAGGTGTCAAGGGTGATTTCTATGCCCTGGGAGGGATGCCCCATGTCATTGGGTCCATTGATGGGACACATGTGGCTTTGGTACCACCACAGGCACAGGAGGTAGCCTATCGCATATACATTACCACTCTATAAATGCCCTTGTGGTGTGTCTTGCAAACATGCTGATTTCCCATGTCTGTGCACGTTTTCCAGGGTCAGCACCCGATGCCTACATCATGAGGCATAGCTGGGTGCCACAAATGATGCTGCGGCTGCACAACGAATGAGCATGTCTTGTTGGTGGGTATACTCTGATTGTCCTGTGTGTTGCGGTATCTTTGGCTCTTACGGCATCTCCTGACCCACTTATTTACATGATGCTTCCATGTAGGGGACTCTGGTTATCCCAACATGCCATGGCTGATGACGCCTCTCCGCAACCCAAGATCAGCTGCTGATCACCGGTACAACAATGCACATGGGCAGACCAGGCGAGTGATTGAGAGGACGTTTGGCCTCCTGAAGAGCCGATTCCGGTGCCTTCACAAGACAGGCGGGTCCCTCCCATATGCACCGGCGAAGGTCTGCAAAATCGTCATCGTGTGCTGCATGCTGCACAACATGGCAGTGGAGAAGGCAGTGCCACTCATCCTGGAGCAGGATGAGCAGGAACATTCACCCGTGGAGGACGAAGGGCTTGGTCACGAGGCAAGTTATGAGGAGGAGGAGGAGGAGGATATCCGGAATCAGCTCATACGCAACTTCTTCTCATAATGGTGAGTCACAGGGTCTGAGTGTGCACGCTTGGAGCATTGGGTGGCATGTGTTGCAATGTGTGTGTCCAGCTGACTGTATGCTAAGTGACTTAGAGGTGTGTTCTGATGTGTCACTCGAGTGATGATGTCATTCCACACATATTAGCTGAGACACTTTCTTTTAAATTAGCATGGGGACAACATTGTTCCTGTTTAGTAAATGACCATGTATGCGTAGAAAAATATTTTAGCTGACTTCTTGTGTGTCTGTCATTCCCAGGTTCTTGCGCATGTTGTCTGCTTGTGTCATCGTTGTCCTCCTGCTATTCCTCTTGAGTATTGCAATGTGTGCTGAATCAGCATTCCATGCACGGACATGGGGAAATGTCATTTTGGGTAAGGATTGCAGCAAGCCATTTTGGGGGTGGTACGTGTTTGGAATGTGTGGGGACTGCTTCTGTGCATGTTGTGTTACCATGCATACATGTCAACTCACCATGGGGCACATAACATGTAGCATGACTCCCATGAATTGATAGTCACCCTTCATGACAGTCATCTGTAATGGTATTTTGATTCTGATGAAGGCATCAATGTGTGTAAAACTTCCCTCTGAAACATACGGGATGCTACGGGTGGAAATAGTGTGGGACATCCCCATGACAGGCTCAATGGGGAATTGCAGCCTCTCCGTGTGCAGCAGGAGGTGTTTGGCTCATCCCCTTAACTTGTGTGCCAGTTCATTTGGATTTACAACATCCATGTTGTGAAGGGGGTGTCCAGCGTAGGTCCCACATGTTCAGTGACATGACCTGTGAGTCTGTTCATATTGATGCATTTCCCTTAGTAATAAAGATGTACCTCACCCTCCAAAGTGCCTCATCTCTTGCCACTTTGCATGCGTCATCTCTGGCATAGTTGTCAAAGGTTGTGCATTTGAGTGTATGTGTAGTTCGGCAACATGCATGCAGTTCTTCATGGCTAATAATCTCTATTGTGCATGAAGTCCATGATTGTGTATGTTATTATTATTATTATTATTATTATTATTAATACTTTATTCGGCATCATAACACAATACCATAAAAGCTCAAGTTAATACAATAAAAACAATACATTAATAATTAATATTTTCCCAGTTAAAAATAATTTAAAACACAAAAGTAATAAATCATTTTTCCACGCCCCGTTAAACTAATTCTATTCAAGACGTCCCTAAAGTGTTTCTAAGGCGCATCGCCAGTCGAAGAAACTTTATAATGCAATGCATGGTTAATATCTCAGATGATATTTTAAGATACAAGAGGGCCACTTTTGCCTGCCTAAACCCTTGTTTTTTTAAAATGCTTTTCAAATAAAGCTTTCTTGGATGCCTATACAAAGGACATAACAATACGAAGTGAAGGGTATCCTACGGAGATCGTAGATCGCAGCCGTAGGTTCCCTTCAACTCCAGAGTCCTCGTAAAACCTGCTGGGACAGCCAAGCAATGGTGTACTAGATCCAACCTAAAACGTGTCATTAAAAACCTGTCTTGGGCATTGTGAATGAGAGATAAATAAGGTTCTATGTGCAAGGCTGATCTGGTTAGCAGGTGGGCCCTCACTGAGGATTTAAAATTCTCATTGTCTTCTCTACTGGAGCCCAATTAATTCAGCATCTCTCCCTTCACAAATTCCTTGTCCCTCACCCGCAATTTTGTTGGGTGAAAAAAGAATTCAGAATGGCCCAACATCTCAAAGGACTCTTTGACATATTTTAACCACGGGTAGCCAACCCTTTTTCCCTACTCAGTCAATCATTAATAATCTCTCTAGATAGTGTTGCATCTGGGTTCGTCCAAATTTTGACCCAGCAGCTGATAGGTTTTAATTTCACACTATCATTCAAGTACCTAGCGCCTAATTCCTCATGAATGATGGTGGACAAGGTACTCTGTGGGACTTTTAGCAGTTTCCGAAAGAATTTATTCTCTTCTGTATTAAGCATCCTAGTATCCGCAAAACCCCATATCTCTCTGCCATACAGTATTTTTGCACAACAAAGTTGTAAAGAATTAAAATCTGCTCCGGGGACCAGCGTCCCAACCTATTTGCAAAATTCCTGATGGCACCTACACTTCTCGCAAAAGTGCGACACTTTTCCATCAACAAGGGTTTAAAATTTAGCTTAGAGTCAATTACCATGCCTAAATATGAAAAAGACTGGGTTTTTTCAATGCAGTGTGGTCCAATCATATACTTAAATTTCTTTGGGGGGACCTTTCCAACCTCCATGATATATGATTTGGCGAGATTCGCCGACAGGTCCAATCCATCCATAAACGATACAAACCCGTCTAGTAATTTTAGCAGGTCCCGTGGGGTTCGAGCTAAAAGCACTGCATCATCTGCATAAAGCAGAACCGGCACCCCTCTAGTTCCTATCCTGGGCGAGTCTACCCCTAATCTCACCAGGGCTTTTTCTAAACCATTGATGTAAAGGGTGAATAGAAAGGGTGCCAGAATGCATCCCTGTCTAACTCCCCTTGTGCATTTAAATTGATCAGTAGTGCTCCGATCATCGTTGTACCTAATCTGCGCTACTGTGTTACAGTGTAAATATCTTAACACATTTACCAAAGCCTGGTCCACTCCCATCCCCTCCATAAGTTCCTAGAGTTTTTTCCTATTTACTCTATCAAATGCTGCTGTCAAGTCCATAAAGGCCAAGTACACGGTCCCCTGGGAAGCGACCGTGTACTTGGCAGGTACAGCAGGTACAGGTTAAGAAGCTGGTCCATTGTTGAACGTCCAGTTCTAAACCCATACTGTGTGTCCGTGATGATTTTATTGTCATCTGCCCAGTCTAGAAGGCGATTTAAAATCGCCCTACCCAGGACTTTCACGGATACATCGATGAGAGAAATGGAACGGTAACAGGATGGGCTATCCCTGTCACCCTTTTTAAAGATTGGCACAATTTTTGCGGAAGACCACGATAGTGGCATACCCGTATCCACCGCTGCATTTAGAACCCTTGTTAGTATAGGTGCCCACAGTGACACTTGGTTGAGAAACAGGTCAGGGGGAACCCCGTCAGGGCCCGTAGCCTTATTTCGAGAGAGGCCCTCTATACCCACTTTAATTTCAGCAAGGGAGGAAATAACTTTTCCTGCCTGAGGTTGATCCTTTGTCTCTTCTGGGCAGCTCTCATCAGAACAGTTGTTATAGAGGCCTTCAAAATGCTTCAACCATGTTTCTGGCAGGATATGATTAACTACCTTGGGTTTTTCCCTATCTTGGAAGTATGGTTCGTTAATAACCTTCCAGAATGCTGTCATGTTTTTAGTCTCTTGTGCTACCCTCAAGTCCTCCCATGCCTGCTGTTGTAGGGCGTGTTTGCGTCTTTTTACTGCTTCTATGTAAAGATCCCGATACTCCGCAACTAACTTTTTATCCCTCGTGTTTATTTTCAATGCAATTTTAAGATCTCTCAAGGCCCTGGTACAGGCATTGTCAAACCAACCATTTACTTTTTGTCCTCTGTCCCTAGACTTCGATCGAAGTAAGCTATCGATCTGCACAGTGACCCTTTCATAGGCCCTGACTAAGTCAGTACCTTCTACTTCCAGACTCAGGCACCTCCAGATGTTCTCCTGTTCATTTTTCATTAAATTTACATAGAAAACCTCTGCATTTGTCTGGGCCCATCTAATTCTTCTCCCTTGGTCGATTACTGTTAGTGCCCCCTTCTCACACCTCTTCTCTCTATGTCTATTCCCACTGGGATCCTGTTCTGCTTTGGTTTTCCCTCCAGATAGAACCCGCTCCACAGAGCCTTTCTAACCCAAACCAGAACGTTACCCCCTCCCTAGGGCCTTTTTACACCTAAATAACCACATATATATGTACCACCTAAGGACAGGGAATTCCTATTATATATATATATCAAGACCTCACAGCCTCGCGATCTCAGCAACCACAGTCTGGCAGGCCTTAGTCAGACCCAGAATCTCCTACCCAGACGGCAGCAACACACACAGTCTCGCGGCCTCAGTCAGACCCAGAATCTCCTACCCAGACGGCAGCAACACACACAGTCTCGCGGCCTCAGTCAGACCCAGAATCTCCTACCCAGACGGCAGCAACACACACAGTCTCGCGGCCTCAGTCAGACCCAGAATCTCCTACCCAGACGGCAGCAACACACATAGTCTCGCGGCCTCAGTCAGACCCAGAATCTCCTACCCAGACGGCAGCAACACACACAGTCTCGCGGCCTCAGTCAGACCCAGAATCTCCTACCCAGCCGGCAGCAACACACACAGTCTCGCGGCCTCAGGCAGACCCAGAATCTCCTACCCAGACGGCAGCAACACACATAGTCTCGCGGCCTCAGTCAGACCCAGAATCTCCTACCCAGACGGCAGCAACACACACAGTCTCGCGGCCTCAGGCAGACCCAGAATCTCCTACCCAGGCGGCAGCAACACACACAGTCTCGCGGCCTCAGTCAGACCCAGAATCTCCTACCCAGACGGCAGCAACACACACAGTCTCGCGGCCTCAGTCAGACCCAGAATCTCCTACCCAGACGGCAGCAACACACATAGTCTTGCGGCCTCAGTCAGACCCAGAATCTCCTACCCAGACGGCAGCAACACACACAGTCTCGCGGCCTCAGTCAGACCCAGAATCTCCTACCCAGACGGCAGCAACACACACAGTCTCGCGGCCTCAGTCAGACCCAGAATCTCCTACCAGACGGCAGCCTTAGCACGAGCTCATCCTATTATTACCGTGGTACACGACAGGGGAATCGGGATTACTATATATCAGATCACACAAAGACTATTAGTTGAGCACAACCTGTTCTTTAGTTCGAGGGGCTCCTTTTCCCTCATCCAGTTACCACTTACCTGACCAGGATTAACCTCTGTTCATGTCGAGTTAACTCTGACTAAAAGAATAGGCTATCCTCCTATACAAAGATACACAACACATGCTAACTCACGACAAGCTAAATACTTTATTTAAATGCCACATGCACATTCACAGAATACATCATATATATAACCTGCAAGGAAAGTAAAAGGTTAAGTTACACACTTCAATAGAAAGGGGTCGACATCACCTTGGTTATATGTAGCCTGTACTCAAAGGTCATCTAGGTTCCCTTCCCGTCTGTGCCTCGGCTTCGCCTGGAAGTCACACCTCTGCAGTCACAGATCTACTCCCTTCTCTTTTCTCCGAGTCACTGGGATCTCTTCCTCATCGGCTACTCTCTCCTCTTTAGATTCTTAGGTTTTCTTCTCCTTCAAATTCATCATCTGTCTCCCCTGAAACAAGTAGTAGCTTTTCTGCTAACGGCCAGGTGCCGCCTACGGACTAGAAGCAAGTGCCAGTGTCTGCCTCAGACTTTCACTAATATAGATGTGCATTCTCTCATGGAAATTTCCAGCTCGAAACCTGCCGCCCACCAAATTCCTGTACCTCCCCGTGCCAAGGACACGTTCCCAGCCGGCCGGCCTGATGTAGTGTCTTCGGCATGAAGGAGAATACAATCCTTCGATAAGGGCCGGCCTGAACCGGTTCTCTCCAAGCGAATAACACCTCCTAACTAAAACACTGCCTATGACCTAGAAACTTCCCAAGCTGCCAGAGCAGGAGGAAAGATGGAGTCTCTCCCGTTTAAGGCCTACCAGGCCTGAATGCAGCACAGCTCCATTAGATACCCTCACTAGAGAACAGATTACCCCTAATACTAACGAATCTATCCCCTAGGATATGTATGCAAACCCTGATCTATGGGGAAGAACACAGGATCATGTTGAAGTGCCTAATAAATAGGCTCTATACACTACTCTAACCCTTAGACTTGAATGGAAAGAGACTGAAGTCACATTAGGCCCCCCTTAACACGAAAAGGCCGGGGAAATCGAGCAGTACAGATCCCCAATGGTGATTACAAGGGGATTATGATAACTGAATATACTAGATTGAATAGTGAATCCCCTTACCGCCTGCTTCATTATATTTGACACAAAGATGAAATCTATAAAGGATTTACACCCTCTGCCTTTGGACATGGGGGGAACCCTACTGTGTGACCCTTCCTGCACCAAATCCATAGTATGTTCCAAGGCATAATTTCCCAGCACCTTATTGATTTCATATCCCTCGGTCGTGTGATCTAGATGGGGACCACTAGTCACTGGGCAACTTGACCAATCACCGTTTACGTATCCTCTGGCATTTGGGCAGAGGTGACAATTAAAATCTCCCACTAATACCATCTGATACAGTTGACCTCCCTGCGCCATTACCAGCTCTAGTCTTGATTCTAGTTCTTTCAGACTGGCTAGTGGAGAAGCCCCGGATCTGGCATTATAGAAATTTACCAGTAATATCCTGAGACCCCTAGTGCAAAACGTTAGTCCCTGTACAACATCCAAATCCCAACCCAGATCTTTCCACCTCCCTCTGAGTTTAAGATCTACATAAATTGCAAGGCCTCCCTTTGCTCTACCCATAGCCCCTTTCCTCGCTGGATCAAAGAACAGCTTATAGCCCTCCAAGGCCAAAGAATCCTTTTCCCACTCCCAGGTCTCCTGCAAACATATTATATCAAAGGTTTTAATATGGCTCAGCCACTCATTATTAGTTAATTTCGATGAGAGACCCGCAATGTTCCAGGATATAATCTTAAAAGTTATCTCCATTGAAGGGGTTAGAGTGTCCTTTAACTGATCACTTATCAGCACTGGCTCAAAAGATTGATACTGTGCCAACTCATGTAGGCAGGGTCTCCCTCTCACTGTGGCCCCTAGCTTTAAATTTGAAAGGTCTTTATGACCTAATGGTGTGATGGCCTCACCTTGGTCTATCCCCTTACACCTATTCCCCGTGTGTCAGTCGAGCTCATTCAGACATTGGGAATCTGCCAGAACGTCAAAGCGATTGCATGACGCAAATGAGAGCCCTGCTTCTTTCCTTCCTTCCAAATCATTACATCTCCTCTCTCCTAGGCTGCCCTTCCTTAAGTCCCAATAAAAAAAGGCCGGTGACAGCAACTGAATGCACTCATTTCCCCCCCCCCCCCCAGTGATTGTCCCTAGATTGTGCCAGAAGATTCTGTACCAACCACGGGTATCTAAAATTCAAAATAACCGTGTCACCAGGGAAACATTTCCTACTAGCACCAATCCACGAGACCCTTCACGCCATCAGCAGGTGCCTATAATCAATAGGCCTATAATCGGTGTTTCTGGTGAGCCAGTGGACTGCCTTATTGATAAGCATATGGGTGGTCTCAGGCCAAGTGTCAGTGGGGGCAGTAACTCCAGTCATGACTATGGTATATGGGTTTGCCGCTGGTAATAGGTCCAATACGGGCAGGTCCCGAGAACTATGCACGCACTCCACGCTATCTTGAGCTGCGGGTTGGATGCTCATTTCACCCCCAACATCCGCCTTGTCTCTCAATCTCACACCCTTTACCGTTAATTGCTTGTCCTGCGCTATTTCTCTCCTAGCTATAATCTCCTGCTCCCTTCTTCCTATATTGTTGCTAACAGTCTTTGTCTTTGCCCTTCGCTGCTCTAAGAGGACATTATCTTTATCATTTGTCCCTGACCTAGAATACCCATCTTGAGGTTCTTTTCCTTCCTGCCCTGCACTCGACCCGGCCAAAGATGCAATAATTGGCCTTTCTGATAATTCACTGCTACTAGGCGTGCTGGGAATCGTTATACTGTTTTTCTGTGCTAATAGTAGCGACACCTCCTCGAGAGTGGTAATTTTTTCCCAGAATGGGGCTAGTTGACAAGAAAATAGAGTGTCCAACCTCAACCAGAATGCAGCAGCTATCCTCTCTCCAATCGCCCTCCCTCCACAGTTAACACAGTGAATAATCCCTTCTTCCTCATTACCTTTGATGCTACTTTCTTTGTGTGGGATGGTTTTGTTAGATTTGCCAATGCCCTTATGGCGCCCCCCGTTTGCGCTTCACTACTGTTGGTGTCTCAGTGGTCAAACTAGTGGTCTTTCCAGTACTACCTTGATCTATGAGAGCCCTTTTAGATCGGGTCACCATCTCTCTAGATTCCTGTGTAATCAGGGCATTGCATCTAATGTTACCTGCTTGCATCTGCCCTACTTCTAAGTCATCAGCCCCACCCGATGATAGTGAGTCCCAAGTATCAAGTGCCCCAGTCTTTCTTTTATCCTTGACCTGGTCAGATAGCCCCACCGATTTGGGCGCAAGCTCCCCAATAAATAATTCCGGTGGATTTGTCTCCTGTTCTGAGGCCTCCGAGACCACCTCCCTATGGTTTGCCCTCTCAGCTGCAAACCATAAACTATTTTCTCCTTCAATTACTCCACTATGCAGTACTTGCGAGGTTCTAATCTTTGGAATAGCCCCCATAGACAGCCTCCTCTGGGCCGTCACCATGTCCAGGGAAAGTCTTTTTTCAACCCCCAATATTTCTTGTTCCAGAGCCGATTCTGCTCGTACAAAGAAAGCATCCAAAGTTCCTTTCAGCTTCCCACCCACTTTTTCGGCCGAGTGCCTGATAATTGTCTTGGAAGCCATTGGTTTTAATGCCCCAACCTTATCCTTTACAAGTGACAACTGTGGTGCCTCATTCGTTTAGCAGTCTATAATAGGTTCAGGAACAATGACGCGCTCACCTTCTTAAAGTTCGTAGCACTTCGTCAACTTAGGGCCCCGGGCAAAGAACCCGGTCGCAGATGTTAATCCCGTAGCCCTGCCCTGCCTCCTCCTATCTACGACGGGATTAGACGGGCCCGCCCTTTGTCAGGATATCGTCCGTGCGCGTACCACGAGGCGGTATGCTCAGTTAATTATATAGGGCTTAGAGGTCACAGGCAAAATCAGGACAGCTGATGTAGCCCCGTGTGCTTCTGGGGCTTGCAGTCCTCTCTGGCAGGTCCCGCAGACTGTTTACGAAGCTTCTCCCGCGGAGCGGGAGGCGCAAGGGGTATTTCGCCGGTCTCGGTCACGGGCAAATTCAGGACAGCTGATGGAGCCCCGTGTGCTTCTGGGGCTTGCAGTCCTCTCTGGCAGGTCCCGCAGACTGTTTACGAAGTGTCTCCCGCGGAGCGGGAGGCGCGAGGGGTATTTCACCGGTCTCGGTCACGGGCAAATTCAGGACAGGTGATGGAGCCCCGTGTGCATCTGGGGCTTGCAGTCCTCTGTGGCAGGTCCCGCAGACTTTTTACGAAGCGTCTCCCGCAGAGCAGGAGGCGCGAGGGGTATTTCACTGGTCTCGGTCACGGGCAAATTAAGGACAGCTGATGGAGCCCCGTGTGCTTCTGGGGCTTGCAGTCCTCTCTGGCAGGTCCCGCAGACTGTTTACGAAGCGTCTCCCGCGGAGCGGGAGGCGCGAGGGGTATTTCACCGGTCTCGGTCACGGGCAAATTCAGGACAGCTGATGGAGCCCCGTGTGCTTCTGGGGCTTGCAGTCCTCTCTGGCAGGTCCCGCAGACTGTTTACGAAGCATCTCCCCTGGTTGTGTATGTATTTGGGCAGGTTGCTCCCCCCAACGGGCCATCAACGGGTGTGTCTCCTGTGCGCAGCTCGGCCTTCTGTGTCCTGATCCTGTGTCAGTCATCTTTGGTGATTGTTCATCCATTTTCTCTGGGTGAGCCATGAGTCACCTGACACTCCTCCCTTTACATACGCCTGTTGCAGTTGTCCTTTCTGACATCCTTGTCTTTGTGTGCTACTTTCAGCCAAGTTTCCAGTACATGCCACCTGCTGCTGCGGCCCTTTCGGCAAGGGTTCACCAAGTTCCTGGATTCTGCAACGCACATGCCTCCAAGATGCTCCTCCCTTCCTCCCTTCCTCCCTCTACCCATTCATTAGGATGTCATCAGCTTGTCTGTGCCACTGTTGCGGCCACGCGGTGCCAAAGGCAGGACCGTCAGCGCATGCAACATGCACATTGCACAACCCTCATGTCCTTGTATGACCCA
Source organism: Triturus cristatus (assembly GCF_964204655.1). Taxonomy (NCBI): domain Eukaryota; kingdom Metazoa; phylum Chordata; class Amphibia; order Caudata; family Salamandridae; genus Triturus; species Triturus cristatus. Next base: position 570,019,801 of record NC_140589.1, on the reverse strand, counting down.
CATCACACAACAGTCTCATGTTGCAGCCACCCTCCAAGCAATGTCCAACTGAAAATCAACCGCCTGCTCTCAGGCATACCCTAAGTGCACACACGACACCTTCGCATGCTGAGTGTGCAACTCCAACTGCCTACACAGCGCTGCCCCGCCTTCCAGGCCCTGTCACATCAACCAGGTCATGTCCCTCCTACTTCCTACTCCACACCGGCTCCGTCCACCAGCACTCCATTGGACTCTGTTACCTCCTCAACACAACAGGCCCACACATCACCTTCATGACAGTGACCTGGATGAAAGCATCCTCCGCACACAACTTCTTCATTGCCATCTCAGACGGATACAAGAGCACCCGCAGGGACGGCACTAACAATCCCGGAGGATGAATTGATATCTATTCCCAAGTACGCACTCAGGGTCACAAATCCGGTTTGGCACAAACCCCCTGCAAACCCTCAGAGTAATACTCATCTACAGATCTCCAGGCCTACATCCACAATTCCGCAAAGCCATCAACACGTCCATCGTCACGCACGCCACAGGATACATGTGGCTGTGGGCCAGGAACTTCTGGCTGGATGAGAACCACACCAGCATCCATCATTGGTCCATCCACATTAGCATCCACGTCTCCGACGGGCAACACACTGCCACACACCCCGCTACCAATCCCCCAAAGATGCTTGATGTAAGTCAACACAGACATGCTGTGTGGGACACTGGAACCAACACCACCACCACACCCTGCAACCTCACACTCTGGATCAGCAACTGATCCAACAATCTAGCCATGTTGACGGACTTTCCTGTGATGCACATCAACAATTAAGCCACCTGGGACAAGGCAGACCTACTGGACTCATACACGTCTAGCAGGACTCTTGTGCACAGCTTGCAACACAAATAACCATCAGTGGCCTTACAACCCTGGAAAATGGCACACCCAGCCATCACCATATCATCAGCAAGGACAATTGGAGATCCTTCAGATGGGGCCAAGGCCAAAAAACCGCACGACATCAAGGAGCTCATCAGCATCATGAGTGCACTGACATCAGCTCTCCATCCAAAAGACACCCCACCCTTGCAAGGCTGAGCCAATCCCTTGCATCTTTCTACCACTGCAAGCTCATGGACATACACGCAAGCCTTGGCACACAGAGGCAGAACGCACTATTATACGAGAGACCAACCACCCTCAGGTTTTGGACTTCCATCATCAGCAGATACAACACCCGGCTAATGTGCAACATCCCCTGGGGATCTCCATCAGGACCCTTCCCACACAACATCTCAACTAGGGGTGGGCGGAATTTGCGGAATTAACCTTCGCAAATTATCGCGAGAATGTTTAAAATTATCGCAAACAAGCAGAAATATCGCGAAGATGCGGAAGTTTTTTTCCGGCATGTTCGCGAGATTTTCTGCATGGTTGCGGGTCGCCAACTTACCCATGTGGTTGCTTGCGGGCGCGGCCATCTTGTTTTGAGTTGTTCTCGCGGTGCATGATCGCGAGAAGAAAGACGTGATCGCGCGACGCATGACGTCACTGCGGGCGCGAACTGTCGCGAGACAGCGCAAATGGCTAAAAACAATACAACATCTCATGGAGAACGCGACCGGATCAAGAAAACTTGTCGGCGAACGCAGGGATTCAGGTAAGGCGATCGCGCGCGCGCGAGAATGTATCATTTTACAGCGCGAGCAAGAAACAAATTATCGCCAAGCTGCGGAAACCGGAATTTTTGACATTTTCGCGCTCTCCGCGGAACGCAAAAATGTCAAATTATCGCAATTTCCGCGAACGGAACGAAATTTTTGCCCAGGCCTAATCTCAACCACATCATTCCCCATCCTTGTAGCCCACGTCCAGCACGTCATGTATGTATCATTGGAGTTAGCCACATTCCATGGTAGATAGAGGCATGCAGTGACCCAGGCTCTTCTTAGACAATGGACGGCAGGAACGCTGGCTCTCAAGGAACCTCAACGTGCTTCTCAACATCTTCCATGTCATGGGACATATCCCGCAAGTTGACTTGATGCTTACTGACTTTATTTTTATTACTTGTCTAGAATATGGGAGACTCGAATATAGTGACTGAATATCGTTCAAGCGACTATTTGATATGTCCATATTCTTAGAAATTCTACAGAATGCCACCTGTGATTTTAGGTGAGAAGTTTTTAAAACAACAAAATCCTTCTTATATCCCTCACTGTACAGTTGAAGAAGATCATAGACAGAAGAGGGAGGGATTCCTGAAGCTCCCGCTTCTGTCCACTTGTCTGCTCAAGTATTCTGCCCCACATTGTGAGCGAGATGGGGCTCAGAAGACTAAGCAGAAGGAACAGTAAAGCCACCAGTATCTGGACTCAGCATTGATAGAGGAAGCCACTCATCCAGCTGGAGCTCATTGATGGATCAGCACTATTCCCTCAGGGTCTCACATATGAGCCTCTGATATCCCCTTTGTTATGAGGCCCAACAATGTGCTCAATTATGTCTGATCATACCTGCCGGCATCAACTTTTGACATCCTACCTTTAGACTTTAGATTTTCTTCTTGGACAACAGCATATGGATACCATGAGAGCACCACATGTGTCATTCCTACTACAATTTCAAAATCTAGCTGTAGGTCTGAGTGTAATTGTAAGGTAGTAGCAAAGACTTGGACAGTAGTAATGGCCTATAGAGTTTCTTGTGTCTCATGGACTGTTGATGTCAGAGCATCGATTTCCGGGCATGATTTTATGGACGTAGTGTTGACTGAGGGTATAGCAGTCATTGTATGACTGTTCCCTTTAGAAGCAGGAACAAAGATAGGCAACAAAATGTCACTTATTGGAAATGTAGCATTAGCTTTTATGACAGAATGTTCTGAGTTGTCACCAGCCACAGGAGAAGACTCTGCCACTTCAGCAGAAGTATCCATAGTAGTTACTTCACTGGAACCTTTATTGCCAGGATTGGTCTTCGGGGGATCATCAGACATGGGACAGTTAGAATGTATTGCAGATAGTTGCTGTATAATGCAGTCCAGGGGATGAGCAATTTCAGTACAGGTTTGCATAGTCTCTAACAGTGACGTAGTCCACCATTGTCTTTTGCTTAGAAGCTACAGGAAAATCAATTTGAGCACAGTTCTCTTTCTTTTACCAACATGGGAGATAAATTGCTTTGAGCCTGCACCTGCACAGCTCCTGTAGCTGACTGAAGATCAGCCATTCCCATAATTTGAATATGACTTTGACCCTCGGTACCAGGATGTGCTTATTCTGAAGCAGTGTCAGAATCTGAGCCAACATTGCCCCCATTCCGAGTACCCAGGGCTTTGCGTGATAACTGTGAGGCATCTCAAGGCGCAGTACATCTCCCGCACAAATAAAGCATTTACAGCTGATGCCGATGAGGTGAACCATATCCTCCAATTATGCAAATAGTCCTGAGACACAGAGGGACCATAATGCCACCCACTGAATACTGCAGGAGAGCTGACCTTGGTGCATTCGGTTTAGAATCAAGGCTAACCACGATCTAGGGAAGCAGCATGATCAATATGTGTGATTGCCATCTTCTCCTTAGGCTGATCCAACGTTAGACCAGGAAACTACCAGGATACTGCCAGAGAGTCCATGGAGCTGAACAATGTCTGGTCAATGTCTCCATCATTCTTTATATGCAATTTAAAATGTTATGTTTAAAGTTGTTGTTATGATATTTTTTCTTTTTTTTCCGTTTTAATATAATTATATTGATTCGGGTTTTTTTTGTCTTTAAATTTTATATTGAATTTTATCATGAAATACAGAGTAACACAGAAATACTAAAATAATGAATTATTGATAATATTAAATACATATGTTGATGGTAAATATGAATCATATTATATATAAATATTAAAATGAATAAATCAGTGAGTGGATATATGGTATAAAGAACATGAATAAGAACTGGATATTATACATATTATAATATACACAATATGAATGAATCTAAATATAAAAGAGAATGACTTTGTACAAGAAAATTAAATTAATTAGATCAGAGCACAAAAAATAAAAAGGGAGGAGAAAATTGATATGAAAAGTGGAAGAAAGAAGAAAAGAAGAGAAAAGAGAAAACTGTAAAGAAGATAATAAGAGAACAGTGAGAGATAATAGAGCCAGAGGAAGGGAGGGAGAAGAAGGTGGATGGGAGTGGGGAAAATAAATTGATGAAGGATAAAGGAAAGGGAAAAAGAAAAGAAATACACAAAATATAAAATAATGAATTAGTTAATTCAAGTGTTTGCATTAGGAGAGAGAGTGGAGTTGGCATCAGTGTTAATTTCAGATTTTAAAAAAGAAGACCAGGTCTGGAGAAATACATCAACTTGATCTTGAAGGTTATAAATTGTGCGCTCATGTAGGGCTGTTTGCATCATTGCCACCAGCCATTCTTCCTGAGAGGGTGGAGAAGGAGACTTCCAATGACGCAAAATACAGATTTTAGCTGTAGCCACTGCAGTGTGTAGAAGACGTATTTGTGATTTAGAAAGTTTTGGAAAGTGTCGAAAATCATGTAGAAGGATTGTGGCAGATGTAAATGGTAAGGATAATGGCATTGTGGAATGTAAAGTCTTGCCAACAAAGGACCAAAAGGACCTTGTTGCTGGGCAATCGCAAATGATCTGAACTATGTCACAGCCAGAGGTCGAACGTCTCCAGCAATTAGTGTGTGAAAGCAATCCAGCCTTATGTAACTTAGTTGGTGACCAGTGCCATTCATGAAGGATTTTAAATATACAAAATTTAAGCCTTGCTTCACGAACGCCTTTATGTAATCCCTCCAGTATCTTGTCCCATTCAGAAGCCGTAAATGAAATAGATAAACAAGATTGCCATTTATTTTGGAGAGCATACGAGAGAGATTGTGAAAATAAAGGAGACATAAAGGTTTTATAAAGCCCAGAGGTCACTCCTCTGAACTTTCCCCACAGATTTAGGTAAGATAGTATTGGGGACACCTGCAACACCCAAGGGGGAGATCCCAAGTGTTTCCTCAGACATTGTTGAAGTTGAGAGTATCTAGAGGAGTGTTGTATAGGAAGATTAAATTCCTCACATAATTGAGAAAATGATTTAAAATTTCCAGAAGTTGATCTGGGGAGTAAATACCAGCTGCTTGCCATAAAGGCCAGGATAAAGTGCGACCATTGATACGGATAGCTGAATTGTTCCAAAGAGGAGCCTTAACATGAATACGCGTGTTTTAGCCCCCTTTGCCAAGATTTGTGCAGGACTGATAAGATCGGATTCTTGGGATCAGAAGAACTAGTGCCACTACCATATAAAAGAGAAAGATCTGAGTTCTTGGATAAAAGATGACGCTCAATGGAAACCCATTGTGGGACATCTTTAGTTCCTGGCAAAAAATAAGAAAATTGGGAGATGTGTAGAGCAAGGGAATAGTGTTCAATGGATGGAAGACCCATACCTCCACATAACTGATGGGCTTTTAATTTTGTTATAGCAAGACGTGGTTTAGCTGAGCCCCATATAAAAGTCTTAATCTTAGAATCTATTAGTCTAAGGGTAGATAAAGGAATCTGGAGGGGAAGCATACCTAAAACATAGATGAAACGAGGAAGGGTGACCATTTTGATAGCTTGTACTCTACCCCAAAGAGATAAACCCAGAGCTTTCCACTTATCAAAATCCCTCTGCATTTGAGAAAGTAAAGGAGCTAAGTTTTCTGCAACCATATCTTCCAAACCTTTGTTGACCAAAATTCCTAGATAGTTAAGATGTGAAGACTGCCAATGAAAAGGGAACCCATGAATCACTGCCCTTGTAGTGCCATTAGAACTGGGTAATGCTTCACTTTTGTCCCAATTTATTTTGTAACCCGAGAAGGAGGAGAAATCATTAATAATTTGATGAAGGGATGGAAGAGGTCGAGGAAGATTAGTAAGAGTAAGAAGAATATCCTCTGCATATAAATAGATTTTAGAATGTCCAATTGGGAGAGGCACACTTATAATATCATCAGATTGACGGATAGCAGCAGCAAGTGGTTCCATAGCTAAAAGAAAAAGAAGGGGGAAAACGGGCAACCCTGACGTGTTCCCCTCCGTATTGGAAATGCATTGGACAAAAAACCACCGCAATTAACCTGAGCTGAGGGATTGTCATATAATAATTGCACTTTATTGATGAATTGATCACCCAAACCAAATCTATGCATAATGGTAAAAAGGTATTCCCACTCAATGCGGTCAAACGCTTTTTCTGCATCAAGCGAAAGGGCCAAGGTATCTTCTGAAAGATGTTTAGCAGACCACAAGGTGTGGGCCAGGGTGCAGAGATGGTCCCGAGAAGAATGCCCTGGTACAAAGACTAATTGAGTGAAATGTATTAAAGAAGGCAGTACTAGATGCTAGCCAAGATTTTAATATCACAATTTAATAACGAAATGGGACGATAGCTACCGCACAAAAGAGGTTCTTTGCCAGGTTTAGGTAGTACAGCTATAACTGCTTTATTAGAGAGAGGGCCCAATGATGATTCTTTATCACCCGCAAGAAATGCAGCAAGTAACGTATCAATTATACTATGACCTGCCCATCTATAAAATTCAGCAGGGAAGCCATCTTCCCCAGGAGCTTTATGATAAGGCAGAGCAGTAATGGCTTTAAAGATCTTATCTCTTGTGATTTCACCATCAAGCAAAGCTCTACCATCATTAGAGCGGAAGACTCACCTTCTCTAAAAAAGAGGACATCTTACCTAGGTCTATTTGACTACCTGGAATATATAAGGATTGATAAAAGGAGGCAAATTCATTAACTATCTCTTTGGGCCTTGTAAGTATGTCACCTTGAGTCGATCGAATAGCTAGAATTGCCATTGCTGCTTCCCTTTAACGTAATTGTGTAGCTAACAACCTCCCGGCCTTCTCCCCTTGCTCGTAATGTCTTCCTTTCATCCTTTATAAAGCAAATTCAGCTTTGGATGTAAAGAGACTATTAAGAGACTATTAAGAGAAATACGTGCTTGCTCCAATAACTTGCGATTATGTAAGGTAGGATCCGACGTATATAAACGGGAATGGAGTTGAGTATCTCGTTCTAATTCTGTCTGCGTTACAAAATTATTCTTATTGGCAAGTGCTGCATCGCGCATTAGTTGCCCTCTTATAGTGGCTTTAGCCGCCGCCCAAACAGTTCTGCTGGAGGTGACAGAACCCTGGTTAATAGAGAGATAGTCCTGTAGATGGGATTGTAACTGAAGTTTACCCTTGGGCGTCCTGTGTCTTTGAATGCTCATATGCCATGGTTTACGCCCTGGCCGGGATAGACCTAAATCTAAAGATAAAAGGACAGGAGAATGATCAGACAAGACTGCTTCTAGGATACGTGATTCCGTGCGATATCTTAAAATATAGTCTAAGCGGGAAAATGTACCATGTGAGGATGAGAAGAACGTATATTCTTTATCTTGTGGATGACAAAGACGCCAATGATCAACCAAACCGTTATCCGAAAATATGTCATTTAATACCGCTCTATCCGCTGCATTGGCCTTATCAAACGAACCAGTTTTATCTAAAATAGGATCTTGTACCAAATTCCAATCCCCACCAATGAGGTATTGCGAGGCATCAATTTCTGTGAGGAGGCGATTCAATTGAAGGAAAAAAGACTTTTTAGTGCCAATCGGAGCATGAATAGACCCAAGACAGATGTAAGAATTCTCGATGCTTAATTTGGCAAATACATATCGACCATCAGGATCCGACCAAGTCTTGAAGATCGTGACTGGAAGTGATCTGCGGATAAGAATTGCAACTCCACATTTGCGGACAGGATTAGTATGTGTGGGGTCATTTTTGTGAATGCTGCTGTGAATAACCTTCACCACCCAATCTCTGCAAAGTTGGTCAGATTCAATCTCATCGAGGCGCGTTTCTTGTAATAAAGCTATGTCTACATGTTTTGACTGTAAATAAGAAAGTACCTTCTTCCGTTTAATGTAATGAGTGAGGCCATGGACATTCCAATTAATGGTAAATAAAGGATGAATATTAGCCATGATGGGATACAATCAAAAGGGATTGGGAATCAATGTATTAGTCAAAAAAGGGAAAAATAAGAGGTAGGAATAGGGCTGTATGGGAAGGGAGAGTACTCTGGTTGATAAGAAATAGAAAAGTGTAAGAAAATAAGAGTTTTACAGGTTAAGAAAGTTTAGTATATGAAAAGAAAAAGAGAAGAAAAGAAAAAGACTTATGGAGGACAAACGTGATAAAGAAGCAAATAAAGAATATAATAAAGTATTGTATAGAACAATAGAGAAAGATATAAGAAAATTTAAAAGAAGGTTCTTATTGATATATATTAGAGAGATCAAAATGTTCCATGTAATCAGTATATTTCTGGCTGTTAAAATATAAAAGAGAATCAAAAAAATTGATATAGATTCGTTACCTACAACTTTTAACTTTTAACCGCGGGTCTGGGCTCACTGGAGCACCACTACGAGTACAGACACCTCAAGGAGGGTGGACAATTAAAATGAATATCAGCCAGGACAATAAATTAGAAAAGCTGTAAAGAGAGTGAAAACTCCTGTGACCCAAATACATATAATAGTATGCGTTAGGAGGATAAGTACATTTCATTAAGAAACATAGATAAGCATTAAACGGGTCTAAAAGCAATAAATGAATGAGAATGAATACCAGAAGGTAAAGTAAACTATTAAAATTATCATTCCTAAACACAATTCTCATAATATTTACATAATAAACGTCATTTGATAACTTAAATTCATAAATAACTATAAGAAAAAACGTTGGTATTATTTAAGAAAGAATGTCAGCATTGTAAAGATGGATAAAGAGCCTGTTCTTAAAAAGTGAGATAGTAATACATTAAAAGCACATCTCATAGGGTATAACATATGACCAAAGTGAAATAAAATAATAAATAATGTTTAGAATAAAATTCTTTTGATAAAGGGATTGAAATAAGATACATATTAAAATACTTAGTAAGTATATCCATAAGGAAAAACACTCAGTAATATATTATAATCATCTATAATAAATATAAGTAGAACTTATTCATCTTTCTAGCTGAAGAGTAAGATGTAAGTAAACACAAGGAGTAAGCATTAACTGAACTTAAAGAGTCAGGTAAGTTGATAAAACGATATTAACTAAGACCGTAACTATGAGGATAATAAATAGGGACTCAACTCATTCTCCATCTGGAGCAGATTTTAAGGGAGATCTGGACTTATCTCTACGTTGATCTTGTGTGGTAATAATTACAGACTGCAAGGCGGACGCTTGATCCTCGTGTGTACGAAAAGGTTGCTCTGTTTCGCTACCTCGAGACCGTACATCCCCAAGGTTGCGACGCCTTTTATCTGTCGACTGTTGAGGTTGTGTAGAACTTTGACCAGACTGCTCATGAGAAATATGTTGTACATCCATATCCTGAACTGTTAAACTGTCTAGAAACTGCTGTAAGTCTTCAGGGTTGTAAAAGCCTTGTGATTCACCATTTTTAGTAAGGCGGAAGTGAGCTGGGTCAAACAGACCATACTTGATATCCAACTTCTGCAGTTGTGGTCGCATAGCTAAGAATAGTTTCCTTCTTTCGTTGGTTTCTCTTGAGAAGTCAGCTGCCATATGCGTGCAAGCTGATATTAGTATCTATCTGACATGGTCATATCTCAGAAAACAAGCAATTAGAGGCCGTGGTCGAGAATCCAGGTTTGGTCGTGGAGGACCAATACGATGAGCACGTTGGATTTCCAATGGTGGGTCAAAAGTAGTACCAAGTAATTTGGGAAGAATTTTACATAGAAATAACCGAGCATTTTGGCCTTCAATTTTCTCCGGAAATCCAAAGAAGCGAACATTGTCTCTTCTATTGCGATCTTCCAAGTCAACAAGCTTACTGCGAAGAAGTAGAAAATCCTGGTCCCTGTTTTGTACTGAGTCAAGCCTGTTTTCCACTACAGTTAATCGCCGATCCAGCCCATCAGTTTTTTGATGAAATTGTGCAATATCCACTCTAATGGATTTGGTTTCTGTCGAGAGGATGGAAATGTTATCTATTTCTGTCAGACGGCAACTAATAGTTGAAATTTCCTGCAAAATACGATTCATAGTTGCTGCTGACTCAGCGGTTGAGTTGACCAAAGATGAAGTAGGTGGTGATGGGGGGGAACCTTTAGTAGGCATAGTGCGCAGTTGCTTATGTGTGTCTACAGGAGGAGACAATTTAGACATCTGTAAAATATGTCCGCAGAGTGTTGAAAAAACCAGACACAAATGAAGCGATTAACAATCAGATGCAAACAATTGGAGCACGTAGGGGTTAATATGAGGGTGAAAGAGTAAACTTATCACACTTAATCCTGTAGGCTCACGTAAATAAATATTTTAGTCTCTTACCGATAATAATGACAAAAATATTCGGTCACAAATGACAATGTATGGCATCCTATGACATAAAATATTTAGTGTTTGTCACTGAAAAACAACATCAGCATAAGAAACTAGTAAGATACAAATTATAAGAAAAAAAGAGCTCAATCTTCTACTGCATTGTGTATAAAGTCATTAGACCTTCATACCATGCAATATAAAGCTGACAGTGTGTTCACATCATTGAGCGAAAAAACACATAATATGCCATAGAAATTCCTCATAAATAATACTTCATAGGCAGAAAGATATTTCCACTGGACAGTGAGGTGGTATTAAGTGAAGATATTGTGCATTACCAACATGAAAGGGCGCTTAGAAATGAAGAGTAACAGTCTATCTGAAAGCATGTTGGAAATGAATGTCACAGGAGAGAAAAAAGGATTAGTTGACCTGTGAACTCCATTCTTGAATTTTACTCTCTGCAGGTGTTGGCAGATGAAGGTTGGAGCATATAAAAAAAAGAAAAAACAGTGAAGAACTTTAACATTTCACACATTAATGGAAGCACAAAAGGTTGCGTGTGAAGTTTAAATAGAACAGCTGAGTTCCGATACTTCAGAAGTATTTGGTGAAAGAATAATTGTTCCAGTCAGAGATAACCTTGAAAAGGGTCATGTCATTGCAGGAATTAATCACAGAAGCAGAAGGCAAAGATACTTCTTACCGGCTGAGAAATATTGAAGCACTGAACGAAGAGAGCCTTTTTCCACTTTGCCTGATAATAAAACCCTCTCAGGAATGCAGCCAGAGGGGCTCTCCGGTTACGCAAGAGCCGAGGCTTCTGAGGCCTAGGACGTGCTTGCCGGAGCTGAAAGTATTTCAGTCAGAATTAACACTAAAAAGGGTTGTTCGACTCTGAAATTTAGCCACAAGTAAAAGCGATGCTGTAGGAAGGCATAGCTGTTACAGGGGTGATCCTAGCTGAGGTGTAAAGTGCGCCATCTCCGTCAAGGATCCTTCTCACAGTGGAGCCTCACATTCAGGTGGCCATCTTCCTTCGTGGCCAGACCACGCCCCATATTGATTCGTTTTTAAACTCATTTCAGTAATTAATAAGGAATAGTTCATCTAACCCCCCCCAATCAATAACATTTACCAATGTATTTACTTTTGGAGAGAGAATAATAAAGTGCACTCCCCAAATTCCAACATCTTCCCAATGTAGTTAAGTTTGCAGTGGTAATAATAAATTGTACACGTCTGCCCCTGTCAAAGTCCAACACATTACCCAAAGTGGTTAAGTTTGGAGTGAGAATAGTAAGTCTGATTCCAACAACCCACCCCCCAAAAATGCTCACCACTTTCCCCAAACTAGAAACATTTGAAGTGGGGATAGTAAATACGAACCTGATAAAGTACAGCACTTTCTCCAATGTGGTTTAATTTGGAGTTCTAATAGTAAATTGTGCCCTCCCCTCCCAAAGCCCAACACTATCTCCAGTGTGGTTCATTTTGGAGTGAAGCTTGTAAATCAGAATCCCCAAAGTCCAAAACTTTCCTTAATGCATTTAATTTTGGAGTGGGAATGGAACAGTAAATCTAAACCCCTTAAAGTCTCAGGGCCCGATTCACAGAATTAACTTAAGACAAAATCCTAAACTTAGTACCATTTTGGTATTCACAGAATGCACTTACTACTTCTGGTATTCACAGAATGAACTTACTACTTTTGCGATTCACAGAATAAACTTACTACTTTTGGTATTCACAGAATGGATTTCCGACTACTAACTTTACGTCCGCACTCGGGCCGGAATTTCCGGCCCGGAGGCGGAGCTTCCGGCCCGGAGGTGGGGATTCCAGCCAGTGGCGGAGATTTAGCCATGGCCAAAATCTCCACCTCCGGCCCGGAAGCCCCGCCTCTGGGCCGGAAGCTCCGCCTCCGGGCTGGAAGCTCCGCCTCCGGGACGGAAATTCCGGCCCGAGTGCGGACGTAAAGTTAGTAGTCATAAATCCATTCTGTGAATACCAAAAGTAGTAAGTTTATTGTGTGAATCGCAAAAGTAGTAAGTTCATTCTACGAATACCAGAAGTAGTAAGTGCATTCTGTGAATACCAAAATGGTACTAAGTTTAGGATTTTGTCTTAAGTTTGTTCTGTGAATCGGGCCCTCACAATTTCCTTGTGTGGCTAGGTTTGGAGTAAAAATAGTAAATCTGAACACCAAAATAGAACACTTTCCCGTTGTGGTTACGTTTGGAGTGGGAATAGTTAATCTGAATCTCCCATTGGCCTAAAGTCCAATACTTTCCCCAATGTTGTTAAGGTTGGAATCGGAATAGTAAATCTGCCCTCCCCCATTGTACAACAGTTTACCCAGTGTGGCTATGTTCGGATTTGGAAGAGTAAATCTGAACCCCACAGAATCCATCACTTTCCCTAATGTGATTGAATCTTTTTATTCAGATATGATTTAAATAAACATGGTTAGAAATAACGCTATACATGTTATTCATGTACTCAGTGTTCACTCTATGCTTGTCTAAATGATAGAAAACAACATTCAATTAGAGCAGTCAAGAGCACTATAAAGTAGAAGAGAAAGAGCCAAACTTAATATGATGCATCTATTTTCATGTTTACTATGTTGCTGGTCACTGTAAGAGGGGGATGTCTATAGTGAGATCCCCAGCCTAGACATTGGCTAAAATACCATCCAAGTTACTGTAGTTAATCAATGGTTCAGAAATTCTGGTGGCCACCCAGGGTCACATAATACACATGAATAGAGATGTAACCCTTGATATTATGTGTTACTTGTAAAAAAAGAATGCCATATTTCAAACAATTTTGCCTTTGCAAGCTGGCCGATTCGCAGAACCAGCCTATTTTCGGATTCGGTAACTTGTTACTGAATCGCAAAATGGATTAGCTATTTGGTATTTGGAAGGGGCGTGTTTACAGCATCCCTTCTAAATAGCCAATCACAGCGGTATGTATGAATGTTTTGTGAATGTGGTCGCAAGACATTTGCAATTTACCACCAAGTTCAAGTTGGTGATAACCCATTCGCAAATGGGAAGGGGTCCCCTAGGCATGCCTTCCCCTTTAGGAATGGTGGTGAAAATGTTTTTTAAGAGCAGGCAGTGATCCCATGGACCACTGCCTGCTCTTAAAAAATGAAAAGAAAATTTGTATTTTAGTTTTTTAAATGCAACCCACTTTTCTTTAAAGAAAAAAAGCTGCATTTAAAAACAAATGTTTGCTTTATTTACAAGCAATCACATACATAGTGGTCTGCTGACCCTAGCAGGCCACCACCCCGGAGGTTTTAGCGGTTCCTAGTGTGTCGCAAATTGTGACCCACTCATTAATATTAATGAGGAAGGTCAATTTGCAAGCCCCTACGAATCAATAAATGAAACCCTTGGAATAGTGATTACCTAATTGCGTTTCAATTAAAATAGCAAATAGGTAATCAATGTTCCAATTCTTGATACATGTGGCCCTCAGTCTGTAGATTGTTTTTTCAATGGATACCAGAATCTCCAAAGCTTCAGACAAATTATTTCATATCTAAAACCCCAACTGTATCATGCAGTCGAGTTAATTCAAATGAGGGTTTTATAGTAACTTCAAAGCAATTTCTTCCCGATTTCCTCCCAGTATACTGTGATGCTTTGGCAAGATCATAACATATGGGCGAGATCACCTCTCAGTGCCCACAATGCCAACTGGCCACAGATGGAACCTTTATTGCTCCGTGGATTTTAGCTGGAGCCCAATGCCATTTGCATAGAATGTGAAGTGGTTGAATTTCAGCTTAGCTTTTTGTAAGCGTTTTCTATGTGTGGAAACTAATTGGGATTGATCCACATTTGTATAGTCTTTTGTAGGATGTGCATTGACTGTAGTAGTTGACTTCTTGTAGGTTTTGAATATAGTTGTACTTTTAAGTGTACCCCATTTTTGCAGATATTCCTGTATAGTGGATATACGCATAACATTGGTTAATTTATTCAATCTTGCATCCAGGGAACTTTTCAGTTGCAGGTATCTCCATGTTAATTGTCTAAATTCTTCCTTCTGAATGGGGAAACTTTTTGTTTCTCCTTCATTCACTATGTGCTGTAACTCTCTGACTAGCTAGATGCCCATGCTTTCCACAAAAAGGTAGCATCCTCAATGTGTATGGGACCCCTGGATGTAAGAAACCATTTTGTTTGAAGGAGAGATAATCCAGATTTGGATTGAGCATTGCAACATTGGATTTTAAAGGTCTCTAGTTCCCTCATATCGCTGATAAAAAACATGTTTGCCTGACACATCATTTTGGATGAAATCACTCGATAACAACCCAGTTAGACGTCTCTGACATGCAATAAAAATGATGGGTTAATTGCAACAGTTCATAAACCATATAATAATGTTCCAGCTTAAGGAGAATGCAGCCCTCCAGAGGTGGTGTCTGCATAGAACTTAGACATTTTCACTCTGAGACGGTCTACACATAGATGTATGTTTTGACCTTATCATTGATAGATTGTTGTAACGTGCCTAGAATAAGCTGTGGTATCATGCAGAATACATAATTAAATGTGGGGACAACTCTCATTTAATAGTTTGTATTCTACCCCAGAGTGAGAGCTGGTGTTGCTTTGACTTCATGATGTTGCACTGCATTTGGTCCATCAGGGTTGATAGATTATCTCCTATCATGAGTGTTTTAATGCTACTAATCAAGATGCCTACTTTATCATACAGATTGGCATCCATTTAAAGAGAAATCCTCTCAGGGAACCTGCTGTTGTGGTTCTAATAATAGGGAATGCCACACATTTTTATAACAGGTGAAAGCAAAGAACTTTATAATGACCGACACAAGAGCTTGTAAAGGTGTATCATGTGGTGTTAAAGTTAAGCGAATGTTGACTGCATGGAACATACTTTTCAGTACTCTAGCTCCTTTTGTGATCCCGGTGATATTAGAGTTATTCCTGATGGCTACTGCCATTGGTTCCAGGGCAAGCACTAATAACAACAGGGAAAGTGGACATCCTTGTTGGGTTCCTCTGCCTATTTTTATTTTATCAGAGATTAATCTTTTGCCATTGATGTGTGCCATTGGAGCATTATTTTAAGGAACTAATGCCCAAATCCTATTCTCGTTTACACTGAGGGGGAGGGTCACAGTTTCTTCCTGACTACCACTAGCTTGTCAAAGTAAATGGAGTCAGGTGTGGATATGGACTCTGGTAGACCTTCTCCGTATGTATCCTCACATCATCTATGGTTAACAACCATTTTCCAAGACTTGTTTTTGGGAATTGCAACCTATAAGTCTAATGAAATTGATATTGGTGCATGATCGGAGTAGCCCATTGCTTGAATATCACATGCAGCATCTATGGGAAACTGTCTCATATTGCCTGACGTTCCCGAAGAAGAAATCAATTCTTATTTCCATTTTATTCTGGCAAAGAAATAAGTGCAATATCTTCTGATGGGATTATGCAAGCACCAGTGATGTCTCAGGCCATAATCATCTATCAGGTATTTAAGCATATTTATGTCTGAATTTTTGCTGAGATCTGATTTACCTGAGCAATCTAGTATGGGATCCACAGTAACATTCTAGTCACCTCCAATTGGCAGTAGTACTCAACCAATTTCTGTTACTGTCCTGTTTATTTTAGATTAAAAGTCTCCCTTTTCAATGTTTGGGACATAAATGGGGCCTACAACTGGATTGTGATCCTGGATAGTTGTCTTCTCAAAAGCATACTGGCCTTCCTTGTCAATCCATGCTTTTAGTATCCTAATTTGAGTATAGCTGCTCCTTGATTTCTGTAGGATATTTGTTTCTGGCCTTTGCCTTGTTTAGACTTTTTAGTGCCTGCAGAGAAGATGACCTTGCCCACCTAATCTCAGTTGAGTTTATCTTGCATAAGATGCATTTCTTGTGAATCAATCGATAAGGATTTATAAAGCATTGCTAATCATCCGATAGTATATCCAGGTGCTTGCAGGTTCCGGAGGCTTATTCAAACAGCCAAGTCTTGAGGGTCATTTGGAATTCTGGAAGTGAGGTGATGGTCCATCGGTGCGTGTGGATGCTGTTCCAGGTCTTTGCTGTGATGTGGTTGAAAGAGCATCGTCTACTTCATCTTTGGTAGATGTGAGGTGTATGGCCAAGTGGAAGGGAGGTGGAGTGCATTCTTCTTGATGGTTGGTAAAAGTTCAGGTGGTGGTAAATATAGGGAGGTCCTTGGTTGTGTAGATTCTTGTTTGCGTGGGTCAGCAACTTGAATTGACATCTCCTCTGTACAGGGAGCCAGTGGAGTTTCCTGAGGTGGGATGTGATGTGGGTTTGTCAAAAAAGGCCAAGGATGAGATTAGCTGCAGCATTCTGTATGGTCTGAAGTCTCTGCAGAAGATGTGTGGCGATTCTTATGTAGAGGGCATTGCTATATTCCAGTCGGCTAGTGATGAGGGCTTGTGTCGTGGTGCGTCTTGTGTGCAGGAGTAGCTCCTTGAAGATCCAAGCAGGAGGAGGAGACGCCGTTGATCTGTGATTTCATGGTGGGTTTGTTGTCAATGATGATTCCTAGGTTTCCGGTGTGGTCGGAGGGAGTGGTTGCAGGTACTGGGTCTGATGGCTGCCAGAATTCATCCAATGTGTTGCGGCTGCTGCCAAAGATCAGTACTTCTGTCTTGTCTGTGTTCAGCTGCAGGCAGTTGTTTTTTATCCAGTTGGCGACATTTGTCATGCATCTGTGGAAGTTGGTTCTGGTGGTGGTGGAGTTGTTGGTGAGTGAGAGGATGAATTGGGTGTCATCTGCATAATAATAATAATAATAATAATAATAATAATAATAATAATAATAATAATAATAATAATAATAATAATCATAGAGCAAATTATAAAGTGCATGGCTGCTTCAGTAGAAGCGTCCCAGCGCTAACCAAGTCAAAGCTGCCAGAGTGAACATGTCTAACAGAGGGAGGCAGAACTACCTCAAGAAACAAGTTTTAAGATTTTTGTGAAAGGAGAGCTCTGTCTTAGGCTGTTGAAGATCCAAAGGGAGGTAGTTTCGTAGCTTGGAGGCAAGAACCCTGAAGGAACCTCCTCCATAGGAAATTATGTTGAGACAATGGGATCTGGCGATGTTGGCCAGTGGGGTCATGTATGCATTGAAGAATGTGGGGCTGAGGGATTAGCCCTGAGGGGCACCACAGATGATCTCCTTAGCTTCAAAGGTGAAATGTGGGAGGTGGATTCTCTGGGTTCTTCTGGTGAGGAAGGAGGTGATCCATATGAGCGCTTCTCCTTGGATGCCAATGTGGTGGAGTCTTTAGATCAATGGGATGCAGTGTTGCTGGATGCTGAGAGGTCGAGGAGGATCAAAGCTGCTGTTTCTCCTCAATCTAGGAGGGTTCAGATGTTGCTGTTGGCTCTGATCAGGATGGTTTCAGTGCTGTAATTTCTATGAAAGCCAGATTGGGAGGCGTGGAGTAGCTGGTCTGCTCCAGGTGTGTCATGAGTTGATTGTTGATGATCTCTTCCAGTATCTTCACTGTGAATGGAATAAGGAGATTGGCTGGTAGTTTTTGAGTTTGCTGTAGTCAGCGGAGGATTTTTTGAGCAGTGGTCTGACTTTGTCATGTTTCCAGGCATCGGGAAATATTGCAGTGGTGATAGAGGTGTTGAGTAGGGTTGTGAGTTCCTGGCTGATCCTATGGTCTCTGCGGATGTTGTGCGGGCATGGGTCTGTTGGAAATCCCGAGCGGATGGTGAAGGTGGTGTCCTGGGTAGAGAGGATATTCCAGGTGGGCAGTGTGTGGTTTATGCCAGTTACGATGGTGGTGTATCTGTCAAGGAAGTTCATAGGTGTGGGTTGGGGTTTGAAGTTTTTGCATATGGATGCGATCTTGTCATGGAAGAAGTGGGTGAAGTTGTCTAACAGCTTCTGTGAGGGTGTTATGTTGTTTTCGCAACCTGGTTGGACAATCCTAATAGATGTTGAAAAGTTCTTTGGTGTTGGTGCTGGTCTGATGTGTGCGGCAAGGGATCTCTTCTTTGTTGCCTTCAGCAGGCAGTGGTAGAAATTGAGGGAGGTTTTGATGGCGGCACTGTCAAAGGTGCCCTTGCTGATGTGCCATCTCCTCTCAAACAGAGTTCTTGGGTGTACCAGCTGGCCTTTTTGGAGAATTTTCTCTGGATGTTGCTCTTGATGGAGACGATGCTGTCTGCGCAATTAGTGATCCAGGCATTGAAGTTTTTCACTCCTGTAGCACAGTAATGTTAAGTTTTTCATTCACTAAATATGTAAGTACCTTTTTACTCATTACAAAGGTGGATAAGCCATTTAAATTGAAAATGCAGATAGGTTGTAGCATTATTGTTGCTCTAGCCGAATACAATTTTGTTAAGTGTGCACTATGTTATCAAATAGGATGTACGGGGTGGATATCTCAGTACTGAGAAGTCTCTAGCCTGCTCAGAACTGAGATATCCCTCCAAAAGTCTTTAAAGGAGTGGAAGAATTAGCTGTATTTGGTAGAGCAATCTTCCTGGTGTTATTTATTAAAGCAGTGTATTTTAGTCCGGCGGGCTGCACTTCTATAACCTCCGCCCTTTGCTGCCAGTAAAGTAGCCTGTTTCCATGAGAATATGCCATCATTAGTGATATCCAGTTTGGTCCATTATAAGGATCATAGATAGGAATAAATAAATAGGTTGACTCAGATACTATCAGGCCTTCAGGAGGATCTGGATTGATGATTCAGTATTATGCTTTCATGCTCACCTAATCTATTTCGTTAGGAATCTCTGATGCAATTATGCAGCTGGTTTTGGTACCCTGTAATAGAGATAGAAGGGTCGATGGGCTCTGTAAAAAAGGTTTCAAGATTGTTTTGAGCAGCTGCTTTAGTATCCTTCTCATTGTCATCTAGCGATTATAGCAATTGTTCTAGGTCACCCAGATCTTGGATTTCCCTTGTTTTTCCTTTGCATATTACAATAATTGCTTCCAGTTCTAAGAGACCGTAAAGTGCATTAACTTTCTTCAGCTGTGGATGCTTGGCCCACAAATTCTTATGCATCAAATTGTTTTTCATAGGAGTAGTCAGCCAAAAATGGTATGACAGTGTCTTCATCATAATGAGGTCCAAGGTGTGAAAAATGTGCCTAATATTTTGGTGTTTGAAGAGCCAGACAATTACAGTTTGAGCCTTTTTTCGTAGATGGGCAGAAATTTTGTTTGAGATTGTGTGCCCTCTGAAAATCCAGCTGAGGGTGAAACTCTAGGCCCAGTAGTGCCCACAGTAAATTGATCAGATACTTGATCATGTCCTCCTTCTTTTCCAGCTCCAGTAGGCCAAAGATGTGCAAATTGTGTCTCCTACTTCTTTCTTCAAGGCCAATGATCTTCTTTTGGGTCCATATGTCATTTTTCTGGTCTAGCATTTCAAATATTCTCCTTTCTAACTCATCAAAAGGTTTGTCTGTGTTTTTCATTTGTGCCTTGAACCCAGAGAGCTTGTCATTCATCTATTTCAAGTTTCTGTTAGTGGACCCTGTAGCTGACTCCAATCTTTCCAGTAACAGTTTAATGACTCTCAATTCAGCCGGCAAGGACTTTAGTGTTACTGCCTCCGCACTTACGTTATAGTTCTGTTTTGCTATTTTTTGTTGCCACTGTTAACTACCTTCAAACAAGGGAGCTGGCTTGAAGTTTTGTTTTTGGTCATATGGCGTCAGGAGGTTGCGTAAGATTGTGATTTCTTGAATATACCTTAAATTATATTTGTCTCTGTCCTGACTGCATGCTTAGAAAAGGCAACATGCGGGCAGCCACTGCACCCCTTCTAGTTCATTGAGATGCTTTAATTTTGATAGAGATGGACACTTGCAAGTCTATTTCTTAGTTAATACTTTCTATGAATGCTCCTCCATGCCCCGTGGCTCCATATGCTCGCTTGAGTGCCATTGTGGACATTACTAGGCCACTCGCAACAGTCTGTGTTGCCTGCGCTGCTTTCGCCACGCTACAGGAGTAGCCCCACTCACCCATCCTGTGTTCTAGGAGCCGCTGGGACGCCGGAACAGATCGTGTGGCAGCAGAGGAGGGTGAGGCGCAGGCCCCGGGACTGCGAGGACCAGCATTCAACAGCTCCAGCTGGTCCTCTTCCCGCGAGAGCCGCGCCCCCTCACAGCGCCACGCCCCCAGCCAAAGCCCTTCATCTACTCGCGGCACCCGCTTCGCGGGTGCCACTCGCAACAGTCTGTGTTGCCTGCGCTGCTTTCGCCACGCTACAGGAGTAGCCCCACTCACCCATCCTGTGTTCTAGGAGCCGCTGGGACGCCGGAACAGATCGTGTGGCAGCAGAGGAGGGTGAGGCGCAGGCCCCGGGACTGCGAGGACCAGCATTCAACAGCTCCAGCTGGTCCTCTTCCCGCGAGAGCTGCGCCCCCTCACAGCGCCACGCCCCCAGCCAAAGCCCTTCATCTACTCGCGGCACCCGCTTCGCGGGTGCCACTCGCAACAGTCTGTGTTGCCTGCGCTGCTTTCGCCACGCTACAGGAGTAGCCCCACTCACCCATCCTGTGTTCTAGGAGCCGCTGGGACGCCGGAACAGATCGTGTGGCAGCAGAGGAGGGTGAGGCGCAGGCCCCGGGACTGCGAGGACCAGCATTCAACAGCTCCAGCTGGTCCTCTTCCCGCGAGAGCCGCGCCCCCTCACAGCGCCACGCCCCCAGCCAAAGCCCTTCATCTACTCGCGGCACCCGCTTCGCGGGTGCCACTCGCAACAGTCTGTGTTGCCTGCGCTGCTTTCGCCACGCTACAGGAGTAGCCCCACTCACCCATCCTGTGTTCTAGGAGCCGCTGGGACGCCGGAACAGATCGTGTGGCAGCAGAGGAGGGTGAGGCGCAGGCCCCGGGACTGCGAGGACCAGCATTCAACAGCTCCAGCTGGTCCTCTTCCCGCGAGAGCCGCGCCCCCTCACAGCGCCACGCCCCCACAATCCACCACACTCTAAAGAGCGCTCTCCGGACCACGCAACGCGGGACGCGCGCGGGACGCAGCCCGGGGCGAAGACCGGGCAAAGAGCGGGCCGTTTGAGGCCGTTCGAGAACGTGAGAGCCCGGTCCGGCCCATCCTCCAAAGCTTTTTATCGAGGACATCCAATTGCAGGTATTTACCACTTTCGTGACTTGCTTCTGCTATTTCTATAGCTGTCCCATAAAATACCTCCTGTACCCATCCCGTCGAAAATGAATACGAGATCCAGCAAGTACAAAAAATCAAAAAAAAACGGGATAGGAGAGAAACTGCTAGGCCCAATGGATGACTTTCTCGCAAAAGCAAACACATTCATAGACCAAAGCTTAAGTCTAATTGAGGGGAGGGTCTCAACAGAACTTGCAATAGCACATCGATCCTCAATGGGTCTATTAGCAACCGCAAGATCTCCGGTCATACAGCCCCCGATACCTCAAAGGGATACAGCTGCAAACAGACCTAGCCTCCCAAACACCGTAGACCTTTCAGCTTCCCAACTCAGTATATTCCCTACAGATAGCGACCTAGAAAAAACCCCAAACATTTTTCTTGATCCAACCCCCGAAGAAGTAAGGCAAAAGAGAGGGAGGAGGGAGGGGGCCATAAAGAAAAGAAACGTTAGGAAAAATTTAAATCAAACTGAAAAAATCAAATCAACTGACCATACAACTCTGGTCGGAGATACAGACTTACTCGAATTGCCCCACGACTCTGTCCCCCTAAATAACAACGTGATAGAAATTCATCAGCCACCACATGCCCTCCAAGACATTTCTACGCCAGATTCCCCAAGCCCACATCATCTAGGCAAAGAAAGAGACCTATCAAGACTAACCAAAGAAATAGCTTCCCTCTTAAATTCTTATATTCGCCCATTAGAAAGCAGACTGACCAACATCGAGAGTCAACTAACAAAAATCTCTGGCTTTATCAAATCTATACCCTCTCAAGCTCTTCCAAAACCAGTCTTAAATCCCACGACTGCTCTTCCTACACTTAACCAACCTGCAACTTTATCTCTCCCATACACCAAAAAACAACCTTTATTAAAACCCCCCACAGTACCAAACATTCTCACTCCACAAAATCCAATTCCCAAACCCTTGATTATCCCCTCACAAACTAATCCCCAACCTTTATCATTACTAAATACCCCAAACATTGGCACATCTGCCCCCAAAAACCTAGCTACAACAAACACGCAAGCATTAAAAACCAAAGGACCCCTGAAAGGGACCACTGAGCAAAGACCCACCCTAAACATGCCACCTGAGGCATGCCCATATGTGGTAGTCATGACGGGGGTCCCGGAGCTTACAGGTGAGGGGACTGAACCAAACTGGTCATTGAAGAACAAGGTCCAGTATTGGCTGAACACAAACCGTCCGGTTCCGCCACCCTGGAAAACCAGAATAGTATCAGTCAGTAGGACCTCGTGGGTGGGCCATAGAAAAAAAACTATTCGGGGAGACTGTGTCGTAATTACATTCGAGGACCCCACAATAGCTGAGTACATCTGCTCCTGGGAACATAATAACACCACAGGGGCGATCACTACAAGATCGTTGTCATATTTTTACCCAAAAAGATCCAGTAATAATAACATCTTATACGACACTGATAATATCTGGCGGAAACCCATTCCACAGCCCTGGGAGTTAGAGGTTGTCGGTCCAAAACTACCGCTACGACATTGTGACCCTCATAACTCCTGGCGGCCAGTAAATCAGAATCTCCAGCAAAGAGAAGCCCCATGGCAGACTATGGGCCCACAAAATAGACCCAGAAATTGGGAGCAGTGGGAGAGACCACCCCACCAATTATATGGATTTAATTACAGAGATACCATCAAGGGGCAAAACTGGTTAGGCATACCGACCATGAATCGGTTCAGTGGTCTGGAAATGGTTCATTGACTAACAACTAAATCTGCGGAGTCCCCACAAACAACCCCGGCACCATTTATCCCTATTTCAGCCGCTGTACAAACAAAAGCTATCGTTCTAGACTGCACTTCCTCACAGCTTCCTGTGATCTTTTGGAATGTGGCGGGTCTCCGAAACAAAATAGAGGACGGTTCTGCAGCTGATTTTTTGAAGGAGGCTCAAATCATCTGCTTACAAGAAACCTGGTCAACGACACCTATACACTTCGAGGGATATAAAACATTTACATCCCCTGCCCTTCCTAGTACTTCAGGCAGACCTAAAGGGGGACTGGCCATCTACCTAGCAAACACAATCTCTGACCTGAAGATTACCAAGGTAGACCTCTTCTCAAACTTCCAGATCCTCACGCTCAAAATAGGGAAAAAGCTCTCCGTAACATTAATTAACATCTATAATAACCTAACGGACGACAACTTTTTGAATGTTCTTTCCCAAATACAAGAAAAAATAAATGAACACAGGCATTCCAAGCAAATTATTGAACACGCTAACATAATTTGGGGTGGTGATTTCAACCTACATCCCTGCCCCAATAATAATGATATTTGTGGAATATTGGACGAATACGAGAATCCTTTAGTCCACTTTACCCACTCAAGCGTGGGATCAGCCATGAACAAATTATTTTCCGATCTGGACCTGCAAATTGTAAACCCCATTCAACAATCAAATAACAAACTGGAACCCACCTACAGAGGAAGGGGCCACAAGACCACTGTTGACTACATAATAACCACTGAATGCCTCAAAGAAGAAATTAACAACTTCAAAATCCTGGAAAACATTTTGAGCGATCATTCCGCTTTAAAAATAAACTTCCAAACAAACCACCCAAGAACACATATGGTAAACATAGCAAAATCCTTAACACAGAACAGGATTGAACTGGGGAAAAAAAACGGATACACCATAAAATGGGAAAAACTGGACCCCAATACCATTACAAAACAGTTAGTAGAATCCACTTATAACAACATCCTGATCTGCCTCGACCCCCATGCAGGGATGCACCAAATCGTTGAAAACTACAAGATAATAATAGAGCAAGTGAGAAAACTACTAACTAAAACACCTAAACGAAACAATATAAGTCCTACAGGTTGGTTTAACCAAGATTGTACCAAGGCACACACTAAGTTGAAAAAAGCTCTCGGAAACCCAATCAGAGACATAACTAATATCCAATCTCTTCGACGGGAGTATAACACCGCCAGAAAAATTAGGAAAAAAGAATTGAAACAATCTTTGTGGAAGGCTTTGCACAAAAGTGCATTCCAGAAAAACAGCCAGGCATTCTGGAAAATAGTCAAATCCCCTTTGTTAACGGAAAACAATGGCCCAAAAATAGATGTGGCCATTGACGAGGATGTGTGGGTAAATCATTTTTCAAAAATCTTCAAATTGACATCTACGAGTGAAGAACATCATTCCATTATCAACCCAGTTGTATATCCAATCTTAATAGAGGTCGAGCTGCAGGACATTGATACGGCGCTATCACTAAGTAAGAGTGGGAAAGCTCCAGGTCCTGACGGGGTCCCAGTAGATTTATTTAAACATCTTCCAGATCTCTGGGTACCAATACTCACCAGAGTTTGCCTAGCAACAATGAAACTTGGGCTGTTAGAGTCATGGTCATCCTCTATCATGGTCCCAATTTTCAAGAAGGGGGACCGACAAGACACCAAGTGCTATAGACCAATTTCGCTCCTCGACTCTGTGGGCAAATTGGTTGGTAGAGTCCTTCTCCAAAAGTTACAGCAATGGGTAGAAGACAAAAACATTCTATCAGACTTACAGTTCGGGTTTAGGGAGGGCTTTGGAACCGTCGAACAGGCCTTAAATCTAAGCCTGTTAATATCAAAATATACCCATGCAAAACCTGGCTCCATTTATATGGTTTATGTGGATCTGTCCTCCGCATTCGACTGCGTCTCGCACGCAAGGCTCTGGTCACTGCTGAGTGAAATGGGGGTAGATCCCCCGCTTTTGGACTTTCTGAGAGAGCTATACAGCGAAGCCACGGCGAGAGTGAGGTACGGGACACAAGGAGAACTGACATCGCCATTTAGGGTAGAGCGGGGTGTGAGGCAAGGTTGCGTCCTGGCCCCCTTCCTCTTCTCTTTGTACACCAATGGCCTAGAAAAGTCTATGCTGAGAGGAGGGAGAGACCTCCCAAGAGCAAAAGGTCGCTCGATCCCCGCTCTGCTCTACGCGGACGATGCAGTTATCTTAGCACGTACCCCCATTGAACTGCAGAAATCTCTATCTAAATATGCAGACTTCATGGGTGCCCTGGACCTCCACATAAATGTTAAAAAAACTTTTGTTATGGTAGTTGGCGGATCAAGAAAAACAACAAAGTCCATCTTTTTAAAGGAACAAAGAATTGAAAAGACCTCACAGTATCCTTACCTAGGCATCATGATCGACGACGCCCTGAACTGGAAAGCGGCAGTAGAGGCCAGGAGACATCTTTTTAAACGAGCAATTATGGCGTTGATGAAATTCTCCAACAAACTCGGCAAAAGACCATCAGTAGAATTGTTACAGATTTATGCTGCGAAATGTCAAGCCACCGCTCTATATGGCGCAGGGCTCTGGGGACATATACCCACCGGCCCCATCCAAAAAGAGGAGAACATCTTCATGAGGTTCCTTTTATCAACTCCAAGAGGCACTTCCATCTATGCCTCACACATAGAACTTGGAATCCCATATATCGAAGATTTAATAAAAATCCAACCTATTTTGCTCTGGAGGCGAGTATGGGTATCAGAAAAAAACAGTCTGACTAAAACCATCTTACGCGACACTATGGATCTGGACCACACCCATAAAATAGCCTGGCTCTCCTACGTAAGACACTTTTTCTGCGACCTGGGTCTAGAAAAATATTATCATATGCCGGAAGAAGTGAAGGAAATATCCAAAAAGGAATTGAAACTAGCTGCCTTGAGTCACCTGGAATCCCTTAGACTGACATCATTGATTGCGAAAAAATCAGTTACTCATGCAATAATGACACAGCAGTCTCTGAAGATCCAGCTATATCTGACCATGGAGCTCACAACTTATGACAAGATGCTCCTAACAAGGTTCAGAATGAATCTTTTTTTCAGACTAGTCTCATTTCCCGAAAAAAATAACTGGAAAACTCAGATGGAACCATGCCCATGTGACGATCTTTCACAACAGTCTACTATGCATACACTACTGTTCTGCAAGTTCTTCCATACCCATCGAAAAATCTGGCTAATTCCTCTATTAAAGAAATGGGGCCATAGACAATGTCGTCCAGCCATGCTGGCTCTTCAAACTTTGGACTCTGAATGCACAGTGTATCATGTACTGAATTTTTTAAAGTGTATTATGAGGCACAGAAAAAACTTGTAAAATAGTGAAATAATTTTTATATTACTTAACTACTTACATTCTCTTTTTTAACTGTTTATCTAAACATATTTTTTTTAAACAAATTTTACTATGAACATTTGTATGTTATGATATCTTTTATGGTTTTATAATGTCAAAAACCGAATAAAGATTATTATTATTATTATTATTATTAGACAATCTAGCTTTTTCTACAGCTGATGGAAAGCATGTCTTTCAGCCATTTCACAGTACATCACTCTAGTCCCCATGCACCCCAGCATGTTTGGGTTTAGTCACGCTAATTTTCATCCACCTTTTTTGGTCTTTTTATACTTTCTAGCACTCCTGCCCATTAGCACTTACTTGTCGAGCTACAATCTAAGGCCTATTTTACTGCATCCCATAGTTTTTAATATTGTGCACTGAAAATGATGTTTTCTAAATCACACATTTCTTGACTATCTTGCATGACACTGCATCATGCATGTGTGATGTACCCACTCACATTTTACATTACACATAGATTTATTTCAAAGGAAGACATGGGCCCATATGACACTTTGAATGTTTTTTTCCAATCTTTCTTTTAAAGTATTGGTACATACCCTTGTCTAAGTCTTGCAGAGGCCTAGAATTACAAGGCTAAAATGTGTCGACCCCCAACACCAGGAGTGTGCTTCACAAGATCTGCAAAACAAAGTTAAAATAGACCATTGCTCTAACTCTATAGAAACAATTGATTCACTACTCCATGAGCTGGTCCTCCATTTGTTTTCTTTTGATTTAGAGGACCTTAATAAAAAAAACAAATGTTGATTCTTCTTCTCAGAGATTTTTCCAATTATCAATGCATTGTTCTTGTAGCATTATTTTATCACCCTTGGCTTTGCTATTCATGCACGGTTTAAGTTTTACATTCTCTTCATCCAGTCTTCAACTATAGTTGAATACCATCGATCCATCCAAACATGACTATCATGTTTGATATGGTTCGATATGCTCCATCTGGTGTTGCAACCTACGCACCAGGGTGGACATATATTAGATCTACTGTTTGCTAATTCCAACATGGCTACAATTACAGATGTTCTACCACTGTGCTGGACTGATCATAGTCTGGTAAATGTTAGGCTTACTCTGCCTAATGTGTGTTGTAAAATCTATCATCAGAAACAATATCGGCTGGGCAGAGAATGGGCCACATTGAGTAAGCTTAAAAATTCCTTACATTGGAATGATTTAGACAGCCTGGTCCCCAGTAGGTCGGTGGACTGGAATTACCAATTCCACTGTGTGCAGATCCGAGACAGGCTTGATAAGCATATTCATGCAAAGAAGCTAAAGAAGAGAGAGAAACCCTCAGCCCCCTGGTTTAAAGAGGAATTGCGAACACTCAGGATGGGTTGTAACGTGGCCGAAAAAGCCTGGAGAAAAGGATATAGTGATTCAGATAAAAATGCTTTTAAGAATCAACTTAATCTGTACAAAAACACCATAGCGAAAACTAAAGCCGAGTATTTTGCTAATACCATTTTTCTAGCAGCTAATAGCACCAAAGCTATATTCAGCTTAGTAAAGAGTCTGTCTAAACCTGACTGTGCTAATAACAAAATTCCTGTTACTCAAGCTTTATGCGATGAGTTAGCTTCCTATCTGGAGGATAAAATCGACAAGATAGTTAGGGATTTTGATCCACCAACAGCAGTGGAAGAACCTGATCCTCAGTTGTCCAATGCTGAGCAGTGTTCTCTGCCGTCACCAGACTCTAAGCCCAGCAGCCCTACCATTTTAAAACACTGCCAGCATACTCTGGATTGCTTTCGCATTCCGGACGAGGAAACATTTGATACCTTAGCCAGGGGTGTCTCCTCTGGGTCCCCCCTAGACCCCCTTCCCCACAGAATCTGGAAGGAATACGGGGCCGAGCTCTTACCCTATTTACGACAGATCTGTGGTCTATCCTTGAGTACGGGGGAGGTCCCTAAAAACTGGAAGGAAGCAGTTGTGACCCCTCTTCTAAAAAAAAACATGCTTGACCCCGGGTGTGTGGCCAACTATCGGCCAATTTCTTTATTGCCATATCCTGTTAAAATTCTGGAACGCATCATCAGTAAGTCTCTATCCCAGTATCTTGAGGAGTATTCGCTCCTTGACGAGATGCAATTTGGCTTTCGGCCCAAGCACGGTACTGAAACAGCACTTGTTACCGTGCTTGATGATATGAGGATGCGGGCGGACAGTGGCCAGTCAGTGATCTTGGTGCTGTTGGACATGTCACTGGCTTTTGACACTGTAAACCACAGTATTCTGTTGGAGAGACTTAAAGACCAGGGTGTGACCGGTCGCGCCCTTGATTGGCTTTGTTCTTATCTAACAGACAGGACACAGACAGTGTGCCTTCAGCCGTTCTCTGCTAACAAGTCTTCCTTATGACAAGGGGTCCTGCAGGGCTCCGGGATTAGTCCTGTGCTCTTTAACATCTATTTGCAGCCTCTCATTCCGCTTATTAGATCATTTGGAGTGGAGGTGGTGAATTACGCGGCTGATACCCAGCTCGTGTTTTCCTTGGAAGGGAATGATTCCATTTCCTTGGAAAGATTTCACGAGTGTATGACTAGCACCATGAAGTGGCTTAAGAAGAACTGGTTACAATTTAACAGCTCTAAAACGGAAGTGGTCCTGTGTTCTTCCAGAAGATCTGATCAGCCAGTTTTACCCATCTTTCAGCTGTCCCCTACTGGCGCACCTATTACCCCTTCTAGCACAGTACGCAATCTGGGGGTGATGGTGGATCAGGACCTCCAACTGAATTCTCAGGTTAACAAAACGGTTGGCACTTGCTTCTCGCTAATCCGAGTGCTGAGAAAGCTCCTCCCTTTTTTGCCTAACTCTTCTAGAATGCAGGTTGTGAGATGCGTAATTCTCAGCAGACTTGATTACTGCAACTCTCTATATCTGGGTGCGCCTAACACCCTTATCGGGAAGCTGTACAGAATACAGGCAATTGCAGCAAAACTCGCTTTAAATAGGCAGCGAGGGACCTCAACCACATTAGCCTTGCGAGATTTGCATTGGCTGCAGATCCACCAGCGAATTCAGTTCAAAGCTCTATGCACTGTCTTTAGGGCAGCTCTTGGAATGGGCCCTAAGAACCTGCAAAGAAAATTCAGCTGGTATTCTCCAACTAGAAACCTTCGTTCTGCTGCTGCATTTCTGATAAATGTAGCCAGGTTCAGGCGGTCCAGAACAGGTGGCAGATCCTTCTCTGCCGTTGCTTCTTGGCTATGGAACACTCTCCCTTTGGATCTACGTCAGGTCCAAAGTCTTGTGGATTTCAGGAAAAAGTTGAAGATGTTTTTATTCCCTAGGTTGGAGTAATTTTTCCTTCTGATATTATCTCTCTCTTCCACTCTTCCTGTGTCACACCTCGGCTGCCCCTATTAACTTCTGGTGGTGACTCTCCTTTTTAAGCGCCAGGATACCCGTTGGGTGATAGAGCGCTATATGAGCACCTCATTACATTACATTAACAAACCTTTCCCCAACATGTATTTGTCATTTAACCACCCATGCGTCCTTGCTTTGAGTTAACCCTTCAAACCCCTCGGACGATTCCTTGGACCCATCCACTTTCACCCACCCAGACAGGCATCCTTTCTTTCACCTTCTTTCAACCACCCCTGCATCTTATCAGCCACCTACCTCATCCCTTTACCAATGCATCCTTCTCTGCTAGTCAGATTGCATTTTACCCATCCTTCTTCCTTCCATCCTTCTTTCCCTTTTCTGTCAACCCATCAAGGTCTCATTCTTCTTCATAAAACTTTCTCAGCTGAGTTGAAGATTGAAGAGGCCATTAGTTACTTAACTCCCGCTGTATATGCTAATGCTAAGTAAAGTTTTTTTTCAGCTGTTCACAACTTTGCCTCAACAATACAGTGTACAGTGTACACTCTTCCAGCGAGTGTATAAATTGTCAATAAGCAAGCAATATGACTTACCATAGCCTGCACGGCTGCTGGCTCACCATCTTCGGATGCCACATCTGCTCACTGCTGGCTGGCGTAGCCGTCCCCACTGCCCCCGGCACTGGTGGTTGGTACGGCTAGAAAAAACATTACACATTTTTTGATGCCATATGCGCCTCCCCCTATTTATTTTTTTCTATAGCAAGATTGAAAATACATACACCACACACATCCCTACAATTCAGGTACAGACAGTATGTCCTATCAAAAATAATAAAACATCCAGTTGGGCATTTTGTTGGTGGCAATTTTTGAAATTCCTCTCTAGAAGACGACCTGTAAAGGACTTAACTGAGTGGCTACAGCTATTGGTGAATCTGAGTGTTTCAAAATAAATAAAAGTTGGCAACTGGGTGGACAATCGGACATAAGGTCTTCTTGGTTGGAAAATGTTATGGTACCGTCCTCCTCCTCATACTTCCTTCTAGCCATGGTGCACGGAATCAGTTTTCCATCAACTGCTGCTAATATATATATAATACTAGGCCTAGATGAGAAGACAAAACTTTGGGGTGTCCAACATGACCATGGCTACTCTCTCGTTTTACTGATTGAGCATGAGAAAGTAAAAAAAAAGACTTTACAACAGACATGGGTAGAATACCTTACTTGCGCATGTAATCTGCACAGCAGAGTACTAGTACTAGTACTAGTAGTACTAAGGACCAATGGTTCTCTGAGTCTTACAGTACCACCACTAGGCAGTCCACAAAATACATAAGGGGAGAGGGAAAGCTGACTGAAAAACCAGAAGAAAGCAAGCTACAGACAGATTAGTACAGACAGAGGAAGTTTGAGGTAAAAATTTAAATACAGACACTAGAAGTATAAAATAACTCATTTAGTTAATAGGATAATGTAGGGATAACAACAATTTAGAAACAGTAGATATATTGAAGAGAATTTAGGAAAAAAGAAAATTAGGAAAAGGAAATAATAGTTCAAAATAAGGAGCGGTAAGAGTTAGAGAAATATATATATTAATATTAAGAAAAGGAGGACTTACTGGGGACAGCAGAGCCATTGGATGAGGAATGTTCTTGCTCCTGGGAGGCCCCTCCAGCTCCTGCACCCACCTCGCATGACCTTGTTTGATTTTTGCCCCTGGATGCTGATGATCGTGTAAGACATAATGAGAGACAAAAAATGATTGGTGTTAAATAAATATTAAATATATACTCCAAAACCAGAGCCACAACCTCAATTCCCAGCAGGTCGAGAAGGTCTTGCTCTCGGACCAGGATGTTGGACTACTTGTGTGTCAGCTGGTTGTGGGTGCGCTGGACCTCAGAGCAGCGCTACTTCCCAGCGCACACTCGCCCACTGCCTCTGGTGCTCCCAGACCCCGGACGCAGGCCTGCCGCCTGCTGCCAGGGTGGATGGGAGGTGGCGCTGCACAAAAAAACCAGTTTTGTCATCTCCACCTCAGAAAACAAACCCGGGCCTGCGTCTCTTCTGGGCGCCGCCTTCCGCAAGGAAGGTGACTCCTCTTTGCCGCCTTGGCTCAGCTCTCTTTCTCTGCCATGATGCTGGGGGACAGTGGGGCGGAAAGTATAAAAAAAACAGGGAGAATAAGGAAGGAAGTGAAACAATTAAGAAGGTAGTAACTAGTATAGAAAAAAATAGTAGGAAGAGCAAACTCACAAAAAAGCTCACAAAAAGTTGAAAAAATGCAAAATATACAGTTAAGAAGAGAGAGGAATTAATAATTAAGGAAAAAAGATCAGAAACAAAGTTTGGAAACAAGTGATTGGAAAGATCTAGGGAGGATTCCAAACAGACCCCGGAATCATAACAGAAAAGAAAAATGATGGCCGCTCCCGTGCGCGTGGTGCAGTTTAAGTTATATTTCTCCCTGAACACGCAATACGGATTGCAGTACAGCGTTAAACGTCACGCGAACAATTCTGCCCGCTCGAGGAACTTCACGTAGCCCGGCTGAGTTTTTTTGCAGCTTTGCGGAGATTCGTGTAGCACGGTTACGTAAACTCCACCAAGGCTTTGTAAAAACGACACCCAAAAGTATCAAATGTCCTCTCGCTTCTCTACAGGATGGAATGTTATATTCCTCAGGTGTGGCCTGTTGTCAGAATGGGCTAGATAGTCTCGTCATCCAGCGAGATTTCTGCTCCCGGGGGGCAAATTGGAAACAAACCTCCTCTGCGCTCTCCGGGAAGACGAACATACTGGTGTGTCCCATTTGGGGTGGTAGTATGGCCTAATGTCAGAATATTATGCTCCCGCCCCATTCTTTTACCCCAAATGCAAAATGCCTGGTGTTCAGTGGGCTCTGTAACCCCAAGGGGGCAGATTTAGGGCAACCTCCCCAATCGGGACAAACTTCCTATATGCCCCAGGAGAGGCAGAAATACACTATTGCCGCATATGGGGAGAGGGCGAGGGCATGGCTCGATGCTATTTT
The DNA here is from genome assembly GCF_964204655.1 of Triturus cristatus. Lineage (NCBI taxonomy): Eukaryota > Metazoa > Chordata > Amphibia > Caudata > Salamandridae > Triturus > Triturus cristatus. Next base: position 569,986,525 of record NC_140589.1, on the reverse strand, counting down.
CGGCTGCCCCTCTTTTATTTGTATTGTGCCATTTTCAGATCCTTGTTGTCTATTGGAATTTTTGCCCACAAAGGGGGCACAATGGGGGCAAGAAAACTGATTTGTCCCTTTTGGGGTGGGGTGTGGGCAAAGCCGAAGTGCAATATCCATGGTGTTCACTGGGCTTGTTAACACCCAAAGAGGGCAGATATAGGGCAAGCTCCCCAATTGGGACACACTTCCTATCCTACCCCAGGGGGCAGAGAGACACTATTGCCCCTTCAGGGGCAGTGTATGGCTCGATGCCAGGTTACGCTGCCCCCTACTTTTGTTTGTTTTGGCATCATTTTGAGTTCCCTAGTGTTTAGTGGGCTTTCTGTACCCACAAAGGTAAAGTGGGGGCAAACCTCTTTCTGCCTCTGAGGGGCAAGGTGGGTTTGTTCATTTTGGAGCAGGGCTGTCAGCAATGCCAGAGTCAAATGCCTGCACCCATTTCTTATGCCCCAAATGCAAAATGCCTGGTGTCTAGTGGCCTTTCTACCCTTCGGGGGAGAGCTTTTGGCCAACCTCTCCAATTAGGACAAACTTCCTACCTGCTCTCGGGGGGCAGGAAGACACTATTGCCTCTTCTGGGGTCAGGGTATGGCGCAATGCCAAGTTTAGGCTGCCCCCTCCTTTTGTTTGTTTTGGCACCATTTTGAAATACCTGGTGTTTAGTGGGCTTTCTGAGACCCAGGGAGGGCAGACTGGGGATGGATATTCTTACACAAACCCCTAAGGGAAGGCAGAAAGTCTATTGGGTGTGGGGGAGCATAGGCCCATGCCCAAGAGACCACCCCCCCCCAAAAAGGCAGACTGAGAATGCAACCCCTAGTCGGCTTTCTGCCCACAGGGGCAAATTGGTGGTAATTGTTCCATCCATTTCCCAGAGGTGGCAGAAAGACTGTGTCTGCCTTTCTGAGTGGGGGCATGGCCATGCTCATTTGTGTGCAGCCCCGCTTCTATGTTTTAAAAAAAATATTTACCCTGGTGTCTAGTGGACTTTCTACCACTGAGTGGGGCAGAAGGATTATCTGTGCTCTTTTGGGCTGGTGGCCTGGCCATGCCCATGGTGATCAGCTACAATTCCTATGTTTTATTTTCCCTGTTGTCTAGCGCAATTCAGCCTCTATGGGGGGTGCAGATTGGGCTTAATAACCCCATCCATCCCCAGGGTGGCAGAAAGTCTGTCTGTGCCCTTTCTGGGGTGGAGGTATGGCAATGTCCTTGGTGGGCAGCTCCCATCCATAGGTTTAGTTTGCAAAAATGTACCTGGTGTCTAGTGGACTTTATCCTCCCGGGTGCAAATTGGGGGTAATATACATTTTTTGCAGGTGGTGGGAGAGCACAAGGCCTTTCCCAAGGGGCCACTCCCCCAGGTCCCTGGGGCCTAGTGTGTGAATCCCTGCTTGGTGATTGCTCTCTTGTGGTGATTCCCAAGAAGAAATCCACTGGCAGAGATAACCTCTCGTTTCCAATGATATCTCTGCCAAAACCATCAGTTCTCAGGGGGCTGAAATATGCCCTTAGCACTGATTCAGGGAAAGTAAAAAGAGCCTATCGCTGACTGTCATTACAGTAGAGAAAAGAAAACACTCATACTGCTAAGGAAGCTCTTCCTGAGAAGTCCCAGATAAAAATGTCCGACAGATGCACTGGTGAGAGTGCAGGTGTCATCCGCTGAACGACACCTGCACTTAAGAAGTTAAAGCATTATTTTTATTTTACTTTTCCTTTTGTTGTTTAGTTACAATACTTTAATTCTTTTTCATTCTAAAGTACTTGTAATTATTGCAGGAAATGATGATCTTTTGCGTGGTGTACCCCCAGACTTTGCCTTATCTGTATTGACTGTGTGCATTTTACCCCTGCTAACCAGTAGTGAAGCGTCTTTGCTTCCTCTTTTACCATGGTTGAATTGGCAAAAACGTAGTTAGGATATTATCAGTCACTGCAGTGGCAGTGTAAACATTGCTTCAGGCCAACCATTGTAGCCAATGTTAATAAATCATACCTAAGTAGGCTTTGTAGCCCACAATGCTGTGAGCCTGTTATATAAAAGCAGGGGATGTAGAAATGCAATGTTAAAATGGCCTTACAGTGACCGACATCTAAACATTATTTTTACTGTAGGAAGGCTAGCTGACCAATAGAAAAACACTGGCCAGTACTATTATATGTTAATTCTGCTATCTCACTGTAGGGACCAGCTACAAATATGGCTCAGGAACTTTTTAAAATATTTTTCAAAAGCCCAATTTAATGGTGAAGTCAGATTGTTGATACAGTTTACGGAACTGCAACTTTTAAAACGTTTCTTTCCCCTACCTAAAGTATCTGGAGGCAAATTTGCATTAGCCTCCAGCTGTTGCCCTCTGAGTGCTCAAGCTTGAATGAGGTTAGAAAATTGCTCACAGAGCAGTGACAAAGACATGGGTGTGGGAAGGTTATTTTGTTCCTCTTGAAGGATGACCATTAGGCTGTACCCAGGAACTTAATTGAATTCTGTCACAGGCAGATGTCAGATGACACCCAAACAACCCCCTTCTTTTGTTCACCTAGTCAGCCAGGCACCAATCCAGTGGAAGGGGTGCTGCATCAGAACTGGTTTGGAGTGACCACGTATTAAATAAAAAATAATTATTAATTATTTGTAATTAATGTTCTTCTCACCCTATACCACTACAAAACCCACAACCCCACCTAAAACTTAACCTAAAAAATTATTTCATAATTAGCATAACTAATTATCAATTAAATAATCAATATTGGGTAAAAATTAATTATTAATTAATTATAATAATTTACTTCCAACCCAATACTCCTACAAAACCCACAACCTGTATCTGAACTTTAACGTAAAATTAATTCAATAATTAATATAATAATATTAATATAATGATAATTATAATAATATTACAATAATTATAATTACATTACTTCCCACCCTGTAATCCTATAAATGCTGCAACCCGCTATGGTACTAAAAATCACAAACTTGTATTACATTACATTTAATAACTACTAACACTATTATAAGTGTTGGATTGCCGAGGGGTTACATTTGTTATTCCCACTCCAGTGATGCAACAGTAGGAAAAGTGTTAGACTGCAGAGGGGTAAAATGTATTATTCCCACTTAAGTGTATACAACAGTGGGGAAAGTGTTGGATTGAGAGGGGGCAAAATGTACTATTCCCAGTCCAGTCAGTGCAAACCCTATACCCCGACAAAAAACCTAAAACCTGCACCTACAACTAAACATTAACAAAAAATACTAACACAATTAGCATACTTAATTAGCAATTACTTAAATAATATTAATTAAAAAGTATATAAATTAATTCAAATTATTTTACTTCCCACCCTATACTCCTACCAACCCACAACTCGCACCTGAAAACTAACTTAGAAAAATGTATTACACAATTAACATAAATATTTATATCTTAAGTAATTATTATTATTGAAAAATTAACTATTAATTAACTTCTCACCCTATACCCCTACAAAACCCACAACCAGCACCTAAACTTTAACGTAACAAAATGAATAATACATTTATCAAAATCTTCAATTAAATAACTAAAATTACATACAAATTATTTATTAACTAATTATAAGTAATTGACTTCCCACCATATACCCCTACAAAACCCATAACCCACACTTAAAATGTAACATGAGAAATAATTACAAAATTAACATAACTAACAATCAATTAAATAATTAATATTAATTAAAAATTAAATATTAATGAATTGTAATAATTTACTTCCCACCCTATACTCCTACAAAACCCACAACCTGCACCTAAACTTTAACATAAAATCAATTCAGTAATTAATATTAATTAAAAATGAATTAATAGTTAATTATATAATTTAAAAACTGAATATATGAGATGGCAGATACAGAGAGTTTCAAGTACATACAGCTAAGGCACGCTCAGCGCCAACACATCAAAGGAGGTGAGACTCTCCCAGATTACTCCCCCCTGGAAGACCGATTATTATTAGATCCAATGATTACAAAGGCCACATCACTAACATATCAGAAAATAATGTATAATTCATCCAATCCAATAGACCCCTGAGGAGGGTGTAGGAAACAGAACTAGGACTCCTAGGGGACTATGATTGGGAGGCGGCAGTGCAGATTCCAAGGGAAGTAGCTATAAGAGCCCGATTCGGTCTCATCCAACTACGCATACTCCATATGTCGTATGCCTCAAGAACATTCATATTTTGATTGAGCCATGGTATATCCAAATTCTGTGTGAGGGGATGTGGAGAAATAGGCTTTTTTCTTTCATATCATTTGGGACTATGGCTTCATCCATGATTTCTGGAAGGGGGTGACAGGAGTTATGTCTAAGGTCACCAAGTTAGATGTCCCGTTGGTGCCGTGTTGGCTGCTACTATGTATGACGGGAGAAGTTAAGTGGCTTAAGTATCCGCCAATATGGCTTAAAGTAGACACAATGGTGGCAAAAAGGAACATAGCCAGGAAGTGGGGGGGTGAGTTAACCCCTGGACCTAAAGGAATGGGAGGCGGATCTAGACTGGGGCGCTGGAGCTGAGAAAACTGGGACATGGTTTGGGGACAATGGACGGCATACAAGGACCTTTGAAAAGAGTGTGGGACAATAAGGAAAGTTGGAAATGTGTGCAACAAACAGTGAATGTAGTTTATGAAACAAGATATGTACTATCTTGCAAAATATGCGGGGAAAGATGTTCTGAGCTAATATTAAATAATAAGAACAATAAAAAAAAAATAATAATTATAATTAAATTACTTCCCACCCTGTACTCCTATAAACCCCACAACCCGCTACAGTACTAAAAATTACAAACATTTATTAAATTGAATTTAATAACTACTAAAAATTGAACAACTATATTAAAAAACATAAACAATAATTACACAAAACATTTATCACATATATATTCAAAGTAACAAATAAATTATATAATTCAAAAACGTTATTATAACCAACTATATCTTTGTAAACAATATTAGTGATATCCATATTTTCAAAATCAATATTACTTATCTAAAAATTGATATTCGTGACAAAGATATTTTTAAGGATGATATTTCTATGTCATGGTATTTTAGACACAATGGGGCTCATTACGATAGCGGTTAATCTGCCTGCGCCAGCCTGCGGGTGGCAGATTCACCGCAAACTTGCGGTCCATCTCCGCCTGCCAAATTATTATTGCAGGAGGTTTGCTGGTGGACGGGAAGTACGTCCACCATAGACCCGCGACAGGCAATCGTTCCGATTGGCTGTCGGACCCCAAAGCATACCTAGATTGGTGGCAGTGCCTAACACGCACGTCTGCCATATTAGGATGTCTCATCTCCGCCAGCCTTGCAAATGTAGAAACTCTTGACTGGGCGATAGCACCAAAAGTATTCAGCCAGTGCAGGCTCTTCCTGGATATGTAATTCAAATTTCTCCCACTTGGAGTTTTCCTGCCAAAAACCTACAGCTTCACAAAGACGGCATCCAATGGCCATCCGACATTGTGGAGCCACTGTTGGCTATACCCTGCTGCCTTGGCTCACTGAAGACTTTGAACTTCCTTTTATTAGACTAATATCAAATTAAAACTTATGACCTGTTTGAACCTGGTTTCCTTATTCAACTCACGCTCCATCGCAGTTGGCCTCAATATTAAGCTTAGTTCCTTATCTTCCATGACCATTTGACCCTGGCTAATGCTTAGCGATTTGGTGTTGTGAGAAAGTGGATTATTCGTTGAAGTGCATGGTAGTAATTTTCAGGTAATAGTGACACTATTCCTTACTTGGTTAAGTTAGGTCTCAATGATGTAAACCTGAGCTCAAACCTTGGTAGCCATAGCACCTGGCAGACAGGCTTAACTTAGAGGAAATGTGTAAAGTATTTACAAGTACCATAAACAGTCTAAGTGTTTCTAGCTACAAAAAGTGCAAATCACTAACTACAGTTATATAGTTCAACTAGACCAGGTCAAAATCAAAAGTTAAGGCCAGCCGCAAGTTGGATATTTAAATCAGGTGTGGCCTGGTGGAAAGTTTAACTTCTGAATTAGGCATTTTGCTTGCAGAAAATCTTCGTTGACAAGGCTAACTGGTTTGGGTTGTCAGCTGGATCTGGATAGGGACTTGTTGACGGTGCCCACTTGCAGAGTAGGAGCTCAGTGGGAGCATCAATGTCTGAGGATTTTCGTTCAAACGCAGGAAACTCAGAGCGGATCTGAAGATCAAGCCCACGAAGGTGTCGTCTTCATAGACTGGGTGGTGCTGCACACCATAGGTCCCAGTGAAGTCCTCTACCCTCAGACTTAGAAAGTTTTTGGGAAGTCAGGATCCTTTCAACGGGGCAAATCAGCAACTTTAGTCTGATCTGCAGTTCAATGTCGGCGGCTAGTGGTAGCCTTTGGTTCTTCTGACAAACATTTTTGAAAGGTTTCTAGTTCCCAGCTTTTAGGGTTAGACAGGAAGAGTACACTCTGACACCTATTCAAAGCTCCCCTGGACCACAGGGACAACACTTGTGGGTCATGTCTCACTTTTGAAATTAAGATTTATTTAGTTTTAGTAAAGTAGTTATAGTCAATTTTACAATAGTGAACGAAGACTGAAAGTAAAAATTCGTAATACATTCCCTCAGCCAAGAAATTAGAATTCTAATCTCTCCTGCGCTTGGAAACATTTCATAGGATCATTGTAATGCCAAAGGCATTGAGAACTATAAATTCTCATTTTCCTGAGTCTGGCTGCTTACGTTACTACAAGTGGATGTGCTAGAATACTAAATAATACGATTTGTTTGTGTTATATCCAGCAATACACAGACACTTAAAATGCGAAGCGAGAATGAAGATACGTTAGGGATGTGCACTTTTTGTCCTCTTTCTTGTTTTCCAGTGTTGAGTTAGCCAGTATTGGCAGCTCACAAAACTATTCTAAAATACTTAAATTAAACAGGTGCAAACATCCGACTTTTTCATTACACACATGCGACAGTGAAAAGAAAAAGGTAGCCCAATAGCTAATTTATTATTTGTTCTTTGGAGCAACTCTCTCTTTAGACATCGAATGCTTTGCTCTTTTTTTAGTCATACATCACTGCCCCCAAACCAACATGGAGTGTAGTTTCAAATGATATCTTCTGATAGGGAAGGAAGTGTTTAACATAGTTGTGGCGAATACTGCGATTCTCCCAGTCACAAATAAAACAGGAGTATCTGGATTGCATTTTAGATGCAGAGGCTATTAGAATGCATGAACTCAGAAGCAGCAGAAACCTCGACTATAGAACATGTAAATTACACTTTTAGAAATAAGCCATTGAAGCGCATTCCACCTTCAATGCTGCTCGGTCTGTCTCAAGGAAACTTGAGGACCCCCCCTGCAAAGTGCATGGAGGTCCCCCCCTCCCTGGCTCACCACCTAGCAGTGGCGGTTTCTTCACTTGGATCGGGGAGCTTTGCCTCCCGCCCCTTACAGGCTGTGCAGGAAAAAATAAAATGGCATTGAAAAGATTTCATTGTCATTTTATTTTTCCGATCTGCGCACTTGCAGAATCGCCAGCCCCGTCCAGTGGTATGCAGGGCGTGTCTTCTGCTGCCGATTAGAAAGGAGCAGTGGCTGGCTGGATTCCTTAAAGTGCGCATTCCACTTTGGCCGGCTGTCTTGCGTAATTTGAAGGTCTCCTCCTAGTTGTCTTAGACAGCTGGGTGGCGAACAAGCACAGGCCTACAGTGCCTTAAGGAGCGTCCAGCCAGCCCACTCTGTACAATCCTGGGGCTGCTCTCACAGCACGAGAGCAGCGCCAGGATTGGTAAAGGAAGTTGGCTGGGCTGATGCTGGAGCAAGAAGAAGAGCGGTACTGGCAAGGACGTGCAGCCAGGTAAGTGACTTTTTTTAAATGCATTTACGTATTTTGTTATCTGTCCTGTTATTTCTGCCTCATCACTCACCATAGCTGGCAGTCGCCACTGCCCCTAGCACTTTTGCTGAGCGCACTGGAGGACTGTACGGGCTAATGTTACACCACGGATTAACAACCTACTATCAAAGTAATTCCTGCTTTTAGGGTGATATTTAGGACTTCGAATCAGAGCACAAATGTGAAAAGGGTTTTAGAATGTGGATAAGACCGATTTTATTTTAATGTGTGAAAGTTACTTGTTTATTCAGGCTGCACCCAATTTGCTAGTGTGGATATGCAACATTTTTTACTTGACAGCTTCTTTTATTTGTGCTTGAATATGACTCACGTGCTGTTAAGGTCTTTTTACCTGTCTGACAGGCCTTTTGTTACCACTTCTTTAATATTTACATTGAGTAGGCCTTGGCTCCAACATCAGAAATATTTTTGTCTTTTCTAATGCTGCTGACTGTTTGGTTTATCATTCTGCCACTACCAATCTAACCACCAATATCCCCAATAATGTTACTAATACTGCCATCAGTGCTGTCATTTTTAGCACAATTACACCACCAATTAAAATTAACCACAATACCACACCATTAACACAACAATACCTCCTGCCTGTAACCATTAATACTACATAACCACTGAAACCAATCCCACCACCACTAGTAACACCATCAGTTCAAATCCCACTAAAAACACCACTGTCGCCAAAACCAATGCCAATACCACCCTCATTGCTACCGCCAGTATCAACACCACTGGCTATAACATCTATCTCAACCACCATTGTTATTAATGCCACCCCATTACCACCAGGACCACCACCATCAGTACCAATAAAACTAATACCACCAATTTGACTACCACATCAAACTCATTAAGCCACCACTAACAATACTGCCACCACAATTAAAATTACTACAGCAATAACAATGCCACCAAATATAACCACAATTGGCACACTACCACGACTAATATCACCAACATTGCAGCCAACTTCCCCAATATACCACCATCCATATATGACCAATGCTACTACCACCAATACCATCTAGACCACTAATATCACCACCAATACATCACAACAAAAACTCACCATGAGTATTCCACACCATCACCAATACCATACCAGCAATATACCACACCCACCAATACCACACCACCACCATTACCAATGCCACGATATCAATATCAATCAGCATCAATATCACAACCACATATACAACCACCAGCACTATTAAAACCACCATTAAAACTAAAACCATCATCGATATCATTAACAGAACCTGCAATGCCATCTCCACCAAAAATCACCAGCAGGACCAACATTAATAACACAATCCGAGTACATCCCTCACCAATACTACCAACAATATCAGCACTACCAGCACCACCACCACGCTTGACAACACCAATATCACCACTAGTACCAACACCACCACTTATGCCACCAATGCCAATACGACTACCACCAGTACCACCATTACCTCCAAGGCCACCAAAAACACCAATGACACAACATAACCACCATTATCAAGTATTACTAACTGAAATGAGTCTGGCTTTAATCTGCTATTGCAAAGAAATACATTTCAACCTGCCTCTGTCTGCATGCATAATCACTTTAAAGTCAGGCCTATGCAATGCATTTGTAACTTTATTTTGGTCAGTTTTTACTTCTAAAGGGTCGTAAAAAGGGTGGACTAATATTAGAAGACATTAGATGACATTAGGACTGAAAGTATTGCTGGGAGTCCAAAGAGGGATTGATAGTTCTTGTTCGTCACTGGAAGATTGAAGGCTGCTTCAATTTTTAAGTTGACTGATTTTGTGAAAATGTATGAGTCATTCTGCATCTATAATGCCTATGTGACTTTCATTACTTCATGGCTCCCCATTATTGACAATTTCACTTACCTAAAGCTGCACCATGGGCTTAATTTTTCAGGTTTTCAAAAGCAATCAGGTAGTTGTCACTGACCAGTTTGTATTACTGAGGGCTACAACAACATGAAATAGGCCATATTGTGCAAGAACTTGCAGATGCACGCTATGCAAGCACACCGCTTTCATTGCTTGGTTCACTGGAATCGGGTCCTGTAAGAAATTTGCTTACTGGTTGAGGAGAGTGAAACCCTACTCGAGCAGGAACCACAATCGTTGTCAGGGTGAAGTCACAAGCAACCATAAATTAACCGGTGCTCAACCCTCGGGTAGCTTGACACAGAACAGTATGGCTTAATTGAGAGTCAATTTGTAAAGTATTTGTGCAACACTTTAAACAGTAACACTGTGAGAACACATCACAAACAGATCCCACACCAGGTTAAATAGATAGAGTAGATTTTAATAAATAAAACAAGAGCAAACTGACAAAAATTCCATTCAGTAAAATAGGAGATATACAATTTTAAAGATTTCAATGAAAATAGCGCCAGAAAGCACAAAGCACCAATTGTGGCTATCAGACTAGGGCAAAGTCGCATTGCGATGAAGCAGTTACAGGGACCAAGTTAGGGCCGCTGAACAAGAGCATCCTAAATCCTAGTTGTGGAGGGTTGCGAAGTCTCGGTTAAGGATGCTTTGCACAGCCAAGAAGATGCATTGGTTCCAAGGTGCTGCGAGGCTGCAATGCAAGATCCTGCGTCATTGTTGAAGCTGCTGTAGATGAGAGATTTGCAATGAAAGTACCTGCATCGAGAACACTTTGCAGAGGCGGCAGTTCTGATGTGGGCTGTGAGGTTGATGTGGAGTCCTTGTGCTGAGAGAACCCTCGCAGCAGAGGCTATGCTAGGTTCTGCTTGGGATTGTCCTGTGCAGCAAAGGAGATTGGTCAGTTCTGCTGGGTCCACAGATGGGCTGGCAGAACACCTTTAGGCCCACTTACAAGGGCCAAGGACTGGGGTGGCATGACTTGGCAGGGTAGAGATGGCCCAGTCCATGTACTGGGTTGAAGGTTGTTGTAGCCTTTGCCCCTGAGGCTGTAGTTGAGAGACCAGCAGACTGGGGTCCTGGGTTCAACAGATGTAGGTCCAGTCCTTCTCACGCAGCCAAGAGGACAGCAGGCAGAAGGTCAGCGCAGCAGTTCTTCAGAGCAGCAGCAGTCCAGCAGAGTGACAGTCCTGTCAGGCAGCATAGCAGTACTTCTTCCTGGAAGAGTGTCCACTGGTCAAGAAGTGTTCTGAAGCAGTAGTGTCTGAGGTATAATATTTATACCTGGGCCTTCATTTGAAGTTTGAGAAGCTTCAATAGGTTTCCCCTTGAAGTGCTCAGGCTCACTGCCTATGCCTGGCTCCAGACTAACTACAGGGGGTATGTAGCCCTTTGTGTGCAGCAGGACACACCCTATTCAAGTGTAAGTAGGGCTGTGCCCAGCTCCTCCCTCCCATCTTGCCAGTGATGGCCATCTAGGCTCACTAGCTGTGTGGCTGTCTAGGAGGAGTACACAAAGCCCAACTGTCAGCTGCACCAAGTCATGTGACCCAGAGGCAGGCTACAGACACTAAATAGCCATTTTCAATATTATAATTTTAAATCCGATTTTACCATAATAAGGCTTTTTTAGTTGCAATTCCAAAGACATAAAACATGAACTGGTTTCCTGGTCCCCTTTGGAAATTAAAGCTCAATAAATGTAAAAAGGTAACTACAATGTTATGCGGGAGAGGTATTCCTTGCAATAGTAGTTTTTATCTACCGGGACATGTAAAACTTGAAATTACATCTTCTTCTTTTTAAATATATTGCACTCTGCCCTGTGAGTTGTTTAGGGCCAACCCTAGAGGTCATTTATATGTATTGAAAAGGAAGTATTCACCTTGCAAATGGTTTATTTTGCTGGGTCACAATGGGAGTTTAAACCTGCACACACAGGCTGCAACAGCAGGCCAGATACATGTTTAAAGGGCTACTTAGGTGGGAGACACAATAAGTGACGCAGGGCCACTAGTAGCATTTAATTTACAGGCCTTGGGTACATGTAAGTACCACTTTACAATGAAAGACATATAAATAAATTGAATATGCCAACAGGGGAAAGACCAATGTTACTATGTTTTAAGGAGTGAGCACATGCACTTTAGCACTGGTTAGCAGTAGTAAAGTGCACATAGTCCTAAGGCCAGCAAAAACGAGATCAGCAAAGATGAAGGAGAAAGGCAAAACATTCAGATGAAGACTGCCCTAAGGCCGCCAGGTCTCACAAGTCTTTTATGTTTAGTTCAATTTATTAGATACTTGTTTTTCCATAAATTTAAATCTGTTTACATATGAAATAAAGCAGAATGCCAACATTTAAAATTCTTCTCACATATCCATACCTACATTTAAAAAGTAATACACATCTTAGAATAAAATTGCTGTGGGTAATCAGTATCAATTACAATACCTACCGGTCGAGTTGAGAAGCTTAAAGACTTTGAGGCCCATTTACTAAAAGAAATACCACAACACAGTAGAGTAACTTTTACTCTGCATTGTGTTATTGGATGAGAAAGCACTGCAGAGCAATATCTACAAACACAATGTGCTGTTTCTGTCTTCCCCAAAACTGCCTGCTGTTACATCCTTATACTTATCAACATGTTATTATATAACTTTTCCCTTAGGGATGGCATCGCAGTTCCCAGTCAACCAGTGTGCTTCCACTTTTAGAATCTGGAGTGTGGATTCTGAGAAGCTGAGGAGCACACAGTTGCTGAGGATCTTGCCTGATCAGTGATCATTCCTACTGGCTGACCAAAACAGTTTTTACAAGATTACCTGTGCCTCATTTTTCCAAAACCTGATTTATGGGAAGGATTGTTTTTGAGCAGGAAGTGACAACTTCCGGCACAAAAACAATCCTTAGAGGCATTGTCCTCTTTCTATGTGGAAGGAGGAAATCACAAGGAGAAATAAACACCTCACTTGGGAAGGCATAGCATTTTGATGCATTCCCCTGTTTACTCCTTTGGTAAACCAGAGAATGCACCAAAACTCATGGGTGGATGCATGGGAACACCCACGAAATGCATCAAAAATGAAATGAACGTAAGCAGCTGAGCTGCATTACATTTCATCACAAAGTCATGAAAGGTGGCACAAATCGCCCCTTCTGTGGCTTTGTAAATATTACTGAAGCCTTTGTGTTGTCTGTGCTTTGCATTGTGAGACGCAAGGACAACGCAAATGCTTCATAAATCTGGACTTAAAAAATCTGCATTACTTTGCACACGCGAAAAGTGTTAGTAAATTTGTTCCCTTATGCACCATGCCAGTATCTAGGTCCCTGCTTAACATATTCCTCTTCTAGGATTGGCTGCACCTTTTCCTTGGCTGGTTATTGATGCATAGTTTCTGTTTTAATAGTAAATCAAAATGTGTTAAATTTCATTTCCTTTATTCTGCTTTTCTTATAATAATTTGACATTAGAAAAACGCATCAAAATAACAAATCAGCAAAGTGAAGCAGCTGACATTTATACATGGTACACCTTATCTGAAATGATGACAATAATGCTCTTTATCACGGTGTCCTTGCTTAAATTCGTTCGATTGAAAATATGTGGCTTGGCACTGAGATAATATAGACGGGAAAAAATAAAGGTTCAGATGTGAAATGAAATAGACCAGATTGCAGAAGTCTGCAATGCTCAAAAGAAGTGCAAAGCGTTTTGTATTAATTAATTTTATCATGACTCTAATTCAATTAGCGATACACATGCCAGATATAACAAATCAAATTCTGAGCTGAAAAAGCACATGATATATTTGCTTGACTCTTCTCTATCGTTTAATTGCTGTTTTAAATGATACCAAACCATCTTTTGAGAATATCCAGATTTTCACGTGCGTGTCATATGTGACAGGGGAGTATTGCTCAGTGGGCAGAGGATTATTTTGAATTTACATAATTAGACGCAGAGACAGATGGATATACAGTGCACACCAGATGCGGTCACATTTTTTTCACAAATGCTCAATATGTAGGAGGAATTTGTAGTGATTATGTAATAAATGTTCATGCTCTATTGAAATATACTGTAATATTGGTACAACAAAAAAGGGGAATCAAAAGAAGTGGAACGATTACCTCGAAGGAGGAATAAATCCAGGTGCAGGGGTTCACTAAGGTTAAGTCAGAATCAGAACATTTGCAATCAAAAAAACAAACAAAAAAAGGGCATAAATTAAGGGGCCCATTAGGATGGCGGGCGGACTTCAGTCCGCCCACCATCCTCGCGGTGCTGGGACCGGCTGCCAGACGTGCGGCGGTCCCGCACCGCTGATTAGGATGCGACCGCCACCCTGGTCGGTTGCATTCCACATATTTGACATTGCGCGGTGCCTGCCACCTTGTGCATAGGAATGCCCCCAAGTGCACACCTCACCCCCCACACCCCCGCAACGGGCCCTCAAAGCACATCCCCGCCAGCCTTTCCGTGGCAGTACCCACACAAATGCTGAATCAGAGCCAATCAGCTCTCAGGTACAGCATGCCAAAGATTCACTGATGTGTGGACACAGAGGAAGCACACCACAAACTGGTGCACACCTTTATTACACATACACAGCTAGTAAACAGAACATCAGATGCAAGGTACCCTCACATAACAGTGAGCAAAAATGCAACAAATATGGCAGACATGCCAGCACCGTGGTGTTTGGGATGATGCTTCTGGGAACCATGAAAGATTGCATCCTGTGACCGTATTGCGCATTTCAAAGGTTACATGTCACGGGACAACAGCCTATGGACCCTGTGAATGACAGACATACAACAGTATTGAAATCACTAAATAACTACATACATCTACAATACACATTACATACACAATTCAAGTGACTTTTTAAAATATCCGAAGAATCATGGCAACACTGATTGGGAGGACATAGTAACTCAAGGGACACACAAATGCTACAATCATGACACGTAGCATGCAGAAACATATATGTCCACACAGTGCACAACCCAAACAGATATCAGGTGAAGCAAGATTTCTAGCCAACCCATCACTGTATACTCACAATTAGGAGAAGAAGTTGTTGAGGAGCTTAGTCTGGACATCCCCCTCACACTCATCATCACTCGCAACATTTCCCAGGCCCGGATCCTCACATGCTGGCAACTACTGTCCGTCATCATCTCCTCCCTCACTGCCATGTTGTTTAGTATGCAAGACGCAATAAATATCTTGCACACCTTTTCAGGTGCATATTGGAGGGTCCTCCTGTCCGGTCCAGGCAGCGGAATCGGCATTTCAGGAGTCCACATGTCCACTCTATCACTCGCCTGGTTCACCCATGTGCCTCATTGCGCAGGTGTGACAGGGTTCCTAAAAGGTGTCAGCAACCAAGGCATGTTGGGGTACCCAGAGTCACCTGCACACAAACAGACAAACATGTCATGGATCAGGAATTAGCGTGTAATCCAAAGATACCTAAGACACGTAAGGTAAAGCGCTACTACTCACCGACAAGCCAGGCACGCTGGTTCTGCAGCTGTGACATCAAATGTAGTATCCTGCTATTCCGCATGATGTAGGCGTCATGTGCTGAACCAGGGAAATGGACACAGAGATGTGAAATTGACATGTCCGCAAGACATACCACTAGGGCATTAATAGAGTGAAAATGTTTACGGTTGCGGTAAATCTGCTCCTGTGCATGTGGTGGTACCAAAGCCACATGTGTCCCATCAATTCAGCCAAAGACATTTGGCATCCCTCCCAAGGCATAGAAATCTCCCTTTCTGCCTGGCATTTGTTGTTGGGATGGAAATCGGATGTATTGGTCCAGATACAACAACATTGCCTCCAAAACATCACGGAGAACACAACTGAACATAGTATGTGACATCCCACCAGCACCAGCCATTGTGTATTGGAATGTTCCGGTGGCACAGAAATGTAGGGCTGCTATCACCCTGCCCTTGGGGGTCAGCGCAGTTGGATACGCACATCCAGGTTGTAAATGTGGGGATAACTGCTCCTCCAAATCCTCTATCAGCTCGCGTGTGAAGCGGTACCGTCGGATGCAGTCACATTCAACCATGGTTGCAAGGTCTGGGAAGGGTCTGTGTACATTAGGTCTCCTGCAGTACAGAGGGAAACAAAGAAAGTATTTCAGTTCACCCACATCTGTGGCAATGACCAGGCCAAATACCACAAGCTACATCACATCAGGACATAATAGAGTCAGGTGTGTGCAATTCAGCATGGACACATATGCCACACATGTGCCCCTCACCAAACATGTCACCTCCACATGGTGACACAACAAGTGCCATGCTCTGCTGTCGACAAACTGTGGGCCCTGTTACAGTACATGGGAACATACGGTACAGGACAAATACACACCGCAATGATTAGTGAGGATAGTTGTGTTGTCAATATGACAACAGGCTGGCAGTCACACACACGGGGAACATGTAATGCGACATGGACACAGTCACCATGAAATGTCTGATGTACAAGTCCTAACACAAGCAAGACACACAGGATGTGCAAACAGGCTTGGCTGCATGTCAAACGTGGATGTCTGTGACACACAGGCACAACACCAAATCACAGGACCAAGTCTGATGGAGGTTTGGAGGATTACCAACTCCCAAAATACAAATATGTACATGTCCCTAGCATGGTACGCAAATACTCATGATGTACCACACACAGCAAGCCCATGAACACACATTACATACCATATGCCATGTAGGGTTCATGTGACATGGCAATAGACAATGTGCCCCAGTCACTGTGCACAGGCCACGTGTGTTGGCCACCAAAGTCCTGAAGCACAGTAGGTAGGTGCATCAAACACAATGCCTCATGGTGACCATGTGACATGGCACATCCTGGTAGTGTGTACCACATTGTGCACATCAAACATGACATGTGTACACATGTATACACACATGTAATGGAGCATGAATAGTGAATGCCTGAACTGTGTGACAGGCTGTCACTGTGTTGTCCAGCCCCCTCAGTCCATGTCAAAACATTTTGGAGGGCAGCCTCTGACTACAGAATACAATGGTCATACTGGTATGAGCGATTCCGTAAGATGCCTCGGACACTTGTGCACCGAGGCGTACGCACGCCTTGCTCATAGGCTGTAATGGCTCTCTATGCGGGTGCGATCCCGTAAGATGCGTCGGACATCTAGGATCCAAGGCGTACACACCCATTGGCTATTGGCTGTCATGGAGACAAGCTGTGTGTTTTGCTACGTGTATGACTCTTGTGCTGCCAGATTCAGTTGGGCCTATACAACAATGTTGCAAATTCAATGGTGTCATGATGCAGAAAGTTTGAACCATGCTGAAGGTGTGTCTGATGCTTTCCAAGACATGGATTGGGCCAATTCGGATAGTGTGAATGAGTCTGACCTATCTCTTTGGCCGCATCAAACAGATACTGCCTCTGTAGCACTGATTTAAGGCTTTGTGTTCCCCTGAGGCAGCACTTGCTTGCACTACATGCCACAGGACTGGGTCACATCACACCACTGCTGCTGTCTCTGTATCCTCTGTCTCCTGCAATGGCACGTACTGTGGAGAGGGCCCCAGCATTCACTGAGGAGGAGAACCAGGTCCTGCGGGACAGCCTCCTCCCACAGTACTGCAAGTTGTATGAGAAACCAGGGAAGCAGGTGAGTGTCCACTGCCTTGAAATTTTTACATGTAGTCTGACTGGCACTACTAGCATTGTGCCCTCAAAGGGAAAGCATGCACACTGAGTAAGTTTAAGTTTGAGAGTGTGGTGATGTATGTACACAGCTGACAATGTTTCTGATTGACTTACTATCCTATTTCAAGTATTTAAATGTGTTGATGTATGGCATACAATTGACTAATAGTGACACTTCCTGACATGCAAAAGTTAGCATTGATGAAGAGGGGAATGTAACAATGTCTGCCATTCCAGCCATCTCAGCAACCAATAACTTGTGAGGATAACTAAAAAGTGCTGCAATACACCAGACATGTAAGGGTAGCAATCTGCAGGAGGGCCTCATGGTGGTTTTGGTATGAAATTGCCAATTCATTGCAGTGAGATAGTTGTTGGAGAGTTGCACCACAGCTGCAGACCCTAGACCCCAACTATCCTCATCTGCTGTGTTCATGATACAGAGCAGTATGTTTGGCTGCGAAAGTTAAGCAAACACCTGTAACCCTCCACCCTCCCGGTAGTAAATATGGTGACTAAATTGACATGTTGTTGGCAGTGTTCACCAATCAATGTGGCTCATGCAATCTAGGGAGAGGCTGGTGAGGGGGTGTAAGTGGTGTGGGCCATGTGATAGGTCTACCCGTGCAGGTACACATCCTGTGCAACTCTGTAACTCACAGTGTCTGGTCTGAGCAGTGAGTGGGTGTTCACCCTTAGGCCATTGGTCTGCCGGCACTGCCATGTCATTAATTTGATTTGATACCTGTATACATGATATGCACTGCAAAGTTCAACATGTGTGTACAACTGTGTGTTTGTTAACATGGGGCACGTGTAGTGATGTTGTCTTACATTATCATACTCACAGGTCACTGCCCAGGAGGTAGTAAATATGGTGACTAAATTGACATGTTGTTGTTGGCAGTGTTCACCAATCAATGTGGCTCATGCAATCTAGGGAGAGGCTGGTGAGGGGGTGTAAGTGGTGTGGGCCACGTGATAGGTCTACCCGTACAGGTACACATCCTGTGCAACTCTGTAACTCACAGTGTCTGGTCTGAGCAGTGAGTGGGTGTCCATTCTTAGGCCATTGGTCTGCCGGCACTGCCATGTCATTGATTTGGGCTTGCACAGAGGACAACTGACCATTACCACAGTTGCAATACCTGTATACATGATATGCACTGCAAAGTTCAACATGTGTGTACAACTGTGTGTTTGTTAACATGGGGCACGTGTAGTGATGTTGTCTCACATTGTCATACTTACAGGTCACTGCCCAGGAGAAGAATGAAATTTGACTGACCATCGCCGGGGCAGTTAGGTTGGTGGGGGTCTACAGATGCTGCATCCGCAACTGGCAGAAGAGATGGCAGGACCTTCGTTGCTGGACCCGGAGGATAGCAAGGGTTCAGCTGAAGCTGTCACCTCCTTGCAGGAGGGGCGGACAACGGACCCTAACCCCCCACATGCTACGGATCCTGGCGATGGTCTTTCCAGACCTGGATGGGCAGTTGAAGGCCAGACAGCAGCAAGGAAGGGGTAAGTCCATGCCTTGTAGGTGTATTTGGTTTAACCTGCTGTTTGTACTCCTTCAGCTAAGTAACGCCCACACAGTTAGTCTGTCAGCTCAGACAAGTCCCATGTGGCCATATGTGGTGATGCCCCATTCACATCTGATGCCCAGGTGTGTCCGTTCCACTATTTCACATGTGTCACTTGGGTTGTGTGTATTCACTGTTGTCCAAGGGAATGTTGACACCAACATCAGCAAAGTGTTCATTGACTTGAGCTACATGGGTGAGGCTAATCTGGGACTTGTGTCAGATCATTTATGGATTATTAACATGTGCTCTGTATTTGATCAACATCTCTGCACTAATTGCTGGTGCGGGGCAGTATAGGAGTGTGAGGTATTGACCACACACCCATGCAGAAGGCATGTACAATCGTGACACCTCAGACATTTGATGTGTATGAGTTCCAGCACAATGCATGATCACCTGCATTGTACTCCTGATTATCCCATGTCGCACATGGCCCATGGACAGGTCTGCCTCTCGGGTCCCATGAGACACTGTGGCCTCCTATTCTTGTGTGTCAGCTAACCCTTCGACCATTGAGAACATTTATTAACATGTGTCTGACTCTGTGACAAGCAGGCCTGCCAAAGCTTTTTGTATTTCAGAGGTTTGCTATATGTTTGACATGGACAGACATCTGGCATGTAACTATTGGTTCCACGCACAGGGCAATACATATGTGTGGAGTAACTATAATGTGCATTTTGGTGTATTCAACAGATTTGTGTCATCTGCTTTACTAAGTACTTGTGATGTCCTCTATGATTAGGTATACAGAGTTTTAGTCCCACAAACTGTGAAGTCTCATGTTGCTTCTGTGGCTTTATCATATTCTATCAAATGTGTGTATAATGTGGTGACCATGTATACATGACCACTAGCGGAGTTCCATTCGCAGTGCAAACATTGGTGTGACTAGTTGCTGAATGTGGATTAGCCATGCACTGAGACTGTGACAGTAGTCAGTACTGACTGATGGGCCAGACTGGCCTGTGGAATCATGTTAGACACTAATATCTGGGGTATGCTGAATTGTGACATGTGCCTTGTAATGCAGCCACAGTGTGCTAGCTCTACATTTCAAGTTATGGGCCGTATTGGTGTCTGCTAATGGAAGAATGTTCATCATATCAGCAATGGGATCATGCCATCACAAATGCTGTTCCAAGACCTGAGTCAGTGGCCAGGAATGTGACATGTGTGTCAGAACACATGACAGTTACGTTCAGAGCAGATCAGACTCCTGGGTAGTCTGGCAATGCCTGCACATGTGCTGTCCGACATCATACGTACTATGCGCTGATGGGTCCATTGTCATCATGGGTACTGGGGCATGCTTCCCTGGCAGACTCATTGGTGCCAGGTTCACCTTTGTGTGTTAGATTGTGATTTGGTGTTTATATGATGCCAGGGCTTGCTCAGTGATGTGTTGCATTTAAGGCCATTTGTCCAGTAAATACAGGTGACTGATGTGAATCTGTTTCTCCTCCTTGTTGATCAGCATCATCGGCAGACACTGGAGGGGACAGCTCCACGGACCGTGAGGAGGGCCACAGCCAGACTGGGTCTGCTGTGGAGGAGTCTGAGGGAGCAAGTTGCATGGAGGGTGAGGGAAGTCACACTGAGGGCGAGTCAACAGCCACTACATATGCTACGGATGACAAAGGCTCAAGTAATAATTCACAGGAGGGTGCGGGTGTTTCAACACCAGAGAACACTGATAGCAAGTCTGTCCCTGCAACATCCACCAACACCACCCTCCCAGTTGCTCCCATCCCAGATGTCCATGGAGCCCCTCATGTTAGGGCAACAGTCTCCTTCAGTCCAGGCACCGCAACCCCTGCATCTGTCTCCCCTGCTGCCCTGAGTGTTGAGTCTGTGGACCTGCTGAAGCAGATACATGTGGGACAGACATCAATATTGAGTGTCCTCCATGCTCACACTAATCTGTTGACACACTTGGTGTCAATCGTGGAGGGCATGTCAGCAACCATGTCTGCCCAATAGCGGGTCAGTCAGTCCATGGCCTCCTCACTGACGGCAGCAATGTCCCTCCTCGAGCAGTCCCTCACCCCACCTACCTCAGCACCATCCTCAGTGACCACTACCCTCCCCAAACCAACCACACTCACACCTGCACCGTCATGCACAACAACAGACCCGAGCAGCACACACACTGGGAAATCCAAGTCTAAACACACCAGTACGCACACTCAGGGGACTGAAGGCACACTGAGGTATTCAAGTTGCTATGGTATGATTAGCGCAGTATATCTAATGATAGGATGACTAGTTTTGGTGTATTCAAGGGTTCGAAATTCCCGTTATGCTTAGTACGACAGAAAGGGCCGAGAACCGAACCGCCTCCATCTTGGATTGTGGCTCTCTCTCGCTTAGGAATCACTTGGTCTCTTCCGCACACCATCTGCTTCCCCTTTTCTTACGTTTGTTAGGAGACAGGCTGAATTGCTGCGAAGCAAGGTCACATCTGCTAAAAGGGAGTATCAAGCAAATTCCTCTAGACCTGGGACGAGAAGGGAGTCACCTTTTTGACCTTCTCTGTAAAGATAGTAACCCTTTGTATGTGTAACCGAAACTAGATATAGGCATGAGCTCATTAGGAGCGCCAGGACTAACTGGTACTTTTCCACATATAAGGTTTTGTATGCTGAACTGATAATGTATAAAAGTGTGTTACTGTCAAGGAGCCAGCAGTCTTCCTCGGCGCACCTGATGGGTGAGGATCGACGAGGCTCCTCTATATAGAGTTCTGTGGTGGCTAATAAACGTTTGAACCTTCCACGTTGCCAACTGCTCCTTATTTTGCTTAACATTGCGGGCCAGTGGTAAGTGTGGCCCTTGGAATAATTATTTGGACACAACAACACACACAGGGGATAGGGTACAGACACACAGCCAAACATCCACAACAAGCCCGCAGTCCCCAGACACCTCTCCCGCCAAGACCTCTTCCTCTGACTCCCCTGCTAAGCCCGCTTCCCAGAAGCTCTTCCTCTGTAAGCCTGACCTCTTCCCCTCAAATACACCTGTGCCAACTCGTAAGGGGAAGAGGAAGTCACCTTGCCAGGAGGGTATACCCCCCAAACCCTGCTCACCCTCACCCAAGAGCAGGGATACAGAGGGCCCCCACCAGAAATCACCAAGAACCAGGAAGACCCCACAACATTCACACACTCCCACCACACACTCTCCATCCTTAAGCTCCCATGCCACCACTCATTGTGTTCCCCTGCCACACCCTGCCCCAGGTTCACCTACCCACCGCTGGTGCATCCCCAAAGTCATTAGGCCCACCCCCTTCCACAGACACTTACACAACACCCGGCCCTCAGCCTGTTCCAGCAACTGCAGTGGAGTCTGTGTCACTCCCAACTGTCCTGGACACTGCAGTGGAGCCCCAGCACACTCGAGCGGACATGCTCACTGCAGGGGAGACCCCACACACTGATCCTGACCCATCCACTGCAGTTGCTCCTGTGACCCCTGTACCCACCACCACTCCCCTGCTCCACTCTTGTGCACCCTGATCCTGTGCCTGCGGTGCCTGGCCTGCCACCATTGATGCCCCACCAAAGGGTAATATCCCCTACTGTGTGTCAGTGCAGGCAAGCTATGGCTGACATGTTGTCAGTTGTCCCCCATCATGGACTGATGTCATGGACTGGCCATTGGCCTTATGGCATTTGGGGCTGGCAATTTCCCCTTTACGTTGCAGAATAAATTTATGTTTTGTTATTGCTTTGATTTTCTTCTCATGTACCCGATGTTGCTAAGGTGTGTAATTAAGTTGCTGTTGTGCTATTGTCATTTCCCAATGTTTGATATGATGTTGTGATGTGTCTCATGTGTGCCATAGTACATGAGTCATATAGCAGTATGTCTCCAAATCATCATTGGATGTCAATTCAGATTTTCAAGATCACAACTGATGTTGCACAGGGATTGGGACAACCTTTGGAGTACGTCACATCTTTGTTTTCCACTGTTGCACATAATTTGTGCTGACATGTGTGCACATCTTCCTTCTTACTGACTCGGCCCATCAGCACCGGACATGCATTTTCATGGATGGGTGATGAACAAGTCATCTGTGTCATCGGTGCAACTTGGCAAAAAATATGTTTGGAGTATGTGCTGGTGACTTAAGGGACACTGCAGGACACAGGCTGATGTGACCCGAACCTTCAGTCAGAATTAATAGGGGGCTCACTGGCAGACTCCTACTCTGACATGACTTGGCCCTGCACAGACGACTATTGGCACAGCTGAGGTTACACATGATTGGAGTCACCTCATGGCAGTGTGTAACTCTGTGTCATTGACTGGGCCCATCTGTTGTGTTCTGTGTGCATGTCTCAGTGGGTTACCGTGCTTTTTTAAACACAACCTACATTCCCTGCAGTTGTGCCTGGCTGTGATGCTTGCTGAGTTGCCCTGTGTTTGCCATAGGTGTTAGGACTGGGTTTCCAGGTATGTGGGTACATGGTAAATACTGGTTATATGGGAGTCTTCGGTGTGTGTGTGTGTGTGATGTAATGGCCCTGGTATGTGTGCAAACTCACATGTTACATAACCAGGATTCAGCCCTGCACTTTGGTGTTGCCAAAATCAGGTTGTTTTCACATTGTGGTGTCTTCATGTGCCTGGGTA
This sequence comes from Triturus cristatus, assembly GCF_964204655.1. Classification (NCBI taxonomy): domain Eukaryota; kingdom Metazoa; phylum Chordata; class Amphibia; order Caudata; family Salamandridae; genus Triturus; species Triturus cristatus. Next base: position 569,962,661 of record NC_140589.1, on the reverse strand, counting down.
ACTTGTATGTGTGTGTCAGTGCTTACACTCATCAGAACCTAGCCTTCAATGTCTGCTGCTGTGAAAATGTGTTCTTTGTGGGTATCCATGTGCTCTCCATTGTTTGGGGACTGTTCCAAGGATCCCAATGTGTCAGATAAGTGTCACGTCATGCACATGTACCTCATAATATACGGTGTGTGGGTCATTCGCAACGGATGTTGCCTGGCCATGTGTGATGTGTTTGTACACCTTAGATCCCCCTCCACCCCTGTGATTTTCATCGGGTGCATGTGCAATGTCAGCAGTATCTGTGGGATTGGCTGCTGCTCATTGGTGCAGAATGCAGATAAAGGTGTTTGGCATTTGGAGTGGGCATATGTGAGTGTTCTCATGCCTAGGACACTACATACATGGAGGACTGACATCACAGCCCATGGCCATTTATTTTTCTGAGTGAGTGTGATGCCAGTTTGGCCGTCACTACCTGCCACAGTGCTCACACCCCACATGTGACTGTGCTCAACAGTAGAGTGTTCATCCAAATTGTTAAACGCAGAGGGCTCATCATACAGGCTACTGTTGCAACAATGTGGGGTCCTTGTGGGTATTGATGGAGTGTGTCTGTCTCTTGCTCTTTGTTGGTGTGCAGCCAAGCTTATGTCACATGACTGTGTTGTGTGACCATTAATGTCACAATGGCTGATTGCCCATATGTATGTAGCCAGTTCCTGTGTGACTTCTGGATGGCAGTGTGTACACATATATCTGTTTTGATTTAAACACCACAGGATGTGTGTCGTACTAGCCTGGGTACACTGAGACACACTCATGTGGTGTTCATTTTGCAGTGTGGGGCTGGCTGGTTGTGTTTGTGCACCTGTTGCAGGGATTCTGCTTTTGCACAGAACTATGCGCAGGAGACCAGGACCTCAGAGAATTGTGGTGTACCAGAAAACTCCCCTCAGAACCCAGAACCCCTTATCCGACTAGCTTAGTATCCCATTCGTTAACCTAGATCTAGCTGGGTGGTCCCAATGTATAGACAAACCAGAACAAGCGACTTAGATATTTCTCAGGAGTGGTGGAAATCCAAAATACCTGTTCGTACTTATTTGTTAGTCCACAACATAATAATACAGACACGGTAAAGTTTAAAGAGTTTATTTTATAAACCTCGCGTCCTAAGATGCAGTACTTTGGCTAACACTAGCAGACTAACAGTACAGATCAGAACCATAAGCATTATTACAATACCATATAAAATGAAAGGAGCAATCATACTATTAATGACAGTGGTATACGGCCACACTCCTTTCACTATAATCTAATACATTATTATTATTAGACTATTAGAAGGTCTCTTAGGCTAACAGGGGGGACCCCATACCGTATAGATCAGCTTAGTAGAATCACATCAAAGGATCAGCTCTCACAGCATGCATCAGCTCTTCTGTTCGAATGAATGTAAAACCAAACTGTTCTGCAATATTAAAGACGCTTATCCTTCAGATATTAGCAGCTGTATGCATGATATGTACAAGTGGTACGATCAATCTAAGCACAACACTCTGTACCTTCTAGTGACCCAGACGCGTTCTTTGCATGATGTACAGACCAAGGACACATTTCACGGTTAAGAATGTGAAACAACAGTTTGTTATCCTGTAAGGCAAAGTCGAGTCTGCATTTCTAAAATGAATAACACATAACAACAGTGTCGTGTTCAGCGCAGCAGAAACGACAAGCTTGCTTGCTAACAATGATCTCGTTTATGCTAACTTAGTGTTGTAAATAGGGCGTGGCTTAATCCATCTCACACCCCCCCATGATCGGAGCACTAACCAATAGGGATACACTTATCAAGAACGCAGAGTTCAAGTGATTTAGAACGGAACCAAGGGCATGAACTATAAGTCCGTATAAGGTAAGTGTAAAGTCCGAGAATAATAAAAAAAATTCGTTTAAAAAATGAAAAATGATATATTAAAAAAATAAGTAAAACTTTCGTAGAAAATTAACACTCCTTGATGCACCCTGGAGTGACAATGTCAATCAGTCAATCCATGAAGGTATATGCACCGTAAGTTGCAACTGCTTCCAAGAGGAAATCATTGGAGCGTTCCGCAAAAGTATCTGCCATCCAATTGAGCAAGGGAAAGGAACACACATGTTCATCAAGTATCGGAGCATCCAGCACCATGATAGGACAACTGTCAGTCTCCTCAATATAACTCCTTTCAAGGAAATCAATAGCTGCCTCTCCGATGGACTCCGTGTGCAGCACCCAAAGCCATAAACCCGACACCAGAACAATCAAATTCATGAGCCACTAAGGGACACATTAGTTCATCAAAATCCGGGTCAGGTGACGCCAAGTTTGACAGGCACAAGTCCAGAGCCCATTGGAAGGGACAATCTAGGCAAAGAAAAACAGGTTGCACACACGTAAAAAAAGGAAACCGGAAAGACAATCCATACTTGACGCTTAATACCGCCCGGCTACGAAGATGAAGCAAGCGCAGCATTCTGTCTTGCAACTCCCGGTGTGCAGCCATATCGAAGTGCGCAAATCAACAAGAGGATCCCAGCCACCAAAGCGAGGAGCAAGGGGAACCCTCCGAAGACACTCGAAAAAATAGAATGTAAAAATGCGGGGATCACACCAAAAACAGTCTGGAAAGATGTCACGAGGCCCGAGCCCACAATTTTAAAAAAATGAACAAGGCCAGTCGTAGACGACGCATTAAAGATAGTTTGAATCAAGGTTCCAAAATAGAGGGGGAGGTCGGTATTTAAAAGAGCTTGTACCTCAGTGCGTGTGTTCGCCACATTAAGAAGAAATGTTTCACGGGACGAAGTCAACGCAACCTCTTTTTTAGACAAAAGAGCCCTTATTCTGCTCATCCTATTGAACTCTGCGTTCAAGGTTGGAATCGCTGGCCAGATGGATATATCGAGTCGGCCTTGCGGGGGTGGGAAAAGGACGTTATTACAGCAAACTACTTTTTGTGAAACAGTCACAATGTAAGGAATACCCACTAGCATCCCACAGCAAGCTTCACTATTTAAAAGCAAATAAAAACCGTTGGCAAGCAGCTTAAAAGAAGGTGTTATAACTGGCATTGGAATCCCCTTAAGGACACAAGCTAAATTAGGAGCGTGTATATTGCAAGCGCCATGTAATTGTATATGTCTACAAACCACAGAGTGATCAGGAGCGGAATTGCATTCTTCACCTTTTAAGTAAACTTCCTTGCCATCCCTCACGCATCTGTAAGTGAACGGAAGTGACCAAACTTCATGCAGAAACGCATCACCAAGTTGTTCATATCTGCCGATTGCATAATGTTTCATGCACAAACTAAACTTGAACAAACTGAACGGTAAAGTGACTAATCCGTGAATAAGCCACACGGCTGAATTTAACTCAGCTACAGAAAAAGGTAAAGGTTCTAATTTTTCAATGTGCAGCAATGCATAAGTTGCATCTTTCATGGACATGAACTGCTGCTTTTCTGTCAAATTGAATGGAAGGAACAATGATGAAATATTCATGTAATCCCAAGGGACTTTCCCTGCCTTTAACGTTTGCAATGTCCATGCAAACTGCATAATTGAACGCAACTGATTTTGACCATGATACAACACAGATACATCATCTTGCACAATGTCTACGACAGAAGAAACAATGTTATCTAATGTGTAAATTCTAGAAGACAACGTATTTATACTATTATCTATCACAGCCAATACTTTTTCCACATTGGCCTGGTCAATAGCACGTAATCTAGAAGCAGCTTCAATTTGCGACAATTTCCAGATTTCATTGTAAATAGCATAAGCCTATCGTTTAGACCTGCCATTTGCAGGACCCTTAATAAAATCATTCAAATCTATTTTGTCATTTAAGCGTGATAAATGAATCTTAACTGAAGTTAACGTGGAATGTTGCAGCCATGACTGACATAATTTACCTACAGAGTAGGTAGTGACTGTGTGTGAAGACGTAAAACGAGGGTCAACCCTAAGTTGTGTATACCCCGGAGCCAAATCCAGAAACCAACGTTGACAGGAATCTGAGCTTGTTTGCCATACCAACCAACCCTCAGGATTCAATGTTGAAATATTGAAGGTGCCATTGGAAACAAGCGACTGCAACATAGTAAGGGGCAGATCTGAGTGATTTTCCCAACCAGGATAAGCACCCAGATCAGGGATCGAGGGAGTAATTAATTTTTTAGAAATAGCCAATCCAAAACAGGTGATCTGAAAAATAGACGAATTTAAAAATAAGATATGGTTAGGGATAAGACAGGCATGATGCAAAGCTTCTGTTCCTTGTACCTGCCACGGTTTAGTTCCCCAAACCGATTTAAGATCAATAGTAGCTTTCCATACGTCATAACCTCCAATAGCCAATTCATCCATAAAGGATTTGGAATATAATAATTTTATGTGTGTCAGTCTGACCTTAGAAGTGGGTTCTACTGCCATCTTAAAATAAAAAGAATCAGGGTTAGACACACTAAAATCTGAAAAGTATGTGAATTTTTTCAATAAAGTGTCAGAGCTACCAGGCATAGGGACAGGACAATGTTCCCATTGAGTAAAATTAACAAAATTTCGAAAAGTATTTGCTCTGTGTAAAAAATGTGTGCCATAATGTTGAAAACAAAATTGTTCATCATAGTTTGCAGTATTTAAATACAGATCTTCAGCATCAAATGCAGCATAATATTTTAAATCAGAAAACAGTGCTTCTATTGCTTGTACATCCCAATCATCTGAGCGGATGTTTTGTTTAACTACATCACCCATAGAAACACGAAAAACAGTAGGTACATTAATAACTTCGGTGGGACCATGAATTTGAAAGTTCACTGCATCCCAAGCAATCCCATCACGTACAGGCCAGGCGGTGATGTTCACAAACGTCTGGTCTCTTTTCATGATGTGTGATGAGGAATGGGGGGCCAAAGTTCCATCAATTAATTGAATTGTAGAACGCTCATTCAGGTAGTGTCCATTGATAAGTCTAAAAAAACACTACCACAAAGCCAATTGTCATGAATAAAAAAATACAAATTACCACCGACCAGATGTAAGTCCAAGGTGCAACCAAAAAATGTCTCTTGAACCAGGCAAAAAATATAGAAATTTTGGAAGGGACAGTGGAAGTCAATGATTCAGTTTCAAAGGAAGAATGTGACTGGGTAAGTGTCGTTGTATTTAATAGAGGCAAAGCGACTTCTGTAGGATAAGCATACTCCGGATCACCAGGCAAACCACCAACAGAAGGTGGCACAGGCAGGTCTGAAACTGTATGCATCTCAATGGAAACCTCAGGCACGATGATAGAGGGTGGCAACACAACAGAGTTTCTCAGCATCGAAGGGCAGGAAACCGAAGGTGTCACCCTGTGTAGCTTGACATTTTCAATTGAAATGTACCTGTTTTGCTTGCGACCAGGAAGTGGGGGTAAAACAACTGTACGTGTACCCAATACTCCAAGCACCGGGACTGGTGCACGATAAGAGGGGCCAAACTCCTTCTTGTTCTCCACCTTCTCATGGACCAGGTCACCAACTCGAGGCAGCCAGCCGACCACCGGAATCAGGAGCGCTTCTTCAGATGTAGAGGGGACGTGTTCCTTCGCTAGAGTGTCTCTTGTTTCTTGTAGATTCTGTAATACAGCACAGTGGTCATCGAGGTCAAAAGGCGCGGCAGCCGCCGCCATGTCTAGACCATCAAGGTCCGGAACAAACATTCTCACTCCAAAGAGCATCATGTACGGGTTCCGCCCATCCAGAGACCTTCTAGGGAGGTTATTAAGTGCACGTTGGACGTCATAAAAGTGGGCAAGCCAGTTCCGGCCTGTGCCTAACAACTTGGCTGTCAACGATTGCTTTAGGTCACGGTTCATCCGTTCCACAACACTATTGCCCTCAGGCCGGTATGGAGACGAAAATTTGACTTGGACCCCCAAACTTCTCATTGCCTCTTTGTAAGCCTTAGAGGCGAATGCCGGGCCCTGATCAGAGTGAAGGGTACCACACGCAAAACTCCCTATAAAGACACGCAATGCTTTGATGACAGTCCTGGCATCAGCACTCCTTTGTGGCCACACCCACAGAAAACGTGTGCACGAATCCACTGCAACCAAGATGTACTTGTACGCAGTATCAGAGGTAAAAGGACCGCAGTGATCTAAATAAACACACGCTAGTGGTTGATTAGATATATGCAGCTGCGTTGGAGGTGGACGCGCAACAGAAGAAGGTTTGATCTGCTGGCAAATGTCACAATTAAGTACATAAGCCCGCGCTTGTTTATACAAACCGTACCACCAGTAACGTTGCTGCAAAAGAGACACAGTTGCTGACACTCCAGCATGCGCAGACGCAACACCTTCGTGGGCAGCTGTTATCAAATTTGGTCTGCAGTCCGCGTTGGGAATCAATCTATCACCAATGTCGTTAATTCTCACTAATGGGACGTTATCAGGACTTAAGTGATAATGGTATCGAGAAGGGAAACCTCTAGGGAAGTTTGTCCCTGTCTCAGATGCAGCAATAGCTGCTAAGATGTCAGCATCTATCTTAGATTTTGATCTTGTAACTGCTGCTACTAAATATGTCGCCACTGCTGTTTTAGCTGCCTCGTCAGCCAAACTGTTACCGACAGCATGGACACCAACTTGTTGGTGACCAAGAGTGTGAATTACATCCACAAGTGGCAGACTTCCTTTGAGTTCCGACACTCGAGCCCAAAGCGTTTTATGCTTCACTGCGCTACCTTTGGAATCACGAAATCCATTCATAATCCAAAAAAGCAAATTGTCGCTGTAAGATTGAACACAATAGTAAGAGTCACTCACTATAAGAGTAGTGACTCTGTGATCAGCAAACTCAAGTGCAAGCACCAGAGCACGAAGCTCCGCCAGTTGCGCGGTACAATCACCCAATGACTGCGTATGCACTGCATCAGATTTGAACTCTCCATTCATGAAAGTACCGACTACAATTGCGCAAGCCGCTGAATAAGCGTGCCTTGATCCAGTTGCGGGTTGCGCTGACCCATCAGTGTATATGACACAATGGTATTCCTCGATGGGGCGCAATGACTGTGGAGCAGGATGAACTAATTCATACTCCAAACTCTCTTGAGTCTGCAACGCCGCGTCAAAGATGTATTCGACGTCAGGCGAAGCTAAGGGGGTCGCCCATTGTATCCACCTTGGATGCAAAGCCTTAGAATTTGGTACACTAGCTTTAGTGACTGCTTCGAGAGCAGGAAACGGTGTTACCACCAGCATGCGTTTTCCCTGTGATAGCGCTCGTTCTTTCAGTATCGCCATCTGAACTGCTGTTAAGACTTTTTCAACAGTGGAAAATCGCAGCTCAGCCGATGTGTACAGATGAGATTTGTAAGCAATGGGGACTGTGTCACCCTCATTGAACGTTAGGTACGTGAAACCTTCTGCACTCGGAACAATTCTAATGACCAGGTTGGTGTGGTTGTCACGAGTTTTTAGATATTTAGCTGTAAGAAGATCAGTTTGCAAAGTATACAATGTCAACGAGTGCTCTGGCAACCAGCATGATCTGGTATAAGTTGGTTGTATCAAGGCATAAAGCGTCTTGATACACTGGGCATAATCAGGAATGTAGGATCGACCGAAATTCAGAAAACCCAGCAAGGATTGTAGTTTTTTCAGTGTCGTAGGGATACGAAGGTTTGCGCATTTCTCAAGGAACTGCGGTGCCAAGCCTCGACCTTCATTATTGAGTTCGTACCCCATGAACAACACTGTAAATTCCGCAATGTGGGACTTCTTAAAGTTAAACTTGTAACCGAAGTCCGCAAACATAGTCACTATGTTATCCACACGAGCAAGGTGTGGAAGCAACTCGTCGTCTGTCAGATAGATGTCATCGACATACGAGTATGCTTCCGGGTCTACCATCTCCAAGAGAGAGACCACACGAGCGGCAAAAACTCCAGGGCTGTTATTATAGCCCATCGGGAGCCTCTTGAACAATTTTTGTTTGCCACCCGAGGTGAATGCTGTCCACTCATAACTAAGAGGGGCCAGATTATGGCAATAAAAGCCATTGGATAAGTCAAGCGTAGTTTTGAAACGTTTTCTCACAAGACTATCTACGAGAGCCGAACTATGAGTATTTTGTACCGCACACATCCGGCAATGTGAGTTTAAATGCCGGTAATCCAAAACTAGGCGGTACGACCCGTCAGGCTTCGTTACAGTGAATAAAGGATTATTCATGGGTGACACACATGTCTCAATCACTCCTTGATATTCCAATTGTTCAAGGATGGACGCGACGTGAGGTCTTGCCTCGCGACGCATGGGATATTGGGGTTGAGGCTGGGGATCGGATCGCAATGGAATCTCGTGATTGGGAGAACATTTATCCCAGCCAACCTGATTACGATATAACGCAGGTGCAAGAACCTGTGCCCACTCCCCGGCCAACCTAGTAGACTCCTCCGTGGGCACTGCGTGCCCAAAGGAAGGAAGTATAACTTCCTCTCCCCTAGGGGCGTCCAAAATGAAAGCCGGAGGCCAATCTTTCTCCGCCAAAAGAATATCATATGTGGTGGTAAGATTATCCCAAAAAAACACTTTAATTTTGCGTTGTATGTCACCCTCAATATTAAGGACTATTTCAAATAATCTTTCCGGGGGGGCTACGCGAGTATCAGCAGTTTCAACTGTCACATAAATGTCAGTTGCTGTCGTCTCCAGAAATGGACGCAATGCTTCCCGCACTACTGCAACCTCTGCTGCGCTGTCTAGCAGCGTTAGTGCCCATGTCAGGTTCCGAAGCTGTGTCCTGACCATCTGAGGCATATCTCGCTGAGATAGCAGCAACTTTCTTTTTCTGAAACGGTGGACGCGGTCTTGCAGCGTCTTCCTGCTTGCCTTTACCGTCAGTCTGGCGGGGCTGGTCTCGACCTTGAGTACCCCGTCCTCTCCCACGGTCTCCACCACCAGAATGCGAAGTCGATGTTTCCTGTGAAGAACGAGGAGAGCGTTGTTCAGAAACCTGAAACCTATCAGGTGACTTAATACGAGTACGATCGCGCAAATCATAAGTGCGTTCACTATACGACTGAACGGGTGAGGCAGGACGAGAAACCTGTTTCTGTTGCTGCTTCTCTTGTTTTTTGGCTCGCCAACTTTGTTTAGGAAAGTTGGGCTTTTCGTCTATTGTAGACGAACTCACCTTAGTTTGTTGCACTACATCGGGAATTTTGATGGTGGGTTTCACACCTAAAGCACTACGTCCAACCATCCTATAGGCTTTCGCAATAATTTTTGCGAACTCCCTAGGCTTATCGGCATCAGCCACAAGCTCCAGCATATTACCAACTTGGAACTGCATGGCATCTCCTTTGAGGTTGCCCATTACCATGGAACAAACCACATCGAAACTGTCGACAAGTCGTAACCCCAACTCAATAGCTGCCTCCGCACCATGAATTTCTTGAACTTTCTTGATGACGGAGGGTAGTACAGCCGTAGACGGAGTGCCGTAGCACTTCGAATATGTTGCAGCAAAGACCTTGCCCCAATTGTCACAATCAACAAGTTCAGGGACTAGGTCTTTCGGCTAAGTAATGGTGAGTATCCTGTGTTTATCCACAGGTGTAGTGTTTGGAAACACGGCTTCTAATTGATCAAATTTTTCCGCAAGCCAGTAAGGAAATTCATCCTTACTGAGGGGGCGCTTGCCGACAACCGCGTTAACCATAACAGGGCTAATCACCACCGCGTGATGGTGATCCGCCCCGTGTCCAGCAACTGCAGGTGCTCCCACCTGAACTGTGCATGACACATACTGCACTAAAGCCCTATGGACCGTAATCAGGGCTGTGTGTAGCATTCGTAAATCACCCACTCCCACCGTCAGGTAGCGTGGGTGTGGAGTATATCCGGCCAGTACCGGCCATGTAGCCCCTGCAATTGACAACGGGTCCATTCTCGCCGATATGACCTCATGAGGGAGGGCGCCATTAAACCAAATTGTATGCTGCCAGGCAGAAATAGGAATTTCCAGAGTCCGATATGGGGCATAAGCCGCAGGTACAGCCGAAGCTGTATATTCGTGGAGCAAATTATCGTCTGTATCCACCTCCGCAAAGGTCACCCATGAGTAAAACAACTCATATGGGTAGGTGGTATCAGCACTGACCACAAAGACTACGGACATCCCGTCATCAGGTACCCCATACGCCCTCAAATGAGCGCGCACAGGAACCCTACTATGAGCGGGAATATTAACCGCCATAAGGACACCTTAAAGAGTTACAACGATATCTACAGTAGCACTTGGGCTCAAAAATTATAACCTTTTTAATTTTCAAGCTTGATAGAACCTTTAGTCTAAACCTAGGTAGGTTAAACCGTCACTCAAGTTTTCTGGAAACGAGAGTGAGGGTTGTTGTGGACTAAAACATCAGTACTACTAAAGCGTCTCAGATCTTAAGACCAAACGTTAGGTGCGCCATGTTGCAGGGATTCTGCTTTTGCACAGAACTATGCGCAGGAGACCAGGACTTCAGAGAATTGTGGTGTACCAGAAAACTCCCCTCAGAACCCCTTATCCGACTAGCTTAGTATCCCATTCGTTAACCTAGATCTAGCTAGGTGGTCCCAATGTATAGACAAACCAGAACAAGCGACTTAGATATTTCTCAGGAGTGGTGGGAAACCGAAATACCTGTTGGTACTTATTTGTTAGTCCACAACATAATAATACAGACACGGTAAAGTTTAAAGAGTTTATTTTATAAACCTCGCGTCCTAAGATGCAGTACTTTGGCTAACACTAGCAGACTAACAGTACAGATCAGAACCATAAGCATTATTACAATACCATATAAAATGAAAGGCGCAATCATACTATTAATGACAGTGGTATACGGGCACACTCCTTTCACTATAATCTAATACATTATTATTATTAGACTATTAGAAGGTCTCTTAGGCTAACAGGGGGGACCCCATACCGTATAGATCAGCTTAGTAGAATCACATCAAAGGATCAGCTCTCACAGCATGCATCAGCTCTTCTGTTCGAATGAATGTAAAACCAAACTGTTCTGCAATATTAAAGACGCTTGTCCTTCAGATATTGGCAGCTGTATGCATGATATGTCTAACAAGTGGTACGATCAATCTAAACACAACACTCTGTACCTTCTAGTGACCCAGACGCGTTCTTTGCATGATGTACATACCAAGGGCACATTTCACGGTTAAGAATGTGAAACAACAGTTTGTTATCCTGTAAGGCAAAGTCGAGTCTGCAATTCTAAAATGAATAACACATAACAACAGTGTCGTGTGCAGTGCAGCAGAAACGACAAGCTTGCTTGCTAACAATGATCTCGTTTATGCTAACTTAGTGTTGTAAATAGGGCGTGGCTTAATCCATCTCACACACCTGCACCCATGCGTTGATATGGCTTTTCTGGACATTGCCTGTAAGTCGGATGTTGGTATTGCTGTACTGTCCCTGGCACTCCTACCTCATCATTCGGTGTATTCGTCATGATTATTATGTTCCATTGCTACCATGGTATGGGTATTGATTACCTGATGGCTGCTATCCACACAAGATTCCTTGGTATGTGTGTCTGTTTGTGAGCATATGTGTGTATGCATTCTTTTGCGCACTACTTACATTGTGTAATTGTACATTGGAGGCATTGTCAGCTCCCATGTGCACTGCTACTCTGCACATGTCAGAGGGATGTTAGTCGACGCAGGTCACTTCCACTCCACAGATGTGTGTTTGTTTACAACACACCCACTACTTAGCCACTACACTGCTTGTGGTGTTACAACCAGGAATCTGACATGCAGAGCAGCATTGTCTGTCAATTTTGGACAGGCACTCATATTTGGATCCCTGCGGTGGGGTGGGGTTTGGCACCATTGATGCTATGTTCACGATGTGCATGAATTTACGATGCCAGAATCAGCTTTTGGTCACAGTTGCAGGGACTTCACACACAATACACAATCTTGGCATGATGGTAGGGTGAGGGGTGCTGGGACTACATGACGTATGGGTGGGACTGCTGACAGTGATAGGCATCCACCCCCATGTAGATTGGGACTACTGGGGGTGATAGGCATCCCCCTAAGGCTCAAGGACTGGACATCCACCCCGTATGTGCTGGAGAATGCTGGTGGTGATAGGCACTCACCTCTATGCAGCAGGAGTAAGCTGATAGTGATAGGCATCCACTCCCATGTAGATTGGGACTGCTGGGGGTGATAGGCATCCCCCCTAAGTCTCAAGGACTGCACATCCACCCCCTATGTGCTAGAGAATGCTGGTGGTTTGAGGCACTCAACCACATGCAGGTGGAGTATGCTGATAGTGATAGGCATCCACCCCCAAGTAGATTGGGACTGCTGGGGGTGATAGGCATCCCCCCCTAAGGCTCAAGTACTGGGCATCCACCCCCTATGTGCTAGAGATTGCTGATAGTGATAGGCACTCACCCCCATGCAGGTGGAGTATGCTGATAGTGATAGGCATCCACCCCAAGTAGATTGGGACTGCTCAGGGTAATAGGCATCCCCCTAAGGCTCACGGACTGGACATCCACCCCTATGTGCTGGAGAATGCTGGTGGTGATAGGCACTCACCCCCATGCAGGTGGAGTATGCTGATAGTGATAGGCATCCACCCCCAAGTAGATTGGGACTGCTGGGGGTGATAGGCATTCCCCCTAAGGCTTAAGGACTAGGCATCCACCCCCTATATGCTGGAGAATGCTGGTGGTGATAGACACTCACCCCCATGCAGGTGGAGTACGCTGATAGTGATAGGCATCCACCCCAAGTAGATTGGGACTGCTGGGGGTGATAGGCATCCCCCCTAATGCTCAAGGACTGGGCATCCACCCCCTATGTGCTGGAGAATGCTGGTGGTGATAGGCACTCACCCCCATGCAGGTGGAGTATGCTGATAGTGATAGACATCCACCCCCAAGTAGACGTGGACTGCTGGGGGTGATAGGCATCCCTCCTAAGGCTTAAGGACTGGGCATCCACCCCCTATGTGCTGGAGATTGCTGATAGTGTTAGGCATCCACCCCATATGGGCTAGACACTGCTGGTAATGATGGGCACCCTTCCCCCCACCCCTCCATTGGTTGTTCCTGCTGGTAGTTATGGCTATCTACCCCCTATGGGTGTTGTACTTGCCATCTGCGTGATACACGTCGATTCCTGTTGTTGATTCGGTCATAGACGTACAGTGCAGGGATGACATGCGCGATCGGATACATGCTTGGTTCGTCTCGTACCCGCTGTCCATGTTGTAGTGCAAAACGACGTGAAGAGACTCCAGTTACGGATGCTGAGACGTGCCGTCAATGGCGAACCTTTCGACGCATAAGAAGTGCGCTTCGTACTTGCCCGACTGGAAGCTGCTGGTTAAATGCTTCCGGACGAGTTGAATTCTGCGGTTATGGTTCCGGCTCGTACGGAAAATTAGGCTGATTTCAGTGCCTACGGCTCGGTTGGCAATGAGACACATTTGGGCATCGTACTTCCTTGTATGGACGGGTCGGCTCCGGGAACGAGTCGGATGTACGGTATGGTTATGGACGGCTCTCGGAGGGCAGTCCGACCCGGATCGAAATCGAGCCCAGAATGTTAAAACCAACTTCAACAAAAGATGTATTTTATCATTCTGAGTTCAGGCACACTAAACTCGAATTTCTACCATGTTCCCTGGGTCAGTTAGGATTATAAGATGTTATAATCAAACTGCCCATTCTGGCCTATGGGGACAGGTAGCTCTGCAATAGTGAAAAACGAAATAGGCTGTAATTTACTATCAGGTCATGCCACACACATCAGGGCATAACCTACCTTTTACATACAATGCACCCTGCCCTAGTGCCTACCTTAGGGGTGTCTGATATGTAGAAAAGGTAAGGTTTAGGGACTGGCAAGTGGGTTCACTTGCCAAGTCAACACGGCAGTCACAGACTGCACACAGGCTCTGCAATGGCAGGTCTGAGACACACTTTACAAGCTGTTTCTGTGGGTGGCACAACCAGTGCTGCAAGCCCCCCAGCACCATTTGATTTACAGGCCCTGGGCACACATGGTGCACTATATTAAGGGCTGACAGGTAAATCAAATAATGCAATTATGGAGTCACTAATCAATACATCACTTTTCAATAGGGACAGCATATGCACTTTAGCACTGATCAGCAGTGGTAAAGTGCCCAGAATCATAAACCCAACAAAAACAGGTCAGAGAAAATACAGGACGAAAGCAAAAAGTTCAGTGATGACTCTGCAAAAAGGGTCAAGTCCAACACCTCCCTTCAAACATTTACACATTTTATAATTTTTCAAAAAGATGTTCCCAAAGTGGGAGTCCTTGCAAAGTCCTTTGGTGGGAGTCTGTTTGTGAAAGATCTAAAACTAATGACCTTTAACATCAAGGAATTTAGAGCTCTGCGAATGATAGGGAATGGACATGTTTCTGATGAATGGCCTACTACTTTGTTTCTGCTGTATTATAGGTACCATTGACTAAACTGCAATTGTAATTTCGTGGTTGGGACATCCACAATGTTTGTGAGGCAGTTCTCTGTCTGACAAACTCTAAATAAGGCACATTATTCTATATTGATCTATATCAGACACATATATTTCTGTGCCTTTAGCCATAGTGCACATACACATTGCTCATGGGTGATTTAACAAATATACGTCAGAGTTAGATCTGTGTAACACTTTAGGCAACTATGGGGCATATTAACACGGGCCAGCGATAATTATCACTGGCCCCACATAGCGGTAGAAATATTATCGCTGAAAATTATCGCCATGATAACGCTATATTAACAATACATAGCGCTATGGCGATAATATTTCAGCGGTGTTTACCATGGAACATCGCTGTGGTCGTATCAGCATAATCCATCTACCATTATTAGTATGCCTTAGCCTGGAATTTAACAGTCGTTAAATTCCAGAGTTAGGGCTGAGGTAGTGCGATTTTTTTATCGCTGCACCTCCTTGTTAATATCGCAAAGCTGCCTTCGCGATATTTTCATGTGTTGTTTTCACAGCCATGCCTTCTTTGCATCTCATTAGCGATGCAAGGCGAGGCTGTGAAAAAACGCGCTCTACATCAAAGAAACACGCACTAGCGTGTCCTTGATGATATTGCGATATAATTATCGCCGCTTATCGCCCGAAAACGGACGCTAAAGCGGTGATAATTATATCGCCAGCCCTTGCTACTATGCCCCCATGACACTTATTTAGCCCTTGGTGGACATCACACTGTCAAACGTCATGACCTCTGCCTTGTCTACTACAGTAATAGGCCATCGCCAGACTGGTGGATATCTCACGGTTGTGAATGGAGCAGCCCCTACAGTCTCTTATTTCAGTCAGGTGAAGTACTCTAGGTGCACGTTATGTTTAAAGCACATTATTCCATGCATTTTTTATTAGCAAGAAGCAAGTTTCTAAAGTGGCAGTGGGCCAGCTGACCATGGAGCTTTTTAGCTGCATCGGAAATCTAAATCATATTGTCTGCCTCTTTTCAAAATACATTGCATGTTGGATAGAGCAGGGACCACTGGTGTGGGTTGTCTGAGTCAACAAGGCCTGGGAGAAATTTTAATAACGCTAGCGTAATTGGTGTGATTATGGTACTGTTGTATAAAGCAATTCATGCAAAATTACAGAGATTACGCCATCATGTACCATCAAGTAATATGGGCAAATATTTTAATGTGAGATGTACAGTTTGGGTAATTGTTTTTTAATACTAGTTGCTTTTCAGTTAGTGTTTGTGTTGTACATTTTTTATACAGTTAATAAAAGTCATACAGCATGAATGTCGCCCGACATCCAAATAAAGTAACTCTGAACAGTAATAGACAGGGTAATGCAGTACATTGTACTTACAAGCAAAGGAGGGGGAGGTGGTCATTTGCAGGAGGGAAGGTGAAAGGCAATATCCAAGAGAAACCAAAAGACACTGAGCCCAGTACTGGCAACCTTGGGTAGTAGGGGGGAGTCCACTTCCCTGATGTAAGTCTGCCCCTTAGAGGTCATCTGCAGAAAGGGCTGTTGGGCCCAGAGTCCTTGGTGGGATCATTTTGGGGTAAGAACACTGGGTGGGGGGTCATCCCCTATGTTGAGGGGTGAAGGGGTGTGAGGGGGTCGCCCGGGTCGGGTTTTGCAGACAGCAGGAGTTCATGGGGACCAGAGTCATGTCAAGGAAACAAGGGGGGGGAGAAGGAAAAAAGAAGGAAGAAAACGCCCTCCCTGGTGGTGCAGGTGAATCTCACATACATTGTTAGGAGGGTGGGTGAAGTCTTGGCAGAAGATAGGTTTGGCGGGCCTAGGGGCAGCATCAGTTACCTTTGGGGAAGGAGGGGGGGTCCTGTTGTTCAGTGGACCTGCTTGTCCGAGGGAAGGCAGAAGAGGGGATTGATTAGAAGAAGGGGTGAGGGAAACAAAAATAAATGAAAGAAAGTGGGGTGAGGTGGGGTAAGAGAAGAAAAGGGCATAAGAGGGGCTGAGTGGGTGGGGTGTGTAACTCACAAGGGGTGAGGGGAGGGAAAGGAGAAGGGAGGAGTCTAGGAAGGGGGAGGGAGGGAGGAAAGATGGGGTGGCAGGGTAAGGGGGGAGCAGACACCATCATTATACAGATAGAGAGGGTGAGGGAGGGAAAAGGGGGGTGGGGTAGTAAGCATTACGTGGTACAGCAGTAGTTAGATGTGTGATTCTATTCAGTTAAATGCGATTCAAGGAGTTGGAGATCCTGGGGAAGGGTATCTGTCAGCAGTCTCATCATGGAGGAAGGGCACCCACGTCTGTAAAAATAGCTCAGTCTGGTCCTGCAGTCAACAGCCACTACATCTGCTGCAGACGACAAAGGCTCAAGTGATGATTCCCAGGAGGGTGTGGGTGTTTCAACACCAGAGAACACTGACAGCGAGTCTGTCCCTGCAACCTCCACCAACACCACCCTCCCAGTTGCTCCCATCCCAGATGTCCATGGAGCCCCTCATGTTAGGGCAACAGTCTCCTTCAGTCCAGGCACTGCAACCTCTGCATCTGTCTCCCCTGCTGCCCTGAGTGTTGAGTCTGTGGACCTGCTGAAGCAGATCCATGTGGAACAGACATCAATGCTGAGTGTCCTCCATACTCACACTAATCTGTTGACACAATTGGTGTCAATCGTGGAGGGCATGTCAGCAACCATGTCTGCCCAACAGCGGATCAGTCAGTCCATGGCCTCCTCACTGACGGCAGCAGTGTCCCTCCTCCAGCAGACCCTCAACCCACCTACCTCAGCACCATCCACAGTGACCACTACCCTCCCCAAACCAGCCACACTCACACCTGCACTGTAATGGACAACAACAGACCTGAGCAGCACACACACTGGGAAATCCAAGTCTAAATGCACCAGCACGCACACACAGGGGACTGAAGGCACACACACAGGGAATAGGGTACAGACACACAACCAAACATCCACAACAAGCCCACAGTCCTCAGACACCTCTCCCACCACGACCTCTTGCTGTGACTCCCCTGCTAAGCCCCCTTCCCAGAAGCTCTTCCTCTGTGAGCTTAGCCTCTTCCCCTCAAATACACCTGTGCCAACTCGTAAGGGGAAAAGGATGTCACCTTGCCAGGAGGGTATACCCCCAAACCCTGCTCACCCTCACCCAAGAACAGGTATACAGAGATCCCCCCAGAAATCACCAAGAACTAGGAAGACCCCACGACATTCACACACTCCCACCACACACTCTCCGTCCTTAAGCTCCCATGCCACCACTCATTGTGTTCCCCTGCCACACCCTGCCCCAGGTTCACCCACCCACCGCTGGCACATCCCCAAAGTCATTAGGCCCTCCTCCCTTCCACAGACACTTACACAACACCCGGCCCTCAGCCTGTTCCAGCAACTGCAGTGGAGTCTGTGTCCCTCCCAACTGTCCTGGACACTGCAGTGGAGCCCCAGCACACTCTATCGGACATGCTCACTGCAGTGGAGACCCCACACACTGATCCTGACCCATCCACTGCAGTTGCTCCTGTGACCCCTGTACCCACTACCACTCCCCTGCCCCACTCTTGTGCACCCTGATCCTGTCCCTGCAGTGCCTGGCCTGCCACCATAGATGCCCCACCAAAGGGTAATGTCCCCTACTGTGTGTCAGTGCAGGCAAGCCATGGCTGACATGTTGTCAGTTGTCCCCCATCATGGACTGATGTCATGGACTGGCCATTGGCCTTATTGCATTTGGGGCTGGCAATTTCCCCTTTACGTTGCAGAATAAACTTATGTTTTGTTATTGCTTTGATTGTCTTCTCATGTACCCGATGTTGCTAAGGTGTGTAATTAAGTTGCTGTTGTGCTATTGTCATTTGCCAATGTTTGATACGATGTTGTGATGTGTCTCATGTGTGCCATGGTACATGAGTCATATAGCAGTATGTCTCCAAATCATCATTGGATATCAATTCAGATTCTCAAGATCACAACTGATGCTGCAAAGGGATTGGGACAACCTTTGGAGTACGTCGCATCTTTGTTTTCCACTGTTGCACATGATTTGTGCTGACATGTGTGCACATCTTCCTTCTTACTGACTCGGCCCGTCAGCACCGGACATGCATTTTCATGCATGGGTGATGAACAAGTCATCTGTGTCATCGGTGCAACTTGGCAAAAAATATGTTTGGAGTATGTGCTGGTGACTTAAGGGACACTGCAGGACACAGGCTGATGTGACCCGAACCTTCAGTCAGAATTATTAGGGGGCTCACTGGCAGACTCCTACTCTTACATGACTTGTCCCTGCACAGACGACTATTGACACAGCTGAGGTTACACATGAGTGGAGTCACCTCATGGCAGTGTTTAACCCTGTGTCATTGACTGGGCCCATCTTTTGTGTTCTGTGTGCATGTCTCAGTGGGTTACCGTGCTTTTTTAAACACAGCCTACATTCCCTGCAGTTGTGCCTGACTGTGATGCTTGCTGAGTTGCCCTGTGTTTGCCATAGGTGTTAGGACTGGGTTTCCAGGTATGTGGGTACATGGTAAATACTGGTTATATGGGAGTCATCGGTGTGTGTGTGTGATGTAATGGCCCTGGTATGTGTGCAAACTCACATGGTACATAACCAGGATTCAGCCCTGCACTTTGGTGTTGCCAAAATCAGATTGTTTTCACGTTGTGGTGTCTTAATGTGCCTGGGTAACTTGTATGTGTGTGTCAGTGCTTACACTCATCAGAACCTAGCCTTCAATGTCTGCTGCTGTGAAAATGTGTTCTTTGTGGGTATCCATGTGCTCTCCATTGTTCGGGGACTTTTCCAGGGATCCCAATGTGTCAGATAAGTGTCGCGTCATGCACATGTACCTCATGATATACGGTGTGTGGGTCATTCGCAAAGGATGTTGCCTGGCCATGTGTGATGTGTTTTGTACACCTTAGATCCCCCTCCAACCCTGTGATTTTCATCGGGTGCATGTGCAATGTCAGCAGTACCTGTGGGATTGGCTGCTGCTCATTGGTGCAGATAAAGGTGTTTGGCATTTGGAGTGGGCATATGTGAGTGTTCTCATGCCTAGGACACTACATGCATGGAGGACTGACATCACAGCCCATGGCCATTTATTTTTCTGAGTGAGTGTGATGGAAGTTTGGCTGTCACTACCTGCCACAGTGCGCACACCGCACATTTGACTGTGCTCAACAGTAGAGTGTACATCCAAATTGTTAAACGCAGAGGGCTCATCATACAGGCTACTGTTGCAACAATGTGTGCTCCTTGTGGGTATTGATGGAGTGGGTCTGTCTCTTGCTGTTTGTTGGTGTGCAACCAAGCTTATGTCACATGACTGTGTTGTGTGACCATTAATGTCACAATGGCTGATTGCCCATATGTATGTAGCCAGTTCCTGTGTGACTTCTGGATGGTAGTGTGTACACATATATCCGTTTTGATTTAAACACCACAGGATGTTTGTCATACTAGCCTGGGTACACTGAGACACACACACACATGTGGTGTTCATTTTGCAGTGTGGGGTTGGCTGGTTGTGTTTGTGCACCTGCACCCATGCGTTGATATGGCTTTTCTGGACATTGCCTGCAAGTCGGATGTAGGTATTGCCGTACTGTCCCTGGCACTCCTATCTCATCATTCGGTGCATTCTTCACGATTATTATGTTCCATTGCTGCCATAGTATGGGTCTTGATTACCTGATGGCTGCTAGAGGGGTGGGGTAGTAAGCATTACGTGGTAGAGCAGTAGTTAGATGTGTGATTCGATTCAGTTCAATGCGATTCAAGGTGTTGGAGATCCTGGGGAAGGGTACCTGTCAGCAGTCTCATCATGGAGGAAGGGCACCCACGTCTGTAAAAATAGCTCAGTCTCGTCCTGCAGTTGTAAATGGCACATTGAGGCTGTTTGGATCATTGCCACCAACCAGGCTTCCTGCGACAGGGGTATGGGTGACCTCCACTGGCGGAGAATATATATCTTGGTTGTGTCCAAGGCTGTGTGGAGGAGGTGGGGCTGCGGGCGGGAGAGTTCCGGTGAGTCCCCCATGTCATGGAGGAGGATGACTGAGGGGGTAAGTGGGAGGCGTAGCGGCATGGAGGCACCCAATTTCCATTCTGGTGTACAACCAAAAGGCTTGGATTGAAGAGCATTCGCAGATAATGTGCGCTATATCTCGGTGGGTATTCGATTATCTGCAGCAGTTCGTATGGGGGAGGAGTCTGGCTCCATTCAATTTTGTTGGTGTCCAGTGCTAGTTGTTTAGCATTCTGAAAAGGCAGAGCTTCAAGCGGGTCTCTCTCATGCCCTTGTTCAGAGCTTCTAGGATGTCTGCCTTATCCTCGCTCTTATGGGCCTGTAGGCAAGTTTGACATTCGGTGCGAAGAGTTTGTGAAAGGGATTGTCAGAAAAGGTGAGTTGAGAGTGTGGCATATAAGCGATTTGTTGTTAATTGATATTAATTTATTGACGTAAAATTTGTTATGGAAATTGTGTAAATATTTTTAGGTGTGTGTTTTGGTGTTTATTGAGGAAGAGGGTGGAAAGTAATTTAGTTTAAATTAATTAATTATTACTTGATCATTAATATTAATTTATTACTTGATAAATATTTTTGATAATTGTTTAGTTTTTATTTTGTTTAGAAATATATCTTCTATAGCTGTAACGTTTGGTTACTACTTTACTTTTTAGATTTTTAAATGTGTTTTGTAATTATTAATATTTGTTTAATTGACAATTAATTGAGGTAATTATGGAGGTACATTTTTGTATTCAATTTAGATGTCAGTTGTAAATTATATGGTGTTATAGCGTAAAAAAATATAATTATGTAATAATAATTTTTTTAGATTAAAATTAATTTATATTACAAAATATGTATTTGTTTGTAAATTTTATGTTAAATTAAAAAAATGACTCGCTTTATGTAATCTACATTATAATATGTTTCTAAGGTTTGTACATTTTTATATTACTATATATGTTTTTTTAATTTGGTTTTTACATAGTTGACATTTTGTTTTTTGTTAAATTTGCATTTTCTTCAGTGGGAATAGGAATTTCTACCCCTACGCTATCCAACACTAGCCCTACTGTTGCACTTGCTGGAGCGGGAAGAGTAATTTTAACCCTTACGCTATCCAACACTTTCCCTACTGTTGTACTTGCTGGAGTGGGAATAGTAATGTTTACCCCTACGCTATCCAACACTTTCCCTACTGTTGCACTCGCTGGAGTGGAAATAGTAATTTTTTCCCCTCCGCTAGCCAACATTTTCTCTACTGTTGCACTGATTGGAGTGGGAATAGTAAATTATTCCACTCCGCTACCCAACACTTTCCCTACTGTTGTATTTATTGGAGTGGCAATAGTAAATTATTCCCCTCCGCTATCCAACACTTTCCCTACTGTTGCAGTTGCTGGAGTGGGAATAGTAATTTTTTCCCCTCTGCTATCCAACACTTTCCCTACTGTTGCACTCAATGCAGTGTAAAATGTAGGTTTAAAAAATAAATATTAAATATATTAATATTTAAATTTATAATATATGTGTTTTAATTTGAATGTTACAGCTGTGTGTGTATATATACATTTATTTATATATGTCTAACATTTAATAATTAATTAAGTAAAATAATTATATATTAATTATTTTAAGTTTATATATATATATATGTCATTTTATATGTGTATGTTTAATTTATTTTTAAATCACATTTATTTGTTATAATTGTTAAAAGTTCTCGTGTTTTAACTAGTTACACCTTGCTTATGTTCCTCTAACCTGTAATTCTAACAACCACTTCATTGTTACAGGTCTTGCCGATTTAGCACTTGCTTTCTGTGCTGGGTTACAGAAATGCCGTTTTTCTCCACAGTAAGTTCGTTACTTATTTGTTATCAGCAGATGTATTTCTATTCACAGATTGTAAATTACGCTTTTGATAACTTAGCTTCGTTTTCTTCTTCTTTTTCAGATGCTTCGGTGCGACGCTGCTTCTCTCTCTCTCTCTACACGGTACTAATGCCTCACAACACAGAGACCTGCCGCTCTCCTCACAACCGCTAACTTCTTTGAACTCAGGTTCGCGAACTCGTAACCAGCAGGCTCCTGAATGCCTTTCTCTGCCCTGATAATGATATTCTCTCAGAAAAAACAAACACTATGACTTTTGCTATCGCACTCTGAAGTACGCTCCTGACTCCCTGGAATTCTCGGTGAAGTGCGCAGTTCACAAGCAGCGTGAGCCTCACCTGGAATTCCAGCGCGTTCTCAACTAGACACTAGAACGCTAACAGCTACTCGATTCCGGTGGCCTTTTTAAGTGCCATTTCCGAGTTAGCTCCATCAATGTATCTTCCATAGCACGGGGAGTGAAGGCTTTGACCTTTCGATGCACTATTAAACTTATCTGTATCTTTGGAGTTCTGACAGTACCCTCCAACAAGGTAGGTTCTCCCCTCTGGGGTTCAGTTGGAAATCGTCGGTGAAAGGCCTTAACTTGTCTTGGAGCATGGACATCTTCATCTCGTTCCCAAGATCTTTCCTCAGGCCCATAACCCTTCCAGTCCACCAAATAGTGTAGCACCCCTTTTTGCATCTTGGAGTCTAGAATTTCTTTGACTTCAAATTCTGTACCAGTCTCTAGTTGAAGAGGCTTTGGTGGCAGGTCTTTTCGTAAGTTTTCTGGAGCCTTCTTTAACAGAGATATGTGGAAAACTGGGTGTATTTTCAACTTTGGTGGTAATTGAATTTGATAAGTCACCGGGTTTATTTTTTCCTCTACCAGATATGGACCAATAAATCTCGGTTGGAACTTCCGATTTCCTTTTAGTCTCAAATTCTTGGTACTTAACCAAACCTTATCTCCTATTTCCAATGGAGGGCCTACTCGTCTCTTTCTGTCGGCATAAGTCTTATACTTTTCTTTAGCCAGTTTAAGATTTTCAATTGCAGTCTTATGCACCTGTTCTAACTGTGTTACGATCTCCTCCACCGCTGGACCTGAGATTTCTGTTTGCCTGAGGGTTGAGTTTGGATGTCTTCCATAATTCATAAAGAAGGGGGAAAACCGGGTGGAAACATTTTTTGCATTATTATGGGCAAACTCTGCAGCCCATAAATAGTCCGACCAATTTCCTTCTTGTTTCAAAAGAAACAATCTCAAATACTGTTCAAGTTCTTGATTCACCCTTTCGGTTTGACCGTCAGTTTCTGGGTGATAACTGGTGGAAAAACGGACCTCTGTGCCCAACCCTTCCATGAAAGATTTCCAAAAGTGGGAAATAAACTGTGGATCTCTATCAGTGATTACTATTTTAGGGATCCCATGTATTTTCACTATTTGAGCACTAAAATGAGTCACCAACTGCTTAGCCGTTGGCACTCCCTTCAGAGCTGTGTAATGAGCCATTTTAGAAAGGGAATCTACCACTACTAAGATGGTATTGTAGCCCTGACTAAGGGGTAAGTCAGTAATGAGGTCTAATGTAATGGTGTGCCAAGGATAAGGTGGAGTGGGTAAAGGCATAAGTAAACCTTTTGGGGCCTGCCTTTCGGATTTTCCCTGAGCGTAAATCTCGCAAGTCTTGACATACTGCTCTATGCTCTTCGACATTTCGGGTCACCAATAGTGTCGCTAGATCAGTTCTCTGGTCTTTGCCACCCCTTATGTCCTGCCAACTTCGCATCATGGCATTCCTTGATGATCTGTTGCTGCAACTCTTTAGTGGGAATATACAAGGCTCCTTGGTAGTAGGGCAACTGATTACGGACTTCCCTTCCTTCCTTCTTCACCCACTCTTCCAAGGTCTTTTCATCCATTGCGTCTGTGATGCCATGTTCTAGATCAATTGAAGTAATTGCTCCAACAAATTTTTCACTTGGGATTATGGATTGATTTCCTAGGGGTGTCTTTTGATTTTCCGTGTCAATCCTGGACAAGGCATCTGCTTTCCCGTTCTGGGCTCCTGGCCGATAAGTGATGACGAAATCATATTCAGCAAAGTATAGCGACCATCGCAATTGTCTTGGTGTTAGGGTTCTGGCTGTCTTCAGAAATTTTTAATTTCTGTGGTCGGTGTATACTGTAACTTGATGCCGTGCCCCCATTAAATGATGCCTCCAATCCTTGAATGCGTCTTTTATGGCCAATAACTCCTTCTATGTGATTGTATAGTTTATTTCCGCCGGGGTAAATTTTCTTGACCTATAGGCGACTGGATGCAACTGCCCCGTTAGCTTACTTTGTTGTGACAAAACTCCTCCCACGGACTGGTCTGAGGCATCGGTCTCCACATAAAAAGGTTCAGTCGGATCCGCATGCTGCAGAATTGGGGCTGACGTAAAACTTTCTTTTAGAGATCGGAAAGCTTCTTCAGCTTCAGTTGTCCATTCAAATTTGGGCCTTTCTTTAATAAACGGGTGAGTGGTAAAATCTTATGTGAAAATTCACTAATGAATCTCCGGTAAAAATTGGCAAAGCCAATAAAGCTTTGTCCTTCTTTGACGCTCTCGGGGGACTTTCAGTTTATTACTGCTTTGATCTTTTTACGGTCCATAAGAATGCCTGTTGGTGACATTACAAAACCCAAAAATTCAACCTGAGAGACACTGAAAGCACACTTCTCTAGTTTTACAAACAGTCTGTTTTCTCTTAACTTCTGTAAAACCCCTCTAACTTGATCCGGATGTTTTTCCTTGTTCTCAGAGTAGATAAGGATGTCATCAATGTACACTATCACCACACTGGTCGATTAATTCCTTCAATACATCGATAATGAAGTGTTGGAAGGCTGCTGGAGCGTTACATAGCCCATAGGGCATAACCTGATATTCAAATAGGCCGAATCTCATTCTGAAAGCTGTCTTCCACTCATCGTCCTCCATCATTCTTACCAGATAATACGCTCCTCTCAAACCCAACTTCGTGTAAATTGTTGCTCCTTTCACTTGATCTAACAAAACAGATATCAATGGCAATGGATAGCGGTTTTTCTTTGTAATCTTATTGAGGGCTCTGTAGTCGATGCAAGTTCTCAAATCCCCTTCTTTCTTTGGCACGAAAAATAGGGGCGAGGAGACTGGGGACTGCGAGGGACGAATGAAGCCGTTTGCTAGATACTTATCCAAATATTCCCTTAGGTGACGGTGTTCTTTTTCCATAAGGGCATACACACAACTACAAAGTAGGTTTGAACCTGGTTCAATCTCTATTTTACAATCATAAGGTCTGTGTGGTGGTAATTGTTCAGCTTCCACTTCGTTGAATACATCTTCAAAATCTTAATATTCCTCTGGTATGTCTTGTACATGGATTACACAAATTGATTCCCCAGTCTGACACAACGAATGTGCTGGATTAACCTCTTGCTCCATTTGCTGACCTCCAAAACAATTTCATAAACAATAATCTGATTCCATCTTAATGGCTCTGGTACTCCAGTTGATTGTTGGGTTATGTTCAGTAAGCCAGGGAAGTCCAAGGATCAATTGGAATTGGGGAGCATCGATCAAGTTAATCTGGATCTTCTCCTCATGTCCGTCATTCGAGATCAGATGTATTAGTTCCGTGTGGCTGACTATTGAACCTGAGGACAGATTGGTTCCATCCACAGCTCTAACGGGCTCACTTTTTGACTTTTTGATGGCCTCGATTCCCAACTTGTTTGCAAACCTTCAGTCACAAAATTTTCCGGTGGCTCCCGAGTCGATCATCACTGAGACTCCAATCAGCGTCACCTGTCGGAATCTGATTTCCATCGATAAAATTAGATGTGGCGCTGCAGACTGTAGAGTATTGGCCACTCTATGTGGAGAAGTGTGGCTCAATGATTAGAGCGGCAGACCCTGATGCAGAGGTCTAGCCCGGGACCAGGGTTCAATTCCCCGCCTTGGCGGGTCTTGGGCTAAAAAATTCCACGGACCTGATAATTCTCGCCTCGGTGCCTATTCCAATCATGGAGTCCCACTCTGCTGTGGTAAATAAAATCTTCTTTACCGGACTGAATTTCATACGGAATCTTAAAATGAAGTAAAATAGCTCAGAATAACAAGAGGCAGAATCCGTGGTATAAGAGGTTTTTCTAAATGGGCTTTATTCCATTCAAAATGGCCGACTCGAGTCGCGGCCTTCAGGTTCCGTCACCAAGAAGGTTCAGGAAGTGAAGTACAATACTTTATTGACAGACATGCATTTTTATAATAAGTACATTACAATGAAACGAATGTAGAAGGCGTAACATTTGATAAGAAAAGTGACATGACAGGTACGTAATCGAAACTAGGCGTAATAAGGAATTAAAGAAACATGATTGGTTAGGATTATCAGACATAGGTGGATCTATAAGATAATACTTGGCATAGATGCGCGCGCAGCAGCATGACGTGTAATTGACGTGCAACTAGGAGGTGAAGGGGACTTGACATTAACTCTACATATGGAGACGAAAAGTCTGAGGGGTCAAGTCAACCTAATCCCAAATCATATCTAACATCCTATGTTTAAAGAACTATGTTATCCACAAGGAAGGACTTTCGGACATAATCTAGTCTATACTGACTGTGTGCGTGCACAAACGCCTAAATGTCTATGTGAGATGCGAGAGGCAGAAAACCTTCCATGGCAGCAGGGCTATGAATCATTTGCAGGAGGACGGAAAGGCTGAGTCCCTTGCTTGTGAGCTAGAGGAAATGTTTACCTAAATCACTAGACAGGAATGCATCGGCTGAAGAGAAAAATAGATAATTCGAAGGTGAAATACAGCTTCTTGGCAGGCAGGCGAAAACTGGCCGAGGCAGGCACCGTTAGCTGCACAGGGAGTAGAACAAAGTTCATGGATACGGATGCGAGCTCAAGCTGAAGCTGTCAAAGACAGAGAGCAGGGAAAGGCTTTGAGGACAGAATCGGGCCTACTTGCCTGAACTGAAAAAAATGGAGTAACTGAGCCATATAAAGTCGGTGGCCTTTCATGCTTAGGAATCGAATATCCAGCCCATTGATGGCGGATCTGACAGAGAACATGTTGACGGTAGACACACATGTGTTTGCGTCTTAGAAATTGGAACTGGAGGGAACATACATGTACTTGTAACATGCATACAGAACCGTTGGGGTCCAAGATAGGGGACATAACTGATCAGGAAAATCCACATTTCCACATTCCCTCCTTGTCCCCTACTTGCCCTTCAAGAGATATCAATCTTCATCATTCCATCGATTTGCTCATGGAGCATCATCTCTTCTTCCTTCTTCTTCCGGCATTTTGAACGAGAACTTTGATATGGAATGCATGATGTGGCACACAGACCACAAATCGCTGGTCCACATTGCAGGCATAAACAACAACTGAAGAGCATAAGAAGGCCAATACCTAGGAAGGATAGAACTCTCCATCCCCAGGCTGATATCACACTCCAAAACCACCCGGACCACGTCCAAGTGCCTGGATTCTCGTGTATCTGGCTTACAATCTTATGAAGGCGCGTTATAGCTTTATATACAGATGGCGAATTTTCTGGTATGAATATGCAGCAGCTGGATCCGATGATCCTGCAAGCTCCGCCCCTATCGGCCAGGATGACGTCGAGGACAAGACGATTCTGGAGAACAACAATTCTCATCACTGATTGTTCCTCTGTCAGATTGCCTAGGGCGGCTATAGTCTCGTTTACTACAGCTTCAAGAGTCTTGGTTAGTCTGCGTATCAGCTTACTATTTGATATTGTACCTATATAGGGAAAGATACCTTTATTGAAATCTACATACTTGTCCCATGCCGTTTCAGTATAATCGACAACTGGGAGATCTCTACGCTCTCTTTTGTGTACTAAATGAACATTTCGATAATAATCAGGGGGAGCTAGGAAAACAGGTGGCAAAAGGAATGCTATGTAACAGGTACCATCCCAATCTAGAGGCAGACGCATATATGCCGTCTGATCACATATAAAGTAAGAATGACGAGAAGCTCTAAATGAAGATTTACCTTGATCACTATATTCTACTGTAGTAACGCATTGGCTATGGCCCATATGTATGGAACCAACTTTTCTTACACATAATTCACCCTTAACTGGAAATACTGACATAGTGGGCAGAATTAGTTCAACTTCGGTTTTGACATTCAAAATCATAAGATTAGGCGTAAAATTACCTAATTTATACACTTCATTTTCTAAATCAGTTCCTGTTCTACTGGGGTGACCCTCCTTATTAGGGTGACAGATTTTGAATAAAACTAGATTCAGATTTCCCCATATCCAATGTTGTTGATAAACTGCTGTGTCTGGGTCTATGGAATTTAATAAACTAAACCAGGCTCCACAGGAGCCATTGTGTGTGAACGGATGTGGAAAGAAAGGCAGAACTCCTTTGTTATTCTGATAGGGAGGGAGTCGGCCACACACCCAACAATTGGTAGCATTACTTGTCTGATGGGAATGATGTAACATACTAATGAAGGTGTTGTTGCGCAGCGCAAGTCTATAGGACAACTCATGTGGGGGTAGGTCACTAAAAGAATGTTCATCAGTTATATTGAAAGCACGTTTAGAAACAGGATAATACATATGCAACAATATACTTGTAGTAACTATTAAAAAACTCAAGGAAAACAAAATTAATAAAGTCACAATACAGTGGCTACGCAGTAATTTACAATAAGCATGTCGTTTCATTATGATTCTGGACTCTACGTCATTCAGACCTAAGGGATACATGTCGGGACAGATTCAACCGCTTCACCTTGGAGAGGACTTAAACAATCAAATCGTCCGACAGTTTGGATCTGGACCTGAGTTTCTGCTTATAGAGTTCGGTGCTACTGGCCTCAGCCAAAGGTAGTTTTGAGTCAATGGGGGAAGACACACGGGGAGTACTGTTTGTGTCAGGAGGAAGTCCATGAAATTTTTTGATATGGCTGGAATGCACCCAGCCTTTTCTCCCTTCGATCTTCACAGCTGTTCTGGTCGTCAGCAGGACCAACTTAGGAAGCCTCCACCTTGGCTCCAGTTGGGTTTTCCGATCAAAATTCCTGACGAGAACATAATCGCCGGGAATTACGTCATGAGGTTTCACCTCGGTGTTGTCGGGAAAAGCTGCGACTACCTGTGAACGACAAGATTGTAGTGCAGACATCAAAGAAGCCAGGTAATCTGTCAGCATATTACAGTCAACATCAGTTATTTTACGGGGTATAGGCGTCCCCCACATATTCGGTGGTCTACCAAAGATCACCTCATAAGGGGATAGCCCTGTTCGAGAGTGTGCTACCATCCTCATGTAAAATAGCGCAACTGGTAAGGCTACTATCCAGTCCACACCTTTTTCCTGACATATTTTAGACAATCTGATTTTTAAAAGTTGATTATGTCGTTCCACGAGACCTGCTGCCTCGGGGTGTCGGACACAGTGGAATTTCCACTGATATCCCAACAAAAGTGAGACATGTTTCATTAATTCGGATGAGAAAGGCTGGCCGTTATCTGAATATACAACACGTGGTAAACCGTACCGTGGGAAGAATTCTCGAACTAGCTGCTTGGCAGTAGTCGGGGCAGTGTAATCTGATACGGGATACGCCTCTGTCCAACGGGAGAGAGCGCAGACAACTACGAGAACATATTTGAATCCTCGACAACGTTCCATCTGAATATAATCCATCTGGAGGACTTCAAAAGGATGGTCAGGAGGCTGAAATCCACCCTGCTCTACGGGAACACTCTTTCCTGGATTAAACTGACAACATATCATACAGGTACGAACCTTTTGTTTAGCTGCTGCTCGTAAATGTTTGTTAAACCAAATGTGCTGAATGCTGTCTAGCATAGCCTTCTCTCCTAAATGTGCTGGACTGTGAACTGTAGCTATAATGGCTTGAACCATGGAATCAGGGAGAAACCATACAGATTTCTCCTTCGTCATCCATCCCTGATCTGTCTGGATCCCTCCTAGTTCAGTCCACTTCTTTATTTCTTCTGCTGTGGCGTGTGTCTGTATGTCAATTACGTCAAGTGCGGGATCCTTAATTGTCATACACTGTGTTGGTGTCTGAACTATTGGCTTTGTCATGTCTAATGTGCGATTCTGAGCAGTCTGTTTAGCTGTTCTATCAGCTAAATCATTGCCTTGAGAAATGATATCAGTAACCTTCGTGTGTGCTTTACAT
Organism: Triturus cristatus; assembly: GCF_964204655.1. Lineage (NCBI taxonomy): Eukaryota > Metazoa > Chordata > Amphibia > Caudata > Salamandridae > Triturus > Triturus cristatus. Next base: position 569,931,884 of record NC_140589.1, on the reverse strand, counting down.
TTCATAATCGATATAGCAGTGGGTAGATATATTGCGTCTAACAAGGCATGAATGAGAGGTCCGTGCTGAATGTGGGCACCATGGGAAGTTAAATAACCTCTCTCTCGCCACAGCACGCCGAAGTCGTGTACAACTCCGAATGCATAACGTGAGTCAGTGTATACATTAACTTTCTTATTTGTGGCTTGAATACAGGCTTGTGTTAGAGCAATAAGTTCTGCTGCTTGGGCTGACAAAGTATCTATACAATTTGTCTCAATAACTTCAGTGTCTGTTGTGACTGCATACGCGGCCACTAAATCTCCTGTACTTGTTCTCATGCACGATCCGTCTACATACAACGTCAGGTCTGGATCTAACAATGGAACGTCTGTCAGGTCTTGTCTGGGTTTCGTCTTTATTTCAATGATTTCAACACAATCATGAGCTAGTGGGTCTGTTCCAATTACAGGTAATAGTGTAGCAGGATTCAATGTATTACACCGTCGGATCTCTATGTGTGGTTGAAACAATGTCAGTTCATAACCGGTAAGTCTTGCTATGGTCAAGTGTTGTGTTTGTGTTCGGTTCACAAGAACCTCTACTGCATGTGGTACTTGTACTGTCAATGGGTGTCCTAATACTATGGCATCGCTTTGTCTGATTGCTAAAGCTGTCGCTGCCACTGATTTCAGGCATGCAGGCAAAGCCTGAGCTACGGGATCTAATGTACTGGAAAAATAAGCACATGGCTTGCGTGATCCTGCTTGATCCTGAGTGAGCACTGACAAGGCAGTACCTTCACGTTCTGTAACAAAAAGTGTAAAATGTTTGCTATAACATGGTGTTGCTAAAACAGGTGCTTGACATAAAGCTTCCTTTAGGCTTTCAAAAGCTTGTGTATGTTCCTGAGTCCAAGGGAGAACAGTCGATGTGGCTGCCTCCTGTGTGGTTAACTGAATGAGTGGTTTTGCTAGAAATGCGTACTGAGGGATCCACTGCCTACAATATGAAGTGAGGCCTATGAAAGCTCGCACCTCCTTTTGTGTCTGGGGTATTGATATGTTAGCAATTAACTGGATGCGATCTGGTGTAAGCTGCCTTCCCTCCTTGGACAGCGAGTGACCAAGATAAATAACTCGCTGGACACAGAATTGCAGCTTAGAAGGAGACACCTTGTGCCCCTTGTCGGCTAGAAAATGTAAAACTGTCAGAGAAGCCTTTTCACATTCAGGTTCGCTTCTCGCGGTGATCAGCAGATCATCGACATATTGAAGCAGTGCAGTATTGACTGGCATGTGGATACTGTCAAGTTCTCATTTCAGTGCTTGGCTGTAGATGCTGGGGCTTTCTGTGAATCCTTGGGGAGCGCGCGAGAATTTAAAACTGCGCCCATTTAAACTGAATCCGAACAAGTATTGGCTTTCCGGATCTATTGGGACGCTGAAAAAGGCATTCTTGAGATCAATTACAGTAAAGAATGTTGCTTCGGAATCAATTGCTGTCAATAATGATGATATATCAGGGACCACAGGAAATTGTGGTACAATGCACTTGTTTAGTTCACGCAAATCAATAACCAATCGGTACACTGGTGGGGCAGTAGGATCAGTTCGTTTAAGAATCGGAATTATCGGTGAATTACATATATTGGAGTCTGTTTCTACAACTACTCCCTGGGCAATCAGCTCATCAATGATTTTCAGCAAAGCCTCTACAGCATCATGCGGTAACTTGTATTGTCGCATTCGTGGTAGTACCACTCCTGCTTTCAATGTGACTCGATAGGGTGTAATGTTCATGCAGCCAACATCCGTAGGGCCTTGTGCCCATAGATGTACTGGTAAAGTCTGTAGTCGGGGATCCATGTCTCTAGACACATAGTGACCTTTAAAATCACGTAAAAACAACCTTACTCCTTCCGGAGAACAACATATTATGGCTCCTAGTGCTTTCAGAGTTTTAATTCCTAACAGATTTTCTGGGCATGATTTAGTAAGCAATAAATCTGTAGTTCGTGTCAAAGGTCCTATCGTAAGTGGTAGAGGCTGTGATACTTCATTAACAATAGGTTTTCCTGAAAAACCAAGGGAAACATTTTGAGAGCCTGAGAGGGGTGCCCCTGGAACTTCACTACGTTTTATGGTTGTTCGACTTGCCCCTGTATCGAGTAAGAATTTTCTATCTTGACCTAATAATTCACTATGTACATAAGGTCCTTCTTGATCTACAGGAATCTCGATAAGCGGTAAGTCAACTTCCCTCTCTAGGCTGGTTCATGCGTAACGCTGATACTCAGGGTATTCATACTGTGCAGTCTGATACATTTGTCGTGTTGTGGTTTGTGTGGCAGTAGCAGGCAACGGTGGTGCAGCTGGCACAAACTGTATGGGTTGCTGTGAGGCTGGCATGGACTGTTGCTGAACTGGCATGGACTGTCCATGCTGCATAGCTCCTTGTTCATTCTGATCGTGTCTAACTAATCGTGGTCTCTCTTTTGCAATACCTGTAGCTATATTACGTTTCAGGACTGGACAATCGTGTACATAATGGCCTAGTTGTTTACAGTAATTGCAGGTTCCTTTTACAGGAACTGCAGAATCACCAGAATGTGTCACACCCTTTTTGTGACCATCTGCTGGTACTGTCTGAGAAACTAGCATTTTCATTTTTGTATCTTTCATGCGTCTATGCTCGTGTTCTTGTTCATCCCTAATTCTATTGTGGTGATACTGTAACATTTGTAGCATTTGCGACGGAGTGTTACTTTGCCAGGTACTCTCAAATTTCAATATTCTATTCTTTACTGGAGGCAATGCATTTTCCACTAATTTTGTCACAAATAAATGTGGATATGAGTCACTACTTGCTTTTATACCACTATTTATACCAAAACATTTTTCAAATCGAGCATAATAATCGCTTGTGTCTTCATCTTGCTTTTGTTTGCAGGCTGTGATTGCACCCCAATCTTCCTTTTTTGTAGTTAATAAACGTGGCAGTACCTGTACTAGTAAACCTGGTAACAGTTTAACTTTATCCCCGAGCCCTGAACCTGCAGTTCGGCCCCTTTCTTCCTCTGCTAATGCTGTCCAGTCTATCTTTTGGTCTCCCACTTCCCACTCTTTTTCTTTCAGTTTTTCATAAATGCCAGCAGGCAAAAGCACCTTTAATATCGTCATAATATCAGGAAAGGTGTACTCTCCCATCAGTAACATGTCTTTAATTTCTCGGTGGAAACCCGCTGGGTCTTTGTCATGACTAGGTACTACTTTTTTCATTTCCAATAATTCCATTTTTGATATGGGTGTGTAAACAAATACACGGTGAAACTCATTGTCTTCGCCTTTTATTGGGTGCACTTCTCGTAAGGGATTTTGTCTATCCATATAGTACGGCGCTCTTTCTCTGCGGGGCAGCGAGAGAGAATCCGGACTTACAAAAAGGACATACTGTTTACGTGACACTAATATCTCTTTAATTAGCTTGTTACTAGAACCTCTCCATCTGTTCATGAGTAGTTCCGTTAATATATCAGGTAAAGGACCAGGGTCAGCATGTTGGCTCTTATATAATATAAGGAGTTGCTGAATCATATAGATTCCAGCTAAACGTTGTTCATCTGTACTGAGATTAAAAAACGTGTGTGCTACGGTCTCATCACCGTATTTTTCAGGACTGTCAATCCAGTGAACGGCTGATCTGGCTAATTCTTGCTCATCCATGGAATCGAGGAGGTGGTAACCCCTTCGTTCTCGTAGTATTTTATCTGCGGCTTGAAACGAATGTTCAGGAGATTTCAGATTTATTACGGGCGTCGGATATGTTCTGCTATTATTTGGGCATACAGAGTGTATGGGATCAGAAAAACATCGAGTATTTTCACAGGATCTTCCTCTGCCTACATAGGCTATGGTCTCTGACTGTCTTGCGGAATTCCCTGATTCGGACACTTCATCTTGCTCAAACTCGTCTGTTCCCAATCTTTCTTCATGAATACGTTCTATTTCTTTACGTATTTTTCGGCACATGGCTATTATACAATTTTGTTTATCGTGTCTCCCTTCTGATATATTCTGACTCCATCTTGTAAGAATAAGCATTGCATTCGGGTCTACCCCCGGACGGTCTTGATTTCTGATTACACAGTTTATGAGGAAACGTAACAGTTCCCCCTGTATCTCTACTTTCTGGAATTCCATAGCTCTGTTAATACATCCTGGATCTCGTCCTGTTTGAACAAAATGATATATGTTATCTAGATGCGTAGTCATTCCTGGTAACCTTGCTAAATACTCTGCGGCTCGCCTGATACGTAATGATGCCAGGACCATTTCGTCCTCTTTACCAACCACCGGGTCATATCTACAATTAACAAGGAGTTCCTTAAGCGTACGTTCACTTACGAATTTTGGTGTACGTGAATGTGCTGACTCTTGAAAGACAAGTTTATTTACTCTAGGTGATGTAAAGGTACTGCTAGCACCTCCCGTGGCCCCATCTGGGGCGTCGGGTGTGAATGGGTTCGTTGAACGTGACACAGCAACTATGGGTGTCGATACCTCTGTAGAGTCGACTGCGGAGACAGATGCGGAAACAGATGTGCTTGCCGAAGCTTGTGTCGGGACTTGCTGTTGCACGGGAACAGATACCTGATCCTGACGTTGAACCCCTCCGCCAGACGGTCTATGTGGTGTGGCGTTAGCATACTCGGGAGCTGCGTCGTCTAGATATGAGGAAAGAAAGACATCTTCTGCGGTTCTGGGATGCCCTTTTGGATGTACCTTAATTGGAAATAATGGGGGTGGCAAGTCTTTTGGTATCTCTGGAGCAGCCTTAGGTAGTCCTTCGGCTAGGAGGGGATACATACCATTCATAAGAGCATTTCTCTGTCTATTTACTTGTTCTGATTTCACTCGGATACCTTCCTCAATTAATAGATTTTCTTGAGCTTTATTTGAACTTTCTTTACTCCTCTCTTCTTGTCTACGTGCTTTTTCTGTTCGTCTATGAGATTCTTTACGCCATAACTCAACAGCGTCTTTCTGTGACTGTCTGACCTTTCTTTTCCATAACTCTTCCTCCACTTTCATGATGCACTCTGCATCCCAGGTTCCCGCTGCGGGCCACCTTTGACTTTCCGGCAATCCCTTGGTATAATCTACCCATAGATCAAGAAACAATATGGCATCTAAGCCATGCTTATGGTACATAAAATGCCCTGGAGTGTCCCTAGGAGGAATAGGAACTGCTTCTTCAAGCACCCCTTTTCTGGTAGTAATCTGTCTTAACTTCGAGAAGAGCGGCATATTGACAACTGATCTGATACTTACTCTTGAATTTTCTTAATACGAAAAAAACACAATAATGAACAGTGAACAATGAACAATCATTCATACCACAATATTTGAATACTTTAAACATTAAACATTAAACATTGTAACAATGACCGACAATGATGACAGTCTGCCTAACTAATCACCACGCTGAATTCTTGACAATAACTGAATACTTCGGAATACTTGATACACTGCTAAACAGTACGTATACACTGCTAAACAGTGCAGACCGGATTTGTGTACCCAAATCCGTCTTGACCGGCACAACCTATGTGCGCGTCAACACGCCTCCCCGGCGATGGTACTCACCGAGTAGCTCCTTGAAACGGAAGGCCTCAGAGAATGGACAGGACTCGATGACTGCGGACAGCGGACCCTCTGGACATCGGGATTTCGAAAAACCTGGTGGGCCTCTGTATACCTCGGATCTTGCTCTCTCAGCTAGGCTCTGGTCGGGATACCTCGCACTTCTCACCGCCTCGTCTGGGTTGATCGCAGCCTCAGTCGCCCCCGCTTGACCGGAGGGAGCTTACAGGAAATCCTGCTGGTACGCGTTTATGGTCCGTCCAGCTGTGGCAGGAGACCGGGCCTGCAACGCACCGCCGGCGCGTGAGATGAGAAAGTGTCCCTGTTCGGGCGCCATTATGTGGTAAATAAAATCTTCTTTACCGGACTGAATTTCATACGGAATCTTAAAATGAAGTAAAATAGCTCAGAATAACAAGAGGCAGAATCCGTGGTATAAGAGGTTTTTCTAAATGGGCTTTATTCCATTCAAAATGGCCGACTCGAGTCGCGGCCTTCAGGTTCCGTCACCAAGAAGGTTCAGGAAGTGAAGTACAATACTTTATTGACAGACATGCATTTTTATAATAAGTACATTACAATGAAACGAATGTAGAAGGCGTAACATTTGATAAGAAAAGTGACATGACAGGTACGTAATCGAAACTAGGCGTAATAAGAAATTAAAGAAACATGATTGGTTAGGATTATCAGACATAGGTGGATCTATAAGATAATACTTGGCATAGATGCGCGCGCAGCAGCATGACGTGTAATTGACGTGCAACTAGGAGGTGAAGGGGACTTGACATTAACTCTACATATGGAGACGAAAAGTCTGAGGGGTCAAGTCAACCTAATCCCAAATCATATCTAACATCCTATGTTTAAAGAACTATGTTATCCACAAGGAAGGACTTTCGGACATAATCTAGTCTATACTGACTGTGTGCGTGCACAAACGCCTAAATGTCTATGTGAGATGCGAGAGGCAGAAAACCTTCCATGGCAGCAGGGCTATGAATCATTTGCAGGAGGACGGAAAGGCTGAGTCCCTTGCTTGTGAGCTAGAGGAAATGTTTACCTAAATCACTAGACAGGAATGCATCGGCTGAAGAGAAAAATAGATAATTCGAAGGTGAAATACAGCTTCTTGGCAGGCAGGCGAAAACTGGCCGAGGCAGGCACCGTTAGCTGCACAGGGAGTAGAACAAAGTTCATGGATACGGATGCGAGCTCAAGCTGAAGCTGTCAAAGACAGAGAGCAGGGAAAGGCTTTGAGGACAGAATCGGGCCTACTTGCCTGAACTGAAAAAAATGGAGTAACTGAGCCATATAAAGTCGGTGGCCTTTCATGCTTAGGAATCGAATATCCAGCCCATTGATGGCGGATCTGACAGAGAACATGTTGACGGTAGACACACATGTGTTTGCGTCTTAGAAATTGGAACTGGAGGGAACATACATGTACTTGTAACATGCATACAGAACCGTTGGGGTCCAAGATAGGGGACATAACTGATCAGGAAAATCCACATTTCCACACTGCAACTCTGGGCAATAGCTTGCTTAATCTCCACAACGGCCCCCACAATGCTAAGGATGCCTGGCCTCCACCTTGGGGTGCCCAGGAGTGAACGCCTCACAGGGAAAGCCAGGATGGGTTCCACAGCGGTATTCGTACAAGCGCCTTGAGACCCTTGCGGGTGAGTAGTGCGCTGTACAAGTATCAAATTTACAATTTTTATATTCTTTTGGAGTCTGATCTAGAATCACATCCATCTGTTCAACTCCTCCAACATATGGTGCCTTTAGTTTTCCTTCAGCTTGAAACTTCCTTTGGGTTTCTTTGGACAAGCACACACAAAATGGCCTCCCAATCCACAGTACATACAAAGATTGCTGGCTCTTCTTTTTTCCTTCTCTTCTTTGGAAAGAGGACCCCATATTGTACCAATCTGCATAGGTTCTATGCTCTGCTGACCTTCATAACTTCGTCCTCCTTCCAACCTGACTCGATCAAATCTTGGAACCACCGACTTGAATTCTTTTCTTTTTTCACCTTTTCTTTCCCCTTGACGGAAATCGATTTCCAACACCAAGTCTACCAATGCTGAGATTTCTGTGGGTCTATTGGGTATTCCAGCCAATACATCTTTTAACTCATCCTTTAAACCACGATAGAACACCGCCGTTCTCTTACTCTCAGGCCAGTTGGTTTCCACCACTAGTTTATTGAATTGAGCCAAATAAGAGACCACATCGCGATTCCCCTGTTTCAGGTCAAGTAGCTCATTGTCTACGGCTTGGGATATCCGCCTTCTGTCAAATATTGGAAGAAACTCTTCTTTGAAGTTCTCATAATTCCACAATATGGGATCGTCCTTCGAAATCAGAGGCAAAGACCAGGACGCTGCATCCCCACTGAAGTATGACAACACGAACGCTACTCGAGATTGAGCATCAGGAAAAATGGAAGGGCGGCACATGAAATGTAACGAACAGAGCGTAATGAATATTTAAGCCTTCTGTGGATCCCCACTAAAACGCTCTGGTGCCGCTAATGGAATGACGGGTGAGAGGGAGTGAATCACCTGAGTAGTCATTCTATTAGTCCCTTCTGGTAATGAGGCTTGAGCGTCCGACCCAGAACCAAAAGGTTGTCTAAACCTTTGCGCCAATTCTGCGGTCTCTTTTCTAGAGTTTACTACTTCTACTCTAAGGCTCTGGTTTTCCTCTTGGACTGCACTTAGCTCTTTTTGTATGGTATCTAATATGGTTCCTAACCCTTGTAAGTCTATTCCCTCAGCCATCTCTGTTCGGGTGTAAAATGCAACTTGGGCACTTCACTCTGTCAGACTTAAGTTACTGTACGCTACTACACAGGAACAGAGATGCTGGCTGCCGAATCCACCCCGACAGCAATCTAGAGCTTATTGTAACAAGTCTCTAGAGAGGCTTTCATGGGGGAAGGGGGAAAATTGGATAAAATAACAAAAGAGAGAAGAGACTGTTCTGGCTGGTTTCTTCAGTAGTCCATCCTGCAGACTTCTGTTGATGAGGTAAACCTGTAGACAAGAGTTAATGTTATCATAAACTCTTTTATCCTTAAGCCTGTCTTATTCTTTAAAACCTGTTATCTCGCTTCCTTACCCTGCTAATCCCAGAACACGGCTCCTCTTCTATTTCTATGTAGTCTTTTCTGTGTGTGCTATTTTATTCCTTAACTGACTTCTTTATCTGCAACAGAAAGACAACTTCAATCTAAGGCTTATCCTCTTTGTGCTTCTCCCTGTGTATGTTTACTTACTTCTCTATTTTCTGTCTTTCTCTTCTATTTTAATCTTCCTTGCTGTCAGCCTCTATTTGCAGTTTCTTTCTTTTTAGCTTTTTAGTTTTTTTCTTTTTAATTGTTAAGGACCTCTACTCTCCCCTTGACTCTGTATTATTGTATTCAATTAGAATTCTACTTACTGTGTTTAAGGTCTTTTCCTATTGGTAATTAATCATCTGTTTATAATGTATTTTCTCTCCTCTTTCTTTTAGGTTTTATCTTATTGCTCTCGGTTTTCCCAGCTACCAACTGATGTCTCTTATCTCTCTGGTAAGTATTGTTCTCTTAACTATTTACACCTTGCTTATGTTCCTCTAACCTGTAATTCTAACAACCACTTCATTGTTACAGTTCTTGCCGATTTAGCACTTGCTTTCTGTGCTGGGTTACAGAAATGCAGATTTTCTCCACAGTAAGTTCGTTACTTATTTGTTATCAGCAGATGTATTTCTATTCAGAGATTGTAAATTACGCTTTTAGCTTTGTTTTCTTCTTCTTTTTCAGATGCTTCGGTGCGACGCTGCTTCTCTCTCTCTCTCCACACGGTACTAATGCCTCACAACACGGAGACCTGCCGCTCTCCTCACAACCGCTAACTTCTTTGAACTCGGGCTCGCGAACTCATAACCAGCAGGCTCCCGAATGGCTTTCTCTGCCCTGATAATGATATTCTCTCAGAAAAAACAAACACTATGACTTTTGCTATCGCACTCTGAAGTACGCTCCTGACTCCCTGGAATTCTCGGTGAAGTGCGCAGTTCACAAGCAGCGCGAGCCTCACCTGGAATTCCAGCGCGTTCTCTACTAGACACTAGAACGCTAACAGCTACTCGATTCCGGTGGCCTTTTTAGGTGCCATTTCCGAGATAGCTCCATCCATGTATCTTCCATAGCACGGGGAGTGAAGGCTTTGACCTTTTGATGCGCTATTAAACTTATCTGTAACTTTGGAGTTCTGACACGGACACTCTGGCTCGCACAGGTTGTCCGACACGTGCATCGTACTGGCTTGGTCGTAAATCGCATCCATTGCACGCCATGGTTAGCTTACGGCCGAGACGTACGGAGCGGTTCAGACCCGGAAACGACTCCGTCGGTGAATTTCACATAGCTCGTATCGTACTTGCTCGCTCGTACAGCTGTACGAGTCGGGCGGGAAACACGCGTACGGCTCGTAGTTTTTCCGGCCGGATCGCATTCGGTGCCCTTCCGACCCAGATCGGAATCGGCCCCATAATCTAAACATTTTAGTTAAATGTATTATTTAATTTATTTTACAATATTTTTTATACATATAAAAAAAACAAAATTTTGTACTTCGATATGGGGCAGTCATATAAAAAACGCACCTCAGCAATAAATTGGTCTCCCAAGGCCAAAGCGTTCCATTGTAGCAAGGAGGTAGTCTCATTCAATGCGGTCAAATGGTTTTTTGGCATCCAGGGAGAGAGCCATTGCGTCCTTCTGGTGGTCCTTGGCCATCCAGAGGGTGTGCTCCAGGGTGCGCAGATGGTTTCTGGGAAAACAGCCCAGCACAAAGCCTACCTATGTGTAGAGGATCAGAGAGGTGAGACCCTTGCTTAGACATGCTGCCAATATCCTGGCCAGGATTTTAATATTGCAGTTTAGTAGGGAGATGGGCCTGTAACTACCGCACAGTTTAGGGGCAGGGTGTTGACTGTGTCTTCTCCAGACCATCTGTAAAATTCTACTGGATAGCCGTCCACCCTTGGGGCTTTATGATAGGGCAATCTGGATATTACAAGCGCTATCTCTTCTTTACTGATTTCCTCCTCTAGGAGCTCCCTATCTTTGTCCGAGAGACGGGTGAGGTCTACCCCTCCTGAAATGCGGCCACATGATCCATGCTGCCGGATTCCCCCAGAGTAAACTGCTGCTGGAGAGTACAGTACTGGTAACACTGATCTAAGCTTGCGGAGATGGCACGTTGAGAAGGCCCTATCGGGATGCCAGTGCGATGGAAAAGATGAGCTGGTGAACCACCGAAGGTGGGTAAGGGTGACGGTCGATATACGTCCTATATGTGGGAGAGCAGGCCAGGAGACATCCTGACTGTCGACTAAGGGGAGAGGGTAGGCATCCAGAATCCTAGAGGTCTGTTGGAGTTGAGAGGCGGGTATCTCTCCAGCCCTCCACTGTTGCAGAAGCCCTGATGCAATGGGTCAGGTGTGGAGGATCTAGACTACAGTGGGTACCAGCGCGGGGGACGAGGGCCAGAGTGCAGCAGGTGGGAGTCGCTGGTGAGTACGGATGTGCCTGGGGGGTATAAGGAGGGGAGGGATGACCCATTATGTCCTTATCATCTAACTCTAGGCACAACATGCTTGGGAGGTGAGCAGTGCTATCTTTTGTGAAGAAGGTAACACACACTTCTAGAAGAAACTGGATTTATTCTGTGGTAAGGAACAGACCCCTGGGACACAACTGCTCACAGGTCCAACTGCAACTCATCTCTCTCTACATTCTAGTTTACAATTAGATAGATGGTTGCCAAGGAATCGCAGTGTTCCATCTTATCATGAGAAGGCAATAGTAACTCACATCTATATGAACTATGCAGAATACAACATATCTCCCCCCTTAAAACAAAAAATGAAATTAAATAAAAATAAAAACTATGTACATATATAATCTTTATATCTTGTACATTGTTGTCTCGAATTTGTTCTAACCCTAACAGCAGGCAATCTAACTGAATCAGAATTAACTCTGTTTGCAATAATGTTTTGTCGGATATTAGGAGACATGGCAATTTCAGTGTCAGAACATGGTGATACTTTCCTGGTATTCCACCAATTCCCATCATCCAGCTTTACACTGTTACCTTTGACCACACTCATTTTTTTGGGAGGAGACCATTTAGAATGACATTTTCTAGCTTTGTCTCCAACAAATACTCTTACAAACATACCTTGCATGAAACAGCGTTTTGATTTCACAATGTTTTTGTTAAAGCGATCACAATAAGCTTTTTGATATTTTTCTACTCTATCCCGCACCTCCTCTAAGTTTGCATTGTATATACCAGCTCTATTCATCCATGGTGGCACAGCCACACAACAAGGAATCCTTCCCTTAAGTAAAGAAAAAGGTGTTTCCTTTGTTACTGAATGAGGAGTTGTGCGGTATGACCACAACATGTCCTTTACATTCTGCCTCCACATCTCCTTGTTTCTGCATGCCAATTGGATACTTTCAACCAATACTCTGTTGAAGCGTTCTACCAGCCCATTTCCCCTTGGATGATAAACTGGCGTAGTAGTGTGTTTAATTCCCCACTTCCTAAGAAACATCTCAAATTCATCAGATGTGAATTGAGGTCCATTATCCATAACAACTTCAGTGGGGCAACTTTCACTTCTGAAAATGTCCTCACAAAATGAAATAACACTTGTGGATTTAACCTCCTTAACAAAAGCAACTTCTGGCCATTTGGAAAAATAATCCACCATAACTATGGCAAATCACTCCGATGCATTCAAAATATCAAAAGGTCCACAAATATCTATGGCTAATTTATTCCAAGGCCCTTTAGGCATGGGTGAGGAATTTATGGAGGTTTCTTGAGAAGAATGAGTCTTGTCGCTAAACGCACAAGCCAAGCAATCTCGAACAAAACGCTCAATCTGAACATCCCTACCGGGCCACCAAAAATCTACCCTGATCCTTCTTTTCATAGCTGACATTCCACTATGCCCTTCATGCATGATATTAAGTAATCTAGGGCCAGATGTAGGTAAAATCAATTTTTCGATTCCTTAATAGCGAATTTTACCGATTCACTATTAAGGACTTGCAAAATTGAATGTAGGTAGGAATCGCTAAAATATTAGTGATTCCTTAATATTCCTTACTAGCGAATCGCAAACTTAGATTCGCTAATAAGGAATACCTACCCATTTATTCCTATGGGCTAGGAGGCCCATATGAATGAATGGGAAGACATCCTCACTTTGCGATTCGCTATTAGTGAATCGCAAATTGCGGGTGCAATTTCATGGGTGCAAGGGTTCCAAAAGGACACCCTGTTGCACCCCTGAAATGTGCATGTGTGCACATGTGGTGCACAAACATGCCCTAAGGGCATGAATGTGTGCCACATGGCACTTTTAAAAAAGCAAAAAAGTGCTTTTTTAAAGGCAATCGCTAATTGCCACCAACTTGAAGTTGGTGGTAATTAGCGATTCCTTAAGGCTAAAGTGCACTTTCTTTTGTGCTACTTACATTGCATTTAAGGAATCACAAATTGCGATTCCTCAAATGCAATCGCAAAATAGGGAATCACAATTTTTGCGATCCCTTATTTTGCGAGTAGGTTTAATCTTACCTACATTGCTCAAAGCCAAATTGCGATCGCAAAGGCTGAAATTCTGCGAATTTCGGCATTTGCGATCGCTATTTGGCTTCCTACATCTGGCCCCTATTTCTTAATTTCTCAGGTACCACCAATCTGCTACCTCTTCTAAGTAGATCATCTATCACGTTTAACTCAGACCAAATCAATTTGAAGCAATTTAAATCTTTGTGTGATTTCCATCCTTGTTCACAACTTAAAACTTTTATAATTTTGTTTAATACAACATCTTCTTCTATGGCTTCCTTACACTCTAATTCGCTGATAGCAGTACAAACATCTTTTATTTCAGCAACCATCCATTCATCGTCTTTTTCCTCCTGCACATTTTCTATTGGTAACCTAGATATGCAATCCGCATTTACATTCCTTACATCTGGGATATGTTTTACGTCAAAAACATATTCTTGCAGACGGTATATCCAATTTGCAATTCTAGGAGTAGCCTTGTTTGCACCTCTTGTAGAAAACAAATCTATCAAGGGCTTATGATCGGTATGTAGCTGGAACTTGGTTCCCCAAACAAATGTTCTGAAATACTGTATGCCCACCAACATGCTAAAGCCTCTTTTTCTATGGTGGAATAAGAGTGTTCTGCACCTTTTAATGTGCGAGAAGCAAAAGACACTACCCTTTCTTGTCCCTTGTGTACCTGGACCAATACTGCACCTAAACCATTATATCTGGCATCAGTAGTAATGATGGTTTGGTCGTTAGGATCAAAAGGCTTTAATGATACAGCATTTATGATGCATTTCTTGATAGAATCAAAATTTTGTTAGCACAAATCTGACCACTCGAATTTGATACCTTTCTTCATTAAGTTTCTAAGCTTATGTACTTTGTCTGAAAAATGGTGAACAAATTTAGAGTAGTACTCTGCTAGCCCTAGGAATGACCTGAGTTGATCCCTATCTCTTGGGGCAGGAGCCTTTTCAATAGCTTCAACTAAACTACGTTTTGGTTTCACTCCCTCGCAGGACAAAGTGTCACCTAGATACTCCACCTCGTTGACCCCGAATTTGCATTTTTCTAAAGCAATTGTGAGACCAGCATTGGATAATCTGTTGAGAACCTCCTCCAAGATTAAATCATGATTGTTTTCATCACTCCCCCACACCAACACATCATCATGAAAGACAACCACATTTTTCAAACCTGTCAAAATAGATTGCATCACTCTTTGGAAGACAGCAGAAGCAGATGCCAAACCAAAAGGCATGTGTTTAAATTGAAAAGCTCCTTCTGGAGTGATGAAGGAGGGGATGTGCTTCGAGTCTTCGTGTAATAAATATTTGATGGCATGCATTTGACAGATCTAAAGTGGTGAAATGTGTCCCCCCTTTGATGGTAGCTAACATTTCATTTATCCGAGGAAGAGGGTACCGGTCTATCCAGATATTATCATTTACATCCCTCAAGTCAATACACATCCTGATATTCCCATTTGGTTTCCGGGCCAAAACTACTGGACTTCACCATTCAGACGCTTCAATTCGCTCAATTATACCTTCATTACACAACCTGATCAATTGATCTTTAAGTTTTTCTCTTAAAACTAAAGGTACATTTCTTACTTTGTGTACTCTAGGAATAGCATCAACTTTTAAGATAATTTTGTGTTTGAATTTTTTTAAACATCCTAATTTTTCGCTGAACAGTTTTGGAAATTTGTTGACCCATTTGGAAATTTCGCCCGGTGAGGTTAATAAAACTTGGTGAGGATGATTAGGATTTAACACAACATTAAGTGCTCTCTGCTCTTTCCATCCTAAAAGAGATCTTCCTTTTTTTGCTACATATAATTTAGCTGTTGTCTTCCTGTCTGAGAAACACATCTCAGTTTCTATACAACCTAACACAGGAAGCTTTTCACCACAATACCCTTCTGGGACAACATCCGTGGAATGCAATTCATCTAAATCACCACCTAAACCTTCCCAAGTAGATTTGTCAATAATGGTAAATGGGGAACAAGAGTCTGCCCACACATGTACATCTTGGTTCTTGATCTTGATAATAAATTGGGGGGGGGCAGTAACTATCTTGTTTGTTTGCTTCACATTTGAGGACTTGACTTGATTCAATGACCATAACCTCTATATCATCATTCTCATCATCATCATCGTAGAGCATCTCCTCCTTGTGAGGCAGATTATCTTGAACCACTAAATTAACTGACTTAGATATCGTAGAAGGTCCCGCGCTCCTACACCATTTTGCAAAATGTCCTAACCTTTTGCATTTGTGGCACCTCGTTTTGATTGCAGGACAATAAGTGGCATCAGCTGTGTGTTTCGGACTGCCACACCTATAACAAAATTTAGATTTAGATCTAATATTTTCTTGTTTGTTAAATGATATGGGTCTGTCTTCTGTTCTTTTAGTATTTTTTGTGTATATAGTCATCCTCTTGGAGTATTTTTGGGGAAGGTGTATTTAGCTCTTTTACATATCTGGGCGTGTTCTCCATTCTTTTGGCTACCGATAATCTTTTGTCTAAAGAAGGATCTTTTAGACCCAGAAGTTTTTCCTGTATTTTTAAATTAGACATTCTATTAATTAATTGGTCCCTAATTAGATCATCCCTCATGTCATTGAACTTACACGTGACAGCTAACATTCTCAAATTTGCTACGTATTGTTCAATGGTTTCTCCTGGTGCCTGTACACGTGAAAAGAATTTGTGTCTTTCCACAACAACACTGACTTTTTTCCCGAAATTCTCTTCTAACGCTTTTAACGCAACTTCGTATATGTCTATATTACTGTCTCCAGAAGATTCATTATCAGTGTTGGCCTCAGTTGTAATGGTTTCCATTGAAGGTAATGTTTTTAATACATTTCTTCCCTCCAAACCCAAAAATTGCTTTAAAATTGCTAATTTCCTCTCAGAAACGTAGTCATCACCCCCAATGGCTTCTAAATACGTTTCAAAAGTTTCTTTCCAGTGTTCCCATAACATGTACGGTTCACCAGGACTTGGTAGGAAGAAAGGTGGTGCAGGAATCACCTGTGAAGACATCACTCAATGAGAATAAAATGAACTTGTAGTGAATTTTTTCCAATCAAATTAGTATGATGCTGCGTGCTTAGTAACGCTTGTGCTTTAAGATCAATAAGAAAAAATAAATATTATTAAATGTTCCTATGTCAATTGAAATTAAAAATTATTATTATTTTTTTTTAAATGTATAACACACAATTGGTGGTGTGCGTGTTACCATTAAGCATAAACATTTAAATTATTGTCTTAAATGAGCTAATAATGTCAAAGTTCCTTCTTTTTCTTTTTAGAAATGATGGCACTTCCGTGCATTATGTACGTGATGATTAGTCCTTTCTTATTGTTTGTGATCTTCCAAGGGAATTAATATTAGTCCTTTGTTTGTGTTTGT
Source organism: Triturus cristatus (assembly GCF_964204655.1). Classification (NCBI taxonomy): domain Eukaryota; kingdom Metazoa; phylum Chordata; class Amphibia; order Caudata; family Salamandridae; genus Triturus; species Triturus cristatus. Next base: position 569,915,174 of record NC_140589.1, on the reverse strand, counting down.
GCCACACGCAGAATCCTTTGCGTGTAAAGAAATCTCCGGTGAAGGGAATGGAGTCGGTAGTCTCAGCGAACGCTTATGCAGAGAATGCAGCGTGAGGAATGTCAGATGTACGAAGAATCCAGGTAGGTGCACGTTTCCAATTTAAATGAACACAAAATGCTGCCCAGAAAGATCTCTGCATCCGAACAGTGAAACAAATCCTCCAATGGTAAACCGACTCTGGTTGAGCAAGTGCACGTCGGCAATATTGTGTAACAGCCGCCGGCAACACTGCGCTTAGTTGGACCCAACACTCATGGTCAAAATGCACCAAAAAAAAAACAATAGCAAAATGAGCACCCTCAATCCAAGGCTCAAAATTGAAACAGAGTTTTACTGCTTATGGGCAGCAACTCTCTCAACCATAACATGAGAAAATGTAAAACGGAGGTTTGCCGTTTACACGCAGGGTTGATCCATCACAGATATATGGTGCTGTTTTACACGCAGGGTTGATCCATTACAGATAGAGGTCGCATAGTGATGAAATTGAAGTTCGATGCTAGACCTCCATAAATTTACTAATATCAATGAGCAATCAGTGTCACTTAAGGAAAGATGATCCAGGGGTCACTCACGGTCCCAATTAGTTCCACCACAACCATCCAAAGTTTACCTTTTGTTGGGTTGCTTCCACGCTCGTCGCCAGTTTTGTGAAGAAGGTAGCACACACTTCTAGAAGAAACTGGATTTATTTTGTGGTAAGGAACAGACCCCTGGGACACAACTGCTCACATGTCCAACTGCAACTCATCTCTCTCTACATTCTAGTTTACAATCAGATAGATGGTTGCCAAGGAACCGCAGTGTTCCATCTTATCATGAGAAGGCAATAGTAACTCACATCTATATGAACTATGCAGAATACAACACTATCTAATGAGGAGAAGGATGGAGGGAGACAGGGGTCCAAAGTGCACAGCACATGTCAAACTGAAATAACAATAGCTGGCACAACAATAAGCAATGCAATCAGATATTCAAATGTTCAAGACTAGCAGTGTGATACTTAGCCGTCTGACAGGCATCGCTCCTTTTGATACTGCAGCGACACGCCCGGTAGCTTGAACTGCAAGACAGAGGCACAAGTCCCTTGTCGGTCACTCTGTTGCAGCAACGGGTTTCAGAAGGAAATTAGGTTTTTCGCTTTCCTGGTCTTGGGTGAGGACAGCTACTGCTTAGAGGGCCTGCATTCTATCACCATGGGGGTGGGTTGCTATGTCAGGGTCTCTATCCCAATGTCGGGACCCACTGTTGATTCGCCACCAACTGCCAGAGGTCGAGAGGGGAGGTGCCAAAGTATGAGTTACTCCGGCTGATGAGCGAGATGTATCAATGTACTGCATTTGAGAACTTTCCAAGAAATGGCGCAGGTCCTCTGTGTCGTAGAATTCTTTAAAGATGCCTTAGTGATCTGGAAACATGCAGGTTCGACGAGGCCATATTTGATATTCAGTTGTCACAGACAGGGCTGAAAGGAGAGAAAAGCCTTGCGGCGGTCATTGGTCTCACTCGTATGCGAACGGCCCTTGTGAGCGAACTGCAGATAGTAGTTGTCTAGCTTGCTCGTGGCGCAAGAAGCAGGCAATTAGAGGTTGGGGAAGTGCCGCAGAATCCTTGTGCAGAGGGTCGATGCGATGAGCACATTGCATCTCCAGTAGAGGCTCAAAGGAGACAGCTGTGAGCTTGGGGAGAGTGTCTCTGAGGAAGGATTTAACGTCAGGGCCCTCTGTTGATTCCAGAAGAACGAAAAAGCAGACATTGTCCCTTCTCTTGTGATCCTCCAGGTCAATCAACTTGCTGAGAAGGAAGAGATTTTCCCGGTCTGTGTCTGGCATGTTATCCAGGCAACCCTACATCACTGTCACCCTCTGGTCAAGGCCATCTATGCAGGTCTGGAATACTGAAATATCCAGCCTGATCAATTGTGTTTCCTTTGTTAGGGTAGATATTTTTGGGTCCATGCCTTATAGTCAACAGACCTTCCCTGTAGAATTTTCTCCATGGTACTGTCCTGAGTGGTAGTCACATGGGGCTATGACAGGGTAGTTGCAGGGGGAGTGGACCCCTTTGGCGGGGCTATGGTACGGGGCTGATTAAGAGCTTTCATGAGGAGGAGCAGCCTTGCGGGTTTGCCTGAGGTCTTGCCAGGTGACATTCATCTGTGGTCATTGTGGAGCACTTACCGTTCCTGTGATTCAGGTCCAGCCGCGACTGGGGACAATGGTCCGGGTGATGGCTGCTGACCAGCACCACCAGTTTCTAGACTGTAAGCTGGCGATACTTGTGGGCCCTCCCGTGGCTATGGCGCTTGTCGGAGGGAGGGTGGGCGCCCCTGGAGGGTCTGCTGGTTGATTGTGGGCGGGTATCTGCAGGTTCCAGGCCGCTGTGAGTTCACAGTCACCCTTGGGGGGGTGGGAAGCCAGGAAGGGTGTTGCAGCTCCAGAGACAATTGCGTGGAACAGGGGAGGATGGTTGAAAAGTCTCCGCTCTGGCCCAATCAGAGCGGAGGCAATGCTCCCAGAAGCTGCTGCAGTATCACCAGCTCAAACATAGCCAGAGGGGGGCCACGTCATTTTCTACCGTTGGCTTGCAGGTAGTATGTCTTGGGTTAAAATGTTCCAGGACCTTTGGGGAGAGCGTGCAGGGTCTGTGCTGCTCTTTTCTGGCGTGTCTCTATCCACTCATTAGGACTGTGAGAGGTCCGACGTCTGCAATCTTCCTTGGTCAGAGTTTCTGATGTTGGTGTATCAGGCAAGATGTTCCAGCAGGGGAGCTGGGTAAAGATACAAATTGCACAAATGCCCCATGTGGCCCAAGGTCTGATGCATTGCCCTCCTTGCATTCAGGCCGTGGGGTGCAGATGGACCGTGGGTAGTAGGGGCTCGAAGCGGTGGGCTGAGTAATATTCACAGAGTGGTGGGCTGGAGCAGGTACTGGCTGAAGTTCTTATTCAGCTGTCCCGTGCAGGTAGTACAGGGCGGGTCTCCTCAGCCCCATGGTTCCAGGCTGTGTGGTTGTGTGGGGGTCCAGTAGGCTCATGCCAGTAAGAGATGCCCTAGTATGCAGGGTTCATTGGTGATGAGGCAGGATCAATTTGTGGATCTGTAGACCCTAGCCTGAGTAGGGCTACCTCTGGGCAGGCTCCCTACGAGGTATAGCCGATGGGTCTGGGTGGTGATTGATTACTGGGCCCCCCGCACAGTAGGTACACCACCACTAGCCAGGGTGGTGGTGAGCTGGGGTGTCGCATAATAGGGGAGGTGCTGCAATGCCAAAATGGATATGAGATGTGTGTCTAGTCTCCCCCTCATCACTTGTGTGTGCCTCCTTACAGGGCCCGCATGTCGGTCTGGCAAGAGAAGAGTGCAGAGGTGTAGGGGGTATGGATTGAGGCCCGCTCCTATTTGTAGTGGGCCACGTCGGGTAGGCCCGGGCCATGGCCTAAAAGGTATTGGTGCGAGAGTCGTGGCTGTCGTAGGCCCCAATGGACAACTCCGTACAGGCTCTGAGGCCGCTTGGGGAGCAAGCCGGGTGGACGCCATTGCCATGGTTGCAGGTGGTTGTGTGACATAGTGGTTCCATGGTGCGCTTTGATGCTGCAAGCCCAGAGTCCATTGACATGTCTCCGACACATGTCAGGGTCTTCATGGAGGCCGGGCCACTAGCAGCCATGGTCTGCTCCAATGGGAGAGGCTAGGCTGCTAACTGGGAGGCCAAGGATCTGCTTCCACCTCAAAGCCCACCAGCCTTGCACAGCTAAGATGAAGTCAGGTCCGGACAGTAGTAGCAGCGGTTGTCAGAGCTCCCAGGCTGGCCATCAGTAAGTGTGGGCAGGGCAGAGGGATAGATTTTCAGTCCCCTGCCATACTTTAAAGACCCATGTCTCCGTCTGAGGCCTGTCTCGTGGCAGGGCTCTGTGATCAAGGGGCCTTTCTTGTTCGTGGCCAGACCACGCCCCTCTCGGTTAGTGTATTGATGTGAGTGGCAATTCCTTTTATGTGGGCAGTCAAAAAACATTACAGAAAGATTTTTTTGACTGAGCAGAATTTTGGGATAATTTATGAGTGCAAAACTAAAAATCTGAATGAGTGCAGTGGTGGTTTGAAGGGGAGAAACTTGAAATCAACTTGAAAATACATTCACAAGTTGAATGTTTACCTGAACAGACCATTCTGGTAATTGCTTTTGAGTGCGAGAGGTATTTTGCATAACGATGAGTAAATATGTGCAATTTTGGATGCGGTGGCACTGGCATTTACTGTGTGTGCACACTTTTCGCTATGGTCCTCCAGATCTTTTGCATGGCATGAGCACTGACCTAAGCAGTTGTTATGAACAAAATCATTACTAAATTGCAACATTACATAACAATGGATGGCTCACTGGTAGGAGCAATATTGTACCTGCTTTACTTGCCTGCTCCATAGAGTGCCTGCTTTTGTGTTCCTTGTAAGTGCACACTACACAGGGAGATGCCTGGCTCCTACAGAGGGTTGGGGGCTTAGTTGCTCAACCACCCTGTTTTAATACATTTCACACTGTTGTTTTTATTCATTATTGAGTTGCTTTTCTCCTGTTTATTTTGTCTTTTTTATGTTACATAACTTTACTTTCGCCAGTATCTACCTTCGGGAAGGGTAGCCTTCCTGGGAGGTACGGGGCTGCTGGGCTCATGTTAGTCATTGGTTGTCCCTCCCTTGTTGCTAGGATCTGGTTGCCGGCACCATGGCCATGCCCCCTTGAAAGGCGGGTTTTTTAGGAATGGCTGGTGCCTCGATGTGTGTAGAGGGTGTGTCGTTGGTGCCCCAAGTCGGTCTGTGTACATCTTCGCCCCTCCACACCCTGACAGGGCCAGGACTCCTGCCCAAATGAGACGCCCAGCCATCCGATACTCCTCCGCAGAACTCCTCAGTCTGGCAACGACCTTAGCCGCAGACTGCCAGCATATGCTCGACATCCCTGGATGTATTACCGCGTGTCTCCATTGTAATTTCACATGCCTTAAGCAGCTAGACGCTTGGCCAATTAGCCTGTCATCCATATTGTTATAATTTAATGTTTTGCTCTTACCCGTTGGTCTCTGGCTAAACATAAGACTTAGATCTTTGATTTACTCAGAGACTCTGGCTCAGATGCATTGTTCCTAACCAAAACCTGGCACTTGGACAGCTCGAGCCTGGACATCCTTAGCGCCATCCCAGAGGGTTATGCAATAGTTAGGAAGGATTGCTCCCTCCATAGGGATGGAGGGATTGCGATAATTTTCAAACAGTACATCAGATGTACGCTTACAGAGACGGAGGTGAAGGAATGTGAAGGCTCCCTCTTTACTCTAGCCTTTTTGAGCACTAGCTCTATAACTGTCTTTCTCATCTATTGACAGGTCCTGCGTCTATTTTGGCGTCTTCATTAGTGGACTGTCTTCCCTCCTACGCCATACAATACAACAACTTTGTGGTACTAGGTGACCTAAACATACACATTGTCATGCCAGCTTCTCTTATTAATGACCTGAATATCTGCCAATAATAACAGAGGGTCATCAGCCTATCTTAGGCCACTTGTTAGACCCAGTGTTTGCTAACTCACATGCTCTGTCGGTTGGAATACCCAACCCCATTCCGTTGCTTGGTCAGTATGTGATCCCCTTCCAAGTAGATCTGGTGAGCCCCACTACAATCTATAAGAACGGTGGTACCTATAATAATAGGAAATGGGCCAAGGTCTCTACAGATGCTTTAACTGAAACCTCACAGACCAAAAACCTTGCGTTGGGAAAGGACTGCGAACCAGCCAACCAGCTGCTGGAAAATTGAATCCTCAGTGCTATCAAAAGGGTTGCCCCGCTTGAAGACTGTATAACACGCAGAACCAAACCCTCAGTGGAATGGTTCAATGCCGAGCTCCTTTCCCTAAAAAAATCTTGCAAACAACTTGAGCGTATCTGACTCAAAGCAAAGACTGACAAAAGTAAACAAGACTATCATGCTTTTCTCTGAAAATCTATCATAAAAACATTTGCAATACCAGGAGAGTTTTTTAAACCAAACAAATTGACTCTGCCTAGAGCAAGTGAGGCAGAGCGGGCGGCAGCATCCCAGCACCAGGCAGGCAGTAAGTTACGGCTGCAGTGAGGATAGACGAGCAACATGGAGGCGAGACGTGGAGCCGGAGAAGCCCAAAGTAGCAAGAGGAGGTCAGTGGCTGCGGCTGTGAAGGAGAATTGTTTGCATTACGGGCCTTGTGTTTCCTCGCATTTCCTGGCCACGCATGCAGAGAAGGAGTCTGGAGTGGAGTAGAGAAGAACCAGGTGAGCCGTGCAGGCGGGCGGGCAGAGAGGTGGCAGAGAGGAGGTGAGAAGTGGTGAGTGCCTGAGTGGGTGGGGGTCGAGGTGAGCAAACCCGTTGCCCGGCGGAGGAATTTCAGTCTGCATTAGTTGGACTGTGTGGTTCTGTGGGTCACGGGAGGCTCCTTATTGGCACCTGCATCTTTCTTTAACCTCCTAAACCTCATAGCCTCATCATCCCGCTAGTCACCCTTCATCCTCCTCAATTTTTTGGGCTCTCTTTGTGCCCCCACAGAAGTGGCAGCACTGGCCTCACCCTCAAAGCTATTCAACCCTCAACTCTGCACCCAACAGCCAAGTCTACGCAACAGCACAACAAGCTGTTCTTTATAAAAAAAACTTTAAAAAAAACGTTTAGAACAAAAGGAGCAGTGCCCTTCATACCCAACACACCACAGACCATGGACCAGGCTCTGTTGCTACAACAGAACATACTACAAATCTACACAAGGAGGGCATTAACAGAATAGTTAAACTTGTGTACTGGGCATCTACTTGTTAGGGATTCGTTGTGGTAGGTGGCAACAAGCATCTGCGGTTGCACTGACGCAACAGCGAGCAGCGGCCAGCATCATTTGGAAAGTCAGAGTCGCGACAAATAACTGGACTCGGCGCACAACCATAATAGTCCAGACCAACTAGCATAATCTCTGGTATAAAGGCAAAAACAAATGGAGATAAAATCATTACAATCAATGACAAATAAAAAGCAAAACATAAAAAATGAGGTCTGGGAGACTCAGAAAGCAATCGGCACAAAAAAGAGCAAAACAAGCAACTAAGAAATACAAGGAGACAGCCGAGTCACCAAAAAAACCAGCCCAAGTAAAGACAAGCCCATTAATTCCATTGCAGTATTTTATATTTGGAAAAATAACTCCCAACAGGAAGTTCATGTTTCTAAAATATCCAGAGGCAGCTATCCTTTTAGAAACTGGAAAACTAGAGGGTCTTCTGAACCCATTGACACCACGAAAGCTAATAATAAAATCTAATAGCACTGAGAAAAACAGCGCACAGAAGGATTGTAAAACCTATGAAAACGCGCCTGTTGACGATCAGGCGAATAGTAGCCGGCCAGTGATGCAAGCGAAAGCACATGCTCCGACTATTCACACTCCAAACCAAAATCAGTATTAAATGTGGGTTCCTTTAAACAAATGGCAGAAGGAATACATCTGGAAACATCACATAACGCTCAGTCTCCAAATGCACAGCATAACAACTCATGGCTGCATTCAATTTCACTATCAAGCAATGCAGACCTACTCCAGGCGCTGGAAGCCAAAACCCTCAATCAGAGAATGGAAAGAGTAAAGATTCAAGTGAATCAATTAAAGGATACTCGCAGCCAATAATTGAGATATCAAGTACACTGGAACAGCCCATCCAAATCCAGAGCCAGATGAGGCATAACGAGAAGAGAAACAAACAAGACCCCAATTGCGGTTGCATACCAGCTCCATTGAAATAAGACTATCACTGAACAATCTAATAACAACAGATAAAGCAAAGGAACAAGATAGAAGCATAAAAATATGTACGGAGGAGGGTCCTGTATCAGAAATAAAAGTGGAGAATCATCAGACAGCATATACATTGCTGCTGAAAGTGTTAGAAATCACAATAACTGTCCTCAATATGCAATCGGATAAGTTAGATACACAGATTGATCTGATGAATAGAATAGCCTCATATATTGTTGGAATTAACACAAAATTGGAAACATTGGCAGATTTAATAATTAAGGTGCGTGAAACACACACAGTAACAGGCAAAGATTGTGCATGTGTTCCAATTATCGAAAAGTTGAGTAATGTGCCAGCAATTCTGACAAGCATTTTAATGAAAAGGCAAATGACTGGCGAATGCCAGACAAAAAACACAAATCATGCAAGCAAGACACTAAAGCTAAATCAACAAAATTCCTCTCCCGGTCAGTCAAAGACACCAATGACATCAGACCTGTCAATGACCTCGAAAAGAGGGTCAGCTCCCAAACACAACATCAGTGAGCATGTGGAAGATTCCCCAAAGGTATTGCACATAGCCGAACTACTCGAGGCCATTAAAGAAGGAACAGGGATTAAATATAACGAAATCGGGCAAGTAAATCATCCTCCTGCCTCAATAGATGTCCAAGGTAAACTAGAACCACGCTTGCAAATCAAGAGACAAAGGAAACGCATGAGGAAATATAGAAAGAACAACCAGAGTACAACGAAAGACACTAACACAAAGATATTTCATATCTTTGGAACAAAAAAACTGCAAACAGGTTCAGAACCTCAGAGTACGCATACAGAACAGATGATGATAGGTGAGGAAGAGAAAAAACAAGGACATCTTACCTTGTGGACATCAGAGTAATCAAGACATTTTGCAAACACAAATAGCATTTATTGACAACAATCTATCGGAATCAAAAATAAGCAAGCTTCGGCTGCAACACAAACATGACTTGAGAATAAAACAGAAAGCTTGACGCACAAAGCAGGGAGAATCCAAAGCTAGAATAAAGGTAAATCAAGTAATGCGGGAAGTTGTCAGCCCAACCATAGATGACATTCACACAGAAAATAATGGAAGACAGAAGCAAATAAAATGCATACCGGATTTGATGGTAGCGAAATGACTAATCAATGTTAGGAATAATATAGTGCAGACTATGGGCAGTCCTGAAAGGGAGCAGAGAAGCCCATCAAAAGAAGATGCACAGAAGAAAAAGATTACAATAAAAATAAATATGCAAAAAGACAGTAGAGTTGGGACTAACCACAGAGAGGTATTACAACACTCACCCCCTAAAGCAACAACACTGGATATAAATCAAGAAAGTAGTTGGAATAAGCAGTTTATGCTAACACCTAATTATATCTCTCAGGGGCAGCAAGACCTCCTCAATAGAGGAAATATACTGAGACTAATTGCCGAAATTCCTACTCTAAAGCATCTTACCACCACAGATCTGTTGTCAATTAAATTCATTCCTCAAGGAGAAAATAGCCAGACGGATAAAATCCTCTAAACTTGGAAAAACGATGAAACAGTATAGACAAATACAACATCCCAGTGTACTCAGTATTACAAAATGCCTGGGGAAAAACAAGCAGTTCCGAAAAAATAAGGAACAGACAGACATCACAGCAAGATACCAAAAATTGGAACTGGATGGCCTCAGCCCTAAATGGTCCAACAACAGAATGACTTGCTACACAGAGAAAAAGTGAAAACAATAGTAGCTTAAAGCACTTATCCTGCAACATTGCTGGTGCAAAAAGAGAACTACAGGACAGCATTACTTGGACACACTGGGAGAACTATGCACCCCAAGAGACATGGCTGATGGAGCATATGAAAGTGGCCAACTACACCATCATGTAACGGCAATAAGAACACACAAATATGGGAGACCAAAGGGTGGCCTCGCAGTATATATATCAACGGCACTAAATATTAAAACTGAAAAGCTACCTAGCACAACATCGGAATTACAAGTAATAAAAATGGACCAAAGGATCAAGCACCCAACAACAACAGTCATACTAATTAATGTCTATTTGCACCCGAATACGAGAAAAAAAGAGTCCCAGTGTGAAAAACTGCTGTCGATAATCGCTTCAATCAGATTTGAGAACCCAGCATGGGAGATAATAGTAACTGGTGACTTTAATTCATACTTAATTTATACACCGGATGAGCAATTAACAGCAGCTAATGAGCTTTGGTTAGTACCTCCACAATCATCCTCGATAATAAAACAACGATTTTAATGAACAAGAGCAGGTTTTAGCCTTGGAACACCTTGGCTTGCGAGTATTAAATGGTAGAACAAAAGATGACACGTCTCTGCGATGGACTTACCAGGGTGCATATACAGAGTCAAGATTAGACTACACAATCCTAAAGCTCCCATTGCTGGCCGTCGTGGGGAAATACATTATCAAGTACTCAACTCGAAGTGACCATTCATACCAGGTAATTGAATTAAGAACAACTTACCCAAAACATCAGCCAGCCCCCACAGAGATTGGTCATCTGATTACAAATAATTTGAAACATATTCATTGGTCAGCAGAAACACTCCCAGAATTAACCTTGCTAGCCAAAACAAATGTGAATCAATGATCACACCTGGTAGCACTTTAGCAGTAAACTGGTCCATCTTCACCAACAAACTATTAAATCAAGCGCCCAAAATTAATTAGCTCCAGCTTCTCAGCAGGCGAAGCAACACACACAAACAAGGGGCAAGTGCTCTCAATGGGATAATGGAGGCATGCCCATGACTACCCTGCGTGCCTCACGCGTCCCTGCTCGCCCCACTAGCTCCCACAAGATCCCGGCTCCTCGCATTCAAACCCCCTGGCACCTCAACCATCTGCTAGCTGGCAAGGGGCAACTTTTCATATCCATATGGAACAGTGCATAGACATTTCGGATAATACCCAGCAGCAACAAAATAGTGGGGTACAGTTTTATTCGGGGCCCCCGGCTGCAGAGCCAAACAAAGCCAACATCGGTTTCGTCCCAGCCGACCCAGCCCGACCCAGCAGCACTGATAAGTTCAACCATAAGCACAATCACTAGGCATTTTCAGCGCCCAGAACAACAGGTGGTCAACCACAGCCGATATAAGTTGAGGGGACTGTCAAAAACTGCACAATCACGACAATTAAATTGCGTAAATCCTGCAAACAAAACCAACGAACATATCTCCCCCTAATCACCAGTTTTTCATTACACTAGTCCTTCAGCTCCAAATCTGAACAAAGATAACAAACACAACAGGCAAGCTAGCCAAGCTTTATCAGCGTCCTCCTTGAATAAAATTTAGCAAAATGGGACTCAAAAACAAGGTCAGACAACACACGACCTCTGAGGACCCCACCAACAGGGGCCCGCCTATTAAAAGGATCACCAGGAGCAAATCACTCACGGAAAGTCTAAATGAACTGCCTCAAGATGCAGAACCAATGGGGTCGATCAAACACTTCTTCAGGACAAAGGGTGCTGCCAACACTGGCCAGGGCAGGCAGGAGCAGGTAACCGAGAACACACCACGGAAAGAGGGCGATACGAGCATTATGCAAGAAAGTAGAACTAAACAGCCTCCAATGCACATCGCTGTACCCAGCGGAGGCACACCTCCTCACCAGGAATACAGCAATAAACAGGAACTGGCCAACCCAGATTGCAAACAACTCAAAGACACACGATTGAACAGACTTCCCAGCGTACAAAACTCTTACACACATAGATAAAGCCAACAATGCCACCACTGACTCGGACCACGCAACTGCTCCAAGAGGAGCCACTGATGTTGCAGTGACAAGGGTGCAAATCCACTGGTCAAAAGATCACGATCACAGCTCGGCCAGTAAGATCATGGAAAGCATAGTACTAGCTCCATCCCCCACAAGCCGCCAACAGCAACCAATTGTTCAACATTTAGATTCCCCAGCGGTAGGGGAGCTTACATCTTTGTTTCTTCAAAATGTAGGCGATAAAATCAAGAGAACACTAGAACTGACCCCAAACCTGCTGAGGTGGGGGCAAACTGGACAAACAGGATCTCCACGGGCTACCAATGCAAAGGTAGAAGCAGGCTCACGGAGAACACTGATGCCGGAATCAAACAGTGACACCAACAAAGCTCTACTGTGGCAGTCAACCAAAATGGAAGTCCAAATTGATCTTCTGCAATTGATTGCTGGCAGCCTAGTCAACATAAGCTCCAGAGTGGAAGAGCTGGAAAATAGGATCGACCAGCACTTGCTATCTAACCGAGGTGAATGCTCCTGCTCCTGCTCAATACTCATGGAAAAATGGGCGTTACTTCCCGAGAGCCTAGCCGAAATAGTAAAGACAGTTCAAGGAAGCAGGGAAACACGGTTCCCGAGCAACACAGATGGCAGGAGCACAAGAAGTGGCCACCTTTCGGCAGTGAGATAAATGGAAGCAATCGATCTTGGTTTAATGGTACCAGCAGGACTGGAGCAAAAAGGAGCACAAAGGAGTGAGGCCTCTGCCCACAATGCCAAAATGGCACAAGGAACAAAAAGCCCAAATAGCAGGGCAACAGAGTGTAATGATGTCCCTGATGCCATGGAAATTGACTTAAAAGAACCCACTCCCTGCAAAATTGGTGTGGTCAAGAAGGGAAAAAAAGATGATTAATTAACAACACAAAAAAACTAAGCTAAGACGAAGGCAACTGCAGTTAAGGAAGACTGACGGCAGACCGTCACAAGGGGACCCCAAAGCTGGCCAGCTTTATCCAATTTTTATTAATAAGAACTGGGGCATAAAGGCTTTTGACACTGTCCCGCCACCAGTAGAACAGCAAAAACAGCCAATCGCAATAAGTAATTCACCTGCGACAGGTCAAAAGCTGCAAACAAGATCAGGACACTCCCCAGGGAGCCAAATGACAGAGGACACATGTCATGCACCAGCTGAAAAAATCACACCGCAATCGTGGTCAATATCACCGCCACTGCCGGACGATATAAAACCACTACAGCAAAGCCCGGGCACCAGCCCAGCATCAGGTACACTTATGGCCAGAGCTCGAAATCCAAAGCAGGATCAGCCACATGCAAACAAGGAAGCCCAACCATCAAACTAACCCAGGCGGCACAAGATCTAGGAAGGAACAAAACGAGCCATTCGTCAGGAACAGTAACCATCATCCATGAGGTAGTCCTCACCCCGAGATTCTATAGCACGGGCCAGCATGACATTTTGAACAGGTGCAGCATTCTCCACCTTTTCAAGCACCTTGCCGTGCTAGACCAGCTACAAACAGGGTACATAGAATGGGTGAGATTCTTGAGTATGAAGGGCGACACACACGGCAATTCAACAGTACTGGGCTTGAAGAAAAAGGAAACCGTACAAGCCATCTTGAACAATTCCACACAACTTGCCGAGTGGGGCATCAATGCTTAGAATCTACCCAACCCAAACTACACATACATCCTAGCACCAGACAAGGGGGACATGGGCCCCTGGTCAGTCCTGCAGGGGACAAATAGATCAGGACTCTCCAAGAATACAGTTGAGAATAGGTCAAAAGCGATCACAGGCCACTAATACCAGTGTTCACGCTGGAAGTTCCATCAGCCTTTAAGTTCCAAGCCATCGGAGAGTCCAGAGGGGATGAAAATTACAGAATCCTAAGGAGAATTAGATGGACAGACGAGACGGGCGCAAAGCTTCAAAACTGTCTGGACCTAAAACAGGATAAGATCCCAGCAATGCCGTCTTTATCGATAAAAATCTGGGAGACCATAGTTGAGGAGATACAAATGAGCTTGGGCCATCCCCAGCCACAACGCTCAAGGTTCAAAAAGAAATCAACAGCTGGAAGTATCCGCCCAACCAAGGACATACGCGATACCAAACGCCTCTTGCGTAAGGCACTTGTAATAAAGAAAAGAGGGGGCAGACAAACAGATGGGACACCGATTGCATCATTGAGGGCAGCCCTAAGAAGAAAATGGTGGGAACACAAAAAAGCTCACATAGAGAGGGAATGGATCAAAGTTTTCTCCCAGCAGGATTATAGAGACACATAAACCGGCTAAGTAGCAGAGGAGCTCAAAGAGAAAACGGTGTGGCAGAGCAAGACTGGCTGGTCCATGTAAAGCAGCTATATTCAATCGCCCATGTAAATATATGCAAAACAGAGGATCCTAACCGCGGGGTGGACTGTCTCCACTTACCAAGGGCAAGGATCGAAGAAACAACCTCTAGCCCCCGAAATCCACCTGAGGGTCAGCGAGACCAGGCAGAGATGCATTGCACACCGTCAGCCCAGATAAACCCTCAAATGGTCATTAAGATACTCAAGAATATAAAGAATGACGGGGCCCGTGGGCCAAACTGGATACCCGCCCCAGTTTTCAAAAAGGCCCCCGATTTTTGGGCATCCATCCTCACTCCTCTTTACAGCCACTCCTTAATGACAGCAATAACCCCTGATTCATGGAGGGGCTCCATACTAGTCCCACTTTTTAAAAAAGGAGATCGTTTAAAGCCATCAAATTATAGGCTCATCGCTCTGCTCGACATAGAAGCCAAGGCCTATGTCCGCCTCATACTGAAGGACCTGGAGACATGGACCGAAGGAAAAAGCATCATCCCCTGCCATCAGACTGGCTTCAGACCACAATCATCGACAATGGACAATATTTTGGCGTTAGCGCACCTAGCAACTGAAGCAATAAAAAAGAAAAACCCTCCACTCTTTTGCTGCTTCATTGACTACAGCACAGCCTTTATAAAGTGGTACGAAATAGGCTATGGCGGAAATTAGAAAACTGGGGCGTTCTGCCAAACCTACTGAAGGCAGTTAGATCACTATACGAAGGCACCGGGGTGCGGGTCAAAACCAGCGCCAGCACAGTGTCCTCCAAAATAACAACAAACAACGGGCTGAAACAAGGATGCGTGTTGGCGCCCATCCTTTTTAACCTGTATACGGTGGATTTGGGGGACGCCCTGAAAGGCGCCAGCCTAGTAGCACCGAGATTAGGCAGCATGAGGCTGCCGGTGCTACAATATGCCGATGACACAGCCATAATGGAACACACGAGGGTGGGCCTACAGAGAGCCCTAAATGCGTTGAATCAATTCAACAAAGATAACAACCTTATAGTCAACCAAGGGAAAACTAAGGTTGTCATCTTTGGGAGCTACCTCCTGAAAAAAAAAACGCAGTGGTTAATGGGAGACGTGCAAATCAGTACAGTGGCAGAGTACAACTATCTAGGGGTTTGGCTTACGAAACGGGCCAAGGCAAACGTCCACCTGAAACAGCAGTCGTCCAAGGCCAATAAGGTGATATTCCTGTTAAAGCAACTGAGCTTACACTTGATAAGCCCCACTGCCGGACCAACATTAACTGCTTTAAAAGCAAAATTGCTGCCAGCCATCAGTTATGGCCACCAGGCTTTTCCGGGGTCGCAGGACGCCCTTCTCATCGCAATCCAAGCCAAAGCATATAAATCAGTCTTTTGTATCCCAAGGTCGGCAAGGAAGTCAAGACTAAGATTGGAGCTAGGCCTGGTAAGGCCAGACTTGATATGCCAAGGGGAGATCATAAAACTGTACTTAAGGATTATAAGGGCCCCAACAAACTCCTTAAGACACCGAGGTGCCGATTAGGATCCTGGAAAAAATTTCCCCAACCCAATTGAATCTGGACTTTTTTCCGTACAAATGGTAAAAGCGCCGTACAAACTGCCAAGTACGATTCGTATGGAAAAAAGTCCATACGAATCGCATTGGGAAAATTCCCCCACACGTCTGCGGGTCGGGAAAAGTCTCCGACACGTCCCCGGACATTTTCACGTACAAATGGGAAAACTGAAGTCCCAATGCGCAATTACGATCCGTCCCATCCGTCCGATTGTACAACTGCATGGAAAAAAGACCGTCCGGAGCGAACTCCCATAGCAACCATGGAGATGTCCAAACAAGTGCCTGGTACGCGCCGTACCCCCCCCCAGCCCCCCGTGTGTACGGGGCGTACCCCCCAGCCCCCGTATGTACGGAGCATACCCCCCAGCCCCCGTATGTACGGAGCGTACCCCCCAGCCCCCAGTATGTACGGAGCGTACCCCCAGCCCCCCGTATGTACGGAGCGTACCCCCACCCCCGTATGTATGGTGCGGACCCCCAGCGCGTAGCGCTGGGGGTCCGCACTGTACATATGGGGGTGGGGGTGCGCTCCATACATACGGGGGCTGGGGGTATGCCCCGTACATACGGGGGGCTGGGGGGTACAGGGGTACGCCCCGTACATATGGGGGGCTGGGGGGTACAGGGGTACATCCCGTACAAATGGGGGGCTGGGGGGTACGCTCCGTACATATGGGGGGCTGGGGGGTACAGGGGTACGCCCCGTACATATGGGGGGCTGGGGGGTACAGGGGTATGCTCCGTACATATGGGGGGCTGGGGGGTACGCTCCGTACATACGGGGGGCTGGGGGGTACAGGGGTACGCCCCGTACATACGGGGGGCTGGGGGGGCTGGGGGGTACAGGGGTACGCTCCATACATACGGGGGGCTGGGGGGTACAGGGGTACGCCCCGTACATACGGGGGGCTGGGGGGTACAGGGGTACGCTCCGTACATACAGGGAGCTGGGGGGTACAGGGGTATGCCCCGTACATACGGGGGGCTGGGGGGGTACGGCATGTACCGGGCCCCCTAATCAGCTCGCATCGCCGCGTACTTAGCTTTTCCGGCACTTTTTGGGTGCCGTAAAAATATTCCCATCCGGACTGCAGTCGGTGCGAATCGTAATTGCTGGTACGTAAAAACATGCCTAACTCCGTCTGGACGTCACGTCCGCGGTGTCCCGGATCACATTTGTATGTATTTTTCTGTCGGTTGGTCTTTTTTCTGATTCGTACGGAAATGGTGTTTCCGTACGAATCGTAATTGCATGTTTGTAAAGTGTTACAACCCGGTACGAGTCGGACGGAGAAAACGCTCCGACCCACGGTTTGTACCGGGTTTTTCCAGGATCGTAATCGGCCCCCAACTGAGAGTCATCTTTGAGGAGCGAAGATCAGCATGGCAAACCAGCCTCGGCAAAGCACTCAAGACTTTAAAGATCGTGGAAAAGAGCATACCACTGCCAGAAATCCCACTAAATGCATGGAAAAAAGCCATAAACAGACAAGTTCGCAAAACCTCATTTGACCTGGATCTTAAATCCCTTCTCTAGAGCCCCCACCTAGACCCGCTAGACCCGCTGAACGGCTCCTACATGGTAAGCAAGACACAACCATACCTAAATGAGACCCTGACACCACAAGCCAGAACCAGAATCCTCTCCATGAGGCTATGCACTCTAGGAATCACCGAATGTAACCCCGCATGGGCTCGCAAGGGGGAAATCACAAGCTGCAGACTGTGCCCCTACACAAGGGAATCCTGGCTTCAACTTTTATGCTGCTACCCCGCCCTCAGGAACGAACGCCGTCGACTTCTTCACCCAGTCTCTATCACCAAGGGAATCAAGATATGTTGTGAAGCATCAGCCTTGTGCTTTTCTAGAACAACCACGATGACCTTGGCGAGTCTGGGGAAATTTATTCATCTGATTAGAATGGCTTTAAAAGCAGCAAACGAACACAAACAAACCAGGGACATCAGCAAGGTATAACAAGGGGGATAATGCAGCCTCCCCTCAAATGAGGGAAGAGCCCTGATCCTACTCACCCTCCTACAGAGACCGCACTACATCAACGGCCAAGGAGAACGATCTACAGACTGCTGTAGCAGAAAACTGCTAGGGCCTACGCAGCTGTTTAAGAAACTCTGTGCAAGGACTCGTGATAAAGATCCGGTGCTGGCAACCCGAGTGGGTGCAGCGGAGAGGGGACATAAATTAATTGAACAAAAAAAACTTTTAACCGGCAGCCTTCATAGTTTTCATGTGATCAATCTTTCATTTACCAGTTTTATGCTATTTTACTGTAATGATTTTAAGTAATTGAACAGTTAATAAATAATAATGCGTGGAAAACAAGGATTAAGTATTCAGTGAACATCTCAAGTACAGCCTATTGGCTTAGAAAAGAACTGAGAAAGGCGGTCAGGAAAAACAAGACGGCCAAAGTCCCAAAACACGCCTGGGAGAACATAAAGAATATCAGGAATCAGTATAGAAAGCAAAACAGGAAATATTCTGGCCAAAGTTACTTTTCTGCGCCAAACAAACTAACAATAGTTTATTCTGGGAACTAGCAAATGGTACAACAAGATCAAAACAAGTAATAAATAATGCCTCCGTTACGGGGACAGGATGGGTAATAAATTTAAGTAAAACATTTGAAGACCGTACATCATTCCTTAAAAGAGAAACGGACAATAACAACAAATCTCAAGAGCCCAGACACTCCAGAAGACCTCAACCGGACCACAAGACCTCTGTACCATCTTAGCTCTACCACTAGCCCCGGTCAGTCAACACTGCTCAGTAGAAAACATATCCAGAATAATAAAACTGGGACACAACGACGGGGCTCCTGGCCCAAATGGCATCCCGCAGGATCTTCAGGAGTGATCCTGATTTTTGGGTAACTCCGTTGGCAGGCCTCTACAATAAGATCGGCATAACAAATACCCTTCCCCCGAGTTGGAAAGGGTCAATCATCAATCCGATCTTTAAGGGAGCCGACAGGTCAGGACCCGGCAAATTATAGGCTAATAGCAACATAGCGATGTTGAAGCCAAATATTATGCATCACTAATCCTGGAGGACCTGGTAGAATGGTCCAATACAAATGGGCTGGTTCCATTCAACCAAACAGGATTTCGTAAAGTGTGTGGCACAACAACAAATATTTTAGCTCTAGCCATAATAGCGGATAAGTGTAAACGCCTACAAAAAAAATTACAACAATGTTTTATTGATTTTTCTAGCTGCGTTCGACCGTGTAAATCGTGGTCTGTTATGGAGTAAATTACAGAAACTGGGCCTCCCGGAAACAATATTACGACCCGTAATACAAATGTAAACATGTATGTGGGTCCGTGTGAAAATAGCAAACGGTACAAAATTGTTGAGGAATATACAAACTGGGATCGGTCTAAAACAAGGCTGTGTATTAGCCCCCATTTTATTTATGGCGGATCTCTCATCACGTTTGGACCAGGTTAATTCACATCCTCCATGCCTGGCTACATTGCCCATAACGCATCTCTCGTATGCAGATGACATAGTCCTGCTTAGCTTAACCAGAGTCTGCCTACAAAGAGCACTCCATGAACTGTTAATGTTCGCTAAGACCAATGCTCTGGAAATCAAAATCACAAAAACTATGTCAATAACGAATCGCCTGTGACACCAATATCCAATCAAGCTGGGAGAAAAGAGCCTTGGTATAGTTAGTATATACAAATACCTGTGGGTATATATAGACAATCGACTGAATTTCCAATTTCAGAAACAATACCTGGAAAAAAAAGGAAATGGCACTATTTATGCATTTCGTGCCCTTGCAAAAAAATGACAGGGTTCATCCTTTGGGCCGTTAATAGCAGTGATGGCGGCGAAACTATTACCGACAGTGTCTTACGCAAGCATAGCGTCAAATGGCAAGGATGCAAAACTACTTGACTCGCTGCAAACGAAAACGTATAAAAAAGTCTTTAGTCTCCCTCAGAATGCATCCCCGGCTCAGGTACGATTGGAATTCGGTCTTATCCAACAGGAGATAGGGAGAAAATATGCTGTAATTAAAGCTTGGTACAAACTTTGGCTGAACCGATCCAATATTTTACATGATTCCCTGTGGCGAGCCCAGGAAGACGATCCAAGTTCAAGTTATGGCATATTTATGAAAACTGAAGGATACCAACATAACAGAACTTTGGGCTCAGAACCCCTCCTTCCAAGTTTTTTGCAGACTGGCAAACAAAGCGGCCAAGCTTCAATCATTATTAGAAGATAAATGTATTTTAGCCAAATGGTCCCATGCCTGGATGGTTCTTCAAATGTATACATCATCACGAACGGCAGAATACCTAAGCACAACATATTCGCCTCATATGAAACGAAAGCTAATGGCGATTAGATTTGGGGTATTACCAAGTCTGGCCGATCAACCTGCATGGAAGAATAAAGGCACCAAAATTTGTAGCTTATGTGGCGCAGCTTGGCAAGACTTTATTCACCTCATTTGTATCTGCCCCTTCTTAAAATCTATCCAATTGATGCTACTAAAAAAGCTTTTAACGATAGGGGCATTCTAACTTGCAGATCGGCCATCATCAAAGAACTTGGCACAACAGACTCTCAATTGACTTGTAAGCTGATGAAATTTTTATTACTCTATGAAAAGAACAAATGGCTGAAGGAAATGCTAACTGCTAACATCTGATGAAATATTAATTTCGTCGAAAATTATATATCGTTTTTTAACTGTTTTATATGATAAGGATTCTCCTCTCTGCTTTTAGGATAAAATAGTTATTTGTCTTTTATACATTTTAATGTTTGTAAATTGTCGAACCTCTCTTTCTATCATGATGTTTTATTGTTTTTATTAACTTAAATATTAAAGTATTGATTGATTGACTCCGCCTAGAAGGCAGCTAGGGAATTATTCTCATTAGTTAAATCATTGACAACTCTAGATCGGGTTGCCTCACAGGCCACCACCACCATAGAGAGTTGCAATGCCATCGTTCAATTCTTTCATGACACTGTGGCGGGTATATATCAATGCCTTCCAGAATTTACCAGGGAGTTCAGTAGCAAGGAAGCCTGTGGGGAAGACCTAGACGTGACAGTGTGTCTGCCCAGCTTCACCCAGGACTCCTTGAATGAACTACATGCCCTGATTATTAGGGTCAAATCTGGTTCTCCCAAGGACCCCGCACCCTGAAGGTCTTGAAATGAGTTGTAGAATCCATTCTACCTGGTCTGAGCAACCTTATTAATATCTGGTTGATGTCAGGTAAGCTGCCTAAATGTTGGAAACACGCTATAGTTAAGCCGCTTCTCAAGGAAACCATCCCTAGACTCTGCCTCACGTCAATAGCCAACTAACTCATTTAATTGAAAACAACCTTCTACTGTTCGAGTCTTAATCTGGCTTTTGGGCCCATCACAGCACTGAGTCAGCATTGTGTCTGACCTCGTAGTCGCTCTGAGACGTGGCAGACAAAGGCCATACTACTGCCTTGATCATGCAGCGTTTGACACCATCTCCCACGGCTTATTACTACATCGGCTACGGAACTGTGGGATCTGCTCGTTAGCCCTTAAACAGTTAGCCTCCTTCATTCAAGGGCATTCTTTCCAGGTAGTAAATACCCCCTATGCTTCAGATGAATTTCCCCTGCCTCAAGGGATGCGGCAGGATTTCACGCCGAGCTCGACGCTATTTACTGTCTATATTCGACACCTGGCAGAATTTATAGATAAACACGTTTCCATGGCATCGTACGCTGATTATCCCACTGGTCCTGGATTAGGGTGAGTCAGCATCTAGCTTTAAATCCTGTATGGCAGACCTTGTCCAATGGCTTAGTTTAAGTTGTCTTAAACTGAACACTAACAAAACTGAGGTCATGATAGTAGGGAAGCAACCCTCTATATGGTCATCTGCCTAGTGGCTGCAGACACTAGGGGTCTATTAGAATAGCGGGCCCACAAGGCGGTGGTGATCTGCCCGACATTCTCCTCCACCCGCATGCCATTTCCCCCTGCTATATTAGTATGGCTTGGTTCGATGAATCTCTTTCTTTTGACGGTCAGATTGCATTGTGGCTGGGAAATGTTTTGCCTTTACTTGACTTGCTCCCCAGTCACGCAAGCAAGGGTCACACACGCCCTCGTAGTCTCCAGATTGAACTACTGTAACAGCTGTATATTGGAGCATACAAACGTAATAATCAGAAGCTGCATAGAGGGCAATTTGCAGCTGCCCGTCTTCTCCTCAACCTTCTTAGACATGCCCATGCGTCATTAGCTTTGGCCAAGGTGCACTGGCTTCCTTTGGAAAAGCGTATTAGTTATAAGGCCATGTGCCTATGTCATAGAAGTCTGAACAACAAAGGACCTCGCTATCTATGTAACCTGATCAGGCACTACATGCTTGGATGCCACCTGAGATCCACGGACTCTGCACTCGTTTTTGGCAAGTGGCCAACCATACTGCAGGGTGGCAGGGTGGCAGCAGTCATAACTCATGCCGCCCTGGCAGATGACTGCTGCCAAATGTAAATGTAAATTTCTCTTCATGCCAGGGGCCGATCTCTGTGCCATCAGATGAGATGCCTCCATGATGGCTCATCTAAAGGTACCGCTATTTGCTTCTTGTGGCTACCTCGAAACATATTTTTTGTTCTCTAAACTAAACTCCCAAAGCAGGATTTTCAAGAAAAATAAAACACTAATGGACACACTGGAATAGTTCTCAATAGGTGTGCTGTTAATTTTCATGTTTTTCTGTTCATAACAGCCAGTCTTTCCCTGGTGGTCATTAAGAAGAATGACATACATGTCACAGTGTCTGTTCGGCATAGTGTGGACAGTGTGAGGTATTTAGGCCAATTGAACAATCTCTGTGATGCTCTGAGTCTAATATTTCCACCAGCAGAATCGTGACAGTTTGCTCAAACAAACCTGGTGAACCAACATTTCTCTGACTGTGCCCTGGGCTCAGCTGACCAGATCTAGGGCCTGTGTAAAAAGTACATGGTTATTTGGTATAATTATAATTGGCAATAACAGACCACTGTATATAATAAGGCAAGGGGGATTCAAACTACCTATAAGTCCATAGTATATAAAAGGGCAGGGAGGTTTAGAGGCCCAATAGATTTCCTGCACTGTAGTGTGCACTACTCTGGTGCCTGCAGTCATTTTAAACGCCAGCCCTGCCTTGCAGGCTGCTTTTAAATTGAAATTACATGTTACATAGACTTTGGATTTAAAGGTACCTACAAAGATGTAATTTGCCTTCTTTTCACAGATATGTCACCCCCAATGTCTCCCCTAGGTACCCCAGGGGTAGGCTGCATTGTAAATATAAGCAGGGACATTTTAAAATATGTTTTATAGACCTTCATGAGGTGAAATCTGCCAATTTCGTATTTTCCCAATTGTAGTGTATGGCTCCATAGGCTAATATTTTACTTAAATATAAATATTGATATGAGCCACGTAAAATATTCTACAATGTATCAAATTAATAATTAAGATAAATCCAACAACTTGCCACTCTTAGATTTGCAACTATGACAGGTAAGAATTTTGCAAACTTTCTTTTCTGTGAGCCAAAATCCAGTCTGTCAGCTGCTCTCTCCTGATTGGCCAGCCTCTTCCTAGGCTGACCAGGCTGCTGTAATGAGGTGTGAAAAGCCGTAATAGAGGTGCAATGGGTTTCCTGTGGGTGGAGAAGTACACGTTGTAGAGCAGATGGCAGGAAGGGGATGAGTGGTAGCCAAACTGGTCTTCAAAAGGAGAATACAACTTTAAGACAGCATAGGCTGACCTCCACATCCTGCCACCCCAGCCATACAGGAGCCCCTGTAAGTAGGTTTGGGAGAGGGGTGGAAAGGGAGTGTTTAGAAAAATTGGACCCACCAGCAGGTTGGAGTAGCCTGATCCAGCTCCCGTGGGGAGACTTTCTCTGTTTTGAATTAAGAGAGAAAAGTGCTATCTGGGACAGAATATGCTACACTTTGAAAGAAGTGGTCATACACCTGAGTGTCACCTTGCATCTGATTAGCCAGGGGTACCCTCATGCTTGATGCCCAAAAACACTGGATGAATATGGAAGAGCTGCTTAGCTCCTCAGATCTTCTGCCTGAAACTACAAGGAGAAGAAGGACTGCCCTGTTGGAATCTGGATATGCCCTCAAAGGGCTGCACTCTGAAGGACTGCACAAGATGGTACTACAGCCCTAAGGACTTTGCCTTGGTTCAAGAAGGATTAAGGAGAGGACTGCCTGCAAGCTTCAGGTTAACAGAGCCCACCTGCATCATCTCGATCAAAAGACCCAATCCTGGAGTGCATCCAGTGGACTTTTCGGAATTTGACCCGATGCATTGTGGGAATTGTAGTCCAGACATCCCAAGGACCATCTAGGAGATTCCAAACCCTTGAATTTGTGTTTTGGACACATTGAACCATCTATAGGAACTTCAGGAAGAAGTTCCAAAAGGTTACAGAAATTTGGAGCAACTTTTGGAAAAAGCTTCATTAGGTGATCGACTAGACATTGAGAGTCAAGCCGACTACCTTCAACTACAATCCGCCTGAAATTTAGGTTGATCTCTCTGAAAGCTCCGGAGCTGCAGACTTCCAAGATTTGACTGGGGTCTCGCAGAGGAGCAATCCGACAACATTGCATCAAAGTCAGCCTGCCGCAGGGGACCACTCGACGTCGAGACAAAAATCTACCAGAAACATTTCTAAGTCTGAAAGTAAAACTTTTAATGAGGCGTCCCCCTTAGTGTATCTGACCAGGGTTCCATGGTGGTCGGATTCAAACTTTAAATTTCTACCGGTCAAGTGAAACCAGGGTCTGTATCAGACATGTGGCACATTTTCCTTGCTTGCACCGGGGGCACCTGGTACATACAATTAAAATGCACCGTATTAGGATAAATGTGCTGACACCAGGGCAACCGTAAGCTCACTCTGCCCCAGAGCAGCACATTCATGTGAAAAATGGAGCAGCTTTTTTGAAGCCACTCCGTGTTACACAGTGCAGATGACAACCTGTATGCACTTTTAAGGAGAATTAGAGAACCCATTGCAGGAAGGTTCAGTAAGTGACAGCACCGGCTTGCAAGAGGATGTCTGGGGGGTCTATGGGACCCCCTCTACTCCTCCAGAGGGCTGCCATCGGGGGCAAAAACCTGTTGCGCCCCGGGGCACTTCCTTAATATGGCCCCTAATGTCCCAAGTGGTGCTGCATGCGTTTAAGCACTAGAAAGTGTTTATTCTTTAAAAAAGCACATCTCCTGTCTCCTGAATTGGATTTTTGCCATTTGGTGTCTATTTGGTCATACAAATATAACATATGATATAAACTGGAGTTGGATTTTTATTATGTATTGTGTCTTACTTATCTAATGTAGTGCCATTTTTAAATGCTCTACACACCTGCCTCCTAAGCTACGCCTGCCTGCTCATTGCCATATACCAAAGGTTTGATTAGGGGAATAATTTATTGAGACCTCAACTGGCCCTTTTATTTTTTAGCCTTATTACTAGCAGTAAGTCACTACTTATCACTACTAATCATCCACTTGCCAACATAGACTGTATCCCAGACTGCTGTAAATATTTATAAAAAATATATTTCATTCATCATCTTTGGAGTAAAAAAGCCATTATAAAGGAGGAACATGTAAGAAATGTTTAACGATAAATTTATAGGCAGTGCCATGAATGTAATAATAATGGAATACTTCAATAGTTTTTGGTGTTCAGACGAACATCAAAACTATATTTTCTTTAAGAGATACTTCATCCTACAGAACCTTCTTTAGGGGTGTAGATTGTGAAGGAATCTTGCGGGCGGACATTGCAGAGTGGACGATGCACACGTTCAATATTCTTTTTTTTTTGATTTTCAAAAGACTTTGTTGGAGGCAATCAATGTTAAACACAGCATGGCGCCTGCAACCCTGGTCAGGCCGGCAGCATAGAGGCTTACAAGAACATCAGTATAACCAGCATGTGAATACACAGCAAGCCTCGTACAACCACTTCGGGCCGGCCCCGTGAGGTTAAACAATGCACAGAAACTAAACATGCTGTAGGCGGGCCTTCTAGCCATGTGGCGCCTGGAGCAATATAGCATAACCAGCTGCATGCTATTTCAATGATCAGGGACCCCAGGGAGGTACAACCAAATGTGTGGGGTCGGGGAGTGTGGACGTGCCCCCAAAGGGTGTCCGTCCCTAAGCGACCCTTGCAGTACTTGTTGTCCCGCTGTGTCTGATGCCCTGCGCATTCATGTGCATGGGTGGTTTCAAGGCCGGGTTGGCATTAGGAAAGAAAAGAAAACAACAACAATGATGAAGTAGAAACTGTACAGGTCATGGTTTGGTGTATGGTGTGGGATGTCTCGCTTTGCCCAAGCAGTAAAACGGGTCGAGCAGTGGTCGACGACCCTGGCGTCCGGGCCCACCCATGAAGGCAGGTCATAGACGCCTTTCAATAGCTTGGGAGAAGCTCCAGGGCCCTCAGCTTCGGGGGGCTAAACCAAGCGAATTCTATGCACATTACATAGGATATCAGTGGCTGCCAGAAAGCGTTGGAATTACTTTTCAGTGTTAGCTATGTTATAAGAGAGTCTCTCCATTGCCAGTATGTGCCACACTCTGACGAACCAGAGAGGGGGGCGAGGTTTGTTTCCATGCACACGCAATATGTTCAATTTTCTAACAGTGCATTCATCGCTGATGTTGCTCATGCACTACATGCAAATTGTACTTCATTGATGATATCTTTCATCCATGGTAGATGAGTGTGTCAATTTCCAGGGTTTGTCTGCTGAGATTATCAGTTATTGTTATGAGGGTAAATGCTTGACAAGATAGCAGACAGGAAAACCATCCTTAATAGACACCGCCATTATTGGCCCTGTTACGGCTATCATGTTGACAGTCATGATGCCACATATCTACAGAACTTGTACTATTCAGAACAAATGGCAGATGCACCATGATGGATGACGGTCAAGCACACAATGGATGGCAGATGAAAAATTCAATGACTGACAAAAAGATTATTCAAAAAGTACTCCTTTATTGATATGCCCAGTGTCTTCTAGCAACATATAAGAAAATGAATTATTAATAGGGGTGGACAGTAGTCCACTGCAAGTAACAAAGTCAGTAACCTGTTAGGTCCAGTTTAAAGGTTTCAGCGATCAACCGCTGGTAGAACAGAGGCTTAATTTAAAATGTGGAAAGCCTTTAGAAGTACCAAAACAGTTTTAAAGTCAAAATAAAAATACCACTTTCATTTATACAGCTAAAGTGAAATAGGCAAAATGACACTAAAATATAAAAAATCTTGAAAGGGGAACTGGAGATATCAATTCTTAAAGATTTAAGTCAAAAAGCACCAGAAAAAGTAATGTGGTAATGATGGCCAATGGTCGTGATTGACCACAACCTACATGTGATTTTAGGTCAACAAAGAGCGCAGGCTCATGCCAGTTTTTCCCTTGTGACTTAGGGCCTCATTATAATGCTGGTTTGACTTACATCCGATAGGCACCGTGATGGAAGCAGGACTGCCAAAATAGTAGTCATAGGTCCCACTGGCCACATTAGGATGCAAATGCCTTCAAGGCGGTCGCAATATGAATACTTTGTATTGGGGCATGTGCTGCGGGCTGCAGCACATGTCGCAGAACAAAATAAACACATATGAGATATCCCTGCCCTATATGGCAGGCATCACATGGTGCTTGCCACATAGCACATGGATATGTAGGGGGGCACTACGATGCCCTCCAGGGCCCATCTCAGACGGTCAGGGAGAAAGGGTTAACCCCCATGACACGGCTAGCAGAAAGGGACATTGTAATCCCTACGGCAGTGCCTGAACAGGCACAGGCACTGTTGTACAAATTTCAGTCCCTCCGATGCACTGACGTGCTCCTTGAGCCCGTCAGATGTGTGGTAGTCGG
The DNA here is from genome assembly GCF_964204655.1 of Triturus cristatus. NCBI lineage: Eukaryota > Metazoa > Chordata > Amphibia > Caudata > Salamandridae > Triturus > Triturus cristatus. The sequence continues at coordinate 569,887,588 of NC_140589.1, read as the reverse complement.
TCTCTCTGCCCGCTGTTCATCCGCTCGCTATCATAAAGCGGCAGGAGGTCCTTCGGGGAACGGTGGCAGTGGGACAGCCACCAAAGGCCTGATGGTGGTGGTCCCACCGCCATCGTAATGAGGCCCTTAGTCCCTGAAATAGAAGTTGAAATCCTCAAGTGGGGGATGGTTGCAGACTGTGTCCAAAAGAGCTTCAGGAGGCTGGTTAGCTTTTGAACTAAGTCCTGCTAAAGCAATTGTTTTGGATGTGAAAAGCAATATGCTGGAAAATGTAACTTGCACATCCAGAGAATTCTTCTTATCAATCAAACACATTTTGCTCCATGCCCTGTCCAGATTTCTGAGTTTTGACTTAAACTTAAAGGCAGATTAAGTTTGTTAACTACGTTGTTTACTCCATCTGGGTGATGGAGTCAAATACTCTGTTGCCTTGATGTAGTAGCCCTACTCCATATTTAGAAATGTCTGCTGCTCCAATAGATCTCTCTTACATGAGCTAGAACAACCATCGCGGCGGTTCCTGTCTCTAATGAAATTGTGAAGTACAGCTCTGGTAATATCATGGTATTGTAAGGGACACTTTCACTAATAATCTTTTTTCAATTACAAATTCCCAATGCAGGACATTCTTTCTGAAAATAAAAAAGCAATGAACCCAGTAGCAAGGAAGGAAGGGGGGGTTGTAAAAATGTTGCTATCTTCACTTACCGCCACGTTTTGGATGGCAGTTTGTAAAAGTAAAAACCAGCCAATTGCCTTCCCACTCAAAATAGGGCAGGTGGATAAATGTCAAAATTTTGCATGGTCCTTACTCTGTCGGGCCGTTGGAGCAGTATTTTAGAGGCAGACACAGACTTAAGTTGTGACTGACTCGACTCTAAATTAGGTGGGTGGGACTTCACTTTGGTGGAGAGGGTACACCTTTACCTTTGTGATGGAGTAGCTCTTTATCTTAATCAAAACCTAAGTATCTGTTTTTCGAGCTCTGTATCCACTAGCAGGGCAAGGTTGCAGGCTGTATCCAACAATGAGTTCCATGAGGCTGGAAACCTTCTCCATCAGGTGTCAGCTGAATGGGAATTGCTGCTGTGGAAAAACCTCTAACTGGACAAACCTGTTTCTTTAGCCCAGCAACGTTGTACCTTTGGTGGATCCGCTTGGGTGGTTGGTCCCGTCTTTTCAGGGGTGTTAGGAGAAGTGCAGTTTTATACAACCAAGGATCCCAGGAGCTCAGGAACAGCACTTGTGGGCAAGACTCACCCTGGTAGCACCAGAAGGACCAATTTCAGGTCCTGTTGCTACTGGTCTGCTGAGCACTTCAGGGGAAAGGCCTTTTGCAGCTTGTTGTGTTCCTGCAGCCACAAATCAGAAGCAGGTTCAGCCCTTCAGGTACCCTTACAGGTCTCAAACAGAATGTGTAGTCCTTCCTGTGTTCGGTCACAGGTCCAGAAATGATTCTGAGGTGTGTGCCTTGGGATGTCAATTTTATGGTTGTCATGAGCTTGTCTGTAAGGATAACTCCTGACTCTTTCTTGTCCAATGAGTTAAAAGTTCTGGCGTAACCCTTCACACTTTTGCAGCAATTCCTCTTTGCCCTATGGCAAACCATTCCACAGTGCAGCTTACTCCCAAAATCCAAGATGGGGAATCTCTTCTCCCCTTATACGGAACCTGTGGGCCCATCTAGAGGCCTGGCCAGGGTAATGAACAGCCCCCTACTCTGGTTACTCTAAAACTGGTTTTGGGGGTAGCTCTCCTCTCACTGGGTTTGGTGCCAGTCTGACTAGGGGAACAAAAGCAATTCCTTTACAAGGGTCACTTGCCATTTACTTGTGACACAGCAGGCCCCTTTGAAGTTAACTAAGATCCCAGGTACATCTCTAATGATCTTCCTGTCAGGGGAAGAAAACTCTTCCCCACACCAAGGCCATGGTTCCTGCTCTGAGACCAGTTTGCAAACTTCATTAAGGACAAGTAACATGCTGGGCAGCTGCTAGAAAGCTAATACAAATTAGCCTATAGGATCTCCAGACAGGAAATAGGTAACTTTCTAAAGGTCATGTTTCCTAAATATTTGTTAATGATCTGACTTCACGGCTGTAAAAGTCTTTTAGTACATTTTTAAAATAACGGTTAAATCATTGGACTAGATGGCCCCTAACATGAGATAGCATAATTCTTATTTTAATCAGTACTCTAGTTTTCTTTGTAGAACAGCCAGGGACTGCCATAGTGAAAGTAGCGTTTGGGGCCTTGCCACTGTAGGGACATGGTGACATTTGTTTTCTACATGTCCCACTCTTTGTATAATGCACCCAGCCTTGTCAGCAACATGGCCTACACAGGGTTGACATTAATATTTAAAAGGCAGGTTATTCTCCGGTCTAAAGGTTTATTATATTGATAGATTGGGCTGCAAGTTTAAACGTCAGCAGTCAGGCTACAATACTAGACCTAAAGCTATGTTTTCTTTGTCACAGTGGTGGTTAGCAGAATAAGTGCTGTAGTTCACAGGTGACACTCTGCCACTCAACAGTATCCCCACTGGCCATTTCTAACCTCCAGGGGCTTTCCTCCTCCTCACAGGGTCCCCTCAAATGGTAGGCATAAAAAAGGATAGTCTCCAGGCTTAGGGCAAGTGATCTTGGGTTGACGGGTGATTAATTAATGCCCAGCATGGAAACTAGCAAACCTTTGTCCCTATTCCTGGTTGCAACAGCTCAAAGTCTTAGTGCTCTTCTTTCCACTCTGATGAACAGCTTGTGTGTTTGTGATAGTCATGCTCCCACCTTTATAGTACATATCCAGACAGATGAGATTTAGCATCTGGTTCTTCATCTTATTGGTTTTGACTCTATTGAAGTGTCCTCTCCTCTCTCCTGTACTTTGTCAAAGGGATAGTCTGCCAGAGCAGGATCATGCAGAATTCAAACTGACCGCAAACATGAGCTCTGGGAGTAACTACGAATCACCCAGGCTTTCAGCCTCCACTGAGATATGCCTCACTGGGCATATACTTCCAACTTTATCAGACCCACCATATCACTTGATGGTAAGCTAAATCCCCAGCAACCAGTTACTCTTGAATCAAAAGGACCGTCGAAGTGCACAAAGGATGCTCTCTTCCCCTTCATCCAGTGTTCGTGTTCCCACTCCTGCCCTCAGGAATGTCAGCAATCACCATCAAGACTGCAAACCTCACCTCCTACTACCTTTCCAAATCCTACGCTCCCAAATGGAACCCACAGGCACATGTTATGCACCACATATAAGCACAAACACAACACAGTGGACACCTGCAAGCATATTTGCTGCCAGGCACTGCATACATATATGTGTAGGCCAAGGATCAGTTCAGCACACTGCAGCAGAACTTTACATCAGTGGGCCAGTATGTACCACTCCAGTGACACAAGTAAAAAAAGCTTGTTCCCACAACTAATTCTAATTTACAAAAAATGGGTGTGCTACCAGTACTGTGCTAGTGTCTCTTAACTCCTGGCAAGGGCAGACAGCCTCTATCACTACGAGGGTAGCACTTGGTGTACCCCTCTCAGTCTACCATTACTGCAATACCTTGAGAGAGGCCTGGTTCATTGCACTCATACATAATCTGTGTTCATCCATGAGCAAAAACCAGTACCAAGGGTCCAGATATCCCAGCAGATGTGACAGTCAGAGTACGGGTACACATCCGTCAACAAGCAGGGTATTTTGCCGTCCCAACAAAAAGAAAGTAAAAAATTATAGAGAATAAATGTTTTAGAATTTTTGGGGGGGCAATAATGCATAATGTATAGTTAAATATTTTTCATGGGATTCCACAAAAGTGGGTGCTTCCGTCCAGCACAATCCGCAACCGAGCGGGAACATCAGAGAATACTGGAGGCCCTCCTCCCCCAGCACCCTCTTGACCTCCAGAGAGGAGGCCCACTTCCGTTGCACCTCCAGGGCATAGTCTGGAAAGAGGAAAACCTTACTGTTGTTAACTGCGTAGGGGCCCTCCGCACAAGCCCTCTGCTAGAGGAAACCACTGTCCCTGAAATGGAGCAAGTGGGCCTCCACCGGCTGTGGGGAACGCCCTGGCGCCGGGGGCCTGGCTGTGACCCTGTGGGCCCTTTCAAGAATGTAGAAGGGCGACAGGCGCTCAGGCGCCACCACGGCCCTCAGCCACTGTTCCAAGTAGGACAGCATGTTGTTGCCCTCGATTCCCTCTGGCAGGCCTAGTATCCGGATGTTGTTTCATCGATTGCATCCCTCCGCATCTTCAGCTCTCCATTCCAGAACATCCACCCTGTCTGTGAGGGCTCACACCTGCTGCTCCAAGGCCTTTCGGGCTGGGGCGGTCTCGGAAATGCTGGACTCGGTTTCCTTCACCTTCTCAGAGAGATTCTTGTGTTTTCTTTTGCAGAAGGCCTAGCCCTGCCACCACCATGCTGATGTCCTGATGGAGGGTGGCCTTCTTGTCCACTATAGCCTCCAGTATCTTGCTCAGTTGCTGCTGTTTTGGAGCTTCCGGAGCAGTCTGCTATTGTTCCTGGGTGCTGTCTTTCAGGTCTTGTGTGGCTTCGGCTTGCCAGTCCTGAGGTTTGCCCATGGCTTCAAAGAGCCCCCCGACTGTGAGACCGTGCCTGGGAGGAAGTTTGATCCATTAACCGGCGTCGCAACTCCACTACTCAAACCAGGGCCCGGGTTCACCATGCTCAGAGGGGTCTCTACACTACTGCTGAAACAGTCGCTGCACTGTAAGGACCACCAGTGAGTGCTCCTGCATCCATTCGGCGGCCGAGCCATTGCCCAGGCCTATTCCCACACGAATGCGCGGGTTCGATCCCACACACCTCCAGGTGGTAAAGTGTTCACTGCCACTCATTGCACATTCCGGGGCGCCCCTATTCTCACCAGGGAGGTCCACCTCTCTCCGGGGTAACGTCCATCACAATACACAGGCAGGAGGCCCACCGCACCCCAAGGCGTGAGTAGACGATACAGACGTCCCCGGGCTGTCCCCTTGAGCAAGGTCCGTCAGCAGGACTCCGCAAGTCTCAGGCCTACTACCAGAGGGGAACCCCCCAGATCGGACGCACTCACCAAAGGGCTGTTCTCTTCTGCCCATTCTCAGGAGCCGGTGGGATCCCCAGCTCATCTCACCCCTGCATGGCCAGTAGGGACAACGGGTGCTCCTACGCTAAAGGGGGATCCAATTGGCAGGAACCGCGCAATCTTCCATGAGCCCCGATGCAGGCCCTGAACATCTTCACCAACTCCCAGCGTTCTCACTGGTCAGGCCAGGTGCTCGGCCCGGGCAGCTGCGGCCTCTCCCTCGTCAGATCATGCTCGGGCTCCACCAATAGACCACGTTGGGTTAAGTTCAGGCAGCTCACTGGCCCATAGGGAGCTGCAATCCCCACAGCGACTCACTCGCTCGCATCCAGGGGCCCAGCCAGTGTCCTCTCAGCTCCTCGACCACATTGAGGGGCCCTCTCCTTCTGTGGGAGCAGTGTGTGCACCCTCCTTTGTTATTGCCAATGGCGCCGCGTTCTATCCAGAGTCACGAGCCCCGACCGGGCTCTTCGTTCAGGGTGTGGAAATCGAAAATAATTGCTGTTAGCATGAGCTGAAGCCATCTTGGTTGTGGCATCCATTTTTGTTAGCCACGTGATTCCTCCGTCTTCGCTGTTGCTTGCCTTTCTATTCTGCTTGAGTCATCAGCTTTAGTTAACTCCTTCCATTCTAAGCTCAAGCAATGTGTGAGCTCAGAAAGGCCTGTAGCTTCTAGAATGCACCTGTTTGAGAATGTGACTATCATATCCTACTGATGTTAGCAGTTCTGTCTCCCCTCCCACTTTGCTGACTAAGCGATATCCATCTACCCATGTTAGTCGATAGCTAGTCTTGTGTATGTTTATACCTTCTATTTGAGCCTACATGCTAACTCCGCAGCAAACTCAGTATATAAGGCCTATGGTCAGTGTATTCAAGTCACTACCTACCGGAACACTTGAGGGTGTTGTATGGACGTGGTGTGAATAAAGTAGTTATTTTAAATTCCAGCTTCAGTGCCAATCTCTTCTTTTTTGGTTTAAGGACCCATGGACAGAGAAGGGTGAACCCCTGCACCGGTGGGCCCCTAAAAAGGCTAATTTCCACAAGGGCAGCTGCACCACAGCGTGCTCGCATCTCCACGGCAGCACTAGTGCCCCTGCTGGAAGATGCCAGTCCTCCTCTACCTCTCGCCGTGGGACTCGGGCTGCCAATCTTGGACCCACACCCGGGGAACAACCTTCAGAGAGGCTCGGGCTCAGCACCACCCCCAACGTCGATCAATTCTAGGCCGCCATTTTGCCCTTATCTTGCACCAGCAGCCGCCGGGAGCTCCCACTCGCCACAGCCACCCAAGGAGCCGCCCAACCACCGGGACCAGCCCTCGGCGTCCCAGCACCGCTGGGCTGAATTTGAGATGCTCCCCGGTCTCCGGCGTCTAGGGAATATGCTGATAAGTATTGGGCCGGTGCGGAGCTCCGAGCTCACGCTTCCACCATTCTCTGCTCCTTGGACACGCCCCCCATTTATTAGGATCTTAAAAGTAAATTAAATGTGCCAATTGGTTGTGATCCAATCTAACCATATTTAAAGAAGAGAGCACAAGTGCTTCAGCACTGGCTAGCAGTGGCAAAGTGTGCAGGGACCAAAAAAAACAATTTCTTTTAATTATAGTTTTCTTCACTCATCAGCTCCCTCTTCCTCCATTCCTCTTGCTGGCATTGAGTCCAGCCGTAACACCCATTTCCCTTTTTTGCGATCTTACTCTTCCACAGTATTTTAGACCTTTTATTTACAATTGACCTTGCTTGCTTCTGATTTTTTTTGTAATAATGGAAACGATGTATCTATGTTTTTTGACCCATGTGAACTTTCTACTGCTATCCCTTCACCGTCTGTGGCCTCTTCTGCCATAATGGACTCATATTCTGAGGCAGCAATTTTCAAAGCATCAACTTCAACCATATTTTCAGGCTTTCCAACTTTTCATAACAACGCACTAAGATGACACATAACTACTGCTTCGATCTCAGTCAACTTAAAACAGGTTGTTATTGAACGAACCAAGGTTTCTTTGCACATATGAATAAAAAAGAAAACCTCTACAGCTTCCATATTGATCGATTTATGGCACATTATTTATCAAAGGTTCCAAGGTTTATGGTTCTAATCTTTATACGTAGTTCTATCAATAGTTTAGTGTTCACATTATGCTCTGTGTCCTTTACTAATTTAGGAAAAAGATGGTCAACGGACTATTTTATTTTATTTATTGATGCCAGCCAGCTTGAGTTATTTTAAACAAACTCTCTCATAGATTGGTTTAGTTAAATCATAGGACCAAAGGCTGCGTTTTGTTTCATTCTAGTTCACTGACATCTTATGTAGACGATAGATCAATTAAATATGGGAGAGAAAATCCCCTTATTTTATTTTGTTCCAGGTTCAAGGTTTGTACATTTTCAAGAGGTTTTCTATGGGATTCCATAAGATCAATGGGTTTAGTACAAGTGCTAGAGGACCAATTAATATCCCATATCCTCACATCGCCCAAAAGCATAGAAAACAGAGGCATATCTAACTCCTCAGCCAGCACCCCCTTCCTATATAAATTCTCTAAAATACACTTCATTTTTTGTTCACCTAGTAAGTCCATGCCAACATCTGAGATCACCACTCCATCCCTGCCTACCATTACCTGCCCCCTACCCCTCAAAAATATTCTCTATTTCATGGCAAACTGACTGCTGGGGTCTTTTATCCTTACTAGAGCAACTTCTAATAGGACTGGAGCTGGATGGCATTAATATCACTAACCCTTCCAGCACACCTGTCCTAGAATTAAACCTTGTGTACCTACAATAGTGCAAGAATCGGGACAAGACTCACTATCCCCATTACTATGGACCATTCCTTTTACTCCAATTATTCTTTTCATCTTATCCTCACACTCATTTAGTTCACTAAATAACTTGGGGGCAAGACCACTTTAAGACTGACAGGTATAACAATCTGTTATTTTTTTAGTAGATATATACAGCATCCTTATTAACCTCATCACCAATGAATAAGGAGATTTCATCGGATACATAGTGACCGTATCTCCAGGCTACTTTCTTATCTCCACAGTATGAACGAAGGAAACCTCATTTGGAAATACATATTTGATTACAACTCAATATTCGCCTTGGAAATTATCTTCAAAACAGAACTTATTTCAGATATTATGATTTTACCAGCTATCTCGCCATTTGTTACGTTCATAACAGAGTTACACGTGTGCAATTTGACCATGTCAAAATACTGTTGTACCGTCAACTGTAATTTTACAAGCTACATTTTCTGATTTCCTCATGCACCTAGCACCAAGGAGAGCCTGGATTGCTGGTAAGTCAATAAACAATATTTTATGATGTTTAAAGATTTGAAAAGTTTTATAAATGTTATGATCTTTACATTTATGTATTGCAGATGATTTGGTCAATCCCAGTAAAAGTCAAACTGATATGTTCTCTAACACCTCCTAGAGTCATATGGTCCGGTTATCTGACCACTGGAACTAAGAACTCATGGGCTTATTTACAATAATTTGACACAGGGCAGCACTGCACATTAATTTGCTGTACTACCTTTCATTAAAAGAAAAAGGCAGGAATGCACTGTATCTATGAGACATGACTCATTCCTGTCCTCTTACACTGAGCTGATGCACAAATGGCTGCCTAGAGCCAACGCAGGCACCCTTGCACCATGGTGCATGGGTGCCTGCTTTGAAATCAGGTAGTGTGTCTGCAGGAAGGGACACCTTCCTTCACAAAAACAAATGTTACGCCACCCCTGGAGACGCATAGGCTTTTGACTCATTACCAGGATTACAGCATGTCTGGGAATATGTCAAATGCCACATGTGTTATGTGGGAACTTCCACATATCGCAATGTGAGACAACACAGCGACTTGCGCTGTGTTGCCTCACACTATATCTATGAGGCCAAGAAAAGTCACGCAGGGTGACTTTACCTGGCCTCATAGATATAGCTCTGCTGTGTGCACCGCCAGAACGTCAATAAAAAGTGACATTCCTCGGGCGCATGGGGCTTGTAAATGAGCCCCTCAATGTGCCAACCCAAATCAGAAATGCAGTTAGACTGCAACCAACACACAACCCACTGAGCAGTGTTTGCATAACAAGTAATCAGTCCCATAAGACGAGTCAGGGGCAATTAATAGACACCCAAACCCTCTTTTGTAAACGAATAACACAGTCAAAAAGCACTAGGAAACCAAATATCCATTTAATATGTATTTTAAAGTCCTATCCTAGTACATAAGATATGAATTGTTACCCCACGGACAACAAACAGTAAGGTAGTGAAGAAATGGATAAGTAATGAGAACAACAGTAACAATTCCAGTATGGTTATTGCATGTAAGTCTGGGCAAAGCACTACGCTACGCTCGCGTAGTTTGCGCAGTCTGCGCTACTTCGCACTACGCGAATTGCACGTAGCACAGTGCAAACACGCGTAGCATAGTGTTGCGTAGTGCAGCGGTCATTTTTTGCTTGCTCGCGGTCCTCAATGTCAAGTTGGCGACCGCGAGCAAGCAAAATGACATCCCGGCGAGACTTTTTCCTCATTCGCGATCAGCAACATCAAGTTGGCGATCACGAACGTGGAAAATAAACCTCCTGGCGAGATTCTCAACGCGGGGAGGTCAGGTTTCTCATTGCGAGTGGTCGCGTATGCTCGCGACCGCTCGCGATGAGAAACTACCAGTTTGCGTTGAGAAAGCTGCCGCTCGAGTAAAAATCTACTTGAGAGGCAGAAAACTACAGCTCGCACTGTGCAAGATGTCGTTTTCAATGATTGCACAGTGCCGGATGCTTGTCCGCACTGTGCAATCATTGAAAACGGCATCTGGCACAGTGCGAACAGGGTACTACGCAGTTCGCGAAGTGCTACGTGTAGTGCGAAGTGCACTTTGCGTAGCTTGGCGTAGCACTACTTCGCGAACTACGCCCAGGGTTAATTGCATGTTGTAGTACTAACACCCTTGTTGGATGATTTCTAGGCACTATGCTAGTTCTAGCCGATTAGTGAGTAATCTGCCCAATTCTATGTTTCAAAAGTGGTGCTGCTCGCATACCTGTTTTCAGAACAATATTTCCTTACTCTTCTGTGTGGATAGCAAGCCTTCGGTCTCGTGTTGACGGTCATGATGATCATTAGTGTATTCTGAGAGGTGTGTTTTTTTAAATTGGTGTGTCATCAATCCATAACTGCTGGGACTTTTTCAGGATCTGATATCCATGTGTGAATTGTGTAGACCAGATTTTCATATTGTTTCCATTAGGTGAGCACCTTCTACTTTATTGCTAGATAGTGTCAGATTTTCGGCATGCATGATTCTTTAGCAACACTGTAAGTAAAACTTACTTTATACATCAATTTGTCTGGTAGAATTATATCAGAAACTCAATATTTGTCGTACGAAGCTGAAGGTTGGTCAACTATATATCATGGAAAAAGTCTACCGGACAACTGAAATGTTCAGCCTTTGCCTCAATGCTCCCTATTGCAAAATGGCCTCTTCAAATGGCTGATCCAATAATAAAACTGCAATGTCATGTTTTTGTACTTTTAAAGTGATATATTACTTTGGTCATTGCAATACTGCCCAAGATCTCCTAGCACGTTCCAATTCATTATTGTGGTAATTACAATGCCTCAGTTACTGTTCCCAGTCCTTTTAAATAAGTGTGCTAGGGGGCATATTAACAAACCAGGCGATAAAATTATCGCCGCTTTAGCGGCAGAAAACTGCCGCTAAAACGGCGATAATGGACGTGATAATATGCTCTATGGAATTCCAATTGAAGCCCATGTTAGATGTGAAGGACATCTAACCCGAGCTTCAATTGGAATTCCATAGAGCATATTTTCAAGCCCATTATCGCCGTTTTAGCGGCAATTTACTGACGCTAAAGCGGCGATAATTTTATCGCCAGGTTTGTTAATATGCCCCCTAGTGTGCCTGAAACTGTTGTCAATAGATCAATATTATGGGGGTACATTGAAGAGAGGCACTTGAAATGCCTTTAGCTGGAACAAACTGATAGTAAGTTGTCTTTTTAAAAAAAAAACTGTGTACTATAATGCTGGGGTAGTGAGAGAAGAGACTGCTAATTCCGTGTAAAACGTGACAAATAATTAGGTGGTCATTTGCTGTAGAGAACCGAACTATCCTTTAAACAGGGCAGTCTCATTCCCTTTCTTCCTTGGGATTGCGTTCGTTCATTTTTTAATGATACAGCATCCATGAAACTAACCTGGTTCCTATTTCATATTCTTAATCTAAACCTTCTGGTCTTCCCTGTGATGCATTATACACCAAAAGCAGAGAAACCATCTCTTTGAGGCTTAATCCTCCTTGTGTTCCTTGTTCATTTCCAAAGTGTCAGATGAGGGGAGACAGAATCACAGAAAAGAGATTTTAAAAAGCACATCACATAAGGAATCACACAGAAGAAGTGGAATTCTGTGAAATAGCACATAAAACGCCAACTTAAAAAAAAGGTTTACAATATTAAAACATTTCATGTTGGATTAGACTTTTCAAGACACAAAAAAGACTAAAACCTTCAAATGATGCAGATGCTAGCAGAGTTGTGTGACAGGTCATGGAAGCTAAAGAACAAGATGCGAGAAAAGAAAAACCAGCAACTTCAAAGCATCTGTGAACTTTCATATACAAGTATTGAGGCCTTGCCTGTATCAGCGGGCGCTTCAGGCTCTGGCGGAAACTAATCGATCTCAAAATATCGTTTCAGCAGTGATGATACTTAAAGAATAAAATTGTGAACAACTAAATTTAGGCCACATAAAAAGCTACAATGGTATATACAGAAGCACGGCAGTCCAAACTTTTTATTGCATTTCAAGGACATTTTAAAGCAGAGAGGCCCAGGGTATAAGGGTTGGGAATACTGCAGGGCCCCTCTTCAAAGTACCACACGTTCTTCCTGGTCACAAAAGGTGGTGGACTTACACTTGAATGTCCTGGTGTCTGAACACGGACTTGGTTTACAGTTGAAAAAAACCCTCCTGCACCACTGCCGGGTTCAGAGCAGCGATGTCCTCTCTGCTGCATGGCTACACTGCATCACCCCTCATCCAGTCACTCATTTTAACTGCTACTTGTTGTTTGAGTTCTTGTTTGAAAATGTGGTCTTACCTGGGGACAGCATTTGCCAATTGTTGCCTTATGACTGGATATTTTAATATATGTACACTGGTATTTGGATACGATCTGTCTTTATGATTTGTTTTCATGCATGTTTAATGTCTCTTGCACTGTTCACTTTTATGGTTCTTTGAACGAAATAAAGTTAATATGATGATGATCATGAACATCTCTAGATGTTTACTATTCTTAGAGATATAAACAGGCATTCCAAATGCTACACCCAGTGAATTTGGTAAAATAGTACAATGTTAAAAATAAGCTGCGATCTATAAATGTTAAAGGCGTGGTGGAAACTGTCTTTTGGATCCTTTTGTACCAGCAGCATCTATCTCAGCCAATCGAGCAGTTCCCATTCACTGCCATTTAATCCTCCGCTTTAAAACCATTCTAGCCATCACTATAGTTAAAAAGAAAAAACAAAACAAATAATGGATGAGCTGATTATTCCATAGTATAGTGAGTTGGTGAGATTAGATTGATTCATATTTGCAGTTTTAGTGGTTTACTGCTTCTATGAACATTTCCTTAATTATCCATACACAAGGATAAATAAAGATGTGCACCATATTGCCGTGTAGAAATGTCACAATATACCATGATAGTCCGATGATATTTTATCTTTTTAGCATTTATTGGACATAATTACACAGGTGGCCTCGCGACTTGTGAAGGGACCGCTGTAAATGAAACATGGAAGAGAATGCAAGTGAGTATAATACAGAAAAGTAAGAATGAAAATACCATGAGAGAAAGGAAGTGCTATTTTTGAAGCTCCCTTAGGAGAATGTATTTTTATGACAGGCGCAAAGTAGTAGTCATCAGGTTTTTCCTGATGTAAAGAAATTTGTTTATGATTAAGTTTGTTATTAAGTCTGATTTTTGCTACCAGATTTTATCAGCGTCTACCTTAAGGTGGCCTCCACTCACAATCTCTCCTTCCTAAGCTCTACTCTCGACTCCATTCAAAACTGGATGTTAACTCATCAACTGATTCTGAATCCCTCCAAAACTGAATTCCTCCTCCTCTCCTCCTCACCTTCTCCTCCCCCAGTTCAATCATGGATGGATCAGATGAATCTACTTAACAATAAACCCATCATTGTCGACAATGCAAAATCCCTTGGTGTCATACTCGACAAAAAACTCAATCTACTCTCCCACATCGATTCCATTGCAAAGTCTGCTCGATACTAACTGCGCCTTCTTTGGGGCATTCGTCACTTCATCCCGGAGAAAACCCTGGTCCAATCGCTGGCTCTCTCCAGATTGGACTACTGCAATTCTCTTCTTACTGGCCTCCCCAAATCCCACCTGTCCCCCCTGAAGTCTTTTCTCCATTCAGCAGCTCATTTCATATATGGGGCAAAAAGAAGCGACCACATCACACCCATTTTATCCACCCTCCGTTGGCTTCCCATTGAGGCAAGATCTATCTACAAGACTGCCTGTATCACCCACAAAGCCTTGCACTCTTCCTCCCCTCACTACCTGGCGAATAAACTGAAACTCTCTGGAGGCTCCAGACCATCACGCAATGCAGAAAATGTATTGCTTGAACCTCCCACTTTCAAGAAGGAAAGATCGATGGCCCAATCCTTTTCAGGCAATGCGGTGAGAATCTGGAACTCACTTACGCCTCAGCTCCGGACCACCACCTCTTCCCAGGCCTTCAAAACTGACCACAAAGCTCTCCTCCTTCAAAGACACTTCCAAATTTAATTCACGCCCTCTGTTTTCTGAAGGAAGTCATCCATTATAGGATATTCTGTTCTCCATGCCTATAGAAGTGCCTTCCCAGTGTGTTCTTATGTTTTGAGTGTCTGCCATTTAGTGCAGTATTATACCTCTACTTGTACTTTTACTCTTTTGTAACATGCACACATGTCACCTTTCCTTTTGTAACGTATCGTTTTCTACGTCTTGTATTTTGTTTGCTTTTGATACATGCACAATTGCCACCATTGCCTCATGTAACCTAACGTTTGTTTTAGTGTTTTGAGTGTCTGCCATTTATTGTAGTTTTTTACCTCTACGTGTACTTTGTATGCTTTTGTAACCTGCACACATGTCACTTTTTCCTTTTGTAAAGTATCGTTTGCTACCTCTTGTATTCTGTTTGCTCTTGATACTTGCACAAGTGTCACTTTTGCCTCATGTAACGTAACGTTTGCTTTTGTAACATGCTCACTTGTAATTTTTCTCCTCATGTATCATTACTGTTCCTATTGTGAAGCACTCTGACACCTTCGGGTAAAGTCTGTGCTATATAAAAACGCATTAAATAAATAAATACATAAATACCTGAGATGGCTTGGTTCAGTGTTTTGCTTTTAAAATACTCTATAACCATCAAGCAACATTTCATTCCTCACAATGACGGCAGATGTTGGTGGCGTTGGAGTTCTTGCTCTGACGGATTTGTCAGCAGTTTCAATACCATCAATCATTGCATCTTACACTGGTCTATTATGATGTGTCTAATTCTGCCCTCACCCTGCTTGATTCCCTTTAGACTGTAAGAGTATTCTGCAACCTGTGGTGTCTTGCAAGGGGCATAGCTCTCCCCACATCTGTTTAATATGTGCGTAAGCCCGTTGAGGGTATTGGAAATATTTTGGAAGAAATAGTATTAGAATAGTGCCGATGAGTCGCAAAGTATTATTAAACATACTTTCTGCCCCAAAACAGAAAAAATTGCCTTAGGATATCCTTTCCTAGAAATTAACAGGAAGATATTTGAAAGTAAATCCTGATAAAACAGAGATTACGGTGGTTGTTAAACCTCTGGCTGCCTTGCTTAAGGGAATCTGTACTACCTCATTAGGTCATTGTTAGGAGTTTCACCCTAAACTACAAAGTCTAAGACTTATAATGCACCCTAAGCTGTCTATGAGTGACTAGTTTTGGGAAGGGCTGGTCTTCCCCATCTGCACCTTCTTAAAGCAATGGTCATGTTCCTGAACCTCCACTAAAACGGTGAATAGTTTTCCATATCATTCATCACATCCAAGTACACTAGTGGTGATGGACCCTCACATCTAACATTGAAGTCTCTGCCAACATCAACCATGTGAACTCCCTCCTTCCCAGATGCTTGTTCTCCAAACAACACATTAACAGGATTTAGCCAGAGGAAGCATAATCAAAAACTATATGTAAGAAACAAAGCAAACATGGGCACATAAGCAGTGCCTAGTCACACTGCGCTGTATCTGAATTTAGGAAGAATGGCATGCACACATTCAAAGCAAGGTACCATGCAACAGACTAACCACCTAATTTCTAACCAGCTAAAACATTTTTCACTAGTCATTAAAGACTGTAGTTTCTGCTGGTTTCCATGTTAATGAAATTTAGTTTACTACGTTTACTATACATATTTATAATACAGTCGGCTGAAATGAATCAATTTATATTTGCATGGCCATATTAATACTTTTTCTAAGAGTTTATAATTTCTTTTAAGTTGAATTGGAATGTGCATCTAAAGTGGTGAAAGTGCACTAATTCATGGGCCTGTTTTATGTTTAAGCACACTGTTCAAGTTTGCCCTATGGGACGCTTTTAAATAGATGCCCCAGATGCAAACACAAACAGTGAGCCCGATTACAAGGAATGCGTTGAGATCAGGGCAACCGTGAACTAGGGGCTTCCCTGGCGACAGTGCATTCAGTGAAATAGGGAGAGGCTGCTTTAATCATCCGCTCCGTGTTTCACTGTGCAGGCAGCACCCACGTGCACTTAGAGAGGGGTCGGAGATGCCCCTGCAGGCAGGTGAAGTGAGAGACTGCACACGCTAGCGGGTGATGTCTCAGGGTCTATGGTGACACCCTTTGTCCACTCCATAGGGAATAACCTCACTGGGCATGCTAACATTGTGCCACCTTTTTGTGGTGCACTGCCATGCTCCTTTTGACGGCTTCTTTGTCTTTGCGCCCATGTCTATAATATGGCACTGGCTCAGAGGCAAAGAGATTGCCTCATTTGTATGGGGCCATGCCCTCAAGCCAATTAAGAAATGCCCTCTGTTGATAGCTCTGGATTTACATGCATACCAGCACTATCACTGTTATGGAAGAGGCCACCCAAGCATCTGTGGCCCCTTCTGTAACACCAAAATGCCCCATGAGCGCATCGCATAAAGCGGGGGCACAGGCCTTTTGTGTCCCCAGGGCACTTTGTGTAATACTGCCCCTGGAGGCCTCTTGTTAATATGGAAGACATGAACAGAAAGATTGAGACTGAGAAGTAATGAAAATAGCAAGACTTTTGGGGATTTCCTCAACACCAAATAATTAGACAAGTTCTGGTGGTTGCTAAGCAGATGATTTCAGATTAGTGGGAGCATGGATTTAGAAGGCCCTATGTCTGAGATGAGCTCTCTCAAAACAAGAAGAAAACAAACTACTAATGCTAAGCCATGCCTTATTGTCAAAGTGTTTTTGCTTAATTTCCTGCCGATAAATGTAGGAGTTTTTAACATAAAGAGAGTGGTAGGATATACCAAAATACTTTAAAGGTGATGTGTTGTCAGATTGATTGCCAGTAAAGATTGTTTAAAATGGGCATGGGGCATGGCTAAAGCAAGAAACACAAATCACAAATCGAGCTGTCTCTTTTTGGTTATGTTCTAATGGAGTCAGTGCCACATTTATATACCCAAGTGAAGGTGGTTGCAATATCCCCGCCTGGAAGCTTTTATGATAGAAATGCCGCCCTCAAGAGAGAGCAGAGGCAGCACAAGACAAAATCGCTTGCCCATCTTGAGAGAAACATCTATTTTGACTTTTAAACAACTCTTGCATCTAGCAAGAGAAGGACATAAAGTGAAAGTGGCAGACCAGAGGGAGGGCTGCCAAAGACTGTCTTTACAACCAGTGACCAACATTTTGATTGTGTCTGTGTTACGTCTGAGAAAAGGATGTCCCATCCAATTTAGCACTTCAGAGAGCGCTTTGCAGTGTAAGGGTATCATTGGAAGCATTTGAAAATCATCTTCAAAAGTATATATATTGAGGCTGAAGGAATGAACAAAGGCAGCTAATGGCCTCATATAAATAGTGAACAAATAAGCAGATAGGGTGGAACCGCAAGGGCAGCCAATAGGAGAGAAGCGGTATTGGCTTCATGACATCAGTTAGTTTCTCACATTTTAAACAGGAGATAAAATGATCAAGTGCTTTGTCCCTTAACCCTACAGAATGCAGTTCACTGACTAGAATATCGTGATCTTCGGGATTAAATGCCACTAACCAATTCAATAACATCAGGACACTTGCATAAGGATTGTCAGCTAACAGATGACAATAGTTCCCTATTCTCAGCATAATTAATTCAGTTCTATGGTGGAGGCCAGTTTAAGCATCATCCAGCATTTCTTTGATTTAGTAAAACAAGCACAGTTTTAGCTAACAATGCTTCATAGATTTTTTACAGCCGTTGGTAAAATAAGTTGGCAGATGGCTGGCAATAAAAGTTCTATCTCAGCATTTTTTCGTACAGGGCTCACCATTCCCATTTAGAACCTATTGGGAATGGATCCAGCGTAGAGGGAGGAACTTTAGGGCAGATCTACAGGGAAGTGCCGCTGCGTGGCACAGCAAGCCCTTTGGCTGTGCCACGCAGTGGCACTTCCGAAGCACAGGAATGGGACAAATTTACAATAATATGTCGCATTCCTGTGCGCTCTCCTGCGCTGGCGCACAAACTGAAGACATGCGCCGGCGCAGGCACCCTTGCACCATGGTGCAAGGATGACTACGTCATGGGGAGATTGAGTTTGTGCAGGAAGGGGCACCTTCCTGCATGAAAACAATTACTACAGGCATTTTCTTCTTTCAATGCGTGCTGTAGAATGCAGCAGGTATTGAAAGAGGAAAAAACGAGGAGATATGAAAACATTTCTTCTCGTTGCTCCTCGCTACGCCTCCCCTCGGGGAGCGTAGCATTGACACGCATTTCCAGATTTACGATTGCTCGTAAAACTGGAAATGTGTCTCGTTCCATGGGTGTTGAGTGAACACCCACAGCAACACCCATGGAGCGCCCCTTCCACACACAGTGCTACATGTGAAGGGGCCATATTTACAAGGAGAGGAAAAGTCACGCAGGGTGGCTTTTCCTCTCCTTGTAAATATGGAGAAGTGAAATGCGCCTCCAGTACGTCACAAAAAGTAACGTACTGGTGGCGCAGGGAGGTTGTAAATCTGTCCCTGAGAATTTCCAACATGGCTGGACAAGACAGCCCTTTAACAAGAATCTGCCTATACTGTGCTACTAATGTCTGTACAGACTGAAGGCCTAAGCGAAAGAAAGATTATGAAGTTGCACTTGGTGGAAATTTGTGGTTGTAGGTCTGAAGGTCGGAAAATAGTTTTTTGCAAAAATGAGCATGATTTTCGTAATTATCTGTATAAAAACAGTACACAGTTCATTCCCGAAAGTTTCAGAGCCAAAAAGAAGGTAATATTGGTTTACTTAAGCTTGCTTGGAGCCGAGCCATTCCTAGTATCAGTTCGAGTGGTGTTGTATGATTCTTATTTAGAAGTGGGGTCAGACCTGATAAAAGAATCACTGGGCAGAGATGCTACTGTATCTGGAGCACGTTTACACGATTCTCCTTCCTTAATTTCTCGACGAGGGATCTTTCTTTGGCGTACATTGAACATAACATTAGGATTAATAACATGGGGATCTGACGAGCCTGAAGGAGAAATGCAAACATGCACAATGCTGGCTTTTGTGCTGATAATCAAATTCAGAATGTGACCTGCGCTGTCTGTTGCTGACTGAACAAACTGATTTACAAATGAAGAATAAATAGTATTTATAAGCTGATTGTACATCTGAATTATCTAAATGAATATTTAACCAGGTTCAGAACAAAATCCTTTTTTGCTATTGATTAGTTTTCCTAAGGGCTGGACCGCCCAGGGTACCCTTGGTCCCTGCGAGCGTGACAAAAGTTTGGCCCTGACTGTTGCTCTCTTTATACTTTCCCTAGGAGAACATTTTAATACCCATCCTAAAGGTGTTAAACATGTAATCAAGTAAGTAGTGCCATGCTGTTTTTTTTTAGTTTTAGGGATGCTCAAACCTGCATGAATGTAGGATACTTATTAAGCAGCATTGTCAAATTACGGGGGCAAATGTACCTGTTACCTAGGTTGATTGGCTCTGTGTCAAGAACACGACACTCAAAAGAAACAAAGTCTGAATATAAGGCATAATATATAAAAGTAATAAGAATCGTCAATGAGTGTATCATTAAGGAGATTTGTAAGAAATATATTATACTGCTAGTTAACATGAAGTAAGACTAATGGAATTACAAGTAATGCTCCGTAATTCAAGACTGATTAATGAATGGTGAACCAGGCGACAGGAGTAGTTATTTATACTGATTCTCATCTGGATGGTTGATAAACAAACGCACTGCTTTAGAATAAAAGAAACAAGCATTGGCATAGCCAATAGGTCTCGCCTTTGGGACCTTATAAGTGTTTAGCTATGCAACAGTTGCATAACTAAATACTTATACGGTCCCAAAAGCGAGACCTATTGGCTATGCAAAGCGGCCGATCTAACATCAAAGTGGCAGTGAAAGTAATCGCGGTAAAGCGCGGTAAAGCGCGGTAAAGCGCTGTGCGTGTGCCCGCGCACATTTACTGTAGGTCTAGGCTGGCCTGGTAGCACTTTTTGGAGCCCTCTCAATAAGTCTCGCCAGACCTGCGCATGCGCTGGGTCAGGCGAGACCTAAAAAAGGGATAAAAAAAATGAAACTGTGAGAATCAAGAAGAGAAAATTTCCAATGACTCAACAGATACTTTGATTGATGGTATCAATTTGTCCTGAAGAAGATGGAGCAAATCAAAAACAGACCACCGAAACGCCTACTTGACGTGTTTTTGTGATTCATGATTTGACAATTAACAATTTGCGTGTGATATAAACTTTGATATTTTTATTGACTCTGGTCTGAAAATTAGGTGAATTGTTCTAATTATATATATAACCTGAATAATTAGTATCATTGACAGTATTTCGACACTACAGGAATAAATATGGGTATATTGCACTCATATAGTCTTAAAAATCTGTTTTATTCCGACACAATTAGATACAATATTGTTATTATTCATTGGTTATAACATTGTTTGTGATACACTGTGATGACACATTTTTCTAGGGAGAATTTTGAAATGTAATTGTGTTTTTCTAGGGATTTTAACTGGACAGATTTGTATGAACTGTCTTTTAATTGTGTATGAAAAGTGGTATGTTTGCGAGGGGTATGGCTGGTGTGCCCTAATAAAGTGAGTTTAGTGGTTTATATATACAAGATTGTTTGTGCAAAAGGGATCAATTTGTTGTTGTTGGTGATCAACCAATAGATCATAGAGTTCAGTGAAGTGTTTGGGTAAGGAGAAAATGTTGACTTCCAAAGCTGGAGGGCTACAATGAATGTTGAGTTCTCCACTGTGCCAAAAAAAAGCTGAAGAGACCAAAACGTATTACAAAGTGCTTTGGCAAAAGAGGAAGCATTACCATGCAATGCAATCAGCTCTTTCCAGTTACACCTGATTCTGGGAAATAGGAAGGAAGGTGGTGCCTTTCCAAATAGGAATACGGAGACTGGTGGTAAAACGGAAGTGTGTATGAACGGGCATAGAAGGGCTTGTTCAATACCAGTATGTCAGGCTACAGGGCTCATTTTATCTATTGGTTTGTCTCTACAGATGCTCATAAGGTCAGCGACCAGTAAGAACACTGTGCTGAGGAAGCAGAAGGTAGAATAAGACGAGGAGGCAGAGGTACACTGGCTCTGACTGGGACAGAAAATAGGCCTGGGCACTAAAAAAGAGTGGCCCCCATTAGTGACTCAGCTAGCTAAAGAAGGACAGTTTTGAGCTTTTAAAGATATCTTGTATAGGTGTTTTCCAAGTCACTGGAAACTGCATACATTTGAGCCTACTACAGGCAATGTTTGTGGTAATTTCAGGGAATTTAGATGTACAAACCTGCCTACCAGACCTAAAACAGGCCCACAAACTGACCTTTCAGACCAGCCCCTTGGGCACTGCTTGATAGGCCTATAGGCTAGTTCGACCCCAAAGGCAGAAACAGATAGGTGCTCTTTTAAGAGCTTTTTACAAACTGTTTGGCTAGCTCTAAAACGCTGATGAAAATATATACAACTAGAATCCATATAAAAAATGTTGACAGCAGACAAGCCTTACCGTAGTAGATGAGACACAAAGATAATTAGAACCATCAAGAAA
Source organism: Triturus cristatus (assembly GCF_964204655.1). Classification (NCBI taxonomy): domain Eukaryota; kingdom Metazoa; phylum Chordata; class Amphibia; order Caudata; family Salamandridae; genus Triturus; species Triturus cristatus. Next base: position 569,866,017 of record NC_140589.1, on the reverse strand, counting down.
GAGGCACGACGGCAAAAACAATGTATTTCAGAAGTGGAGAAGTAAAAAACCAGGGAATACTGAGAAGTTTAAAATTGTTATAGGGAGATATGCTTTTTTCTACTACTGCAAGTGATATTACAAATGACTCACTCAAGACTACACCTCTCCTAAGTCATTGCCCCTCAAGCATGTCGATGCACAGTATGTTATTGCTGACGCATCTGCATATACACTATGCAGTGGGGCTTATTCTGAAGGACTTATTGCCAATTCATCGGCACTTTAGCGCCGCAAAAGTGGCGATCGATTTTCCGCCCTATTCTCAAGCTGGTGCAAACTGCCGATATTGCCAGTTTTCCAGCGATAGCGGCCACAAAAAATATCGCCATGGATGAGAGCTACAACTAACGCTAATCATATGCAGAGTAGGCGTTCCTGTGCAAAAACACCACTTCGCGATATTCTCAACAACCAGCCCGATCGGTGAAGCGATCGAAAAACAGCCGATAAGGGGCGTTGGCAGCAGGGATTTAACACCTGCCTTTTACTGGTGTTAAGCAGGACGACAACCTGCAGTATGAAAGGGAGCCCAGTCCAGAGCCACATCAGAAGACCATCACATGTCATGGAGCTATTGATCATGCAGTTCGGAGACCCAAGAGGGCCACAACATCCACCGCCACCACCCCCAGCTCCCCCCCGGAACACTCCTCCCTGGATTACCACCTAGGCAGCACAGAAAAAGACAGCGGACGTTCCTAAAACACACCAGCCTCAGAGACTCAACGCCAGAGGATGGCATTGCCCACTACAGGCTCAAAAGGACAACCATTCTCCGCATCCATTCCTGACCCACATTGCCCACAGGCTGACGGTACCAACACAGCGGAGAACCAACATCCCTCTGCAGACAAAGCTGCTGGCTGTGCTGCACCTGTTGGCCTCTGGTACCTTCCAACCAACAACTGCCAGAGTTGTAGGAGTCTCACAGCCAGCCCTATCAAACTTCCTCACACATGTCTTGGATGCATGTCCACAAAAGCACCACTGGGCCCCTGTATCCGCACCACACGCCAGTTCCAATTCATAGTGTTCCTGCGCAAACAAGCCCAACACAGCTATTGCTTAACACCTCTGTGCTCTAGATCCAAGATTGTAGTCACTGAAATGGGGGTGCGCTAGGTCATGAAGTCCAGTAGTCAACAATAGTGTAAAAACAGCTCTTTATTACAAATACATAAATCAACAATACGAAAAGCTCAGCCAAAGCGTTCCATTCCCAACTGAGAACTTCATCAGGGCAACGTGTGGATTCAATTAACTGCATATGATGTGGTAACTCCCTAATACAATTCCATATTCCGAAAGTCAGTATTCAGAAACCTGTTGGATAAATGGTGACAATGGTCAAGCGTCCGTATACTCAGAAACGTAATCTGGTATAGTGTATTGCACTTGGGCAAACTGGAATGCTTACAGGTATGATAAATCCTGAAATGAGAATGTACACAATGCCAAGTGTGGCAGAGATGTGCTGGACAGACTTCAGTATGCAGCGCACAGACATGTCCATGTGGACAATTAATGAAATGAAATGAAAATACCATTTGTTAAACACAATAGCTACCCTTAGGCATCCTAGCGCTGCAGACCACATGTGCAGGGATACAGTTAGGAACTATACAGGTTTATTTAAGAGCAGAGTTTTTAAAAGCTTATGGAATGTAAGCAGATTGGGCTCAGACCACAAGTGGAGGGGGAGAGAGTTCCAGAGTTTGGCCGCGTTATAAAATGAGCGGCCACCACATCTAGTTCTTTTTATTCTGGGTACTATGGCGAGGAGGGAAGACGCTGATCTAAGCTGTCTGTTCGGTGATAGGGGGAAATCAGTGACTGGTTGATAGCAGGGCCTGTCTTCCAGAAGGCCCTGTGGGCAATGCGCAATGGTATACTGCTTGTGTTTGTAGTGTTGTGGACAGTGGATGCAAACAGGTCACCTCAGGCAGTGTGGAACACCTTGGACATGTTGCTTTGTCGTCCCCCCCTGTAAGCTTGAGTGGAGTGGCCTTGGCCGGTGTATGTCTTGAATCAATAGCTTGGGGCTCTGGGAGTGGTTCAGTTCCGGGATGGCCCCCAAAGTTACTACTGCGTGTGTCTCTGTGTCTGCCATATCCTGTCCATAGGCCTACACACACGTGGCCGACCACCTTCAACAGCCAGATTTACACTGGAGATGAGGTGGCTACATCCCAAACCAACCCGCACACATCTCATCATCGCATGCAGGGTCGTGTCTGCCAGGGCGGTGCTCCCCACCCAGCCATGCTGCTGTGACCGGTGGTGTCTGCGCAATCCTGTGTGCCTGCTGCACCCCAGCCCTGGTCTCCAGACCCATCCACTGCCCAGAGACGACTGGCTGCCCAGGCCTCAATGCCCATCTGCTGCCACTGGCATGTCTCCAAGAGGGCCCAACATGTGCTGGTGCAACCTCCTCAGCCGATCACTGGACTCCACACCACAGGCCCCCAGCGCTCCCTGCGGCACCGCACCGTGGAGTCATGTGTGTGCTAACTACTGCCTTCAGAGTACACTGTGGTCTAGCTGGGCTCTCAATTCAAATCAAATCGTGATTGGCAGGACGGCGTATAGAGGCCTACGCATTGTTGCAGGCTGCAGACCCGCTCAGCTCTTCAGGTGCCCCTACCTCAGTGCACCGTAAGTCACCGTCCCATGACAGTAGGCCCATTTCGAAAGCAGTGCATTGGGTGCCACCAACTCTGTGCACTGCAAGTCATCGTCCCGTGGCGGTAAGCTCGTTCCGGCCGCAGTGCATCGGGTGCCACCAACTCTGTACACCACAAGTCATCGTCCCGTGGCGGTAGGCCCGTTCCGGCTGCAGTGCATCAGGTGCCATCAACTCTGTGCACCGCAAGTCATCGTCCCGTGGCGGTAGGCCCTTGCCGGCCTCAGTGCATCGGGTGCCAGTAACCGAGTGCGCCACAAGTCATGGACCCTTTATGATTGAGTCTCGTGGTGCGGACGCCATCATGTCACCTCCGGCAGTGGGGAATGTGATGTGGGAATCCCCTTTTATTAGCAGGCTCACATGTCCTGTGACGACTGTGCTGGATTGGTGTGGTGTGGGTATAAACCAGCCCTCAGGGAGTGGCTGTGGCATGCTGACAACTAGACAAGTGATCAGCAGATCACTACAGCGAAGAACTGGGACATGTAGCTTTGTCGCCCCCCCTGTAAGCATAAGTGGAGTGGGCTGGGCTGGCGTACGCCAGTCCAGCGTAGGGGTGTGAACAATGAGCCCGGGGCTCTGGGCATGGTTCAGTTCTGGGCTTGACAAGGAAGTAACAAATGCGTGTGTCTCTGTTGTAGTGTCGGCGACACCCGGACCGCAATTGGCAATGTTGCACCCTGTGACTCAAGTCCCACAACATGAGCAACATGTACGTAAGGGGGAATCATTGACCCTACATTCATCCGTACTTTCGTACTTGAATGATCATAGACGTGACACATCTGTGTGAATTTGAATGTTTTATTCACATTCAGTGGAGTTTTGAAGCTGGAGCAGTACAGGGCCATGCAAACCCCACTTTACATTGTTTCCCCATGGAGGGCCAGCCAGAGTCCTTTAGGGAATGACAAGTTCATAAGAAGAGGAAGAGTTCAGTCCGCAGTCTGATTGCTGTGTCATTGGTAACCAAACAGAATATGTCAGTCCATGTCGAGGTCCAAGGTGAGTGTTGCAGAGTGTATGGAGGGACAGTGGAAGGAGATGATGCAGAGGGCAGAACCAAGCAGAAATAGGCCATATGGCGAAGATGAGTGCTATCGCTTCCTTCTTACCACTAAGGCAGAATCATCCGCATCTTTGTCCTCTGATCTCTCATGTGCCTCACATGTGGGTGGTGGGGTTTCATCTTCAGCACTGTGTGGCACTGACACATCAGGGGCAGAGGTGGAATGCCTGCCGCACTATGTGGTATTGACACATCAGGGGCCTGAGGTGAATTGTCTGCTGCACTGTGAGGCACTGACACTTCAGGGGGCGGAGATGTGGATGGAGTAGTAGCAACAGCATTCATCTGCGCCAGGCCTTGTGGCAGCAATGCCATGATGAGGGTCTGCAGGGCATGGAAGATCCCAGCTACATTTCGCTGGCGTGCAGCTGTGGTAGCCATTATTTCCACCTGCATCTGTTCCATGTTCTCCATGTTCCTCCGCATGTGTCCCAACTCCCGGATGACATCGCTGGAGCCACTCTGACTAGACAGTTGTTCTTGTCTCAGAGTCTGGACTCCAGCGATGTCAGCCATGGATCGTGGGAGAGCATAGAGCGGACTGTGGGTGTCAGTTAGGGACTGTAAGTTGTCTCTGATGGGACTTAGACACCCACATTTGGCATCTAGTTTGGCTGCCATGGGGTCAAACCCCACCCGCACCTGATCAGCCATCTTCTCCTGGCACCCTAACACACGCCGTTGGAAGGCCATGTGTTGTTCGTGGGGGTACTGGGAGACAGCCGTGGTGGTGGGTGCTTCCTGCTGTGTGGTCTGTGCAGGGGGTGAGGTCTCCTCGATGCAGCTGGGCTGCCCTGCTCCTGGAGGTGAGGTGCCGAAGCTGTCCATGAGCTCTTGGAGGGCGTCGGGATCAAAGGTGTGGAGATCCTCTTTGTCATCAGTGAAGAGATGTTCGGTCTGCTCTGCAGGAGGTGTTGATTCTCCCTCTGCACTGTGAAGGGGAGATGCAGTTTAACATTGTGTTCACATGTATGTTGATGCATTGTAAAAGTTTACATACAGACTGCATGACAATGTACATTGTGACTGATTGGGAGGACCTGCCTATTTGATGCGGAACAGTGGACATTTCGACATCATGGATGTGTGTTTGTACTTGTACATTGCCATCTCACATTTCCCTGCTATGCCAAATGTGATTGGCCAGTTTCTACACACAAGCGGCACCAGTTGTGTCATCTGTTCTGTTGTGAACGTGTTGCAGTTTGTGCCACATTGTTGTCAATGTTGATGTGCTCTGAATGTTATGTGTGTGTGCTGCATTTTGGGAGAGTCGCCCCTGCAGCTCTGATTTAGCTGACCCATATCTCTTTCAGACAGTGTGCCTTTGATTTCTGTGCTTATACAGTGCTGAGATGTTGCATACTTGGGTAAATTGGGCTCTTGGTGGGAGTTGGGACTCTGGGGCATGGTTTGTCCGCAGATGTGTTGTTGACGTCAGGGGATGTTTGTGCATGTGGATGTGTCAGAGTGTGACCTGCTCCATGGTGGTCCACACTCAGCCACCTCAGTGTCGTGGCGTGCAACATGTCATGCTATATTGACTGCAGCCATGCTATTTGTCATGCAGTGTCACTTGCATTGTCAGTGTGGTTCACAGACACGCCGCTTTGCTGGGTTTGGTACATGTGCATGGGTTGGTTGTGAGATTGGTGATGTGTGGGAAGGGCCCCCTCTGGGCACATAGTCAATGGGGGCCTACTTGCTTTTTCTAGGTGTGCTGCAGTGTGCCAAGGGGATCAGGGACATGATCTAGAGTCATTGTGGGTGTGCACTGTGCTATACTTAATTGTGAATGTGTGCCATTGTGCCCATCTCCCCCCGTCCCCCAAGTCCCTGGTCATTACTCACCCTGTTGCTGTTATGTCAAGTCATGTTGAGCAGTGTCCAGTCCCCTAGCTCCTGCCACCGTCTCCACACTGATGACTGTGGACACCATTTCCTCCATCTCATCCAGCTCCTCCTGTTGCGCTGGACTCCCACCTCCAGTCTGCATTGCTGCCTTCTAGTTGTTGCCGAGTTTCTGCTTGGTTTAGCACTTCACATCATTCCAGCGCCTCTTGACCTCTTCCATTGTCCTCTTCAGCACTCCGACTGCATTCACCTTGTCCATGATGGACGGCCATATTCCGTTTTTTGTTGCCAATGACACAGTGGAGGTGACGAACAGTAGTTGATGGTGTTCTATCTCCTCCGTTATCAAGATCCTGTTTTCCTGCGGACTGAACTTCGTCTTCCACTTCTTGTTCTCCTTGCCCTTCCCTGACCCGAGGTCCCAGGCTGGTCCTCTGTGGGGCTTGTGGGATTCTGGTTGTCCTCTGTACTTGCTCCGGCTACCTCCATGGTGCTTTGCAGTTGTTTTGGTTGTTTGTGGGTTTTTTTCTGCTTTTATGGAGATTTTTACCACCTGACGTGTGTGAATTGCAGGCCTGGCGCAGCTTATCGCTGATTTTTTATCGCGGTTGGGCCCATCGCCACTTTTGTCACTTTCGGCTTGAGATTTTTATCGCCGTCCAGGTAATTTTATCGCGGACATTTGACACGTTATCGGGAAACTATTGCATGTTACCGCCGTGTTGGGAATACAACGTTAACACAGAGTTATTTTCCCGCAATATGAAAAATTGCGTTAACCTATTTTGGCGATGATTATCGCACGTTCTTGAGAATATCCCACAGTGTTTTATGATGGATTATCCCACTGAGAGGGAGCCATGATTGGGATTTTTATCCCACTCCAGAGGTTGCCAATGGTTGGATTGAATGGATAACAGTGACTGCAACTCGAGGAAATAGTTGCTTTTATTACTCTAGATCAACACGTTTGGTTTGGAAGCTTCAAACAAAGTTATTTCACCTAAATGAGAGCCTTGGGATTGCACCGAAGTGAAATTTATGGCTTTAAATTAAGCCTGTGGCTAGGATATGTGCCCAGTTTTTTCTTAGGTATATTATTGAAAGAGCTAAGGTATATTTACGTCTGCTCCAAATAACTCATTATTGGGCCATATGTATTTACACTTTCAAGGCATAGTGATATTTATTTTGTTTGTTTAAATTTGAAGTTGTATCATAAAATGAAACTGAAAAATTATGTGGAAAGGGGACTTTGTGAATCACTCTAAGAATTGCTTCTCATGAGAGCATGCCCTGGGCCCAGTCATCATGGCAAAGGCATGTTATATTAGAATTCTCACTGGCGCACATGTTTCCTTTGCCTCAAAACAATGAGCATGTGTTTTCAGGAAAATACCAAGGGTTTGCAACGGAAGCGCGTGCATTCTTGTTTGTCTGGAAGGCCAGGTTCCTCACATTAAGATTTATGAAATAAAATTCTAGAAATCAGTGTCAACCTCAGGGATTGGACAAGGCATAGACACAGCTATAAAATATTCACAGTTTGCGCCACAAGCCGCCCTCGTTATCCAAGCATCAAAGAAGGACAGTTTATGCCCCTTTCATGCCATTTAGGGCACAATAAAGAACAGAAGAAGCCTGCTAGACTTTTCTTTTAACTAGTTTCCCAAATGTGTACTTTCTTGTTTTTGGTGGTATAATACGAACTTGCGTTTTCACTCTCTTCCAGAAATCCACCAGCTCAAGTATCTGAACCTGATTATGAGCAGATGCTTTGTGCTTTAGAATATCCTATCGGAATCTTTGAACACAGCTGGCAGCCAGACTCTTATCAGTGCATGCATGCCAGCAACATCCTAGTCGGAGAGTGTGGAAATGAAATAAAGAGGTAACATTCTAAGAACCTCTTATGCTGTGCTGATGCTAAGGCTGTAAATGAGCACATCCTGGGCCTTTCATTAATCAGCTGTCATAGCTAAAGAGGTTAAGAGCAGTTTCCTACGGTATACGTAACAGGTAACTACACTTCTCTTTGACGAAGGTATTATAGAACACACAAAGTAAAGGTCCTCGTGACTGGCACACGTTTCGTTGATTCGAACACAGGGTCTTCGTAGGCCCTCATTATGAATGTCTATTTACTTAGTGAACACTGAGGCTCCAACTCTTAAAGGGCCGAACTTTCGACAATCTTTGGGTTACAAGTACACTCAGGGGCATATTCGCAAGGATCTATCGCCGAGTCAACGGCACTTTATCACAGCCAAAGTTACGATAAATCCATTGCATCATTCACAAGCTGGTGTTAACAGCCCACAGCACCAGTTTACACGCGATAGCAGCCGCAAAAAACATCGCCACAGAGGCCCCCCGCAACTATTGCTAATGAGATGTAGAGTGGGCGTTACCGTGCCAAAAGACGCAACAACATCACACCTCAACATTCTCAACGACCAGAACTGCGATAAAAACACAAAACAGGCGATAAGGCTCATTAGAACCAGGAAATCTACACCTGCTCTAACCTAGTTTAAAGTTGGACGGCAGCCTGCACAACAAAAGAGAGCACAGCCCAGGGCCACATCGGAAGGGCAACAGATGCCGTGAAGCCACCCATCATCCGGCACGGACACCCAAGAGGGCCACAACACCCACCAACACCACCCCCAGGACCACCCCTCCCGGGCACCCCCCCCGACCAAAGACTTGCCACATCAGCTACACCTAAACATGCACAAAATAATCCGCCTGACGTCGCACAATCACAACTGGTGACATGCATGTGTCGACACAGAAATGAGCAGCACACATTCACTTTCGAGGCAACAAATGAAACTTTATTAAAATGACCACTGAAATGAAATGAAGACACATGGCCGCACCCCTCGGGACAATCCGTAGGTCTCAGCCTGCAAGACAAAAAACATGATGAGAAGGTGTGTCCTGCGCACATCAAAGGACAGAGAGAGAGCGAAGGGGAGAGAGAAGAGGAGGGGGGAGAGAGAGAGAGAGAAGAAGAGAGGGGGGAGAGAGAGAGAGAGAGAGAAGAAGAGAGGGTGAGAGAGAGAGAGTGCTGCCCCAGCGCATCCAGGCCACATAGCTCACCTGCTGCCACCGGTGTGTCTCCAACCACGTGCCGGTATGTATCGCAGTTCACCAGGTCACACATCTGAGTCAGAGCCGTCAGCTGAAACAGAGTCCAGATACATGACTGGCACAGTACACACACCTGCACAAGACAACATCACCTGCCTGCCCATGCACACCCAGGCAGGGGCACCCCAACCCTCCCGCTGCCCATTGGAGCATGCCCGTCCATGCACACCCAGTCCTCACTGCTCACCTTCCGCCACCGGCGCGTAGACAGGAGGTCCCACCACATGCCGCTGAAAGCCACAAGCCCAGGGCCCGGGGACATGGCACCCTCCACGCCATGCAGCCACGCTCCACAGGCCAACAAGTCTCACGTTTGGTGCTGGGTCTTGATTACTCTATGGCAGAGGACATACAAGTGCACCCGGCACCATCGCAGGCTGCACACCCGCTCAGCCCAATGGGTGCCACTAACTCTGGGATCCCGGAAGTGACGCCATGTGGCGGTAGGCCAACCCTGCCCGCTGGCTCTGGCCTACACCGCGGTCGAGCATGGCACACTAAACCTGACCTGACCTGTCCGCACCACCGGGACGGGGCATCATCACAGGCTGCACACCCGCTCAGCAGCTTAAGGTGCACCCAAAGTCACCATCCCGTAGTGGGGTGCCTGTGCCATCCGCAAAGCCTCGCATGCCACTAACCCTGTGCAACCCCAGTCTGCACCACGTGGCAGTAGGCCCGTGCTGTGCGCCAGGCCTCGGATGCCACTAACCCTGTGCACAACAACTCATGGGCCCTTTATGAATGAGAAGCGTGGAGCGGCCATCATCCAGTCACCACCGGAAGAGGGGAATGTGACGTCGTCGGCCCATTATGTTGGCGGAGTCCCATGGCCAGTGACGCCTGTGCCGGATGGTTGTGGTGTGTGTGCAAACCTGTCATCAGGGAGTGGTTGTGACATGCTGATGACTAGACCAGTGACCTGAATACCCCCAGCGAGTACACCTGCGACGGGTAGCAATGATGGCCCCCCTCGGTGCGTCATCGGAGAGGTCTGGCCTGCCGTACGCCGAACCAGTGCAGGGCTTGCCACAATGACTCTAGGGCTCGAGGCGTGGTTCAGTCCATGTCCGGACAAGGAAGTGACTGATGCGTGTGTCCCTGTTGTAGTGTTCACGGGACCAGGTACACAAAATGCAATGTCGCACCCTCTGACTCGCATCCAATAGAATGAACATCATTGATGCAAGGGAAGGCACTGCCCCACATTCATCCTTACATCCATTCCTGAATGATGTAAGACATGACACAGCAGTGCATCACTGGATGTTTATTTGCTCATCCAGTGCAGTTATGCAGCTGGAGCGGTACAGGGCAATGCCGAGCACACTACACAATATGGGCCCGTGGAGGTACAGCCAGAGTCCATCTGGGGATGACATGTACTGCGGAAGAGGAAGGGTATAGTCCGCAGTCTGTCTGCCATGTCATTGGTCGTCGAACAGGATGTGGCAGTCCATGTCGCTGTCCAAGGTGAGTGCATCGGAGTGTATCGGGGGTCAGTGGAAGGTCATGAGGCCATGTGCGGCACCAAGCAGAAACAGGTCAGGTGGCGGAAATGAATGCTAGTGCCTCCTGATCACAAACCCATCCACGTCCTTGTCCCCGGATTTGTGCTCTGCCCCACCTGTGGGTGTTGCAGTACCGGCTGCGGCACTGTGTGCCACTGACATATCAGGGGTCGGAGGGGGATTGTCAGCAGCACTGTGTGCCACTGACACATCAGGGGCCGGAGAGGGATTGTCGGCAGCACTGTGTGCCACTGACACATCAGGTGCCTGAGTGGATATGCCTGCCGCACTGGGAGGCACTGACACACCAGGGGGAGGGGATGTGGATGGTGTGAGGGTAGCAGCATTCATCAGAGCCATGCCTTGTGGTGGCAATGCCATGATGGAGGTCTGCAGGGCATGATAGATCCCAGCTACATTTCAATGATGTGCAGCGGTGGCTGCCATCCTTTCCGCCTCCATCCACACCATGTCCTCCATGAGCCTCTGAATGTGTGCCAGCTCACGGCTTGTATCGCAGGAGCCACTCTAAGCGAACAGCTGTTCTACTCTCCACGTCATGACTCCAGCGATGTCAGTCAGGGCTCGTTGGAGACCATGGGGTGGACATAAACACCCAAGGATGTCGTCCAGTTTGGCAGCCATGAGTTTACCCACCCGCACCTGCTCAGCCGTCTCCCTCTGGCCCTCCAGCACACGGCGTTGGAAGGCCATTTGTTGATCCTGGGGGACTTGGAAGGGTTCCAGGGCTGTGGGTGCCTCCTGCTAGATGGTTTGGGTGGTGGGTGGGGTCTCCTCAATGTAGATGGTCTGACCTGATCCTGGAGGTGAGTCGCGGATGAGGTCAATGATGTCTAGGGGGGCTTGTGCGTCAATGCTGGTGTTGTCCTCCCCATCATCAGTGAAGAGTGGCTGGGACTGCTCTGCAGGAGGTGTTGACGATGCCCCTGCGATGTGAAGGGGAGATGGTGTATTACAATGTGTCCACATGTATGTAGCAGCATGGTACAGGTTGACATTCTGACAGCATGGCATTGTACATTGTGACAGTCTGTGGGTCTGGGCGAGGTGCCAGGGTCATTGTGGGTGTGTACTGTGCCCTGCATGAATGTGCATGTGTGCCATCATGCCCATCTCCACATGTCCCCCCAGTACCTGGTGGTCACTCACCCTGTTGCCGTTGTGTTGTGTCCTGTCGAGCAGTGTCCGGTCCCCCGCCCCGACTCCGGCCACAGTATCCACACTGATGATGGTCGACACCAGCTCCTCCATGTCATCCAGCACATGCTGTGGCACTGGGTCCCCACCTCCGGTCTGCATTGCTGTCTTCTGGTTGGTGGAGAGTTTCACCTTGGTCTTCCGCTTGATGTCATTCCATCGCCTCTTAACCTCGTCCATTGTCCGCTTGTGCTCTCCCACGGCATTCACCTTGTCGACGATGTCCCGCCATATTCCAGTTTTGGTGCCCAATGACACTTTGGAGGTGATGAAGAGTTGTTGATGGTGTTCCATCACCTCCGTGACTATGCTCCTGTTCGCCTGCGGACTGAACTTTGTCTTCCTTGTCTTCTTGTCCTTGCCCTTCCCTGTCCCTGATGTCCTGGGCTGGTCGTCCGGGGTGCTTGCGGGGTTGCTTTCTTCCTCTGCGCTTGCTCCGGCTGCCTCCATGGTGCTTGGGTGTAGGTCAGTTTGGGTGTGGGTGTTTTTTCTACTTTTATGGTGATTTTTTCGGCCTGCCAGGTGTGTGTTGCAGGCCTGGCACTGCTTATCGCTGATTTCCTCATAACGCTTTGGCCCATCGTGTGTTTTTTGGTCTTGTGGTTTGTGGTTTTATCTCCGTCCTGGTGGTTGTATCGCGGACATTTTTCGCTTGTGTCGGTGTACTATCGCATGGTACCGCCTTGTTGTGAATTCCACATTGAAACAGAGTTATTTTCCTGCGATGGGCTGCGATATTGGAAGTTGCGTTATGCTACTGTTGCAGTAGTTATCACACGTTCTTGTGAATATACCCCTCAGTACTGGTAATTCTAGGGGTGGGTAAACTGCGGCTCATTACGAGGGCCTCAGAGTCAACAGTTCAGTTCTGGTGTGGTTAAATTAATCTTTCTTATGTACGAAGTCTGCTAGAAGTCTTGGTTGACTTTTATTTATTTTTTTGAGTTTTATAGAGCGTGAACTAGACCCAAGTTATCAGAGAGCTTTACATGAGCACCAGTGGCAATTGAGACTCAATCAATCAATCAGGGAGTGCAAGGTGTGCTACTCACCCATGAGGGTCTCAAGGCGCTGGGGGGGTGCAGCTCCGGTCAGTCAAAGTGTCAGGTCTTGAGGGTCTTCCTGAAGATGTGCAGGGTAGGGGCGTGTCTGATGTCAATCAAGAGCTAATTCCAGGACTTGGCCGCGATGTAGGAGAAGGTTCTTCCACCCGTTCTTGCTCTGCAGATGCTCAGTGGTTCGGCAAGGGCGAGGTTGGTGGATCGGAGGTTCCTCCTGGGTATGTGGAAGGAGATTCTATCGTTGAGATATTGGGGTCTTTTGTTGTGGAGGCATTTGTAGGCGTGGGTGAGTATCTAGAAAGTTACTCTCTTCTCGACGGGGAGCCAGTGGAGGTTACGCAGGTGTTGGGAGATGTGTTTGTATCAAGGGATCTCGAGGACAAGTCTGGCTGTGGTGTACTGTATGGTCTAGAGTTTGCGGAGCACAGACTTGTTGATAGAGGGCATTTCCGTAGTCCAGTCTGCTGGTTATGATTGCGTGGGTGATCCATTTGAAAGTCTTCTGGAGGATGCGGACCTTGCCAACCTCGGACCCAACCTTGCCAACCTCGGACTCAACCTTGCCAACCTCGGACTCAAGCAACTCGTTACCACCCCCACCCACTACGCAGGCCACACGCTGGACCCAATCTTCTCATCCAGCAAGTCCGTCGCCTTCAACCACTCCACCAATCTCCAATGGACTGACCACAGCTGCGTACACTTCAGCTTCAGACGAACAACGACCCACCACCGCCCACAACAGGCCCCTCGCAGGAGCTGGAACAAGATCACCAACGACCAGCTCTCCGCCTCCCTCAGCCAGAACCCCCCTGCCAGTTCAACGGACCCCAACATAGCCACCAATAACCTCACACAGTGGATCACCAACAGCGCAGACGCCCTCGCACCACTGAAGAACCCTCCCAGCAGACACGGCAGCAAGAAAGCATCTTGGTTAACCAACGAACTCAACACCTCCAAGAAGAACTGCCGCTCCCTGGAAGCTACCTGGCGCACCAACCAGACCACAGACAACATGACTGCCCTCAAGCACGCCACCCGCAAACACCGCCAACTGATCCGCGCCACGAAGAAGACAGCCTACAAGGAAAGTCTGGACAACAACACCCACAACAGCAAGGAACTCTTCAGCATTGTCAAAGAGCTCTCCAACCCCGACGCCGGAAACAACGACATCACTCCATCGCAAGACCTCTGCAACTCACCCGCTGCCTTCTTCCACGACAAGATCGCCAACATACACAGCAGCTTCGGCCCACCAACCACGAACCCCACCACCGAATCGATGCCCCCCACCACCACCACCACCCTCCGCACCTGGACCCCGGTCAGCACCGAAGACACCACCCGCACAATGAACACTATCCACTCCGGATCCCCCACCGACCCCTGCCCACACCACATTTTCAACAAGGCCGACTGCATCATCGCACCCCACCTCCGCGACATCATCAACGCCTCCTTCGACACCGCCACCTTCCCGGAGTGCTGGAAACACGCCGAGATCAGCGCCCTGCTGAAGAAACCAACAGCAGACCCCACCGACCTCAAGAACTTCCGCCCCATCTCGCTCCTCCCGTTTCCTGCCAAAGTCATCGAGAAGACAGTCAACAAACAGCTAGCCGACTTCCTCGAGACAAATGGATCCCTCGACCACTCGCAGTCTGGCTTCCGAGCCAACCATAGCACGGAGACCGCCCTCATCGCTGCCACAGACGACATCAGATCCCTTCTGGACAATGGGGAAACAGCGGCCCTCATCCTCCTGGACCTCTCCGCAGCGTTCGACCGCACCCTAGTGCAATGCCTGAACAGCACCGGAATCCAGGACAAGGCCCTGAAGGGGATCATCTCGTTCCTCGCCGGAAGAGTCCGCCTCCCCCCGTTCTGGTCAGCGGCCACCGAAGTCATCTGCGGCGTTCCACAGGGATCATCGCTCAGCCCCACCCTCTTCAACGTCTACATGCGCCCCCTCGCAGCCATCGCACGCCAACACAACCTCAAGATCATCACATACGCCGACGACACCCAGCTGATCCTCTCCCTCACCAACGCCCCTGACACCGCCAGAGCCAGCCGACACGAAGGGATGAAAGACGTCGCCGAATGGATGAAGAACAGCCACCTGAAACTGAACTCAGACAAAACGGAGGTCCTCATCCTGGGATCATCACCCTCCGCCTGGGACGACTCCTGGTGGCCCCCTGCCCTGGGCACCACTCCCAAGCCAACGGACCACGCATGCAACCTAGGCTTCATCCTGGACTCCTCCCTCTCGATGACCAGACAAGTCAACGCCGTCTCGTCTTCATGTTTCAACACCCTGCGCATCCTTCAAAAGATCTTTTGATGGATCCCCACAGAGACCAGGAAGACGGTCACCCAGACACTCGTCACCAGCTGGCTGGACTACGGGAACACCCTCTACGCCAGTACCACTGCCAAACTCCAGAGGAAACTCCAACGAATCCAGAACGCCTCAGCACGAATCGTCCTGGACATCCCCACAACCACATCTCCGGACACCTGAGAGACCTGCACTGGCTCCCCGTCAGCAAGAGGATCACGTTCAGACTCCTCACCCAAGCACACAAGGCCCTCCACGACCTGGGACCCGAGCTCCTCAACACCCGCCAGACCTTCCACACACCCACCCGCCAACTCCGCTCCACCAGACTCGCTCTCGCTGCCGTTCCACGCATCCGCAGAGCCACCGCTGGAGGAAGATCCTTCTCCCACCTGGCAGCCAAGACATGGAACTCCCTCCCCATCCACCTCTGGACTACCCAGGACCAACTCAAGACCCGGCTGTTCGAGCAGTAACGTCCCCCCCACCAGCGCCTTGAGACCCTACGGTTAAGTAGTGCGCTATACAAATGACAATGATTGATTGATTGTTGAAGCAAGTGGAAGTGACGGCGTTGACCTGTCGGGTCATGGACAGGTCGGAGTCGAGTACGATGCCGAGGTTTTGAGTGTTGTCCATGGAGGTGGGGGGGGGCTGCTGAGGGCAGTGGGCCACTAGGTGTTGTCCCATGCAGAGGGGGCAGGTCCGAGGACGAGGACCTCTGTCTTCTCCGAGTTGAGCTTCAGGCAGCTGCTGCTCATCCAGGATGCAACGTCCTTCATCCTTCCTGGAAGTTGAGTCTGGTGGTAAGGGGGTCCTTGGTGAGGGAGAGGATGAGCTGGGTATCTTTGGCTTAGGATACTTTGCTGAGTCCGTGCTGTCTGACGATGGCAGCGAGGGGGGCAATGTAGATGTTAAAGAGCGTGGGGCTGAGCAATGATCCTTGGGGTACTCCGCAGTTGATCACTGTGGGTTCGGAGAGGAAGGGTAGAAGTCTGATTCTTTGGGTTCTGCCAGTGAGGAAGGAGCGTAGCCAGTCGAGGGAGGTTCCCTGTATGCCGGCGTCATGGAGTCTGGCGGTGAGTGTGCGGTGAGAGATGCTGTGGAAGGCTGCAGAGAGGTCGAGAAGGATCAGGGCTGCGGTGTGTCCTTGGTCAAGGAGGGTCGGATGTCGTCTGTGGCACCGAGTAGAGCCGTCTCAGTGCTGTGGTTGCTGTGGAATCCGGATTGGGAGTCGAGGACAGAGTTTTTTCAATGAATTTCGTTAGTTGGACGTTGACAGTCTTTTCGCTGACTATGGCCGCAAAGAGGAGAAGGGAGATGGATCTGTAGTTCTTGAGGTCTGTGGAAATCTGCTGAGAACTTCTTGAGTAGGGGTCCTACTTCTGCATGTTTCCAGTCGTCGGGAAAGATGCGGGTTTCAAAGCTGGCATTGATGGTGTGTCGTAGTTCTGGTGCAATGGGGGCAGTGGCTCTGTGGAAGATGTGAGGGGAGCAGGGGCCCATGGGTGCTCCTGAGTGGATGCCTTTCATGGTCGATGTGGTGTCTTCGGTGGTGACTGGGGTCCAGGAGGAGATGGTGGGCTGGCTGGCGTTGCTGGAAGAGGGAGTGGTTTCGGAGTCAGGTGTCTGGTCATTGAAGTTGTCGAAGAGGCCCTTGATTTTCAGATGAAAGTAGGAGCCGAGCTTGTTGCAGAGATCCTGAAAAGGAGTGATGTCTGTGGTTTTGCTGGGGGGTTTGGTGAATTCCTGATGCTGAAGAGTTCCTTAGAGATGATGGAGTTGGCGAGGATCTTCATCTGGATGAAGGTCCCTTTGGTGGATCTGATGCGTTGGTGGTATTCTTTCATGGCATTCTTGTAGATGGTACGGTACTCTGACGATGTGCTGTTTCTCCAGTTCTTCTCGAGACCTCTGCAGGTACATCTGGATTCTTGGAGGTCGGCGGTCAACCAGGCGGCCTTTCTGGGGCGCTGTCTGTCGGGGTTACATAGAGGTGCAAGCTCCTCTGTGCAGTTGGTGTCCATCTATGGAGTTCTTTGGCTGTGAGGTTGGCATCGGTCGAGGTGGAGGGGGCAGCATGGTTGAGGGTGGAGTTGAGCTGCTCCTCTGTGACCTTGCTCCAGTTCCCTTATGGAGGATGGGTTGCAGGTTTGAACGTGGTGGTTTGTCGACGTGGAAGTGTAAGCAGTGGTGGTCCATCCAGGGGGGTTGCGTGGGGTGGCTGAAGTGGGTGTTGTTACCACCTGTGAAGATGGGGTCAAGGGTGGGTCCTACCTTGTGGGTGGGGGAGGTGATAAGTTGTTTCAGTCTGAGGTTAACAAGGTTGTCCAGGAGGGTGGCGGAGTTGGGGTCACTGAGGTTGTCGAGGCGGAAGTTGAGGTCTCGGATGAGCATGTAGTTCATGGAGGTGATGGCTGGGGTGCGATGAGGTTGGCAATCGTAGTGGTGAATGAAGTTTGGGGTCCAGGAGGTCTGTAGGCGAGGGTTTCTCTTAGGGTCATTCTGGGGCTGAACTGGATCTGAAAATGGAGGTGTTCGGTGTCGGGCGGGCTGACGCTCGAGCTGGAGGTCGTGAGTCGGATTTTGTACAATGGCAAGTCCTCCTCCTGGGAGGTTGGGGCGGTCCTTCCTCTGGTTCTTGTATCCGTCGGGGATGGTGTGGCGATGTCTGGGGCCGAGGTGGAGTTGGTCCAAGTTTCTTTGAAGAAGGCGACGTCTGGCGAGAGGGTGTTGAGGAGGTCCCAGACCTGGCACAGACTGGCACAATCATTTGTTAGGCACGGGGAGGTTAAGTGTTTTGCCCAGAATCACAGGATATTGAGCGTCCCTGCTGAGACTCGTTCCTGGTACCCTAGCTTCGAGGTCGACCGCCCTAGACGTTAAGCTACATCCTCTCCCCTGCCTGTGTTGTAATGTAGGTAAAAACAATTTTAGATCACTTTGGAAAACTGTGGCATGTACATCAACAATTCTCATATAATCTAAACTCTCAGCCTAAACATCTACTCATTGAATTGTTAAATGGTAGCGGCAGTTTCAGTCGATAACCTTTCAAGTATTTGCCCGGCGGTAATCGCCTCTTATACCACTCGATAATTTACCAATGAAAGAGACAGGCGCCGGAGACTGGAAGGCAGGAAACAAAGTTTTATTCCGTCGGAGCAGAACACATCAGATCAGACAGCAAGGTATCGTCACGAGGTGCTCTAACTGCATCTCTGGGACCTGGTCTCTTATACACTGGTTTATTGTTTTATTACACATAGTACATTCTTGAGATTCCCTTGATGCACGGGGGAATATCCCCTGAGGCCCCGGTTCAGATCCGATCCCACACATAGATACAGTAGAAGTTCCCACCC
Organism: Triturus cristatus; assembly: GCF_964204655.1. Lineage (NCBI taxonomy): Eukaryota > Metazoa > Chordata > Amphibia > Caudata > Salamandridae > Triturus > Triturus cristatus. Next base: position 569,847,702 of record NC_140589.1, on the reverse strand, counting down.
CACCCACAGCAGGAGATGGCTATTGCGCAGCAGGGTATTCCGCCAATTCCTGGGGGGTGTGTGACCGGTCGGGTCTCAGGGAGTAGGGGCTTTGATCTACTGTAATCTCTTTGATGTGGGGTGTTTCCCTTACAGTAGGGGCAATAAACTGCATCCGCAGGGCTAGGTGATGGCCCGGGACCAGTTCAGACAATGGGGCGCAGAGGAAGGGGGTTATCAAAGGAGAGGCATGACCATGTATGGGTTGTCGGTCGGAAGTGGTTCCGTAGCAGGGTCGCGCAGAAAGAGAGGGTTTATGGCCTGTTTGAGAGAGCGGGGGTGGCCAGCGCGCGGGGGATGCTCGCAGCGCCAATGGGACCGCGCTGGCGATTGACAATGAGTGGGGAGAGAGTGGGGTGCCTAAAATGGCGGCCATGCATTCGCTGTGCGTGGCGCTGAGGAGAGGCAAGATGGCGCAGATAATGTTCAGTTTGCACGCTAAATTTCCACAGAATGACAAATATCGGGCTCTATTGGGAACTTGAGCTAGGGTGGGCAGCAAGACACTCCAAGAGGGAAATCAAATTCCGCCTATCTTGCAGGAGACCTGTGCTAGGATGGGGTAATGATCCCAATTGTATTTTGGCTTATGTGATAGCACTAATATCTATTATCATACAGCTTTGAATGATGGAGCACCCCCTCTACAATCTGTGGACCTCATTTATGAGGTTTTGTCATAGGACACTGGACTTCCTGCTGCACTGCCCTATGTCAAAAGGAAAGAGCAGGACTGCACTGTATCTATCAGATAAGGTGCATTCCTGTCTTTTTCCTTGCAATGGGCTGCCTTGTGCCAACACAGGCACCATTTCACCATGGTACAAGGGTGCCTGGGATGCAGGGATAATTATTTTTGTGTAGGAAGCAAAACCTTCCTGCACAAAAACAATTAACAAGAGGCTTTTTCCTCTTTCTATGTGTGCTGCAGATAAAGATATTTCTGCTCGTTGTGGCTCCTTTACGTCTCCCTTGGGGAGGTTTAAGTTTTTCTCAAAAATCGGGGGCAGTGTACAAAAGCCATGGATGTTGCTGTGAACACCCCCAGCAACACCCATTGAACGCCCCTTTAAAGAGGAAAACTGCATTAAAGGTAACTATATTTACGAGGCAGCATTAAGCCCAAAAACGTGGCTTAGTGCTGCCTCGTAAATATGGAGGAGGCTCCTGCGTCTCGGAACATAACAAAAAGTGACGTTCGAGCGGCATAAGGAGCCTCATAAATGAGGCCCTGTGTGCCTCATTTATGAGGTTTTTACGCATTGGCAGAGCAGCAAATCACTTTGCTGCACTGCCCTGTGTCAAAAGCAAAGGGCCGAAATGCACCAAGTTTATGATATACGGTGCATTTCTGTCCTTTCAGCCACCGCTGACGCACAAGTTGGTGACTAGCAGATTAAGTTATCTATTCTACAATTAGATATAGAACAGGGGGGTCTTGCCCTACCTCATCTAGCTACGTATTACCAAGTTGCATTACTTAGTTTAACAACTCAGCTAGTGTCCCCTGTTTTGAATTTTGACAATTTTTTAATGGATCTTATGTTAACAGAGAGTGCATTTAAGTTACCAGCATTCCTGAGTACTGCAAAACTACCCACAAAAACAAGATATAAGGTCGTGAATGCACTATTAATCCGTATACAGCGGTTTAATAAAAATTATAATATCCCATCATGCCATGCATATTCCTCTCTTTTTGACTCTGAGTTATGGGGCCTTAAGCTCTCACAAAAGGAGATTCGAGCCTACAATATGTTACGTTTTCGTAAACTAGGGGACCTTTACAGCGGCGCTAATTTGTTGTCATGGGATGTTTTCATAAATCAAACCGAAATTCAGAGCTGCGATCTTTGGTTAAGCTTCAGGCAGATTACATGCTTTCTCTCGACCAACTATACAGGAATTAGCGACAGAGCCAGAGTAATTTTAAAAGCAGCACTTGAAGTAAATTTAATTGGCATTGGTAGTTGGTACAGGCTACTACGCCAGGAGCCGAATAAGAACCTGGTGGAAACAATGCTCCCAAAAATTGCTCAGGAAACCAACTGCTCGTTCAATAGCCAGGAATGGCTACGAGTTTGTGAGCTTGGCCATAGCACTTTGTGGGCTGCCAATTTTAAAAGAATGTCAATCAATCAAGCATTTGTAGAGCGCACTACTCACCCGCGAGGATCTCAAGGCACTAAGGTGGGGGGGGGCTGCTACTGTTCGAATAGCCAGGTCTTGAGAAGTCTCCTGAAGGTCAGCAGGTCCTGGGTCTTTCGCAGGTGGATGGGGAGGGTGTTCCAAGTCTTCGCGGTGAGGTGGAAGAAAGATCTGCCGCCGATGGTCATTCGGTGGATGCGTGGAATGGTGGCGAGGGTGAGGTCAGTGGAGCGAAGCTGGCGGTTGGGAGTGTAGAAGGTGAGTCGTTTGTTGAGGTATGTTGGTCCGGAGTCATGGAGTGCTTTGTGAGCGTGGGTGAGGAGCTTGAAGGTGATCCTCTTGTTGATGGGGAGCCAGTGCAGGTCTCTCAGGTGGGCAGTGATGTGACTGTGGTGGGGGATGTCAAGGGTGAGGCGTGCGGAGGCGTTCTGTATGCGTTGGAGTTTTTTCTGGAGTTTGGCTGTGGTTCCTGCGTAGAGGGCATTGCCGTAGTCCAGCCTGCTGGTGATGAGGGCCTAAGTGACCGTCCTTCTGGTTTGGATCCATCTATAGATCTTGCGAAGCATGCGGAGGGTGTTGAAGCAGGAGAAGGAGACGGCATTGACTTGCTGGGTCATTGACAGTGATGAGTCCAGGATGAACCCCAGGTTGTGTGCGTGGTCGGTGGGGGTCAGCGCAGCTCCCAGGGAGGCCGGCCAACAGGAGTCGCCCTAGGCTGAGGGGGTAGAGCCGAGGATGAGGACCTCCCTCTAGTCCGAGTTCAGTTTCTGGCAACTGTTCTTCATCCGTTCAGCGACAGCCTTCATTCCTTCGTGGAAGTTGGTTTTAGCGGTGGTGGGGTCCTTGGTGAGGGAGAGGATCAGCTATGTGTTGTCAGCGTATGAGACGATGTTGAGGTCGTGCGATCAGACGATGTTGGCGAGCGGTGTCAAGTAGATGTTGAAAAGGGTCGGGCTGAGGTATGATCCTTGGGGTACGCTGCAGGTGTTCTTGGTGGCTTCGGATCGAAAAGGAGGGAGGTAGACTCTCTGAGTTCTGTCGGTGAGGAAGGAGGTGATCCAGTCCAGAGCTTTGTTGCAGATCCCTACGTTGTGGAGTTGTGTGCATAGGATGTGGTGGCAGACGGTGTCAAAGGCAGCCGAGAGGTCTAGGAGGATGAGGGCTGCGGTTTCGCCATTGTCCAGCAGGGCCCTGATGTCGATGGTGGCGGTGATGAGGGCGGTTCTGGTGCTGTGGTTGCTGCGGAATATGGATTGGGATGAGTCCAGGGTGTTTTTCTCTTTGAGGAAGAGGGTCAGTTGTTTGTTGACGATCTTCTCAATGACTTTTGCCGGGAACAGGAGCAGGGAGATGGGCCGGAAGTTCTTGAGGTCCTTTTGATGATGTGGGTAGGTGAAATGCTTTTGCTGATCTGACAGCTAAGGAAATGCTTGAACAAAGTTGAAAATAATGTTTGTAGCAGGTCCTGCTAGATGGGTTCCTGAGGCTGTCATGTTTGAAGATACCCTTGAAAGTGTAAAGGAGATACAGAGTGAAGCCACAATGGAGGAATTAGCAGAATGGCAGGAAAGTACAGCTCAGTTGAATGAAAAAGGATGTTGGATTGAGAAATCAGGGAAGCAGAGATTGATGTTACCAGATGCATATGTTCTTCCCGTGAGTCCTATGGCACATGGTGCAGCTCATATTAGTGCAAAAGGCATTTGTAAGTTGTTAGACCCTGTATGGCAGAATGACAATAGTTCTAAGACAGCAGCACCTTTGGTGAAATACTGTATGGTTTGCATGATGCATAATCCCGGTAATTTTGCACCACCCACTTTTCCTTTTGAAATCTTTCAAATTGACTATATTGAATTAGTAAGATGTAATAATTGTAAGCATGTTTTAGTGGTTGTATGTGCATTCAGTAAATGGGTTGAGGCTTAACCCACCAAAGATAATACAGCCATCACGACTGCAAAGGTACTCCTGAAGAAGTTCTTTCCTCGTTTCTCCTTTCCTCGAGTTATCAGGAGTGATAACGGAAGTCCTTTTAATGCAAACGTGATTCAATTAATTTGTGAGGGTCTCCATATCAAAAAAAATTCTCTGCTGATAATCCTCCACAGTCAGCGGGTTTGGTTGAGAAGTACAATGGTACTCTCAAATTGAAAATGGCAAAAATTCAGGAGACCACAGGGTTAAAATGGCCAGATGCTTTACCGTTAGCACTTTTGTCGACAAGAGCAACAGCACATTCTAGAACAGGATTGTCTCCTTTCGAGGTCATGTTTGGGCACTTGGCAAATGTTTGGGGCATCCCACATCCTCGTAGGTTTTCTGATATTGAGTACCCTGTGTTGCTTAATTACTTTGGCCAGTTAACAGAAAGTTTGCATTCTATTCACCAACAGGTGCAGGACTTCCTACCTCCTACATCAGAGGGGCCCGGCCATGACATTCATCCCGGAGACAACTACATTTTGATAAAGAATTTTCAGAGGAAGAAAAGTTTGGAGCTACTCTGGAAGGGACCTGAGCAGATTCTATTGGTGACGTGCACTGCTGTGAAAGTTGCTGGCCATAAGGACTGGGTCCATACATCGCACTGTCACCGGATTCCTTTTGCCATTGCCCTATGATCAGTGGGTCAAGGATGGAGTAGGGGATGTTGAGTGTGAACAGGTCACCAGGTTTGTTTCTTTCAGAGATACAAAGCTAACGTGGACTCAGTCGGACAAGGAGAATGAGGAGGCTCTGAATGAGGCTGTTCCCCCGGAAATACGAGCTATCCCAGAGCCTTTGTTCATGGATCACATGGTGCCTGGGGATACCAGGTACAATTTGCACCCTCGGCTGAGGGATACGGATTCCAAGGAGAAAAGAGATTAGGGATGGATTGCGTAAAATAGGTTGTACTGAGTTGTGGTACCAACGGAATTAGCTGAAACGAGTGTAGAACGTTTTGCTCACTTTATCTTAAGTTGTTTGAACATTAGTTAGGAAAGACTGAAGTATACTGTGAAAGTATACTATATTGATCGATGCGGGACATGAGCTTAGGATAGTGCAAGCTCCACCGCCGGTGCTCAGCAGCGCCAACTCATTGATGGACAATAGGCGCCTGTACCAGTGAGGCTCTGACGGACACTGGTAACTTAAATATTCTCCTAGCATGCTGATCCCTTCCTTATCATTTTTTATGCATCCTTTTGGTAGACCGGTTGCTGAGGAAGAGCAGCCAGTGATTTTTATTGCCCAGCATAATATGGTATGGATCTGCAAACAGAAAATAACATATGTTGCTTTTATGGTTTTGTTGCTAATAATACTGTGTGGGGTGTCATGGATTTTGGAAAATGATTACAATGTGCCCTTACGTGGTACGGGTAAAGCTATTTCCCCGAAAATAAACAAAAAAACAGTCCCAAGTAATGTATTCCTAGATACACATAAGAGGTTCCTCGGAGAAGGAACAGTTTGTTACCCCCCTGAATCTGTCACTAGCTTATGGACTGCATACCCATTGGCACTTGTAAACTATACATATACTCGTCCACCGCAATTTACTAAAGTGAAGGAAGTTTTTGGTTTTGGCTATCCAGGTCCTTGTTTATATTATAGAAAGCAACTGGGAATGGGTTATCCAGGTTGTGAGAACAACACATATTGCAACAACTTCTACATGGAAGAACAGAATGTCACACTGGTGGGTTAGCATTATAATGAATTGATAGTCACCCGGGAGGCTGGTTATTATCCTGCTTGTTGCACTATCATGAATAGTATGGACACTTCTTTGTATATCAATTGTTCTGGAATAGTGTTGTAGAAAAATACGACCCCCTTAGTGAATGACAAAGATCCAAGTACTTTTGGAATGAACACCAGATATGCTGCAGCAGATTATAAAGGTCCAATCCATGCAAACCCGGGGTTCTACTTTATGTTTAACAGTACATATTCTAATGTTCAAAATGGCACAGACAAATGCCTCTTGGGATGGTGTTGCCCTTAGGAGTACCTTGTAAATACGCTAAGCCTAATGTCCATAGGGTTAAAAGGACTTTGAACAAAGAATTCTGTGAGGGAGTTACTGATATAGAGATCAATAATTATAGTAATGGGGTCACTTTTGGATACATCCTTTCTTCCATTTTTACTTTGGGTGGTGAGAAAGCTAGAGAATACTTTGGCTGCAAGTTACAAATTTTATCTAATACTACTGTGGCAGCTTTACGCAACATTATCCCTCAGTTGGAAAGTATGCGAATATATTTCAAACATACTCGACACTCCGTTGATTTTATCTTAGCCAAGAGTGGTGATGTATGCGTGGTAGTGGGAGACCAGTGTTCGGTCGGGATCAAGAATATGGAAAAGAGTATTGCCAAGCACATTCTCTATATCCTCGAGAATGTCAAGGGAATGGAAAGTGGGAATTGTAGTTGGTCTCTTTTTGGTAGCTGGGGCTGGATTCTTGAAAAGGTGATTTACCTGAACGTGATATTGGTGCTTTGTTGTGCTCTTGTTCAGTGTCTTCCTTTCTGATGTTGTTACTGCACCACCATTCTCACCCCTAAACCGAAAACATTGATTCATGATACTAACGCTGCAATTGTGGTACAGAAAGAAATAGACGACCTTATAAACATTGATGACGGCATTTTTTAGACTTTTTCCCTCCTTACAGTTGATGGAGCAAGGACTCGTAGAAAAGAGACTTGAGCGGAAGAAATACCCTCATATAACTCTGTATTAACTCTGTATTGTGTATACTAATAATACGCACCACACTCGATATAATAAAAAGAAGAAGCTTGCCAATGTGCCTTACTAACAAGTAACTCGAGTGAGATCTAAAATGGCTGCTAATGCGGGAAACTTTATTGCGCATGCATCAACTGCATCTACGCAGTATGACAAGCAGTCGCTTGGAGGAAATTTCTTGCACCTGCACAGACGCTCTTAAAATGGGCGCTTGAAAGCTTATATGCTAAGCATCTGCTTTGCTGAAACTAAACCAGCTGATTTACTAATGCTAACATGGGGAAAACATTTAAAATTAAATGGGATTAGAATAGAGATAGGTGGTATACAGTGAAACCATTTTATTTTGAAATTAATATATGTCTTTTTGACTTTCTTATTAGTACACATTTGGGCCTTTTGTGAGTTTCTGAAGACTATAACCCACGTGGCCTCTTCACATGCATGGTATGAGCGAGCCGGAACAAATGATGTGACTCTTGAAAACAGTCCAAGGACCAAAACGATATATATCCTGGGAACCAGCCCCGAAGTCCTGAGAAATGGATGGGAACCCATAAAGTTTATACTTTTGTTTCTAATAAGATGTGAATACGGGTGGGAATAAAGAATTATGAATACAAATTAAGGGGTGGGATCATTGAACAATGAAGTGAAAGACAAATTTGGAAATTAAGCATGGTGTGATGATCATCCCCCCTTGCCTGTCCAATCAGAGTTAGAAATTACATGATATTGAAACATTAATGGGTGGTACATGAGCATAGAAAGGTATAATTGAGGTAGCCTTAGTTAGTTAGTTAGTGCGAGAGATGCTGAATGCTGCAGAGCTCGGAATGCTGTCAGAGTAACGAGTGAATGCTGATGAAGCATCAATTTGCAGAACCATCAACTTAAACTTAATTAAATTAGAAGAAGATCGCGGAAGAATCTCGAGGAAGAAGAGAGTGTCAGAGAGGGGTGCGACGCCAGGGTCGGTGTTAGAGAGGTCATCTATCCTGTCTTGAATCCTGTCCTGAAGCCTTTGTCGCCTGATCTTACCCGGGGGGCCCTTCCCAGCTCCTTGGCCAGGGGGTTGGTTTTCACAACATCCTATATAATTATATCTTTGTGAATGTGCAAATGTACTTTTCTCTCTCTCCTCTCTATGGAACATCATTGCAAAGTATGATAAATTTGATTGTTTTTAATTGAATAATCGAATCTTCCTTCCTTTAAGTAACGGTGACTGTACTGTACTTTGAAATGTTTCACATGCATTTAATTTAGATAAAGCCTTAAAACATTCCCGAGTCTGTGGTTATTTCTTTGCAAGGAGAATTCAATTTATGTCATTTCACCATCAACTATTGGTCCATTGACCAGAGGAAATAACTTTTTGATCAGTGAAAGATTAGTTAGGAATGGCAGGTAACTAATCTTGCAGTAATAAACAACAAAAACTTTGACTCCAGCGGTTTAACTGGTCGGTGTGTGTGTAATTTGGGAGTTTATGGACCCAGGTGAGTACATCGTATTGGAGTATCTATTGCTGGTTTACCGCTGGATCACAGTTTCCTTCCCCGATGCTGAAAATATGCAATCCTCATAAGGATTCACTGTTATTGTTGTTTGTGGTTTCTTGTTTTCCTGATTTTATGTTTTCCTCATTGCATTTAGAAAATGTTTTAGCTCATCCTAAAAGGAGGGTCTGTTAGAATAAAAATGTTCTTTTTAACGCATTGCGCTAGGTAAGTTAGCATTTGCTGTGCCATTTTCTTTGCAGGCGCCATTTTAGGCAGTTTAACACTAAGTTAATTCCAAGAAACCAGTCTAAGTTCCGATTTGCCATGTAGGCCTGTTTCCGTAATGAGTACATTGTTCCTATTAGTGCATAACTGTCTGATGACGGGCCCGACTGGAACAACCTTGGACTTTGCAACTTTGTGTAAGATACGAGTGCTGAGACCGTTTTTTTCTTGTCTTCCATGGAAAATTCCACTATGTATTTCTATGCTTGTCGATTTCAGTCCCTCTGCAGCACTCTTAGCGACTGGGCAGACTGGGCTCCGCTCTGAGTGTCTATAATAAACAGTTATTGGTTTGTATTCTCTACTGTCTGACCGACTTCGGGGCATATTATCAAGGACGGCGTTAAAATTATCTCCGTTTTAGCGGCAGGAAACTTCTGCTAAAGCGGCGATAATGGGCTTGATAATATGCCGCAGAGATTTCCAATAGAAGCCCATGTTAACACCAGAACATGAGCTTCTATTTTAATTCTCTGCTGCATATTATCAAGCCCATTATCGCCGCTTTTAGCGGCAGTTTCCTGACGCTAAAGCGGTGATAATTATAACGCCGTGCTTGATAATATGCCCCCAGATTTGGCATGGAAGGCTGAGAGGTGGTCAATAGTGACCCGAGTGACCCTAAACGGGCCATTTCCTTAAATGCTCCAAATCATATTCTAAGCTGCCCCAGGGTGACTCTAAGGAATAAATATGCGCCTCTGGAAGGGTTGGAGGGCTGTGACTGACTGGTTAATCCCCCCGATGCTGTGTCTATTAGCATTAGGGGAGGTCCTTAGAGTTCTGAGCTAGAGTTAGTGACAAACTATCACGTTATATGCCTACAATAAACTTGCAAGGTTGACTTGAGCTAGATTGATGGTATTGCACGTACCATATGCAAGCCTACCCCTCAAATGCTCGCAGGGCCATAGGGGGAATAAGTTACCTTAATTGTAAATACTTTCCCCAGGCATGTGATTACATTTTATAACAACTCTATGCTCACTGCTTGTTGTGAGACTTTTCAAAGGTCTGGGATCTGTTAATAATTTACTACTATAATAACTGTTTTGATGGGAAAGCCTCACAGATGATGGCATCTCTAAAGGCAGCCATCCAGCTGATATGTAATGATCATCACAAGAAATTTAAGTTGCTTTGGGTGGTGGATTTTGATGCCCATCACTGCCCAGATTTCACAAAACCGGTCTGTGGGCTGATAGATAATAAAGAGGAGACTCTGGTGCGCTTTTTACATGATGAATATGGCAGTGACCTAAATAACCTTTTGGTGAAGCTTAACCTTGTGATGGTGAATAAGCTGAGTGAGTCAGCAGTTGGTCGTGCCCCTACCTTTATTGGTATGGATTGATCATCTATGATAGACTAAATTCTAGTTACTGAGCCCTTAGGTACTCTGCTGGCTGAATTTGAGTCTAAGTTTACAGGTTTCAGTGATCACGCTAAGTTGCGCTGTAGTTTGAAGTTGGAGTGTGTGAGCAAGACCCCACCCAGCATTGGATTTAGTTCAATTTTAGCAAGGAAAAATAGGTTCACCATTTAGTGGGATAAGGTGGATAAGGTGAATTTCCTTTCTACTGTTCTCCATTATAAACAGGCTGGGGTTGCCTTATGTCTGGAGTAGGAAGCTGAGTCTTCACAATCATAGTGGCTTTCTTAGACATCACGGTAAGTGTAAGGCAAGCGCTGACATGAGAAACCTGCCCAGCAAAGTCACATTCCTGGGGTTGGTTTGACTCAGCCTGCACGAAAGCCCTTGCAAAGTTATATATGGCCTTATGAACTGAGCCCAGAGATAGAGCACCTATTAGGAATGGAGGGCAGTATACAGAGAGACGCTGGAGGGAAGGATGACGGCAATCAAGGAGAATGCGTGGGAGCATCTCTCCAGATAGCTTGTCTGAAAAACGACAGTATCACTTTTTGAAGGCTGTTAAATACTAATAATTATGGTCTGAACACTTCTCTATTATCTATTGAAATAAGTCAAGGACGCCTGATGAAGTGGACCCCCCGAGTTGTGAGTTGAACTCACTCCTATAGTCTTTCATCTAGAGGAGGTGCTGAGGGCATTATAGGAAAGCTGTAGAGGAAAGCCACCTGGTCCAGACAGGGTTCCCGTTAATGTTTTTTAGACTGTCAGGCTTCGTGCAGACCCCTGATTATGAATGCTTTCAATGTCATTGCAAGGTATGGTCCCCTTGCTACCTTGAAAAGCTCAGTCATAGTCCCAATTTATAAAAATAAATGGCATCAGTCACAGCCCAATAACCAAAAAACAATATCTCTCCTGGACGCCACAGTCAAGGTTATGGGACACATTTTGCTGCACATGTTGGAGGAGTGGGCAAGCTCAAAGAATATTTTAGCAGACACCCAGTATGGTTTCAAGAAAGAGTTAGGTACTATAGACCAATGCCTGAATCTGAGTTTGCCATTAGGCAAGTATGGTGTTGCTAAGAAGGGTTCCATCTTCTTTACGTTCATGGATTTACCTGCAGCAATTGACTGTGTCTCACGCTTTCACCTTTGGGCAATTATTTTCAGTCGACGGAGCCGACCGGGGTGGTTTACTTGGCAGGACATTGTTCCAGGGAGTTATAGCCGATTTGGCACTTCCACCACTCGGTCCACGAGCTCATGAAGTTATTTACTCTCTTTACAGCAAGTTAATGGACCATGTAAGACCTATTTAGGCATTACTTACCTTAGGAGGTTATTTACTTCCTTTTTCATTTATTCATTCATTATTTTCATTTTACACATCACAGTGAGTTTTAGGAAGGGATCCTTAAGGTCCTGAAGAAGAAGCACGGGGAAGCTTCGAAACATGTCGACACACTTAGGAGGCACAGCTCATTGAGGCATCCTTCCTCCTCCCCCTCACCTTTTTACTAATACCAGCTCAAACGGTATAATACATTTCTTTGACCAAAGAGCCAGGTATTTTTTAATTCACGTTTCCATCCACTCCTGACCCTTCCTCTCACACCCTCGCATCACACATAGTCGTCTCATTAATAACAGTGCTCCCACGCAGACGTAGGTCGTAGCACGCCCCGTCCCGTAGAGGGGCGGGAAGACCCCTATGATGAAGCATGACACCAAGGGCCCTTTTGGTGTGTGAGGGGTATTTAAACAACTGATGTGTATTCTCCATGACTGTGGGATACATATTTTTCTGCGGGAGGTTTTGACATATTGTACCTACGGGTGGATCCCTATGTTTATGAGCGTATGACTGGGAGGAAGTATCCACCTCCACCACTCGTGCGAGTGGTACCTCTCTACTCCCCACTTTGTTCCTTTTCGGAGGGCATCATTATGTTCATTAGGCAGCTATACTCTGAGGTGAACACAAGTGTATGTTATGGAAAGAAAAGTGAATGTAGAGAAACATTTGAAATAAAATGGGGAGATAAGCAAGAGTGTGTTCTTGCCTCCTTCTTTTTCTGACTATAAATAAACAGAGTCAAATCCGTACTCACACTGAGATCCAAAGATATTCCCTATGTAGGAACTGGACCCCTTCCAATACTCCTCTATGCAGATGACGCAGTTTTAGTGTCAAAAACTAGGAGTCCGTTGCAAGGGCTAATTAACGATTATATAAATTTTATGCTGGTGCTCAATCTACAGGTTATTGAAAGCAAAACCTTCACTAACACATCTGGGATTAGATCCACGAATAGACTGGTGCACTACATAAACAAGAGCATAGCCTCTTTCTCCTTTTTGGGCATCCTTTTTGGCTAGAAACATTTATGGAAACCAATTGTTTTACAGAAAATTACAATGTTTGAAAAGACAGAGCTTCAGCAAAAATGTGGGCTCCAAACCTGTGAGAGAGCTTCTGATCATCTTAGAAGCAGAATTGGTGGTGAATGCTACCAATGGGGCAGGGATATTGGGCATAGCTGATACTCATGGTATACAGCTATTGGAAAATTCTGCATTCAAAAAATGTCTAGTAGTCCCTCGCAGCTTCCTGAATGCTATTTGTCATAATGAGCTTGGTATTCCCCATATTGAGAATAAAATAAAATTAGCACCACTTCTGCTCTGGCACTCCATCTAGTCTAGGGAGATGACACTATTAAATCAACTTGTCATTGAGGATTGCCTTTAACTGCATGCAGCCCTTGACATACCTTCGGTTGCTTATTTGAAATCGAAATTGGAGGAGATTGGGTCCCCTGGCGTATTTACTTCTCCAGTCTCCTGCATGGACTGTAACAAGGCCAAGCTGAAACTGTTGTTTTTATCTACTGTGGCGGCATAAAGACTGGTGGCTGATAGACACAAAGTGGCAGTGTCCTTCTATAAATTGGTGTGCCTTGAAGAAGGTCTTCATACCTATTTATCCTCTATTCAGAACCAGCAACACCACTTCCTTTTAACTAGATTCCACTTAAATTACTTACCCCTCATGGTGGGCTACCCATTGAATTGTTACTCCCTGTCGATATTTAGATTAACCCTGGGTGGCCAACTACGCTACGCTCGCATAGTTTGCGTAGTTTGCCGGTAGATCGAATTTCATACCTTCACTCTGCCACGCTACCTGTGTATCTGAAAGCGGCAGTCCACCAGTAATTGGTGGCGGTGCGGTTCCCCGACTTTGGACGGGCCGATAAATATTCACGCTCCAGTTTGCCCAACAAACGGAACCACACTCGAGTGTAGGCGGGTCTCCCAGCAGGTCTCTTTATTGAAGATAACCAGCATCCTTCATGGAAATCTAACGCCCTACGCGTTTCAGAGACTTTTCTCCTTGTTCACGGGCATGTAAATGGCTGCAATGTCACATGAGATTTATATATCACGCCCTCTAATGGGCTTCCTGGGACTTGTTGTGCCATTAAAACAATGTTCGTAGCTCCAATGAGCCTCCCATTATGTTGCTAGTAGATAAAAGTTCATACCGTCACTCTGCCACGCTTCCTGTGTATCTGAAAGCGGCAGTCCACCAGTAATTGGTGGCGGTGCGGTTCCCCAATCTTGGACGGGCCTTTAAATATTCACGCTCTAGTTTTCCCAACAAACGGAACCGCACTCAAGTATAGGCGGGTCTCCCTGCAGGTCCCTTTATTGAAGATAACCAGTATCCTTCATGGAAATCTTGCACCCTACGTGTTTCGAAGACTTTTCTCCTTGTTCACGGGCATGTAAATGGCTGCAATGTCACATGAGATTTATATATCACATCCTCTAATGGGCTTCCTGGGACTTGTAGTGCCATCAAAACAATGTTTGTAGCTCCAATGGGCCTCCCATTATGTTGCCGGTAGATCGAAGTTCATACCTTCACTCTGCCATGCTTCCTGTGTATCTGAAAGTGGCAGTCTACCAGTAATTGGTGGCGGTGTGGTTCCCCGATCTTGGACGGGCCGGTAAATATTCACGCTCCAGTTTGCCCAACAAACGGAACTACACTCGAGTGTAGACGGGTCTCCCAGCAGGTCCCTTTATTGAAGATAACCAGCATCCTTCATGGAAATATTGCGCCCTAGGCGTTTCGGAGACTTTTCTCCTTGTTCACGGGCATGTAAATGGCTGCAAAGTCACATGAGATTTATATATCACGCCCTCTAATGGGCTTCCTGGGACTTGTTGTGCCATTAAAACAATGTTCGTAGCTCCAATGAGCCTCCGATTATGTTGCCGGTAGATCGAAGTTCATACCTTCACTCTGCCACGCTACCTGTGTATCTGAAAGCGGCAGTCCACCAGTAATTGGTGGCGGTGCAGTTCCCCGACTTTGGACGGGCCGATAAATATTCACGCTCCAGTTTGCCCAACAAACGGAACCACACTCGAGTGTAGGCGGGTCTCCCAGCAGGTCTCTTTATTGAAGATAACCAGCATCCTTCATGGAAATCTAACGCCCTACGCGTTTCAGAGACTTTTCTCCTTGTTCACGGGCATGTAAATGGCTGCAATGTCACATGAGATTTATATATCACGCCCTCTAATGGGCTTCCTGGGACTTGTTGTGCCATTAAAACAATGTTCGTAGCTCCAATGAGCCTCCCATTATGTTGCTAGTAGATAAAAGTTCATACCGTCACTCTGCCACGCTTCCTGTGTATCTGAAAGCGGCAGTCCACCAGTAATTGGTGGCGGTGCGGTTCCCCAATCTTGGACGGGCCTGTAAATATTCACGCTCTAGTTTTCCCAACAAACGGAACCGCACTCAAGTATAGGCGGGTCTCCCTGCAGGTCCCTTTATTGAAGATAACCAGTATCCTTCATGGAAATCTTGCACCCTACGTGTTTCGAAGACTTTTCTCCTTGTTCACGGGCATGTAAATGGCTGCAATGTCACATGAGATTTATATATCACACCCTCTAATGGGCTTCCTGGGACTTGTAGTGCCATCAAAACAATGTTTGTAGCTCCAATGGGCCTCCCATTATGTTGCCGGTAGATCGAAGTTCATACCTTCACTCTGCCATGCTTCCTGTGTATCTGAAAGTGGCAGTCTACCAGTAATTGGTGGCGGTGTGGTTCCCCGATCTTGGACGGGCCGGTAAATATTCACGCTCCAGTTTGCCCAACAAACGGAACTACACTCGAGTGTAGGCGGGTCTCCCAGCAGGTCCCTTTATTGTAGATAACCAGCATCCTTCATGGAAATCTTGCGCCCTATGCATTTTGGAGACTTTTCTCCTTGTTCACGGGCATTGAAATGGCTGCAATGTCACATGAGATTTATATATCACGCCCTCTAATGGGCTTCCAGGGACTTGTAGTGCCATTAAAACAATGTTCGTAGCTCCAATGAGCCTCCCATTATGTTGCCGGTAGATCGAAGTTCATACCTTCACTCTGCCACGCTTCCTGTGTATCTGAAAGTGGCAGTCCACCTGTAATTGGTGGCGGTGCGGTTCCCCGACCTTGGACGGGCCGGTAAATGTGCACGCTCCAGTTTGCCCAACAAACGGAACCGCACTTGAGTGGAGGCGGAAAGCAGTAATCATTACCCGCTTCACGCCGCCACCGCCAGGAGTCATTTTGGGGGCCAACGAGCAGCAGAGGAGCATAATCACCGCGTCGCCGCCCCGGGACTCAATCTCCCGGCAGCCCCAGCGGCGGCGCGCACAGCTGACGCGCTGTGAGCGCCAGGTGACGCCTCAAAAGACCGGGGAGACCGGCGGAGCTGGGGGGAAAGCAGTAATCATTACCCGCTTCACGCCGCCACCACCAGGAGTCATTTTGGGGGCCAACGAGCAGCAGAGGAGCATAATCACCGCGTCGCCGCCCCGGGACTCAATCTCCCGGTGTGCCTTGAAGAAGGTCTTCATACCTATTTATCCTCTATTCAGAACCAGCAACACCACTTCCTTTTAACTAGATTCCACTTAAATTACTTACCCCTCATGGTGGGCTACCCATTGAATTGTTACTCCCTGTCGATATTTAGATTAACCCTGGGTGGCCAACTACGCTACGCTCGCATAGTTTGCGTAGTTTGTGCTGCTTCGCGCTACGTGAATTGCACGTCGCACAGTGCAAAAACACCTAGCGTAGCGTAGTTGGCATTTTTTTGCTCGCTCGCGGTCCTCAACGTCAAGTTGGCGACCGCGAGCGAGCAAAATGACATCCCGGTAGGACTTTTTCCTCGTTCGCGATCAGCAACATCAAGTTGGCAATTGCAAGAGTGGAAAATAAATCTCCCGGCGAGATTCGCAACACGGGGAGGTCAGCTTTCTCAGTGCGAGTGGTCGCGTATGCTTGCCACCGCTCGCGATGAGAAACTACCAGTCCGCGTTGAGAAAGCTGCCGCTCGAGTACAAAATCTACTCAAGCGGCAGAAAACAACAGCTTGCACTGTGCAAAATGCCGTTTTCAATGATTGCACAGTGCGGACAAGCATCCGCACTGTGCAATCATCCCCAAACAGCGCACTACGCAGTTCGCGTAGTGCTAGGCGTATCTCGCGTAGTGCGAAGTGCACTTCGCGTAGCTACGCGTAGCGCTACTACGCAAACTACGCCCAGGGTTCATTTAG
This sequence comes from Triturus cristatus, assembly GCF_964204655.1. Classification (NCBI taxonomy): domain Eukaryota; kingdom Metazoa; phylum Chordata; class Amphibia; order Caudata; family Salamandridae; genus Triturus; species Triturus cristatus. The sequence continues at coordinate 569,830,955 of NC_140589.1, read as the reverse complement.
ATCCCAGCCACTGTGATAGTGTATCTATTCAATCAAATTTACACATTGTATTATTATGCCCCTTTCATGAAGGTCCTAGAAGAACTTTTATTTTGCCACTTTTTAAAGTTTTTAAATTCCCACAGTGCAGATCAGCGCTGCTTCTTTCTACAGCAACTGCATTGTCTTTTGGTCTGTTACTCTATGGTGATTTTTATATGGCAGATTTTAAAACTAAGGAGGCATGTAATATTCTGATAGGTGGTATTACTACATTTCAATTGAAATTCTACTGTATGGTATTTTATTGTAACAGCCTTTTTTTTTACTAGCGCTGATGTTTCTGCAATAACTACACTGCACTATGGTACTCTTTATATGTTTTTTTTTTTACTTAAGGAGACATGCAATAAGCTGATGGGTGGTATGATGTCTATGTATTATAATTGAAATCGTAATGTACGGAAATAATTACTGAATTTTATTGTAATGATGTTTATAGCCGAAATGGTGTAGGTTTTAAACTTTTTTTGCCGAGTATGATTATTGAATGTATTCTCGTTTTTTCATCTGTGCTTTTATGCTATAGAACTGTAGTGATTATAGATACTATGACTGACTGAAGGATTAATACATAAATGATACAAATCAATTAAGTAGTTAGGATAAATAATTATCTAATTAAAAAGTACTACCAAAAATTAATATTTTATTTAGAATTATCTATTAAATAATGTATAAATAAACAAATGTACATTAAAACATTTAAAATAATGATAAAGAATTGAAAAATAAATATAAAAACACTTCCCACCATATTCCCCTACAAAGCCAACAACCCACCCATAAATACATTTAAATAAAATAAAATAAAATATTTAATTTTATTACCAAATCGAAGAAAAATATGTTATAGTAAAACATACACCCTTTTATGTCATCATTCTTTTTTTATTAAACATAAGCATTGTGCAAGGCGGCATTACATTGTATAGGAAATACACTCCACAACGTCCCCATGCAAACTAATGAAGGTACAGATTCTTCTCATGTGGGAGCCGTTATTGCCAACCGATTACTAGTTACATGCCTTCCCTACTAATCAAGAGCGTTGAACATCTTGCGTCTTATGTCCTTAAAACCCCTACCCAGCTATCCCCCACCCACAACCAACCGTGGTGGTGACTAAGTGGTACGCATACTGGCCTCACAATATGTTGTGTGTCTCTGAGAGTGTGTTACTGGACCCCAAGGTTGACTCAACAGTCTGTAGGGAGGTCCCCCCAAGCTCACTTGGAATCTTGGTGACTGGGTTATGTTTAGCCTAAAACTGGAACAAAAGCATATCCCGTAGTGAGGATGGGCAGACCGCCAGGGGAAGACCCTGTGTGAGATAAACGACTAGTGGGCCCCATTTGTATTCAATCTTTTTATACTCATCTCTAAAGAGTGTGTTGTCTCTCTGTGCCGTGTCTACTTGGTCTGAGTAGGCCAGATGTTAGGCAATTTGATTCTGAAGCGCCAGGAGTTATGCTTTCTACAATGTTGCCACAAACATTTGTCATTGCCCTAACATGGCAGTGGTGCATTGTGCTTAGGACATTTTGTGAGGATCCTCTGTAGTTCCTTGGCTTTTGAGATCTGCTCCGAATAGCATATGCCATCTTGGTGGATAATTTGAGACCCTGTTATGTGTTTTGTCATTTTGGTTGTTTGGTGTTTTCCTCTAGTGTTGTAGTGCACCAATTTCTGTTTCCTTATTTTGCATTTAGCCATGAGGTTCTGTGTGGTTAATAAACATGGATTAGTATTTTCGGAAACTTCATAAAGCTAATGAGCTGTTCCAATTTGGTGTAGGGCAACTGAGGTAGCTGTATTGTATTGTAATATAGTGTACTGTATACAGTCCACACTACATCAGGAAATCCCCATCGCTCCTCTAATTCTGCAAGAAACTGAAGACATGACTATTCAGCTAGGAGCCCAATCGGCCTACTGACCTGCCCAATGCCTGCATATCACCTCTGTGATAAGCTTGCTCTACAAATCTATATAATCTAATATATTGTATTCAATTCTACTGCTATTTATTTTATATAGTGCTTCATTTGTGTCAGTCATGCAGCCTACATGGGTAGTGTATTCACACTGAGCATGAGGATCAGAGTGCTGCTTATATAGTGTTGTTGACCGTGGTACTGTCAGGACCAAGAAAGACCAGAACAGATGCATTCAGAAAGCAAATCACTCACTTATGTTCCGTAACCATCAGTTTTAGAGCAATCCTGCAGAATTCATAGTACATGCTGAAGAAGTATTTGCTGATATGCAATCAACTTCTTTCATGAAATCATGTGATTTGCACTGTACGGTGGCACTAAAGTACAAAGTAAAAGCACAGACTGGAGGGAGACTTTGACTGCACTGCCATCGCTAACTTAAAAGCCAAGTGCAGTCTCAATTTGGGGTGAAAATAGTATAGAAACCAACTTCTACAATTGAGGTCCAAAAGCCCTAGATGCCCTTTTGACTCCAAAACCACTTCTCACACATTGTCTAAATATATACATATAGATGACTCCTCAATTTCACAGGCAGAGAAGAAAGACCTCTCAATGACTCCCCGAAAATGATGCTCTTTCCAGGCAACACAACGCAGGTTCAACAACAACGCCGCTCATTTCTCAATGTCAAAGAGAAACTGCATGCTATGCAAGTGCAATACATGCTCCTTTTTCCAGCTCGCCTAAAAGTCATACCTTCTGGAAATATAATCTTTTTTGACTGCCGAGAAAGCACATGGCGCTGGATCGAGGAATGTACTGCCTGTTGTAGACAAGACATGGACAAGCAGGAAAGGTCTGAACCCAGCAGACTGCCAGGGCCCAGGTCGCAGCTATTGTGCATGAGCCGGAGAAATAAGAGGCACCACCGTTCAGTGGAGGAGGTTACTGGTGATCCTGGATGCTGTAGGTTGTACTGCAAGACCACTTACTTGGCGATGACGGGGTCAAACCGACACTAAGACATTGGAGTCTTGTGGTCTTTGTGGCCCACCCTGCTGCAAATTCTTATCTGCAGATTGTTACATATCTTTCTCCTTTTATATGACAAGGGTGAGCTGGGCCCACCCTGACAGATGGATATTTAAATTAATAATGGGTTGTTTTCTAGGGGACTACGCACAGGATTTGGGGAGTAGTGACGAGTTTTGTTTTCGAATGCCCAGTTGGCAGTCGGCCTATTCTTCGCAACAGATACTTCATGTTCTCAAAGTATTGGGGGGGTTTACACACACAGACCAATGTTCTTTCATCAATCAGGAACAGTCCAGGTAGTCCATCCAATATTGCAATACATCCTCCTGACACTCAGTTAGTAAGGGCCCTACACCTATGGCTCCCCACATGATGACTCAGGGATCCCCCTCACGAGCAAAGTCAGTTCCAGCTCTTGCCCTGGAATGTGAACAGGCTCCTAGAAAAAATCAAGAAAAGGGCAATTATTAAAGGAGGGGGATGCTTCACTCCCAATGTACTCCTACTGCAGGAGACCCACCTGGCGGGAGATTGCTGTCCCTTCTTGACTATGTCAGGTTTTTTGCTAGTCTTCCATGCTGGCCATTCTGCTCCACTCGACCATCCCCTACCAAAAAACACATAAAAAGAGTGACAAGTGGTGTAGATTTATTGCTGTTTGGGCCAGCTTTATGGCCGACAGGTCTCCTTCCTCAAAGAGTATGCCCAGCCCCTGTTGTCCGCAGAATTCCTAAACACACTAAGAGACGTCCCGAGGCAACTTTCCCTGTGCTATGCGGGATGGCCTAGTCCGGGATAGGTCAACAAATCTAGCCACACACCAGATCTGAGCAATGCACCTAGCCACCTTTCTAGATAACATGGCACTGATAGATGCATGGCGTTTCCATCACCCTGACATGCAGGGCTAGACATATTATTTTCGAGATCATAAAGTGTTCTCCCATCTCAAATACTTCGTCCTCCCCATCACCAAGGCCTCGTTGATAATAGGCACAAGGAAAATACCTAGAGGATTCTCTGCTCACTCCCTAGTTGAGCTGGCAGTGTGGCTGGTCCTGCGGTATACATGCATAGGATGGAGGCTCAATGCGTGGCTTCTCAAGGGCCAGCGAGCAAGAGAGCACCTTCTGGGTAAAATAGAACGATTTATAATGTGCAATGAAGGAACTATCGCCTCACCATGGACACTGTGGCAGATGTTTAAGACCACACCGAGAGGGGTCAAGATCAGCTACCAAACTGAGCAAAACAACACAATCAAAGGGTGGCTGCAGAATGGGAAGCTCAACTGTTGGAAATTGAAAGTAGATAAGTGTATGCTTCAGAGGTGGTCCTCCTTAGAAACATTACATACACAGAATTGCTAATCTGACATACACTCCTTGACTAGTTGAGGCAGGCATGGCAGGCAATGCAGAGCATATCTATCAGTGGGGAGACAAAGCTAGCAAAATTCTCCAGCATCTATGCTCGACTGCTGGGGCCTGTCCATCGGTGTGCAGACTAGTGGGCAATGCAGGCAATAACATCACGGACACACCCTTGATAGCAGCCAAATTTGTGGCCTACTATTCCAAGCTCAACTCTAAAATAAATGGACCCTCCGAATCCGACATGGCATACTTTAAAAATTATCAGCTGGACCAATGCCTAAAACCTAAAGAGAGAAAATCTCTAGTGGAAACCCTATCCCCAGAAGAAGTTGGGGAGGGCCTAGCCCAATTCCAGTCAGGAAAAATCACAGGCCCGGATGGGTTCCTGGTAGACTTTCTGATGGTGTACTAGATACTACTGAGCTCATTGTTCATGTTCCAGGAAGTAGTTAAAGTTGGCCGATTGCTCTCTGGCTTGCACATGGCAGACATAGTGGTGATCCCTAAGCAAGGGTAGCCTACCCGCTGCTCTTTCTACCGCCCCCTCTCCTTATTAAATTCAGAAGTTAAGATTTGGGTAAAGGCCCTTGAAAACAGAATACTGAAGGTGGTGGGGTCCACACGGGCCAATCTGGTTTTATGACGTGTTGGACCTTACATAACAGTCAATGGATACAGAACGCCTCCTCGTTGACTTTAGTAAGACCATTGACTCTGTTGAGGGGCCATACCTATTCGTACTTCTTACCAAACTGACCTTTGGAGCAAAATTCATTAGTTCAGTCAAACTCCTCTATACTGACCTCATGGTCCGAGTCTGATGGGGGCTCTATGTCCCAGGACTTCCCCATATGATGGAGTCTGTGACAGGGTGTCTCCTCTCTCCCTGCTGCTCCTTGCACTTGCAAATCACCCTCTGTCGGAGTGGGTACGGGTTGAAGCTCAGTTGTGGAGCTTTGAGTGGTTTCCAGGATTGTCAGACAAGGTCACTTTATATGCTATTGATGTGCTAATCTTTCTGTTCGATCCACCCCTGTCGGGTCCACACACCCTCCAGATCCTGCAGAGTTTTGGGCAGTATGCCGATTTACATATCAACTGTACTAAATGTACTCTTTACTCTATCTACACACACACACACACATATGTATCTAAAGTATCTATATATATATATATAAATATATATATTTGTATATATATATTTATATATTCACGCTCCAGTTTGCCCAACAAACAGAACCGCACTCAAGTGTAGACGGGTCTCCCAGCAGGTCCCTTTATTGAAGATAACCAGCATCCTTCATGGAAATATTGCGCCCTAGGCGTTTCGGAGACTTTTCTCCTTGTTCACGGGCATGTAAATGGCTGCAATGTCACATGAGATTTATATATCACGCCCTCTAATGGGCTTCCTGGGACTTGTTGTGCCATTAAAACAATGTTCGTAGCTCCAATGAGCCTCCCATTATGTTGCCGGTAGATCGAATTTCATACCTTCACTCTGCCACGCTACCTGTGTATCTGAAAGCGGCAGTCCACCAGTAATTGGTGGCGGTGCGGTTCCCCGACTTTGGACGGGCCGATAAATATTCACGCTCCAGTTTGCCCAACAAACGGAACCACACTCGAGTGTAGGCGGGTCTCCCAGCAGGTCTCTTTATTGAAGATAACCAGCATCCTTCATGGAAATCTAACGCCCTACGCGTTTCAGAGACTTTTCTCCTTGTTCACGGGCATGTAAATGGCTGCAATGTCACATGAGATTTATATATCACGCCCTCTAATGGGCTTCCTGGGACTTGTTGTGCCATTAAAACAATGTTCGTAGCTCCAATGAGCCTCCCATTATGTTGCTAGTAGATAAAAGTTCATACCGTCACTCTGCCACGCTTCCTGTGTATCTGAAAGCGGCAGTCCACCAGTAATTGGTGGCGGTGCGGTTCCCCAATCTTGGACGGGCCTGTAAATATTCACGCTCTAGTTTTCCCAACAAACGGAATCGCACTCAAGTATAGGCGGGTCTCCCTGCAGGTCCCTTTATTGAAGATAACCAGTATCCTTCATGGAAATCTTGCACCCTACGTGTTTCGAAGACTTTTCTCCTTGTTCACGGGCATGTAAATGGCTGCAATGTCACATGAGATTTATATATCACATCCTCTAATGGGCTTCCTGGGACTTGTAGTGCCATCAAAACAATGTTTGTAGCTCCAATGGGCCTCCCATTATGTTGCCGGTAGATCGAAGTTCATACCTTCACTCTGCCATGCTTCCTGTGTATCTGAAAGTGGCAGTCTACCAGTAATTGGTGGCGGTGTGGTTCCCCGATCTTGGACGGGCCGGTAAATATTCACGCTCCAGTTTGCCCAACAAACGGAACTACACTCGAGTGTAGACGGGTCTCCCAGCAGGTCCCTTTATTGAAGATAACCAGCATCCTTCATGGAAATATTGCGCCCTAGGCGTTTCGGAGACTTTTCTCCTTGTTCACGGGCATGTAAATGGCTGCAAAGTCACATGAGATTTATATATCACGCCCTCTAATGGGCTTCCTGGGACTTGTTGTGCCATTAAAACAATGTTCGTAGCTCCAATGAGCCTCCCATTATGTTGCCGGTAGATCGAAGTTCATACCTTCACTCTGCCACGCTACCTGTGTATCTGAAAGCGGCAGTCCACCAGTAATTGGTGGCGGTGCGGTTCCCCGACTTTGGACGGGCCGATAAATATTCACGCTCCAGTTTGCCCAACAAACGGAACCACACTCGAGTGTAGGCGGGTCTCCCAGCAGGTCTCTTTATTGAAGATAACCAGCATCCTTCATGGAAATCTAACGCCCTACGCGTTTCAGAGACTTTTCTCCTTGTTCACGGGCATGTAAATGGCTGCAATGTCACATGAGATTTATATATCACGCCCTCTAATGGGCTTCCTGGGACTTGTTGTGCCATTAAAACAATGTTCGTAGCTCCAATGAGCCTCCCATTATGTTGCTAGTAGATAAAAGTTCATACCGTCACTCTGCCACGCTTCCTGTGTATCTGAAAGCGGCAGTCCACCAGTAATTGGTGGCGGTGCGGTTCCCCAATCTTGGACGGGCCTGTAAATATTCACGCTCTAGTTTTCCCAACAAACGGAACCGCACTCAAGTATAGGCGGGTCTCCCTGCAGGTCCCTTTATTGAAGATAACCAGTATCCTTCATGGAAATCTTGCACCCTACGTGTTTCGAAGACTTTTCTCCTTGTTCACGGGCATGTAAATGGCTGCAATGTCACATGAGATTTATATATCACACCCTCTAATGGGCTTCCTGGGACTTGTAGTGCCATCAAAACAATGTTTGTAGCTCCAATGGGCCTCCCATTATGTTGCCGGTAGATCGAAGTTCATACCTTCACTCTGCCATGCTTCCTGTGTATCTGAAAGTGGCAGTCTACCAGTAATTGGTGGCGGTGTGGTTCCCCGATCTTGGACGGGCCGGTAAATATTCACGCTCCAGTTTGCCCAACAAACGGAACTACACTCGAGTGTAGGCGGGTCTCCCAGCAGGTCCCTTTATTGTAGATAACCAGCATCCTTCATGGAAATCTTGCGCCCTATGCATTTTGGAGACTTTTCTCCTTGTTCACGGGCATTGAAATGGCTGCAATGTCACATGAGATTTATATATCACGCCCTCTAATGGGCTTCCAGGGACTTGTAGTGCCATTAAAACAATGTTCGTAGCTCCAATGAGCCTCCCATTATGTTGCCGGTAGATCGAAGTTCATACCTTCACTCTGCCACGCTTCCTGTGTATCTGAAAGCGGCAGTCCACCTGTAATTGGTGGCGGTGCGGTTCCCCGACCTTGGACGGGCCGGTAAATGTGCACGCTCCAGTTTGCCCAACAAACGGAACCGCACTTGAGTGGAGGCGGAAAGCAGTAATCATTACCCGCTTCACGCCGCCACCGCCAGGAGTCATTTTGGGGGCCAACGAGCAGCAGAGGAGCATAATCACCGCGTCGCCGCCCCGGGACTCAATCTCCCGGCAGCCCCAGCGGCGGCGCGCACAGCTGACGCGCTGTGAGCGCCAGGTGACGCCTCAAAAGACCGGGGAGACCGGCGGAGCTGGGGGGAAAGCAGTAATCATTACCCGCTTCACGCCGCCACCGCCAGGAGTCATTTTGGGGGCCAACGAGCAGCAGAGGAGCATAATCACCGCGTCGCCGCCCCGGGACTCAATCTCCCGGCAGCCCCAGCGGCGGCGCGCACAGCTGACGCGCTGTGAGCGCCAGGTGACGCCTCAAAAGACCGGGGAGACCGGCGGAGCTGGGGGGAAAGCAGTAATCATTACCCGCTTCACGCCGCCACCGCCAGGAGTCATTTTGGGGGCCAACGAGCAGCAGAGGAGCATAATCACCGCGTCGCCGCCCCGGGACTCAATCTCCCGGCAGCCCCAGCGGCGGCGCGCACAGCTGACGCGCTGTGAGCGCCAGGTGACGCCTCAAAAGACCGGGGAGACCGGCGGAGCTGGGGGGAAAGCAGTAATCATTACCCGCTTCACGCCGCCACCGCCAGGAGTCATTTTGGGGGCCAACGAGCAGCAGAGGAGCATAATCACCGCGTCGCCGCCCCGTGACTCAATCTCCCGGCAGCCCCAGCGGCGGCGCGCACAGCTGACGCGCTGTGAGCGCCAGGTGACGCCTCAAAAGACCGGGGAGACCGGCGGAGCTGGGGGGAAAGCAGTAATCATTACCCGCTTCACGCCGCCACCGCCAGGAGTCATTTTGGGGGCCAACGAGCAGCAGAGGAGCATAATCACCGCGTCGCCGCCCCGGGACTCAATCTCCCGGCAGCCCCAGTGGCGGCGCGCACAGCTGACGCGCTGTGAGCGCCAGGTGACGCCTCAAAAGACCGGGGAGACCCGCTTCGCAGGACGCGCGGGGGACCGCGCCGGGCTAAGCCCGGGCAAAGGGCGTGCCGTCTGTGGCTGTCCGGGGCAGGAGGAGGCAGGGCTTGGCCATCCCTCTGACATTGGACATCAGGGCATCCGCCCCATATCAGGTACTGCTGTTGTGTCTCATACTCTTGCTCCATGTGTGATGCTGTGGAGTCGGTTAGTGATAGTGTACATTGGCTGTAATCTGGATCCCGTTACATCTTCTTGCCTGCTTGCGACTTTTTGATCTCTGTCAACTGTCATGCAAGAGTAGACATATTAACTGTTCCAAGATCTCGTGAGAGTTAATCCGCGCATTATTACCTGGAGTAGCCTGCGTTTAAGGCTGTGAGACCTTGCAGGCAGCAAGTCAGTAGTTAAAGCTGACATTTAACCACGTCCCATATCCTATTATGTCTGGCTCTAAGAAAGACAAGGTGGTCACGGGGGCTGGTTCCATGAATAACTTCCTCGTTAAAATGGTGAACAAAATCAACGATGATAGAAGGGCTTCTTTGGGTAAAGCAGACGCTCTAGATTACATCCCCCCTCCAGCTAGAGCTGCTACACTGGAGGATTCCCAAGAGGGCGAAAAAAGCGTGGACTGCATGTTAGGTGATCAAAACGCTACTGAGCCAGCCAGTATTATAGTAGCTTCCATCCACCGGGAGCCTGATACTGTAACGATGGATCCTACAATGCTTGATAAGCTATGCTCTGACTCTGAGGAAGAGGCGGAAGTATTGGAAGAAATTAAGGGAAAGAGACCTTTTAGATCATGCAGAAGGCAGCAAAGCAAGAGGGGGGGTAAGACCGTCCACAGGAGAAGAGGGGAAAATCACCTGCCAGATAGCTACATCTCCCCTAAATCCAAATCAAATGTAGAGATCTCAAAGGAACCCAGTATTACACTGAGCCCTGAGCAGTTTGGTTTGCTAATTAAACGTATAGAGGCGGCTGTTGACCTAAAACTTAAGGCTTCCATTGACTGCCTTACAGTCAAATTGGACACCGCGAACGCGGAGCTTAAAAGACTAGGAGGTCTATTGGACCAACAGTTGGCTAAACTATCTCAGGTGAACCCCTTACCCCCTCAAATTAGTTTAGCAAGCCCCGAAGTCATGGGAAAAAGTGCCACAATAGCCCCCAACCCACCTTCTTTGATCCCTCTGGTTAGTTGTCCGGTTAACAATCCTACTGTTCCCCCAGCCATCCATCCCCCACTAGTAGATCTGGATGTTGATCAGGCTGGGCGCTTCCAGAGATCTGGCCCCTTATATAACACTAATGCCGCACAAGGTAGGCGCATCAATACTATAAATTTGCCCCCGGATTGCGCCCCTTATGTCATTGTACTCGCAAATGTTCCGACGTTTTGCTCAGGTAATTCTGAGCCTCAAGAGGAAGCGCATGATTCTCTTAAAAACAAAGTGGTGGCTTGGTTAGGTGCTAAATGTGGTTTCCCTTCTAAACATGTTGGAGATATCATTACGACGAGGAGAGTGAACTGGATTGGCCCATCGAGGAAAACATGTAGAGGGGATTGCGTGGTTGTGAACTTTAAATACCCACAACATGTGGCCACAGTCCTCCTACGGGCAGCATCCCTGTTGGAGGACAGTAACAGTATCCGAGTCCGTCCGCTTGGGTATTTCTACAACCAGGCCAATTTTCCCTCCTTGGCCAGACTAAGACTAAATCCATTTACCCCGGTGGGGTCCAGTTGGGCTCATCAAAGTTCGTTGCAGGGCCGCGATAACCCTAGTACATTTGGTCCCCCCATTACAACGTATAATAGATTTAATGCGCTCTCAGGCCTCGACCTCTGTAATTGACGGGGTGAGGGAGAGGGTACAGAGGTCGCCGCCGTAGCGGTCCCAACACCAGCGGTCCTTGTACCTTCTTCTGAGGCGGTCAAGAACAGCTCACCAGAGATTATTAACGACAAAGGGGACACGGTTAGACTGTTATCTTGGAACATTGCTGGGTTGCGGTCCAAGAAGGGAGACCCCAATTGGGAACATTTTGTAAAGCGCTACGATATTATCGCTTTGCAAGAGACTTGGGATTTGGAGTATGATTACTGGTTAGACGGCTTCACATCCTTCTTTGTCCCTGCTTTGCCTTCTCCTGCCGGACGGAATAAAGGAGGTCTTATGATGCTGGTTTCGGTGAATTTAAAAGGCAAACTGATCCCGATAGACTGCGCCTCCCATAGTTTTATTATTCTGGAGTTAACTTTAGAGGATGGTGGTAAACTACTTTTGGTTAACTGTTATAGTGCTCCTAATAGCAATCCAGAATCTATGCATTTTAAATGGTTATCTGACTTTTTAATTCTCTACGGAGACAAGCATTCCACTCTGTGTCGATTCATTTTAATGGGTGATTTTAATGTTCATTTGTGCTCACATTGTGTTCTGGTGGAATCAGACGGGCCAGACAGCGTGTCCCCCCCTCATTTAGAACACACACAGAAGGGTCGGGCACTTGAACATGTATTGCAGGAAAATGAGCTATTTGAACCTGAATTTTATGATAATAGTACACGGGTTGCCACCTACACGGGAAGGGCTAGCGATTCGATAATTGATTTTATTTTTGTCTCAAGATGTTTCCTTAATTATGTGATTTCATATAATGCAATTGCTATGCCTATGAGTGATCATAATCCTGTGGGATTGGTGTTAACGAATAGTGCCTTCTTGTCGAAATCTGTTGTTCTCCATCGGACTATATTGCCTGTAAAGGAAAAGGATCAGGGGAGAAGACTTAAATGGGAGACGGTTGTACCGGAAAAAATTTTCTTAACTTTATCCAACTCAGTCGCGGAGGAGTTAATTGTGTGTGCCACTCCGTCAGCGGGGCACAATGACATTATATCTTCCTTTCAAGATATTTGCCGGTTTGTGTCCAGCAGTCTCTCAGCCAAAGGGCAGGGGGCCAAACAAAAGCCGGCTAAAGGCTGGTTTGATAAAAATTGCAGTAAAGCTCATAACCGCCTTAAAAAAGCCCTCAATACTCGCCCAAGGGATAAGGAGCTTGTGGCGCGATTAAGAAAGGATTATAACACGGCCACTACTTTGCGTAAAAATGAATTAAAAAGCAAAGCTTGGGAGGACTTAAGGGATAAATCCACTCTAAAAAATAGCGCTGAGTTTTGGACAATAATAAATTCCCCATTACTTACAGGTGTTCAAAACTCAGTACAGGAATTAAATATTCCAGAGGAGGATTGGCTATGCCATTTCGAAAAAATTTATGACAGTAACAGGGAGCCGGACCCTTTCATAATCCCTGCAAATGAGAGCCCCATGGAGCCTGTGAGATTTGAAACCAGTGAGGTACTTAGAGCCATAGAGGAGACAGCAGGTCGCAAGGCCCCGGGCCCCGATGGAGTGCCAGCGGACATGTTCAGGGCAAATCCGCTGTTTTGGGCGAATATTTTAACTAGAGTTTTTAATGCTGCTGCAATAGTGGGTTTCCCTCAGTCCTGGTCTTTAGCTACAATTGTCCCAATATTCAAAAAAGGGCAGAGAGGAGATCCAAAATGCTATAGACCAATATCGCTTTTGGACTCCTCGGTAAAAATTTTAGGCAAGGCTGTCCTGGCGAGGATTTCTGCGTGGGCTAAGGGGAATAACATCTTGTCCGAGGCACAATTTGGCTTTAGGTCAGGGAGGAGTACTGAGGACCAATGCCTCAACCTCCACCTCATACTCTCCAAATACACCAGAGCAAAAGGGGGCAGCTTATTCCTTGGTTTCATGGACCTGTCCACAGCTTTTGATCTTGTTAATAGATCTAAGCTGTGGGCAATGCTCCTGAAGATGGGCCTCGACAGTTCCTTGGTACACACTCTGGCGGAGCTCCACAAAGATCTGAGGGCCCGCATCAGAATGACCACCGACGGAAAGTGTACCGAGAGTTTCAGATCCACTAGAGGGGTCCGCCAGGGATGCATCCTGGCGCCAATGTTGTTCACGCTTTACGTGAACTCTTTGGAGGGCTACCTAACGTCTGCCACAAAGGATTTCCCGAGCATGGGGGTGCACCAATTCCGGTGCTCCTCTATGCCGATGACGCGGTACTTATAGCTAGGACCCCAGTTGCCCTACAAAAGCTACTTGACGCCTTTGGCAATTTCATGTCTAGTCTCGACCTGGTGATCAACAAAAGTAAATCACATACCATGTCAGTAGGATGTGGTAAGCGTAAAGAAAAAACCTTTTTTTGTGATGGAGAGGTGATCACTAGTGTCAAAGTCTTTACCTATTTGGGTGTGATTTTTGATCAAAGGGGAACCTGGACACCGCAGTTAACATCTAAAATGAATGCGGTAAGAAGTTCATATGCTGCAATTTTGGGGTTTGCTAAGAGATTGGGGGGGAAACCTATGGAGGCTATTATGGCCGTCTATAAAGCTAAGACAGTCGCAATTGCTAGATATGGTGCAGCTGTCTGGGGCTATGTTAATTCCAAAGATATCCAGACTGAGGAAAATAAATTTCTTCGCTCATTGCTGGGTCTACCCCAGTCAACTGCTACCCACTCAGTACACCTTGAGCTGGGGATGGGTTACATCCTAGACATAATCAATCTAGCTCCACTCTTGATGTGGATAAAGCTTTGGCTTAACCTGAACCTTAGCCTTAACCATCGGATCATCAAAGATTGTCTCCAACTTGATCACAGGAGGGATATTCAGTGGCTGTCTTACATTGAAACCACGACAGCACTCCTGGGACGCCCTGAAATTTTTAGTAGACCAGAAGCCCTGTGTAAAGCTGACTTGCCGTGGGTGAAAACAAATTTTTTTAGAATACGCATGGCCGAGCGCGAAGCTTACGATCTATGTAAACCCTCTGTGAGGGCCCATGTTTTGATAACTCCATCTTGTGTGCTGGCTCCTTATTTAACAGTGGTAACCAATCCTTTTCACAGATGGCTTTTATCCAAATTTCGGTTTAATCAAACTTATACGGTACTGTGGGATGAGAAAGACTGGTGCAAGCTTGAGGAATCGTCTCCATGCAAATGCGATGGTTTCTCTATTCAGGATAATGCCCACTTTCTGTTTTTTTGTTCCTTCTATCATGAACCTCGCACTAGATATTTAAAATCTATTTTGAAGGACCTGGGTTTTATCCAGTATAAGCCTGCATTGTTATATTTACAGATGTTGCTTTCTCCATTAATTATGTACTGCACTGCTAGTTTTTTGGCCGCATCTGTCAGATGCAAGAGATTAAGGCTAAGATTGGAAGAACAATAGAAATTTGAATCCATCTTTATCGCATAGTTGAGTGCATCTGTAATGTATTTTATGCAAATAATGCCTTTTTATTCTGCTTTTTAAATTTATCAATTGTTTAATACTGTTTTAGATGAATTCTATGATATTTGCTGTAGAATACTTTTATGATTTTAATTAATCGAATAAAGTGGAACTTGACTTGACTTGACTTGAGTGGAGGCGGGTCTCCCAGCAGGTCCCTTTATTGAAGATAACCAGCATCCTTCATGGAAATCTTGCGGCCTAGGCGTTTCGGAGACTTTTCTCCTTGTTCACGGGCATTGAAATGGCTACATTGTCACATGAGATTTATATATCAGGCCCTCTAGTGGGCTTCCTGGGACTTGTAGTGCCATTAAAACAAAGTTCGTAGCTCCAATGAGCCTCCCATTATGTTGCCGGTAGATCGAAGTTGATACCTTCACTCTGCCACGCTTCTTGTGTATCTGAAAACGGCAGTCCACCAGTAATTGCGGTTCCCCGTGATATATAAATCTCATGTGACATTGTAGCCATTTACATGCCCGTTTCATTTTTCCATAGAAATTATGATTAGTGCTGCAGAAAGAAAAATGAGGGCACATTTTGCGTGACTTCTATTCTCTTCTATTTCAGTAATACATTCTGACATGCAGACTGATATGCACTTTCAATACCAGCAGCAGACTTCCAGTTAACTCCTTGATGAGCAGTAGCTTTACTACAGTGATCTAATGAACAACTAGTGTGCTAGCATTCTGAATTTATGTCAAATGTGTGACACATCTGAATGCCTTCTTGATCAAACAATCAATCAATCAAAGCATTTGTAATGTGCACTACTTACCCGTGAGGGTCTCAAGGCGCTAAATGGTGGGGAAATGCTGCTACTGTTCGAAAAGCCAGGTCTTGAGGAGTCTTCTGAAGGTCAGTAGATCTTGGGTCTGCCAGAGGCAGATGGGGAAGGTGTTCCATGTCTTGGCGGCGAGGTGGGAGAATGATCTGCTGCCGGCGGTCACTCTTCGGATGCGGGGGACAGTGGCGAGGGCGTGGTCGGCAGAGTGGAGCTGGCACGTGGAGGTGCAGAAGCTGAGTCGGCTGTTGAGGTACGGCGGTCCGGTGTTGTGGAGTGCTTTGTGTGCGTGGG
Source organism: Triturus cristatus (assembly GCF_964204655.1). Lineage (NCBI taxonomy): Eukaryota > Metazoa > Chordata > Amphibia > Caudata > Salamandridae > Triturus > Triturus cristatus. Next base: position 569,815,217 of record NC_140589.1, on the reverse strand, counting down.
TGAGGAGTTTGAAGGTTATCATCTTGTTGATGGGGAGCCAGTGCAGGTCTCTCAGGTGGGGTGTGATGTGGCTGCGGTGAGGGATGTCGAGAATCAGGCATGCGGAGGCATTCTGGATGCATTGGAGCCGTTTCAGGAGTTTGGCCGAGGCTCCTGCGTAGAGGGTGTTTCCGTAGTCCAGTCTGCTGCTGACGAGGGCCTGGGTGACCGTCCTTCTCATTTCGGCAGAGATCCACTTGTCGATCCTGCGGAGCATGCGGAGGGTGTTGAAGCAGGAGGAAGAGACGGCGTTGACCTGCTTCGTCATGGAGAGGGTGGAGTCGAGGATGACCCCTTGGTTGCGTGTGTGGTCGGTGGGCGTTGGAACTGTTCCTAGTGCGGTCGGCCACCAGGAGTCGTCCCAGGCCGAGGGGGTGGATCCGAGGATGAGGACCTCCGTCTTGTCTGAGTTCAGCTTCGGTTGGCTGTTTCTCATTTTGGTTTTGGTGGTGTGGGGGTCTTTGGTGAGGGAGAGGATCAGCTGGGTGTCATTGGCATAGAAGATGATGTTGAGGTCATGCAGTCGGGCGACGTGGGCGAGCGGTGCCATGTATATGTTGAACAGCATTGGGATGAGCCCTGGGGTACGCCGCGGATGATCTCAGTGGCTTCGGAGTGGAACGGGGAGGCAGACGCTCTGTGTTCTGCCAGAGAGGAAGGAGGTGGTCCAGTCCAGGTCCGTCTCTCGGATCCCGGTGTCGTGGAGGCTTGTTTGTAGTGTGCAGTGGCAGACCGTGTCAAAGGCAGCTGACAGGTCCAGGAGGATGAGGGCCGCGGTTTCTCCGTTGTCTAGCAGGGTCCTGATGTCATCGGTGGCGGCGATGAGGGCAGTTTCGGTGCTGTGGTTGCTGCGGAACCCGGACTGGGACTGGGATGGGTCCATGATGCTGTTCTCCTGTGATGGAATCACAGTAAAAAACTAAAAGCATTTCATAGTGAGGAGACTGCAGTAAATGCGGAAATTAGGGAACTTGATAACAAATAAGTCTCCCAAGATGGCCACCAGAGAAAAAAGAGCCCAAATGTAGCACAAATATCACCCAGATGTAGCCCACGTATAGCCCAAGGGCAGAAGTGTGAAAAACACATTTTATTTTTTGCAGTTATTTTTAGTGCAGACTGGTCAGGTATTGGAGAGTTGCATCCTACTTGGACCCCTTATTGCGTATTTTGCATGAAGCACTTGAAATTGATCTTGTGAAATATTGAACATTACTATTCTATTAAACTGAAGTTGCTCTGAGCAGGGCTTTGTAAAACCCATTTTAACCTAGTGCTTTTAATTAATTCTCATTGTATTGTATTAAGAAAGAGGATTTACTGTTTTTTGTCCACTTTTATGATCTATATTTCCAAATCAGATCGAATAAAGTTTATTGAATTGAATTGAAATCTTCCAAGATGGCCACCAGAGAAAAAGGAGCCCAAATGTAGCACAAATATCACCCATGTGTAGCCCATGTATAGCCCAATGACAGAAGTGTGGAAAACACTTTTTATTTTTAGGTTTTTTGCAGTTTTATATAGTGCAGACTGGTCAGGTATTGGAGTGCTTTACATGAGCATTGGTTACATCACACAAGGACAAATTCATTTTGATTGTAGGCATGGGTAGATTAAGTGATTTGACCAGAATCACAGAATGTCAAGCTGAACAGAAACTTCAACCTGGTTCCCCAGTTGCAAAGTCTGCAGCTCTGGAAGTAGCACAACATCCGCTCCCCTAAGTGCAACATTTAATCAAGTGCTCAACTGGATAAAAAAACATAAAGATAACAAATAATTTAAAAGGGCTTTGTCGCTATTTGAGAACATAAAAAATATGTCCTCATTTTCACTAACCATAATTTCGATGCAAATAAGACCCTCTCATTTCTATAATTTCTAAAGGAAATGCTTTGGGTATTACAGTTTTGATTACATCAAGATGACGTCAAGTGTGCCACATTTTTGTAATGAATATATAATGTTAGCAATCTACTTGTGCATTAGGATACTGTTGAGAGGAAGAGGTCAGGGGCACGGACTCGGAAATTCTAAAGCAGGTAGGAGGGTGAAGAGTCAACAATTTGACCACACTGGGCAGGAAGGAAGGGCAGTGTCAGCACAACAGACTATGGAGGACAGTGGAAAGGGGGGCAGGGCCAACAAACCAACATTGCAGGACAAGCAAGAGAGGCTGTGACAATATAAATGACAATTGTGGGCAGAAGGTAGAGGCAGTGGTAATACAACCATACATGGCAACAGACACGAATCATCCAGGAAACGCCCAATGTTTTTAAGCCTAAATGGGCTTTATTTTATCTGTCTCCTGTCTGCAATCTCCTCTTTTTAATGTAAGTCAATGAGGAAAATCAATTCCCTAGTTTTTCTTTCAAAATCTCCCTCTTACCAAGTCCGAAATGTTAGCAAGTACGGTACATTTGATCATGGAAGGCAGGAGGATTTGGGGTAGGGACATGGACTCGGATAACAGCAAACTGACCATACAGGGCAGTCATCAGGGTTTGCAGCAGCACAATACACCACACAGGGATGCAGGACGGCAGTGGAGCACAACAGTTCAGGGAAAGCAATAGGGAAGGGACAGGACCATGCACATGGACAACAGAGACCAGAGGGGAAAAAGGGAATGGCAGCAAGCTGACCATAATGAACAGACAGGAGAGAAAGCTGCAGCATAACGGACCATAAACGGCAGGAGGGAGGGATCAGGGTCATTACAATGGAACAGACAAGCCAGGAGGGAGGGAATTGGGGTCTGTACATGGAAAACAGAGGGCAGGGGGCAAGGGGGAAGGAGCAGCAAGCTGACCATGGAGGTCAGGCAAGATGGGCACTAGAAGCACAACACACCATGGAGAGCAACAGTGAGACTATAATGGCATACACACAGACCATGGAGGGAAGGTGAGAGGGGGTATGGGGCAGCTAGCTGACCACACAGGGAAGGTGGGAGGGGCCATGGCAGCACAGAAGACCATGCATGGCAAGCAGGAGGGTTAGTGGCAGCACAATGGCCATGATGGGCAGGGGCATGCACAAAGGACCATGGAGGATAGATGGGAGGGGTAGGAGCTGGGCACAGAAAAAAAAGAGTTCAGGGGAGGGGCCTCATAACAGACCATGCGGGGAAGGCAGGAGGAGCAGTTGCAGCATAATAGACCAAGGAGAGCAGAATGGTGTGGCAGTAAAATGGAGCATGGAGGACAGGAGGAAGGGGATAGGGGCATGTAACGTGGACAGGCAGGGTGGAGGTGGCAAGGGCAGATAACAGTCATCTGACACTGCTAGGGCAGGTGGGAGGGGAGTGACAGCTCAACAGATCACTCAGAGTAGATAGGAGGGGCATGTCCATGGAACATGGTGGGCAAAAAGGATGGAGCAGGGGCATGCACATATACATTAGACGGCAGGGGGAAGGAGAGTAGGGGAAGGAAGCTAAGCACAGAGGCTAAGCAGGAGGTCAATGATGGGGCATAGAATTGGGCAATGGAGGGCAGGAGGAGTCGACTGGGACGTCATGTTAAATGGAGGGCAGTGGTAGCACATCAGACCATGCATGGCAGGAGGGAGGAGGCTAGTGCATGGATTCAGACAATCAGTGATGTAATTGGGGAAGTCATCAGTGATGTCATCAGTGATGTCACTGACCATGTCATGAGTAATGTAATATGTGACGTCATCAGCAGTGCATTGTGGGGCGTGAGTTATAGTTAGCTCAGCTAACTATACCTGCTGAATTTCTCTGGTTTTGTACGAGTGAAATGTCACACTAACTTTAACGTCTCTGAAGCCTGTGTCTTTTTTCAGTATACATATATATATTCACTGAAAAAACCATAGGTTTCACACATGTTATAGTTAGCGGAAATTTTACTGATAAAAAACCAGTGAAATTCCCCCGTTATAGTTAGTGCAGGCAACTATAACTCACGCGACCGCAATCCTCTGCTGATGCTAATACTGTATTTAGACACTTATTTGCCCATGTCTTCTTCCATACATTTTTAGCTATACATATATTACAAATATTTTTTTTTCATAAAGACACATATGTCATCAGCAGAAGATTGCGGTCGCGTGAGTTATAGTTGCCTGCACTAACTATAACGGGGGAATTTCACTGGTTTTTTATCAGTAAAATTTCCGCTAAATATAACATGTGTGAAACCTATGGTTTTTTCAGTGAATTTGCAAGGTTTTTTAAATGCTAATTCCTAACTATAACGTGTGTGAAACCTATGGTTTTTTCAGTGAATTTGTACGGTTTTTTAATGCTAAGTTACTTTACGCCATTCGTGGCGTGCGCGCCCACTTAACGCAGTTCGTTCCGTGCGCGCACGGTGCGCTTCGCGCACCGTGCGCGCACAGTAAGCACGCGGTGCTTACAGTGCTTACGGTGCTTATAAGCCATGCACAAATGGTGCCCTTCGGGCACCATTTGCACACGGGGTGGAGAGAGTGTGGATAATTTTTTCTTTGATTATTTTTGTTAAAAATATTGTGGTTTTTCACACAACTCATAAGCCCTGCACATTTGGTGGCCTACGGCCAACAAAAGCACAGGGGGTGGGGAGAGTGTGGATAGTGTTTTTTTTTTTACATTTTTTACCGTACGCGTACGGTAAGCGTAATCGGCGAAATTAGCGAAAAAATAAAAATGGCTTTTTTGGCCTTGGGGGGTCTTGGGGGACTCCCTCATCATGGCTATGTGTGTGTGAGCTGTCAAAACAGCTCCTTTACATGTGTATTGGTTTTATTTAACAACCTAACTCTCAGTGCGAGAGAGAAAATGGCGGCCGCCGCTTCCTGGTTTCGGCCGATTCGAATGTTTACTAAGATCTAAGAGCCAATCAGAATCGCGCTCGCGCACGCCACCGTACGCGTACGGTAAGCTTACGGTAAGCGTACCGTAAGCTGGCTCAGATATATATATTGATTTAAAGGCTATTTTCTCAGAATCTACTGAACAGATTTACACCAAACCTACAAAAGGCACTTCCGTGACCTGAGGACTACCTCTCTGCCAAATTTCAAGTAATTCTGTTCAGCCGTTCGGGCTGTAGCCCTGTCTAAAGGTCCTATGGAAAAATGCATGGGAAAAACGCGTTTTGGGACCCCCCTTTTATCTCAGCCCCCGCTTGACGAATCCTCCTGAGACTTTCAGGGTAGGAGCGGAGCGTAGCGCCCCACCTATTTTGAGAAATTCGTGAGGATTCGTCGACCGGCGCCAAAGTTATTCAAAATAGAATGTTGCGGATTTCCTATGGAAAAGGGGTCCTAACTATAACTACCTACTGGCGACCGCCAGTAGGTAATATATAAATATATATATATATATATATATATATATATTTTTTTTTTATTTTTATTTACTGAAAAAACCATAGGTTTTACATACGTTATAGTTAGGAATTAGCATTTAAAAAACCTTAGAAATTCACTGAAAAAAACATAGATTTCAGGGACGTTATAGTTAGTTGGAGATTTCACTCATAGGAAACAATAGAAATTCCCCTGTTATAGTTAGTTGAGCTAACTATAACTCGTGCCCCCGCAATGCACTGCTGATGACGTCACATATTACATCATTCATGACATGGTCAGTGATATCACTGATGACATCACTGATGACATCTCAAATGACAGCACTGATGACATCAATGATGACATCATTCAGTGACTATGAGTTTCTATAAAATGCAAATATGTTTTATATATATATGCCAAGGTGTATTGAAGAATGAATGGGTGTATAAGAGTTAGGATGGATGATTAAGTAGGTGTGTAACTGACTGTATAATTGAGTGATTAATTGTGTCTTACTTAATGCATGTGTTAGCGACTGATACCGACATTCACACAGTTTAGGTTGTCAGTTGGTGTGTAAGCGATTGCATGCATTGGTTAGCAGTTAAATGAGGATCTATATGGCTATTGATTGGTTGTCTGAGTATCTGTATGGGTGCCTGAGTGTCTGTGTGGATGGGTGGGGGTGTGATTCTTTGCATAGATGTGTGAGTGGATAATTCACTGGGTATATGTGTTCAAGTCTATATCTGTGAAGGGCTGTATGGCTCGGTGACTGCGTGTATGAGTGTATTGGTGAGTGAATGGATGCCTCAGTGGTAACTGCATATGTGAAAGGCAGTATATATTAGTGTTGGAGTATATAAATGACTATATGTGAGACTGAGTGATTGTGAGAGTGCCTGTATGGATCAGTGTGTGCTTGTATTAGTTATTGTATTAGAGTGGAAGTATGTGTCAGTATGTGTTTAAATAAGTGAGGTGGTATATGCGTAACTATACAGGTGAGTAAATAAAACTGTGATTGATTATTTCCATTACTGACTATATGTGTGAATAACTCTATCATTGAGAGGCTGTGTGTGAGTGTCTGTATAGATATGTGATTGGATATGATAATGCTGTATTGATGGCTGACTGTATGTATGAGTGACTGTGTGGGTGAATGAATAGATGTGTGTGTAGACCTAGGAGTTAGTCAGTGGATATGTACTAACTAGTATTGGTGTGTACATGGTTTTGAAAATTATAGTCTCTATTTTATAGTGGGTGTATCAACTATTACATTAGGGTCTGATGAGGTGCATCAGATTTTCACGTGGATGATGTCATCAGTAATGTCATCAGTGATGTCATCAGTGATGTCATCAGTGATGTCATAAGTGATGTCACTGACCATGTCATGAATGATGTAATATGTGACGTCATCAACAGTGCATTTCGGGGGCGTGAGTTAAAGTTAGCTCAACTAACTATAACAGGGGAATTTCTATGGTTTTCTATGAGTGAAATCTCCAACTAACTATAACATCCCTGAAACCTATGGTTTTTTCAGTGAATTTCTAAGGTTTTTCAAATGCTAATTCCTAACTATAACGTCTGTAAAACCTATGGTTTTTTCAGTGAATTTCGAAGGTTAATTTCATATTTTAATATTTATAAAACCTATATTTTTTCTAATTGTTTTAATAATATTTTCAAACTCTATAAACCTTTTTTTAACTTTAAAAATGATGTCATGTTTTATATCTTCAAAAAAATAATCTATATAATTTTTTTTTTTCTGAGAAAACTAGAGTCCCGAACCGGTAGTCTACCAAGCTCCATCAGCAAACGAATCCTATCCGCCATATTGAAATGATGCGCATTTCGTATCCGCCAAGTTCGTGGAACCATGTCCCGCGTAAGAACATATACGTTTGAGGTCTTGCCAGCTGCTACTTTGGTATGCGACAGGTATGCAATACCAAGCCACGCGTTACGTCATGTATGTATGGGGTTGCACCCGCTGCGCGTTGCGTATGTGATGACTGCACGCTGCCAGGCCCTGTGTTACATCATAGACGTATGGTGCCCCGCCGGGTACGCCATTCCCTCATTTTTTTTGTATGTCTCAAAATAATATCTACATAACTTTAATGTGTATATGAAAGCAAGCGATAATCTAAAATATTTTAAACATTTGTATATTTCTAACTGTAATAAATGTATATTATGGTAAAATTTTCTCAAAATCGCGTCGGGTGCTGCCTCTTACGCGCTCGCTGCGCTATTCCCATGTGACCTTAAAGAAAAGCATTTGATTGGTTCATAACATTTCCCATTGTAACAGTTGGAGGACCCCATCCATTTTCGCCATTCTCTCTACAGCATTTGATGAGAGACTCCTCTTCTACTTACAGAGCTTTTTTGAAAACCTTTTGCTATGTACATATATCGACAGTACACACAACATGTAACCATCATCTTCATCAATATTCATGCTCTGTAAAGCAGCCTTCCACCTGTGATAGCCATGCATCTAAAAGCTATATAACAGAACTTTTCCCCACTGCCAGAGGTAACATGGTTACATACGCTGTCCACAGCACAATGTAATGTGGTACGGTCCAGGGGCAGTATCATGCATAGATAATGAACACACGGACACAGATAGATAGTGGAAGTGGGTACAGATATGTGCGCTCGACTCCTTTTTATTACCAGGGTCACATATCCAGTGACGTCTGTGCTGGATGCGTGTGCGGTGAGTGTAAACCAGCCCTCAGGGAATGGTTGCTGCTAGCATCAACTACAACAGTAATCATTGAATCACACACAGAGATTCAATAATAAAAGGGTCAATAGTTTGTGCTGCAGTAAGGTAGGGAGAGAAGATGTAAAATAATACAGAAAAGATTCTATCGTAAAAGAACCATAACTTGTGGTATACTGAGATACAGGCAGTAGATATGAAATAATACACAAAAAGATTGTATCATAAAGGGTCCAGCAGTTCTAGTGCACTCAGATAGCCACATCAAAAGCATTCAGCGTGTGCACAGCCAGCGATGAAGCGTGATGCGAGCGGGCCGTACTAGCAGCAATGCCAGTTGCCATCAACACTGCATCATCTGCAATAGCGACTCGATCTCAATTGTGAACACTGCTCTCTGCAGTGTAGTCCAGAGAGAGCGGTCAGCAAAGACCCACAGCTACGTAAGGTGGACTTGAGCTACACAGTTTGTCGTACGCGAAGCAAGAAAAAGGGTGTGCGGAGCCTGCGATAACGCGTATGGATGGTGCGGACAGAGCCTACTGCAGCAATGTCTTTTCCTACAGGACTGCGTCATCTACAATTCCGACTCGATCTGAATTGTGAACACTGCTGTCTGCAGTGTAAATTGAAGGCATTAGTCACACAGACATCCATTAATACTTTTTCTCACTTCCTCTTCCCAAAATACAACAACATAAATTGCATAAAACTCTGCAATAAATAAATCAAAACAATTTGAATTGCGATTTCTACTGTCCACAGTGTAGACTATTCAGTGTTCCTTTGAACTTGCAAGATGAATTCCACCATTGTACTAAACATATAACCCATCTAAAAATAATTCTTCAAGCAAATATACTAAAAGAATATTCTGTATATTTCAAAATGATGTAGTTAGTTGCCTACTGAATTCTGTAATTAAACATTCACAACTCGATCTGAATTGTGAGCCCTGTTGACCGCAGTGTAAGCCAGAGGCAGTAGTCATTAACACCTCACAGCCACGTGCCGTTGGATTCGGATGCACGGAGTTGGTTGCACCTAGTCGGAGAGGGTGCACAGAAATCATTACAGACTTTTACTTCTGACATCCTCAATCATATAATCAAGGCCCATTTCACTGTTCGGACCTTCTGTACTGCGGTGTAGTCCTCCGACTACAGTCAACCAAGCCCAATAATCATGTGCAGCAGTTAACTACAGAAGCACAGACACTGACTGATGCACCTCAATGGAAACAGTTCTGTGAAAAGTAAGCAGCAGTTAATATCGGACACCGTCCATTGTGGGATCAAGACACCGTTCCACTGTTAGGACCTAGTGTTGATTGCACCTGTTCAAAGGGAGTACCTTCATCTCCACTCTCAGATGCAGTTCTAACATCGTCCATTGTGGGATCAAGACACCGTTCCACTGTTGGGACCTAGAGTTCGTTGCACCTGGTGGAAGGAAGTACTTTCATCTCCACTCTGACATGCAGTTCTAACATAGTCCATTGTGGGATGAAGATACCGTTCCACTGTTGGGACCTAAAGTTGGTAGCACCTGGTCGAGGGGAATACCTTTATCTCCACTCTCAGATGCAGTTCTAACATCGTCCATTGTGGGATCAAGACCCCGTTTCACTGTTCGGACCTGCTTTTCCGCGGTGTACTCTAGCCACTACAGTCAGCCAAGCCAAATAATTATGTGCAGCAATTAGCTATGGAAGCACAGAGTCTGATGCACCTCAACGGAGGGAGTTCTCTGAAAACTCAGCAGCAGGTAATATCGGACATCGTCCATTCTGGGATCAAGACACCGTTCCACTGTTGGGACCTAGAGTTGCTTGCACCTCGTCGAAGGGAGTACCTTCATCGCCACTATCAGATCCAGTTCTAACATCGTCCATTGTGGGATCAAGACACTGTCCCACTGTTGGGACCTAGAGTTGGTTACACCTGGTCGAAGGGAAGACCTTCATCTGCACTCTGAGATGCAGTTCTAACATCGTCCATTGTGGGATCACAACCCCATTTCACTGTTCGGACCTGCTATAGCGCGGTGTACTCCAGCCACTGCAGTCAGCCAAGCCCAATAATCATGTGCAGCAATTACCTGCGGAAGCACAGAGTCTGATGCACGTGAACAGAAGGAGTTCTGTGAAAACCCACTAGCAAGTAATATCGGACATCGTCCATTCTGGAATCAATAAACCGTTCCACTATTGTGACCTACAGTCGGTTGCACCTGCTCCAAGAGAGTACCTTCATCTGCACTCTCAGATGCAGTTCTAACATCGTCCATTGTGGGATCAAGACACAGTTCCACTGTTGGTACCCGTTCGACTACTGTGTTAGTAGTATACAGAGCACTCCACGCTGCTGGGCCTCAAACTGAACGCTGTGTGCCTGTGTCGCGGTAGCCAGCGTTGATCTGAGGAACCTTCCGACCTCGCAGACCTCACCCCAGAAGCTTCCACCGGCACGTGGTGGACCCTCTTTCACATAATGCGGTAGCGAAAGGTGAACTGTGAGGCATATGTGCATCAGCAACGACGGTTTCTGAGCACTAGCAGGCTGAGAGCATCATTCACGCAGCCACCTTCACTCACGAGGTCAACCTCGTGGCGGTGTAAGCTGCGCAGACCTGGCAGACACGTTTGTCATTCTGGAAGAGAACCACACCCAGAGAAACGTGCCTTGTATTCATACCCCTATGCTAGCCATGCGTACGCCGAGCCAGCACACTACGCTAAAGATTTTTTTGGGGGGAAAGGGCACGTACGTGCTATGTTTTCAAAATCTTTCCTACTGACTGTACTATTATGGTTCCGTCCACTATCTACTTCACTCAATAGACCATCAGTGTATGTTCACATGTACATGTGTGTGCTCTGCATACTCAAGTCTTTGCGTTGTATACTTTTATAATCGAGAATCACTTGCCACCTTCGTACATACTTTGCTCCCATCTCTCCCCACATTCTGCATTGTGTGAAAGAGGTGCTATGCCATGTTTGGTTTGTGTACATGGCTAGCCACGGTTCCCACAGTACATAGTGTCGTTGTGTGTGATAGGTGTACATGTTGTTTGTCATGTTGTATGCCATTATATAAGGTAGCACGTTTATTCATGAGCAGTGGTTTCTCCCATTTACATATTACTGTCTTAAAGAGCATACAGAAGTTTTTCTCACAGGTGCAAACAGTGACCACAATGGCAGTCATTCATTACTATGCAAGAATTTCCAACTGCACAACACTTCTAAGCTTACAGCACCCAATCTTGCCTACTTTCTTGAAAGCACGCCAACTCCCACAATCACACCAACATTCACACAGCTTTGAAACGCCAGTTATCTGCTTCTCAATAACATGCACTCCTACGGAATGTGAGGTGGCATACCCTATGTCCTTACTGTTTCAAACCGAGTAACTTCCTGTAGCAATGTCTTCTCCCACCCACACAAACTAACTCCCAAACTTCAACTTGGCCTTGAATCCCTACTTTGCAAACAGATTTCATTAAACTAACCAAACTAAAGCGCTTTTCTTCACAACAGAAGTGTCCCTCACTTCTGCAAAAGAAAGGTATCGCGTGCAGATAGCACGAACTTCCAGTAAAATAGTACACTCCCTTTTAAATTCGAACCTCCCATTACACTTTGTGAATTGTTACCCAATTTTCAACACATCTCACACTCAAGGTCTGGCACACTTTTTTAATACGGTCTCCTCTGGCCTTCTCACAGCCTTTCAAACTGTTTTTCGTATAATACCACACTTTATTTATTCGATCATCTCTGGAATAACAGGAACAGTGCCCAAAATTCTTGCTCTCTTTGTGGCCATCCTACTACTATTTTTGCTTGTAAAAAATGACTGCAATCCCAGTGGTAACAAGCATCTCTGAGAGAATACGCCTCTATCCGAAGCTACATCAATACCGTGAAAACATGGAACAACTTTTCAGCTGCCTGCCTCTATCTATTATCGGAGCCAGCTACAGCATAACATTTATTTACACATATACAATCTGCGTGCAACCATCTTTCTATTGCAAAACTTGCCCATTCGACTGGCGAATGGATGTATGCCTTGCCAACATCACAACTATCGCTCCCGATATCCAGCAGGTAATGGAGTATCTTGAAATCCATGAACTCGATTGTTCAGGCAGTAGAGCAATGGCGGATGCAACGCAAAAAGGTATCGTGGCGGAATGGGATTTCTGCGCAGTCACGAAAGATCTACTGCAACGTACGACCTTTGACAACATCGCAGATTGCCTGCCAATTCAAATTGCCGCTTCAACATTCGAGGAACATTACTGTCCCTTCGAAGATGTGAACTGGATTGCTTTGCTTTTCTCACACGATGGCAACAATGACCTCTTGGAACATTACGCATCTCAAGCCGCTGAAGAACTTCCGTACTGCAATCTCCAAGACTTGTAAGAAATTCACGTTCTTCTTGGATTGATTTTTACCAACTTTTTTGAGTTTTTCTTTTCAATTTATTTAATACACTTCAATTGAACTATTTTTATATAATAACTTTCTAAGTATGCTCAGGCATTTGAAGTCTGTTTTCATTATTGCCCCTTACGTCTCCAGTCTAAGAAGGGATGGGTGATGTATGGCCTTTCCAAATACGCTATTTACCTCCTAAATTAGCCTAAACCCGACATCCATTTTGAAACCATCTCTATTCTTTGTGCACACGTCTCTCAACCTGCCTGTTATCCACGAAACTCTTTCACACAAATTTACTCATCCTCAGCCTCTACTCACGAGCTGGCAATCAACATAAAAAAACACAACATTGTTTAGGAACTGGTTTGCACAGTGTGCTCATCGTATCCTACCTTTATTTTCATTATAGAATTGAGTCATTCATGTCTAATAGCTATTGTTTATGTCACATGGAACTGTTACATGTAATGTGGAATTCACTAATGCAACAGCTTCAGATTTGAATATAACAGAATCGTTTGGAGTTTGCCTAAGCTCGGTGCCTTAGCTCTTTGCACAAGAATTGTTTTTGAAATAGCTGAAGACAATAATGTTTGGTTTGATCGAAGGGTACCTAATGTGCTTCTCAGAAGCAAAATTTTGTGTTCCGTCTCAAAGTTCCGATGTAACTAGAACTATTATCAATTCTGACACGCACCAGATTGAATCTACCGTACAAGAGATTGCTGACTGTTCTACTGTTGATAATTTTGTGTTACAACAAAGGAGTACCAGGATAACGAAGAAGTTTGATGATTACACTTTGCAATTTTTTTTTGTTTCTTTTCTTAAAGGATACATGTGCTAATCGTATCCTACCTTTATTTTCATTATAGAATTTCAAGTCATTCAAGTGTAATAGGTATTGTTTATGTCACATGGAACTGTAACTCGTAATGTGGAATTCACTGATGTAGGAGCTTACGTTTGAATATAGCAGAACCGGTTGGAATTTGCCTCAACTGTATGCCTTACCTCTTGCTCCAGTGGATCCATTTATGGCACTTAAATAAAGACACTCTTTATATAACTTTCAGACTCCATCACTTTATTACACACAGCCACTTTCTTAGACACACCTGATTTCACCATTGCTCTTCTGTGGCATTGCAACATTCTGAATTATATTCTTCATGATGATTTCTTTATTCCTGCTTCCTAAAACACTGCATTCGAGTCTTCAGAAAGTAGAGGTGAGTAGTTCGCTTCCCACTCCCTATATCGTATAAACGCATACCAACACTACTTACACAGATATGCTAAAGTGGCCAGTATTCTACAATGCCCACACACATCCCTTTACAGCAATCAGCTCACGGCTTACGCTCACGGTTTCATCCCCGAGTCTTCAGACCAGTACCAGTAAGTAGTTTGCTTCCCACTCCCGCTATACTCTAAACGTATACCAACACCACCTGCACAGCTATCCTACAGCGGCCAGTATGCTATAGCACCCAGACCACATCAGTTTACACCACTCAGCTCACGGTTTAGGGGAACGCTTTCATCCCTGAGTGTTCCGGCACCTCACCTCAGCACCATCTCACTCTGCGCAAAACAGCACTTTCACACCAGTAGGAATAAATACTTCAGCACATCAGTTTACAGCACTCAGCTCACAGTTAAGGCACATGCTTTCATCCCCGAGTGTACCGGCACCTCACCTCAGCACCCTCTCACTCTCGGCAAAACAGCACTTTCACTCCGGTAGGACAAAATACTTAGCTTCACACTCCCTGTATAGCACACCCTAAACACCCCACAGACGTTACAGTGCTCTTAACCTCCCCTTTCCAACTTTTTTTGCCCTTTTTCCCCCTTAATAGTTTCAACGGAATCACAAAATGGCGGCCAACACTTCCTAGCTGCAACCGCTCGCACCACTTACAGCCAATAAGCAGCAAGCTTGTGCTCGTAACGCCTCAGTCAATCAGATGGCAGAATTCCCAAATATCGATATCTGTAAATTTCGATATTTCTCAAAAACTACTGAACAGATTTACACCAAATAAACAAAAGAGTGCTTTCTAGACCAGGACCCTTCTCCCAGCCAAATTTGGGGTAATTCCGTTCACCCGTTCAACCTGTAGCCTTGTCTAAAGTTTCCTATGGAAATTAACATGGAGAAAACACGTTTTGGGACCCCCCTTTTTTCTCAGCCCCCCTTGACGAATAGCCCCCACACTTGCCACATAGGAGCTGATATGAACAAACAACACGAAAGTTATAAGCAAAAGAATAAATGGTCTTCCTATGGAAACTTGGTCCTAACTATAACTACCTACTGGCGACCACCAGTAGGTAATATATATATATATATATATATATTTATAAATGAAGTTCGCCACCGACACCAGTCTTCCAAGGACCAAAGGACGAAAAGCGGACCACAAAAGTCTGTGCAATTTCCAATTTTATTTCAAGCCAAGCAAATCCGCCATTAAGCGTTTCAACCCCCACTCGGGTCTTGATCACATGACGAATTGCGTAATCAAATCATGACATTTAAAGGGAAAGGTGCGCAAATATGACGACACAAGATCAAAGTGCAAGTGCATGGTAACTGAAAAGTTACTACCAGCAGCAATTGTTATAGAACACGCATGAAAACACAATCAATGAATAAAATGCATTGTGAATAAATATATAAATAAATATATATACACGCTGTTAAATACTTAAAAACATTTGCTGATAAAATCACAATATGTTAAAAAAGAGAGAGAGAACAGCTGTATAAGTAAATAAAGTTGGTTGAGAAATTGAAAATCCTTACACATTTGTAACTGGAAGACACAACATATGCAATTGAAATCTCATAAAATGTTACCAATT
The DNA here is from genome assembly GCF_964204655.1 of Triturus cristatus. NCBI lineage: Eukaryota > Metazoa > Chordata > Amphibia > Caudata > Salamandridae > Triturus > Triturus cristatus. The sequence continues at coordinate 569,799,774 of NC_140589.1, read as the reverse complement.
GGTTTTCAATAGAGTTAAAATTGCTAACTTACTAATTTTGTAAGAACATATAGTTGTGTCTTAGTTCGTCTCAACCAACTATTAATGCGTGTAGTACAATTCTGCTGTTTAAACGCTGCAAAAAATAATGCCCGAGTGGGCTTTTTAGATAAGTGTATGTCATATAATATCGCAATATATCTAATCCCTCAAGTCAAATTTGAATAAATACAAACATATGAATAATGATGTGCAAACAAAAATTGTTTAAACAAAAAATGTTTCAAAAAATGTTTAAAAGAGAATCAGTCTTACAATTGCAATGTTTGATGCCTAAAAGTTTTTCTATCATTATATATACGATTAATCATAGATATTATTAATCACTGCTGTACGTGTAATCAATAAATGTGAGCCCACATTTAAAAATACAGTTTCATGCTGAGATTGACCTTCAGAGACATGTATAAAAATCTTCACTAGCATTCAATCCCGAAGGTTGTTTAGTATCTAATTCCAATATATACCGGGTTTCCAGCAAGCGTAATTTAGCCTCTCGATTCCCCCCACGTTTCAGTGGTTAGATGGTATCAATTACATAGTATTGAAGATACAAGGGATTGCTATTATGATGTTGTTCAAAGTGTCTGGCGACAGGGTATGCCTGATCTTTGCATTTGATTGCTCTTATGTGCTGGAGTATCCGCTTGTGGGCCGGAAGTTTGGTACTTCCAATATATTTGAGCCCACAGGGACACTCCAGCACATAAATCGCAAATTCTGTCTTACAAGTTAGCCTCTTGTTTATTGCAATGGGATTTTGTCTGAATGGGCTATTGTATTGAGTTTTATTGCAGCCAAACTGACATGCTTTGCAATTAGAGCATTTTCTGAAACCCTTACATTGTGATAACCAGGTATTAGAGGCTATCACTTCAGGACTATTACTCACCAAAGAACTGTTCATTGATGGTGCCTTTCTGAAAGTCAAGGCGGGTTTAGTTGGAACTATTTTGCCTATAACCGGATCACCTTGTATCAGGTTCCAGTTTCTGTAAAAGATTTTTCTTAGTTTTTGATGTTGTTTGTTAAATGTCAAAATAATTCTAGGTTGCAATGATAATTCTGTTGGCTCTCTTACAACCTTATTGACTTTAGGGGTGAGTGCCTCTTTTCTAGACAAATTTTTGACTTTGTTAATGGCCGCATCAATTATTGTCTTCGCATAGCCCCTGGACAAAAATCTTTGCTTGCAAGCTTCCTGTGCAATATCACAATCTGAATCTGTACTGCAGATTCGCCTAATACGCAGCATCTCCCCATAAGGGATGCTGCGTATTAAATGATGCGGATGGTGACTAGATGCATGCAAGATCGTGTTGCCTGCTGTCGGCTTCCTAAATAATTTAGTAGCCAACAGTCCTCCATCAATATAAATCTCCACATCTAAAAAGCAAACTGACATGGTGCTGATGGTGGATGTAAATTGGAGATTGAAGCAATTATCATTTAATGTCTCTACAAAGTCAGATGCCTCCAATTCTGTACCTCTCCAGATCAAAAATAAGTCATCTATATATCGTAGATATATGATGGCATGTTTGTCCATAATTTCCCTGTTCACACCCCAGAGGACCTGCTCCTCCCACAGTCCCATATGTAAACAGGCATAACTGGGGGAGAAGCAGGCCCCCATCGCAACACCTCTGATTTGCTGATAAATTTGACTGTTAAATAGAAAGAAATTTTGTTCCAGGCATCCCTGTATCATAGTAGCTAGCATTTTGTTGTGCAAGGAAAAGTTCAATGGTCGTAGGTTCAAATAGTGTTCCACAGCTTTTAGACCATCGAGGTGTCTAATAGACGTATATAATGATGATACATCCAACGTGATTAGAAGCATCCCAGGACCCCATGTTATTTGTTCGATTTTTCGTAAGAAATCTGAAGTGTCCTGAACATAGGATGCCAATCCCTTGACCCAATCTTGTAAGAAAAAGTCTATGTATTTAGACGTATTTTCCATTAAACTTCCAATATGATGGGAAATGATGGGCCTTCCAGGTGGTTTGGTGCTACATTTGTGGAGTTTCGGTATCAAGTAGAGGGTGGGAATAACTGGATGATCATTTTTTAAAAAATCTATACTCCTCGTTGGTTAGCAGGCCTGCACTTTTCCAAGCCAATAGTTTATGGTAATGTTCATTCCAGGTTGTTCTAACAATGTGGATATTGCTTTTTTTGTAGCATGCAAGATCAGATAGTTGCTGTGTCGCCTCCTCCATATAGAGGTCCTTTGGCCATAAGACTACAGTAGGTAATATATATATATATATATATATATATATATATATATATATTTATATATATATATATGTACCAGAAGTATTAATGAAGCACTGTTGGTGTGGCCTCTCTCACGTCACTGAAGGGTGCGTGTTTTCTTGTGGAATATTTGAGGTGTCTGACGCACCTGGAGGGGCCCCAACTCGAGAGGCTGTGGCGCTTTGCACATCAGGAGACTTCTGGTATCTATTGATAAAGAAGCACCCGCCGGCTGCAACATTGAACATTGATGGAATATTGATGGCAGGGCCACTGTTTAGAGCCTGCTTCTATTTTTGAAAATGAACATTTGAGCAGCCAGGGTCTGCTAAAGGATTTTCTTGTGCACTTCGTGTTTCTCTGAACATCATGACACAAGGCAAGTAATTAATCGATTGAGAACTGGGTTGGAGTCGTATTGTTCTTAAAATTACTACGACTTTGTGACTCTGCCACAACATGGAACTTTCCTTTTAAAGGCAATTTTGAGACACCTTGCACACAGTGAAAGTAAGTTCAATTGTGTTAAGAACAAACAGTGAAAGACTGAGTGATGTAAAAGAGGAGCATTGTGGATGTTGTGGTCCAAGAAGAATACAAAACATACAAACAAAGTGAATGCAGAGATGGGAAATGACAATTATGAAAATACTTTATTTTCAAAGGATTATACTGCTACAAAAACTAAGGAAATACTTACCATCAGCATTAAAATGAACTCACTTAGAACTCGAAATAATTATGATTAACTGCTTTAAATCAAGCATGTGGGCTATTGGTCCCTTTTCAATGTTTGAAGCTATGCACTTTATTTAAAAGCTAACTGACCCACCAAACAAACAGCAGCATTATGCCTTTCTGCCTGTGAATAAAGGATTAACTACTGTGGTCGACAGTACGCAGTTATAGTTAGGACCTAGTTTCCATTGGAAAAGCGTTTTTTGATTTGCCAATATCTTCAGCGCCGTTTGACAAATCTTTGCTAAATTTTCAAATTTAATGGCCTGCTCTGGTCAGCTCCTGTATGGAAAGTTTTGGGGTGATTCGTCAAGCAGGGGCTGAGAAAAAAGCAGGGTCCCAAAACAAGTTTTCTCCATGTTAATTTCCATAGGATCTTTTGTCGTGGCTACAGCCCAAACTGCTGAATGGCCCTTTTTACACAATGAGGTCCTCTTGTGTCCTGAGGACCTCAGGACTACAGTGGACTTCATCCCCTGAGCAGCAGTGCACCAGGAGGCACGTTTGCAGAGTGGTGTAAAAAGGGGGTGTGGCCTCAGACACTCTCAGCAATCCAGCTGTGTGGGGCTTTCCAGAGATAAAAGGAGGGCTAGTTGGCCCCCAGGGACCCTCAGGAGGCAAGGGGACTTCATCCCCCAACCAGGAGCATGCCAGGTGGCATGTTTGCAGAGTGGCGCAGAATGCGGGCATGACCTGTGTCTACCTCTCAGCAATCCCACTATCTGGGGCTTACTGGAGGTGTCAGGAAGGCTAGTTGGCCCCTAAGGACCCCCAGCAGTGAAGGGAACTTTAATTCCCATCGAATAGCGAGCCAGAAAGCTTGTTTGCAGAATGGTGGGCAAAGGCGGCGTGGCCTGCTATGAGAACTTGCTATGAGAACTTACCAATGCTGCTGTGTGGGACTTGCTGGAGGTAATAGGAGGGGTAGTTGGCCCCAAAGGACGTCCTTCAGGCCAACTGTTACCTCTAGTAAGTCCCACACAGTGGGTTTGCTAAGCGGTCTCCGGAGGCTATGCCCCCCTTTCTCCATCACTCTGCAAAAACACCTCCTGGCACACTATGGGTTGGGGGATGAGGTCCACTTTTCTTTTGAAGGACTTGGGGACCAAGAAGCCCTCCTGTAAGTCCTACGTAGCGGAATTCCTGAGCTCTGGCCGGAGGCCCAACCCCCTTTCTTCAAATCTCTGCACACGTGACTACTAGTTAAAGAAGTATTTACAATGTGATAGGTTTCATATTTGCGAGAGTTAGAGCTATTGGAGTTGTAAATGGAAAAGTCATGAGTGATGTCATCAGTGGTGTCATTGACCATGTCATGAGTGATGTAATATGTGACGTCCTTCAAAAACAATACAGCATGCGATAAATATAGACCAGAATCGGCTCTATATTAATTGTACAATGCCCAGCCGGGCATTGAAGTTTTAATAATCAATAGAATTATTTTCTGACATACAATAGATTGTAGAGGGGGACACAGTCCTGTGTCCTTAACATCTGAACAAAAGGTACAGACAGGAATTAAGAGAACGACCAACTACCCAACATAACGGCCTGTGAATCCGGAGAACACGGGAAACCTCACCCGGCCCGGACACGGAAAGGATTGACAGATTGATAGCTCTTTCTCGATTCTGTGGGTGGTGGTGCATGGCCGTTCTTAGTTGGTGGAGCGATTTGTCTGGTTAATTCCGATAACTAACGAGACTCCTCCATGCTAACTAGTTACGCGACCCCCAGCAGGCGGACCTTGGATTCACAGGCCGTTATGTTGGGTAGTTGGTCGTTCTCTTAATTCCCACAACAAGCTGGAGCCCACAATTGTTTTCAGCTTAACCGCCATGGCATAATTCTGGCCGATTGATCCGCGTAACCACTGGAACTGTGTGCAATTACTCTAGAGGTGGTTCTTCTCCGGAATGGGAATTGTAAAATCAGGCTTTTATTCCTTCTAGTCCTGATGATGATCTATGTATTGGTTGAATAGATCGAAACGTCGTCGACCCCATGTACAAACATGCATTTTAAACGCATTTGTTAAAAATTGTGCATGACATTGTACCTTTAAGAAAGCTTGCCCTTGTATCTCGAACTGGCTAAAAGCTTCATTCTTCAGCCTGATGTATGTTTCTTTTGTTTGACTGTCTGTACCTTTTGTTCAGATGTTAAGGACACAGGACTGTGTCCCACTCTACAATCTATTGTATGTCAGAAAATAATTCTATTGATTATTAAAACTTCAATGCCCGGCTGGGCATTGTACAATTAATATAGAGCCGATTCTGGTCTATATTTATCGCATGCTGTATTGTTTTTGAAGGACCTCCTGTTTTTCAAATTAGTAAGTACCCTGGGTCCTTCCTACCTTACGGGTTTCCCCTTGTAAGCACTAATATATATGTAATATGTGACGTCATCAGCAGTGCGTTGCAGGGGCGCGAGTTATAGTTATCTCAACTGACTATAATGGCTGAATTTCTCTGGTTTTGTACGAGTGAAATGTCCAACTAACTATAACGTCCCCGAAACTTGTGGTGTTTGCAGTGAATTTCTAAGGTTTTTTAAATGCTAATTTCTAACTATAACGTCCCTGAAACCTATGGCTTATTCAGTGAAAAAAATTATATATATATAGTTTAAAAATGCACACATCCATTCGAGGATTATAATGATGCAAGGACTAAAACTACAAGTTCCGGCGTGCCTTGGAATTGACTTTACTTAGTACACCACACCGGAGGTCAATTTATTAATCAAACACGCAGGGAACTGTGGGAGCATGAAAACGAGATGTGCCCTTTTAAACTGCCTCTGAAGAAAGAGCAATGATTGCTCTGAAACGCGTCAGGCAGATGGACATTAAAAGCGGAGCTGAAATCCTGTTTCCTTTGCAATAAATAGTTTGAATACTTACCGGCTGGTGGAGTGTGTCTCTGATGCAAGGGCATCTTCTGGTGGATATTTAACGCGGCTGGTCCGGCCGTGGGAGCACACACTCGCCTTAAAAGACTGGGAAAGGATCGTCTGACCTGCACTACTCGGGCCAATGACGGCGCAGCTGGTGCCTTAAACATGGAACAAGCTTTTAGCTCTGGGGCCCACTGGAGGGCCAGAAACGGTCCAAGAATGGTTTAAAAATGCACACATCCATTTGAGGATTATAATGATGCAAGGACTAAAACTACAAGTTCCGGCGTGCCTTGGAATTGACTTTACTTAGTACACCACACCGGAGGTCAATTTATTAATCAAACACGCAGGGAACTGTGGGAGCATGAAAACGAGATGTGCCCTTTTAAACTGCCTCTGAAGAAAGAGCAATGATTGCTCTGAAACGCGTCAGGCAGATGAACATTAAAAGCGGAGCTGAAATCCTGTTTCCTTTGCAATAAATAGTTTGAATACTTACCGGCTGGTGGAGTGTGTCTCTGATGCAAGGGCATCTTCTGGTGGATATTTAACGCGGCTGGTCCGGCCGTGGGAGCACGCACTTGCCTTAAAAGACTGGGAAAGGATCGTCTGACCTGCACTACTCGGGCCAATGACGGCGCAGCTGGTGCCTTAAACATGGAACAAGCTTTTAGCTCTGGGGCCCACTGGAGGGCCAGAAACGGTCCAAGAATGGTTTAAAAATGCACACATCCATTTGAGGATTATAATGATGCAAGGACTAAAACTACAAGTTCCGGCGTGCCTTGGAATTGACTTTACTTAGTACACCACACCGGAGGTCAATTTATTAATCAAACACGCAGGGAACTGTGGGAGCATGAAAACGAGATGTGCCCTTTTAAACTGCCTCTGAAGAAAGAGCAATGATTGCTCTGAAACGCGTCAGGCAGATGGACATTAAAGGCAGAGCTGAAATCCTGTTTCCTTTGCAATAAATAGTTTGAATACTTACCGGCTGGTGGAGTGTGTCTCTGATGCAAGGGCATCTTCTGGTGGATATTTAACGCGGCTGGTCCGGCCGTGGGAGCACGCACTCGCCTTAAAAGACTGGGAAAGGATCGTCTGACCTGCACTACTCGGGCCAATGACGGCGCAGCTGGTGCCTTAAACATGGAACAAGCTTTTAGCTCTGGGGCCCACTGGAGGGCCAGAAACGGTCCAAGAATGGTTTAAAAATGCACACATCCATTTGAGGATTATAATGATGCAAGGACTAAAACTACAAGTTCCGGCGTGCCTTGGAATTGACTTTACTTAGTACACCACACCGGAGGTCAATTTATTAATCAAACACGCAGGGAACTGTGGGAGCATGAAAACGAGATGTGCCCTTTTAAACTGCCTCTGAAGAAAGAGCAATGATTGCTCTGAAACGCGTCAGGCAGATGGACATTAAAAGCGGAGCTGAAATCCTGTTTCCTTTGCAATAAATAGTTTGAATACTTACCGGCTGGTGGAGTGTGGAGTGTGTCTCTGATGCAAGGGCATCTTCTGGTGGATATATATATATATATATATATATATATATATATATATATATATATATATATATATATATATATATATATAGATATATATATATATATATATATATATATATAGATATATATAAAGAGATGCTCCGCTCTGTGCTTTCCTCACAGATAGGAGCACGGACCACAGTTAGGTGCAGGTAAGTTGTTTTATTTACAGCTCATAAAAACAACAGCAGCATGACGTCTTTCGACCCCGTAGGGCCTTGATCACATGACATACCCACAGTTAGATGTTAGCTTTAGATACCATTATTTACCCAGTTTTTTTCAAATCTCTGACAGTGACAGGTGCATTGTAGTCATATGGTCAACAATGAATATACACAACATACTATTTACAGTTGTAAAACAAAAGCACTTCTTGGTATAAATACCTAAAGTTCATTACACACAATTATATAGTAATGCCCATATTGGTGTAATGAATTTCATAAAAACGTTTTAGCACATAAAGACATTTTTACATAATGTTGCTGCATGAGATGTTTCACATCATCATCTTTTTTTGACATCTGATATTGATACTCCATGTTGGTATTCAAAGAACTGATGGAAAATCAAAGTCCAAGTATAAATACCTAAAATTCCAATTGGGAAATTCAACAATAAAACCACAGAACCTGCACACACATACAATGTATTAAAACCAGCTTAAAATGTAAAACAAATTAATAGACTGAATATGCAATCCATTATCTCCTTTGTTTGTGCAAAAGCTGCTTGTGCAAATAGTGCTAAAGTGCTGGTATCAAAGTTGATTTGAAGAACTGTAAAAATTGACTTTGTCTTAATGACTTCAATATACTAAGTGCAAGTGCATATTGTATAACATTTAATAAAGGTGTTATGTGCTGAAATTCACCAAGTGTACAAAAAAGCTAAAATACAATAAAAAACTGTGTGGTAACATTAGGGGGGTTTTATGCGGTCTTAAATAGCCTATCTTTTGTTTGATTTTTTTTTTTTTTTATTATATTCACCAAAGCTATTCATATTTTAGGATGTGCCTATGTGATGATGTCCCCTTATTACTGAAATTATATCTAGAGGCATGTATATTAAATCCTCAGTGGCATTGAGGCCTCCAGGCTGTTTCAAATCCAAAATGTACCGTGTTTCTAACCCTTAGTGCCTTTTTCCTGTCCCCTCCTGTCTTGCTTGGTGGGACGGCATCTATAAGGAAACACCTTAGATCTTTGTGATCAGCACTATGTGCTTTATCAAAATAACGAACCACAGGGTATTATTGGTCCTTATTTTCTTCCAAGTTGCCCTGCCATGAAGACTCACTCAACAGGAAATGATTCTTCTAACTCCTTTATTTGAAAAACCAGCACATTGCATTCCAATCTTTTAAAACGTCTGACTGGTTTCGGAGCCCTCAGCTCCTTAGTCATAGGCATTTCTGAAAGTCGCAGATGCACCAACGCATGCACTTTCCCATCTGCATGCTGTGTTCTTTAACAGATTAATCTTTTTCAGATTTGAAGCCCTCCAGTGTGCCTCAGAGTACAAGTCCAGTGGCCATTTAAACATCCAAGTCTTGAGTCCTTTCCTTACATTCAGCAGGGAGGAAGAAGTCCGGAGGGGGCAGTTGTTCCAAGACTTTGCGGTGAGGTAGGAGAATGAGCATCATCCACTGTTGCTTCGGTGGATGTAGGGGTGTGTGCAAGGGAGAGAGAGACGACTGCAGGTGTCTGGAAAGTTGGTGGAAGTTCAGGCAAAGTTCAGGCTGTGGTTGATGTATGCTGGTCCTTGATTATGAAGGGCCTTTTAAGTGTTGGTCAGCCTCTTGAATTGACATCTCTTCTGAATGGGGAACCAGTGGAGCTTCTTGAGGTGGAGGGTGATGAGGGTTCATTTAGGGAGGTTGAGGAGGAGTCAGGCCATTGAGTTCTGTATGGTCTGAAGTCTCCTTAGGAGATGCTTGAAGATTCTTACATAGAGTGAATTGCTTTAGTCCCGGTGGCTAGTGACTCGGACTTGAGTGATGGTACATCTGGTGTTGAGTGGGAGCCATTTGAAGATCATATGGAGCATGTAAAGGGTGAGAAAGCAGGCGGAGGAGACTGCAGTGATCTGGCTTGGCCTGGTGACCTTGTTGTCCAGGATAATATCAAGGTTGCATGCATGGTCTGTCAGTGTGAGGGAGGGTCCCAGTTTGAAAGGCCAGCAGGAGTTGTTCCGCGAGAATCTCTGAGGAGTTCACCACAGAGTAAATGTGATCAAAATGAATATTTTTCATCTAGCCATAGTGTAGATTCTGAGGATGAGAGTTCAGTGTAAAGGTTTGAGTTTGTTCCACTTTCTGTAGGTTGTCTTGTTGGTCACGTACACTAATAGATGTCTTTCTGGGAAGGGTAAGAGAGAAGGGGATGAAGTGGTGGTCATTCCAAATGATGAGGAGGTTTGTTGTCATTGTCCCATCAAGGCAAAGATTGCCTCTAAGGTGTGTCTATGAGAGATGGATTGATGGTTGAATTTTGAGACTTTTCTCATGAGGGATCGTGGTTGAGTGGAGTTAGGATTGTCTGACTAGACATTTCAGCCTCCCAGAATAAAGAGATTGGTCTAATTTATTATGATTTCAGAGATATTATATGCAAATCCTTGATTGTTTTGAGGGGTTATTATATCTAGGCCTGGGCTAAAATTCCGTTCCGTTCCGCTCGCGGAAATTGCGATAATTTGACATTTTCTCGTTCCGCGGAGAGCGCGAAAATGTCAAAATTTCCGCAATCCGCATTTTACCGGAAATGTTTTGCTTGCTCGCGCTGTAAAATAATACATTCTCACGTGCGCGCAATCGCCTTACCTGACTCCCCGCGTTCGCCGACACGTTTTCCCGATCCGGTCGCGTTTTCCACGAGATGTTGGATTGTTGGTAGCCATTTGCGCTGTCTCGCGCCCGCAGTAACGTCATTCGTCGTGTGATCACGTCTTTCTTCTCGCGATCATGCACCGCGAGACAAGTGAAAGCAAGATGGCCGCGAACGTGAGCAACCGCATGGGTAAGTTGGCGAGCCGCGACCACGTAGAAAATACCGCGAACGGGCAGGAAAAAAACTTCCGCATCCTCGCGATATTTCCGTGTGTTTGCGGAGATTTTTTATTTTTTTTTGAAAACCTTTATTCAATTTATCCGGGACACAGCTATTCAGCCGACAGCCCGGAGGTTCGGCAGCATAGGTGAAGCAACATAGCAATGCATTCACACTGAACAAACAGGAGAATCAAATAAAGGTTCAATTTTAAAGACACACCAAAACAAACCAAACCCTTGCAAGGCGTTAAGCTTCGAGTGCACATGAGGGGTGCTCATCAGGGGAAGTCCGTCCCATTCGTCTACCAGAAACAATACTATAATGAGGGGAGGGAGGGGGAAAGCAGAGACCCACAATAAGCAATCAATCATCCACAATACGCATATAGCCGGAAAGAATGTCAAGGGGAGAGCTGCTCCTCTGGCTGATCCAGGTCAGGGGGCAGACATATGTCCCCTCTATAGTGATTCCATCGCCCCCATACTGCATGCCATTTCCGCGGGCGCCCTCGAGCACAATACACCGTCTTTTCCCTGAGCATGCACCAGTCCATATTTTCCTTCCACGCTGCCAGCGCGGGAGGCACTGCCGAGCCCCACAGGTGCGCAACATCCCGCTTGGCCACCATGTTCCCCAGGGTAACCCACTGAGCCTGTGCGTCATCAAGATCGGTAGGACCCCAGACGTTCAAGAGACAACACCGCGCCTCCGGTTGCATGACAATGCCCGTCACCTCCCCCATCACTGCATGCACTCGCTTCCAAAACTCCACTATCACTCCGCATTCCCAGATAATATGGAGGAAGGTGCCCACCATGCCACAGCCTCGCTTACATAGACCCTCCTCCGAAAAACCCATATGGACCAGCCTAGGACCTGTCACGTAGACTCGATGAAGTATTTTGAGCTGCACCAGCCGCAGACGCGACGGAATCGCAACCTCCTTAGGAGAGGAAACAGCATATTGCCAGTCCTCATCATCCAATTCGAGGCCGTCCCTAGTCCATTGATCCCGCAACCCACGAAGAAGGTCAGCCCGGACATTAATCAGCTTCTTATAGATGAGAGAGATCGTGCTCTCCGGCATATGGCCATCCAGAATTCGGTCCTCCAATGGAGAGGACGCAGGCACCTTCTCACCTTCTATAAGGACCGATCGCAAGGCGTGACGCACCTGGGCATAGCGGAAAAACTCAGTGTTCCCCAACTCATACTCCTTCTGCAGCTCCTCAAAGGACTTCACCTCGCCCCGAGCCAGCAAGTCTCCCACCCTTGAGATGCCGATCAAATCCCATTTCTCAAACCCTTTTGTATGCCAAAGCTTCACAAGGATATCCGAGTCAAATAGCGGGGTAGCAAGGGTAAGTCTGCCCTTCCAACCCAGGGAGTCCGTCGCCAACTTCCACACCCGCACCGCCACCCCAGTGGGCCCCGTAAGGGACAAGTCCAACGACTTCGTGTACAAGGCCCTGTGGTAATTACCGCCACGCAGTAGCCACCGATCCATAGCGAAGCCGGGGCTCGACGCCGAGCCATAGACGCCATGATTAATCGCGCACAGCTGGGTAGCCCAGTAGTATCTGCGAATGTCCGGAAGCGCAATACCACCATCGTACCACGGAAGCGTCAACTTAGCGATTGCTATACGTGGTCGCCCATCCCACAATAGCGAGCGTTGGAGGCTCTCGACCTCTCTAAAATACCTAGTCGGGACCCAGTCCAAGAGTATTCTGCAATGTATAAAGAAAACGGGGAAGAGACATCATTTTAAACAGTGCGGCGCGTCCGAGGAGAGAGAGCGGCAGCCTCCACCATCCCGCCGCATCCCGCCGCAGACGCGCCAGGGGGGGTAGCAGATTCTTCTCATATCGCAGGATGGGGTCAGTGGAGATGTAAATCCCAAGATATCGGAAGCCCTGCTGGGCGATCTGGATCGAACAGTTTCGGGGGACAGGTGGAACATCGCCACACAGTACATACAGATACGACTTTCCCCAGTTGATAACAAGGCCCGAGTTCCTACCAAAGGAAGTCAAGACGTCGCAAACCACTATGAGAGACTTCTGGGGCGAGGCGAGGTATAATAGGATGTCGTCGGCGTAAAGTGAGATACGATCCTCATAGTCGGGCGACCATCGGAGGCCACGTATACTCGGATGCCACCTTATCCACGCTGCAAGCGGCTCAAGAGCAAGGGCGAACAACAAAGGCGACAGGGGGCACCCCTACTGGGTGCCTCTCCCAAGCTTGAACGGCCTGGAAGCCCTCCCGTTTACCACAACACTAGCAAGGGGACCCTCATAAAGCAACCTCACCCAGCCAACAAATCCGGGTCCAAAGCCGAACTTAGCTAGTACCGCCCACAGATATGCCCACTCCACCGTGTCGAACGCCATTGTGGTGTCAAGTGACGCCACAATAGCCGGCTCCCGCAGCGTGTCCACCCTAGCGATCACACCGTGGAGGCGCCTGAGATTCAAAGCAGTGTTACGATGAGGAATGAAGCCCGATTGGTCCGGGTGGATCAAGTCCTCAAGCACTCGGACCAAGCGGTTCGCCAGGACCTTAGCGAGGATTTTCGGCTCAGCGTTAAGAAGCGATATCGGCCGATAGGAACTACATTTGTCCCGAGGCTTACCGTCCTTATGTATCGCCACTATGGTTGCCAGTCGTTGATCAAGCAGCAGATATCCGTTCCCCCGCGCCTCCACGAACATGGCGCGCAGGTGAGGGGCGATCTTATCTGGACAAAGCTTGTACAATTCGATAGGCAAGCCATTTGGACCGGAGGCCTTACCCGAGTTCAACGCCCGAATGGCCCCCGCCACTTCATCAACCGTTATATCACCATCCAGGTCGTCCCTATCTACGTCAGAGAGGCAGGGCAGAGCAATATCACGCAAGAGGTCACACGAGTCCGCAGTCGGCCTGTCCGAAACCGAGGTGTACACTACGCGGAAATAATCCGAGAAACATTGGACGATACCGTCGGGGTCAGTAACAATCGCTCCCTCCTCCGTCGTTAACTCCGGCACCACTCTATTGGCCCGCTCTTTTTTGTCCAACCAAGCTAGCAGTTTCCCGGCCTTGTCCCCAACATCATACAGACGGCCCTGCTGCTCCCTGCTAAGGGTCTTGGCAGCATTCTCCGCCAAATCCCTGTACTCCGACTGCTTCAAACTCAGATTATGCAGCGTATCCGCTTCCACCCCCTCCTCTAGGGTCTTTTCTAAAGCCGCAATCTCATCCTCAATCTGCACCACCTCGGCGTCCGTCCGTCGCTTGGCGGCCACCACCAGTGAGAGGGCCTCCCCTCTCAAAACGGTCTTAAACGCCTCCCATAGAGACACCGCCGAATCCACCGAATCCTGATTGTCCCGGAAATAGTGATCAACTGCCTTCAGCAGTGCCCTGCGCGTCTTGGGGTCACGAAAGTACCAGGGGTTAATAGGAGCAACCCCACCCCCTCCCACCTGGCCAATATAAAAACGGACCCACACCGGGGAGTGGTCAGATATGCCGCGTGCCATATGTCGAGCCTCAGAAACTAGCGAGGCATTCGCAGCCAGGGTGAGCACATAATCAATCCGGAAAAGACTCCCATGCGCCCCGGAGTGAAAGGTATACTGACACTGAGCAGGGTGCAGGAGCCTCCAGCAGTCCACAAAGCCAAAAGTGTCCATGAAGTCAGGAAGCCACTTCTTAGCCCCCCCGGTATCCCTGGGCGGGTGCCTATCGAGCAGCCCAGAACCAACAGCATTGAAATCTCCCCCCACCACCAACAGTCCCTCGGGGAGTTCCAACAAGGCTCTGCCCAGATCCGCAAACGGGGAGGCCTGCAACGCCGGAGGAACATATACAGAAACCAATACCAATTTTCTACCCTCCCACCTCCCCGCCACAGCTACAAACCGCCCCCTATCGTCAACAATGGTGGAATCAACCTCCAGTGGCAGTGAGGCCCGCACAAGTATGCCCGCTCCTCTGGAGCCCGATGAGAAGCCCGAGTGGGCAATGAATTTGTAGCCCTTTCTATTGAGTGCATAGCACATATTGCCTATAAGATGTGTTTCCTGCAATAGGGCAACATCAGGCGAGGCCCGTTTCAGGAATTGTAAGACGATCCCCCGCTTAATCCGATCACCCAAGCCATTAACGTTCCAGCTAATAATATGGAGGCCCCTACCCCCCATTCCCAAACACCAAGAGACCTTCACCCCCCCTAAAAGCCACCCCCAAACCATCCTGACAACAATTACTACGCCTTGCAAGAAAAAACCCCCAACAACCACCCCAACACCCCATGTCCACCCCCCTCCCTGCACCCCTGCGTCAGCTTACAAAGCCCCCCCAACTTGCAGTGTGCCTGTCGCCCTATCAAAAACAAATCTACAAAAAGAACCCCAAGGGAGGAAAGAACTCCTAACGGCCCTCCGCCACCCCCTCATTACTGCAGTTAGCCACAAGTCATTGTCTGGGGGAAAAATAAATGGACTCAACACACGGGGCATCACTCCTGCTCAGCCCGGTCACTGTCCTTTCCCGTGTTACGGTCCCCGCTGGTCCGCCTCCGTGGCAGAGCGTCCAACCACTCTCCGGCCATTTCAGGCGAGTCGAAGAAGAAAGTCCGATCCTCATACACCACACGCAGTCTGGCAGGGAAAAGCATAGCGTATTTTAAATCCATCTCCCTAAGGTGCCTCTTTACCCCCGGGAAAGACTGCCTTTGCTTTTGCACCATCTGGGTGAAGTCAGGATAAAAGTTCACAGAGGCGTTCTGAAAAGGAACCGGGCCCGTTACCCTCGATGCTTGCAGGATAGCGTCCCGATCCCGAAAATGAAAAATGCAGGCGACAATCGGCCTTGGGGGAGCTCCCACCTTAGGCCTCCCGCCAGGTACCCTGTGAGCACGTTCTACTGCAAAAAACTTTCCAAGGCCCTTAGGCCCAAGATGGTTCACAACCAAGTCTTCAACGAGGAGGTCCACTGAGCGCTCCTCCGAGGACTCCGGGACTCCAGTAATGCGCACGTTGTTGCGCCTGGCCCGGCCTTCAAATTCCTCCAGCCGACGGGCAGAGAGATCACTAGCAGCCCGCAGCTTCTCGACCTCCGCTTGCAGTCCCAATACATCATCCGCAAGGCCCATAGTCTTGAGATCCAGGGACTTGACCCGCTCATTGGTTTTTGCCAAATCCGCACGGATCAAGTTAACATCGACCAAAATAGTATCCACTTTTTGTGCCAAGGCATCAAACTATCGCCCGATCGATGTTTGCATCCCCTCTATAGCCCCCATAACATCCTGCAACGACAACTCCGTGGCCGGGGCCGGGTCAGCTTTCTGTGCTTCCAACGATTGTCCCGATCCACCAGGGGACCCCTTCTGCTGGGCATAGCGATCCATATTGTTGGACTGGGTATAACCTCCCCGCCTGGTCGTCTTGAGTTTCGGCTTGTCAGCCTCCGCTTTGGCCGACATTGCAGGCTCGAGAGAGACAATTCCGGAGAAAAGTCCCTCACCCAGTGAGCCGAGACAGGCCGGACCGTCACTCAACGACCAAGGCGGGCACGAGTCCTCCAGGTATCCGTGGAGCCTCCGGATGCGCTCTCAGGCCGGATCCAGCACAAGGCTAGAAAGTGAAAGTGAAAGTGCGACGGTCACCATCCGCTCGTTCACACCCCGCTGGCCCGCTGTTGTTCAATTAGAGGCCGGGCATCTTGCCAACGCGAGCCCCTGGCATCCCTCGGATGTAGGCCTCAATCCGCCATCGTCCAGAACTCCGGTCCCCGACGGGCGATTTTGGCCCGGACAGCGTCAATCGTCCCCACGATGACTCATCTGCAAGATACCGTGCATAGATGACAGGATGAAGAACAGGAGAATCGACGGAGGGCGCGAGGGTCTCGGGAGCTCAAAGCTCACGCAGCCATCTTGGTCGCGCGCTAGGCTCCTCCCTCGTGTCTGCGGAGATTTTTAACATTTTTGCTATAATTTGCGAAAGTGAATTTCGCAAATTCTGCCCACCCCTAATTATATCACTAGAATTGAGAACGAGAAAGCAAGAGAGAGGGAGCTGTGGACTAGAAGTTAATTATATCTGGACATTGTTTGAAAGTCACCCTTTTCCCCTGTTTACCCCCATTTTTTTGCTGAATGATACTGGTGGTAACTGACTCTGACTCTACCCTGGGCTCTGTTAGCCAGGCTGAAGGCCAGTGCTATGTTTAAAAAGGTACATATAATAGGGCATACTTACAATTGGCAATGACAGACACTATAAGTCCCTAGTAGATAATAGGGCCAGAGGGTGAAATCTACCTATATGCTCCTAGTATATAATGGGCATGGAGGTTTAGAGGCCCAGCAGATTTCCTGAACTTGCCTGTGTGCGCTCCTATGTTCCTGCTGTCCTTTTAAAGACAGTCCTGCCTTGCAGCCTGTCTTTAAAAGTTCACAACTGGTATTGACCGACCATATAAGTCCCTAGTATATAATAGGGCTAGGTGGTTCAAATCACCTATAAGTCCCTAGATAGTAATACAGAATTGAAGTTTAGAGGCCTGGCAGATTTCTTACACTTGCATGTGTTTACTGCTGAGCACCTGCTGTCATTTTAAAGTCAGCCTGGCTTTGCACATCGTCTTTAAAAGTAAATTGTGTGCAAGCACGACTTTGGTGATATGGGCACTTTACACATGATAATCAACCTTATTTGTACATATTAGGCACCACCACTGGTCTCTCCTAGGTGTCTTAGGGTTGGGAGTACAAAAAAGGTGGGGCAGCGCACTCCTGTTACCTAGCTGATCAATAAACTAATACTAAATGATATAGGTGCTGCAGCGTAATGCTCGCTGTCAATCGAGCATGTGAAAAACTAGGAGAAAGGACAACCAACTGATGGTTGACGCTGCGCACTGTGCTAATGGTAACTAAGTTACAGATGGTTAGTCACATTGGCAAAACAATCATTAAATGCAAAAATGTTGTATTCATAAAGACATATATTTTCTTCATATATGTAAAAGCAATATCACATTACATCATCATATGAAAATCAAAATTTATACATAATGGTGGTCATCCACCACAAACAGTTCAGAAGTGAAATATGCTACATAATACTTTTGGGTAGTCACAAGATGGTATGTTGGTGAGCCCAATGCATTTCGGGACTAAGCTGTCCCTTCATCAGGGGCGATCTGTGAAAAAATACATAAGTATCACAATCAATAATGAATGCTGGGTTTTAAATACAAGAAGGGTCCATGGTGAAAGCGTTGTGAATCATGTGGTAGATAATAATGCCATTAACCCAAATTTATGATGGACAGACCTTACAATTAATGCTGCAAACAAGTGAAAAGGTCAAGCAATGTAGTCACCCAGAAACGTGGTTGCATCAAGACGATGCAAGTGAATCAGGAAAAAACCGATAAAAATGTAGTATAGTGCAAGAAAATGGAAAAAAGTGATGGCTGGGAAAGCCTCACCTCAAGTATTATGTTTTTTTTGATCTACAAGAAGGAATGAGGATGCTCGTATACAACAGTCTGCAAATGGATGAACTGAAAGGCAAAGGAAAGAAGGTGTAAGACCAAGTGTCTGCGTGGAAAACGAATCTAAAAGGAAAAGAAAACGTAGCCCTACTTACCAACTATGTGATATTAACAAATGCTGGGAAGTAAACTGAAAGAGATGCAAGGAAACATTGTTTTGAAAGATAGTCCGAAGAAAAAACAGTGAGGTACGTTATAACGCTGATAGTGATTACCCTGCGTACGATCACAATACTCACTTTAAAAAGAAGGAGGAAGATGGCGTACCAAAGCCACAGTATAACTGTGAGTGTCACGTGGTGCGAACACTGTGATCTGTAGCGAGCCCAACCGTCAATAGATTACACGGAAACTGTTATGCTAGTACTGGTGCTGGGGCAAGCGCTGTAATAAATGGTAAAATAACGAGTATCAAAAATACGTGTCATGCTACAATAACGGGCAGAAAAAGAATTGCTGGTTTGCATCTGCAAAGGTGCAGGATACTTACTCTAGAATGTCGGTAGCGTTGTGAAGACCGGAAAACACACTTGGCGTCCTGTTGCTACGGCAGGATGTTCAGGTGCGAATAACGCGCCAATAAGTAATGCGAGAACGGGATTTCAATAGCGGAAATGCTAGTGAGAGAAGTGAAAGGTCAGGGAACTAATAAAAAGGGAAAGTGGACTGGTAGGTGACGCCATGTTAGGTCGGAGTATCAACAAAACGGCAGAAACGCCGGAAATGGGGAAGAACTGTTGGAAATCGAGAATGATAAATATGGAACAATGTGGAAATCGATTGCCGAGTAAAAGTGTGAACTAGATGTGTACTAGAAAGAGAACAAAGAAAAGTGAAAGTAAAGATTGTGGAAGGTGGGTATCTGAGTACATGGCTAATGTCAAATTAGTGTAGTACCAAGGGAAGAATTGACATCTAAGATTTTGGAAACATAAAGGAGTGTTAAGATGATGGTATAAACAAGGATTGCCGATGGAGCTCGGCATAGTCAAGAAATATGTGCTAAATAGCAGCAAGTGAAAAGGAGCAAGACCATGTAGTAAAAGTATTGAAAAAGAGAACAGTAGTGAATCTCAAGTGTTAGTATTAGTATTAGTATTAGTTTATTGATCAGCTAGGTAACAGGAGTGCGCTGCCTCACCTTTTTTGTACGTGCATTCTTCTGTCTCAGCAGCAGCACCCACTTGTGAATCATGTCATTTGACGCCATCACAAATATCACGGACAATAGAGCTAACACGAAAGCTTACACCTCAGATGAGGCCTCGGAAATATATTCACTCATACAAGAAGTCAAAATCACCGACACCCATGGTGGATCTATCACCCAACAACTCCGGCAGCTCGAATTTATCACTAGGAGACAGCTTAATCAGAGACTACATGCCTCCACCCTTGTCCAATATCATAAAGCAAAGAGAATTCCGCATGGACTACGCCTGGCCATCAAACCAATGCTATTCCGCTTTCACCTGAACACAGCTTTCATGGACAAATGGTACTGAATCCTTAATAAATGTTCACTAGATCTTATACTCCTAATCATTGAAGAATTGTCGAAAACCATCAAAGACTTAGAAGAAGAAATCTTTTCTCTAAAAAACGAGTTAGAACTACGTATGCAAGCAGATTCCTGGAAGTTACACTTGGAAATCCTTAACCAAAAACTGGATGGTTGCGAGAGGGAACTACAAGAAGGCAAGCTACGAAAGTACAGACGCGACACCATCGACTATAAACTGAATGAGGTTTATACGTGGGCCGAGATATACACTCGCAAAAGATTCAACAACAAGAAAACACCCACTACTTCCGATGAAAGTCTGGCGTCAGAAAAAGACACCACCACAAGCCGCACACCGGCCACCGCAGTGAACCTTGTCCAACAATCTGGTTCTCCGTCAACAGGGGTCAGTGCACCAAACGATACTATGCCTACCTCTTCAACTGCATCTACATCCTCTTTTTTATCACAGGCCACGGATCAGGGGCGCCCTCCTCCACAAAGAGAAACGTCCAAATCAACCATACAAGAAAAACCAGGAGAGGGAAAGTGTTGGACCCGGCCTCGTAACATGGCTCTACTGGTCCCCACACCACCTAACCTGGTGCCGGCGGCCCCATTCCCCCGGCCTCACCAAGCCTTTCCACCAGAACACACGCACTCAACCCGGACACCCTCGTCCATGGCCTCTCTCCTTTCGGCCACCCCGGGCCCGCGTGCCCACTTCATGCACCAAGATGGCCGCCCGGCCCCAGCGCGACCCGGGCCTAGAGGCGCCACTCCGGCTGGAGGACATCACACTTCCAGGGGTTGAGAGAGGGAGGAGCAGTTTCTATCGCACCTCTGAACTCCCCTGGGACGATGGGTTTCGATCGGCCCTCCGGCCTCCCTGAAGGCTGGCTCCACGCCTGCTGGGTGTCTGGGACTCCTCCCGACCCGGCCCTGAAAGGATCAAAAGACAATGGCAGGAAACCCCCGACAAGCGACCCCCAGGTGACAAGACCTCTGCCTGCACAGACTCCGGACATCAAAGAGGGGTCGACCTATAACCAGGGGTGCTCTGGGACTGTCCGGCAGATTCGACGCTGGAACAACGAGAGCCTGCTGACGCGGTCGCGGCTCCTGGAACTTAGAACTACCTGAGCCCTGCTGAGTGACTCGCGGCTCCCCGAAGATCGTAAGACCTCCAAACTTGTACCTGCGCCCTGCTGAGTGACTCGCGGCTCCCTGAAGATCGTAAGACCTCCGAACTTGTACCTGAGCCCTGCTGAGTGACTCGCGGCTCCCCGAAGATCGTAAGACCTCCGAACTTGTACCTGAGCCCTGCTGAGTGACTCGCGGCTCCCTGAAGATCGTAAGACCTCCGAACTTGTACCTGAGCCCGCTGAGTGACTCGCGGCTTCCACAGACTCCACTGGTCCCGCCGGACCCCACGACAACCAACCTACCCCCCAGCTCGAGGATTGTGAGCTGGGCGCCGGGTACATCCTTACCTTGAACTTTTGTGCCAAAAACTGTCCCGCTACCCCCTATCCCTTCCGAGACTCATTGAGCCCGCGCTCTCCTTGTACATATTTGCAGTGCTAACCTATTTGATAAAGATTGATTCCTGAGAACGCACGGTGTGTTGTTTCTGTGTCGTGTGGTGCCCGAAGTACGATCCTCGATACGAGACTTCTCCTCCTGAGGAGTCTCCCGCCAGTGCCCGGTTACGATACTTGAGGGTGGGTCTCAGGGTAGTCAGGACTCCCTTCCCGGGCTCCTCTGAGGTCGCCGTCTAACATTGGTGGCAAGCGACGGGATTCGGGCCCATCACCGAGAGATCGTACTGTGAACGACGGACGCACTACCAACAAAGATGGCAGAAGGAAACACCGTGATCCCCGCAGAAATCAACGCCAACAGGGTGTTCCAGGTGGAACAACTAGAAGAATACACACACTAAGAACTAAAGTAATTCTGCAAAGAACTTAGAATCGCTACCACCGGTCTCAACACCAAGGAAGATTTGCAGAAAGCACTGAAAGCCTGGGTGGATACCGAGGCCTCCCGCCCGGAAAACACGGGGGAGCGCCCCGACGAGGCCGAACCTCCCCAAGGCGAAAGCAGCAACAATCAGGTGCGAAACATCGTACCAGAAGGGGGCCTATCCCCGGAGGAACTCGCGGACAGAGAGAGAAGCCGCAATCACGAACTCGAGTTAGCTAAGCTCAAAATCGAAGGCGAATTAAAGTTAGCAGAGAAAAAGCTAGCAGTAGAGCAAATGCGCTTGCAAGGCGAGCTAGAAGAGAAGAAGCTCCAACGGGAACACGAGGGAAGGAAGCTCCAACTGGAGCACGAACGCAGCTTGAAGGAAATCGAACTCAAGGCCCGAAGTGAGGAAGGGAGGCCCCCGGGAAACCGAGAGGCGACCTCCCCAGCGGAGCAGAAGGTCCACATCCCCAAAGATGTGGTCAAGGAATATTATAAAAACGATGACATTCAGCAATGGTTCAGGGCCTACGAGGTCGCCATGACCTCCCATCGGGTCCCGCAGAAGGACTGGGGGGCAGGGTTGTGGGGACGATTTCTGAGCGAAGGAAGAGACACCCTGCTCGACCTACCCCTCTCTCTGCAGACCTCCTACAGCCACATGAAAGAGGCTCTACTCACAAGGTACGGTCTCACCCCCGAGATGTACCGTCAACGATTCCGGGACTGCAGGAAAATCCCGGGTACCACCTGGGTAGAATATGTAAACTTTTTTAGTCGGGCCTTCGATGGGTGGGTCAAGGGCAGCAAAGTCACCACTCTTGAGGAACTCACCGACCTCCTATTGTGGGAACACCTGGCTGCGAACTGCTTTGTGGAACTACGCCAGCATCTGCTCGACAGCAAACTCACCGATCCCAGGAAGCTGGCGGTGGAAGCAGACCGCTGGACCAACACCCGGGTCACCCGGGGCATGGTAGGAGAATACCCCCGAGCCAGTCAGGGACCACCCCGCCAGAGAGGAGGGGGGAACCAGGGAGGCCAGAGAGAGTCCCAGCCTAGTCCTCCGAAGACCCAATTTCCACCTTTCCCAGCGCCCCCCCCCACCAGTAACCGGACCCCCCGGGAGACGGGGACACAGGGTAACCGTCACTTGTTTCCATTGCCAGAAGCCCGGGCACTACGCCAATGACCCAGAGTGCCCCATGGCCACCCAAAACACCCCTGCAAGACAGATAGCCAATGTAGCTCTGGAGGAGGAGGTTGAGGAAGCCGGTGAATGGGAACCCGCAGCCATGGCCCTAGTATCCCTGGGAGATAGGGAGATGGTCCCTGGAAGCCTCCTGCCCTCCAACACGAAGAAATACGGGCAGCTCGTTAAGATCAATGGCCACCAAATAGAGGCCCTGCGGGACACCGGGGCCAGCATCACCGGTGTCCTCAGGCACTTAGTCCCCGAGGAGCAGATCCTCCCCAACGTCTTTTGCCCAGTCATTTCCGCCGATAATAGAGAGAGTATGTGTCAGGTAGCTCTGGTGCCGTTTGAGTGGGGTGGAGTAATAGGTAAACTGAGGGTGGCCGTAAGAACCTCCCAGCCGGTCGACTGCCTCCTAGGGAACGACCTGGAGGGTTCGCCCTGGAAGCACGTCGAACGCAAGGCCCACCTAGGGATGATGGGGCTCCCCGAGTGGGTGTGCGCCACCACCCGATCTATGTCAGCCCGACTCACCCCCCTGGGAGAAGTCGAAGACGCCCCGACCGAAGAAGTCAGAGCAGTAACCCCCGAGGGTCCTCCCGTCCCCCCATCGGAGGGGCCCGTCGCCAGCGACGAGCCCTCCCTGTCCGACACCGCCCCGGTCCCTGAGTTAGGCGATCTACCCGAGTTGGCCCAATGGCGCCACGAGGGTGGACCCACCCGGGAGGAGTTTTGCCGGGAGCAAGCCACCTGTCCTTCCCTGGTCGGACTGCGGCGCCAGGCCGAGGGCCAAGCCGCAGGCGACCAAACTGGCACGCACTGAATTTATTGGGAAAATAGCATTTTGTATAGTGAGCAGAAGTCGGTGGAGCTGGGATCCGGACGGGTGCTGGTGGTACCCCTCCGCTTCCGAGACTTCCTCCTGGGCTTAGCCCACGACGTCCCACTTGCCGGCCACCTGGGTCAAGACAAGACCTACAGCCGTCTCGTGACCCATTTTTACTGGCCTAAGATGAGAGCAGCCGTAGAAGCCCACTGCAAGTCCTGTCCCACGTGCCAAGCTAGCGGGAAGAGTGGGGGGAAGCGCAAGGCTCCCCTCCAACCCTTCCCGGTCGTCAGTACCCCCTTTGAACGAGTCGGGATCGACATCGTGGGGCCCCTGGACCCCCCCACCTCCCAAGGCCACCGTTTCATCCTGGTCCTGGTGGATCACACCACCCGATACCCTGAGGCGATCCCCCTACGCACCGTCACGGCCCCCGTAGTGGGCCGGGCCCTGATGGGGATCTTTTCCCGGGTAGGGTTCCCCCGCGAGGTCGTGAGCGATCGCGGCACTAATTTTATCTCGAGGTACATGACGTCCCTGTGGCAACAATGTGGAGTGTCCTACAAATTCACTACCCCGTACCATCCCCAGGGGAACGGCCTAGTAGAGAGGTTTAACCGGACTCTGAAAGGGATGATCACCGGCCTAGAAGAGCCCCTCCGGCGTAAGTGGGACGTCCTGCTCCCCTGCCTCTTGTTCGCTTACCGAGAGGTCCCCCAGAAGTCCCTAGGGTTCAGCCCGTTTGAGTTGCTCTATGGACACCCCGTCCGGGGTCCCCTCAGCTTGGTTAAGGAAGGGTGGGAGGCGGCACCCCAGACCACCCCACGAGATGTGTTCCACTATGTTCTGACCCTCAGGAACCAGACCAGGAAGTTCCGAGCACTGGCCGAGGCCAACCTAGAGACAAGCCAAGAAGAGACGAAGCGCTGGTACGACCAGAATGCCACTCTGGTCGAGTTCCAGCCGGGCCAACAAGTATGGGTCATGGCTCCCGTGAAGCCAGGCGCCCTCCAGGACAGGTGGACCGGGCCCTACAAAGTGATTGAGCGGAAGAGCCCAGTCACATACTTGGTGGACGTCCAGTCGCCCCGGGATCCCCTCCGGGTCCTTCACGTGAACCGCCTCAAGCCTCACTTCGTGCGGACAGAACTAAGCCTCCTGCTGGCCACCGATGACGGGGCCGAAGATGAGTCCGATCCCCTCCCGGACCTCCTGTGTGTCAAGGAGCAGGATGGCTCCGTGGAGGAAGTGAATCTCTCCCCAGCTCTCACTACCCAGCAGCAAGAGGACTGCCGCCAGCTACTAGGACAATTTGCCGACCTCTTCTCCCTGATCCCCCGAGTCACCGACTGGTGTGTCCATGACGTGGACACCGGGGACAGCCCGCCGGTGAGACACCGAGCCTACCGGGTCCCCGACCGGGTCCGGTCCTGCATTCAAGCTGAAGTCTCAAAGATGTTGACCATGGGAGTGATCGAGCCATCTGACAGTCCCTGGGCCAGCCCCGTGGTCCTGGTCCCGAAGGCAGCGGCCCCCGGTGTCGCCCCCGAGCTCCGGTTCTGTGTGGACTACCGGGGGCTCAATGACGTCACCCGAGCCGATGCCCACCCCATCCCACGAGCCGACGAGCTCATTGACCGACTCGGGGCAGCACGGTTCCTCAGCACCTTCGACCTCACCTGCAGATACTGGCAGATTGCGCTCACCGAGGGGGCCAAGGAGTGGTCTGCCTTCTCCACCCCAGATGGGCATTACCGCTTCCGCGTAATGCCCTTCGGAATGAAAAATGCCCCGGCCACCTTCCAGCGACTGGTAAATAGAGTCCTGGCCGGGCTAGAACAGTCCAGCGCGGCATATCTGGACGACATCGCCGTTTTCAGTTCCGGATGGAGTGAGCACCTCCAGCACCTCCGGAGGGTGCTAACCGCCCTGCGCCAGGCAGGCCTGACAGTAAAAGCCAGCAAGTGCCAAATTGGACAAGGATCAGTAGTCTACCTGGGGCACCAGGTCGGGAGTGGCCAGGTCGCCCCTCTACAACCAAAAATCGACGCCATCGTGGCCTGGGAACCCCCCACCACCCAAACGGAGGTCTGAGCCTTTCTGGGCCTCACTGGCTACTACCGCAGATTCATCAAGGGGTATGGCAGCCTTGTCGGCCCCCTCACAGAACTCACATCCAAAAAACAGCCAAAAAAGGTTCAGTGGACAACCGCCTGCCAGGAGGCGTTCGATGCCCTAAAGAAGGCCATGTGCACGGCCCCCGTCCACCAGGCTCCCGACTACTCCAAGGAGTTTGTAGTCCAGACCGATGCCTCCAAGCATGGCATTGGGGCCGTCCTGTCCCAGATGAATGACCAGGGCCTGGACCAGCCCGTCGCCTTCCTCAGTCGGCGGCTGTTACCCAGAGAACAGCGATGGAGTACCATTGAGCGCGAAGCCTTTGCCGTGGTCTGGGCACTCAAGAAACTACGCCCTTACCTGTTCGGCACCCATTTCAAAGACCAAACCGATCATCGGCCCTTGCGATGGCTTATGCAGATGCGGGGAGAAAACCCCAAGCTACTGCGGTGGTCAATCTCCCTTCAGGGGATGGATTTCACCGTGGAACACCGTCCTGGGACGGACCACGCCAACGCCGATGGCCTCTCCCGGTTCTTCCGCCTCAGCGAAGAGAACCCCCCAAGATGATGGGCAGTTCTCTCCGGCTTTCAGCTGGGGGGGACGCGTGTTGGACCCGGCCTCGTAACATGGCTCTACTGGTCCCCACACCACCTAACCTGGTGCCGGCGGCCCCAGTCCCCCGGCCTCACCAAGCCTTTCCACCAGAACACACGCACTCAACCCGGACACCCTCGTCCATGGCCTCTCTCCTTTCGGCCACCCCGGGCCCGCGTGCCCACTTCATGCACCAAGATGGCCGCCCGGCCCCAGCGCGACCCGGGCCTAGAGGCGCCACTCCGGCTGGAGGACATCACACTTCCAGGGTTTGAAAGAGGGAGGAGCAGTTTCTATCGCACCTCTGAACTCCCCTGGGACGATGGGTTTCGATCGGCCCTCCGGCCTCCCTGAAGGCTGGCTCCACACCTGCTGGGTGTCTGGGACTCCTCCCGACCCGGCCCTTAAAGGATCAAAAGACAATGGCAGGAAACCCCGACAAGCGACCCCCAGGTGACAAGACCCCTGCCTGCACAGACTCCGGACATCAAAGAGGGGTCGACCTATAACCAGGGGTGCTCTGGGACTGTCCGGCAGATTCGACGCTGGAACAACGAGAGCCTGGAACTTAGAACTACCTGAGCCCTGCTGAGTGACTCGCGGCTCCCCGAAGATCGTAAGACCTCCGAACTTGTACCTGAGCCCTGCTGAGTGACTCGCGGCTCCCTGAAGATCGTAAGACCTCCGAACTTGTACCTGAGCCCTGCTGAGTGACTCGCGGCTCCCCGAAGATCGTAAGACCTCCGAACTTGTACCTGAGCCCTGCTGAGTGACTCGCGGCTCCCTGAAGATCGTAAGACCTCCGAACTTGTACCTGAGCCCGCTGAGTGACTCGCGGCTTCCACAGACTCCACTGGTCCCGCCGGACCCCACGACAACCAACCTACCCCCCAGCTCGAGGATTGTGAGCTGGGCGCCGGGTACATCCTTACCTTGAACTTTTGTGCCAAAGACTGTCCCGCTACCCCCTATCCCTTCCGAGACTCATTGAGCCCGCGCTCTCCTTGTACATATTTGCAGTGCTAACCTATTTGATAAAGATTGATTCCTGAGAACGCACGGTGTGTTGTTTCTGTGTCGTGTGGTGCCCGAAGTACGATCCTCGATACGAGACTTCTCCTCCTGAGGAGTCTCCCGCCAGTGCCCGGCTACGATACTTGAGGGTGGGTCTCAGGGTAGTCAGGACTCCCTTCCCGGGCTCCTCTGAGGTCACCGTCTAACAGAAAGGAAGGCAGTGGAAAAGCCTTACGAAGCGGGAAAACGGTGAACTTGTGATCAACATATCATCATACACTCTCAATAATCAAGAAAAGTCCCTTTTTGGACGTGGACTATCGTTTGTACCCACTTCTCATTCCAACCACCTTCAAACCCAAGGAGAATTTTTCAGATTCATGCGTACTATTCGTTTAAAGCATTTCTTCAACGATTTTGCAACAAACACCGCACAAGACGGCACATCTACTCAACACCAATTTAAACCGAAGAGCACTTTCATGCCACCTTCATCCCACAAAACTTTGGACAGCTTTGAGACATTGGTCAACAAAGACTTGGAAAGGCTTAACTACAGACCTAAACACCACAGCAATATATCGAAATACGAACGCCAAGTTCTACAGAAATTGTCCAACAACCCTTTGATCACAATTCAACCGGCAGACAAAGGAGGCGCTATAGTGGTGATGGATTCAGAATATTACCACTCTAAGGTTTTGGCACATGTTTCCGACACCAACACCTATCTGCCACTATCATGTGATCCTACAGCACAACTTTCTGATCTACTCAGTGCAATTCTCAACGCGGCACTTGAACAAGAATGGATTGACAACAACACACGGCTTTTTCTATCATCATCCAATCCACAACGCCCTCATCTGTACATGATCCCTAAAATTCATAAGGACCCCTATGATCCTCCGTTTCGTCCAATTGTATCAGGTTGCAAGTCCATCTTTGACCCCATTGGAAAATTCCTGGACCATTACCTCCAAAAGTTTGTACAAACTTGGAAAACTCATCTTAAAAACACAACTCACTTTCTCCAAGTTCTCCAACAGACTACCATCGATCCTCAAGATTCCATCTTTTTGTGCACTATTGATGTTACAGCTCTCTACACTTCGATCTCACACGCCGCAGGACTTGAGGCGGTAGAATGGGCCTTACTCAAAATGGACGACATTGACATTGAGAAGATCTTAATTCTGCAGCTTTTGAAGTTTTGCTTGCACAACAGCTACTTTCAGTACCAACAGCAATTTTATGCACAACTGAATGGGACTTCTATGGGCTTTTCGGGAGCACCTGCCTATGCGAACATCTACATGGCACAATATGAACAAGACAACATCATCTCAAATACTGAATGGTGGTCCAAAATATGTCTATATTACCGCTATATAGACGACATCTTTTTGATTTGGAATGACTCAGTTCAGTCTTTCATCTCCATGATTGAGACTCTTAATAGGACCCACACTCACATTCAACTGACATACACCATTCACAAGGATTCCATTCATTATCTGGATGTACAAGTCACCAAAACATCTTTGAATCGATTCCATACCACAGTTTTCCATAAACCTACTGACCGCAACAGTCTTCTCACTTTCTCAAGTTTTCATCCACGCCATCTCATCATGAATCTGCCACTGTCTCAATTCACTCGAATACGCAGAATTTGTTCGGATCCTGATAACAGCACATTCCAATTACAAGTGACTTCCAAAAGATTTGCATCGAGAGGATACCCACAGGAGGTGTTACACAATTGCCTAACAAGAGCTATGGCTACATCGCGAGCAGACCTATTGAAACAGAAATTGCGTACTCCATCTAAAAGACTGGTATTTGTCAGTAGCTTTTCCACCTCCTCAACCAAAATTAAGAACATCATTCTCTCACGGTGGGAACTTCTTCAACTAGAACAAGATTTTCAAAACCTCTTCATGGAGAAACCCATGTTTGCGTACACCAGAGGGAAAAATCTACGGAACCTTTTAAAACCCACTAAGACCATTGAGAAACCCAACGTCTACCATGGAACTCGCAAATGTCATGCATGCATACACTGCAACAATGTAATAACAGGAAACATCTTAACTCATCCCACATCAGGTTCCAAAATCTCCTTGCAACACAACAGTGATTGCAACACCACCCATGCCATTTACTGCATCAAATGCCCTTGTGGCAAGGCCTACATAGGCAAAACCGAGCGGAAAATAAAAACTCGCATTACAGAACACAAATCCAGGATTAGGAACAAAAGTAGCACTTCAAGTCTCGCCATGCATTGGTCAGAAGCTAAACACACAATGTCCCAACTCCGTTTTCAGATTATTGAAACAATTGATGTCAGACCAGGCGTAGACATTACCAATTTACTTCTACTTAGGGAGATCTTCTGGATTCAGAAATTGCAGACCTTAGCCCCGTGTGGGCTTAATGACCGATTAGACCTATCATGCTTCCTGTAAATACAATATTTTCTCTTGTTTGTACCTGTTTTCATTTACCCTGAGATTCACTACTGTTCTCTTTTTCAATACTTTTACTACATGGTCTTGCTCCTTTTCACTTGCTGCTATTTAGCACATATTTCTTGACTATGCCGAGCTCCATCGGCAATCCTTGTTTATACCATCATCTTAACACTCCTTTATGTTTCCAAAATCTTAGATGTCAATTCTTCCCTTGGTACTACACTAATTTGACATTAGCCATGTACTCAGATACCCACCTTCCACAATCTTTACTTCCACTTTTCTTTGTTCTCTTTCTAGTACACATCTAGTTCACACTTTTACTCGGCAATCGATTTCCACATTGTTCCATATTTATCATTCTCGATTTCCAACAGTTATTCCCCATTTCCGGCGTTTCTGCCGTTTTGTTGATACTCCGACCTAACATGGCGTCACCTACCAGTCCACTTTCCCTTTTTATTAGTTCCCTGACCTTTCACTTCTCTCACTAGCATTTCCGCTATTGAAATCCCGTTCTCGCATTACTTATTGGCGCGTTATTCGCACCTGAACATCCTGCCGTAGCAACAGGACGCCAAGTGTGTTTTCCGGTCTTCACAACGCTACCGACATTCTAGAGTAAGTATCCTGCACCTTTGCAGATGCAAACCAGCAATTCTTTTTCTGCCCGTTATTGTAGCATGACACGTATTTTTGATACTCGTTATTTTACCATTTATTACAGCGCTTGCCCCAGCACCAGTACTAGCATAACAGTTTCCGTGTAATCTATTGACGGTTGGGCTCGCTACAGATCACAGTGTTCGCACCACGTGACACTCACAGTTATACTGTGGCTTTGGTACGCCATCTTCCTCCTTCTTTTTAAAGTGAGTATTGTGATCGTACGCAGGGTAATCACTATCAGCGTTATAACGTACCTCACTGTTTTTTCTTCGGACTATCTTTCAAAACGATGTTTCCTTGCATCTCTTTCAGTTTACTTCCCAGCATTTGTTAATATCACATAGTTGGTAAGTAGGGCTACGTTTTCTTTTCCTTTTAGATTTGTTTTCCACGCAGACACTTGGTCTTACACCTTCTTTCCTTTGCCTTTCAGTTCATCCATTTGCAGACTGTTGTATACGAGCATCCTCATTCCTTCTTGTAGATCAAAAAAAACATAATACTTGAGGTGAGGCTTTCCCAGCCATCACTTTTTTCCATTTTCTTGCACTATACTACATTTTTATCGTTTTTTTCCTGATTCACTTGCATCGTCTTGATGCAACCACGTTTCTGGGTGACTACATTGCTTGACCTTTTCACTTGTTTGCAGCATTAATTGTAAGGTCTGTCCATCATAAATTTGGGTTAATGGCATTATTATCTACCACATGATTCACAACGCTTTCACCATGGACCCTTCTTGTATGTAAAACCCAGCATTCATTATTGATTGTGATACTTATGTATTTTTTCACAAATCGCCCCTGATGAAAGGACAGCTTAGTCCCGAAATGCATTGGGCTCACCAACATACCATCTTGTGACTACCCAAAAGTATTATGTAGCATATTTCACTTCTGAACTGTTTGTGGTGGATGACCACCATTATGTATAAATTTTGATTTTCATATGATGATGTAATGTGATATTGCTTTTACATATATGAAGAAAATATATGTCTTTATGAATACAACATTTTTGCATTTAATGATTGTTTTGCCAATGTGACTAACCATCTGTAACTTAGTTACCATTAGCACAGTGCGCAGCGTCAACCATCAGTTGGTTATCCTTTCTCCTTAGGGTTGGGAGGCCACGTAACTATAAGCAGGGACCTTATAAAATATGTTTTATGAGCCCTGGTGAGGAACAACTGCCCGTTTTATTTTTCCTCATTGTAGATACTTATCTCTATATGCTAAAAATGCTATATTTTATTTAGATATAACTATTGCTAGGAAAGGAGTTAAATATCATTCAATGACTTGGTATTCGTAAAGTCAACAACTTGCAACTGTTGAATTCTTCATAACTAGTACAGAAGAGAAGTTATAGAACTTTCTCTTCTGTAAGCCAAAATCCAGCTTTCTAGTGGTCTCTACTGATCGTTCAGCCTTTACAGGCCTAGCCAGGCTGCTTTGATTAGGTGATAAAGTGGCCTGTCTGGAGAAGAGTTTATCTAATGGAGAGACCTCTGAAGCTGAGGAGGATGGGTCCTGCAGAGGGGGTTGGGTTAATCAAACTGAGCTAAAGGAGGGAGCAGATCGGTGTTGCATCTGCTGCAGTCCATCTGCTTGATGCTGCAGGGACAGAGCACAGCTACCTTAAAGCCGGCAATGACTGTCAGGAAGCTGTTTGGCATTATAGTGTTTCGAGCCTGCAGCTTCCTGCCGTTGGATCACACCCCTGTTTTCCTTCCGGGTAACTGCACACCACGTTGGCATCCTCGGTGGTCTTTTATCCAGACTTTCTTGTTCTCTATGTTTCTCTCAGTATCCTGGATTTCTCTTTGTGGCCGCTCCTACTAAGCTCCCAAAAAATACCTGCAAAGGCATAAAACAATACACATACAAACCTCTAAAAATCGGATGTCAAACAGCGCCAAGTTAGGGTAATGCGCTTAGAGCACTTTGAAACTAACATGTAAAGAATGCTGCCAAATTACTTATCTGACGCTGTTTTCTTGCCAAGTCAAATTCTGCAATTGAGTACTGTGGCATATCTATGAAGTTAATAGAAACACAGCAATAATGCTTATTTCTGCAAACAAGAACAAATTTGAATATTACATTCATCCCTTTACAAGGCTCTATATTTTTGGTTTTCTTTTTGACTATTGCTTTTTCTAGAAACGGGATACATGTTGAAATGCATCCATGTGACTTCTTCTTATATTTTGTGTTTCGTGCTTGAACTTTCTAGTACATGTTTTTGAGCCTTCTTTGTGCCTGTGGCAGTAAGCCCTAATGTTGCCTCCCCCTTAGAATGCATATTGCGTGGGAGACGCGCGAGAATCAAAATGGCTGCCTCCCGGTGAGCTCCATCGCGTTTTCACCCGTTTTATGCCAAAAAACAACGAAATTTGGTCAGAATCTCATCTTTAAGGAGGTCGCTGCACTATTAATGCCTGTACCTGTGTTGTGAAGTGGTTTCCTGTGTTTCTGGACGACGGAAGTGGTGTTTTTCAGCTACTAGTTCCTGCTCCCAGCTCTGCCTTCAGGTACTGCCAGGCTTGACTGTCAAGGGGGCGGAGTGAATATTCAAGAAAGGGTCTGGCTTAGGCCTAGCCACTCCCACAGTCCAGTTTATCTGCTGCACCAGGCATTTTAAGAATATCTTCAAAACTTTCACTATATTTTCTCATAAACTGTTTAGTTATTTACAAATTTAAATCTTTCTTCAAGAAAATGTAAAATAAAAATTCTCTTCACAGTGAAAGGAGACAGCAGGTTTCTCCTCCACCAATTAAATGAAAAGTGGTAAAGTCAACTGAACCTTCCTTATCTTTAATTTTGGAAGAAATACAGGCACTTTGTGCTAATACAGATACAATTGCGTCAGAGGTTAAAAACGTGCGCAAGGAAATGGCTAGTTTGTCAATGAAAATATCTGATAATTCAATTAAAATACAAGATAATAAGGTTAAAGGGGACGCTTTTACCCCACTTGTGGCAAAAATATCACCTATGTGCTCACTACTTTTGGATATGGAAAATCACAATAGACAATATAATTTACGCATATTCAATTTACCAGAAGATGTTGAGGGAGCTAACTGTAGATTATATTTGGAGAATCTAATTCCTGGCCAATTTGAAATTGATAAGGCTCACAGGATTCCTTCCCGTCGCAACCCTCAACACACAAAACCTTGACAAATGATCTTTAAGGTTCTTCGTCGCCACCATTTGGTTTTGATCAGAAAAGCAGCACGAGAAATGCCTTCATTGATGGTCAATAAGAATAAAATATTTATTCGTCAAGATTTTGCCAAAGAAACTGTTTCAATTCGCAAGGAATTCGCTGCTCTTCGTCCTCAATTGAGAAGTCGTTTAAAATATGGTCTTTTTGCTCCATCGCCAATGCGTATTTGGAAAGATAATTTCTCGAAATCCTTTCATCGTCCTGAAGAACTGAGACACTTTTTGGATCAACAGTCACAACATTCAATGGATACTCATGACTCTGCTACTTGATTACTGCCAGTTACGCCTCTTTCTGACAAATTGATGTTTTATTCTTGCATTGGGCTCCAATGGATCCGGTCATGCTTGTAGAGCGTGTGTGCGTTTCACTTTTGACATTTATGTATTCTGTTTGTCGTTATCTTTGCCTATTTCTCACTTTCCTCTTCTTGACCTTTTTTCTCTTTCTCTTCCATTATGGCTACTGTTCTTCATATTAAAGTAGTTTCTTTAAATGTTAAAAGGTTTACGCCATCCAGTTGAACATACACAAATGTTAGATTTTTTAGGTAGTTGCAAAGATGATATTTATTTTATACAAGAGACTCATATAGATGACAAAATCTTAGATTATATGAAGAAAAAGTAGGTTGATACTATTGTCTCTTCTCCTGCTAATGGAAAAAAAATGGTGTGGCTATTCTTTTAGCGAAAAAATTGCATTGCCAAATTTTGAGTAAAACTTCAAATGCAGATGGGTGATATATAATCGTTAAAATTAATATTCATGATTTAGTCTCATTTTTATTAAATGTTTATGGTCCTCCTGCGGATGATCCTGGTTTTTGGGTTAATCTCACAACTGAGGTTCTAAAGTTTGGTAAAGTTCCTTTAATTGTTGGTGGTGATTTTAATGTTATATCTGATCCTTTATTAGATAGATAGTCTCTAACTAAATTTCTCCCTCCTAAGGTTTATTATGCTTTTAAATCACTAATCGACTAATCGTAACTGATCGACTCCTGAGGCGGAAGCCGGGAGAGACTGCTCAAACTTTTTAAAAATTGAAGTGTATTTCTGTGCTTTTAAATCCTTTTGTCCACTTACCCTGAGCACTTTTCCCTGAAAAACACGCCAGTTATTTACCCTGTTACAGTGGATTTGAGCGCTGTTACAGGGAAGGATTCCACTGCCGCCATCGCGGCTCGAACGCTGGGACTCGCCCACTCTTGAGGCCACGCCCACTCTCCTCAACTCCCTTTAAAAGCGCTGATCTGCTAGCGCGCCAAACACGTAACTGATCGACTCCTGAGGCGGAAGCCGGGAGAGACTGCTCGAACTTTTTAAAAATTGAAGTGTATTTCTGTGCTTTTAAATCCTTTTGTCCACTTACCCTGAGCACTTTTCCCTGAAAAAACGCCAGTTATTTACCCTGTTACAGCGGATTTGAACGCTGTTACAGGGAAGGATTCCACTGCCGCCATCGTGGCTCGAACGCTGGGACACGCCCACTCTTGAGGCCACGCCCATTCACTACCACCTACAAATGTGCTTCTCACGTAAGCGCAGCGGACGAGCGCAGCGGGCGCGCCGTCAGCGTCCCGAAGGCACGCCTAAGGCAAGCCCGTCTGCGCCCGTCCGCGATCATACGCGGTCCAGGGCCATACCCTATGCCCCTTGGGAGGACCCCATACGATGGAGCAAGCAGGAACTACTAACCTTCCGCTGCAACATTGCTGAGTCTTGTAAGCATAACTTGCGAGTGGAGGATAACATAGGCTGCGAATAATGTCACTTCTCCTATGATCCTGGTAGGAATATGGCCACTACGGACTACATCATGCATTGTGGACTGCTTAATGTACGCTCGCTACGGAAACACAAGTTGGACTTATATGATCTACTCACTGAGAAACAGTGGGATCTTGTGTTTCTAACTGAGACATGGTTAGATGAAGGATCTACACCCGACGCCCTGGAGGCGCTCCCAGAGGGATATACAATACATAGACTGGATAGACCCACAGGTAGAGGAGGGGGTATTGCAATTGTAGTCCAGGAAAGTCTACGATGCCAACTAGACTATTCCCCCATCCTGGACAGCGAGGCAGGGAGTTTCACTATTAAAGTGAATAACGGCTGCACGCTGAAGGGCATATTAATCTATAGACCCCCAGGCCCTATAGCCAGGTTTGAGGAGAGCCTGGTTGAGGGCATTATGGAGACTGCGCTATGTAAAGACACATTTCTGGTGCTTGGAGATCTTAATTTACACCTTAACAACCCCTTAGACAATGTTAGCAAGAATTTCTGTCAGGCATTAGGAGCCCTCCAATTGAATCAAATTGTAAATGGTCCCACTCATCAGTTAGGACACTTGCTCGATCCTATATTTGTTAATTGGGGGGAAGTAGAAGCCATGACTTCTATCCCTATCCCCTGGTCGGATCATCACATAGTACCTTTCTCTATACGAATTCCTGGAGGAAGATCTCCGCAGCCAACGGCATTGTACCACCTCAGGCGGAGATGGGCCACCTTCTCCCAGTATAAATTTTGCGAGGCATTGACTAAAGGGGGAGCCCTGGGGGGGATGATGTAGACACGGCTAACACTAATCTTTGTAAGCGCATCAACGAGGCGCAAGATTGCACAGCTTCTCTCTCAAAAGCCAAATCAGGTGGCCGGGTTCAAAAAACTGCCCCATGGTTCAACGAAGAACTACGAGTCATGAAAGCCGCACTGAAGAGAGTCGAAAGACAATGGCGCGGGGCTCTTTCCAAAGAACATAGAGATGCCTACTTGATTTAGAGGCGACTTTACCATGGGCTAATAAGGAAGTCTAAAACAGTATATTACACGACTAGAATTAGCAAAGCTGGTAACTCGATGAAGGAGCTTTTTTTGCTCTATAAAACTCTCTCGAGTGGAAAACCAGCTACTGCCCCAGATGACTGCTCGCCTGAATCCTGCGATAGGATCGCAGATTTTTTTGCTGAAAAAATATCCAAAATGTATTTGGCATTTCCGATTCAACCCATTAATGGGACATAATTTGTGGAAAACCCTAGTGAGTGGGGAGATAGACGTAGATTGACCAACTTTGTCACCCCGCCTCCAGAAGATCTCTTAAAAATCTGCAGATTTGTGAAGTCGGGATCTCTGCGAGACCCTACTACACCAAAACGTCTAGCGGATAGCCTAGTGGTATTGGAACCTTACATTAGACATCTATTAGACGTGTCCTTCAGCACCAAGACCGTGCCCAAAGACTGGAAAAAGGTGGTGGTTCTACCCCTTAGGAAGAAACCTAATATCAGTTTTGATAAACTAGAGAACCTCCGGCCAATTTCCCTTCTACCCTACCTGGCCAAAGTGGCTGAAAAAACGGTCAATCTGCAATTGATGGATTTCGTGGAAAAGGCTGCCTTACTACACGATACCCAATTTGGCTTCCGTCCCCACCATTCAACGGAATCTGCGCTCCTGATGGCTGTGGAGACCCTACGCCAGGGGGTGGATGAGGGTCATACTATGGCCCTCATCCTATTGGATCTGAGTGCAGCATTCGACACTGTAGCTCATACCACCTTGCTACAGTGTCTGAACAGTGGAGGAATATCTGGAGCTGCACTCCAATGGATCCAATCGTTCCTGACTGGGAGAAGCTTCCCGGTCCGCCAGGCTGATCACTACTCCAGGGACATAGGATTGGGCCAGGGCGTTCCCCAGGGATCGTCCCTGAGCCCCACCCTTTTTAATATTTATGTCTCCCCAGTGGCTCCAATTGCTGTGGGCCATGGGCTGCAAATTGTGTCCTACGCAGATGACACACAGCTGGTTGTCTCCCTTTCACGCGCGTCCGGCCTTGCCATGGACAGTTTCAGGGCTTGCATGCAAGATCTCGCAACCTGGATGTCCACTAATTGCCTTAAATTAAACGGCAACAAGACCGAGGTGCTCGTGGTGGGGAGGAACCCTTCTGTTTGGTCGTCGGCGTGGCGGCCCCCATGCTTAGGTGAGGTCCCAACACCTCGTCAGGAAGTCAGAGACCTTGGGGTCTGGCTTGATGCTGACCTGTCTTTTGGACCCCAGATAGACCGAGTGGCGGGTGTCTGTTTTAGCGTTTTAAAAAGCCTACGGAAGGTCCTAGTTCTCCTCCCTACGTCCGCCCGTAGAACGCTGGTGCACGCCCTCGTCACATCGCGTCTAGACTACGGCAACCTATTGTACTTGGGAGCAACCTGTAAGGCAATAAATCGCCTTCAGGTGTTACAGAATGCGGCAGCCCGCCTCATTTTAAAATTCCCCAAAAGGTCGGCATCCAAAGCTGCCCTTCAGACCCTCCATTGGCTGCCAGTAAGGAGCAGAGTTGAATTTAAAGCCCTCTGTACTTGTTATCGCATCGTTACTGGGAAGGCGCCAGCACCACTCCAGAACCTAGTCACCAGGCATGTACCATCACGCGCTTTGCGCTCCTCACATGGAGGCCTATTAAAGGTCCCTAGGGTGAGAAGGGCCCGCATAGGAGGAAGATCCTTTCGCTACTTGGTGGCGAAGGGCTGGAATGCTCTACCTCTTAACCTTCGCCTGGATCCATCTGAATCTAGCTTCCGGAAGAAACTAAAAACACATCTATTCTCTAGATAACCGGGCCCACTCCTCACTTCTGTTTCTGAGTTTTTCAGTTTCAGCGCGGGGACACGCTTCCGAGCGTAACCAAGCGCTTTACAAAATTCCCTCATTATTATTATTATTATTATTATTATTATTCAAACTTCTAAGCTAGTTGATATTTGGCGACTACATTTTCCTACAGAAAAAAGTTTTACATTTTTTTCAAACCCACATAATTCTCATTCTAGGATTGATTATTTATTAGTCTCCAGGCAACTAATTAACTCTGTAATTTCTCCTAACATTGGTAACATTGATGTCTCAGATCATGCTTTGATTTCTTTTGTTCTGAATTTAAATTCAACTTTTACTAAGTAATCTAGATGGCGAATGAATACTGGCTTAGCTCTCAATGAACATAACAAACTCTTAACCGCCATTCAGGATTATTTTATACTCAACCCTGAAGGTTCTACTTCTATGATTAATAGATGGGTTGCTTTTAAAGCTTATATTAGAGATGTAACTATTTCTATTATGGCCCACGAAAATAAAACCTTTAATGCAAATATTAAAAATCTAGAAAAACATATTGCGAAATTTGAGCGACTTTTTATTATATCTAATGATCCTCAATATAGATTTAAACTACTAAATCTTTGTTATGAGTTTAATTCAATTCTTAGAAAAAGAGCTGGCATTCAGATTTCTAAAGCTAAAGCCAAATTCAGTTTTAATGCTAACAGATCTGGGAGACTTTTAGCTAATTATTTACGTATAAAAAAAGATAAAACTCAAATCAATTCAATTCATGGCCCTAATGGTAAAATTGCTTTATCTCACAATGATATTGTTAATGAGTTTTTGTATTTGTATTCTAATTTATATAATAAGCCCGATTTTCATGATGACTCCTTAATTGATTCTTTTTTAACTTCATGTGATGCACCCATTACTAAGGATAACATTTTATCAGCCATAAAATCTCTTCAAAAAAATAAATCTCCTGGTCCCTGCAAACAATACAAGAACTTTGCTACATATTATTGAACAAAGTTCTACTTTAACTTCACCTTCAGCAATTTTGGCTTTAGATGCTGAGAAAGCTTTTGATAAAATTCATTGGCAATTTTTATGCCATACCTTATCATCATTTAGTTTTGGTGACACATGTATCTGCATGATTTCAGCTCAATATTTTGCTCCTACTGCTCGTGTATTTATTAATGGCCAAGTTTCTAATCAATTCTCCCTTTTTAGAAGTATAAGACAAGGTTGTCCCCTTTCTACGCTCTTGTTTCTAATTGGTATTTAAACTTTCCTTACTTCTATAAGAAAATGTGATGGAATTAAAGGAATCAATATTAAGGATGTTATTATTAAAACATTAGCTTATGTTGATGATGTGCTTTTATTTATTAGTAACCCTATATCCTCATTCCCCTATAACTTTATCTTAAATTATATTAATGGCAAAACGTCCAATTGGTCTTCATTACATTTTTCATGGTGGGGTAGAATGGATTCTATCAAAATGACTATTTCTCCTAAAATCTTTTATAGACTTGCCATGATTCCTACTCAATTTTCATTAAAGTTTTACAAAGATGTTGATAAACTTATCTCCAAATTTCTTTTCAACAACAAGTCACCTCATATTAATTTTTAAAAAAAATGCCCTAATGTAATGCTGGGCTTGGTATTCCTGACTTTTTTCTTTATTATAAAGCCTTTATTTTAAAACAAAGTTCCATATGGTTTAATCATTCATTTTTAAATATCCCCCTACTTGGTTCCATATTAAGAAACCAATAATAAATCCATTTCCATTATCCACTCTGTTACCCATGTCTAACAAATCATATTTTTTTCATAATTCTGTTATTCTTAAATCTACTAAAATGGTTTTTAATGATCTAGATTCACTTTTTCTATCTCCCATGTATAATACTGAAGACTTGTCATTATGGTATAGTAATGTCATTAAATTGAATAGAAATATCAGTTTCTGGTATTCATGGATTAAGGCTGGTATTTTTTATCTCAAGGATGTTTACTCCAACAATACATTCAAATCATTTGAGACTTTGCCAACAAGATTTGGTTTATCTCAGTCCGATCTTATTAAATATGAATATTTGTGCAATTTGATTTTAGATTCTTTTCCTCATGCTATTCCTTCTAATGTTAAAGCTGATTTATCAACTTATATTCAAACTTTATCCATGTCATCTCATGGTGTTTCTATTTTATATAAAAAATTATCTAATACTTTAGGAAACAACATAAATATGATTTCAGCTTTTTGGAATAATAAACTTTCACTTTCCTTACCTATCGATACATGGAAAAATATTTGGCTTAATAGTATATATGGTTGGTTTCCTGTTTCACTTTATCAAACCATTTCTTATATTTTATTTAATTGTTTATGGACTCCAATACGTTTGTTCCAATCTAAACTTATTCAGTCTGCAACTTGTTGGCATTGTAATTTACATCCAGGTACATTACAACATATGCTTTTTGATTGTCCTTTAGTTTTTAAATTTTGGACTGAAGTTTGGGATATAAAAAAGATATTAAAGATTCATGATGATATCTCATACAAAATGTTAATATGCAAATCTGCTATTTTGTCACAGAATTTAAATGACTTAGAAGGTAAACTTCTTAATTTCCTAATTTCAGCTGCGTTAAAATCCATTACATTCTGTTGGAAAGATGTTTCGATATTATCAGTTCATGCTTGGTGGTCATGGGTTATTTTTACAAGAAGAGGTGCTCAGTTGTCCTTGACTGGGATTAATCATAATTCTAACTCTTATCACTCCTTTTGGATACCTGTTGATGTATACTTATCCTCTTAATGGTATATTTATAGCTAGTTGTTCTTATTATTGTTATTATGTTATACTAATTTATATGATATAGTAGCTCTATTTATTGTTAATGCTTGACTTTTTATAGATGCTTCCTTCCCCTCCTTTCCTTCTTATTTTTTCTATGAATATGAATAATTTCTTAC
Source organism: Triturus cristatus (assembly GCF_964204655.1). Classification (NCBI taxonomy): domain Eukaryota; kingdom Metazoa; phylum Chordata; class Amphibia; order Caudata; family Salamandridae; genus Triturus; species Triturus cristatus. The sequence goes on along the minus strand of NC_140589.1, from coordinate 569,758,395 downwards.
CTATTGTGATTACTATGAGGTTTTGTAATGTATAAATTGTGACTAGGCATTTTCGCTGAATAGTATTTTTCTGTATTTTCTGTGTTTATTGTCTATTAAGAAAATTCAATAAAATATTTTGAACTCGAGAATGCATATTGCATATAAGTAGGTCTTTGTTTTTCTCACAGCATAAACCTTATTGTTCTCTTTTTTGTTTCCTTAGATATTTATAGTCTTAAAGTATCATGCAGACTCTGCTTACACACAGAAGGGGTGAAGTAATCAGGTACCTTTACATGACATACACAGGACATGTATATACATGGACGCATTTACTTACCTGTTAGTGATTCTCCCTTTCTTTTAGTCTTTTGCTTAGGAGGAGTATTGAGTATCCTGGGTAAATACAAGCACTCCTGCACTGACTCCATGGGACATTTATTTTTCTTTCTTCCCTTCCCCTCTCCCCCACCGACCTGGACCAGCTTCGACACTGTTAGGCTGTCTGTGTCATGGGGGAAGTTGGGGGCATTCATCGTGATTTCTATGACTCCTGCAGAAAAAAAGGTGAGAAACGGACAATCAGAAAGGAATGGAAGGTGTACCTACCCCCACAATCTGTGCCCCAGCCAGATGGCAGGCCTAGGACAGGAATGTGCAGTGGTCAGGAGGAGGAGAGAAAATGATACTGGTGGTAACTGACTCTGACTGTACCCTGGGCTCTGCTAACCAGGCCCAGAGCCAGTGCTATGTTTGAAAAGGTACATGTAATAGGGTACAATTACAATTGGCAATGACAGACCCTATAGGTCCCTATTAGATAATAGGGTTAGGGGGTGCAATCCACCTATAAGTCTCTAGTATATAATGGAGCATGGAGGTTTAGAGTCCCAGCAGATTTCCTGCACTTGCATGTGTGGGCTGCTATGTGCGTACTGTCCTTTTAAAGGCAGTCCTGCCTTGCAGACTGTCTTTAAAACTAAATTCTCACAATTGCTATTGACAGACCCTATAAGTGCCTACTATATATTAGTACTAGGGGGTTCAAACCACCTATAAGTCCCTAGTATGTAATAGCGCATGGAAGTTTAAAGTCCCAGCAGATTTCCTGTACTTGCATGTTTGCACTGCTGAGTGCCTGCTGTCATTTTAAAGGCAGTCTAGCTTTGTAGACTGTCTTTAAAAGTAAGTTGTGTGCAAAGTCGATTTTGGTGGTATGGGCACTTTAAAAGTGATAATTGGCCTTATTTGTACATATTAGGTACCCACCATGACTAACCTTGGTGTCCCAGGGGTGGGGTCCATGTAACTATAAGCGGGGACCTTATAAAATATATGTTATATGCCCTGGTGAGGAAAAACTTCTCATTTTAATTTTCCTCAATGTACATACTAAACTCCATAGTCTAACACAACAATATTTTATTTAGATATAACTATAGCTGGTGAAGTAGTAAAAAATCTCATTCAAGGACTTAAAAGATTAGTATTGATAAAGTCAACAATGCACCACTGTTGAATTTATCATATCTAGTACAGAAGAGAAGTTATACAACTTTCCATTTTGTGAGCCAAAATCTTAGCATTCTAGTGTCTCTGCTGCTTGGTCAGCCTTAACAGGCTTAACTAAGCTGCTTATATTAGGTGATATGTGGCCTGCCCAGAGCAGAGGTTATCTGCTGGAGAGCGCTCTGAAGCTTAGGAGGATGGGCCCTGCAGAGGGGGCTAGGGAAATCAAATGGGGCTCAAAGAGAGAGCAGATCAGTAAGGAATGCCAGGTGTACCTACCCCCACATCATGTGTCCCAGCCAGATGACAGGCTTAGGACAGGAACTTGTAGAGGTCTGGGGAAGGAGAGCTAATGGAATTGAGTCACACAGTGGGTGGTTTTTGCTGGCTCTTACTCCTCAGAAGACAAATCATCCGTACGATTTTAGAATTGCATTGCTTTGCAGGACAAGAAGGTGCTACACTTTGGAAGAAGCTGTCCTGCTTCTGGGTGGTACCTAGCATCTCATTGGACAGAGTTGCCCCCTGCTTGTCATCTCAGAACTCTGAATAAAATGTGAGAGCTGCATAGTCTCTTAGAGATCTGCTGCCTGAGACTACAAGGAACAGAAGGACTGCCCTACTGGAATTGGAGTTGCACTCAAAGGCCTGCACTCTGATTGACTGTGCCTGCTGCACAATCTGGTCCTACAGCCCTGGGGTCTGGGCCTTGCTTTAAGAAGGATTAAGGAGTTGGACTTCCTGCAATCTGCAGGTTATCAAAGCCCACCTGCATCATCTCCACCAAGAGTCCCCATCCTGGAGTGCATCCAGGGGACTTTGAAGGATTTGGCCAGGTGCATTGTGGGAATTGTGGTCCAAACATCACAGAAACCATCATGGACATTCCAGACCTTTGGATATGGTGATTTGTACACTTTTAACCTATAAGGAGTCCTTCAGAAAGCACCTACTGAAGTTTAGAGAACTTCAGAGAACTTTTGCGAAAAAGCTCCATGACGTGACAAACCCAACCTCGAGAGTCAATCCAACTACCTTCAACCGCGACCTGGCCACGATTTCAGGTTTGTCCCGCTGAAAGCTCCAAAGCTCCAGACTTTCAAGCTGTTGAACCCTCTCTGAATCCGGCCTGCTCTGGAGGGTTGAGCAACTTTGGAAAAACAAGCTCCAGTAAAGTGTGAATGTAAACTTTACAGCTTCATTTATCCGACCAGCGCTCCATGGCGGTCGGCCTCAAACTTTGTCCTGATCATGCGTGACCAGATGTCCCAGAGGGGCACTATATGTTTTTAAGCACTATAAAGTGGTTAATCTTTAAAAATTCATATCTCTGGTTCTGAACATTGAATTTGTGTCGTTTTGGTGTCTGTTCATAAAAATATTTCCTATGTTTACACATTGGTGGGGGATTTTTGTTGTTGTGTTGTGTCTTCCTTATTTGATGTATTGGTGTTTTTAAATGCTTTACACTCCTGTCGTCTTAGTTAGGCCTGACTGCTGGTTGTCAGGTACCAAAGGTTGAGCAAAGGGCTAATATACTGAAACCTTTGCTGGGCCCTATCCTGAGTTGTTGGGCTTATTACTAATGGTGGGTACATACTTACCCCTACTAATAACCCATTTTCCAACAGCCATGTTGATATTTTATAATAGTGTTGCTTGTAATGTGTTCTTTGAGATATCTGACAGTCCACCTACAGTCCTCTCAGTTTAGAAATAGATGAAGATTCAGCAATGAGGGTTGATTGCCTCAGGAAGGACCAGGGCATGTCATCTCCTATCAGGTTTCAATGATACACAGGGCGTGTGGTTTTGAGTCATTAGTTTACAGATGTTTAAGAGTTTCTTCTTTATTGATTGTGAGTTGAGAAAGCAGCTCAGTCAAGAAAAGGCAAAGGGCAGACGGCCTGTAGTGGGAAAAAAGTTGGGGAAGAGTAATCTGATGGTGTGTGAAATTGGAGTTGAGGTACATTTAGAAGGCCCTTATTCTGGTTCAACCCAAGGATGATGACTTAAGGAGGGCTGTGCTGTTGAAAGCTGCTGTGTCCAAATCAAATGAACCCCTTATCAAAAGAAGTGTGCAGCAACCAATGTAGTTAAGATAATATGGCCCTCCTTTATTTGCCTTGCTGCGCTGCCCTACATTATAGTGAATGGTCAGGAATGCAGCTTATTTATTCAATATTTTGCATTCCTGTCCTTTCCCTGTGCACTGGTGACGTTTCAGTAGCCTAGCACCATTGCACTATGGTGCAAGGGGGCCTGTGTTGTTGGCAGGATTGTTTAAGTGCAGAAGGGGCACCTTTCTGCACAGAAACAATCTATAGAGTCCTTTCCTCTTTCTATGTTTGCTTCACAATGCAGCCCAAAGAGAAAGAGGAAAAAATCAAGATGAAATAAAGATATTTCTCCTCGTTACACCTGCCCAGGGGAGGTGTAAGATTTTGGCTCATTCCCAGGTTTACAGGTCCTTGTATATGGGAATGCATCAAAACCCATGGGAATTGGTTGGAAACACCCACCACAACTCCCATGGAACGTGTCCCTTGTGCAGAGTTTTGCAACACTGTGATTTGCACTTCATTCTCTGCGGCTTTGCGTGATCTTCATAAATCTGACTCAGAGCCTTGCATCATGTATGTACCACTTTGCTTGGTGCAAAAGTGATGCAAGGCTCTCATAAATATGCCCCATACATCTGTAGACAATATCAATATTTTTTATTAGAGGTAGAATTTTTCTCCCACATCATAATTATCAAGGTTCTTATGCATTTGAAAGCTTGTATTTTCATTCTGCCCAGACCTGGAATTTACTAAGTGCATGTGGGTTCTTTTGTAGAATGTTCCAATCAGGACAATCAGTTAGCTTAAGTCTGGCTGCTATGTGGGATCATCTGGTGCTAATCTCCTGCGTATTAAAATAAAGTTTCTTTCATCTACCTGCGTAGAACCTGCGTTTGCATAGTGGAGGTGACACTGTCAGACCTACCCAATACAACTCTGGTGTCAGTTTGTGCTTTTTAAAAACCGAAAGGTACATAGGGAGATATTGCCATTTTCTGAGGCATTACATCAGACTTTATAGTTAATTTCTCGTCACAAAACTTAAAGCATCTCAAAAGTTCAGCTAGAGAATCTTCATAACACTGGCCCTTCAAAGACCTGTTTGATGACCATGGTGTCAGTGCAGCTATGTTTTCTGTCTCGTATGCTTCATGGTTTTCTGACAAAGCCATCAAATGCTACACGCACTTTTTTCCATAAACGCGCAGTAGTTAAAATACATTGGCAGGAGCCTTAATACGCTCTACAGCTGAAGTCGTCGTTTTCAACTTTCCTATGAAGGCACTCTCCACGATATTTGCTCCTCTATCACATTACCATGCGTTTACTTTGAGAGACTAAGAATGATGCCACAGAGCGCCTTAGTGGTTTGGCCCTCTATGGCAGCTACCCAGACATGTATTGCATTACCGCAGTTGTCAGTTATTCCACAGATATGGCCTATGACATAGTGCTTCACTTTAAATGTCGATACGTTCCTTGCAATATCAGAATGGTTTATTTTCTCTTTGCGTGGTTTGAATGAGCACATTGCAATTACTAATACTACAACTTCCAAGAGTGTCCAAAACATCTTAGCGGTGGCTCAGCATATTTCCGCGTTTCCTTCCCAAGAAACTCTCAATTCTCTTAAGGCTTAAGAAATAAACAGCTTTTAAATATAGCTATAAAAATTAACATCACTCAGCGCTGCCTTGGAATTGCAAATGCTGTGGGCCCCTACCCTGAGCGGGATGAGTTTAAAATGCAGATACAAATATGATTTTCTTCTAAAGTTTTTGATGCCATTAAGATAATTCGTGTGTCCTAGGCTCTTCTGATCCCAGAGCAGTCGCAGACCCAGCAGTTGTTAAAAACGGGTTCACACCCTTAACTTTAAAAGCAAAAACCCTGATCTACCGCTCAACAGCGGCCTAACGTAAGCCATGCGAGCAGTGTCACCAACCAGTCCCAGTTTACATTTCACATATTTCATTTAATCTTGCATTCCCTGAGATTATTTATACTTTTTCCAGATGTTGTGTTTCTGTCTTTTAACCCCTTCGCTGCGGCGTGAATTCCGCCGCGGCGCTGGGGGGGTTTGGGGTGAGCGCGGCGCCGCTATGCTCATGACGGAACCGCGCCGTCATGAGTCACGGGCGAGCTGTGCTCATGACGGCGTGGTTCCGTCACGACTCCGCCCACTAGCGTTGATCGCCCGCTCAGGCGGGGAAACAGCGCCGCGTGGGCGGAGCGGCCTCCAACGGCCGCAGCATGACGGAACCACTCTGTCATGAGCACACGGCTCCCGTGGCTCATGACGGAGTGGTTCCGTCATGAGCATGCAAGGGGTTAAGCAACATAAAACTGTTTTGTAGTGCACACTGTGACCTAAGTGACCTCAGGGTTGGGTTTTTATGATGGCCAGATTGCTGCATTGCGCTGCTTGACAGGGAGAGAGTAGGCATGCGCCATATCTACAAATAAATGGCACATTCCTCCTCTCTTCCTGTGGTGATCCACTTAGTCCTTTCTAGCACCGATACAGGCATCCTGGCGCCATGGTGTAAGGGTGCCTGCATTACAGGCAGGATTGTTTTTGTGCAGGAAGGAACACCTTCATACACAAAAATAGAGAACACAGAGAAATAAATACTTTTCTCCTTGTTATGCCTCTGTTGGATGGCTTAGCATTTTGATGCATTTACAGGTTTAACACCATTAGTACATCCTGGAATGCACCAAAATCCATGTGTGGATGTTCAGGAATGCCCAAACTCCACCCGTGGAATGTCTTCCCAATTCAGAGTAATACAAATCAGCAACATGTGCTGCCTTGTGTTCCTCTAGATTTACTAAGCAGAGTTATGCAAGGTGTCTTTGCGTGGCTTAGTAAATCAGATTTAAGGGCTTGTGTTGCTTCGCTTCACCTTGGGTGACGCAAGGGCAACGCAAAGCCTTAGTAAATCCGGGTCTGAGGGTACATTCAATCATTTTCTTCTCTGTAGAGTGCACAGAGCGATGGTCATATACCAGCAAATTCTAATCTGTGGAAAGTGTGTGGGGTTGTCTACAGCTGTCATAATATATGTGTAGCACCAAAAGAAAACAAATGAAAATGCAGTGCTTTTGGATGAGCACGGTTATTGTGATGTGGAGGAGACAAAAGAAAGTATGAGCAGAAGAAGAGAGTTAAAAGACTTGCTAAAAATGAAAGAGATGAGGTGTAAACTATGCATATGGAAGATTTCAGAAGTGTGTTGCTAGGAAAAGAGCATATGTTTCAAACAGAATAAGAGACTGCAAAGGAAAGTGGTGTGAGGAGGAGTTTGTGGAGTGAATGAGACTCTCTGAAGTCTGACAGATCTTGGTAATGATTAATTCAGTCTCATATTTTCAGATCATTTAAAACAAAATTGATACTCATTCATGTATTGCTGCTGAGCATTGGCAAAGCCAATAGGTCTGGTTTGTATTAGGGAATGTCCTTTGTTATCGTATTTGCCTGGAATCAATAACAGAAAATTCACACTGTGTGTAGCACGGGATTTTAGCATACATCTTTCAAGTCACGTCATTAATTACATAGATCACACCTCTTAAGAAAAATTTCTAGTTACACAATTTTGGCCACGCCCCTTTTAGAGCCCCTCTCCCCCATTCGCCTTTTTTATCCCATTTACAGCACTTGCCATATGTTAATTCACATTTTATTGGTTCCCAGCTAGTTTCATGCTGTGATTAAATTAACACAAACATTCAGATTATACAAATTGACTGAGCCAGATTACTGCAGAACTTGTGCATGAATGCATTGACTGGAGCTATCTCTGGGACTAAGTTTGAAAGTTCTTTTAACTTTGAAAAATGAGTGTTTTTTAAGAATCTCTTGAAAGACATTTAATTTGATGGATGTCAGGTAGTGCCATTTTCCTACAAAATGTCCGACATAACTCACACTGCTTTTCAGAAGTAAAGTATGAAAAGTTCAGATTTAGAAATGTACTCTGTTGTAAAATGCAAAAACACGTTTTGTAAGATTGAGAATAGTTTTTAAAATTCCTGTAGTAAATCTGGCAGTAGGATTTGACTGGATAAGAGGTTATTTAAAGGTCAATGTAAGTCTACTTTGGGGTGCATGGTCCTTTATTTTCACAGCTTAAGTTATTCTAATAGGAGCAACTCTTGAGTGACTTCTCATATGATAAGTATGTGCCTTCCACCTCAAGACTCATAGCAATGTGTATTGATATGCAGAATGAAGACAGTTAGAGAAAACTTGGAGAACATTTTGCAATGAACTACTATAGTTTGGTGTTAGGGTTCAATCATACGTTAAGATAAAAATATTGATCCCAAAACCAGGATTTTGTGTACATAATTGAAACATGTATGTACAAGTGGTTAATCCATACTTAAATACAAAAATACCTAAAATAACTTCTCTTCTCCCAATATTTAAACATGTTTGTGTTCAAATGAATACAATATACTTTCATATATTTTTTAAATGCCTTATATGGAATCAAATGTCCCTTGCCTTAAATCATAAAGATATAGCAAGTTACTGATGAGGTCCTTGACCATATAGAGGACTTAGGCTGAAGGCCAAGGTACTTTGTAAAGTCATGTCAACATATGTTTGTGGGTATTTTATTTCCTATAATGCATGGTCATACCACCACCCATTGCAGGAATCTCTTAAATCTTTAGGGGCAGATTTACAAGCCCCTTGCGACACTTCTGCACTGCCGTTGCATCACTTTTGTGATGCAGCGGCGCTGTAAAAAATGGATTCAATTTACAACATGACACATCTAGGGAGATGCGTCACATTATAAAACCCTACCTCATACCTGTGTCAGGTATAATGTATGCAGGGCGGGTGTTCCCCCGCAGGAAAGCCTCGTAAAAGTGGCGCAGTGAAATCTACAATATTTCACTGCATCACTTCCTGGACACCACTGCGTCAAAACCTTACACCTGCTTGAAGCAGGCATAAGGAGTGACGCAGTGTAGTGGGAATAGGCCTCAAAATGCATTGCTGGAGTTGTGTCGTGCTTGCGACATGACTCCAGCACTGCGTGACTTTTGCTCCAACAGATGTGTCGTAATTTCTGACACATCTGTCAATCCTTGCGCCATGGTGAGCCATATTGTAAATAAAGCGCATCCATGGTGGTGCAAGGGTTTCTCAGGGTGGTGCAGGGAAAGTGACGATCTCTACAGCTGTGTCACCTCTGCCCCTCAGTGTTCTGTTCCTTTATATGAATAAAACAGTATGGCTGACATCATAGAGAATAACAATGAAATATGTGCTTCAAATTTAAACAAACTTAAACAGTTAGTAATTTGCTACAAAAATATATTAGAATCTCTTTTATCTTTCCTCGCTTAATTAGAGAATATGGTTTATGGGCTGTACAGAAGCACCCAGCTAACTATGAATTCTGCGACCTGTTCTTTAGAAAAAGCGTTTATGGGTCAATCCTTGATAGCAGCCCTGAACCCAGTGCAAAAGAACGCTAACCCTGTCCCCTGTGTTAACGGCCATCAACCATCCACCTAATACACACCGTGACAAAATGGGTTTACCTTGCTTGATATTCGCACCATTGACTTTGTTTTCTTTTGTAAATCTTCAGTTACAATGCGTATTAAATGTGTACATTTACTACAATTTGACAAGAGCAGACAAGTGAGGCTAATGGGATTGTCCAGTTTAGCACGTGTTCTTGATAATACCATCCTAACTGAACTTCCTTTAGCTATTACTATCATAACAATATGTCATTGCCCCACACCAAATACATACTCAGAGCATATGAGTCACTAACTATGAGAATGTCAATCTAATGCAACTGCCACAAATTACATAATTGTTACTATTTAAAAAATGGAGTTCAGCTATTGTATACGATTACTAAGCTGTTTTTTCCCCAGAAACTATACCCACTGTATGGATTTACTTAGGACTTTACAAACGCTTTCTATAATGTCAGCATATTTCTGGCAAATGTGATAAGTGGTTAACTATAATAACAGTCATCATGAGCTTCTGTAAATCCAGTCACTTGATACTGAACTTTCTAAGATATTCAGGCAATGCTGTCATTATTTTAAGGTCTAGAATGTAGCTGTTTCAATCGACCCCCCACACGTACAAGATATTTTATTACAAAGCCATAAAAGCTGACATTGCTTGGTGAGTTATGTATGCTAGTAAAACTTGCCTTGCGATCACTCTCACAGCTTCCTTTTTTTTTTTTTTTTTTTTTTACAAAGGAGACACCCTTTTAGATATAGGCCCACATTTGCAAAGGCTTTGAGTCGGGCTAGCGTTTTATTTTTTAACATAGACCTGACATAAGCTTAATTGGTAGTACAGAGGTGCATTGTCTGTCTTTTTACACATGAGGCAACCCTATGAGCTGTGCATCTGGTCCGAGCGAGAGAACATTTCCTCAAAAAGGGATCAACAACATCATAAAAAGTATTATAAACATGTCATACACTTTTTACCATAACAGTTGGCTGAGATAGATATGTAAACTGATGCATGCTAAAGCAATTATCTGTTCCTTAACATCTGCTAGAATTTTCGAAAGTGACAGGCACCTGTGACAGTCTACAGGCTCCTTTTGTTTTTTGAATATCACTAGTCACCGATAAACGTATTTTGTTATGTTTCATTAGAAAAACTAATACGTAGCTTATTGCTAGCTAAATATACTTTGTATTAAAACAGTTAACCTTGCATTAATGAAGGGTCTACTGCCGGTGAGTTTGACGTCTCTTCGAAATGTAAGAAGGCTGTACTGTGATAAATACTTACCTCCTCTATATGAGCATTTTGGTAAAGTAAATAGAACAGGCTTGGATGGAAGCATGTGAGCTAGTAGTCAGTAGTCTACATGTGACAACTTTGTTATATTTACCTTTGTGGATAAAATATAGCACTTTCGGGGTCATATCTGATTGCAGAATACAAATCCATTCCATGACCAATTAAAAATGGGAAAGATTAATAACTGGATTTTCACCTCATACATTTGTCTAAATATCGATCTACTTTGCCGGTAGCTAACAGATAAAATAGTGTGTCATCAACATGTAAGTTCTGAAGAATTATATGTTTCTAATGATCAAATACATGACGAAAGTGATACTATGTCATCTGTGTATGTGTAAACATACTTCAAAATTTGGACACCGTTTTTGACCTTCACATTTGCATCAAGGAATGGGTAGGAGCTTCTTCCTGCTGTGACATCTGAATATGTGGGTTAACTTGGAGGCGCATCAGAAAACTATTAAATTAACACATATGCTGAACAGGATATATACTCACATTATAATGCAAACAGTAAATGCACACTGAGGTGAAACGCGAAGTAGTCAGCATGTGTGACCTTGCAAACAAAAACATCAACATTACCAGGAGGGGGGTAGCCTGTCTTAGGTTTAAACCTCTAATGACTGTGCTAGAAATTTGATATCTAGTTCGCAGAGGTATGCACCCTGCCCAAGCAGGAACCACAATCCTAGTCAAGGTACGTCAGATACACACCATACATTAACATGTGCTCATTCTGGGTTCAAGCAATCAGGCTTAACGTAAGAGGCAATGTGTAAAAAATGTGAGCAACACTTCAAACAGAAACACAGTTAAAATACCACAAAAAGACTCCACACTAGTTTAGAAAAATAGATGTTCTGTTGCTAAATAAAACAAGACCAAAATGACAAAACTCCAATCAGTAGAAGTTGAGATATGATTTTTTAACGATTCAAAGTAAAAATAGCGCTTTCGAAGCAATAAGAGCCTATGGGGGATATCTGGTTGCACTGACTAGGGCAAAATCAGGAGCCGACCGCGATGGTGCGCAGGTTAGATACAAGAGCCACAAAAGGCCTGCTGAACAAAGTACCCTAATCCTGGTCACAACAGCGAATTGTGGTGTGTAGCCAGGATGCTCAGTGTCGAACCTAAAGTCGAGGTGATGCGTAGATTTTCTTCTCGCAGTGGTGACGATGTGCCGGTTTTGGAGACGATGCACCCAGCCAAGAGGCATTGATTTCGTAGACGATCCACTGGGTTTCTCCACGCAGTCGAGGGGATGCGTCAATCTTCCCACTCAGTGGTGGTGATGCATTGGTTCCGATGCATTGGTAATTTACAGTGATGCACTGGTTCCAAGTGTGATGAACCGATTCTGCTCCCACAACAGTGAGGATGCTCTGGGTCTGAAACACACAGTTAGGAGATGCATCAGTTTGACTGGAACAAGCACCTTGGTCCACTTTCAGTTGACCAGGCACAGGAGCAGGTGGTGAAACTGATATCCCTGAGTCTCACAAGTAGGAGGCAAACCAACACGACTTTGGTGATCATTCTGGGTTCAAGCAGAGTTCAGTTCTTCCTCAGCGGGGTCAGAGGGAAGAAGGCAGCAGGGCAGGATGGCAGAAAAGCAGTTCTTCCAGAGCAGCAGTCCACCAGAGTGCCAGTCCTTGTAGCAGCACAGTTTTCCTTCTTCCTGACAGAGTTTATTTACAGGTCCAAAAGTGTGTGATGTGGTGGAGTCAGAGACCTAGTACCTACCCAGTTGTACCTTTGAAGTAGGGGTGACTTCAAAGAAGAGTCTTTGAAGTGCACATAGGTTTGTTCTTCCTAGCCCTGGCTCCCAACTCACTACAGGGGGTAATCTAGCCTTTTCTGTTGGGACTGGACACTTCCTATTCTGGTGCAAGTGTCAAGTCCTCCCTCCCATCCAGCCCAGGATGAGCTATCAGGATGCAAATGGACACTCAGACACACCTAACCTTCCTTTGCATGTTGTTTCCTGCAGGGAATGCAAACTTTCAAGCTGTCACCCACCCAGACATGTATTGGAGACAGGCTGCAGGCACACGAAGCTTTAAGATCAGAGAAATGCCAATTTTCTAAAAGTGGCATTTCTAAAATAGCAATGTTAAATCCAACTTTACCAGCAAAGAGGATTTATCATTACCATTCCAATGATATAGAACATGGCAGAATTAATCCTTCTCAATCAGGTTAAACGTACAATAAGGAATCCCCAATGTTAATTTATGTGATGAGTAGGCCTCACAGTAGTAAAAAATAAATGTAGTTGTTTTTCACTACCAGGACATGCAAAACATAAAAATACATGTCCTAAGTTTTTCTGACACACAGCACCCTGCACTATGGGCTCCCTAGGCCTACCTTAGGGGTGACATGTGTAATAAATGGGAGTTTAAGGCTTGACATGTGATTTTAAATGCCAACTCAACATGGCAGTAACACTGCACACACAAGTTTTGCAGTGGCAGGCTTGAGACATGTTTAGAGAACTACTTGTGTGGGTGGCACAATCAGTGCTGCAGGCCCACTAATAGCATTTAAGTTACAGGCCATGGGCACAGGTTGTGCACTCTAATAGGGACTTACGGATAAATTAAATATCCTAATTGTAGATAAACCAATGTAACCATGTTGAGGGGGAGAAGCACATGAACTTTAGCATTGGTCAGCAGTGGTAAAGTGCTCAGAGTTCTAAAGCCTACCAAAAAGGAATCAGCAAAAAGGGGAGGTAAGCAGACTAAACGTTGGGGGAGGTGGGAGACCACCCTAAGACTGACAGGTCTAACAGCCTGATAAAAACCCACTGAAAAGGAGACATCCATCATCAGTGTGAACATATAAATGCTGAGAAACACCTGCAAAAGCACAAGCTAACACATCTTTCAAATAGAGGAAAGTAAGAGCAAAATAGTCATTTCTATTTTTTGCTGAAGGTGCCAACACAAAATAACTTTGCCATACAAGGTAGCAGCAAGAAGTGCTGAATTATTCTGCTTGCATTTTGTTTTTTAGGGATGTCACTAAAATATTGTTTCTTCTTCCTGTTGTTTCCTCTGATCTTGAGTGTTTGGAATTAAGGTGCAAAGTTTAGAAGTATGTTTTAGGTCTGCTTTTATTATTTTATTTACTGAAAAGAACCTGGTAATATAGAATCATATTGAGCTTTTGGTGGGGTTTAATTCTTTCATTGATTGGTGAAATGAGTGGCTCGTTAGAATCTTGTTTAATAAGTATTATCACATTTACCCACAATCACTGAAAGAGTAAAAACTTTTGCTACATCAACAGTATTTTCTAACAAGTCTCTATTCATAGCAGGTCAGCTACCAAACACCCCAGGCTTTAAAATTACAATGGAAAGTGTAATAACAACACATGTTAGTACATAGAAACAGAATTTATAGCTGCAATGTGTTCCATTCTTATGTGTTATACCTTCAGCTAATCCTGGCTTTTTAACCAACTAAACTTTACTGCTGGGGTTTTTTGAGACATAGTTACAATGTTACCAATAAAATTACAAGTACCTGAATACCATGTGATATCTACTAAAAGGTGTGGATTGACCTTAAGTGAGACATTTGCCATGGGGGCACTTGACATCTAGGAATGCCCATTCAACAGGAGCACCACATTAAAGTAGGAAGGCAAAAAGAGCATAACAAGCAGTGGTGATCAAGCTTAAAGCATCAGGTTTCCGGTGCCTTAAAATGTAGGGCTTAACATTAATCTCATACATTTGTCTAAATATCGATCTACTTTGCCGGTAGCTAACAGATAAAATAGTGTGTCATCAACATGCAAGTTCTGAAGAATTATATGTTTCTAATGATCAAATACATGACGAAAGTGATACTATGTCATCTGTGTATGTGTAAACATACTTAAAAATTTGGACACCGTTTTTGACCTTCACATTTGCATCAAGGAATGGGTAGGAGCTTCTTCCTGCTGTGACATCTGAATATGTGGGTTACCTTGGAGGCGCATCAGAAAACTATTAAATTAACACATATGCTGAACAGGATATATACTCACATTATAATGCAAACAGTAAATGCACGCAGAGGTGAAACGCGAAGTAGTCAGCATGTGTGACCTTGCAAACAAAAACATCAACATTACCAGGAGGGGGGTAGCTTATCTTAGGTTTAAACTAACCCCGGGCGTAGCACTACGCTTCGCCCACGTAGTGTACGTAGCGCTGCCTGCTTCGCACTTTCCGAAGTAGGCGAAGCAGGGCAGCGCTACGCACACGCCGAGGGCGAAGCGTAGCTGCTTGCCACCCGCCACCCACCTCCCGCCCGCCCTTCTTTTAAATATATGAGCAATGAAAAATAAAGTAAATAAGTCGACTTACCCGTAAGCGCGGCGTCTCCGGGGCTCCCTCTTTCTGTTTCTAATTTCTTCTGGCAAATGCGCATGCGCGGACACCCGCGCATGCGCATTTCTCGCGAGAAATGCGCATGCGCGGGCGTCCGCGCATGCGCATTTGCCAGAAGAAATTAGAAACTGAAAGAGGGAGCCCCGGAGACGCCGCGCTTACGGGTAAGTCGACTTACTTTACTTTATTTTTCATTGCTTATAATATTTAAAAGAATGGCGGGTGGGAGGTGGGTGGCACGTAGTGGGGCTACGCGAAGCGCGTAGTGTGCGTAGATTTGGGCACACTACGTGCTGCTTCACGTAGCCCCACTACGCCCACTACGCCCACCCTTAGTTTAAACCTCTAATGACTGTGCTAGAAATTTGATATCTAGTTCGCAGAGGTATGCACCCTGCCCAAGCAGGAACCACAATCCTAGTCAAGGTAAGTCAGATACACACCATACATTAACATGTGCTCATTCTGGGTTCAAGCAATCAGGCTTAACGTAAGAGGCAATGTGTAAAAAATGTGAGCAACACTTCAAACAGTAGCACAGTGAAAATACCACAAAAAGACTCCACACTAGTTTAGAAAAATAGATGTTCTGTTGCTAAATAAAACAAGACCAAAATGACAAAGCTCCAATCAGTAGAAGTTGAGATATGATTTTTTAACGATTCAAAGTAAAAATAGCGCTTTCGAAGCAATAAGAGCCTATGGGGGATATCTGGTTGCACTGACTGGGGCAAAATCAAGAGTTGAGGCCGACCGCGATGGTGCGCAGGTTAGATACAGGAGCCACAAAAGGCCTGCTGAACAAAGTACCCTAATCCTGGTCACAACAGCGAAATGTGGTGTGTAGCCAGGATGCTCAGTGTCGAACCTAAAGTCGAGATGATGCGTCGGTTTTCTTCTCGCAGTGGTGGCGATGTGCCGGTTTTGGAGACGATGCACCGAGCCAAGAGGCATTCATTTCGTAGACGATCCACTGGGTTTCTCCACGCAGTCGAGGGGATGCGTCAATCTTCCCACTCAGTGGTGGTGATGCATTGGTTTCGATGCATTGGTAATTTACAGTGATGCACTGGTTCCAAGGGTGATGCACCGATTCTGCTCCCACAACAGTGAGGATGCTCTGGGTCTGAAACACACAGTTAGGAGATGCATCAGTTTGACTGGAACAAGCACCTTGGTCCACTTTCAATTGACCAGGCACAGGAGCAGGTGGTGAAACTGATATCCCTGAGTCTCACAAGTAGGAGGCAAACCAACATGTCTTTGGTGATCATTCTGGGTTCAAGCAGAGTTCAGTTCTTCCTCAGCGGGGTCAGAGGGAAGAAGGCAGCAGGGCAGGATGGCAGAAAAGCAGTTCTTCCAGAGCAGCAGTCCACCAGAGTGCCAGTCCTTGTAGCAGCACAGTTTTCCTTCTTCCTGACAGAGTTTCTTTACAGGTCCAAAAGTGTGTGATGTGGTGGAGTCAGAGACCTAGTACTTACCCAGTTGTACCTTTGAAGTAGGGGTGACTTCAAAGAAGAGTCTTTGAAGTGCACATAGGTTCGTTCTTCCTAGCCCTGGCTCCCAACTCACTACAGGGGGTAATCTAGCCTTTTCTGTGGGGACTGGACACTTCCTATTCTGGTGCAAGTGTCAAGTCCTCCCTCCCATCCAGCCCAGGATGAGCTATCAGGATGCAAATGGACACTCAGACACACCTAACCTTCCTTTGCATGTTGTTTCCTGCAGGGAATGCAAACTTTCAAGCTGTCACCCACCCAGACATGTATTGGAGACAGGCTGCAGGCACACAAAGCTTTAAGATCAGAGAAATGCCAATTTTCTAAAAGTGGCATTTCTAAAATAGCAATGTTAAATCCAACTTTACCAGCAAAGAGGATTTATCATTACCATTCCAATGATATAGAACATGGCAGAATTAATCCTTCTCAATCAGGTTAAACGTACAATAAGGAATCCCCAATATTAATTTATGTGATGAGTAGGCCTCACAGTAGTAAAAAATAAATGTAGTTTTTTTTCACTACCAGGACATGCAAAACATAAAAATACATATCCTAAGTTTTTCTGACACAGCACCCTGCGCTATGGGCTCCCTAGGCCTACCTTAGGGGTGACATGTGTAATAAATGGGAGTTAAAGGCTTGACATGTGATTTTAAATACCAACTCAACATGGCAGTAAAACTGCACACACAAGTTTTGCAGTGGCAGGCTTGAGACATGTTTAGAGAACTACTTGTGTGGGTGGCACAATCAGTGCTGCAGGCCCACTAATAGCATTTAAGTTACAGGCCATGGGCACAGGTTGTGCACTCTAATAGGGACTTACGGGTAAATTAAATATCCTAATTGTAGATAAACCAATGTAACCATGTTGAGGGGAAGAAGCACATGAACTTTAGCATTGGTCAGCAGTGGTAAAGTGCTCAGAGTTCTAAAGCCTACCAAAAAGGAATCAGCAAAAAGGGGAGGTAAGCAGACTAAACGTTGGGGGGGGGGGGGGAGACCACCCTAAGACTGACAGGTCTAACAGCCTGATAAAAACCCACTGAAAAGGAGACATCCATCATCAGTGTGAGCATATAAATGCTGAGAAACACCTGCAAAAGCACAAGCTAACACACCTTTCAAATAGAGGAAAGTAAAAGCAAAATAGTCATTTCTATTTTTTGCTGAAGGTGCCAACACAAAATAACTTTGCCATACAAGGTAGCAGCAAGAAGTGCTGAATTATTCTGCTTGCATTTTGTTTTTTAGGGATGTCACTAAAATATTGTTTCTTCTTCCTGTTGTTTCCTCTGATCTTGAGTGTTTGGAATTAAGGTGCAAAGTTTAAAAGTATGTTTTAGGTCTGCTTTTATTATTTTATTTACTGAAAAGAACCTGGTAATATAGAATCATATTGAGCTTTTGGTGGTGTTTAATTCTTTCATTGATTGGTGAAATGAGTGGCTCGTAAGAATCTAGTTTAATAAGTATTATCACATTTATCCACAATCACTGAAAGAGTAAAAACTCTTGCTACATCAACAGTATTTTCTAACAAGTCTCTATTCATAGCAGGTCAGCTACCAAACACCCCAGGCTTTAAAATTACAATGGAAAGTGTAATAACAACACATGTTAGTACATAGAAACAGAATTTATAGCTGCAATGTGTTCCATTCTTATGTGTTATACCTTCAGCTAATCCTGGCTTTTTAACCAACTAAACTTTACTGCTGGGGATTTTTGAGACATAGTTACAATGTTACCAATAAAATTACAAGTCCCTGAATACCATGTGATATCTACTAAAAGGTGTGGATTGACGTTAAGTGAGACATTTGCCATGGGGGCACTTGACATCTAGGAATGCCCATTCAACAGGAGCACCACATTAAAGTGGGAAGGCAAAAAGAGCATAACAAGCAGTGGTGAGCAAGCTTAAAGCATCAGGTTTCCGGTGCCTTAAAATGCAGGGCTTAACATTAATCTGGTGTGATTCAACATTTTAAAGGTTTCCCAGGATACTATGCTCTTGACAGGGTTGACCACCCCTAAAATGTTATCATATTTTGTAAGGTGTAGGTGAATGGAATGTGAGAGAGGGTATTGTGGTTGTCAATGGGAGTGAGGGTGCATTACACAGTCTTTCCATTCTTAAAAACTGTTTAACATATGTTAATTGGAAACAATGACAATGAGAAGACACTACTTAGCCTGCATTACATCTCCTATAAATTAAATATATGCTTTATAGTAATCACTGTGAAAAACAAAATGCTTGTTAACAGTGGAAAGGAACAGTTTTTGTCTATTTTGGGAGTTATCTACCTGAATGAACAAAGAAAAAACACTTAGTTCAAAAGGTTAGGAAAACAATGAAAAAACGCCACTGAAATCCCCAAAAAACAAACACAGAAAACAGGGCAGTTAGTTACTGGACAGTTTTGAACTGCTTGCTCTAAAAATAATTATGAGCTACACATTATCAAATCCGCAAACAAGAAAACATAATTGAGGTTGATGTGATTGATAAGTAAATAACATATAATATGTTTGACTTGGCCCTTTTTGGCTAAAGTTCCCTAAAGTCATCGGGCCCGATTCACAGAACTAACTTAAGACAAAATCCTAAACTTACTACCATTTTGGTATTCACAGAAGGCACTTACTCATTTTGGTATTCACAGAAGGCACTTACTCATTTCGGTATTCACAGAAGTTAGGAGTCCTAACTTTAGGACTCCTAAATGTCTTCTGTGAATACCGAAAGTCTTAAAATTAGGATTTTTCTCAATTTAGTAGTCCTAAATTTAGGACTCCTAACTTTAGGACTCCTAAATGCCTTCTGTGAATACCGAAAGTCTTAAAATTAGGATTTTTCTCAATTTAGTAGTCCTGAGTTTAGATTTAGGACTACTAAATTGAGAAAAATCCTAATTTTAAGACTTTCGGTATTCACAGAAGGCATTTAGGAGTCCTAAAGTTAGGAGTCCTAACTATACTACTACTAAACTGAGAAAAATCCTAATTTTAAGACTTTCGGTATTCACAGAAGGCATTTAGGAGTCCTAAAGTTAGGACTCCTAACTTCTGTAATGACAGTGAAATATTGTCCATTTCATTTTTCACTGTTGAAAGGCCATCTTGCCCATATGACAGAATGGGGAGGCTGTATGATATGTTTCCAGTCTATCTTCCCAAAGGCTTAAGATGGAGAGGTGAAGTTTATTGTGCCTGAACTCACAATTTAATAATACATCTTTTTGTGAAGGTGGTTTTTGCATTGTGTGTTTAGAAACCACTCTTTTAGACGTGGCTGGGTTTTGTGCTCTAACATGTCTGTGTGTCTCTGCCTGGTTGTGGATTGACTGTCTGGATCTGAAATTGATAGGATCTGGGGAATGGCTTGACTCAGGGGAGGAGGTGAGACAGCAACAGGCTAACCTGCATCTGGAGTGTAGGGGGGAGGAGTAGCCACTGGAGTTGAAGAGGCCTGGGTTGCTGCCATAAAATAATGGCTCCGTCACCTGCTGAGTGATTGAGGATCCAGACCCCAAAGGAAGAAGGTGTCACTGACAGGGAGACATCTAGAACTGGTTTGGACATGGGTCAGTGCCCCCCTGAACACAAAGACTTCAAAGACTTTGAGGGGTATACCTATGTGAGCTGAAACCCCTGAACGTTGGATTTATCAAGACTGAAAAGGATTGAAACAACTTCGGGGTCAAGAGGAACCTCTGCCAAGGAAGAAACAGATGAAGAGTCCGAAGGAAAGGACTGACCCTTCCTGTGTGTTCTGGGGATGACCTGCAGTTTGCTGATTTATCCAAGGAGAGGCTAAGGGACTTTGCTGTGTGCTGTGTCCCCCTGCTTGAAAGGACTTTACTGTGTGCTGTGTCCTGAAGTAACTTGTCCCCAAGGGCCCGAGGAGAGCTGACTCCCTGTTGTGGAAACTCAGGAACACAAAAGTTTCCAGGTGTGTCTCAGCGACGCTGTGTGCATGTGCTTTTTGCTGCCTGGGACCTTTGTAAGAATTGCCCTGTGATCATGGGCACCTGGAGTCCAAGCGAGTATCAGTGACGCTGTGTGCATTTGCTTCGTACAGCCTGAGCCCTTCGTGAGGATTGTCCTTTGATCGTGTGCACCCGGAACTCAAGTGAGTCTCAGCGACTCTGTGTGAGTGTGCTTCTTGCAGCCTGAGACTTTTGTGAGGATTGCCCTGTTATCGTGCACACCCGGAGTCCAAGTGAGTCTCAGCAACGCTGTGTGTGTGTGCTTCTTGCAGCCTGAGACCTTCGTGAGGATTGCCCTGTGATCAGGTGCACCCGGAACTCAAGTGAGTCTCAGCGATGCTGTGTGCGTGTGCTTCTGGCAGTCTGAGTCCTTCGTGAGGAGTGCCCTGTGATCGTGCACACTCGAAGCTCAAGGGAGTCTCAGCGACACTGTGTGCTTGTGCCCTGTTGCAGCCTGAGATCTTCGTTATCGCCACTTCCCGGATTCCACAAAGTCGCATCGGAGGCCCAAGTCGCGAAAACAGGAGAGAAGAGCGAGGTCGCACCCCCCAGGTAACGTGTGTTGCCACCTGCGCCGGGGTGCAGGCTCGGAGAGAGATCCTCCTTCTCAAATACTGAGTAGTTCACCTCAGCTTCAAATAGACCTCACAATATGAATAGTATGGTGTTAATCTTACCATCCACTACCTGTTCCAATACTGCTCAGTACTGGCCTCTGTCCTCAGAATCATCTTTTCCCCTGGTCTGAAATGACTCAACTACCTGCTCCAATACTACCGAGTAATGGCCTCTGTCCTCAGAATCATCTTTTCCCCTGGTCTGAAATGACTCAACCTAGAAGCTTCCCTCGTTACCTTTGACTACAAGAAACTCCTTCTCACACTCTTTGGAGCATACAATATCAACTATATTTTTTAGCAATTTCCTCATGTTACCACATCCTTCAAAAAAGTTAGGTATACATTTATTGCAATATTCCACAGCTCCCAAAAACTGTAATAGTTGCTGTGCTGTTTATTGGAAGCATGTGGCATCCCTGTTATGGCCTTTCAGAGATCCCCCTTTGGTCTAATTCCTTCACTGGTAACCATATTGCCTAGATATTCTATCTTAGACTGTCCAAACTTGCATTTTTCATACTTTAATCTTAGCCCACAGGCATTTGGCTTGCCTAAAGTTTCTTGCAATTTTATATGATGTCCCTCCTGTATTTTCCCAAGAACAAGAACATCATCTTGGTACATTTTTACACCTCTAGGTACTCACAACACATGTTCCACCCCTCTTTGAAATACTTCCGCCACCGAGATTAATCCAAGTGTCATACGGAGATATTTAAATGTGGCAAACAGCCACACAAATGCTGTGAGGTCTTGCGATGAGGGATGCAGTGTAATCCGATAGTATGCAGAGGTCAAGTTGAGGAAGCAGAAAAACCTCGCCCCTTCATACTACACAGCATTTCTGTTGTATTTGGCAAAGGATAATGATCCACCATAACGGCTTTATTGAGTTCCCTCAAAACCATGCAGAGGCTCACATCCCCACTAGCCTTCCTTCCCATTACAACTGGAGACAACCATTCTGTGCCTGCCACTTCTTGAATTATCCTCTCACTCTGTAACCTCTCTAACTCTTTCTTTATAGCTTATTTCACTATTATCAGAACACCTCTCACTTTGTATGCTTTGAGTATGGCATTGGGTTTCAACTTGATCTTGTGTATATACTGTTTCAAATACCCCAATCCTTTTTTAATATATCAGGAAATGAATGTTCTACTCTTTGCATTCTACCCTCATCATCATACAGTCTGCAAATTACTGTTTCTTTCTCTCCCAGTATCACAGATGGGATTTCATTGGGATCCAAATACACCACTCATTCATTTTGGTGTTTCCAACTTATCAGGGAATCACCTTTACAAGATACATATACTTCCCACAGAGTAATTCTGTCTTTTATCTTAATGGTTCCTTACCCTACAATTTTATCAGTCTCTCTCTATACCCTTTAGGTCTGAGATCTAGTTTTCGGAGTTACACACTGGCTTTGAGATGATCTTCATAAAAGCCTTTATACACCAGTGTTATCTTTGCTCTGGAGTCAAACAGTCTGAAGTTTCTTACACTTGCAAAACAGACTTGTCACTATCCTGGTCTGAATCACATACCACCTCCCTTGTTTCCTTTTGATCCTTTTGTGGTTTTGCAGCACACGAAAAAATGACCACTCCTCCCACACAGATATACACGTCACTTTTCACCCTGGGCCCTCTTTGTAATTAGGCATATGACCCACATTGCTGTATCTGAAACACTTTCTCTGGAATTTATTGTTTATCTTGATATCTTTTTCCTCATGTTTCCACCTAAGCATCCTTCCTTAACCCGTTTTTAAACCACTTTTAACACCAGTATATACTATTTGTACATTATCCTCTTTTTACTCTCACTGGTTGTTCTTACAAATCACAGCCATGCATGCCTGCTAATGTTCAGTAAAGTTTGCTATAGTCCATACTTCAAACAGTGAGGGATTATCTCTGAACCACATCGTCTCTGTAGTTTTATCCAGTTTACACACTAAAATCAATTGATCACGCAATTTCTCCTCAATCGTTGCCTCAAAATTGCAGGTTCAGGCACATTTTCTCAAAACAGAAATATACTCCTCATTTGACCCTCCCTCCATTCACTTTCTAAAATGATATCTTTCCATCACAGTGCATAACATTGCCAAATAATGAATATCTAACTTGCTTAAACCAACCTCGTACTCATTCAGATCAATAGCATCCTACAGGGATAGATCAGATAAGTGTTGGAACACTTCCTGTCCTTCAGAGCCTAGACAGTGCATCAAAAGCAATGTTTTTCTTTTTCTTTTTACACTTTGGCATAGTGACTGAATACTTTCTTTTACTTTTTCTATCTTATTCCAGCTTCTTCAGGAGGCGATAAGAAGAAAGGTGGAGTCTTAACATTTTGCATGCTTAACAGTATGTTCTCCTACTATAATAAGAACTAATATAAAACACAACACACCCAATATCACTCACATCCATACTACGGTATCTGACCTGATACTGTTTCTACCTGAAGGAAAATCAAATTAATAGTTACCCTTTGAGAATAATGTGTCAGGTAGTTAATATTGACTTGCTGTCATAAATTCATCCATCTGAAAGTTTCCACTCACAACCTGACAATGTAAATCAAAAAGAAGCTTTTTCGCTGCTCTGCATCACATCATACCCCCTTATAAAAGAGCTTGTGCAAGGTAACTGTATCGACCAAACATCAAAATAAATTTTTAAAAATAGCCTCCACATAAGGTCACGTAACTTGACATTATGCGCTGTGGCTGAGGCTGAGGCACTGCAGGTCAGACTTAAGATAAGATGTTGAAGAATAGCAGCAGACCATAAGAACTTACGATAAGCCACCATTCAAGATACAGAAGGTGTAGGGAATTCCTAAGGTCTTGAGGTACCTCCCGCTTGGTCCTTGTCGTTTGTACACAATTTGTTATTTACAATTGAAACAGCCCACACAGATCTTGAGGTACTTTCCATTGGCTCCTCGCAGCTTGCACACAATGATTATTTACAATTGAAACTTGGTCTGCGGCGGTTGTGGCGTGGTGTTATTTTAATATTACAGTTACGGCACAGTGCTAACTCTATAACAGTTACGGAGCTTGCACAAGCAACAACAATTTCTCCAACAAAGCTCCCCTTTAAAAGTTGCACACATAGACCACACTGCAGTAAAGTACAGTCAATTAGAGTGCAGATAGGCACAGCCAAGTAGTGTACAAATAGCCCCTCAAAACTTGCGGTGGCAAACAAAGTGCTGACAACACTTAGCGGGCCACACTACAAGAGCTCCCATGTTCAAAAGTCCTGCATTCAAGCTCTGCACCAAATAGCTAACACAGTCCACACTTCCTTCAGGGAGTGTCCAGCCCAGTTCTATAAAACGAAGTTGAGGCTTATCACAGAGCTTGTCAGAGAAGGTCAAAGATCCTGTATTGTAGCCAGTGTAAAAGTCACTCCATGACGCAAAAATCAAATCCAAAGTAGTTTATTTAAAGTAACCCTCTTTACAAGCCTCATCCGCAAGAGGTTTTCGCCGGTCTCCTTTTCCTGGTTTAACCCCTCTAACATTCAAGTGTATGGATTCCACACACACCTGGCAAACACAAGGGGGCAGATTTACAACACCCTTGCGCCACTTTTGCGTCACTTTTAGCATGGGAAAGTGACCTCAAAGTGGCGCAAGGGTCTTGTAAATCTGCCCCAAGATGTTCATGAGAGTCCTGCTGATGTCAGCTTACCACACTACTTTAGAATACCACATAGACCCTAACAAATCTGCACAGTTTGAAAACTAGACACTTAGGGGAATGTAAAGGAAAGTTCTGGAATCTGTACCAGGGTACTAATTTCTTACCACCTACCATTTCACCCAAATCTCCCAATACAAATGACACCTCATTTGGTGGGTAGGACTAATAGCCACTGTAGGAAACGCTCCAAAACACAACATGAACGCATCAGATTTTCCCACTGAAAACAGACCCACTTTTTGCAATGTGCCTTGCTGTGGAATGTGGGCTGCAGCTCAGCCAGCACTTAAGGAAACTAAGCAAACCTTCATATTTTTGGAAACTATGGGCCACATGCATTAAAAGAAAAACCGGTCGCAAAAGGCTGAATCCCAGAAAAATCGCAATTTAAGTAATTGCTAAAATAGCGATTACTTAAATTGCGATTGCATTTAGGGAATCACAAATTGCGATTCCCTAAATGCAATGCATGATGCAATCGTAAATAGCGATTTCGCTAATAGGGGTCGCAAATTACCATCAATTTGAGCTTGATGGTAATTTGCAAAAACTTTGAAAAATGCACTAAAGTGCATTTTTCAAAGTTTCATGTTACACACATGTGAGTGCACTACATCTGCACAGATGCATATTTCAGGGGTGCAACAGGGTGTCCTTTTGGTACCCCTGCACCCTTGACATTGCATGCGCAGTTTGCGAGTACCTATTGAGTACTTGCAGATTGATCATGCAATTCCCAGCCATTCCTATGGTCCTATGGGCCCATAGGAATGAATGGGAAGCCATTCCTTAATTGTGACTTGCAATTTGCAAGTCGCAATTAAAGAATGTTTAGGAATCACTTTTTTTAGCGATTCCTCCATGCATAGGCTTTTGCGATTCCATAATTGCGATTTCTTAATATCGCAATTAAGGAATCGCAAAAGCCTACCTTGATGCATGTGCCCCTATACACCTTGGGAAATGCAGAGTGGAGTGGCTTAGGTGGCTTCCACCAGGTTTACCTTCCCAGAAGCCCATGCAAACCTCAAAACTGGTTTACAACATATATTTTCCTCACATTTCTGTGAGGAAAAGTTCTGGAATCTGCAGGGAGCAACACATTTCCTACCAACTACCATTCCCCCAAACTCTTGATAAAAATAGTACCTCAGTGGTGTAGGTAGGGCTAGTACATGTGACAGGAAAACCCCAAAACCCAACATGGACACATCACATTTTCCACTGAAAACGGACCCTTTTATTGCAATGTGCCTAGCTGTGGATTTGGAGCCCTAATTCATCCAGCAGCTACAGAAACCTAGCAATCCTGCAAATCTTTGAAAACTAGCCACTAAGGGAAAAACAGGGTGGGGTGACCCACCAGGTTTTCCTTGAAAATCTCAAAGTTTGACTAAAAAAAAACAAATTAGCTTCACGTTTCTGTGATTGAAAGTTCTGAAATCTGCAGGGAGCAATTACTTGTCTACCATCTACCATAGTGCCTGCAACAGGAAAGGGCCCAAAACACAATAATGACAAATCTCATTTTTCCACTGAAAACGGACCCTTATTAGTTCGAGCCTAGTGGCGTCGTGCATGCACTGCTCGCTCTGCGAGGCATGCTGTAATAGAGTATGCAGTGGAAGCCCCACCCACTCTCTGTGCATATTTGTCATTGGCTTGTGCCATTGTTCTTCTTAAATGCTGGCTTCTTATTTGTAAATAGGCTTGTTAGTCCCTTCTTGGTACCACCTTGTCTGTATTTGTTACCGCCCATAACAAATGTAGCTTTTACTTGGCTTGTTACACGGTCTGCATTATAAGTGAGTGAGCACTATTTTGTATATTGCCACTGATGGGGACAATCGCAGCTGCTCTTTTTGTATTTGCATGCTGAGCGCAGCTTCTGCTTTAGGGACACCGCACTCAGCTTTTAAAAAAAAAAAATACTTTAATACTGAGCGCTGCGCTGCTTGAGGGACACTGCGGACGGTTTCATTTTTTTTTTACTTTAATAATAAGTGTGGCGCCCGCATCAGGGACAACACAATCTTTCTTTTTTTTTTTTACTTTAATAATGAGCGCGGCGCCCGCTTCATGGACACCGCTCTCTGAATTACAATAGGTACTGCTTTAGAAAAACTTTGACCTATTGGTATGTACATGACAATGCTTTTTATTTTTATAAAAGGCATTGTCATTTACAATGCCAATAGCTCAAAAACTCGTAATTGAGAGACCTTTTGCATTGTAAATGCTTGTTTTATAATGTGCCAAGCTGTGTATTTTGGGCCCTGTCTCAGACAGCAACTAAAGAAACCTAACAAACTTGTATATTTTTTAAAACTAGACACCTACCGGAATCAAGGGTGGGTTGACTTGTGTGGCTCTCCACCCTGCAGACTTACTTACCCAGAAGGCCTTGCAAACCTCAAACATTGACTAAAAGCACATTTTTGCGATGGAAAGTTTTGGAATTTGCAGGGAACACCTACTTGCCTCCCTCCTACCATTCCCCCATGTATCCCAATAAAAATGTTACCTCACTTGCGCGGATGGACCCACGACAGGAAATGCCCCAAATACAATGTGGAAATATCAATATTTCCTGTCACAGAAATGATCAATTTTGCGATGGGGTAGCAGAGTTTTTTGGGCTGAGGACCTACAGCCATCTAGAGAATCCTACCAAACCCAGCACTAGGCACCCAGGGGAGTCCAGGGTGGGTAACCTCAAGGTTTTTTACCCACAATACCCTGCAAATCTCAAACTTTGCCTAATATTGCATATGCTTCTTGCATTTCAGCTATGTAAACATCCGGAATCAGCAGGAATTCACCACATTCCTACCATCCAGCACTCTCCCACTTATACCAATAACAATGCTGCCCCACTTGTGTGACTGGGCCTAGTGCCTGCGACAGGAATAAATCAAAACAAGGTCAATGATTGTCTCTTTACGAGGACTCCCATTGATGTTAGTTTGATTTGCTCCTGTCAAGGGCACTAGGCCCAGCCACACACGTGAGACAGCATTTTATCAGAACAAGTGGGGGAACATTGGGTGGTAGGAATTTTGTGGATTCCTTTTGATTCTGGAACCTTATGTCATAGAAATGCAAGGAAACTGCACAATTATAGGCAAACATTGAGGCTTGCAGGGCATTGCAAGTAAAAAATCTTTGTGGGATCCATGAGATCACCACCCTGTACTCCCCTGGGTGCCTAGCTTTAAGAAATGCCTGGGTTTGGTAGGATTTCCTGGGCGGCCACTGAATCCAGAACCAAAAACTGCAGCTACACCTTTTGTTGATGTTGCCACATTGTGTCTTTGACCTCTCCCATTTGTGGGTGTCACAAAGGTGAGGTACTATTTTTATGAGGCGACATGTGGGAACTCTGGGTTGCAGAACATTTGCAGCTCTCTACAGAGTCAAGTAGTTTGAGTCACAGAAATATGAAGAAAAGATGTGGTTTTAGCCCATGTTTGAGTATTGCAAGAGATTGTGGGTACGAAAATCTTGTGGCAGCCACACGAGCCCCCCTAGAGTCCCTTGGTGTCTACTTTATGTAAATAGAGTTTTTTGATTTTTCTTAGAGATAGTTTACATCGTGCAGAGAAAGACAGAAAAGACAAATATTACTGCACAACCATCTACTACTCCACACACACTGGTTGGATTTGGCATAAGGTTAAATAAAAAGTTCAAAATATAAATTTCATGAAAATGAAAATGTAGACATCACTGTTAATAAGATAATTATATAATACTGACCCAATGACTCACAGCTCATACATTGTAAAGCCATGACAATGCACCAACATCTTTATAGGCCATCCAGAGATCTTTTATGTGTCTCACACACACAAAAATAATTCACACCGTCAGCCATGGGCTCAGCACAAAACAACACTCACATCAACAAACAGTGCCAACTCAAGGGCCCATCACTTTCATACACCCACTAGACTGGCACAGCAATCATATTGCCTGGAAACTGGCAGAATGTGTGGACTGGCGTTTCAGTGGTGGTGTGTGTGTGTAGTGACTTGTTTCTGGTCACTACACATACACCCACACACACACACTGGCAGCCAAATGCCAGTCCACACACACCACTGGCCACACACACCACCAGCCAAACCTCACTTAGACATCACCTTGAAAATCTGCACCAAGTTAATTTCTAAAACACTCCCACAATGAACAGATTAAACATACACAAATCACAAAAAGGAAAATATAAAACATCCAACTAAAACAGCACATTTTTTTCAAATAGAGAGAGCCAATATATCGGAAGATGAAATAGCAACTGACTGTATACACAAGTTGAACTAAGCACATCAAACTACTGTACACCAGGTATCTAAACAGAAAATATAAAGCAATACAGACCATAATCAGTTCCTTTGTACTCTTATGGTTGCTCTGAATACTTGAGTTGTGTATGGTGCAATTTAACACATGTTGTTATTGAGAATTTGTTGGGCACACATAGGCCAGAATTAGAACGACATTTGGGACAGTACATACATCCCTCCTTTCGTACTCCTCTTTGGACACACACTCTCAATCTCCAACAATAAAAGTATTTTTTGGGCATTGATGATGTATTCAGGAAAGTTGTGATCTTTCAAACTAAAAGAACAATTGGTGGACAGAACGCAGAACAATGTCATAAATTCAACCCAGTACAGAGATCTGGGCCTAAAGTCATAATTTTTTTGCTCCCCATGCCATTCCAATTTGAACCCAGCCATATGCAAAGCAGTCTTGACCCTGCACCTAATGGGAACAATCCAGCCCGAACTGCTAGGCCCGGTTCTCCCTGAACTAGAAACAAGCATTTATAACAAATGGCTGAAAGTGTACAAAACTCATCTTGGAATCTGGAGAATGATCTTTGAAAACAACGTAAGCATTGAAGGATGCCAAATGAAGCAAATGAACAGTCAACTTCTTATACAACATGTATATCTTTCAAACAGAAT
Organism: Triturus cristatus; assembly: GCF_964204655.1. Classification (NCBI taxonomy): domain Eukaryota; kingdom Metazoa; phylum Chordata; class Amphibia; order Caudata; family Salamandridae; genus Triturus; species Triturus cristatus. Next base: position 569,728,772 of record NC_140589.1, on the reverse strand, counting down.
TGTAAGGCTCCAACCTTTGATCTACATTTACACCTTTCATGTGCTTATTATAGTCCAAAATGCACACTGGTTTGCACACTTCTGCTAACTGACCCCCAAACAGTCACAGAAGACGTGGTTTCATCATGACTAGCTGGGGGCATGTGGACATCTCCTTTATCTGAAAATAATTTCAAAGCAAGTTCATTACTTTGCAAGGTACTCCACTGTCTTCTTTGAAGTTTGATACACAGAAGTTGTTTTGAGTAATCTTTACGGTTAAAGCGGATTGTACCACATGACCTGTGTATAAATTGTCCATGTATAAATGTTGACCTTTATTACTCTGCCATGTTCCCACACAACTTTTTCACTGACTCCAAAAGTGGAATGGCAACAAGAGGGTTCCAGCTGCATACACAACTCAATTCGATAACATGCTCTCCCTCTGGGAATTTATTGTATGAAAACTAAACAGTCCTTGAACAAGTCCAGAACCTCATCCACAGATATCTCTTTCCCTGGAAGATAAAGTTCTGAGAAACGATATACTAAATGGTCAATGACAGACTGAATCTTGAAGAGACAGTCAGAATCAGGGTGATCTCAAGACAATGCTGTGGCGTCATCCAGAAAATGCAGCATACACTGTAGAAGAAAGAACCGACTCAACTCATAGTTGCTTAAAATATAGTAGTTGCCCTCAAGACACTAGTAGAAAAATATAAAGACAGTGATTGCTTCCGTATCAATCCCATCAGAAAAGTTAAACCCTGAACTGCTTAATCTCTTAGGGGCAGATTTATATCAGACTTGCGCCACTTTTACGCCGCCGTTGCGTCACGTTTGTGACGCAGCAGTGGCGTAAACCCTGCACCATGTTGCGCCCCATTTACATCGTGACGCATCAATGGTGTAAAGCCCTGCGCCACATGAAACCTGCATCAGGTTTCATGTGGGCGTTTCTACTCAGGGGGGGCGTTCCGTCGCAGGAACGCCCCTGAAAAGTGACTCAGTGAAATCTATAAGATTTCACTGAGTCACTTTCCCAACTTCAGCACTGCGCCAAACTTTACGCCTGCAGATGCGTCACGTATCTGCTTGTCCTTGCGCCACGATGCACCGCATTGTAAATGCGGCGCATCTGGCTCAAGGGCAAACTTGCGTGACGCATCTTCCCTGGCGCATCCATGCTGATTTGCAGGGATGCACCAGGGAACATAAATCTGCCCCATAGAGTAGCTCTGGAGTGGATCTTAAGTGTGGCACTGTTGTCTCTCAATAACTGTTCTGCAAATAACTTTGTATGCTTTACACTACCAACAAATAAATAGTTGGATGAAATTGAGCAGCAAAAGTTCTCTTTATTGACTCTACACCCTGAAACACTACTGAAGGTAGGTAAAACAGGCTGCACCATGTTAGGGGCAACCCAGGGTTCAGCACTTCCGATGGGAAGCCTGTCAGTCCTTGGCAGCAGTCCAGCTTGATCTTGCTGCACTACCGGCATATCACAGTCCTCCTCTAAAAGAGGCATTTCATCAGCATTAATTGTAGATTCGGCATCAGATGATTCCTCTTAAACAGAAAATTCACTGCTAGAATCCTCAACTTGGTCCTCTGCCTCAGATGCAGAGCCAGTCTCAGAGCCATGTGCAGAGGCTGATTCAAATCGGAAACCTACAATATGCTGAGCGATCAGCCATAATGCTTACTTATGAAACTAACACAAACAAAACAACAGTAAACAATGCTGTGTCAAATTATAAGATATGGAAGAACAATGGTTCCAGTGGTTAATAAAAAATGATTTAGGCAATATATATATGCACAATGGCAATGAATTTGTAAAGGACTTCGTAATGTCAGAGGACAGAGAGAAAACTCTACACAGTTGAATCAATACTGTATTTTATACACAGCAATAAATGGTATATACATTTCTTTTGAATCAAAAACATACAAAGTGTTTTAACCGTAAAAAGGTTTTTTGGTGCTCGGTGTCCCCAAGTGAAAATTGGAACCCAAAAGTGACTGTACAAGATAATAATGTTTTTTTAGAAAAATAGGTTTCCATAAATAAGAAAAAGAAACGGAACGACCATATCAATACAAATTTTTGAACAGTTTATGTATGCAATGATACAGGCTGAATTATGGTCTGTTCTGTGTGTTTGTCGACGGCGTTTCGACCCTCCTGTGAATGCGGGGTCTCTTCAGGACTTAGGATACTGGGACATCTACAATAAATGAATGAAAATGAGCATGAGGCCCATGTACCGGCACAGATGCGAGAGACTAAAATGAGAAGGCCAAGTAAAGGGAAAGTACCTGAATGTAAAGGGCACAGCTAAAGTGAAGTGCTTTCGTGAGAGGTGAATTAAAAAACTCACGTGAGGACCCAGCCGGGTTCTGCAGTCATAGAGGGGGACAAAAAATTGTTATGTGTTAACAGACCTGGTTGTAGTCATAACGAGGTGTAAAAGTGACTTGTGAACGATGCGAACAATGCCAGAAGAAAACATAAAGATAGTTTACCTCACGGAGTGGCTGGCTCTTTAGATAGGGAAGACAGGGCACAAAACAGCTCCTCTGATACGTTGCTACAGCCGTAGCAATATGAATCCCCTTATCTCTTCTTGGCGTTTTGGGGATCGGACACACGATAATGACTACGGAGATGTTAAAAACAAGGGCAGATAAGTATGGACTGCCTGGGCGACTCGTGAGTAAGTGACAACCAATGCTGGGGAGTGCGCGTGTACTTACAATTAGAGATCAATCTTCTAATCGATGTAGCGGTCTGGATAAGCTACAGATGAACAGGCGTACGATGCGCTCTTGGTATAGTAACGGCGAGCTATGGTCGTCTGCTTAGTGATATACAGAAGTTGGCGCCAACCCTGCTTGCCGTATGTCACGTGACGTGCAGAACGCGGAAAAGTCGTTCTATCGGGGATCGTAACGTGAATGGATAGAAACCGAGGAAAGACTGTGCCCCGTGATGTAAAATCACGCTAGACATAACAACTGAACGTGTAGTGGATAGCGTCTTTTTATTATTTGTGAAAAATGGATAGAATTAAATTAAATAAGGCCAGTTAAAACTGTAGCCTGACCGCAATGTATGTCGTGAGGTAACATAGGGGGGAGTGTCCTCCCGTTCTACGTATTAGATGTGGGACCTCCCAGGTGGAATCTAAAGGTAGAAGGAGGGCCATAGAGGAGATAGTAGCATTGTGATAATAGTTGTACTGAAAAACACATAACATAATAAAGACCCAAATAGATTCTGCATAAAAGACACATTTGCTGTCATACGTCCTCAATCGAGGAAATCATGCTCACAATCTCAATATTCGAATATAGAACAACTTAAACAAGGTGAGGGGGAAAAAAAAAAAAAAAAAAAAAAAAAAAAAAAAGGGGAACAGATATTCTCCTACCCACAATTGAGAGCAGGAACACTCAGATTAGAACAGATATGTGCCAGGTATGCCACTTATGACGGGATGGTGTGCTGCCTCATGGGAGAGCAGAACGCAGATGCCTTGTCCTTTATGCATATATTGGAAAGATGGAGCTTGAGTCCTTACTGTAAGGTGGTGACATACCCTCTCCATTCTTCAGCGGAATTTAGGCCTTCTGCTATCGAATTGACCCTATCTATCCATCTACATTCTATACGTTGTAGTATGCTGGTTATATCGCCGCCTCGTTCTGGTAAGGAGGCGATATCAATCACTTGCCATTTCAATTGATCGGCCGTGTGGTTTTTTTCATTGTAGTGGGAGACCATAGGGGCATTAGGAACAGATCTGCGAATACGGCTGCGATGCTGGCAGATTCTAGTTTTCACAGGTTGTTGGGTCTGCCCTATATAAGGCAGGTTGCAAGGGCACCAAATGCAGTACACCACATTGCGTGTGTTGCAATTTGAAAAGTTTTCTAGGGTGTATTTTAGTGTGCCATGTTCAAAGGTAGTAGTGTTGAATGTAAACTCACACGAGACACAGTTACCACATTTGTGGTGTCCCTTAATTTTTGGTAGGCCCCACGCGTTTGTGAGAGTGTTGGGTGATTTCACCTTCTTGTCTGTGGCTGACCTAACCAGATGGTCTTTTATATTTTTGCCCCTTTTGTAGGCGAAAAGTGGTAACTCGAAGGATGAGTCTATGCTTCTGATAATGCTCCAGTTTTTACTAATGAGGTTGCGTACTTGATTGGTATGTGTACCAAAGGTGGTGACACACACAATTTTTTCCATCTTGGGTTTTTCTTTGGTTTTCAGAAGTTCATCTCTCGGACAGTACCAAGCTCGTTTGAGCGATCTTTTAACCAATCTATTGGGATAGCCTCTGTTGACTAATTTACCTCTGAGTATATCCTGCTCTCAATTGTGGGTAGGAGAATATCTGTTCCCCTTTTTTTTCCCCCTCACCTTGTTTAAGTTGTTCTATATTCGAATATTGAGATTGTGAGCATGATTTCCTCGATTGAGGACGTATGACAGCAAATGTGTCTTTTATGCAGAATCTATTTGGGTCTTTATTATGTTATGTGTTTTTCAGTACAACTATTATCACAATGCTACTATCTCCTCTATGGCCCTCCTTCTACCTTTAGATTCCACCTGGGAGGTCCCACATCTAATACGTAGAACGGGAGGACACTCCCCCCTATGTTACCTCACGACATACATTGCGGTCAGGCTACAGTTTTAACTGGCCTTATTTAATTTAATTCTATCCATTTTTCACAAATAATAAAAAGACGCTATCCACTACACGTTCAGTTGTTATGTCTAGCGTGATTTTACATCACGGGGCACAGTCTTTCCTCGGTTTCTATCCATTCACGTTACGATCCCCGATAGAACGACTTTTCCGCGTTCTGCACGTCACGTGACATACGGCAAGCAGGGTTGGCGCCAACTTCTGTATATCACTAAGCAGACGACCATAGCTCGCCGTTACTATACCAAGAGCGCATCGTACGCCTGTTCATCTGTAGCTTATCCAGACCGCTACATCGATTAGAAGATTGATCTCTAATTGTAAGTACACGCGCACTCCCCAGCATTGGTTGTCACTTACTCACGAGTCGCCCAGGCAGTCCATACTTATCTGCCCTTGTTTTTAACATCTCCGTAGTCATTATCGTGTGTCCGATCCCCAAAACGCCAAGAAGAGATAAGGGGATTCATATTGCTACGGCTGTAGCAACGTATCAGAGGAGCTGTTTTGTGCCCTGTCTTCCCTATCTAAAGAGCCAGCCACTCCGTGAGGTAAACTATCTTTATGTTTTCTTCTGGCATTGTTCGCATCGTTCACAAGTCACTTTTACACCTCGTTATGACTACAACCAGGTCTGTTAACACATAACAATTTTTTGTCCCCCTCTATGACTGCAGAACCCGGCTGGGTCCTCACGTGAGTTTTTTAATTCACCTCTCACGAAAGCACTTCACTTTAGCTGTGCCCTTTACATTCAGGTACTTTCCCTTTACTTGGCCTTCTCATTTTAGTCTCTCGCATCTGTGCCGGTACATGGGCCTCATGCTCATTTTCATTCATTTATTGTAGATGTCCCAGTATCCTAAGTCCTGAAGAGACCCCGCATTCACAGGAGGGTCGAAACGCCGTCGACAAACACACAGAACAGACCATAATTCAGCCTGTATCATTGCATACATAAACTGTTCAAAAATTTGTATTGATATGGTCGTTCCGTTTCTTTTTCTTATTTATGGAAACCTATTTTTCTAAAAAAACATTATTATCTTGTACAGTCACTTTTGGGTTCCAATTTTCACTTGGGGACACCGAGCACCAAAAAACCTTTTTACGGTTAAAACACTTTGTATGTTTTTGATTCAAAAGAAATGTATATACCATTTATTGCTGTGTATAAAATACAGTATTGATTCAACTGTGTAGAGTTTTCTCTCTGTCCTCTGACATTACGAAGTCCTTTACAAATTCATTGCCATTGTGCATATATATATTGCCTAAATCATTTTTTATTAACCACTGGAACCATTGTTCTTCCATATCTAATCATTACCCTGGTTCCGTTGTGAGTAGGGTTCCCCTGTTGTTACAAGTGTGTCAAATTATAACTCATCAAACTCAGCTGTATCAATGATTATATCTAACCATTGACATATTATGATCAGGAAAGAACTATCCACCCAATTATCTTGATACTACAAAAAGATAACTCTCACTTCGACACAAACAGCTAGTCTGAGGATCAACTGCACCTATTCTGCACAAACACAACAAGCACCAAAGATATTCCACTAAAAAGCAAATATTCAAGCAGGGCAATAATACTCATTACAAATCACAAAAAAGTTTCCTTACCAAACACATGCAAATACACAAGCTTCAGATCTACCAGTGCTGAAACCACAAGCAGGAGTCGGCAACAAGAAAATCAAAAGCTTTGCACTACAATAAAAGAAGAAATAAAGCATTAAAGGCCAGATGTATCAAGCCTATTTGCATTTGCATATGGTACAAATTGTTACATTTAGCAGTTTGCTAATGTACAATAGGCTTATGTATGAAAGGCATTCGCTGTGCAGTTTTAGGGATTCACAATATTTGTGATACCATAAAATTGTGGCTCCAAATAGGTAACTGCATTTAGCAAAATAGGTATTCACTAACCAAATGCATCAAACAATTGCATATTGCGATTGTTTGGATAATTGACATTTTGGACATGCACTTAACCACCAACTCAAATCAGGTGATATTCAGAGCCAGCCTATATAAACAGCCCCCGTGTGCATCTGCATTTTCCACAATGTCTACTTTCTACATCTTGGCAAGGAGGATGAGGATCCTGGTGGATTCGCAGAGAAGGGGAGGAGACAGGAGCACATTTTTAGAATTCACAATACCATGTTTGGATCAGAGAGAGGAGGAAATCTTTGAGAAGTACAGCTTAAATGCCGCCCTAATTTTGCAGTTAATCTCTGAACTTTATCCCCAGCTACAGTGACACATTCGCAGAACCAGTTTAATTCCCACCCATGCTCAGGTGTTATCTCCCCTGAAACTCTTAGCCTCTTAGTCTCAGGAAGCTACCAGTGTGTGATAGCTGCAGCACTATGAGTTTCCCAAAGTGCACTTTCAGTTTTATTTCAAGCATTTCTGGATGCAATAGTTAGGAAAATCATTGATTACATCAAATTCCCACACACAACTTGGGCCTTGCAGCTTGCCAAATTTAAAGATTAGCAGTTAGCCCAATTCCCACGTCATTGGCTGCAATGATGAGACACGTTTAACTATGTCCTCCATCAGAGAATGAATGCATCTTTAGAAATCATAAGAATACTCATTAATTGAACATCCAAGTGGTATGCAATGCCTCTAAAATGATTGCTGATATAGTGGCCAGATTTCCTGGAAGTACACATGATTTTTTCATATTGCACCCTAGTGGAATTCACACACAACTTCTTGGTGGTGAATTTGGTGATGGATATTTGCTAGGTAAATCTTCATAGATCTGTTTGACATATAGTAGAGATGTATACCTATATTGTAACTGCATAATTTCCAATTTATCATTTGCGCTAATTTATTTTAACACCTTATTTGATCCCCGTTTCTGCAAATGAATACGGCTACACTACTTCACATAAAACAACAAGAAATTTGAAAGAGAGGATTTTTGAGCTGCTGTGGAGTTTCTTCAATTGCCTTGACAAGAGCGGTGGAGCACTACAATACAGACTATAAACCTGCTGCAAAATTGTTGCATCATGTGCCATACTCCACAACTTTGCAACAACTAGGGGCATACCCCTTACACTTTCACGGTCGGAGTTGGATGAAGACGAACAGCCAGTCCACCAATGTCAACCAGCAGATGGATGAAGGGCACAGAAGGGAGAAAATGACATGCAGAGATTTTTCACAACTATTTTTAAGCTAAGTAAGGTAATAATAAAGCATTAAGAAATGATTAGTATTTGTTCATGTTCCTTATTTAACTTCAGGTAAAATATTTCTTCACTTCAAAACCCAATATGAACTGTACATTCTGTGCCAAAGTAAAATAGACCACTCAGACATTACAAATATAAACATGATAAATCAGAAATGTGAACATATAACCATGTTCAAGCTACTTTTTTCACCCTCGCACTTCACTTGGCCTTTCAGTGTGATCTGCACTTTACCTTGGTGAACCCTCTGTATATGCACTACGTCTGCAACTACAGCGCCTGTTCCTAATTTCACAGGCAGTAATACTTAGGCTGGATAACTCCTCACATTCTCCTCCACCTAAGTCACTGGTTGCTGAGATAAGTGCTGTTTTTTTGTATAAATGTTTAGTGGCATTTGTTATAATTGTTAACACTGCTCTCCAACATTGATCAAATCATAATAACATATCCCCACCCACTTGCTCCTCTTTAACATCAGCATGGGACTAAGCATGAGATTTCAACCAAGGCTGTCAAAATCTGCGAAGAGCAAAGGCTTGAGCAAAATCCTGGCCTCCCCGAAAAATTCCACAAGGACAAACACCTGTACCCCATCCACACATACCCATCTAAACAGGCAACGCAATGAATGTTTCTATATCATACTGGCACATTCCTGATGAACCCTCACAGTGGCCTTACTTCAGGAGGACTAGAAACTCAGAGAGAATCGCCCCCCCATGCTTGCAAGCCAGCCACAGCCCAGTCTGCCATAGCTCACAGCCAGTCATCCTACAATGGTGAAGTAGGGGAGATATACCAGATTACGGTCCTTTGTTTAGCAAGCACTAGCCCCAGTATAACGAATTTCCTTCTAAGGTTTTTTTTTCTTTGTACCGGAACCATATCAAGCAAGCAATGTTTGATATCTCGAGTGATGGTCCATCCCGTCGCTCCATTCAGACTAGGAGCAACTGCCTGCCCAGAAGTCTCAAGCGTGTGGAACCCCAAGATCAGGTGTGAAAAGTCTGACCAGCCACACAACAGCATGGACTGGAGGACGCCTGCCTAGGGTAAATGGCATGCAATGTGCTGGGGTGAGAAATACACCTGGTGTACAACATTGTACTGTAATAATTAAAATCATGCATTAGTGGAGGTCCCCCTCACCTGCCTCATGAACGAGCACCTATTCCTTATCCTTTATTGGGTCACCAAGTATATCCTGCTACCTACCCTGTATCACTAGTGTGTTCGACAGCAAGTCCCCCTCTATCGCCCTGAAAACATGCAAAACCAATGTTCATACCCTAGCCATATTAAGAAAAGTAACATGAGTCTGACTCTGGAGGCACTTCCAGAAACGTTAGCCAGATTTCCCCCACTGTAGCTGCAATCTGAGCTTGGAAGCCCAGCGCCCAACATGAAGAGCTCTCATAAGGGTACTCCTCCATTTGCACCGTCCAACCACAGTTGTTCTCCCAATTTTCCCTCTCATTCAGCCAGTGCACTGTGAGTTGTAGCTGGGCAGCCAGATAATAGAGCTCCAATCATGGCAAGAGATGTGTGCTGTTTGCATGTGTTCAATGGCATTGGTGACAGGCACTAAACCTTGTCTTACAACTCCAATGCAACATGCTGTCTCAACTTTCATGGTGACGGTGCAGTGATATAATGTTGCAGTTGATTTGCCAGGTGATGGACAGATGTAGTGAAACTATCCAACCTGGCTAAGAGTTGATGATGGCACCTTCGGTGTGTGACATTATGTTGGTGCAGTGCTGTGAATAATTCCTTATTAGCATTTGTCAGCTACTTAAGATTTGCAGCAGCTGCTTTTTGCCCCTCTTCAACAGTTGGGATCACCTGCGTCATGCCATCTTTAATTTCACATTATTTTTTATTCTGTGACACTAACTGTGTCTTTAATTTTAATGACTTTATATTCTTACATTGCAGGTGCTGCACCGATAACACAGACGCCTTCAAGCCAACAAATACAGCTGTACTGCCAACTTCCTCATAAGCCCTTCTAACACCAATTCTATGCCATCTGATGGCAGTGTTTTGCCGCCGAATAAGAGACTGATAGTTTTGTGCGGATCCTACATCAGATGGAGTTGTAGGCATGTCTGTTGTGATGCTTTCATTTTCTTCCACAAAATCAGAGAGTGGAGACTCTGTTGCCCTGCATCTGGGCAGTGCAAGTTTTTTGGGTGTTGGAGTTGCAAAGTTGTCAGGCTGTATGGCTGTGTGCTGAAATTCCTCATGTTCAGTTTCTTCTGCAATTGTTGCAGGTAGATATGTGAGATATATAGTAAAAAGTTTAGTTCAAAACTATTATTGTGTCTTTCATGTAATTTGGTATGTCACTTTCGATAAGACTACAAAATGCTTCATGTAACACATTTATTTTACAATTGGACATATAACTACAAATGCCACAATGCTTTCATGAGCTTATGATAAAATGTGACAAAGAGTGGATTTTGTTTGAGGTAACTCTAAATTTCTAATTGTATTACTTTGTACCTAATAAATGTTTATAGGTAGCAAAATTGTGTTCTTACATTTGTTGGTACAGGGTGTGGCAAAGGTATCAATGTCAGAAAACCCCAACAATTGCCTTGGGCTGCAACTTAGCCTCAATCATGTTTTCTAGTGGGCTAGGTGATGGCTGAGTTCATGATTCTCCGCTTGTTCGCTATGCCTTTGCAAGCCTGTTAGCCACCTTTTCTTTCGTTTGTGTACGAAAATCATACTAGTGCTTGCGTATTTCTTCACTAGAGCGCTGTGTAACACCAACCACACTGATCTTCACCTGGATGTCCTTCCAGGTTTTCTACTTCTCACTTTCAGGAACTTATAGTGAGCTTTTTCAAAAAGCTTGTCATGGTGTTGATCACACTTCTCAGTGAGTACCTGTAGTCTAATTTCAGCTTTCTCTTGTGTCCTTCCCCATCCTTGACTTTTTCATCTGTGGTCATGGTGGTCAAACTGCTCAAAAGCACCTCCAGTTACTCTGCTGACACATCCTGCCTTCTCCTATGGAGCTAGGTTCTGGAAACAGCATGGGATGACTCGCTTTCTCATCGTGATGTCATCAGGCTGCTCCAGAAATTGAAATTCACAAGTTTGTGATCACCTAATTGTGATATCCTACTTTGGTGATTGATAAATTGCTCTTGTGAATGCTAAAAAATCACAACATTGATGTTGCTTCCTATGATTCATTGGAAATTGCAATTTCCAAATAGCGATTCGGTACGAATCGCTATTTGGAAATCGCAATTCCAATTCTTGATATACAAGGCGCTTAGATAACAAATGCAAATGAGGCAAGAAATAAAACAGTTAACATTATGAAAAACTATGAAGCCTGCCCCTGGGTCACAATGTCTCGACTGCCCCCAAGGGTGGCACAAAGCAAAGGAAACAAAACAATTGGCACCCCAGAGGAGAGTGACTCTTACCCCACCCACCAGCCAAACACAAGTCAAACACAAGTTCACACACACACCACCATCCAAATACCAGTCACACACATTGCCAGCCAGAAGCCTGTCCACAGACACCTTCAGCCAAATGCCAGACACATGACAGTCCACAAACACCACCAGCCAAATGCCAGTACATGTACACCGCTTGCCAAATGCCAGTTCGCACAGACACACACAGAAACGTATTCCCTGGTGTCTATTGGTTTTCTAAACCCCACCATGGGCAGACTGGCCTAAAAAAGGTTGGATCGCCACCAATATATATAAAAATAAATATCCCTGGTGTCTAATGGTTGTCCTCTCCACCCGGGGACAGATTAGCATAAAACATGTCTGCTATGACCCTGGAGAAAGGGGGCGGAATACAGCAAAAATAGGTCACTCTAAATAGGGAGCAGCCTTGCCCAAGTTGCCACTTCCCAACACACATAAACACATATTAAAATAAAATCCCTGGCATCTAGTGATTTTCCATCCCTCTTGGGGGCAGATTGGCCTAAAATAGCCTGATCTGCCCCGGGGGGAGGAGGAAACAGCCAAAACATGTCACCGAAAATGAGGAGCAATCTTGCCTAAGGGTACACTCCCCAGCATACATATAAAAGAAAATCCATGATGTCTAGTGGTTTTCCGCATCCTTTGGGGGCAGATCAGCCTAAAAAACGTCCAATCTGTCCAAGAGGTTGTGGGGGGGGAGGGGGAAAATGGCCTAAAGATGTCCCCAAATATGGAGAGCAAACCTTGCCTAAGGGGTTCTCCAACTCCCTTGGGGGCAGAGCAGCCTTAAAAATGGCCAATCTGTCCCTGGGAGTGTAAAACAGAAAAAACATTTGACAAAGAATGGGGAGCGATCCTTGCCCAAGGAGCTGCTCCCCAACATTCCCTGGTGTTTAGTGGTGTTCTACTAATGGGCCAACATCAACCCTCACCTGAAGTAACTCCACTGACTCCCCGTCGATAAGAGATGCCAATTCAAGATTCTGACTCATGCCTACAAACCCCTGCACAACAAATACCAGCATACAGCAACCACCACCTGATTTTCCACTAACCCTTCACACTCCTGCGATCCACCTCCCTCTCCCTCACTCACACCCGTGCATCTGCTGAAGCAACCTTGCCTCACCCCCCATTTCCAGACTTCACCCTCCCTTCAGGATTTCAGTAGGGGACTCAAGACCTGGCTTCCCCTGAGCAGCTTGGATCTCAGTGCCTGAATACCTTTGCAGCTGATTAGCCATGCTTTAGAAATCCTATTTGATTGATTGATAGGGGGAGGGTGGCAGAAAATGGCCAAAAGATCTGCCAAGCAATGGGGAGTGGCCACTCCACACAACAATTGTGGTCCCACCCACAATCCCACAGAAGAAAAGCACTGCAGAGACACATCAGAGGAAAGGGAAAACTCTTTCATTTACATCCGGTGTCTCTCTGCCCTCTCTGGACCAAAAACGTTCCTGTCTCCTGGATGCAATGGAAGCAAATGGCTTCCCTGGAGGCTTTTGATGATGGCTAGTTGTGCATGTGCTGATGTTATTAGAACGCTAGGGGAGGGGTTGGGGTGGCAGCAGAAGCAATTCTGCTGCCATCCCTGGTGAGGGCATGAGGCTGGGGCATGCAGTGGTAGCGCCAGCACTCCCCCCGTAAGGGGGTGTAGGATGTGCGGGACACCCCAGTGCCTGTGCTGAGAATGTGTTCAACACATACTTAGCACCCAAGCAGTTAACACAAACAATAATATTTATTTTTAAACTAAAATATGAAAGATATTCAGTATCTTTTTCTTATCAAAAGGAATGTGTTAATTTTAGTGGTGAAACCACATTTCCAAGATGGCTTCTGAGTTGAAGGACTTGACTCCATATTGGATGCTGCTGAGCCTGAAAAAAACACTCCTCACTCACTGCAAAGGAAGACAAACTACTTTTCCTCTTCAGGATTGCCCTTCTTTATGCAGGATTAGACTAATAAAAGGAACAATGCTAAGTGATGCATAACACTTTAAATACTGAATGGTAGGCCCATGGCCCGATCCAAAATGGCTGACGAGGGATGATTTATTCCCTCTTTCTATTTATATTGCACAAAGAGCTGATCCAAAATGTGAATGACTCTTCCTTGAAATGCTTATATAACAAATCATTTGAGACCTTTGGTAAAATGTGTTTTGCTCAATGACTGCATTAATAACTGATTTCAAGGGTTGGAAGAGGTAGAAGAAGGCCCGTTGGGCTTGGATCTCAGATAGCCCCTCCTACATTATAGTGAAGGGGAAGGTTTGCAGTATTGTAGTTCCAGCGTGGCTTTTCATATTGCAATATTACTTGGTCCCAGGAGGGTGCAGTTTGTTTTCTGCCATTTTCCTGCGATAGAATATGTTTTTTGCAATATCTCATATACTCATCAATAATCTTGAATGTCTTACTCGATTAACATTTTCAACCACTCCCTGGCTATACAGGCATAATATACACAGTGCACACCCTCGAACCCTCTATGGCCTTTTTCAGTTGGAACTGATCTTTATAAAGTTCCCTCATGGTCATTTTGTTCATGAGCATATTTTTTTAATGAGAGCATGTTACGTAAGGCCTGAAGTATCAAATGTGTACCCTTTGTGTGGCTACGGGGAAATGTGTTGGTCCATAGGGCTGTGGTTGAAGTGTACAAAAAGTATGGGAACTGTGATGCTGAGTGCAAGCAAGGATGGGCTAGTGAGTGTGGAGGCAGGATCAGAGTCATGGCAAAAAATAACATGATATTTTATAACTTTTTTGTTGGCCTTTCTTCTTCCAGAAACCACTCTCAGTAGGAAATGCATTTTCTAGATATGAAAGCTCAGTTGGTTAATGCGATTCCTGCAGATGTCTGTGCTTGTAGCCAGGGAGGCACAGAATTGAGCACTGGGTGGCACAATGGAAAATAGTGATGTACTTAAAGGGCTAAATAATGTCCCAGGCTGAGGCAGAAAGCAGTTTGAATATGAGTCATTATGTTAAAATTACATAGAGTATAAGACAGGTTGATGCAAAATGTGCAAACACGTTTAGAATTTAAGATAAAACAAGTGCTTTCACATTTTGTATTTTAAATAACAATCAAAGTTCACCTAACCCAAATCTTTTACAAAAATGTCTATTAAATGGATACAATCCTGAATGCAACTGGTAACCCCCGCCTATTTACCTCTCAAAAAGAATGTTTTTTTGTCACTATGAGGCTTCAAATGACTCAATTTATTAAAACCTGTATTGGCACCCAAGTAACCTTTAGAAATCTTGATTAACCAACTGTACACATTTACATTTCCTTCATGAAGCATGTACCCCAGATAAAAGGCTTGTTTCTTCCTTAGCTTTTTGCTACTTTCTCGGCTACGAGACACCCTTCCTATCATTTGTGCAAGAGGCACCTCGAGATTGGCATTAACCGTTCTGGAGAAGATGTTTTTTGACAGAAGGGGTGTGGGAGCTGTCTTGTAAAAGTAAAAAGGCCTAGGAGTTAGACTTTTCCCATTTCCACCACTGCTTATGTAGTAGATGCAAGAGTTGTGGGAACACGTCATTAACTCCAGGTCCCTTCAGTCCTCGTCCCATTCCTTAACAAAGTGGAGAGGACTATCTCCATGACAGAAACAAAGAGCATGAGAATGCTGGGATACCTAATCCACACCCTCCCACTGGGAGTACATAAGCTGTACCATCCAAGCATTTAGCCTGTCCTTTTTTTCTATCTTCCAATAGATTGGTTCTTGGAGTTGTGCTGGTTCTTACTTCTTACCTGTTTGCAGTCTTCGTTGGATGTCCTCGTCGGGCTGCTGGGCTGTCCTCGACGTACTACTGCGCTGTCTCCTGGCCTGCCGGGGTTGCCAGGAGCCTAATTGGTTGGCGGCCAGCCATTTGCGGCTGGGGAGCCGTTCTGCCCAGTCTCTTCCGGGTTCCTGGGCGCGTCTTCCTGTGGCTTGGCCTCTCTGGAAGATGTGCTGTTGCAGCTGTTTGGTGTGTCCTGGGGCCGGTCCGGGTCACACCCCTGGGCTTCCTGGCTGGCTGATGGGATCCTGCTGGTGTCCTTTTCCTCCCTGGCAACCCTGCTGTTCTTCGTGGTGGAGCGGGGGCAGGGGCGGCCCTGGCTATGGCCTCAGAGTGCCGGTTGCTGCAGTCTTCTCCCTTCTGCCCCGGGCTGGTTTGCTGGAGGGCACCTGGGCTGGCTGCTGGGGGCTGTGGGTGAGTGGTGATTTCTCCCTGCCCCTGTGGTGAGTACGGCATAGTGGTTCCTTTGCCAGTCCTGTTTTCCCATGTTTTTCTGTGGCCTCATGGCTCTTCCTCCACAGGTTGTGCGTCCGTCTCTTGAGCCTTCTGCCATTCCTCCCTGAATGCAGCTGCTCTCGTCTGCTTCTGCTGTTGAGCGGGGTCGGGCATGGTTGGTGCCTGGTTGGGTGTACGTCTGCCAGGTCCTGTGGGCTTTTGAGACGTGTGGATGTTCAGCACGGTCGAACCCTGTTGGTTCCTGGTCAGGGTTCGGCCTGGGTAGTCTGGGTGCTGTGGGCTTCGTGGAGCTTTGTTTCTTTTTTGCCTGTGTCCCGGCTTCTCTCTGCTGTTCCACTGGGTTGGCCCTGGTTGGTACCTGCCCTACGGCCATTCCTCCCTGTGAGCGGCTGCTCTAGTTCGACCTCAGTAGTTACGCAGGGTCGGGCTGGGTTAGTTCCTGGTTGGGAGACCGCCTGGGACTGCCAGGTGCTTTAGCCTTTAAGCTGGGTGCCTCTCATAGGTTTCCCGGTGCTGTGTGCTTCAAAGTCTGCTCTGGTGGGGCCTGGTTGTTGCCTTGCCTGGGTGGCCGCCTGGGGGTGCCTGTCTTGTTGGCTGGCGTTTCTGTTTGCCTGCTCTGGTCTGCTCTGATGTTGGGTGGGGTCGGCTTTGGTTTGTTTCTGGAGGTCGCGGCTCCCTCACCCACCCTGTCAGAGGGTATGGCACTGGAGTATGCCTGGGTGCTCCCTGGTGTTGTTAGCTGTTGGCCTTTTTTGTTCACGGCTACCTGTTGTTTGGTCGGTGTTTGTGTCCCCTGTTTTTCTTTTCTTGCGGGGGTGTTTCCGGTTGGCCGTCTGGTTGCTGGGCTGGCTGGTGGGTGCTGGCAGTGCATTCTGCTGTCTGTTTGCCCCAGTGTTGAGTGCCGCATGGCGGTTTGTCTCCCATTCTGGCTGTCTGGCCTTTCCTTTGGGTTCCCCGGCCTCCCGGGTGCTGGGGTGTGTTTTTTTCTTCCTGTTGACCGACTCTGCGTTCCTCCCTGGTTGTTTCTGGTGTCGGGACCTTGGTCTTGCCAGGGAGCGTTTGGTGTTGTGCCTTGTCTCTGGCATGACTTGGCCCTTGGTGCTGGGCTTGGCTGGTGCGCTATGCTTCTGCAGCCTCTCTGTGGTCTCCTGCGGCTGTCTGTGATCGGCTGGTTGGTTTCGGGACTGCGCTACTGGTGCCCCTGGTGTGCCTTGGTCTTGGTCTTTGTCTTCTGCCTGGTGATGTGTTGTGGTTTGCGCCTGGGCCGGCTTATAGGGGTTTGGTGCTGTGTTGTGGTTGTGGTTTCCTTCTCCCCTGTTGGGTTCCTTTGTGGGAGGCTTGGGGTGGTTTTGGGGGTCCTCTGTTTCTCTGCAGCCGGTTCCTTTGCCGTCCTTCGCTTTGGCCTCTTGGCTCTGCTGTTCTGCCTCTCTTTTGGAATTGTTGGTGAGCTGCCATGTGGTCTGGCATGTGCCTGCCCTGGGGTATATGCCTGGTTGCGGCTTTCCCTGCTGTCACCTTTGGGTGTCTGCCTCCTACTAGCTTTGGCCTTGGCCCACCTCTCCCTTCCAGGTTGTTGGCTGGTGCTTGTGTGTCGTCTCCAGTCTCCTCTGCATGTACTGTGCCCTGGGGTTGCGCTGGTGCCGTTCGGTGGTTGGTCACCCGGCTCCTTGCCCTCCCTGTCTGTGGGTGCGGTGCTTTGTTTGGGTGTGGGTCTTTTGGCCCCTTGGTGGTCGGCGGTCCGGTACCTGGTGTTGAGGGGGCTCGGGCAAGCCTTCTGTTCTTTTCCTCTGGACTCTTCTCTGTGCCTCCCTGTTGAGGGCTGGGCCTTGGTGTTGGCAGGCTTGTGTAGGCTGCTTGGCTCCCTCCCTGTCTTCCTTTCACTTTGGGTGCCCTGGCTTTGGCTGGGTCCTGTGTCTTTTCCTGATGCCCCTTGTGCTTTGGGGTTTCGGGCTTGGGGCAGTTGTTCCTGTGCCTCTCCTTCTGGGCCGGTTGGGGCGCCATGTTGGTGGCCTCCTGTTTGCTGGCTTGTCTGTTGTTCAGTCTGCTGGCTTCTTGGGTTTTTCTGGGAGCGTCTGCCGGGTTGTACATTGGGCCTCCCTGTTTTTCTCTCCTGTTATGCCCGTCTGCAACAGATCTTGAGTCAGCTGCTGTTTTAGTTGCAGTTTTTCCCTTCCCTTCCCTACCCCGGGTTCTTATTCAGTGCCTGGTGGCTTCGTCTTCCCCGGTCCAGTGTTTCCCACTGTGGTTGGCCCCCAGCTTTTTGGTTGGGGTATCTCCCTTGCTGAGGGTTGTTTGTGGAATCTTCCTCCCGGTTTTCTCTGTTTGTTCTTTGGGATCCCCTGGTCTTGGAGGCCTTCAGGGTTTTGCCTCTACCCTTCCTTCGGTTTGTGCCTGGTCTGATTCCGGGTCCGCAGGGGTCTGTCCCTGGCTTTCCTTGGGTGGAGTCCTGTTGTTGGCCTCGTTTGGGGGGGTTGTGCTTCTGGCCTTCCCAGGCCTTCTTTTGGCGGGGTGCTGGGTTTGTGTCCCGGTTTCTCCTGCTTTCAGGATGGTTGCCTCAGGCCTGGTCAGTTGGCCTGTACCTGTGCCCCGGGTTCTTCTCAGGGTTTGGCAGACTTTCTGTGGCTGTCCGGTGCCTCTACTGGTGTTGGCTGCTGGACATTCCACCCCTGTGGCCTGGGCCGCCTCTGGGGTTTCTGTGCCTCTGGGCTCTCTGTTGCCAGTGCTGTCAGTGTTGCAGGGGGGATTGCTCGTGGTCACTGCCCCCTCTGTTCCTGGTTTGCTAGGTTTATGCCTGTCCTTGGTTGGTCCTCTGGGTCAGTGCCTGAGTTCTTTTCGGGTTCCGTCCTCTTCGGTGTCTGTGGCTCTGCTGGGAGCTTCCCCTGATGTGTAGGGGTTAGTCCTATGGTTGGTTGTGTCGTTCCTTTGTCTCCTGCTTTTGGTGTGCCTGTGGGTCTTGTGTCCCTCTCGTTGCAGACCTGTGGTGGCCTTGTCACTGTTCTTGCGGTCTGTTCCTGGTCCTTTCTTGTTACGTTCTCCTTCTCTGTGGCTTGTTCTGAGGTTCCTGGTGTCGGTTGTCTGCCCTTTGGGTGGTGGCCCTTGTTTTGGGGTTTTCCTGGTTGTCCCCTGCTTGTTTTGGGGTTTAAGCTCTGTTGGCTTGATTGGGGGCATTGCTGGTTTTGTGCTCCTGCCTGTCTATTTTTTCTTGTGGTTCTCTCTTTTGCTTCTATTGGGTGCCGCTTTCGGTGTCATGTCACTGGTGTTGGTGAGAGTTTAGAAGGCCGGGTTGTTTGCTTCGGTATTCTCCACTTTGTTAAGGAATGGAACGAGGACTGGAGGAACTGGGAGGTAATGCCCTATCACTTAACGGTAATCTTCATTACTCCTGATCCCGTTGTCTTCGTCTCATTCCTTACACCCCTTCCTCCGTCCCGGATGGCCGATCTTCCGGTTGGTTGCTTGGTATTTCAGACTGAATGCTGGGATGGTACAGCTTATGTACTACCAGTGGGAAGGTGTGGGTTTAGGTATCCCAGCATTCTCCTGCTCTTTTTTTCTGTTGGGGAGATGGTCCTCTACACTCTACACTTTGGTAAGGAATGGGATGAGGACAACAGGACCAGAAGTAATGAAGATTACTGGTAAGTAATAGGGCATATGCTAGTATGTCAAAAAACAAACCTAGATTCACCAACTAAGCGTTGTGTGAAATTTACTGGATTAGACATTGCAATTAACACACAATTTAAAATATATTATTTTCAGTTGAAATAGACAAAGACCTAGACCCATCAATCAGATAACTTTTCTGTGAAACTTTTCAGAGTATTATATATGGTTATTATGTATGCTGTCAATTCATACTATGCTATGTTTTGCAAGGGTTAAATGGACGGTGGGAGTCCTTTCTTGAAGATTGCTTTATTTGTATCGATGTGTTGGGCAAAAGCTAGAATCTGTGTCACAATCCTATCAGGAGGGCCAGGATTCATTGTTAGCTCAAGAAATGTCCACTGTGTACATGCAGACTTTATCCACCATCCTAGTTGGACTTAGATTATTTTTATGTAGATGAAGCTCATCGATATTTGGAGCACTCATGTGCTTTGTAGCAATGTGAAGAGAGGCTTTCCACTAAATCCAGATACGGAGGAATGAACGTAAACCCTGTCTAAAGTGTTTTCTCACTGTGATCCCCCACATACTGACATACTAAATGGCTTTGATTAAAATCATTAGTGATTGCACTGTGGCCAATCAAACTTTGATACTGCAGTGCTCTGAAAGATGGTATTAAATGTATCCAATTTGAACTATGCAGTGCCAGCCAGATCTCTGAGACCTATGAAACTAGAAAGAAATTGCGAGACCCTTTTAACAAGATTTGTCTGCTGTCACTAGAATCTCTGGACATCTAGAACTAAATACCACTATGAGCTCATTAACTGCAAAGCTTATAATTTTAGGCTGTGACTCTCATGTGGTAGTGAACGCCAATAGTCAAGGGTTGCTTTTGCTGGGTGATGTGGGGTAGAACACTCAGAAATGTGGTATGACTTTTCTAAAAAAATTTAAGACCTTACTTCATAGGTAAAGGTTCAATATTATTATAAAATCTTTCTCTTTAGCCTAAAAATATGTTATTTTCAAGCAGAAAGATGCAGACTGCTTCGCCCCTCCAGGCCTTCAGGACGAAATGTTGTGCATTATCAATGTATGTTGAGATCTCGTGAAGGCATACTGCCAATGTATTGAATGTGTGCCTGTGCATTTGATTGGGATTCAACATTCGACCGTGGGTACCTATGGTGGGAGTCCTCTCACTGACATTCACAGGTAGCTGTATTCTTCTCAGATTCTGCAGAAGATGGCAGTTCAGTGAATTCTATGTGTGTGTGCACATGTTGTCAGGGAAATTATGAAACCTACATGATTGGCTGGTTCAGCATGAGGGGATACAAAAGACCTCAAAATCAGGGTTAAACCACATCAGGGAAGTGATTACAGAGTAAGTACCACAAGCCAGCCCTGCATCAAAGTGTTTAAAAAAAAAATCAAAAGGTACAGATCTCGCCCCATACCTAAATATTAAGCACACAAATATCGATGACAAAAAATATAGATGAAAAAAGGAGATCTCAAATATTGGCTACATATTAAAAGTAAGGAAATGTTATAAAATCTCGAAAACCAAAATCTTGAACATCAGAAAATCAACATAATTCTAAATAAAGCACAGAATAGTACAACAAATAAATATATATATATATATATATATATATATATATATATATATATATATTCATTCAGTGAAAAAACCATGGGTTTCACACACGTTATAGTTAGCTGGACATTTCACTCGTAAAAAACCAATGAAATTCCCACGTTATAGTTAGTTAAGCTAACTATAACTCGCACACCCGCAATCCACTGCTGATGACGTCACATATTACATCACTCATGACATGGTCAGTGACATCACTCATGACATCACTGATGACATCTCAAACTGACTGATTAAGTGTTTCTTAGTGAATATATGGCTTAGTGAGCAATGTTTAAATATGTAAATATCTGTATCAGTCTCTCACTTTGTGTATAAGTGGCTGCATGGGTTGGAGAGTAGCTACATGAGTGTCCATATAGGTTATTAGTTGGTTTTTTGAGTATCAGTCTGAGTGTCTGCATGGTTCGGTGGGGGGTATTACGTAGTGCATAGGTGCATGTATGAGTGACTCACTGGTTGTATGTGTTGAAGACAGCATGTGTGCAGGACTGTATGGGTGGATGAGTGTGTGTATGGGTGTGTTAGTGAGTGAATGACTGTTTCAATAGTGTCTTTATGAGTAACTACACATGTTTTAAACTAATATATGTGACTATTGGTGTATATAAGTGACTATATGTGAGAGTGAGAGATTGAAAGAGTTCCTGTATGAATAAGTATGTGTTTCTATAAGTGATTGTTTAAAAGACTAAGTATGTGTAAGTTTCTTTTGAAGTAAGTTTGGTGGTGTGTGTATAACTGTATATGCAAGTAAATGTATGTTTGATTCTTTATTAGCATGAGTGACTATTTGTGTCAGTAACTCTATGGATGAGTGGCATTGTGTAGCAGGATGTTTAGGTGTATGAGTACATATGATGAATGAGTACATGTATGAGTGACTGTACAGGACTGTTCGTGAATGTGTGGATGTATATGTGGATCTTAGAATTACTGAAGAGGTTGTTGTAACTGGTATTGGTATGTCCATTTTTTGGAAAATTTTAGTCTCTATTTTTGAATGTGTGTTTCAAAGGTTATATTAGGGGGAGAGGAGGTCTGCCACTCTGTCACAAGGATGATGTCATCAGTGATGTCATTTGAGATGTCATCAGTGATATCATGAGTGATGTCACTGACCATGTCATGAGTGATGTAATATGTGACGTCATCAGCAGTGGATTGCGGGTGCGCGAGTTATAGTTAGCTTAACTAACTATAACGTGGGAATTTCATTGGTTTTTTACGAGTGAAATGTCCAGCTAACTATAACGTGTGTGAAACCTATGGTTTTTTCACTGAATTTGCAAGGTTTTTTAAATGCTAATTCCTAACTATACCGTGTGTGAAACCCATGGTTTTTTCACTGAATTTGCAAGGTTTTTTAAATGCTAATTCCTAACTATAACGTGTGTGAAACCCATGGTTTTTTCAGTGAATTTGTATGGTTTTTTAAATGCTAATTCTTACCTATAGCATGTGTGATACCCATGGTTTTTTCATTGATTTTGTATGGTTTTTTAATACAAATTCTTATATTAAACGTGTGTTTTTTTTTTTTTATTTGCAAGGTTTTTTACAATTTGTTTTTTTTACTTTATTTTCTCTTAAAACACTATGCTTAAATGTAAAAAATTCTGCAATATATTATTTTTTCTCATTTTTTTTTTACCAAACAGGTAAGATATATTAGTATAACATAGTGATTCTTTTTTCCTTTTTTTTTTTTTTAACGTGCGCGTACGGTAAGCTTACGGTAAGCGTACGGTTTGCGTAATGTACGAAATATTTCTACTCTTTTTGCGTATGGTTACGCAATTTACGTAGCCGTGCGTACTGCGTACGCGGCTCGTAAGCGCATACGCTACACGCGCACGTTACGCGGAAGTGTTGGGGCATGCCTGTTATGCGCATGCGCGCGTGCGCGTGTCTTTTATACGCGCATGCGTACTTTTACCGTAAGCGCTCCGTAAGCGCTCCGTAAGCGTAACGTACGCGCACGTACGTGGGTGATCAAGAAACAAAACTTTTGATTGGTTCAAAGTAGTTTCAGTTCTAGAACTCTCCTACACCACACCCATTCCCCTCATTTCTGCTTGTGATCCCTTAGGAGAAGGAGCTGAGTTGTCTTTGGGATACGATGGCAGACCAGCACTCCTCTTATGAGAGTGAGGCTAGCAGCACCACCATCAGGCAGAGAAGGAGGAAACAGAAGAGCTCTTTTATATGGGAGTATTTTACTTTTCCTGAGGGCGAGAAAAAAGTAAATGCTGCTTTAGTGACTTGCAAGCTGTGCCAGTGTGTACTTTCTAGAGGTACTCCTAACAAGAAGTATTCCTTCGGGAATCACACTATGTTACGACACCTTGAGGATGTACACCCTAGGACACATGCTCGACATACTAGAGGAAACCCTTCAGTAAGTCGAGCAAGCACATCCACAGCAGCTCAGCCGAGTCCATCTTCGGAAGCTCAGCTGAGCCCTTCATCTGTGGGGGCCGATTCACATTTTTCTGGTCCTGTGGAAACTAACCATCGGTTTGCGAGGGTTACAATGCGGTGCTCAAATTGCCATGGTCTAATTGTTCGTGGGGAGACCAGTGTTCCCCTAATTAACAACAGAATAGACCAGCACATTTGTCCTACCAGCTAATATTCCCATTCTTCCTTTCCTCTGTCCCTGCATGAACACAACGGCTCTTTTAAGAGCCAACCTTACCTCTCAACTTTTAAAAAAAAATTCTTAAAAACTTTATTTTTTTTTTTTACCGTACGCGTACGGTAAGCGTATTTTTTTTTTTTTTTTTTTTTTAAAACACTAAAAAACAATTACCACATTACAAGGCCTTTGAGGGATTAATAACGAAATACTGAAAATCTGTTGGAGGAGAAGTGGAAGAAAGGGACAATCTAATTTCTGACTTACCTGACCCACCCAACAATTTAATTATCATTTTAAATTTAATTGAAATTGCTTGTAAAAATGTTTTTTTTTTTCGAAAATTTTCTTTCTCAATCTGAAAAAAAAGAAAAAAGTATTAATATTTAATAAAACATTATATAATACAGTACACGTATTTACATATTTTCCAAAAACAATTGTTTGCCATTTTTTTGCTGTTTTCAGAATATATTGCATCTCACTATAAATCGTGAAAGCAATTGTATTCATCACTTAACAGCGGGCAAAAAAGAATAACAATCTCAAAGATTGTTTTAAAAAAGCCCAGAATCTCTTTTCACTTAAAGATAACATTATAGAAAGGCAAAATATTCAAAAAAAATATCATCTAATAACAATAACTATTTCTTTAAAACACCGTCTGACAATTTTGTTACAGATGCATAATCACAAAAATATTATATCTCAAATAACTCCACAATACATCTGGTTACCTTTCCTTTAGGCCAAATGGTAATTTTAAAATTCTTTTTTGATTACATTTCCAATGGTAATCCAATAAAATTCCCAAATTTAAATTTTACAGATGTTACCGATTCTCTCTAAAATTTTGGTTTCCAAAAGATTAATTAGTAATTAAATAAGTCCACAATACAATTGGTTACCTTTCCTTTAGGCCAAATGGTAATTTGAAAAATCTTTTTATTTGAAAATTCCAATGGTAATCCAATAAAATTGTAAAATTGTATTGTACAGATCTTGCCAATTCTCTCTAAAATTTAGGTTTCAGGAAGATTAGATAGGAATTTGCTAAATCAAAAGGCAAACGTTGCTTGAAAATCAATTGGGAATCATTACACAGTGTCCAGCCTTTTTCACATTTAAGATAAACTGTGTAATGTCCTGAAGTTACAGTAGGTCCTTCATGGAAAATTATTGCAACTGTTACAAAAGTTTTTCCTGAAATTGATAATTGCTGTCCTATAAACTTCTTTATTAAAGTATCCAATTTTGAACCATCAGCTCTACATCGTTGCATCATTAAAATTACATACTGTCCGTATTCCTTTAAAAATAACGTTGAAAACATGTCAGATTTACACTCACCGCATTCCATGCTATGATTAGCATCTTTAACTAATTTAGCAAAAGTGACTGTTTTACTCTCTGGCAATGTTAAATAAATAAACCTTTCAGAATCAACATTAGAGCCACATGTATTGAAACAGTTTTCACAACTATGGTGCCGATCACAATCCTGTAAAAACCGGGTACGAACCGTCGGACGGAGCATATTCTCCGTTCGACGCGTACCCGGTCGTGTAAATATACAAACAAGGAATTACGATTCGTACGGAAACACCTTTTCCGTACGAATCGTAAAAAAGCCGACCGAACAAAAAAACAACTACCAATGTGATCCGGGAAAGCGCAGACCTGACGTCTGGACGCACGCAGCCAGCCATTCACGAACCAGGAATCACGATTCGCACCGACGTCACCCCGCACGGTGAAGATTCTGCGGCAGCCAAAAACTGCCGGGAAACAGGACGACGCGAACAAGGACCACCAGTACGCGACGGACAGACGACGACGCGAACAAGGAGGACCAGTACGCGACGGACACAGGACCACGCGACCAAGGAGGACCCGTACCCGACAGGACGACGCGATCAAGGAGGACCCGTACGCGACAGGACGACGCGAGCAAGGAGTACCAGTATGCGACGGACAGACATGGACCCGAACCTACGAGTCATCCCTGCCCTCATAGCAGTCCACCTGCTCTACAGGCACCGACGCAGACGCCGCAGAAGGTAAGAATAACTAAGGGAGGGGGGAAAGTGGGGTGGGGTGGGGGTGGCACGACCAGGGCAGGCCACAAAACAACCACATAAGTCACACATGGCCTGGACATACCTGACTCCCATGCCCTGGTCACCACGAGGGGGTGGGGGCGTGTCCTGATAAGCCAGCTACCGCCACAACGGAAGTCCGTCACCACGCGAACCGACAACACAACCAGACAGGTACGTCCCGTACCCACGCCTGAAGAGCGTGGGTACGAGTCGTACCACGCCCACACACACGTCACCCCAACAATGGCGGGACGGATCGTACCCACGTGGCAAAGGCCTGGGTACGGCCCGCACAAGCATCACATAGCGTGGGGATGGATATGTACGGACCCTACCCCCACCCTATATGCATGGAGCGTACCCCCCATGCCAACAGTGTAGTACGACTCGAACCCTCACCCGCGGACCTACGGACCGTACCCCCACCAGTGTAAGTACGACTCCGACCCCCAACAGCGGACTCAGGGACCATACCCCCACCCCAACAGTGTAAGTACGACCCGTACCCTCACCCGCGTATGCATGGAGCGTACCCCCACCCCAACAGTGTAAGTACGACTCGAACCCTCACCCGCGTATGCAAGGAGCGTACCCCCACCCCAACAGTGTAAGTACGACCCGTACCCCCACCCGCGTATGCAAGGAGCGTACCCCCCATGCCAACAGTGTAAGTACGACCCGTAGCCACACCCTATATGCATGGAGCGTACCCCCACCCCAACAGTGTAAGTACGACCCGTACCCCCACCCGCGTATGCAAGGAGCGTACCCCCCATGCCAACAGTGTAAGTACGACCCGTAGCCACACCCTATATGCATGGAGCGTACCCCCACCCCAACAGTGTAAGTACGACCCGTACCCTCACCCGCGTATGCATGGAGCGTACCCCCACCCCAACAGTGTAAGTACGACTCGAACCCTCACCCGCGTATGCAAGGAGCGTACCCCCACCCCAACAGTGTAAGTACGACCCGTACCCCCACACGCGTATGCAAGGAGCGTACCCCCACCCCAACAGTGTAAGTACGACTCGAACCCTCACCCGCGTATGCAAGGAGCGTACCCCCCATGCCAACAGTGTAAGTACGACCCGTAGCCACACCCTATATGCATGGAGCGTACCCCCCATGCCAACAGTGTAAGTACGACTCGAAACCTCACCCGCGGACGTACGGACCGTACCCCCACCCCCACCAGTGTAAGTACGACTCCTGGACTCACGGACCGTACCACCACCACACCAGTGTAAGTACGACTCGAACCCTCACCTCGAATGCATGGAGCGCACCCACACCGTGTATGTCCCAAGCGTACATGTCCAGAAATTGGAGGTGTGTGTGCAGAGTCCTCCCAGCAGTGTCCAGACCCAGGAGGGGTGGGTGCAGAGACCTCCCAGCAGTGCCCTGAGACAGGAGGGGTGGGTGGTGAGTCCTCCCAGCAGTGCCCAGAGACAGGAGGGGTGTGTGCAGAGTCCTCCCAGCAGTGTCCAGACCCAGGAGGGGTGGGTGCAGAGTCCTCCCAGCAGTGCCCAGAGACAGGAGGGGTGGGTGCAGAGTCCTCCCAGCAGTGTCCAGACCCAGGAGGGGTGTGTGCAGAGTCCTCCCAGCAGTGTCCAGACCCAGGAGGGGTGTGTGCAGAGTCCTCCCAGCAGTGTCCAGACCCAGGAGGGGTGGGTGGTGAGTCCTCCCAGCAGTGCCCTGAGACAGGAGGGGTGGGTGCAGAGACCTCCCAGCAGTGCCCTGAGACAGGAGGGGTGGGTGGTGAGTCCTCCCAGCAGTGCCCAGAGACAGGAGGGGTGGGTGGTGAGTCCTCCCAGCAGTGCCCTGAGACAGGAGGGGTGGGTGCAGAGACCTCCCAGCAGTGTCCACACCCAGGAGGGGTGTAACACATGTGTGTGATGCCACAATTACCCACATCCATACTGCCTACAAGGGAACATGTCCCCATGAACTCATGTCAACTGACTCCACACACAAGTACAGTGATCACCAAGGATGCCACGATTGTTGCAGGTGGAGACATGGCCATGCATGCATGGCCAAAGTAGAAGGGCTCCGTCACACACACAGCTCATGTACACACAGCTCTGCGCTAAACATTGGGAACACCCTGCAGGGAAGAAACTGGGTACACAGAGGAAGGAATACACCCTGGGACAATTGAACCATGCAGTAACTGCTGACATGACCTAAGGAAGTTGGCCAACACCTTGTGATGGCACACAGATCCTAGGGTGGCCCCAAAGATCAGAACACTACTACAAATCCCACACACCCAAAGCCTTAAACACCACCCAAAACAATGTAGCAGCCCCACCAACACCAATACCACCATAGCAGGAGTGTGATAATGAAAAAAAAAATAAGCTTTATTCAGCATGAGCACAATGTCCGTGGATCAAAGGCAGTTCAAAGTCAACAAAGGCCATAGGGCAGTCAATGATTCCCAGCTGCATGGGGGACACAGTGGGATGTGTGTCCCCTACCTTGCCTGCACAGTCAAATGCCATCGTCTTCCATACTGGTGAGGGCATCAGGGGGGGGGGGAAGCAACAGGCACCGCAGGGACATCAGGGCAAAGGGGCGGCGTTGTGGGTGCAGGGATGGAGGACTCAACCACAGGGGGTGTGTCATGGCCAAAGGCGGAGGCCAGGATGGCACTACACACCTTAGCAAGGTCCTCCAGGGAGTCCCCTGCACCCGAAGTGACCTCAGGCCCCAAGGAGGGGGGGGGTTCAGAGGGATGGGTTGCAGCGCCACCGGGGGAGGGTGGAGACAGGGGGGGAGACTCAACCACCCTGACCGAGGACTTCCTTGACCGCTTGCGTGGTGGCGTAACTGTGGGGCTCAGGGACAGAGCGGCCATGAAGGAGTCCTTGGGGGAGATGTGGCCAGGAGAGCTGAGGGGAGGGGATTTGGAGGGAGTGGATTGTGTGGAATGCGGACTCCCACTCTGGCTGCGTGTCACACGTTTGCCCCCCGACCCAGTGGGTGTGCCTATCTCACCCTGTGTGTGCGTGTCAGGAGGAGTGCGGTGGACATTCCCTGCTGGTGTGGTGCCTGTGTCTGTTGTGGTGGGTGCATGCCGACGTCTGGGTGTACGTGGGACAGGCATGGAAGTGGGAAGTGTGGATGGGGCAGGGGTAGGTGGGGGGAGGTCGCGCTGCAGGAGACCCACTGCTGCAGTCAGTGTGGAGTCTAGGGACCTCAGCAAGTTGCGTTGGTCAGCCTGCAAAGAATGAATGCCCTCCAAGAATGCCTCGATGTTGGTGAGGGTTTTCCCGTGGGAATGGAGGACATTCAGGATCGCAGCCTGACCAACCTGCATTTGCCGCTGGATGTCCATAGACTCAGCATTGGCGGCAGCAGTGGAGACAGGGGCAGGGGGTGCGGTGCCTGGCAGGAAGGAGACATGCGGTGACCGGGCACGCTGGGAAGGGACACGAGCAAGTGGGAGGCGGTTGGTGGGAACTGAGGGGGCGGTGGCAGGTGTTGTTCCACTGTCAGCTGCTGGTGCAGCCTCCGCCAACTCTGAGACATCCTCCTCGGACCTGTCAGCTTCGTAGTCTGATGTGCCAGTCGACAGGTCCTCGGCCACACTATCCTCCGCCTCTGTCGCACTCGATGTGCCAGCCCCGATGTCACGGCTGCCACTGGTGCTCGGTCCCTCCGCCTGGTCCGTGTCCATGTCTCCCTCTGTGTCCCCCGACGATGCTGTGGGCAGGGTGGAGAGACAGAAATTAATCAGACACCTGTACACATCTGTCACATGAGTCCAATCTACATAGTCAACATTGCATAGCCTGAAGAGGCAGATCCCTAACATCTGCAAAACAAGGTACCGATGTAGGGCATGAAACACAGTTGGTTGAGCCACCATGCCACTGAAATACCATGGAGAGCATGAGACAATAGCTGATGACAGGAAACGGAGTCTGACATAGCACCCAGGCCCTGGGGACAATCCTGCACTGCCTCTGCACCACACAGCGTTTGTGAAAATACCTATGACCAGGGACAATATCCATGAACTTGAGACACATGCTGCATAGGTAATGCTGCAAACATGCCCAACATGACTCGGTCACTGCACCTTGCGTGTGTGTCCAGTAACATCACACACTGTCCAGACCCAGCAATTAGGAATCAGGAATTGACACATAGGCATTGCCCGCCCCAAGCAACCCCCACACGATGCTAATTGCTGAGACACAGGTGGCACCAACATCTCATAGTCTGGGTGATAAACACAGTGCCAGGCAAAAGGCAAGATTGGACGCAAAACAGCAAAGGTGCGCCTGTACAAATAATGAGGTACCAGTGCCCATCCTCAGATGAGTATAACAAGACACACAGGCACTGGCAACTGTGAGTATGAAGAGGGACAATCAGGTCAGGCTGCACAGTGGACACCTGTACATAATAGCACGTCTATATACATGGTGACAGGGGACAATGGCACAGAGCACAACCTACGCTGTAGACAGTGAGAGTGTCCACGTTGATGATGACACAAACAACACTGAGGATAAGGTGCCCCAGGGGACAGTATTGGGCACGCAACTACATGCTACTGAATGGGAATGACTGCTACACACGTCACCATCCCTGCACTATGCGTAGCGCACACTCATGCACATCATGTCACAGGCCACTACATAGGACATGCGCGCTGTAAGGCATGACACATGAGAGACCAACTCCCATGTCTGGAGCCAGCATCAGTGCCAACTGACATGGAACCCACATGCAGTGAACTTGACAGTTCACAGGCAAGGTCCCACAACCTGTTACCCACCACCACCACCCATGATGCTACAGTCATTGTTCTCGTGGACAAAGCGCCAGCCTACATTACCTTGTGAAGGAGTGACTACACACAGACCAGGGAACACATTGCAAGGAGGGGAAGGGTGGC
The DNA here is from genome assembly GCF_964204655.1 of Triturus cristatus. Taxonomy (NCBI): domain Eukaryota; kingdom Metazoa; phylum Chordata; class Amphibia; order Caudata; family Salamandridae; genus Triturus; species Triturus cristatus. The sequence continues at coordinate 569,698,135 of NC_140589.1, read as the reverse complement.
AGGGGCGCAGCGCTACACTGGGGCAAACTGGATGGGCACAGCACCTTTAAACCCTGCCAGTGAATTAATGCCACTGTGCCCTTACAAATGCCGGTGACACACAACAAACGCACATGTACCTACCCCCTTCCGCCTGCTGCATCGCCTGTAAGCGCCTCTCCAGGTCTGGAAAGACCACCGGCAGCACACGCCTGTGGAGGTGGGTCAGACGGCGGCGGCCGCGGTTCTTGTGGCTCTCAGGTGAGTCCCCCAGCAGGAGCCGTGCAATCCTCCGCGTCCAGCACCGGATATCCTGCCAGCGTTTCCTCACCTGGGACAGGCTCCGCCTCCGACCATCCACACGCCTCACGGCACTGACGGCGGTCAGCCAGATCTGCTCCTTGGCAGTGGCGCCTACCTGTGAGGAAGTACAAGTGACACCACATCAATACACCGGCCACATGTCACAGAGAGACATATGTGAACATAATAGCTGGTTACTACATGGCATGTAATGCAGCCAACGCATTGCACCTCTGTCATAGGGACATCATCCTCTGGTGAGGGAAAAGGCAGTACGTGCCATAGTGGGTACTCAGGTGGAATGATGGCAATGTCACAATCAATGATCAAGGCTCACACTGTGCATCACACCCACACCTCCTGTCTCAGGGCACTGCTGGGAGGACTCTGCACACACACCTCCTGTCTCAGGGCACTGCTGGGAGGACTCTGCACACACCCCTCCTGTCTCAGGGCACTGCTGGGAGGACTCTGCACACACCCCTCCTGTCTCAGGGCACTGCTGGGAGGACTCTGCACACACCCCTCCTGTCTCAGGGCACTTCTGGGAGGACTCTGCACACACCCCTCCTGTCTCAGGGCACTGCTGGGAGGACTCTGCACACACCCCTCCTGTCTCAGGGCACTGCTGGGAGGACTCTGCACACACCCCTCCTGTCTCAGGGCACTGCTGGGAGGACTCTGCACACACACCTCCTGTCTCAGGGCACTTCTGGGAGGACTCTGCACACACCCCTCCTGTCTCAGGGCACTGCTGGGAGGACTCTGCACACACCCCTCCTGTCTCAGGGCACTTCTGGGAGGACTCTGCACACACCCCTCCTGTCTCAGGGCACTGCTGGGAGGACTCTGCACACACCCCTCCTGTCTCAGGGCACTTCTGGGAGGACTCTGCACACACCCCTCCTGTCTCAGGGCACTGCTGGGAGGACTCTGCACACACCCCTCCTGTCTCAGGGCACTGCTGGGAGACATCAGGCACCCCCCCCCTGGTACCCCCCCGACAGTACATGGCATGTGTGTCACACCGGGACACAATGCCTGAAGACACAGTCACAACATAGGGACAGTCTGTGGCAGTGGCCTATGCACTCACCTGATACCCTGGTCGCCCATACAGCATGGGGTACTGTGGGAGGATCACATCCAGCAGAGCCATGTTCTCCTCCAGGGTGAATGGCTGTGTCCTCTCCACAGCCCTTGACATGGTACCAGGGAATCAGTAGCAGCAGCTTGGTCGACAAATGCAAAGATGTGCAGGCAAGTAATCCCTCATGGGACCTGGCTGCCTTATATGTGGCCTTCTGCCCAGTCTCATGCACAGGAGTACAGAGTGATTGGTCACTCACATTTGCATCCTATGTTTCCACCAATCCCTTCAAACCTAGCAGTCTGTGGGTTCTCTATCGGTTTCATTCTCCTGCATGATGTCAGCCCCACAAACACATTGCAACAAAGTAGAAGAATTCCAACTGACTTCTGCTGTGCACCTTCCAGAACAAAATCGAAATTTGAACCTGGTCGCCATGACAACCAGCATGCATGTAGGCCTTAATACTTGTCCCCTATGTAATTAGGAGAATCACACACAGGTACGGTGCGTTTCCGGGCCCTAGGGCACCCCAAATGCATGGCAACGGCCCGTACATGCATGCCTACGTTCAAAATCACTATGGGTCTGCACGCGTATGCGTACACGTAGTGGTACGGACCGTACACACGCATGTACGCTCACTATCACCATGGGTCTGCACGCGTATGCGTACACGTAGTGGTACGGACCGTACAAATGCCTGTACGCTCACTATCACTATGGTTCTGCACGCGTATGCGTACTCGTCGTGGTACGGACCGTACAAATGCCTGTACGCTCACTATCACTATGGGTCTGTGTACCCGTAGTGATAGTGAGCGTACATGCGAGTGTACGGTCCGTACCACTACGTGTACGCATACGCGTGCAGACCCATAGTGATAGTGAGCGTAGATGCGAGTGTACGGTCCGTACCACTACGTGTACGCATACGCGTGCAGACCCATAGTGATAGTGAGCGTAGATGCGAGTGTACGGTCCGTACCACTACGTGTACGCATACGCATGCAGACCCATAGTGATAGTGAGCGTAGATGCGAGTGTACGGTCCGTACCACTACGTGTACGCATACGCGTGCAGACCCATAGTGATAGTGAGCGTAGATGCGAGTGTACGGTCCGTACCACTACGTGTACGCATACGCGTGCAGACCCATAGTGATAGTGAGCGTAGATGCGAGTGTACGGTCCGTACCACTACGTGTACGCATACGCGTGCAGACCCATAGTGATAGTGAGCGTAGATGCGAGTGTACGGTCCGTACCACTACGTGTACGCATACGCGTGCAGACCCATAGTGATAGTGAGCGTACATGCGAGTGTACGGCCCTCTCACTATGGTTCTGCACGCGTATGCGTACTCGTTGTGGTACGGACCGTACAAATGCCTGTACGCTCGCCATCACGATGGGTACACATACGGCAGCACTCCCACAGTGATTGGGGAACATACACAGGCCCTCTTAGCAGCAGTACGCCGGTTTGTACACATCACTGTGGTGATAGTCGACACACAGGTAGGAATAGGGCGGACATACTTGTCCATGGATGGACATACTTGTCCAGGAATGGACATCAAGGCATCGTCTGTGCATTACTACATGTGTGGGGCACAGGTGTGACAGGCTGTGATGTGGAACATGCCTCCTGAGTGGAGGAGGCACCAGATGTATGATGAGATGTGTACAGGTGTACTGTGTGAGGGTGCAATGTGTGCCAGGCATGCCCTTGACTCCTTTGACATGTGTGCATGTCGTACTGCGCACTTGGGGTGAGCGTCACTGGCATGGCACGGACACCAACACACGGAAGTGTCCCATGATGCCCGGTACAGGGGTCATGACACCTGACTTGTCACTACCCACAGTGCACAATGTGACTATGTCATTTATGTGTCCGGGATTTACATCAGGTTGATGTTGTAGCACCCTCAAAAGCTGCAGCCGTTGCAGCAACCAACATGTGTCTGTGTGTAGATTGTCATTGCACACTGTTCCGCACACCATGCCACATGTGGTATCGGATGTGAGGTGCACATGTATGCATGGGACACGGAGTAGCGTGACAAGGCCATGTCAGCATCCTCACAAGGAATGTGTGGTGAGTCATGACATGTGCACCTTCATGGCAAGGTGTGTGGGCAGGCCTAGTGTAATGTCATGTGACCTGTGGCTCCGGTGTTCCGCTACCAGTCTCTACAATCGGCATCCTACTTCTGCTGATGTGTGGGTGTATGTCACTTCTGTCTTGCGTCGGGCTGTTCACTTGCACTGGGACACAGCTATTCCCATGGCGTGGCATGGGGAGGTTCTCAATCTCCGTGTGTAGCTGGGTCTTGGAAGGAGTGTCACCTTGCATCCATACGTGTCCTGGGCATGTAGCACATATGTGACTCCCTATGTAGCATGTGTGTATTGCCAGATTTACATGTGCTCAGTAGACATGAGTTGTTGCCGTAGTGCACTCACTCTTCCTTGTCACTTCCAAATTACTGCAGAGCGCCGCCTGTTGCCCGAATAATTCCAGACTTGGCTGCCATGCAGGAGAATGACAGGATCCGGCTCTACCGCTTCACCCAACCGTTGATTCTGGAGCTGACAGCGAGACTGGCACCACACCTGCAACCGCAGCACAGGTATCCTACGGCACTGACACCCCAGCTGAAGGTAATGGCTGCCCTACATTTTCTAGCCACGGGTACCTTCCAAAATACCATAGCTCATGTTGGTGGCATGTCCCAGAGCATGTTCAGCGGTGTGCTGCATGATTTCTTGGAGGCCATGTTGATTCACCTGGATGACTTCATAAAGTTCCCAACCCCTGAACAGATGACAGAGGTCAAGCGTGGATTCTATGCCCTGGGAGGGATGCCCCATGTCATTGGGTCCATAGATGGGACACATGTAGGTTTGGTACCACCACACGCACGGGAGGTGGCGTACCGGAATCGGAAGCACTACCACTCCATCAATGCCCTTGTGGTGTGTCTGTCCAACATGGTGATTTCACATGTCTGTGCTCGTTTTCCAGGATCAGCACACGATGCCTACATCATGAGGCGTAGCGGGATGCCTGATATGATGATGCAGCTGCGCAACGAACGGGCATGTGTTGTTGGTGGGTACAGTCTGTCTGTCCTGTATTCTGTATAGCCTACCAGCACGACCGCTTCGCCAGTTCTAACGATATCCATGTGCTTTCCATGTAGGGGACGCTGGCTATCCCAACATGCCTTGGCTGCTGACACCTCTCCGCAACCCCATCACGCCGGCCCAGCTCCGCTACAACACCGCCCATGGCCGGACAAGGCGTGTGATAGAGAGGACGTTTGGCATGCTGAAGAGCCGATTCCGGTGCCTCCACAAGACCGGCGGCGCACTCCCATATGCCCCGGCGAAGGTTTGCAAGATCTTCATGGTCTGCTGCATGCTGCACAACATGGCAGTTGAAAGAGCTGTGCCACTCATCCTGAATCAACATGACGAGGACCATCCACCCGTGGAGGACGAAGGGCTTGGCAATGGGGCTAGTGATGTGGAGGATGTGGAGCCGCAAGAGGACATCCGGACTCGGCTCATACGCGACTTCTTTGCTTAGTGGTGAGTACCAGTGTCTTGAGTGTGCACGCCTTGGTCCCCGTGTGGCATGCGTTGTGATGTGTGTCTCCACCTGCATGTATGGCACGTGAGTCAGAGGTGTGTGTGGGTGTGTCACTGGAGTGATGGTGGCAGTGATGTGTATTTCCCCACTCATAATTGTGACCTAGCATGTTGTCATCCTAACATGTGTCGAGTACATGCACATGCAAGTGGCTGTGCTTTTTGTGGCTGACTTCTTGTGTGTCTCTCTTCCCCAGGTACCTGCGCATGCCGTCTTCTGGTTGCATTGTTGTGGCACTGCTATTCCTCATGGACATGGCATCGTGGGCTGACTCAGCGTTACAGGCACGGACACGTTTGGAAGTCTCCATGGGGTAAGGGATGCATCAGGGGTGTATTGGGTGTGGCAGTTGTTCACGATGTGTGCACACTGCCCCGGTCGGGGTTTGGTTCCTCTGCAGACATGGGGCATCCCCATGGGACACGACATGCAGCTGGGTACACCAGAATAGATGTGCTGCCTGGTTGTCAGTCATCAGTGATGGGATAGTGGATTGTGATGATGCCATCAATGTGTGTGACACTGCCCTCGGACACATACGGTTAACAATTGCTTGACATGGCGTGGGACTTCCACATCAGCGGATCTGTGGTGTATGTTAGGCTCTCCGTGTGCAGCTGTGGGTATTTAGCTGTTGGCCGACGCTTGTGTGCCAGTACCATGGCTATCACGCATTTGTGCTGCAGAAGGGGGGTGCCAGTGTTGGACCCACATGTTACTCCACATGAAGTGTTCATGTGTACTTCAAGTTGCCTCTGCAATCCCGAATACATGACTAATAAAGGTGTCCCTATGCCTCCAAGGTGCCTCTTCTCAGTCAATGCTGGTGTGTTGGCACGGTGCATCCAGCATGTCTGGCATGGTATCCCCTGATTGTGGCTATGTGCCAATGTGTCGACTGGCGAGATGCAAGCTGTGTGTGTTGGCTGACACTGTGTATTGGGCATGATGTCCATGACTGCGTGGGTATTGTGACATGTGCCATCCCCATGCATCCAACGTTGGACAGGCCCCCATTCTCTGCATCCACCGGACTCAAGCTTGCAGGACATGGTTCTGCCACCTGTCTACACATACCTGGGTGCCCCCCAGGGCACTGGCCAGGATCCCTGACCTCTGCGCATGACTGTTGCTGTACTGAGTGTGTGTGTCAGCACGGTTGTTCGGCCACCCCCTCAGCTGGTTGTGCCCATCACGGGTGTGTATGGTGCTCCATGTCTGTCTTGCCTAATAGACTGTGACCCATGTGTCCTGTGCCAGACTCAGGCCCCAGGGTGTGGATGGTTGAAGAGAACAGATAACTCAGGCATGTTTCGACTTTACAAGACACATGTTAGGTAATAATGCTACCAGCAGGCATCTACTCTTAGTAGTGTGATTTATTATGGGGGGGGGGGGGGGACAAAGTGAGGTGCTTTCCGGGATTATGGAATCCAAAGTTCAGTAGGGGAGTTGGTGTCCTTGCCATTGGAAATCCTCAGAGTCCATGCCACAGTCTTTGTCAACATTGGTCAGCCAGTGACCAGCAGGGCCATGTGGCAGAGAATGTCTCTTGATGCTGTGATGCTGTTGCTCCAGTGGGCCAGGTGCCAGGCCAGGTGTCCTGGGAGATGGTGATGTAGCAGCCACCCTCACGGTGCTTTCCGTGGACGACCCGGCCTCCTGCGGGGAACATCACCAGCAGGCCGTGACGACGTCTGGGATGCTCCGTCGGATGTTTCCTCCTCCTCCTGATCCCTCCCTGTGGGTGGTGATGTTCTCCGCCTTCTGGCACAGGGAGGGTCGGCCATGGTGTCGGCCATCCGACGGAGTTCAGCGTGAATCCCCTGGGACGCCGTCACTTGCTCAGCCTGTCTGTCCTCCATCCTCCGTTGGTGTACCAGTAGACAGGCTATTAGGTCCGCATGTTGCTGGGCCTGCTGGGTCTTGATCCCCTCGAGGACGGACACAACCTGGGCCATGCCCGTGGTGTCCTGCCGGTATGAGTCCAGGATGTTACGGACATGGGAATATACCGGATCCCCAGCCAACTGGTCAGGCTCGCGCCTCCGCCGTCCTCCACTCCCACCACCCCTGCCCACTTGCGCCTGGCCTGCACTTGTGGGCACATCGGGTCTCCGGGACCCCTGAGGGGTGGCATTTGCGTTGTCGCCTGCCTCCTCCTGGGTGCCCGGGACACCGTGTCCCTCCTGGCGAGCCTGGCTGCATTGTGGTGTTGGGGCAGGGATCCTGGGTGTCTCCTGGGATGTGGCAGGAGTGGGGGTGGTGGTTGGCACGGTTGTACCTGACGCAGGTGCTGCAGGTGGTTGGACACCAGAGGGGCCAGGTCGGTCGAGGTCGTCCGCAGAGTGGTGAGAGTGGTCGCTGCCGGTGGGATCGGTCTCCTGCAGATCCGGGTCCTGTGAGTGTTCCCCCCCAGTGTTGGGGGGTGCAGCACGACGTTGACCTGTGTGTGAGAGAGACAATGTTAATTTTGGTCCATGAAACATCCATGTTTCATCAGTTTCAAAGTTGGCACTTTTCCTCTTGGAATTAGGATCTGTCTTGCATTCCACTCACAGTGCACTTGTGCATGGGTGTGTCCCTTGGGCACCACTTTGGCCCCTTTCACTATGTGTGGCACAGTCTTACTTGCTGCGTCAAGTGTGACTGCAGTCAGCAGTGGAGTGTGCAGGTGTGGCGAGCCATGCATTTGCGCCTTCCTTGTAGCACTGTACATGTGCACATGGAGTGGATCCACACACTTATACGATGCAGGTGGCTATCCTTGTGCTCGTGTACAGGTTGTGACATGGCCCTGCGTTTGGCCCTGATGAAGAGGGGGGGTTCTTGCACTGGCCACCCATGTCTACATGCACGCGGTCCACCTGCTTACGAGCAGACATTCCCACACACCAAAGGACTAATTTGCTCTCCCTGTGTCTCCCTCCTTCTCTGTCCCCCTCTCCCTCCCTCTCTGTCCCCCTCTCCCTCCCTCTGTGTGACAGCCTCCTCCCTCTGTCCGTCTCCCTCCCTCTCTGTCCCCCTCTCCCTCCTTCTCTGTCCCCCTTTCCCTCCCTTTGTGTGTCCCCCTCTGTCACCTCGGCCCAGCTTCCTGGGCACAGACTGTTAGCAGATCTTTGAGTGGCCCTTGGCTTGTTGATGTGAGTTTGTTTCTGCTCTCCAGGCACCCATTTGGTGTGATGTGTGTCTGTGCGCTGCTGCTGTGGTGGTGTGTGCTGCCACTCTTTCACAATGTTGGCTGTTCATTAGCTGCCGTCATGTGCAAACCAGTGCCTTCACCCCCATGTGTTGATGCAAGGCGTCCGCCATTTGCTGGCAAGTCATTCCTGTGTTGGGACACAGTGTTTGTCTGGCTGTGACCTAGGCCATATGGGCAGAGGCCATTGTTGTCTGCTATGGAGTCGCACTATGTGATTGTTGGTGCCCAGCCTCCCGCCATCCGGGTTACCGTGTCATGTGTTGTTGTCTTCTGTGGCCTGTGACTTGACATTGTCCAGCTGGGTGCATGGGGCATGGTGGCAGCAGTGGCATGTGCCTGCTCATGGAGTGTGGTTGAGTCATGCGATGGCTTGTGGTAGTTGCGTGCCTGTTAGTAGTTTTGGTTGTGGTTGCAGTTCCCCCCATGTGAGGTGCGTTGTTTGTGTACTCACCCGGGTCTCGGAGTCCTTCTAATCCTTCGACTGCCTCCACCGGCAGTATGGCCATCACCCTCTCCTCCCAGGGATGGTACTGTACGGGTCTGCGGGAGGGCCCTCCTCCGGTGGCGTTGGCATGGTCGAGTTCCTCCTGCCTCTTGGCTCTGACCCTCCTCCGCAGATCGTACCACCTGTTCTGGCAATCCTGCTTGGTCCTCCTGGTGTCCGCAACGGCATTCACAGCATCGACGATGGTCTGCCACATGGCTGTTTTGGCAGCCTGGCTGGTGTTTCTGACCAATGTTCCAAAGATCTGTGGCTCGACTCTGAGGATTTGATCCACAAGGACCTCCAACTCTCGGTGACTGAACTTTGGATTCTTGGTAGTGGGCATGGTGAGGGGTGTGGGTGGGGATGGTGTGGGTGCGGGTGGTGTGTGGATGTTGGGGGGGGGTGTGGATGGTTGTGTGTGTGTGTGAATGTGATGAGAGGGTGTTTGTGAGGGTGGTTGTGTAAAGGTGTGCAAGTGTAAGGTGTGGTGTAGCTTGTAGTGTGGTTCTGTGGTGTCTGGCAGCAGTGAGTCTGTTGCAAAGGCTCATGGTTTGTGTGTGTGGGCCCTTTTTATTGGTCCATGGGTGGGTGTGGCAGTGTTTGAAGTTTGGGTGGGTGTGTTATAAGGAGTGGTGGTGTATTGGGCCTCTGTTTGTTTTTGGCAGTTGCAGGTCAGTGATTGTGTTATTTTAGTGGTTGTTGGCCATGTTTCGTGGCTTTGTGCCTTTCGAATGGTGTATTCTTGTGTAGTTTTGTTTTGTCCTGGTTGTGTACGTGCGTTTTGAGCATGTGTACGGTGTGTACATGGGCCATTTGGTTGTACGGTGCTGTCCTTGTATGTGACTTGGTACGAGTCGTACATGCGGTGGTGATGTTGGGGCCTGGGGTGCGCTCCGTACTTAGGAGGTTGTGTTGGGGGTAGGACCGGAACCTACTGGGGTGTACATAGACGGTGGTACGACACGTACTGGGGTGGGGGGGTGTACATTGACGGTGGTACGACACGTACTGGGGTGGGGGTGTACATTGACGGTGGTACGACACGTACTGGGGTGGGGGGGTGTACATTGACGGTGGTACGACACGTACTGGGGTGGGGGGTGTACATTGACGGTGGTACGACACGTACTGGGGTGGGGGGGTGTACATTGACGGTGGTACGACACGTACTGGGGTGGGGGTACGACTCGAACGTACTGGGGTATCGGTAGACGGGGGGTACGACACGTACTGGGGTGGGGGGGTGTACATTGACGGTGGTACGACACGTACTGGGGTGGGGGGTGTACATTGACGGTGGTACGACACGTACTGGGGTGGGGGGGTGTACATTGACGGTGGTACGACACGTACTGGGGTGGGGGGTGTACATTGACGGTGGTACGACACGTACTGGGGTGGGGGGGTGTACATTGACGGTGGTACGACACGTACTGGGGTGGGGGTACGACTCGAACGTACTGGGGTATCGGTAGACGGGGGGTACGACACGTACTGGGGTGGGGGGGTGTACATTGACGGTGGTACGACACGTACTGGGGTGGGGGGTGTACATTGACGGTGGTACGACACGTACTGGGGTGGGGGGTGTACATTGACGGTGGTACGACACGTACTGGGGTGGGGGGGTGTACATTGACGGTGGTACGACACGTACTGGGGTGGGGGTACGACTCGAACGTACTGGGGTATCGGTAGACGGGGGGTACGACACGTACTGGGGTGGGGGGGTGTACATTGACGGTGGTACGACACGTACTGGGGTGGGGGTACGACTCGAACGTACTGGGGTATCGGTAGACGGGGGGTACGACACGTACTGGGGTGGGGGGGTGTACATTGACGGTGGTACGACACGTACTGGGGTGGGGGTACGACTCGAACGTACTGGGGTATCGGTAGACGGGGGGTACGACACGTACTGGGGTGGGGGGGTGTACATTGACGGTGGTACGACACGTACTGGGGTGGGGGTACGACTCGAACGTACTGGGGTATCGGTAGACGGGGGGTACGACACGTACTGGGGTGGGGGGGTGTACATTGACGGTGGTACGACACGTACTGGGGTGGGGGTACGACTGGAATGTACTGGGGTGTCGGTAGACGGGGGATTTGACACGTACTGGGGTGGGGGTACGACTGGAACGTACTGGGGTGGGGGTACACGGGGGGTACGACACGTACTGGGGTGGGGGTTGGACTGGAACGTACTGGGGTGTACCTAGACGGGTGGGGGTATACATACACGGGGGGTACGTGTCGGACGTACGGGGGCTGGGGGGGGTGTTGGGCGCGTATGCGGGCACATGTCTCCATGGTTGCTATGGATGTTCGGTGCGGACGGTGTTTTTTTCCATACGGTTGTAGGCTCGGACGCACGGGATGGATCGTGATTCCTCGGTCGGACTTGGCTTTTCACGTTTGTAAGGTAAATCGTCCGAGGACGTGTCGGACACATTTTCCGACCGGAGGACGTGTGGGGAATGATTCCCAGTGCGGTTCGTATGGACTTTTTACCATGCGAATCGTGATTGCGAGTTCGTACGGCACTTGTTCGATTCGTACGGTAAAAAGACCCGATACGAGTCGCACGGGGACATTTTTTGCCGGATCGTGATCGGCACCTATGTGCCCATTTATAAGAGACACCAAACATATTTTCAATTTGTACCCCTTCTTCTTCCAGTACCTGAAGAAAATACATCAAGAATTCCTGTGCGTCTTGCTGTACATTTTGAGAAAACTGTGTTCGTCCTGAACATACATCTAAAAGTTTTCTAATTTCAGTAGCACTTTCTATTTGAGTTTTATCATTACTCAGCTTTTCAAAAAGGAGACTCAACTCAGAACAGAATCTTTTTCTCTGATTTACTATTATCTGCTCTTGCAAACTTTCCAGATAAAATACAACATTCAGCACTACATTAGCGTAGCAGTTGACACCAGAGCTATTTTCAAAATGACAACCTACAACCTCTTCAACATTTTCCTTTTTCTTTTTGCTTGCAATTACATCACTCCTCTTTTTTTTTCTCCTCTCTACATCCTCATTACAGATATTCTCAATTTTCCTTTTTCGAGAAACAACACGTTTCTCCAACACAGGATACTGACCTAAATGAGGAGCATAGGTTCTTCTTAATCTATTATACTCCTTTACACAATTTGCATCAGCACTAACTTTTGAATTATCAAAGTCTATCATAAATAAACCAGATAATGTTTTCACTCGTGACAAAGCAACATAAGCCATACCTTCTTTGAACACAGTTGAACCAATGTTTACAAAAGCACAATCTACAGTCAATCCTTGAGACTTGTGAATAGTTACAGAATATGCTAGAGAAAACGGAAACTGTTTCCTTCGTACATATAAGTCTTTCACAAGCATGAAACGAACTGTACAACGACAAATGTCTATAACTTCTTCTATCTGATCACATTTTATTTTTAAACATTCAATTCCATCTTTTTTCTGGAAATTAATAAAACCCACAACTCTTCCCATAGCTCCATTCACTAAACCTTTTTCAACATCCAAATTTCTCCTCAAAAATACTCTACAGTTCATGCAAACATATAGATTTTTTTCTAATCCAGCAGTTTTGGAAATGTTCTTCTCTAGTGAATCCAATTTATTTTTCAGTTTGCCTGTTAATGTAATAGTAATTCTTTCATGCTGAATTTTGTCCACTGCTTCCAATTTCCTAATCTCTTCCTTTTCCAATTTCAAAAGTTCCTCATTGAATATTGAGCATTCACGTAGAGTTGGCATTAAGCAGATGACACTTTTCTTTTCTGCAATGTTCTTGTATATTTTCTCTGCAACTATTTCTTCCTTTGGGAATAAATTATGTAGCAACCGACTCTGTAATGCTTTCGTGCCAGCTTCAGTGAGTAGTCCAATTCTGATATCTTTCAGAATACTTCCATATTCTTCATCGTTTGCTTGCCTCATATTAATAGTAAGTTCCTTGTACTCAAAGAAGGACCAAATATTTGCATTACCAATGCTTCCCAATGACTTCTTTGTGTCTTCATGTGTCACAGTATTAAACACTGGTTGTCCTTTAACTGGAGTAAGCTGTAGAAGATCCCCAAAAACGATGACATGTTTTCCACCAAATAACACGTCATAGTCTGTCCTTAGAGTTTGCTGCATTCTTAAATGCACAAAAGCAAGCATTAAGTTTGATACCATGCTCACCTCATCAATAATGAGAACTTGCATCTTCTTCAATACTCTTGAAACTTCCAAGCATGCTTCTCCAGTTAGCTTGTGGTATTGTATTTTGTTCTCATGCTCCACTGGTAACATTAGCAAACGATGCTGCTAACCCAGTTGGAGCAGTAACCACACAAGACAAAGTTGAATCCGTTTGTTGCTGTAGGTAGCTTCTGATGACTTTTATTAAGAAACTTTTTCCAGTTCCAGCTTGTCCACTTACATACATCCTGATTGGTTGAAATGATGTTCATGAGCACTCTTTTTTTTCATGTAGTAATCCGTGATCAATTTTGTTTCTGATCTCTTCATAAATTTGTTGCTGCTCTTCATTCAGTTGTCTTTTCAAATTTGGTAAGTCTATAAATTCTTCTTGAGCTTGATTCATAGCCGTTTCCACTTCAGTCATAGCTATTGCAGCTTCATTTTCAACGATTGGTTGTCCTAGGGGATCTTGACTGAGTGTTCCAGAACTTTGGCTGTCTTGAGAACTGTCTCTAGCTACTTCAGTTGCAATTGTAGTTTCCTGTTCAATTTCTTCATTTAACATTTGCACATAATTTGTGAAAGTACTGCATTCTATGCTGTCTTTGCAAGCATTAAAGGAATCTTCATAGCTTTGAAATTCTCCCAGTAGTTCGTCCTCTGAACGCCATGGTTTAAACAGCTGTAAAAGAGCCAAGTAGTAAAATTCCTTTTTGTCAGTAGTTTCGCAACTGAGCTTCCTGTGATTAATCAAACTTCCTTTTGTTTGCTTCACCAAATATCCTTCCTCACCAATGACTTTATATTTTCCATTGTTGATGTCTTCTGTGGCTTTCCGTGAATAAATGTAGTTTTGCAGCACTTCATAGAGACACATGTTCTCTAGATGAAGACTTCTCTTTGGGTAATATGTGTCCAACATGTCTGATTTCAAAATATCTGTACTTTCTGGGTCATTCTCGGCCAAATATTCAATTTCTCCAACAGATTTCAGTACCCGATTTCTCATTGCTGCAAGGCCTAAACTTGCCCAAATTATTCTTCTTGATTTCGAGTAGAGACTTGCAGAAGATAACCTATCTGAACATTCGTAGGATCCAATTTCTCGATGCGATAACATCTTTAAACTGAAACTGTACAGCTTCTTACTGACAGTCTTCTCGTGAGAAATCTCTTCCCACATTTCTTTCAATTCAGTTTTTTCTGATTTAGTAATGTAAGACGTTACATATCGAGCAACAGCAATGGAATTGTCAGCTACATACTGAATATCCATGTTAGCATTCCACATGGATAAAGTGACTGGGTTGTAGTCATTTATATTTTTTGATTCTTCTTTTCTTTTTAGGTTGTAGGTATTCTTAGGTGATTTTCTTGTAATAGTATGTCTCACAGCTGACATAAAACTGTTTACTCTTCCTTTTGAAAGAACAGGTCTAGGAAATCCAAATCGACATTTAGTGTAGAATTTATCTTTGTTCTTGTATTTCCGTCGACAGTATTTTCCACACCGATGACTTTGGAAACGTAAAACTTGCTCCTTTAACTTTTTCTCTTCTGTGCTTTTTGGTATAGCACATGTTGCATATTCTTCAATGAAAGATAACACTGCTTCATCAGTATCTGTTCCAAACTTTGTGGCATCCTTGATCCACAACAGCATATGAATATGAGGAGCACCTCTTGCCTGGTACTCTTTTCTCCAAAAGAAATCCACTACTTCTCCAAGAGGTGGATTTTTTTTATTGCAGATGAAGGACATCATAGCCTCAAATCTATGATTGAAATATCTGCAAACATTAACCGGATCCAATGAGCACAGTTCTCCTGCTGTCTTGTATTCGATATTTTTAATGTTTGAATTTTCCTCTCGTAGAAAATCCAATAAATCATCCCAAGCGTACTCAGCACAGCTTAGGGTAAGGAACCATGTTGGTGTTCCTAAATTCCGTAACATGCATTTTAATTCACCATGGCGTCGGTACCAATATTCATTTGTCCCACGCTGACAAGCCATCAAATTGATTAGTTGTGTTTCCAAATGGTCATCTCGGTGCTGCACTTTCTCCATAAAATCCTTAGCAGACACATTTTGTAAATGTACTCCACTTTTTAAAATGTGATTTACTGCATAAGATAATGCAGACAAGTCGCTTTCAAATAAAAGATGGAACAAATAAGGAATACTTTGTCTAAATCTTGGATCTTCTGCATATAGTCTTGTAGTCCGATACTGAGAAGCTGGAATCTGTTCTGGACGTTCATCGTATCGTCCACCTTTTCCTGTAGGAAACAGCTGGGGAAAACATCGAGCTTCCAAGCTCTCCTCCCATACACTCACGGGAGTTCCTTTTGCTTTCTTCATCTGAAACAGATCAATAGTGTCTCCCATAACTTCTTTTGAATGAAGAGGATGTATGCTAAAATGTTCATAAATTTCTTCTTCCTTTGACTTGTCCACTTTTTCAATTTGTCCAGTTGGTGTTTCTGCGTCTTCTTGTAAATCTTCTTCTTCTTCTTCTATATAAATTGATTCATACCATTTGTTATTCCTTTTCAAATACAAATTTGCTCTTTGTACTTTCCGTACATCTACCAGCTCCTGCCAAATCTTCTTATTCTTTGTAGGTACACCATTAACCAGAATAACTAATGGTTCAGTTTCCAAAGTATCTGCATCAATAGTTTCCATATTTTTTTTCAAATCCAAGGGCAAATACACCACTCTACCTTTTAAACCTCTCAGTAAATCTGAAGGAGGTAATTTACCAGTTTTGGGCTCCATACGTACTATGGTCTGGAACGGATGAACACATTGAATAAGTATAGACTCATAAGTATTTAATTCAGAAAGTTCGGCAGGAATAGCATCCAATTCTAAATTATTATGTACAGCTCTGGTCGGCATTCTATTTTCTTCTAACTTGTTGTAACAGTATTTACAAATACGCTGTTCACCCAATTCAAAACAATTTTCAAGAAATATATATGTGGCAAAATCCTTCCACTTATAATTATCTTCATTTTCACTTTTTCTGTAGAGATCAACATTCCTGGTTTGTTTTTTAAATGAGTTCTGCGGCAACAAATACAAGTAATATTTGGTCTTTCATTAGAGATTATTGCAAATTTTGTTATGTGATCATTAAATTTCTTACTTACAGAGGGTTCTACATTCTCTTCCACTTCTTCCGCATTTACTGTGTCCTTTTCTGCACTTTCTTGTTCTGGACCAAAGTAACAAAACTGAATTTCATCAGTAACAGAGCCCTATTCAATTCATCTAACTTTATTGCTGGACTTTTAGCAAAATACAATCGTCTCACAAACTTTCTCATTTCAGTATGATGAACAGCCAGCATCCTAAAATGATGAAAAACACTTTTACACACTTTTCTAGATAGACAAGCCAGAGAATGTCCCTGCAAACCAGTATTCTCTCTCACTCTGCATGGATCTAGACTTTGAAGCACCTTAATCTTCTGTTTAACACTTTTTTTTACTATATTCTCTTAGAAACTCACGAAATTTATCAATAGATTCCTGACGCACAGCGCAAATACTACTACAATTCCAAGTGTACACTGGGGCTTTAGGACGTCTCCCCATAGCCTCATCCGCCATCACTTGTACCTCATCTCTTGGAACCATTTTCTCCTTCTCCATTATACAACCATTTTTCACTTCATAAGCACGACCTCTGGTGTCAACTGCATGCAGCAAACTATTACTTTGAAGATAACTATCTTCATTAAAAGGTTCACTACTTGAACTATGCATCCATTCTCCTAAAAACACTTTACAAAAGTTTGTTCTTTTCACTAGTCTTTTCCTTTTGCTTTGTGATTTCAGTACATTGACCATTTTATCTAATGTACGCATCCTGTTCAAAATTAAAATGAATAGTTTCCTTTTTAATTCTAAAGCCTTTGCTGCAATGGCTTCAATTTCTTTTTTTCTCTTATAAAATTTAGCTTTTTTCTTATATTTCTTCACATCCTTTATCAAATTGGACATAACTCTTCTCTGAAACATTTTTCTACGAATCTCTTTAAACGCTGTTTTTCTTTTTGAGTTAATCTTTATTGTTTCTGAAGGTATATTTTCATTAACTAAATGCTCAATTTTTTCCTGTTGTTTTCTATTTAAAACATTCTTTCCAGTACAAACATTTTGTACATTTTTCCTTTTTTTGAAGATATTGTTTAAAAAATCTTTTGTCTGCTTACCAGAAGACTTTCTCTTTTTCCCAACATGAGCATCTCCAACTAACTTAGGTCCTCCAGTTGTCTTCAAATATAGATTTTTTTTGTGGTTTTTCCTTAGTCTGGATTTTGTAGGCATCTTTAAATTTTGTTCACTGCTCTTCAGCAATATCTGAAAAAAACAAAAAAAAAATACCTTTATTTTATTTAAATATATTACTATATTTTTTATGATCTTTTCAAATCTTAAAATACTATGTACCCCTTTCCTACAAGTGAAAATCACAATAACACCATCACAAATTAAATATCTAAAAACAATTCCTGTGTGGTATAGTCAGAAAACGAAATTTCTTTGCCAATTTGAAAGCACACTTACTACTCTTTTTTTGGCAAGTGATAAGTACTTTTACAGTCTGACACATTTTCAATCCACTTTTCAGATTCTGAAAACAGCACATGTCCAAACAGCTTTTTGAGACCTGGAACATGTGTAACCTGGGTGAATGACTACACTCCAGCAAGGGCAACCAGCCTTAGTGATGCTGAATGTATTTGCATTACTCACTGCAACCTCAAACCCCACTCGGTTGTGAATACTATGCATGATTCTACAGGATAAGCAGCTGGGTGTGTGCTAAGAGTCTGCTTCTGCAGAAAAATAGCTGCCCCTTTTCCTACTAATGCAAATGTAAAATTACCAGAGTAATACGCAATAAATCTCTGTCTATAATTCCTCTTTGCACACAGAGTCATGGTTTGATATTAGTCAGAAAACGAAATTTCTTTGCCAATTTGAAAGCACACTTACTACTCTTTTTTTGGCAAGTGATAAGTACTTTTACAGTCTGACACATTTTCAATCCACTTTTCAGATTCTGAAAACAGCACATGTCCAAACAGCTTTTTGATACCAGGAACATGTGTAACCTGGGTGACTGACTACACTCCAGCAAGGGCAACCAGCCTTAGTGATGATGAATGTATTTGCATTACTCACTGCAACCTCAAACCCCACTCGGTTGTGAATACTATGCATGATTCTACAGGATAAGCAGCTGGGTGTGTGCTAAGAGTCTGCTTCTGCAGAAAAATAGCTGCCCCTTTTCCTACTAATGCAAATGTAAAATTACCAGAGTAATACGCAATAAATCTCTGTCTATAATTCCTCTTTGCACACAGAGTCATGGTTTGATATTAGTCAGAAAACGAAATTTCTTTGCCAATTTGAAAGCACACTTACTACTCTTTTTTTGGCAAGTGATAAGTACTTTTACAGTCTGACACATTTTCAATCCACTTTTAACATTCTGAAAACAGCACATGTCCAAACAGCTTTTTGAGACCTGGAACATGTGTAACCTGGGTGACTGACTACACTCCAGCAAGGGCAACCAGCCTTAGTGATGCTGAATGTATTTGAATTACTGACTGCAACCTCAAACCCCACTCGTTTGTGAATACTATGCATGATTCTACAGGATAAGCAGCTGGGTGTGTGCTAAGAGTCTGCTTCTGCAGAAAAATAGCTGCCCCTTTTCCTACTAATGCAAATGTAAAATTACCAGAGTAATACGCAATAAATCTCTGTCTATAATTCCTCTTTGCACACAGAGTCATGGTTTGATATTAGTCAGAAAACGAAATTTCTTTGCCAATTTGAAAGCACACTTACTACTCTTTTTTTGGCAAGTGATAAGTACTTTTACAGTCTGACACATTTTCAATCCACTTTTCAGATTCTGAAAATAGCACATGTCGAAACAGCTTTTTGAGACCTGGAACATGTGTAACCTGGGTGACTGACTACACTCCAGCAAGGGCAACCAGCCTTAGTGATGCTGAATGTATTTGCATTACTGACTGCAACCTCAAACCCCACTCGTTTGTGAATACTATGCATGATTCTACAGGATAAGCAGCTGGGTGTGTGCTAAGAGTCTGCTTCTGCAGAAAAATAGCTGCCCCTTTTCCTACTAATGCAAATGTAAAATTACCAGAGTAATACGCAATAAATCTCTGTCTATAATTCCTCTTTGCACACAGAGTGATGGTTTGATATTAGTCAGAAAACGAAATTTCTTTGCCAATTTGAAAGCACACTTACTACTCTTTTTTTGGCAAGTGATAAGTACTTTTACAGTCTGACACATTTTCAATCCACTTTTCAGATTCTGAAAACAGCACATGTCCAAACAGCTTTTTGAGACCTGGAACATGTGTAACCTGGGTGACTGACTACACTCCAGCAAGGGCAACCAGCCTTAGTGATGCTGAATGTATTTTCATTAGTGACTGCAACCTCAAACCCCACTCGTTTGTGAATACTATGCATGATTCTACAGGATAAGCAGCTGGGTGTGTGCTAAGAGTCTGCTTCTGCAGAAAAATAGCTGCCCCTTTTCCTACTAATGCAAATGTAAAATTACCAGAGTAATACGCAATAAATCTCTGTCTATAATTCCTCTTTGCACACAGAGTCATGGTTTGATATTAGTCAGAAAACGAAATTTCTTTGCCAATTTGAAAGCACACTTACTACTCTTTTTTTGGCAAGTGATAAGTACTTTTACAGTCTGACACATTTTCAATCCACTTTTCAGATTCTGAAAACAGCACATGTCCAAACAGCTTTTTGAGACCAGGAACATGTGTAACCTGGGTGACTGACTACACTCCAGCAAGGGCAACCAGCCTTAGTGATGCTGAATGTATTTGCATTACTGACTGCAACCTCAAACCCCACTCGTTTGTGAATACTATGCATGATTCTACAGGATAAGCAGCTGGGTGTGTGCTAAGAGTCTGCTTCTGCAGAAAAATAGCTGCCCCTTTTCCTACTAATGCAAATGTAAAATTACCAGAGTAATACGCAATACATCTCTGTCTATAATTCCTCTTTGCACACAGAGTCATGGTTTGATATTAGTCAGAAAACAAAATTTCTTTGCCAATTTGAAAGCACACTTACTACTCGTTTTTTGGCAAGTGATAAGTACTTTTACAGTCTGACACATTTTCAATCCACTTTTCAGATTCTGAAAACAGCACATGTCCGAACAGCTTTTTGAGACCTGGAACATGTGTAACCTGGGTGACTGACTACACTCCAGCAAGGGCAACCAGCCTTAGTGATGCTGAATGTATTTGCATTACTGACTGCAACCTCAAACCCCACTCGTTTGTGAATACTATGCATGATTCTACAGGATAAGCAGCTGAGTGTGTGCTAAGAGTCTGCTTCTGCAGAAAAATAGCTGCCCCTTTTCCTACTAATGCAAATGTAAAATTACCAGAGTAATACGCAATAAATCTCTGTCTATAATTCCTCTTTGCACACAGAGTCATGGTTTGATATTAGTCAGAAAACGAAATTTCTTTGCCAATTTGAAAGCACACTTACTACTCTTTTTTTGGCAAGTGATAAGTACTTTTACAGTCTGACACATTTTCAATCCACTTTTCAGATTCTGAAAACAGCACATGTCCAAACAGCTTTTTGAGACCAGGAACATGTGTAACCTGGGTGACTGACTACACTCCAGCAAGGGCAACCAGCCTTAGTGATGCTGAATGTATTTGCATTACTCACTGCAACCTCAAACCCCACTCGGTTGTGAATACTATGCATGATTCTGCAGGATAAGCAGCTGGGTGTGTGCTAAGAGTCTGCTTCTGCAGAAAAATAGCTGCCCCTTTTCCTACTAATGCAAATGTAAAATTACCAGAGTAATACGCAATAAATCTCTGTCTATAATTCCTCTTTGCACACAGAGTCATGGTTTGATATTAGTCAGAAAACAAAATTTCTTTGCCAATTTGAAAGCACACTTACTACTCTTTTTTTGGCAAGTGATAAGTACTTTTACAGTCTGACACATTTTCAATCCACTTTTCAGATTCTGAAAACAGCACATGTCCAAACAGCTTTTTGAGACCAGGAACATGTGTAACCTGGGTGACTGACTACACTCCAGCAAGGGCAACCAGCCTTAGTGATGCTGAATGTATTTGCATTACTCACTGCAACCTCAAACCCTAAAAGTATTCCTCATTTATATCAGTACACCTTAATTTGTGGTGAAAACCGAGTGCATAATATTTTACATGTTCCTTACATTTAAATTTCTCCCAAAACACAAAATGATAAACACAACTTCAACAAAAGGAATTCCAATTCTATTATTCATTTCTTAATTTACCACATACATCCCCTCTCAAACTCATAACTCACCTTTAAAATTAGTTAATTGTGAAAGAAATGTGGCACTCAAACAGTAGATTATCAGAGCCAGGATCTCTGTTCTGTACACCTCTCTCCTCTCAGCAGAACCAGATAATGGCAATGTTTCCCTCTCTTTTTCCACACATATACATGTTAATTTCAAATCTCAGTGCTTCCCCCTTTTTTTCAAATGTAATCACACATTTCTATTGGTTGAAAACCAACCCTTTTCCAAAAGTACCCTTCCCCCAACTTGACTTCTGCCTAGTACCCTTCCCCCAACTTGACTTCTGCCTGCTACCATAGCAACAGCTCATGGAACACTGCTGTGTGAAGTCAGGTCAGAAGTTCACCACACAATGTTTCATTTCCAAAGAGCAAGAGTGCTTGACTTTTCTAACCTAACAGCAAATCCATAGTAATGTTCTTTGGTAACACATTTTTCTGTACCAATACAAAACATGCTTCTATAAATTGACACATACAGCCTAGTTTTTAGTGTAGAATGGTATGAAACAGCCAATGAGTTCTTTTTATTTTAAAAAAATATGTATGCCTCCATTTCCAAACTGTCTTTCATTTCTTTTTCCCATTCTACTGAAATACACCTCCTGAGTGCATCCAGATCTCCTTTGAAGATGTTCACAGTGTGGATTGTAGGGCACAGCTATGTCTTCTGGAGTGAAAAGTATGCAGAGAAAACAGGTATGGTGAGAGACCTTGCTTTGCCAAATGTAGACATTAAATGGATTGGTCAGAGAGGGTTAAAGTGGCACCAATTGATGCCATTGGTGAAATCCTTCATGCAAATCCAACACCCTGACCTCATAATAGTGCACTGTGGTGGCAATGACCTAGGCACTTTGACTGGGGTAGGTCTGGAAATGCTTATGAAGGAGACCTTTGCACAACTGTTTTCACTTTTCCCTAAAACTGCCTTTGCGTATTCTAACATATGCCAAAGGCAAAAATGGAACTGGTCCAATCATTTTTGTCCGCAGATTGACAAAGCAAGAAAGCACGTCAACAAATCTGTTTCTGCTTTCCTCCGAGACTATGGTATGGGTTCCATTTACCACAACAACTTGCGTTACGACATGCAAGACATTTATAGAGGAGATGGTGTACACTTCACTGATGAAGGGAACAGAGAGTTCCTCTTGAACCTTAGACTCTGCATCGGTACTTACTTGTAGGTACCGAAAAACACTTCATAAACACAACGGCTCTTTTTAGAGCCCCCTAATATCTTAACACTTATATCTGAATTTTATTTCATTTTTTATTTTTTTTTCTACCGTACGCGTACGGTAAGCTTACCGTACGCGTACCCGCGATTTTTTTTTTAAATTAATAAATGTTTTTTTTGTACTTTTCTGTCCTTCTTTGACCCCCTTTCAAATGTTAGGGGGTTTGTAACTCTCTTCCTTGCCCCCTTTTCACGTTATCTCCTTTTTTTTTCTGTGTGAAACACACGAAATGGCGGCCGACACTTCCTGATTTCGTCCGATTCCAATGTTTACAGTCATGTGACAACCAATCAGATTTGAGCTCGCGCACGGCGCCGTACGCGTACGGTAAGCTTACGGTAAGCTTACGGTAAGCGCACGGAGCGCGCTTACAGATATATATATTGATTTAAATGCTATTTTCTCAGGAACTACTGAACAGATTTACACCAGACCTACAAAAGGCACTTCCTTGACCTGCGGACTACCTCTCTGCCAAATTACAAGTAATTCTGTTCAGCCGTTCGGGCTGTAGCTGTGTCTAAAGGTCCTATGGAAAAATGCATGGGGAAAACGCGTTTTGGGACCCCCCTTTTTCTCAGCCCCCGCGTGACGAATCCCCCCGAGACTTTCAGGGTAGGAGCGGAGCGTAGCGCCCCATTAGTTTTGAAAATTTCGCGAGGATTCGTCGACCGGCGCCAAAGTTATTCCAAATAGAATGTTGCGGTTTTCCTATGGAAACAGGGTCCTAACTATAACTACCTACTGGCGACCGCCAGTAGGTATATATATATATATATATATATATATATATATATATATATATATATATATATAAAATTCACTTAAAAAACCATAGGTTTCACACATGTTATAGTTAGCTGGATATTTCCCTCGTAAAAAACCAATGAAATTCCCCCGTTATAGTTAGTAAAGGGAACTATAACTCACGCGACCGCAATCCACTGCTGATGACGTCAGATATTACATCACTGTATTTATTCACTTATTTACCCATTTTTATTTCCTTTAACCTTTAGCTATACATATTTAATAAATATTTATTTTACAGAAAGACACATATGTCATCAGTGATGTAATATCTGACGTCATCAGCAGTGGATTGCGGTCGCGTGAGTTATAGTTCCCTTTACTAACTATAACGGGGGAATTTCATTGGTTTTTTACGAGGGAAATGTCCAGCTAACTATAACATGTGTGAAACCTATGGTTTTTTAAGTGAATTTGCAAGGTTTTTTAAATGCTAATTCCTAACTATAAGATGTGTGAAACCTATGGTTTTTTCAGTGAATTTGTACGGTTTTTTAAATGCTAAGTTATGTATTTATTTATTTTTTTTAAGGTTTTTCACCGTGCGCGCACGGTGCGCTTCGTGCACCGTGCGCCCACGTTACGCCGTTCGCGTAATTTTTCAGTTTCTACCGTGCGCGCACGGTAAGCGCACTACGCGATTTTTCGTAAAAATATTAAAAACACTTATGGCCCTTGGGGGTCCTTTGGGGACCCCCTGACGATGGCTAGGGGGTCAGGAACTGTCCACCCTGCCCCCTTTTCATGTTCTCCACCTTTATTTTTCACCTCCCTCGGACTGCGAGAGACAAAATGGCGGCCGACACTTCCTGGTTTCGACCGATTCGAATGTTTACTAAGATCTAACAATCAATCAGAATTGCGCTCGCGCACGGCAGGGTGCGCTTACCGTACACGCACGGTGCGCGCCTATAGATATATATATGCTTTTAAATGCTATTTTCTCAGAAAATACTGAACAGATTTACACCAGACCTGCAAAAGGCACATCCCTGACCTGAGGACTACCTCTCTGCCAGATTTCAAGGTTTTCTGTTCAGCCGTTCGGGCTGTAGCGCGGACTAAAGGTCCTATGGGAAAATGCATGGGGAAAATGCGTTTTGGGACCCCCCCTTTTTCTCAGCCCCCGCTTGACGAATTCACCCGAGACTTTCAGAGACGGAGCGGAGTGGAGCGCCCCACCTATTTTGAAATTTTGGCGAGGATTCGTCAATCGACGCAAAAGTTATTCCAAATAGAATGTTGCGGATTTCCTATGGAAACACGGTCCTAACTATAACTATCTACTGGCGACCGCCAGTAGATAATATATATATATATATATTCACTGAAAAAACCATAGGTTTCAGGGGTGTTATAGTTAGCTGGACTTTTCACTTGTACAAAACCATTGAAATTCCCCCGTTATAGTTAGTTCAGCTAACTATAACTCGGGCGCCCGCAATGCACTGCTGATGACGTCACATATTACATCACTCATGACATGGTCAGTGACATCACTCATGACATCACTGATGACATCTCAAATGACATCACTGATGACATCACTGATGACATCATCCTTGTGATAGAGTGGCAGACCTCCTCTCACCCTAATATAACCTTTGATACACACATTCAAAAATAGAGACTAAAATTTTCAAAACAATGGACATACCAATACCAGTTACAACAACCTCTTCAGTAATTCTAAGATCCACATACACATCCACTCATTCACCAACAGTCCTATACAGTCACTCATACATGTACTCACTCATCATATGTACTCATACACCTATACATCCTGTTACACAATGCCACTCATCCATAGAGTTACTCACACACATAGTCACTCATGCTAATAAAGAATCAAACATACATTTACTTGCATATACAGTTATACACACACCACCATACTTACTTCTACGGAAACTTACACATACTTAGTCTTTTAAACAATCACTTATAGAAACACATACTTATTCATACAGGAACTCTTTCAATCTCTCACTCTCACATATACTCACATATATACACCAATAGTCACATATACTAGTTTAAAACATATGTAGTTACTCATAAAGACACTATTGAGACAGTCATTCACTCACTAACACACCCATACACACACTCATCCACCCATACAGTCCTGCACACATGCTGTGTTCAACACATACAAACAGTGAGTCACTCATTCATGCACCTATGCACTACGTAATACCCCCCACCGAACCATGCAGACACTCAGACTGATACTCAAAAAACCAACTAATAACCTATATAGACACCCATGTAGCTACTCACCAACCCATGCAGCCACTTATACACAAAGTGAGAGACTGATACAGATATTTACATATTTAAACATTACTCACTAAGCCATGTATTCACTATGATACACTTAATCAGTCAGTTACACAATCAATTTTTCAAAAACAAATCATCCATTTAGACACTTATATACCCATTTATTCTTCCATCGACCTTGAGATATACATATATAAAACATATTTAATTTTCAGAAAAACACACATTCACTGGATGATGTCATCAGTGATGTCATCAGTGATGTCATTTGAGATGTCATCAGTGATGTCATGAGTGATGTCACTGACCATGTCATGAGTGATGTAATATGTGACGTCATCAGCAGTGCATTGCGGGCGCCCGAGTTATAGTTAGCTGAACTAACTATAACGGGGGAATTTCAATGGTTTTGTACAAGTGAAAAGTCCAGCTAACTATAACACCCCTGAAACCTATGGTTTTTTCAGTGAATTTCTGAGGTTTTTTAAATGCTAATTCCTAACTATAACGTGCCTGAAACCTATGGTTTTTTCTGTGAATTTCAAAGGTTTTTTAAATGCTAATTTCTAACTATGCCTACAGAGATAGGACATGTGAAGAAAGAAGAAAAAATGCACAGAAAGAAACAAAAGAAGTACAGAATGAAGCAACAGAAGTCCTCAAATACGAAGATAAGTGCAGGAAGAAGGATAACGTGCAGAAAGAACAAAAAGAAGAGCAGAAAGAAGCCTTGTTGCAAAATCATCCTGTACCCTCAACTTTTTCAGACGGATACTGGTGGTAACTGAGCCTGACTAACCAGTCCTAGAGCCAGTGCTATGTTAAAAGACACTTAGAATACAGTGAAAACACCTACATACACTAGGGAACATTATGCGTTGGGGTCCCCCTGTGATTAGCATGACCTCCTCTGTAAGCCCCTAGTATATAAGAGGGCATGGGGATTAAAACTACCTCTGAAAACAGGCCACAGGGCGTT
Organism: Triturus cristatus; assembly: GCF_964204655.1. Classification (NCBI taxonomy): domain Eukaryota; kingdom Metazoa; phylum Chordata; class Amphibia; order Caudata; family Salamandridae; genus Triturus; species Triturus cristatus. The sequence continues at coordinate 569,671,439 of NC_140589.1, read as the reverse complement.
TTTGCACACGTTAACTCAGGCCCCGTCCCCTCCCTTCACCACTGTGTAAACACGCCCTGTGTCCATTTTTAGTTGGGAGATTAAGTTCATTTGAATCCTGAGGGTCCCTGGGGTCCAACTAGCCCACTAGGTACCTCCAGTAAGTGCCACAGAGCTGCGTTGCAGAGAGGTGTAAAAAGTGGCACGGCCTGGACCACCTCTCTGCAATGCAGCTCAGTGGCGCTTACTGGAAGCACTTGGTGGGCTAGTTAGCCCCCAGGGGCCCTCAGTATTGAAGGGAAATTATATCCCCAATTTAAAACATGCCATAGTGCGTGTTTGCACACGTCACCTCAGGCCCCGTCCCCCTCCCTTCACCACTGTGTAAACGCGCCCTGTGGCTGTTCTAAGTTGAGAGATTAAGTCCCCTTGAATCCTAAGGGTCCCTAGGGTCAAACTAGACCACTAGGTACCTCCAGTAAGCGCCACAGAGCTGCGTTGCAGAGAGGTGTAAAAAGGGGCTTGGCCTCAGAACACCTGGCTGCAGCGCAGCTCCCTGGCGCATACTGGAGATGCCTGTTGGGGGCGCGTTTGCAGAGTGCTGCACGGAGGGGCATGGCCTCCGGCACGATGCCAGTCTTTTATTTATTTTAGTTTTTTAAGAAGGGGGGCTGTTTGGTTCCCCTTCTTATTCTAATTTATTGGCCCTGATGACCCCATCCCCCAGGGCCAGTCTCCTAATTATATTTTTTTGACCCCAATCCCCAGGGCCGGCCACTGTTTTTTATTATTTTTAAAAAATATATATTTATAGACACACCTAGGACACGCTGGACAAACCGTACGTACCTATCACCATGACGATTTGCGTGATATTCATTAAAAGGCGACTATGCATGCAATGAATCCACGTGGAATGTATTTACACCACTAGTGAAGCTCTGACATGTCTGATGCCCTACCGTGCCTAATCCCGGTAGACACCCTTGTCGTTTATTTATACAAACTTGGGTAGCTATTGACGGGCACATTTAATACACATGCACACCAAGCCATTCAAAGGGGATTCGACAAAAATTCGACCAAAACTATGCAAGAAACCCCCCTCACGGTTAATAAAACACACATCCACTGCCGGATGTGTAATACTTTTTATTTTACTCTCTGGAAAGGGGACGAACATCACTTGAGAGTCACAGCGCGCTCCTGACAGAGCCCAATGCTGTGTTACACCCACCATTGCCTGCCGTGTGCCACACACCTCTGTGTTGTATTCCACTAGCTAGTGCATATGCTATGACACTCTCTAGCCCATGTGCACTGTAACACCACCCCGTGAATATGTCATGCCACACTTGTCTTCGCACGGGTTATATTGCCCCATCTAACGTGCCTTTCTCGATGCCTATGTTATAACGCACAGTGCTATGCCATACATATTACAATCTGGGATCCATATCTTTGTCACAGTGCATATGCAACCTTACACTCCCCAGCACATATTTTATATTACAACTTTAGAGACTAGTTAGGTTACACAACACTGCCCTGTGCATATTACACTCCAAGGCGCATATCGCATAGCACGCGCTAGTGCCTGTGCTATCTCGCGCTCTCCAATGAATCTGTCATTGCGCACAATGTATTGCATATTATATTTCACGCCCGGTTCATCTTATATCACACTTTTTGGTGCATAGTTTATACCATACACTATATCTAGTTTTCATTTTCAATCGTGCTCTCAGGACTATGTTCTATATAACACTGTGTTCACCTACACTTTTCACGGGCATTACATTTTGCGATAGGGGGTGGAGGGTCAGGGGGTGTTTCTGCCAAGTGAGCCCGGAGTCACAGTCACAAACGTCCTCTTCTTCCTGAATAAAAGTGAGATTATGCTGCATACTTGTTCATATTTTAAGTAGTTCGCACAGACACAATGTTTTAAAAACAATAAAGTTCCTAATACCCGCCTTCTCTGAACAGTTAGCTTGCTGCCCCATCCCCTTCCTCCCTATCCTCTGTTGTGTGAATCCATGGACTAGCCTCCTCCCTCCTGCCATGCATGGTCTGATGTGCTGCCACTGCCCTCAGTATGATGCACCAGTCCACTCCTCCTGCCCTCCATTGCCCAATTCTATGCCCCATCATTGACCTCCTGCTTAAACTCTGTGCTTAGCTTGCTGCCCCTATTCTCCTTCCCCCTGCCCTCCGATGTCTTTGTGCATGCCCCTGCTCCATCCTTTTTGCCCACCATGTCCCATGGACCTGCCACTCCTATCTACTCTGAGTGTTCTGTTGAGCTGCCACTCCCCTCCCACCTGCCTAGCATTGTCAGATGACTGTAACCTGTCCCTGCCACCTCCACCCTGCCTGTCCACATGCCATGCCCCTATCCTCTTCCTCCTGTCCTACATGGTCCATTGTACTGCCACACCCTTCTGCCCTCCCTGGTCTGTTGTGCTGCAACTGCTCCTCCTGCCTGCCCCGTGTGGTCTGTTGTGAGGTCCCTTCCCCTGAACTTTCTTGTCTGTGCACAGGTCCTGACCCTCCCTTCTATCCTCCATCGTCCTTTGTGCATGCCCCTCCACCCTCCTTCTTGCCCATCATAGCCGTTGTGCTGCCACTAACCCTCCCACTTGCCATGCATGGTCTTCTGTGCTGCCATGGCCCCTCCCACCTTCCCTGTGTGGTCAGTTAGCTGCCCCTGACCCCCTCCCACCTTCCCTCCATGGTCTGTGTGTGTGCCATCACAGTCTCACTGTTGCTCTTCATGGTGTGTCTTGCTTCTAGTGCCCATCCTGCCTGACCTCCATGGCTAACTTGCTGCTCCTGCCCTGCCCCCTTGCCCCCAGCCCTACTCCCTCCCTCCTGGCTTGTCTGTTCCATTGTAATGCCCCTGATCCGTCCCTCCTGCCCTTTATGGTCTGTTATGCTGCAGCTTTCTCTCCTGTCTGTCCATTATGGTCAGCTAGCTACCATTGCCTCTTGCCCCTCTGTTCTCTGTTGTCCATGTGCATGGTCCTGTCCCCTCCCTCTTGCTTTCTATGGATTGTTGTGCTGCACTCCCGTCCTGCATGCCCTGTGTGGTGTATTGTGCTGCTGCAAACCCTGATGCCTGCCCTGCAGGGTCAGTTTGGTGCACCTCTCCATGTCCCTCCTGTCCTCTGTTATCCAAGTCCATGTCCCTATCCCATTTCCTTCCATGATCCAATGTACCATACTTGCGAACATTTTGAACTTGGTAAGAGGGAGATTTTGAAAAAAAACTGGGGTATTGATTTTCCCCTTTGAGTTACATTGAAAAAGAGGATATTGTAGACAGGAGACAGATCAAATAAAGCCCATTTGAGCTTAAAAACATTGGACTTTTCCTGGCTGAATCGGGTCTGTTGGCATGTATGGTTGTACTACCATTGCCTCTTCCTTCTGCCCACAATGGTCTATTACATTGCCACAGCCTTGAAGGAGGGTAGATTTTTTATCACAGGGGGCCCCTGGCCCGTTCTGTCCACACCTGAAGTATGAGACCCTTGTCCTTGCCCTGCCAGCTGCATTTGTAGGCCGTATTAAATTGACCAGCGGGTCCTGTGTTGCTATATAATTATCCTGAGACATCCTTACCACTCAGCCAGCATAAAACCCCTGTGTAGGCCCTTCTGTTCAATATGTAGGCCTCTTTGTTAAATTGACCATAGCTCTGCAATTTTAGTGTATAGCAGTCTGAAGGCAGGTCTGCGAGGCCTTCTGATCCAAACTAGTAGCCCCCACCCTACCCGAGTGCTCCGTGCTCGGTATCAAAGTTCAACATCCCCCTGAAGCTGTCGACATACAGTAGGCTGCATCCTGGACTGGTACTTGCTTCCTGGGCAGGTTTCCCGCTTTTAAGGAAGTGGCAACCACAGAGCGTCAAGTTAGGAGAACTGAGGAGATTTTATACATGAATATATTGAATTCCCGTACAATACCCATTATTTTCTGCTTGCTCTATGGAACTTACGATAAGCGATTGGCCTGAGAGACTGACCTTTTCACCCAGTCGATTGTCAGCATTAAGTGGGTAAATGACGAAATGTCTGGTAAAATCTGCAGACGAAGCTTTTGGGTAGCATACGTAGGTAGATGTAGCGTGCAAAAGAGCCCACAAAATGATATAAAAAGGGAGCACCCACAGATATCGACGGACTACCTCGCCGTCTGTATGTAGGTTAACAGGCAGTGCAGGTTTTCCCCAAGAGCTGGGAGCTCTTGTCTTCCTTTGCTTAAAATGTCTTGCTCTGCTTTGCTTGAAGTATCTTATTCTATTTTACCTATATGAAATGTCATGTTATGTTTAACCATTGTTCTCTTTACTTTTGCATTTAAAAGATTTTGTATTGTAATTGCAGGAATGCTTGCTCTAAGAGTAAACGTGAGTGTTCCTAGGTAACATTTTCCTTGGTGTAACTTGTTTCTCATGATGCATTTATAGATGTGTTTTCTCTCTCTCTCTGTCAGTACATTAATTGAGATACAGAGAATATTATGACAGCTGTATGATTATCTGGATTCTGTATTTTGTACTTTATGTCTCTATTCTGCGGTTTCTTTGAAGTTGCATCTTCTCATTAAACTGCCATTGTATTCTGCCTCCAATTCCATGTCTCATATGTCTGTTTTCTTCATTTTTGGAGCAAGCGTTCCTAGGCACCCTGGCTCAAATTAAGGTGCCCCTTTTGTCCCTGACTCACTCTCCTGCTCAGTTCTGTGGTGGCTCCCGGGGATATGGGGACCGCCCCTAGCTTCCTTGACCCGTAATAGATCTTCCCTCCAACAGCCTCTCTTGCAAGTCCTGTATTGTTGGTTTGTTGCCCCTGCCCCCCTTTCCACTGCCCTCCATAGTCTGTTGTGCTTCCACGGCCCTTCCTGCCTGCTCAGTGTGGTTAAATTGTTGCCTTTGCACCCTCCTACCTGCCTTCAATTTTCAGAGTCCGTGCCCCTGGCCTCTGCCTCTCAACAGTATCCTAATGAACAACTAGATTGCTAACATTCTATATTTATTACAAAAGTGTGGAACGCCTGACATCATCTTGATGTAATCAAAACTGTAATACCTAGAGCATTTCCTTTAGAAATTACATATATGAGAGGGTCTTATTGGCATCAAAATTATGGTTAGTGCTCTAAAAGACTAAAATAAGGACATATTTTCGGAGTTTTCAAATAGCGACAAAGCACTTTTAAATTATTTGTTATCTTTATGTTTTTTTATCCAGTTGACCACTTGATTAAATGTTGCACTTAGGGGAGAGGATGTGGTGTTACTTCCAGAACTGCAGACTTTGCAACTGGGGAACCAGGTTGAAGTTTCTGCTTCAGCTCGACATTCTGTGATTCTGGTCAAATCACTTAGTCTCCCCATGTCTACAACCAAAATGAATTTGTTCTTGTGTGATGTAACCAATGCTCATGTAAAGCACTCCAATACCTGACAATACTGCACTATATAACACTGTAAAAACACAAAATAATAAGTGTTTTGCACACTTCTGTCATTGGGCTATTTTTGGGCTACATCTGGGTGATTTTGGGCTACATTTGGGCTCTTTTGTCTCTGGTGGCCATCTTGGGAGATTTATTTGTTATGAAGTTTCCTAATTTCCTCATGTACTGCAGTCTCCTCAGTAGGAAATGCTTTCAGTTTTTTACTTTGATTCCATCATGAAGGTATTCAGATATGTCACACATTTGCCATAAATTCTGAATGTTAGCACTCTAGTTGCTCATTAGATCACTGTAGTAAAACTACTGCACCATGGAAGTCTGCTCCTGGTATTAAAAGTGCATGTTTCAGTCTGCATGTCAGAATTTTTTAATGAAATAGAAGAGGATTTGAGAAGTCACTCAAAATGTGCCCTCATTTTCTTTCTTCAGCATTAATCATAATTTCTATGGCAAAATGAACCTCCTCATTGTGTTCCTTTTTAAATTAAATGTTTTAAGTGTTACCAGTTTATTCCAATCAAGATGGCTTCAGGTGTGCCATACTTTTGTCATAATGAAGACAGTAAGCGCTCTAGTTGTTTTTAAGAACATTCTGGGACATTCTGTCATTGGGCTATACTTGGGCTACATCTGGGTGATATTTGGGCTACATTTGGGCTCTTTTGTCTCTGGTGGCCATCTTGGAAGACTTATTTGTTATGAAGTTTCCTAATTTCCTCATTTACTGCAGTCTCCTCAGTAGGAAATACTTTCAGTTTTTTACTTTGATTCCATCAAGAAGGCATTCAGATGTGTCACACATTTGCCATAAATTCAGAATGTTAGCACTCTTTTTGCTCATTAGATCACTGTAGTAAAGCTACTGCTCACCAGGGAAAACTGCTGCTGGTATTGAAAGTGCATGTTTCAGTCTGCATGTCAGAATTTTTTAATGAAATAGAAGAGGATTTGAGAAGTCACTCAAAATGTGCCCTAATTTTTCTTTCTGCAGCACTAATCATACTTTTTATGGAAAAATGAACCCCCTCATTTTGTTCCTTTTTAAATTAAATGTTTTAAGAGTTACCACTTTAATCCAAGCAAGATGGCTTCAGGTGTGCCATACGTTTATCATAAGTAGGACTGTTAGCGCTCTAGTAGTTCTTTGGAACACTCTGGGAAGCTGCAGTAGAACACAAAGGAATCAACTGACAGTCTCTGCCCTTGTTGGATGTACATGTTTTACTGAGAATGTCAGACTTCATTCTCACATGACTGAGAAAGATAATGTGAATTTACAGAAAATAAGCTCTCAGTTTAGCCTATAGATCACCTTCCAAACCTCTGTGGTAAAAGCATGAGAAAATATTTTTCTCTCAATCATGATATCCCAGCAGAAGTTTTTTTCACATGGTGAAATCACCTTAGAACATACCACAATTCCTAAAATGAGTATGGTACCATCAACAAATGATTTATAATGTAACTAAAGTCTTAAAACCTTCTATTAACTGCAATGCTTTTTAATGAGGTGCTATCATGTATATTGGTCCCAAGATGGCTGCCAACACTTCTTGGATGAAGTGCTGACAGCCAATCAGATCTCAGGATAAGATGTGTGGTTAGGCTCCGCCCACATATATATATGCTTTTAAATGCTATTTTCTCAGGAAATACTGAACAGATTTACACCAGACCTGCAAAAGGCACTTCCTTGACCTTATGGCTACCTCTCTGCCAAATTTCAAGTAATTCTGTTCAGCCGTTCGGGCTGTAGCTGTGTCTAAAGGTCCTATGGAAAAATGCATGGGGAAAACGCGTTTTGGGACCCCCCTTTTTTCTCGGCCCCTGCTTGACGAATCCCCCCGAGACTTTCAGGGTAGGAGCGGAGCGTAGCACCCCACCTATTTTGAAAATTTCGCGAGGATTCGTCGACCGGCGCCAAAGTTATTCCAAATAGAATGTTGCGGATTTCCTATGGAAACAGGGTCCTAACTATAACTACCTACTGGCGACCGCCAGTAGGTAATATATATATTACCTACTGGCGGTCGCCAGTAGGTAGTTATAGTTCGGACCCTGTTTCCATAGGAAAACCGCAACATTCTATTTTGAATAACTTTGGCGCCGGTCGACGAATCCTCGCGAAATTTTCAAAATAGGTGGGGCGCTGCGCTCCGCTCCTACCCTGAAAGTCTCGGGGGGATTCGTCATGCGGGGGCTGAGATAAAAGGGGGGTCCCAAAACGCGTTTTTCCCATGCATTTTTCCATAGGACCTTTAGACACAGCTACAGCCCGAACGGCTGAACAGAGTTCCTTGAAATTTGGCAGAGAGGTAGTCTACAGGTCAAGGAAGTGCCTTTTGTAGGTTTGGTGTAAATCTGTTCAGTAGATTCTGAGAAAATAGCCTTTAAATCACTATATATATCTGAGCCAGCTTACGGTGCGCTTACGGTGCGCTTACCGTACGCGTACGGTGACGTGCGCGAGCGCGATTCGGATTGGCTGTTCGATCTAAGTAAACATTCGAATTGGTCGAAACCAGGAAGCATTGGCCGAAATTTTCTCTCTCGCACTCCGAGGGGGGCAGCAAAAACAAAGACAAAAACCATCTAAAGGGGCAGTATATTTAGTTCTTAACCACCCAGCATCCATATAGGTGTCCCCAAACAACCCCCAAGGCCAAAAAACCAATTTTTTTTTTTATCGAAAAATCACCGATTACGCTTACCGTACACGTACGGTTAAAATTATAAAAAAAAAAAAAATTATCCACACTCTCCACACCCCGTGTTCAAATGGTGCCCGAAGGGCACCATTCGTGCATGGCTTATATTATCACCAAATAGTACAAATGAATACCTTTTCACAACGAAGCGCATAATATGTCCCCCATGTGCGCACGGTGCGCGAAGCGCATCGTGCGTACATGGCCCATCCCGCATAACGTGGGCACGCGGTGCGCGCAGCGCACCGCGTGACCACCGTGCGTGCACGGCACTAACTGCGTAAAGTGGGCGCGCGGTGCGCAAAGCGCACCGCGTGCTCGTGCACCGTGCGCGCACGGAACGAACTGCGTTAACTGGGCGCGCACGCCACGAATGGCGTAAAGTAACTTAGCATTTAAAAAACCGTACAAATTCACTGAAAAAACCATAGGTTTCACACACGATATAGTTAGGAATTAGCATTTAAAAAACCTTGCAAATTCACTGAAAAAACCATAGGTTTCACACAAGTTATAGTTAGCTGTACATTTCACTCGTAAAAAACCAATGAAATTCCCCCGTTATAGTTAGTGCAGGCAACTATAACTCACGCGAACGCAATCCTCTGCTGATGACATATGTGTCTTTATGAAAAAAAAATATTTGTAATATATGTATAGCTAAAATTTAATGGAAGAAGACATGGGCAAATAAGTGTCTAAATACAGTATTAGCATCAGCAGAGGATTGCGGTCGCGTGAGTTATAGTTGCCTGCACTAACTATAACGGAGGAATTTCATTGGTTTTTTACGAGTGAAATGTACAGCTAACTACAACTTGTGTGAAACCTATGGTTTTTTCAGTGAATATATATATGTATATATATCCACACACAGTAAGGATTTCGACGCCGTGTCTTTGACAAAAATAGATTTCATTGTCGGCTGTTGTCGAACGCTTTTCACCTGCCCTGCAGGCATGCTCACCAACAAAACATTAACATTTTTCAACCATTTTTAAACAGTGTTTCAAACGTGTCACGTGGAAACTGCTACTACAATGAAGAGTAAAGACAGACTGGTAGTTTCTCATGGTTACTATCACAATTTATGGTATTGCTAGAATCAATTCGATTTTAAATTCATTCTAAATTGTGTATTACATTATTTATAAAATGCATTAAACTACTCGATTCACGTAGCAAATTTAAAAGAATGCTTTTTCACCGTTCATTATTTCAAACCTGGTGGGCATTTTGTGCAGAGAAAACGGCTGATAATAGAAAAGTATGGAGAGTCAAAATTGAAGCCCCAGTGGGCTAGTTCAATTTCCTTGCAGCATAAAAATAATAACTGTTATTTTCAACCTTCATGCAATACAATATACATTGCATCCTGCCTAAGTTGACCAAGTAACCACATCATCATTAACCCTCATTCACAAAAAGTGCTTTTGCAAAAAATATTAACTCACAGTTACATAAAAACAGTTAAAACATCAGGGAATATGAAGGGGCAGCACATCAATACCAACTACAAATGCGTATGGAAATCCTCTTCCATATTGAGGCCTTCAGGGAACTTAGTATTTAACTCTATAATATAACAAGATTCAAGGCTTCTTAATTTTTTCTACTGGTTACCACCTCTTGCATTCATTGGAATAGCATCAATTACAAAGTACTTCAAACCACTTGTGTCTTTGCTATGATATTGTTCAAAGTGGTGTGCCACTGGGTAGGATGTGTCTCCATTTTTTATAGCTCTTAAATGCTCAAGAACTCTTTTATGCAGAGGTAAAATAGTGCTTTCCACATACCTCAGGCCACAAGGTCACTGAAGCACGTAGACAGCAAAATCAGTTTTAAGTAAAAATTGTCCTTTTATTTTTTTCTCTGTCTCAGAAAAACCTGAGTTGTAGGTAGAGGTATTTGTACCATGTGCACAGGCTTTGCACTTGGTGCACTTGATAAAGCCATCCCTCCTGCTAAGCCAGGAAGAACCAGTAGACTTTGGTGAAGATGTCGGTAACATATTGCTGACAAGTGTCTGTTTTAGGGATCACGCCCGTCTGAACGTAATTTGGGGCTTGCGCTGTACAAATTTGCCTAAAATCTGGTCATTGTGAATAATATGCCAATGTTTTTTTAATATGCACCTTAAGCTATCCTGCTGCTTATTATATGTGGTGATCATTCTGCACTGGTTCTTATTCTCTTTGTCCGATATTTTCATCTTTGTAGTTTCATTAAAGAGAATTTCTTCCCTGGTCTTTTTACTTGCTTTATTGATGGCTGAATCTATACAGACTTGTGAGTAACCTCTAGTTCTGAACCGTGTTCTCAGACACTGCAATTCTTCTTCAAAAGTCTTTTTGTTACTGCAGTTTCTCATAGTGTGAAGACATTCCCCATAGGGGATGCTTCTTATAAAATTGTTTGGGTGGAAACTGGTTGCATACAGCAACGTGTTTCCAGCAGTTGGTATACGGTAAAGTTTTGTTTCTAATTTACCTTTATTTACAAATACAGTTAAATCAGGGAAATTCACTTCAATTGAACTTATAGTGCTGCTGAATTTAAGATTGAGATTGTTGACCTGAAGTTTTTTTTACAAAATCTCCCGCATCTTTTTCTGAGCCTTTCCATATGACTAATAGGTCGTCGTGTAACGACTCCAGTGCACTATGTTCTCCTGCCACTCAACATGAAAAAGTGACTGGACCACCTGCTCCTCCCACCAGCCCATATGCAAATTAGCATAGCTGGGAGCGAAGCAGGTGCTCATCGCTGTACCGCACGTTTGTTGATACAATTCTTCATAAAACTGGAAATAGTTGTTTTCTAGGCAAGTCAATATCATTGGTAATAGCATCTGTGTGTGACACCACAATTTCAATGGACGACTCCCCAAATAAAATTTGATTGCCCTAAGCCCATCCGCATGCCTGATGCTGGTATACCATGTGGCTACATCTATGGTTACCAGCAAGAAATCATCCTCCCATGGTACATCGTGGACTTTCCTTAAAAAGTCTCCGATATCCTGTATGTAGGATTGGAGTTTTTTCACAAATGGGCACAGGAACAAATCTCCGTACTTAGATGTATTTTCTAAGGCACTCCCAATAGCTGAAATTATAGGGCGGCCTGGGGGATTTAAAGGGTCCTTGTGTACTTTCAGTATAAGATGTAGTACAGGGATGACTGGATTATTGATGTTAAGAAACAACAATTCATCATCACTTATCAAACATTGATTGTACCCCTCCTGAAGCTGTGTGTTGTACATATGGTGGCTAATAGTCATTACTTCTTTTTTGGCTTTGACATAATTAGCACGTTGCTAAGCTGTTTGGATGCCTCACACAAATATTGTTTCTTGTCCCAGGAAACCACATTGCCGCCCTTATTTGCATTGAGGAGGATACAATTCTCATTACATGCTAGTTTGTTAGCTAAAGCATAGTAATCTTTTTCTTTTTGTGCGAAAGAAATATATATATATTTACATATAAAAATAAGTCAAAATAATTAATGTGCATTGAATATATCGGAAACACAAACACTAGTTAGTGTTTACCATAATTATATATACAAAATATGATTTAAAACATAAGTATTGTAAAAATGAAGTTTGTTAAAAATTACATCATGTTATCAAAATAGTAAAAATAGTATAACTGCACACAAAAATGTATGCATACTACAACTAGATCATATATATATAATTGTTATTATTTTGAAGTATAAACATGATATTTTTAGTGGAAATTAAAAATATTCTGAAAGATGTCTTGTAATTATTGAAAACTAATGCAAAGAAACAATTGTACAAGTAAAAACAAATCTAGAAAATGTATATAACAATTAAACCTAAAAAAACTAATTATGAAAAGAAACAAACATTTGATACTCTAAATTAATATAACTTACTAATGTACAAAATAAGCAATGCATACAACTGCTAACACCTTTTAGATGTCATATTTAATATTCCCAATGCAAACTTAACCACATAGAAAACTGTTTTGGATTTTGAAGTGTTCAGATTTAGTGTTCCAACTCCAAACCTAACCAAATTGAAAACGTGTTGGGCTTTAGGGGGTCAGGTTTAAAACTACCAATGCAAACTTAACATTATTGGGGTTAATGATGGACTTTGAGGTGTTCAGACTTGCATTTCCAACTCCAGACTTAACGACATTGGGGAAAGTATTGGACTTTGGAGGGGGGATGGAATTTACTATTGCCACAAAAACTACACTGGGGAGCATGTTGGAATTTGTGGGGTTCAGAACTAGGCTTGGGAGGAGTTCGCAGAGTTACGCCATGCAGAACTACGCGAAGTGACAAAAAACTCTACCACGCAATGTGGCGTTCCATAAGCGCGGAGTGCATTACGATGCACCGGTCGTGCTGATTTTTAGTGCTGTAAAATCACCACGCACAGCGCAAGAGGGCTTGACATCTTTCTGCCACTTGAAAAGATATTCCAATCGAGCGCCAGCTTCCTAAGCGTGAAAATGTTTCTCTATGCGAGTGGTAACGACCATCCACAACCTCCCATGTTTAGAAAACTCGCTGAGAGGTGGTCTGTATAGATTTTCCTCGCTTGCGCTCGCCAATTTAACGTTGGTGAGGACGAGCGAGAGAAAAACTCTGGTCTCACGGAGTGGAATTTTACTAACATTTTCTAACAGGCCTATTCAGAACTACTAATTCAACCCCAAACTTAAACACATTTGTGAAAGTGTTGGAATTTGATAGAGAGAGGTAAAATATACTAATCCCACTTCAAACATAAGGATATGAAGGAAAGTTCTGTACTTTGAGATTTCCAAATTAACTACTCCCACAAACAATTAGTAAAAAACTAAAAAAATGCATTGCACAAATTCACTTCAATTATCCCCAAAAAGTAAACCATGCAGCATAAATAAATAAATTGAGAGTATTACCCAAAAATCATTCAATTTATTAAGTATAAATAATGACATAAAAATCACGTTGTAAAAATTAGAATCAATGTATATATCATAAATATGTAAACCTAATTTTTTCAAGAATACATTCAATTTCAAGGTAACTAGAGATTTAAAATTAAATAATATTAAAATGAAATGTTTAAAAAAAATAACAAACATTAGCATTTCATTTTTTTATTACTAAAACAAAAGGAAATGGAAAACGAAATTATAATTTAGTAGAAAATATTTTGTTGCAAAAAATGTTAAACTTAAAAAGAAAAAATTAACACTACCACAATTTTAAACATAAGAAACTTAAATGAATGAAAAATGTAAATTACTCCCTCTTCCCCATAAACCCAACATTTTTATCCTAAAATTGTTATAGACAAATATACAAACATTTAAAAACAAATGCAATATATTAATACACAATACACTTACAAATGATATAGATTACAAAAATATAACACACAGCAATATTTTTACCAGCGATATTAAGAAATACAAATAAAACACCCTACCTGTGATAGTCTTACTCAGGACATTTAGGACATCACAACATTTATGACTTGTTGATAGTTAAGATACAATATTTGTGTCTCATCATATTCTTCCTAATATATTTTGTTAGAAAGCTGACCACATAGATATGTAAGTTCTTTTGTCTCTTATGGATGCACAAGGTGGCTCCGTCTTTGTCCATTTCTGGGAGATGACAAGAGCTTAACTTTTGTTGATGCTGTTCTTGTGTTTGGATAACAAATTGTCAGCAACCTTCTTTTCTTGGCTGCATTTCTCACACTGACAACATTAATCTGCAGCACATTTTAGTAGACACTTTGAGACTAACAGGCCATAAACACCCAGCTGGTACACTTCATCAAAGCCAACAACATCATAGACACCTCTCAATCCGGATTCTGTAGTAACCACAGCACCGATACCGCCCTCTTCGCTGCCACAGACAGCATCTGGCCCTCCTCAATCAAGGCCAAATGGCAGCCCTCTTCCTCCTGGACCTATCAGCAGCCTTCGACACCAACTCCCACCGTACACTAGCCACCAGACTCCACAACTCCGGCATCCAAGGAAAGGCTCTAGACTGGTTATGATCGTTCCTCACAGGTAGAACACAAAGAATAAGACTCCCGCCCTTCCTCTCAGAACTGACAGAGATCAGATGTGGAGTACCCTAAGGATCCTCCCTCAGCCACTCTCTCTTCAACGTCTACCTTGCCCCCCTCAAAACCATCATCAAAAACTACAGGCTCAACATCATTTCCTATGCTGATGATGACACCCAGCTCATCCTCTCCCTCAACATGGAACCTGATATCACCAGGCAAAACTTCCAAGAGGGGATGAAAGCCGCCACAACTTGAATGAGGAACAGCTTCCTGAAGCTCAACTCGGAGAAAACGGAAGTCCTCATCCTCGGCTCCACTCCCTCTGCATGGAATAACACCTGGTGGTCCCCCACCCTCGGAAACCCCCCCACCCCGATGGACCATGCACGTAACCTCAGCATCATACTGGACTCATCACTCACCATGAATCACCAGATTGACGCCATCTCCTTCGTATGCTTCAACACCCGCCGCATACTACGCCAGACAGTCAAGTCGATTCCCCAATCCCCCGACTCATGGAAAATGGTCACTCACGCACTCTTTACTAGCAGACTGGACTAGGGCAACGCCCTCTATGCCAGAATCAACAAAAACCGTTTGCAAACTCCAGCCCGTCCAGAACGCCACAGCCAGAGGAATCCTCGATATCCCACAGAACAACCACAGCACCCAACACCTCAATGACCTACACTGGCTCCCCGTTGAAAGATGAATAACTTTCAAGCTGCTCAGGCACTCCTACAAGGCCCTCCACAACACTGGACATTAATACTTCAACGACCGCATCTCCTTCCATGCCCCCAAGAGAAACCTTCACTCAACCAACCTCTCCCTAGCCACCGTCCAATGCTTCTACAAGACCAGAGCGGTTGGAAGGTCCTTCTCCTACCTCTCAGCTAAGAACTCGAACAATCTCCCCCTTCACCTCCAGCAAAGCCAGACACTGCACCAATTCAGGAAAGACCTCAAGACCTGGCTCTTCAAATGACCCCAGCGGAGCTGCGCACACCCACCCCTCAGCTCATTGAGACCCTAACAGCTGAGTAGTGCTATTTACAAAACCCTGATTGACTGATTAATTGCTATAAGGCAGCATGAAAGAGAGTCTACTTTTTCTACTGAATCAGAGCACAGTAATGCAGTTCGTTGAACCTAGTCCTACTCAAAGGGCAGAAAAACATATTGCCCCTGTTTCAGTTTCTGCTTGAAGTAAAATGTGAAAAAAAATGAACTCATGGGGCCAGCTAATATACCACAACATTAGCATTGATTTCATGATCAATCACCAGGCTAACACTCTTTTGACCAAGGACAAGCTCACTTTTGCTTTCTGTTTTTCTTCTTTCCACATTGTTTTGTCATATCAGAATGAAGATGCACTCATAGTAGGAGTGGCATGGCAAGGAGTGCTGTACTGTGATACAAGTAAGGTTTTACTAAGGGTGACAAAGCCAAGTAAACATGAAGGCCAAAGCGTGCAGTTTAAATACCATCCCTCTAAAGATGGCCATCTATCTACTGCAAGAGCACAAGCATACAAGTCCCGTGATAGCAGTGCATGGGAGGCTATTTTGAGAGTGCTATTCTGTAGAGCAGGCTGTGGGTTTGGGACATGTGGTGCAGTCCCTGAGGGCTCCTGGGACCACAGACAGCCTGCCCTCTGATCAGGGGCTTAACCACAATGTGTAGTCATCTCCATTAGCTGCTGCTGGGAGTCCTGCAATTGCAAGACCTTTTAGGTGCCTGCCTGGTCCACATGGAGGCTGCTCACTGGTGCTAGTGTGGGAACCAGACAAGCAGGCCTTGACAGGTCCAATAGAAAGATAGCAAATGTTCAGTCTTTTTTTGATCAGCGGATTATTGATCCAAACTTCGCACACTACATTCTACCTATCTTGACCTGTGCAGGAGTGGGAGGGAAAGGAGGGAGCACAATATATAATATACTGAAGAGAGGAAAGAAATGACTAACATGGCAATCTGCCTTAATGAAGCCAAACACCCCTGCCGAAGAAACTTCAGCCTCGGGTACACTAATCCTTCATGTGTGTGTCCCCACTCACACTTTTCTCACAATCTAGGGGAAGTGAGTAGTCCCAGTCATTGCAGACTGCACAGGTTCATCCATGATGGAAAGAAGATAGCCTCCTCAAGAAGATATGCAGATGAAAAGGCTCCATGTTATTTATTCCTCTGCCAACAGCCACTAGTTATGTCAAGGCCTGTCAATAAGGATCCTATTCATAATGTAAAAAGTGGATCCTATTCAGGCAAGTCACATCTGTAGCAGAGATATGTAATGAACTGATGACGCTTGAAATCACAATCATATATAGCACCTGCTTGGGATCTTAGAATGCACTTATCTTGTATAGCAAGCATTCCTGGGCTATCGGAATGCTGACATTGGGATGTAAGAGGAAACATAGCACATAGAATTGGAAAAAGAGGCAACAAATTGAAAACATTCAGGGCCTTATTTATGAGAAGTGATGCATTGCTGTGTGAAAACAGCAATGCGTTACTTCTCACTGTGCACTCCTTAAAACATGATGGATGCATCATATTTACTGTATGACGCATCATGTCACAAGGAATGAGATATACGTCAGTATTCTGTCAGCGCAAAACTGAAGCATTGCTGGAGTTGTGTCTGAAGCATGACACAACTCCAGCAATGTAGGGGAAGGGCTATGAATATAGCACTGTGTCACCCTTACGTCTGCTATGAGGCAGGCGTAAGGATTTGAAGCAATGGCGTCCTAGAAGTGGTGCACTGAAATCTTATAGATTTCATTGCACTACTTCTGTGAGGTTTGGATGCGGGGGAATGCCCACTGTGTATACATTATACCTGACGCAGGTGTAATGTGGCTCAGGGGTTTACAAAGTCACTCATCTGCCTAGATGCATCACTTTGAAAATAGGGTGAAAGATGGTACATTTTTTTATGCCGACGGTGCGTCACAAAAATCGACCCACCTTCGGCGCAAATGTGTCGCAAGGGCTCATAAATGAACACCTCAGATGGCAGTCAGTTCAGTAAAAAAAATAAAAGAGCAGAGGATGAGTGAGCAAGAGCCGGCATTTTGAACTCATGAAGCATGAATTTAAATGGAAGCAAGATTGCCCAGGAAAATAGAGAAAGGAGTCGTTTTTTTCTTTTTCTGCTGTTTTTGGTACTGGCTGATTTTACTGGTCACACTCTGTGGTAACCTATGATTGGTCCGCACTATACTATGTGTGATGTTAACTACCGGCATTGACATGACATGTCTCAGGGACAATGCCCTGTTTTTATGTGCTTATGAACAGAACATGTATCAAATAACTTTAAAAAAGTGTTTCGTACTTTATTCTCCATCAAAAGGAGGCAGTGTCAATAGAAAGAACATCTGGCACACACCTATGTTGAAAGAAAGCATCCTTCGCCCCAAACTACGTGATTGAAAGCTAGATTGAGGGATTTATAAGCTTCACGTGTACTGCGTCGGTGGAGCTGCAGCCCCTGCAGGCACGTCTGCCCCATCAGTCTTTCCCTTCCTTTCTGTCTGCAGCACAGGTGCTACTTGCTTCAGGCTTCACTCAGAACGGAGATGATGAAACAATATGTGGTGAGCCTCAGGCTAGCTAATTTAGCTTTCTTTTAGCCTGGCTATAATAAATTATTAAAAGACAGAAATATAATTTGAAATCTCTGCATCGGATATAGTAAACTGTGATTGCATTTTATGAGCATTCAAAGCAGAACATAAATGTTAATGTAACGTGCAACTGAGAGCAGCTGCAGGAATGATGGATGGTGTCTCCAAAGTTGTTAGACAATTAAAACTCTGACCTCTTGTCCTCGCCTAGTGTTCAAGGGTGACAGTGGCCAACACTAGCCCCCCTCCCGCCCCCTCATGGTTCGGGTAGGGCGGGGCGGGCACCGAGCACCAGGGTGCCTCCTCTGGCATTGTGCACGGGCAGCGGGATCCTGGCTTCTTACTGGGTAAGGGGCGTGGGGGTTCCCTCCATTGATTTTGCATGGGAGATCCCTTAAGTTTTGCCGCCGCTGAAAGATGGGATGATAAATGGAACTTGCAAAATCAGTCGAGTTCAGGCGGCTTTTAACCTCCTACTTACTGTTCGGATCAGAGGAAGGCAGAAACAGGCCTAGGAAAAGCCTGATCTAAACGTGAACTATCAACTACCGGCAGTATGTAGGGCTTTGTGCTGTGCTTCCCCTTCTCCTGTTGTTTCCTTTTTCTTTGAATGAACCCCTTCGCTGCTAAGCCTTTCCCCTCCTGTGCTAAGCCTTTTTTTGGCTATTTGGGGTAGTTTGCGCTTATGCCCCTGTAACTTTTTGACCACATAAGGTATCCACGCCAAATGTGCGTCCTTTTCTTCTAACATCATGGCGATTCTAAAGGTGCTCAGGGTTTGTGGATTCCCTGGAGGGGACCCAGAAATTAGCCAAAATGTAGCTACATTTTGGTTTGTTTTGGAAAAATGGGAAAAAAAGGCTACAGTTGAAAGTGTCTGGTTTTTTCCCCTGCAAATGGTACTAACAAAGGGGTTGTGGGGCTTAAATCACCCTTTTCCCAGCTTTCAGGGACAAGCAGACTTTTTTCAGAAAACCAAAATTTTTTACACAGTTTTGGCATTTTCCTGGGCCATAGCCTATTTTTGCTATTTTTTGTGCTTTCAACCTCCTTCCAGTTAATGGTAGAAATGGGTATGAAAGCAATAAAGGATCCTGGAAAGCTATACATTTTAGAAAAGTAGACAACATTCAAAATTCAGCAAGGGTTAATTTGTGTAGATCCTTCAAGGTTTCTTTATAGAAACTAACAGTTGAATATAGGAAAAATTGAAAATTAGTTGATAAAAAAAGACCATTTGTGTGAACATTTTCACCTGTAACAACTTCTAATTATCACAGAAATGATTTTTTCAACAAAACGAGGTTTGCAGGGGATTCTGGGTAAGGACATTTTGGGGGACCCATGCAAGTTATACCTCGCTGGACTCCCCCGGGTGTCTAGTTTTCAGAAATGTGTGGGTTTTGGTAGGTTTCAAAGATGACCGCCAAGCCCTGGGCCAAAAACCCAGGTGACCCCCCTTGGAAAACCAGGTTGTTTGGGCCCTTGTCTGTCATGGATACTGGACCCACACACGCGAGTGAGGTATCATTATTATCGGGAGACCTGGTGGAATATTGGGTGGTAGGAAATTTGTGGATCCATGTAGATTCCAGAACTGCTGCCCCCATATGCCCCCTAGAGGGGCAGAAAGACTGGGCAGGGACGGGGGCATTGGCATGCCCGTTTGGGCAGCCCCCACCCCTGAGTCAAATTGGCAAAAAAAAAATCCCTGCCATCTAGTGGGTTTTTTGCCCCCCCTGTGGGGGGCAGATTGGGGGCTACTTCCCCTATATGCTCCCTAGGGGGCAGAGAGACTGTAATTATTGGGGTTGGGTGGGGGCATTGGCATGCCCATTTTGGGCAGCCCCAACTCTAATTAAAATTGCCCCCAAAAAATCCCTGGTTTCTAGTGGGCTTTCTGCCCCCCCAGGGGGGCAGATTGGGAGATACTGCCCCCATCTGCTCCTAGGGGGGGTAGAAAGACAGTAAATATTGCAGGGGCATTGCACGTTTTGGGCTGCCCTCACCCTAATTCAAATTGCCCTAAAACAATCCCTGGCGTCTAGTGGGCTTTCTGCCCCCCGGGTAGACATATTGAGGGATACTGCCCCCATCTTCCCCCTGGGGGGGTCAGAAAGGCTGTTATTGTGCGGGGAGTGGTGGGGGCATTGAAATGCCCATTTTGGGCAGCCCCACCCTAAAAACAATTGAGCAAATGAAAATATCTGGCGTTTAGTGGCCTTTCTGCCCCCCGGGTGTTATTGCGGCAGGGGGTAGGCGCATTGGAATGCCCGTTTTGGGCAGCCCCACACTAAAAACAATTGGGCAAAAAAAATCCCTGGTGTTTTGTGGGCTTTCTGCCCCCCCGGGGGGGCAGAGTGTGGGGCAGGGGGGAGCGAAGGCCCTTGCCCAAGGGGCCGCTCCCCCCTGCCTGGTGTCTAGTGGGTGGATCCCTGCTTGGGGATTGCCCTCCTGGGCTGATCCCCAAGAAGGGATCCACTGGTGAGGAGTACCATTGGAAAGGAGAGATTCCCCCCTTTCCAATGATACCTCTCCTGTCTTTCTACGTGCTCAGGGGGCTGAGAAGGCTCATTTCAGTTTCGCTGAAATGACGTCAGCGCGACTTGCGCGCGGATCGTCGTTTCACAGAAACGGGGGGGGGGGGGGTGGGGCCTCGGGAACTGGGGAAGTTCTTCCTCAGGTCCCGAGTCTACAGGGGAGAAAAAGAAATCCCTCTGGTGCCAGCACCAGAGGGATTTCCAGTGCCATGTACAAGGACGGCCGGGAGCCGTCCTGCCCACACGGGCTCCTGGCCGTCCTGCGCACCGAAAGGGTTAACAGCGATAACAGCCTACCCACAAAGTTGATGGCCCTGTCAAATTCCCCTGAATTCAGCTTGTTGGGGCCAAGATTGGAGATGCGTGGATTGGTATGGTTTCTCAGCTGTTTGTATTTTTGCAAATACCGTGGCCCTCTTCAGCATATCAGCTGACAAATAAAGGCACAAGAAACAAAGGCAGCACCAGTATAATGAATCTCACGTCTTGGATTGACAGGAACCCTTCAGGGGTTTTTGAAAATGCTTCACAAAGGTATGGGCTCAATTCAGAAAAATATTTCTCGACCATAAAGTTCAGGGTATAAAATGCTTCCAATTACTTTTGGCAGTAATTCATCAGAGGGTTACTGGCAAGAAAAAAATAATTTACTACTATAGATTTCTCTTCCCTGTGTGCAAAGAAATTCGAAGTAGTAAATATCACGAGAGAGGTGGGAATATTAGCATTGAAACAAATGGTTTGCCGTGTATTTTTGAGTACATCTAGTACATCATATGTTTGTAGCATTCACAAGCTCCGATTTGACCCTTCTCAGCCTGGAAATGGTTAGAAATGTACTTCTTTTCTACGATTAAGGAAGTGAAACAGATTACCTCTAAAATTGATGGTGGTAAAACAAAGGGCTTTTTCATCAGAAAAAAAGGTCTTTCCCACAGAGTTAAAAAAACGTAGGAAAATATGCTATTTGACCGATAGCTCATTCCCGGTGCTTAAATTTATTGGCCTTATTATGAATATGGCGCTCAATCTAACTGCCATAGCCACAGTGGCGGTGCAGGCACCGCCGTCTGACCGCCCCATTACAACTTTGGCGGTTGGAAAACATTGGCACCGCTGCATTCGCCATCCCTGGTGGTGTTGTGGTGGTGTTGAGGCCGCAATATGCTTGGGGGGCCACTGCAGCCCTGCCAAGCATATTATAAGTTTCCTCACTGCCACACTTTTCATGGCGGTGTGACCTGTAGGGCTCCCTTGTGCCTCTGCACCATGGGATGCATGCAGGGGGGCACACGTTATGCCCCTTGTCTTAATGCACCACCAGTTCCAGCAGGGCATGGACTTCACAGTCAAGCCCTGCAGGACCTCCCTTTGACTCTCCCATTGTGGTGCCTTTTTCATAGACACTGCCGTGGGACTGCATAGAACTGCCCGCCAGAAACTTTAAAATTCGTACTCTGGCTGTTTTTTTAATTTAATGGCTTTTGCACTCTCGGATCATGGCAGTGGTGTGGTGGCCTGCACTGAGAAAGGCAAAGTGATTTTAAGGCCCTACGCCATGCGCATTTTCTCATTAGGGAAACAAAAGTCCACTGAAATGACTTATGGCATTTTAAGTAGTATGCACCAGTTCAGATCCACGCAACAGCGACGATGTGCTGGTTCAAGAGAGGATGAATGGGTGTGGCTGGAGTAAACACCTCATGCCCTTATCATGCCCTTATCCAAAGGTCCATGACTGGGGTGGCACCACTTGGCAGGCAAAATCACAGATGGCAAAGTCCATGTGCAGTAGCAGGATAGTTGGAAGTCTTTTATGTCCCTGAGACTTCAGATCAGGTCTCCAGCCAATTAGCCCTCGGAGTCACCCTGGGTTCTGGGGGTTACGTAATGAAAGTATATTGATTGGCAAGAGAAGGCATACTGAAGACAGCCTACTATAGTCAGCAATGCCCAGGAGTGATCTAACCTGGTACCATGTTCTCGCTGCTGCCTGCAAACATTTCAATCTGGCTTTTTTGAAAATGTTTTGTGCCCCAAATCTTTTGGAGAAGCCTTTCTCAGGCAAACCAGAACGCATAGCTCTAAAGATTACCCTTGACTGGGTTTCATCTGGACGTCCGGGGTTGTGAGGGTTCGGCAACAGTGGTGGCAGGAGAACTGGCCGTAGGTGGTCTTCAGCATGGAGAGCTGACAGTTGTTGTTTTTTCCGGGGTTGAGGGCAGCTGAGTCGTAGTGGTGGGTGGTCGGAGATCCAGGGTCACTGGCGCTGGTCGCGGTCAGGTCGCGGACAGGCGCAGGCGGACTTGCCTTTTGCACACCTTCAGCTCACCAGCTGTGCACCCGGCTGGCATTAAATAGGGAAGGGGAGGGAAGCTCAGCCGGGAGGTGGGAGCAGGAACAGCAGGAAAGAAGGGCCACGGGGAAGCAGCGGCGGGAAAAAAGGCTTCGAGTAGACGGGCACGGAGACAGGCACAGAAATTAACAATAAATACAGGCACGGAAATTAACAGTACTATAAATACAATGAAGACAGAAAGAAGATAACAAAGGCAAAAATGGGCACAACAAGGCAGGCAGGCAACAGAGGAAGCAGCAGATGCAGGCTCGAACACCTACCAGATCCCTATCAGCGGCAGTGGCACAATAGCGGAGCTGCTAGGGGAGAGGGTAGGTACCTGATCAGAGGTGCTTTTAGCACATCTTCTAATTTTTCTGTCCCCTCTTCTAATTGCAAGAGCTGTGATTTTTCTTCCTTCTCCCTGTTTACTGAAAGGTTGTTATGAGTTCCTCTTAACCAGGCCTCATAAGAATCCCAAACTATATGTATGGCTGCAGATATCATATTCAGAAAAAACCAACTCATCTGTACCTTGCAGTATCTCTGCAGCAATCTCGGGCTATAAGAAAATCCTCCTAGGTATTCCTTACTATAGTGGGTTGTCTCTAATATGAGATTCACTTGGAACTTTAGAGTGTCTGCTTGACAGTCTTACAAAGCCGTTGAAGCAGCGCGGCATTAAAAGATTGGGGCAGATGGCAGATGATAGACAGAGGTTATTTTGGGATTACTGGAACAATAAAACAGACAGGGTCATCTCCAGGTTTCAAATCTACCATGTAATGTATGGCTTAAGAGTCAGGATTGGTCTCGTTCTGAGTTTGAGCAAATGGAAATAGACCTCCAAGATCAATGGGTCATAAAGAAGGAAGTGGCACACTGGTGTCAGCATTTACTGAAGGCAGTCAATGAGAATATTAAAGCTCCACATTTCACATGGGATGGATACTTGCCTTGGTGGTTAAACCTGCTACACTAAAGAAAAATCACTTCTTTACCCTTCATAGAATCAACTGGTTGAAAATAAACAGAAGTGAAGATTTAAAATGTAAGCAGTGTGGTAGTAGGAGGCTGATGATGTGCACATGTACGCTATCTGCCCAATATTGAAAGAATTCTGAATAGCCGTGGATAAGGCTAGTTCCTACTCTTTGGGAATCACTATGGAGGCAAGCCACTAAGTATGTTTGGGATAGTGCAACAGGAAATGAGAGGTCCCATTTCTCACGTAAAACACAATGGGGCTGAGGCACTTACCAGACCTGGTAAATATCAACATCACAAGGTGAGCGATTTACTGGATCTGGTCTATACTTTCTATTTAAAGTTTTATTCTCAAAATTAGAGAATAATAACATATTTAATTTGGTGCACACCAAATTTCTCATATCTCAGCAAGTAACCAAAATAGTTAAATACCACAATGAAGGGAGCGCCGTATTCAGTAATCAGTATTTGCAAATGCAAATTTGTTCCCAACTGATTCAACCAAAAAGACAGATTTCTTTGAATCCACAGATCCACAATTTATTGCACTTCACGATAGTGTTTCCACGATTATGACAGTTCATCAATATTGATTGACAAGCTTGTAGCAGTTCATCAACAGAAGTTCCGAATAAATTCAGCCAACGCGTTTCGTCCAACGTAGGATGTCATCAGGGCTGAAAAAAAAAAACCACCGTTCATATTTCCTATACCACATAATTAAAATCATCTTGATTGATGACACAATTTCCTAAGCATTAAATTCTTCACATTATCATCAACATCCCCAATATATTATTGTCATCAGCATTAGCAATGTTCCTCTATGAGGAAGCCTGCCTATATAACAATCTCAACAAAAGTCGATCATATAAAGCAAATTGCAAACAATTCTTAGAAACAACTTAACACTAGGAGAAAAATATATTCATCCTATATGTAGAAAAACTGGACCCTCCAAAATATCATCTCATGGGTATTAAATCCTAACCATACATTGACCAGTTCATTCATGTCACCTAATTGTCTTTCCTGACATTGATCATTCACTTATTATTTAGCTCAACCTGAGACATTATTACGTGCCAGAATTCTACCTCTATCCTAAAAATCCTATTTACAGTATTAGGACAGAAAAGTAAAACACCTATCATAGTTCGGTGTTCTTTCTGTGTAACTTCTACCAATCACGCAAAAGGTTCTGATTTTTATTTTTATTTTTCTAAAGATAAAAGGAGATACATAAAATATGATTATTACATCTGCCCCAATCCTCTTATCTCTTGCCATCCGTTCCTAATCTGATAACCTCATTGCCCATTTAACTTACCTTCTAAAATAATGGTTTCCAAAATGTCATGAGCACCGCATTTCATTAGGTCATCCGTGCCTGCTAAATTCCCAATCAGCAGTTCTGCACAAAAATAAAATTAAACCTATTACACCAAAGTCCACTAAAATCTTCATCACACAAAAATTTCAACATTGAACCCACCCACCATATTTATTATGAGCTCACCTTACATATATCCGCATCCAAATTCAACAATGATTTCCCTGTAACCAGCTATTACAGTGGCCTTGTAAAAGCATCTTACTTATTTGCAGTCCAATCCCTACAATCGAAACAACAATAGAAAAACCTATTACTCAAAGGTCCAAGACGCAAGCCCAAGATTATATAAAGCCTCCAATCCATGCCAAAACCTGCTCACCTTCAATTAAAGCCCCATTCAGCTAAGACAACCTCATTCCTCACAGCCGGCCCGATAAATCCCGCTGTCAGAGCACTTCCCGTGTCCATCTCCTTAAAAGTCTAATCACAACTAATCATGAGCGAGTCCCTTTAGCTCATTCATTAGCATAAAACCAGTACTGTTTCCAATGTGGTCTTCGTCAACCAATGAAAGCCCTTCTTGATATATTTCCTGTGCCTGAAAAGCAGCCTATCTGGATCCTGCTTTTGCGCATCCCCTTAAAAGTCTAATCACAACCAATCATGAGCGAGTCCCTTTAGCTCATTCATTAGCAGAAAACCAGTACTGTTTCCACTGTGGTCGTCTTTATGTTGGGGACAGCACCCGAGAAGTTGGATATTTAAGTTTGGTTTATGTATAGGATTATAGCTTAGTACCCTTTTTGTTTACACAATTGAATCTATTGTGGGATCCAGTGGTACGTATTAATTGACAATTAAATTTTGGGGAGAAACAAGGTGTTGTATATTGATGTTGAATATTGGGTGAAGCGGCATCTCGTTTTAATGATATTTTTTTTAATTATGAGGTCAAAAATAGGGGCATTTAATAATTGTAACAAGCACCTGATGGCTTTGGTTACACTATTTAGTAACAACAAGAGTTGTGCAGTGACACACTACAGTGTGGGTACGTCAATTTTGGTGCAAAATTTAGGTGGACGTAAGCCAGAATGAATAGAAAGATTTTGATTTTGATTGGATCAAACTGTATGGCAGACCAGAGAGGAAATAAGGTAACTTGTAGGCAGGAAGATTTGAAGTGTACTTGAGCATAACTGGCTCTAGGACGGGATGCGGTGTGACCGCAACAACCTTTTTATAACAGGATGGATGTGATTGGTTGTTGGGTGCGTAAAAGCGTAATGTGCACTGACGAAATGGTGTTTTGTGTATTAACCGAGTGCACCCGAACTCTATGCGCTGACTTCCTGGGACTGGTTTTCGGGCACAGGAAATATATCAAGAACGGCTTTCATTGGTTGAAAGGTGAGGAGGACCACAGTGGAAACAGTACTGGTTCGCGCAAAAGCAGGATTCTGATAGACTGGTTTTCGGGCACAGGAAATATATAAAGAAGTGCTTTCATTGGTTGAAAGGTGACGAGGACCACAGTGGAAACAGTACTGGTTTTATGCTAATGAATGAGCTAAAGGGACTCGCTCATGATTGGTTGAGATTAGACTTTTAAGGAGATGCGCAAAAGCAGGATCAGGATAGGCTGGTTTTCGGGCACAGAAAATATATCAAGAAGGGTTTTCATTGGTTGAAAGGTGAGGAGGACCACAGTGGAAACAGTACTGGTTTGCGCAAAAGCAGGATTCTGTACTGGTTTTATGCTAATGAATGAGCTAAAGGGACTCGCTCATGATTGGTTGCGATTAGACTTTTAAGGAGATAGACGCGGGAAGTGCTCTGACAGCGGGATTTATTGGGCCGGCAGCGAGGAATGAGGTCGTCTTAGCTGAATGGGGCTTTAATTGAAGGTGAGCAGGTTTTGGCATGGATTGGAGGCTTTATATAATCTTTGGCTTGTGTCTTGAACCTTTGAGTAATAGGTTTTTCTATTGATGTTTCAATTGTAGGGATTGGACTGTGAATAGGTTAGATGCTTTTACAAGACCACTGTAATAGCTGTTTACAGGGGAATCATTATTAAATTTGGATGCAGATATATGTAAGGTGAGCTCATAATAAATATGGCGGGTTGGTTCATTGTTGACATTTTTGTATGATGAAGACTTTAGTGGACTTTGGTGTAATAGGTTTAATTTTATTTTCGTGCAGAACTGCTGATTGAGAATTTAGAAGGTACGTTTAATGGGCAATGAGGTTATCAGATTAGGAACGGATGGCAAGAGATAAGAGGATTGGGGCAGATGTAATAATCATATTTTATGTACCTCCTTTCATCTTCAGAAAAATAAAAATCAGAACCTTCTGCGTGATAGCTAGAAGTTACACAGAAAGAACACTGAACTCTAGGTAGGGGTTTTACTTTTCTGTCCTAATACTGTAAAGAGGATTTTTAGGATAGAGATAGAATTCTGGCATGCAATAATATCTCAGGTTGAGCTACATAATAAGTGAATGATCAATGTCAGAAAAGACAATTAGGTGACATGAATGAACTGGTCAATGTACGGTTAGGATTTAATAACCATGAGATTATGTTTTGGAGGGTCCAGTTTTTCTACATATAGGATGAATATGTTTTTCTCCCAGTGTTTAGTTGTTTCTAAGAATTGTTTGCAATTTGCTTTATATGATCGACTTTTGTTGAGATTGTTATACAGGTAGGCTTCCTTATAGAGGGACATTGTTAATGCTTATGACGATGATATATTGGGGATGTTGATGATAACGTGAAGAATGTAATGCTTTGGAAATTGTGTCATCAATCAAGATGATATTATGTGGTATGGGAAATATGAACAGTGGTTTTTTTTCAGCCTTGATGATGTCCTACGTTGGACGAAACGCGTTGGCTGAATTTAGTAGGAACTTCTGTTGATGAACTGCTACAAGCTTGTCAATCAAAATTGATGAACTGTCATAATCGTTGTGGAAACACTATTCTAAAGTGACGTGCAATAAATTGTGGATCTGTGGATTCAAGAAAATCTGTCTTTTTGATTGAATCAGTTGGGAACACATTTGAATTTGCAAATACTGATTACTGAATACGGCGCTCCCTTCATTGTGGGATTTTTCATTGGAGGTGGTCCTGCAGCGGTGGGCTGCAGAAGGTTGAGCGTGATTGATTGGATTAATAACATTGAATTGAAATAGCAATAATCCTGTCCTGTGCACACCAGTTGGAAGCCCTCACCGCTAGGGATTATTATTGGAACCAAAATAGTTATCAGGTAGGGAATGAATGGCATGGAAGTTTGGATTAAGCAATAGTATATAATTCTCCGTGAGTGAGTAGTAGTATATAAAAAAATAAAGGAAGATAGTGCAGGATCATTGACTAGGTGATGAAATTTCCTTATTCATGCTTGCCTCTTCCTAAGTGTAACCATGATTCTTTTCTCACAGCTTCTCCAACAGCATTTTTAAGATTTCCTATAAACTCCTTTTTCTCAACATAACTGACTCAATTTTTCTGTAATAGACTCGAAAAAGCCACAGGCCCATGTGATGTTACTGGGAGAAACACAAGTTGGCTGTTCTGCTTCTGACTGCATGAGTACACTTACGAAGAATCAAGCATGAATTAAAAAATGTCAACACCTAGTCATCGATCATGCATTGTCTTCCTTGATTGTTTTAAATACTAGTACTCACTCATGGAGAATTATATACTATTGCTTAATCCGAATTTTAGTTAATTCATCCCCTGCTTAGTAACTATTTTGGGACACATTTATTATCTGAGGGATGGGGGTCATTCCCTGAAAGGGGATGAATACTTAAGCGATTAAAATGCACTATAAAGAATATTAGGATCCCAAGACCACTTTCCTACCTAAAAAGTCAACAATTAACCAGCATTGTTCCTAACTCAATGTTGAGAGGTTCGACCTGCCATAATTTACTTGAAAAAATGTGCTATTCATTGCAGTCTTTTATTACTCCAATAGGATAATTCCATAGCACTTAGAATTCCAATCATTTTGCAAGCAAGAGTTTCTAATAGGAGTCTGTAAAAAAAGGATCAAAAACTATTATCTGCAGCTCAAACTTTCTGAATAAAGAAGGGGATTGCATTCATAAATTAGGTAAGGACTTTTCCCTCATCTTTATCTTCGGCATGAAAAAAATATTGATTTGCAAGCATCCCACAATTATCTTTACCTTAGGATCATTACTTTAACATTATAAAAGTTAAATGTAAAATATTGTATGTGTATTGCTCCCACAGAAGGGGGAGGGACACTGAATATGAAGTCAGGATGAAAGGTGGACTTTTTGGGAAAGGTACTGAAAACCGACACCAAATGTCTGAACGTAGACGCTAAGCTTTAATCTTTTCTAAAGTAGAGATCTAAATTAACATCAGATTACACACCTATTCAAAAACTGTATTTAGTACTGCAAAATACTATTCACAACCCTATGTGCAGAATTTAGGTCCCCACCTTTTGTATCTTTTCCAGTGCAGAGATCTCCACTCCAAGTGAGGAGTCTCTGCACATATAAGTATATGTTTTAGTAGTAAATGGGGGAGGGATGGGTGGAGTGGCTGGAAAATGGGAAATACTCGCTAATAAACAGTATAAGATAAAGAAGGAGTCATGTAGGAGTACAGGGGGTTAAGTGAGGTATAGGGAGGGGTTTAGGGAGGGATGTATACCCACCCAAAAAAGAGTAAGACCATTGCTATTCACAAACTGCCCTTCAACAGCTAAAATGGGACCGAAAACTGTAGTAAATTGCTTTAGCTCAGAGCTGAAGTAAGTCCAGCACCACCCATGGCCAATCACAAAAGCACTTAGATATTATTTATTTGCTTGATAAATCAAAATCATTGCAATACATAAGTTTAAAAAAAACAATTCACAGTAATCATATTCTAAAACCATTCTAAAATGTGAGTGCCATAAGAGGCATATGAGCTGGGCCGTAATGCCACAATTGGCATGACAGTGCATATTGATGGCTCAAAAAAGAGTACAGTTGTGTCTTACTTCGTCATGATGCTGTCAATACAATGCATGCCAAATGCAAAAAATTAAGCAACAACACATTCTAAAGACAATCTAGAGTGCCGACGATTCAAGTGGGAAATAACCTTTGAGCATGGAGTGACTTCAGCATAAAGGGACCCTAAAGTGCAAGAGTTAGTCTTCAATGCTTTAGTGCCTAGCATCCTCCTAACTCTACCATGCAAACAATTCTAAGAGTGTGCCATGCCAGTCCTTTGGTTAGTCATTTCAAGGTCAACATATTATCGCTTCATATGTGACAGAATCCAAGCATATCACAAAATACAGGCTTCACCATTTTAAGAAAGAGTGCACGGATATTTTATTCTAATAGGTTGATCGAGATTATTTAGCCTTGTCTTGCCTCATCTTAAGCTTTGGCTTTAGCTTCTGTTTCAATGTGCCAAGCCTTCTTCTTTACCCTCTATAGATATTTAAGCACCAAGTAGTTCAGCCAGGAATCATTTGGACTGAAACAGGCCACAACGGCCGCTCTGAAGGACCTTATCCTTCTTTTGTTGAATTGTATGCGTAGGATTGATCGATGATCATTTGAGGTAGTCTTGCACAGGTACAACACATGGCTCATGCCTTCATCCTCCTGTCTGCACAGCCTGCAGTTGCCCTGGCCTTCATTTCTACGCAAGGGTGAGGCATACTTCAGTGCAGACAGGAATTCTAACCTCAATCTTAAGAATTTTGTTTTATTGAGTTAGTGTAAAGTTTACGAAGATAACACTGGGGCTTAAGCATTGTGTAATTAATGAAAGTTATTCATCCATATCTATGCCTGGCTAGGGCAGATTTGTCCTCCAAGAGTGACAGAGTTTTAATGCTTGATTTTCTTATTACTTTAACCTCTTCCTTGCCCTGTGGTAGGTCCCAGGTTGAGGAGAGGCCCAATTTAGTTATGGACGGTCTTGCTGGTGATAGGGCCCTACCTTGTTTTTCAAGCCAGCGATGAAGATTTAAAGAGTCCTATACTGCACATTTGAAATTACAACAGCAGTTCGCAAAGGACGCCAGTATGGCCAGGGAGTGCTTAACAAAACTGAACTCCAGTCTAATCTGCGTTGGATATGTATATTGTGGCAGTTTGAAAATATTCCTGTAAATCCTTGTTATTATTTTGTCCACATTGGTACCGCCCTCCCTCTCAGGGCCTTGCTCCCATATGTCAGAGTGGGAGAGATTTTTGTTTGGGCAGCTTGGAGTAGTGGTGTTAAGGTTGCACCCTTAAGCTTTTGTACAAGGCTCTTATACTTGCTAAGAGCATTAGACCATTAGCCTTCATTTTGGATTCTTCCAGTTGATTGGAGAACCTGTTGTTGAAATTAAAAATCACCTCTAGGAATTTATAGACATTGACAGCCTCCAGGTTTTCGGAGCCTTAGATGCCAAGTGAGATGTTTGCCCCCTCTTTTGTTTATAGTTAGGGTTTTGGTCTTTTTGTGTTAATTATCATCCAGTTGCTCTCAGAGTAAGCTACAGTTGCATCCAGAAGCCATTGGAAGCCCACCTTTATTCTGCTGGATAACACGAGGTCATCAGCATAATGTAAGTTAATAGTTGGATGCCACCTACCTTTGGGGTGTGACTGTTTGCCCTGTCTAGCTCTAGGGAGAGTTCAGAAAGGGAAAAATTTAAAAGGGTGAGTACAAGTACATTGCCTTGCTTTATACATTGTGTTGTTTTTACGGCACTCAACAGGTAGTATCTGTACCCCAGTTTTACCAGGACCCATTTTGTAATGTTGTGTGAGTTTGATGAAACCCTTGTGGCTCCTGATGGACTCCGTACAACTGTGACATAAACGATAGAGCACAGTGAAATGAACGCAGGTTTAGCATGTTGAAGTTGCGGTTACACACAGAAGAATAAAGACATGTTATACTAAACTCCGTGTGTCACACAGTCATTGGCAAGTACATGGACTGGGGAGGATGCTACAACTGTCAAGGAGATAGGGGATAGTAACATGAAAATTGACGGTGCTTTCCCAAGGAGTTTGCCGTTTTCCAGCAATCTGCTCGTGAGTGCAATGTGTGCCTCTGTCAAAGCGCGGATTCGAGAGTTTGGCCCCAACTTACGCCATCGAAAATTAAATTGTATATGTGGTCTGCATTGATGCCACTAAAAAGTCAAGGCTCATTTGTAGCAATGATAAAACACAAGAAAACAAAAGTACAAGCACACATTCATGTACTCCAAGGTGCGGTGTCAAGCTCCTGTTTACTCAGCTTCAGCACAGACTGATATCTGTGAACTATAACATGAATGCTCATCATGACATAGTAAGTCTATTCAATTTATTATTTCATGGGTTGGGAAAACTACAAAAACTACAAAAGTCCAATTGCACATTAATGAGGACATCCATCCTATTACTCAAAGACACAGACGAATTGCTTTTCACTTATGGGAAACCACTGAAATAGAACTTGAATCCTTACTCACACACAATATCAATGAGAGTTCCACTGGTCTAACTCTACAGGTATCTCTATAGTGGTTGTACCAAAAATGGACAGTGGAGCAGTTGTAAGCATGTGCGTGGACATGCATCAAGCAAAAAAGGCCATTTAAAGAGAACAACATCTATGTCCGCCCATTGCTGACATGACAACACAATTGAATGGTGCAAAGTTATACTCTCGCCTTAATCTGAATAAAGGATATCATCAGTTGGAACATGAAGAGAATTTCAGGTACATTACAACCTTTTCTACACATGTTGATCGGTTCCATTACAAAAGACTAGGGGCCTGATTACGTACACGGTTACTCCATCACAAGACTAATGGGTATTCCGTCCGTGAAACTAGAATTCCATTATAACCTATGGAGCTTGAAATATATAGTCTGTACATATTTAAGTAAAGGCAAGCTCACTATGGTATAGTCAATGGCTGATTGGCATGGCAGTCCAGCCGGCTGAGCTGAAATGGCAGTTTAATACTCAAAGACCCAGATGCTTAGGTCTCCCAGCAGCAGCTTGCCTTTTTTACTGCTACTTTGTCAGTGAATTCTGCGCTGCTGCTGTATGTTCCATAGTTGTTCTTGTGCTACCAGCATGACATTGGGTTCCTATGAGACCATTAGCCACAGATTTAAGTCTCTCAAGACCATAAATTCAGACCTAGAATTCTCATTCTGTTGTTTCAGAATTTCATCTACCAGGAATTCTGATACGTTGGTTCTTGACTTCATATTTGGATGAATATCTACATTCACTATAGTAATAATGATAGGGCCCTCCAGCAATTCCAGAACCATCTGCACGGCTTGGAGACCTTCCTTGTTACCTTCAAGCTCTTTACTTTTCGTTTCAAGGGCAATCGATATATTGTTTGCAAGAGCTCCATTGTAGTGGCCTTATTTGTGACTTGAGTCACTCGAGCTGAGAGGTTGATAAAGCCCTTTATTGGCATTGAACCATGGGTTCATGTCTTCTGTAACAGAACTAGTTGGAAGGTTTTCAAATACTGTAGAGTTTCAGGATCTTCCATTTTGCCCACCAGGCCATTATTGTTCCAAGAACACATTCAGAGAATTTTAGCCACTGGGGAGCATGTATCTGGTAAATGCTTGTCGGCTCATCGGAGCATGCTGGTTGTGTTTAGGGCACCAGATAGCCAACCCCAGTCACTTGCAGTATTGTTCCGGAAGTGGGCTTTGCAGCTGTTCTCTCCAGCTGTGATGTTATCCTTCCTTAGAGACGTACTTGGAGAACTCTTCAGGATGGAGTAGGCTTTCATCACCTGACCAGAGGCCTCACCCGCTGCGCTAGGGGCTGAGAGTGGATGAAAATACCCTGTGTCCTCATGAGCGAATACCGTTAATCCCCATTGTTTAAAGGTGTCTGCCTTATTAAGAACGTTAAGAGTCAGATCAGCAGAGCCCCAAGTAACATGGGCGTTTTCATTTTGGTATCCAGGAATAGTATCAGAGAATTCGATCGAGACTATGTCCTTAGTTGTAACTCCAGCCAGAGTGGGAATTAGTCAAGTGAGTTTCAGAATATTGCCCTGGTTCAGGATATCATTGTGCCCTTTTGAGGTGCAATCTGGATGCAGGAGGGTAATTCTCCCTCCATTTGGTTTTGGGCATTTTACTTGGGGTATAGTTTTTCTGTCAACCAAGGCCAGGGTCGATTATCCTGGCTGGATTGTGGGTTGGGGTGTGCTTCCATGAGTTCTGGATTTATGATAGCAGGTTAGACTTTAGGTTTTGTATTTAGAGATGTGGTTATTTTCAGAGGCCTCTTTTGTCCATCTAAGCTTACGTTTCTAGTCCCACTAATTGCTGTAATTACTGTTTGGTCTTTGGTGGATCCTTTTGAAAAAGGCATTGACAGCAACAGAAGTGAGGGTTCATCGTTGGCCATTTCCCACACTAGATCAGGACACTGAGATATGACTGACCCAGATTCTGTCCCAATTAAGGTCCGTTTGTCTTGCTCTCTTGGTTTTTTTTCAAGCTTTTGTGTAGGATGGTGACCGGAGACCCAGAGGCTGTTTTGGTGTCAGATTCAGAGTGCAAAAAGAGCGATATTCCACTGTCCAATGTGTGGTAGGGTATTTTTTGTTTCATGCTTTTCTTTTTTTTTTTTTTTTTTGGGTTTGCCCCTACACTAAAGGGATCCAGTTTTGGGCTGATTTTAATTAACTCCAGAACCTCTAGCTGGTCGTTTCACATACAAATTGATCTCTCTTGTTATGTATGTTGTAGTTGGTCCTCTCCCCGGACATCTGCTCCAGAAAGGTTGCCGAGGGTTGGCTCCGTCAATTTTGCCTGGGGGCCAGTTTGAATGATCCACCCTAGTTGCAGTGGAAACAACTAGGGTGGATCATTGTCTGTTAAGTGCCTTTTGCCCAAAGGTTTAATTTAAGTCAGCAAAAAGAAAGCTTAGGGTCCCAGGGAGAGTCGCCAGTTTATCCAAAAGTGGTGAACAACTGCATGTTGGGCTTATGTCGGATGCATCTGCATGTGCTCATCTTATCAAGCTGTTCCAATCAGCAATTTTCTCATCAATCTCCAACACAAACACAGCCGAGTGTTTAGAAGACTGATCTAGATGTCCATTTTCTTAGCTTGATAGTTAATGGCTTCCATTAATAGTTGGAGAGTTTTAAGGAAAGATGCCCAGATCCCTCATGCCAGTTGCCACTGGTTACTCCTCTCATCTCCTTTGGTTTTGATGAAGGGTGGGGCATTTCCAGTGTTGTCATTGACATATATAGCCAGTATGTTTTCGCACTCTTGGGTGCTTAGGTATGCATAATCTTTCACTGACTCAAGTGTATAGTTGGTAACTTCTGTTCCCTCATCATGAACAGCTTGAAGGGCTGGGCTCTCACTAGTTTCTCCTGTATGGTCTGTTCCCCAAACGGACCTGCTGTTTTTGGGTCTGTATTGGGAGCCCCTTGGCTTCCCAGCTCTGATGTTTGTTGTCCCAATTGTAACTAGCGCTTACTGTTTGGCCTCTTCCTCGTCCAACCAACCAACTAATTGGGACAGGTCGTCCATAACTGCGAGACGAAGACTTGCTAGCTCTATTTGGCCCTTATTGTAAGGGGGTTATTATTGCTTGAAGCTCCAGGCCCAATAATTGTTCCCAGATTAGTGAATATAAGAATTAGGAGACGGAGCCTTGCTAGCTCCATTTGGCCCCTCCTGTAAGGAGACAAATAATGCCTGAGGCTCTGGGCCAGACAGTTGCTCCTGAATTAGCAAATTTAAGTTTGAGTTTATAATTGGTGAGGGCAATCTGGCTTTTTGTTGCTTTTTTCAGAATCTCAATTCAATTAATGAGTTCCTTTGGGCTTTGGCTTTCGAAGCCCCTTTCATTAACTGGCTAGTCACTCAAGGTCCTCCCCTGTGGATATGTGATCACAATGGAGCAGAGTGGGGAGGGTAGGCCTGAGATGTCTCTATTGCTTGAGTATATTACTGCCCCAGCATCCCTCAAAAATGTAAACTTTGATGTCATTTTGGGCTGTGAGGAACTGGGTTTCAGGATGGATCAGAGCATTGGTAGGGAGTCTGTTATGCCTAACTGTTGGGTAGTATTTATTGTGGTAAGAGAGGTATGTGCTGTATTTCTGTTCATTAGAGGGGCTCTTTTTCTCCTATGGCTCAGGTTAATTGTGGGGCCACTGGTTTTGCATGATTGCATTTACACAATTTGGGGCATGTCTGATTCCGGCCATCTTATATCTCCTGATCACTCTGGGTTATGCCCATTTATAGGGCTTAATAAAGCTACCCTGAGCTTTGTTGTGTGACCTTAGATATCCTTGTTTTACCCAGAGTTAGTAACTGTTAAACTATTTCTGTTATTTACAAAAATTCCGAACTAGCCCCAGGGCCACCACAGTCTAGGGGCCTGTAGCTTGAGGATTGTGAGTTTGTAGAAATTTGCTATAGAGGGCACAGTCTATTTGTGTAGTAGAGCAAGTGGTGGTGGAAGGTCACAGTGCAGAAAGAAAAGGGGTTCACCTGAGATGGAGCACTTATTCTGAAACTAGGGGTTCCGTCACAGCTGAGCATGGCATATCACCCCGCCCCTGCTGTTGGCGGAGCCCACCTGCACATGCCTTCTCCAGACTCCTCCTGCTCCTCCTGCCGTGTCTATGTAATTGTGAGCAGCCCATCGGGAAGGGCATTCAAACCTGCACCACAAGCTACACTCAGTCCTAGCAGGATCACTTCAGTGGACCAGGAGCGCTGCCTTATGCAGGGGCAGCTAAGGCCTCAACCCCTTGCTGTATTACCATCTTTGTGCGAGCTTAGTGCAAGCTCTGTGCTGGGTCGTTTATACAGGGTCCTTTGCGCCTCTTCTTCGCCTATTCTTGCTGTGGTATTAGTCCTGACTTAAGTCTGCCAAAGCGCTAGGATGGCGTTTGCTTGACCCTAGGCTGCTGGACTGCTGGGCTGCTGCCGAGCTGCTGCTGCTTGGGAACAATACAAACTAATGGGGTAACCCATGATGGGTCAAAGGACCTGGGTACAATGTAGTAAAGACACAAAATGGTCCTAACGTCTCTTCTTGGATGAACCTAAAAAGGCGGGGCTGTGACCTCTCAACTTAATTGGGTCTGTCACTGAAAAGTTTACACCGAATAATTGTTAGACAAGTGACAGAATACTCTTCACAACCCACCAGAGAGAAAGGCAAAAAGAATCCGTTTTTAGAAGAATCTCATTTATAGTCTCTAATTTATGCAATAACAAAATCAATAAAAGTAAACATATCAATTCCAAAGATATATCAGTAGACAGTTGCTCTAAAAGAGAGTGCAGAGGAAAAGTGATTATGCACGAGGTGAGTAAAAAAAAGGAAAACTCAAAGAAAAATAAATACAGTTCATGGTTTCATAGTTTTGCCACGTGGTGCAGGCATATGTAACATGTCCTGTTTTTACATTGCGGCGGGTGCTGCAGCCAGCAACACCCGCAGCAATGTAAAATATGAGCATTGCGACCACCGTGGTGGCAATCGCATTGTAATGCATACTATGAGACCGCCAACAGCATGTCGGGCGGTCCCACTCCCCTATATGATGGCAGATGGACTGAAGTCCATCTGCCATAGTAATCATCCCCTTTGTTCCTTTCCTTTTGTGCTTAACCTCTACCCTCAACCAGGATATGATTGTTGGGGCATTTATGACAACTATTAGGAGTTGCAGAAGAGCTGCACATTGGAGAATGTGAACAGCAGAGTGACACGCCAGCAATCATGATAACACACTTATTCAGGCACTGGTAGATGTTTATGGACAGTTGGATAAGAGTCTAAGGGTCTTCAGCCTACACACCTTTCAGGGGGACTTATAGTGACCACTTATGTGGGCTTGTCCCCACAGTTCCAGAAACCATCCTGGTGCTTAGTGTTTCCAGGATTTGTCCCTAAATGATTTGTAACCCCCACCCTTAGGTTCAATATTTTAGGGGTTCTCCCTGGCAGATGGTCTGTGGAATTTAAGGCTGACAGGCTAGAATGGTCATCTGGCTTATTTTGGTGTATTTTACCATGCCTCTTCTTGTTCATTTGTTATTCTATATCAACATCATACATATATGGGCATATGTAGTAAACAGAGAAAATAAAAAATATAAACAACACATATCAAAAGAACAAAACTTCCACAAAACAATACAGCATCAACATTGGGTTCCTGTATTACAGAAAATATTTACTGGTTGCAACCCCCCCATCTAGTATGACCCATAGTCACTGGTGTCTTGAATGAGCAAACATGAAATGTGTCTACCTTTCATGCAAGTGTATTCATACAATTGCTTATATAGGTAGGGTTATTATCTCTTAAGGGGGCCTATCACTAAATCCAAGAATGTGCACACATTTGCACAGTGGCAGTTTTCCATAACACACTTAAGCCTCTGGTACATGCATGTAAGTGTTACACGCTATAGTTATGGCAGCATATGCACATATGAATGGTGTTGCCCTTGATACATACTGCTATGCGCCCTTGATCAGTCATGTACATGCAAATGTAATTCTTGATTGTACACTTAATTACAGATGGATAGACAATGGAGGCACTAGAGATTTTTTGATGTAGCAGCCTACCAAGAAACACATAATTAAAAAATCATATTTATATAGCCCTTCCGACTTCTTCTGCTTGGTGAGCTCTCAAAAGGATGTTCAGTTTCATGTGCAACATCTGTGAGAGATGACCAAACAGGAAATGTTGAAACGTTTGCCTAAAACCTTGTTCAAATGTAGAACGCTGGGTGTATGAAGTACGACATGAGCAATTACTGGTCAGTGTAATTTAGTAATCCCACCAGATACAATCAATATATTGTTCAGTACCATTCAGATTGTGTGGAAAATTTGACAACTACAGAAGCAGGTTTCAGGAATCATATGGGTCTTGAAAGGGGTTAAGCCTGGCACTCCAAAGTACACATCCCAGTCACTGTTACCCTTGACAGGGAAACATTACGTTTTTCGGAGCTAAACCTTTGAGGTAGTCAATTGACAGACTGCTTCTTTTGTTACAAAATTACTTTTTTGTGTGTTTTAAGATATGTTTGAAAATATACTTTACATTAAGGGGTTCAATTTAAAGGAAGACATAGGGGTAGATTTAGAGTTTGGAGGACTGAATAATGTTCATAAGGGCAATAGCGTAAATCACTCCATCGCCCTTTAGGACTACCCATCCCCTATTTATTTATTTATGTATTTTAATTTAGTGCAGACATTACCCAGAGGTGTACGAGCGCTTTAAAATATAGCGAAAGAACTAGGTTTAAAACTGCCTGCCGGCCTTGCATGTCACTGCTGTTCCTGTCATAGCTGTAAATGATTAATGGATGGCTCCATCTTACATGAATGCCACCTGTCAAATGTTACAAAGTTTTACTTTTTTCAAATACAATCTCCCACTTTTGGAGTTTGGTTTAGACAAAAGTAAAACTAATGACCATCCCACAAACACACACCTTGGGAGTTTTTTTCCTATGGTGGCAGGGGCATTTTTTATTTTACTGTCCTTAGTGCAAAGTTTTACGTGGCAATAATGGACAGTAAAAAGAGCAAACAGTAAAAAAAAAAAAAAAAAAAGCCATTCAACCACCTGCTCTAAAGTGGGCAGAGGATCAAATGGTTATCCTCTGACGGCCTGTACACCATTGGGCCATCGGAAGAGTGTGTTTTTCTATGGAGCTCAAGTAGGCTTATTTGTCCACATACCGTGGCCCTCTCACCTCTAAATCAGGCAAGTGAGTTTAGAAGAGTGGGTACTCAATCGTTGTTGCAAAAGAATACTGTCAGAATGCCTTTCAGAGGGATTGCTGGGCCCAATCATGCCTTTTACTCCTGATGTCCCAAGACCCGACCTACTATGGATCCCGAACAACTGGGCCAAGTACCCCTGCTGCACTTGACTCTCCGTGATAGTTGTGGCTGAGCAGTCATAGGCTCCCTGGAGGGGAAAGTGTAAATACAGGTTAGTGAACACACCTCATAACTTCAAGAGCACACAGCAGTATCAATAAATCAATGTACAGTCAAATACTTATTTTTATGATAAAAAGAAGCATTTTATATCTAACTTTAACATTCATAGGCAGGTTATGACATTTTTAGACAACAACATATTTCCCCCTTGAGGTCGGAGCTCCAGTGATTCTCTGGCAGATCAATGTCCCACCCGCTCATCGCAACGTGGTCAGGGTTATTTCCCATTCACTGGTGGCAACATCCAGGGAATGCTCACTAGTATGCCTTAACTCAAGAGTCCACTCCAACACTTAGAAAATAGTCAAAAGTGTCTTAGCATTGCAGTGCTCTTAGCAGCAGTTCCACCGGGGGGGTAGGTAGACCTGTTAACAGTCTTATCAGCTCAAGCAGAGAGGAAAATGCAGCATCTAAGTGGGGATCCATCCACGGACACTTGAAAGGCTCCGGTACTGACTGGTGAGTCAGCTGCATGTGGGAGACGCCAGAGCACTCAGCAAGCACGGGCTGTCTTCTGAGGCTATGCAGTCATTGCCACCAGCGACCGGAGATGCTCTCACATGCATACCGTTTGGTAAATTGTGCTGTCTCCAATGGGTGGAGTGGGATTCCTATTGCTCCTGATCACAGTGATGTGGGGATGGAATCACAGCATCCTCATTCCATCCACGGGGTCAGGTGAGGTGCAGTCCTTGATGCTCCTTATGACATACGAGTCATCTCAACTTCACAGTTCTTGGAATTCAGCTCAATCCTCACAGAATAATTATATACAGCAGCCTTTCCTGGCATACAGAGTTGCTGCACCATTGTATAGCAGGTGCTGGTCCTCACCACACGATAGTCTGTACCACAGTGGTCACTCCTCATGGAGGTACCCATGGGTCCCCTCTTTCCTACCATGCACAGTGTAGCAGGCACCATGGGGTGTCTGCCACAGGGTGAAAGCTTTCCTACAACCACACAATTTTTCAATGGGAGCCTGTGTTGTTAGTCGCAACACAGGCTCCCATTAAAGTCAATGAGAGTCTGACCGAACGTTGTTCAGAACGATCGTAATCAGTCGGTCGGAAAAGACTCCAACATCGTAATGAGGCCCCAAATGTTGTTTAGGGTCTGGGTCTTAAAGTTTTATGTTGGGGTTATGCTTCTATTGAAGTACATACTTCTCTTCCTCTTCCTCTTGGAAGGCTATCTTTCACAGCAGGAAAGACCCCAAAGCTGATAATCCTACAGCAAAGGCCACGGGAGAGACTAGAGTTCACACCTGGATATCAGCTGCTACAGTGATATGTGCATCAAAGGTTATTCCTGGGCTCCCAGCACTACTCTTTATGATTTCCTTATCAGCACCATCTCCTTCCTGATATGTGTCCAGGCCCCTTCCTTGTGATTTCTCACTGAATCAAAGAACACCCTTTGAAGAATAGAGGAGGAGTGTTAGAAATGTGTTTTCTGGTTGTCAGAGTATGTACCATTGACAAGCAGGAACCACCACTATAGTCAGGGTAATTAGATACACACTAAAATATAACCTGTGCTCACCCTTTGGGAACCTGGTGCAGAGCAGTCAGACTTACCTATAGAGGCAATGTATAAAGTGTGTATACACATACACACATAGTAAAACAATGCAAACACCACAAAAGAAAAATAGGTTATATTTTTATGAGTAAAACAAGACCAAAACGACAAAAATCCAATAAGTAGAACTGGAGTTATGAATTTTAAAGACTAAGGGCCTTATTATGAGTTGGGTGATGTGGGAGCGGGAAGGCCCTGCTTCCTCACTGACAAAATCATGGTTGAACCACCTGCCAGCCGAGGAGTTTTCTCCTGTATGGCAGGCGGTTCTTTGGCGTTCCCACAGTGCTGCCTATGAGATAGGCACCGCAATGTTAACGTCAAAATCAGTACCTGCATGGCATGGAATCCTGCAATACTGGGGTGCATGCTCACAGGGGGGCACACCATGTGCACCCCTGCATGCACCCCATGGCCCTGAAGCTACAAGTGTTTCCTCTCCTTTGTTTCTGGTCCAGTGAGGACCTGACTTGGCAGTTTGACCTGGACCGTTCCCATGAGGAGCAAGGTCAAGACTGATTTGCAAATGGCTGGATCCAAACTGGAGTGGCATGGTGAGCAAAAGAACAATGGATTTAAACCAGATCGCATGACTGGGGTGAAGCTTGATTTGTTTAGCATGCCATCCATCATTTATTTGCACAGCATTTTTCACCCTAAGTGGAATGGGTATGCCCAGATGTGGGTCCCTTGCTCACTGTGCCCCTGGATTCAAGCTATCTTGGTTGATGAGTGGCGATACCCTGAAACTGGCACCAGGATGCTTGTTTTCAATCCAGGGAGGACCTGACTTGGCAGTTCCGGCTGGACTGTTCCCATGACGAACAGGGTCAAGACTTATTTTAATATGGCTGGGTCCAAACTGGAGTAGCATGGTGAGCAAAAGAAGAATGGATTTAACCCAGATCTCTTGACTGGGGTGAATGTTTGATTTGATCAGCATTCCGTCCATAATTTGTTGCATATGCACTTTGTAAAAGTGGCACTTTCAAAATAGTATTGTTAAATCCAATTTTACCAGTAAAGAGGATTTATCATTACCATTCCAAAGATATGAAGCATGATTAAGCTACTCCGATCTAATCACTAATTACAGCTTAAAAGTGTATTAAAGAATTCCCAATGCTAACCTATGAGAGGAGCAGGCCTCACGGTAGTGAAACACGGATTTAGGTGTTTGTCACCACTAGGACATGCAAAATGTACCAGTACATGTCCTACCTTATATTTACACAAAACCCTGCCCTATGGGCTACCTAGGGCCTACCTTAGGGGTGGCTTATGTTTAAGCACAGTAGAGTTTAGTGCTTTCCAACTAGTTTTAAAAGCCACGTCAAAGTGGCAGTAAAACTGCACACACAGGCACTGCAATGACAGGCCTGAGACAGGATTTAAAGACTACTTGTGTGGGTAGCACAATCAGTGCTGCAGGCCCACTTGTAGCATTTAGGTTACAGGTGCTGGGTATATGGTATACCACTTTACAAGGGACTTACAAGTAAACTATTAAGCCAATTGCTTATACACCAATATTATCATGTTAAGGGAAGAAGCACATGCACTTTAGCACTGGTCAGCAGTGTGAAAGTGCTCAGAGTCCTAAGGTCAATAAAAAGAATCAGCAAAAGGAGGAAGTAAGCAGGAAAAGAGTTTTAGGGAAGACCACCCTAAGGATGACAGATCTAACACGTCCTACCCCCCCAGGAGAAAGTAGGGATATCTACCCAACCTCTAGGGAGTTCTCATCACGAAGGCAGAAAAACCTGCATAGACCATCTTGGTGTGGTATACCTCTTGTCTGTGTTCCGCCCTAAAGTCCATACCCTATATGGAAATGAACCACCTCAACAGTTTTGGATTTTCAACCCTCATTTGCATGAGCCACCTGAGGGGCCTGAGGTCAGTCTGAAGCAGGAAGTGGGTACCAAACAGGTATGGTCTCAACTTTTTCAGTGCCCAGACCACAGCAAAAGTTTCTCTATCTAAAACACTCCACCTTTGTTCCCTGGGGAGTAACCTCCTGGAGATGAAGGCCACAACTCGATCAACGTCCTCTTCATTGAGCTGTGAATGTACTGCCCCTATGCCATGTTCTGAGGCATCTGTGCGAACAATAAACTCCTGGGAGAAGTCAGGGGACCTGAGCACAGGGCTGTGCACATGGGCTGTATAAGGTAGTCAAATGCTTTTTTGGCATACCTCTCTCCAAATCACATTTCTAGGCTGCTTCTTAGAAGTCAGCTCTGTTAAGGGGTCAACAATGATGTCATATCCCATAGACAAAAGGCCTGTAGAACCCAGTTAGGCCATGAAGGCCCTGACCTCTGTCTGGTTTTGGGGGAGCTCTCTGGCCATGATATTCTCTATCTTGGCCTGCAGGGGCTGCACCTTACCCATGCCCACGAGGTGTCCCAAGTACACTACAGCCCCTGCCCCCTGACCTATCTGGTGCACTTACAGGCCTTGATAGTCAGGCCTGCCGGTTGCTGAGCCTGAAGCACTTCCTGAAGGTGGAAACGGTGGTCCTTCAGCTGCTACTATGTCATCCAGATAGGCAGCTGAGATGGCCTTCATACCAGCAAGGACCTTGTAGTGGTCCTCTGGAAAGGAAAAGGCTGACCTCTCCTTGGCACCTTCTGTCAGTGCAATCTGCCAATACCCAGAAGTAAGGTTGAAGGTACTTAAGTACAGGGCAGCCCCTAAACGGTCAATCAGCTCATCATCCCAGGTGATGGGATGATCATCTGTCTCAGTGACTGAATTTAGCCCTCCATAATCTGCACAGAAACTGAGGTTAGGTGGGATGCCCGGTGGAGCAGCTTTGGGTACCATAATCACAGGCCTGGACCTGGGGTTACTTGGGAGTTCTATCACCCCCAATTTCAGCATGCTTGAGACATCATTATTAATGCTGGCCCTCACCTTATCAGACAACCAGCGAGACTTATTCTTGATAGGGAGTCTGTCTCTTATGTCCACATCATGGGTACATAGGTGGGTAGTGCTAGGGATGAGGGAAAACAGAGAGAAGTACTGTCCCAGCATGTGGTGGTAGTCTCTTTGCTGTTCAGGAGTCAGATTGGAGGACAGGATTACTCCCTCCACAGATCCATATTTCTCCTTGGAGTCTAAGAG
Organism: Triturus cristatus; assembly: GCF_964204655.1. Lineage (NCBI taxonomy): Eukaryota > Metazoa > Chordata > Amphibia > Caudata > Salamandridae > Triturus > Triturus cristatus. Next base: position 569,626,538 of record NC_140589.1, on the reverse strand, counting down.
GTTGGGAGAGGTTCACTCTCCTCCTCCTCTTCTCCATCTGTCTCCAACAGCATGGTGAGCAAAGACCTCTCAAAGTGAGGTTTGAGGCAATTGATATGGAGCACCCGCTGGGGTTGCCTGGGAGCTTTGTGGTACAAAAGGCAGATGGCCTCACCCTTCCTCTCAACCCCTTAGAGGGGCCAGTCTAATGGTCCTAAAGGGCCCTGGGCTCCACCAGTTCCATCATCCACACTTTCTGTCTAGAAGTCAATTCTACAGTGGTAGAAATATAATCATACCACTGCTTCAAGAACTCAGTCCTAGCTTGTAAGTTGTTGGAGGCTTGCTTCCACAACTTAGCCATTTTGCTTCTGAAGGCCAGCATGTAGTTCACTACATCCTGGGGAATCTTCCTGGGAGCTTGCTCCCACCTCTCCTTCACAAAAGTCAGAGGTACTCTGATTGTGTGCCCACACAGATGCTCAAAGGGGCTGGAACCCACTCCCTTCTGTATCTCCTGTAGGTAAACAAATGGCACGGCAACAGGATGCTCAATTCATTCCTCAAGGCCTCAGGTATGCCTTTAAATCATGCCCTTCAAGGTCTTGTATCTCTAAGCAAACCCGTTTATTTGTGGATGCTAAGGAGTGGTAAACTTGTAGATGACCCTCCACTCTTTCCACCTTGAGTGTAAGTAAGCACACTTGAAGTTCTTAGCCCTGTCAGACACCACTTCCTTGGGGAAGCCCACTCGGGTAAAATTCCCCATCAGTGTCAATGCAGCTGCAGGTGCAGTTGTGGTCCACAGAGGCCTCCTGGTACGTAGTGGCATGGTCCACCAGAGCCAGAATAAACCTGTTGCCTGAAGCAGTCTGTGGATCCATAGGTCCAACAATGTCTATGCCCACCTGCTCCAAGGGTGTGCTAACAACAGGCAAAAGATTAAGTGGGGCTTTAAGCCTCTGCCCTGTTTTCACTCTGGCCTGGCAGGTTACTCAAGTCCTACAGAGCGCTTCTAAGGAAGTATTGATCCTAGGCCAACACAAGTGGTGGACAAGCCTTGCAAAGGACTTGTCTTGGTCCAGGTGACCTGTCAGGGGAATTCCGTAAGCCAGCTCCACTAGGAAGGTCCTGTGGAATTGGGGGACCGCCAGGACCCTTGTTGTCCCACGCTCAGGCATTTTAGTCTCACTGTAAAGGAGGTAGTCCTCCCAACAAATGTGAAGACTCCCAGAGGTATCACCTGCTGCTTGGGCTTCATCCTATTGCCTCAGTCCCACAAGGTTTTGGGACTCCCTCTGTGCCCTACAGAACTCCTCCTTGGTCGGTCCTCCTTCTACATGCCATCTGGCAAGCTCAGGTAGATCCCCAAGAGGAGCAATGCCCTAGTCAGTGGGCTCCGGGGTGGCCTCTGCTTTTGCCCCATCCACCTAACTGGGAAGGCATTCAGGGACTGGTGTCCCATGCACCCTGCCTTTCTCCTTCTTAGCAGCTGGTTGGGCCATTATTCCAGGCTTCAGTCCATTTTGACTCTCATCCTGGGCAGCTATGGACCTTGTCATTGCACAGATCCTGTCAGGTAACCCTAACATCTCCACATGAACTTTGACCTCCACTTCCTTCTAGGTAGTGTGCTAAAGGTCATTACCAAGCAAACAGTCCACAGCCCTGGCAGGGCTCACAGCAGCCTTCAGAAGACCTGAAACCGCCCCACACTCAAATGGAACATGGGCCACTAGGTAGTGAACTTCTCGTCAGCCACCACAACTTAGTGGAATGCATTGGTAATCACTTGCTTTGGGGATACCAGCAGACTCATTACCAAAGGCATTCTGGCACGTGTATGCATCAGAGCCTCAATACCATGCCTATTGATGGTGACCCATTGCATATACATTGTGGTATTTGAGGGCACATGGATCTTAGGAACCATCTCACTTGCACCCAGGGACACTAGGGTAACCCCACTAAGCTTCCACCATTAACTAGGACAAATCCCTCCCCCAGCACTACACTAGCTGCCCCTGGATTCTTTCCTCCAGAGGAGGTGGCGCTCTTTATGGACACTTGGGATCCCCCTTGCAGTGTCCATACTCATAGCACTTGATGGGCTTGTGCTGCTGATCTTTGTCAAAGTAGTTTATCTTCTGGTGGCTGAATTGGGAATGAGAACCAGACCCTTTCCCCTGTGAGTTATTTTGGGGTCCTTTAGAGAACTCTGCCCTTTCCTCTCCCTCCCCTCAGTCTTCTGGTGGAAACCCTGACCACTCTTTTGGGAGCCCTCCCCCCCCTAGATACCATTCTTGGACACCCTGCTGTTGATCCAGATGTCCACCACCCCAGTAGGCTTCCTGGGGTTAGTAATCTTGATATCAACCAAGTGTCGGCACAGCTATAGAAAACTAATACCAATCATTTTCTCCTTTAAAAATAAGTTGTACAGCCCTGAATAATCATTAACTTAGCAGCCCCTCACCATGCCCTTCAGTGCCTTACTAGAATAATCCAATAAAACCACCGATGTCTGTGTCAAGAGTTTGTGGTTGGTCCTGCCTATACTTTTCCGGGGTCAACCCAAACTTGCTGACTAAGATTACCTACATAGCAGTGTTGCCTGTCTGGTTTGCTACCTCTAGTGTAATGAGTGAGTCCTTTCCCACTGTGGGCATTAAAAACAATAAGCCACAACCCCAGAACTCCTCTGGGAACTTGTTCACTCTCAGTGCCACTTCACAGTCTTCAAGTCACTTATATATGTCGTTCCCCACTCCATAACTGACCACCAAATTCTTGAGTATTCTGATTCTGGACTCCAGTGGACATTGTAACTTGGCTGCCACAATTGCTTTTGCTGGACCCCACTCGCAGGTCTCTAATATCCAGCTCTTTGAGGGTGAGCTCCTGAGTAGGTTTCTTCTACCCAATGGCTAAACTCCTTTTGGGCCTGCTCCTATTTAGCAAGCTCCAATTTGAGTTTTCTTTCCTCCCTCCTGTCTGCCAGCTCATCTGGGGACAGGTTCTTTGAGAAGACACTGCTTCCTGCTCAGGAATCACAACTGCTTCCAGATATTTCTGGGCCTCTTCCACTGGCTGTCCCAGATCCACATTGGTATTTAGAATCAGGTCATAGTCCTCCTCAAGAATTTCCTGCTCCTACTCCCCTGGGTTGTCTTCTCCCGCTACCTAGGTCTATGCCAGGCTCTCAAACCTTTCTGCAGCTCCACCTTCCATGTGAAGTGCCAAGTAGACACTTGAAAATACTTACAGTAATTCTTCAGCTGGGGCACAGTGTAAGACTATAAGCTGGCCAGCTCAAAATCAATTACTGCAGGTTCAGGTGCAGCTTCTCCAGTGTGAGACATGGTTTCAGCAGAAAAAAATCAAAAGCCCAATTAGGAAGAATTGAAAAAGGTTCACAATTATCTTAGTACAGAGTTGTAGTGAACAATGAGTTACTATATGGTACTGCACAAACACAAGTCTTATCCTCACCGCCAATCATCAAAGTTAGAAATTAGGTTTCAGGTTGTCAGAGTATGCACCTTGTACAAGAAGGAATCATCACTCTAGCCAGGGTAAGCTAGATACAGACTAAAAGATAACCTGTGCTCAGCCTCTGGTGGTTTGGCACAGAGCAGTCAGGCTTATCTAAAGAGGCAATGTTTAAAGTATTTGTGCAACACACACACACAGTAACGCAATTCAAACACCACAAAAATACTCCGCACAGGGTTTGAAAAATAGATCATATTTTTGTGAGTAAAATAAGACCAAAACAGCAAACATACAAAAAGTAGAATCTGATTTATAATACTTTAAAGACTAGATCAAACTATAGTGCTTAGAGTTATAAAGTGCCAACCAGGGACATCTGGTTGTGCTAGACCGGGGTAAATCCAAAGTTCAGGCCAACCACGATGGAGAGCAGACCATACTACAGGATTCAGCAGGTCCAGCTGAAAGGGTACCTTGGATGTTGACACCGAACACTTGATGCGAGGAGCAGAAGAGGTGAGGCATTGTCGTCAATTCCGTTTCTGCTGGTGATGCATCATTTCCGAAATGGACAGTCGATGAAGGCTTTGTCGAAGAACCGTTTTACAATGTAGGAGATGCATTGTCGTTGAGCCAAGCAGTCCACAGTCGCCAAGCCACGCAGTCTGCCGAAACGTTGTTGAGTGGCAAGCACATTGACATCGAAGGGTGATGCGTCTGTTGCGATTTGCGCAAAGTCAGTGATACATCAGTGTTTATGGATCACTACAGCATAAATCACCTTTCAAGGGCCCAGTACTGGATTAGCACCACTTGGCATGGCATGACTCACAGATGGCAGAGTCCAGGTGTTGTTGCAAGGATGAAGGAAGCCTTTGATGGCTCTGAAACTTCAGAACAGGGGGCAAGTCAGCAAGCCAATGGTGTCACTCTGGGTTCAAGTGAGATGAGTCCAGTCCTTGCCCTCAGCAGGGCAGAGATCATCAGGTAGCAGAGCAGCAAAGCAATGCTGCAACATCAGCTATTCTAGAACAGCAGTCAAGCAGAGTGGCAATCCTTGTAATATTCCTGGCAAAGATCATCACAGGTCCTGGAGTGTTCTGTCTTGGGAAGTGCAGAGCCTCAGTACTTATACCCAGTTGTGCCTTTGAAGTGGGGGTAACTTCAAAGAATGGTAATTGAAGTGCACACAGGTCCTTTCTCCCCAGCCCTGGCAACAGGCTATCAAGAGGGGGTATTTAGCCCTCTGTGTGGAAAACAGGAAACTGCCTATTCAGGTGTAAGTGTCAGCTCCCCACTCTCATCCTGCCCAGAAAGAGCTAGCAGGATTCAGATGTGTTCTTTGTCACAACTACCCTGCCGGTGTTTGTGGCTATCTAGAGGGAATGCACAAAGTGTAGCTGCCAGCCACCCCATATATGCATTGAGACAGACTGCAGATACAAAGAGCAATAAGAGCAGAGAAATGCCCACTTTCTAAACGTAAGATTTCTAAAATAGCAATGTTAAATCCAATTTTACCAGTAACAATGATTTATCATTACCATTCCAAAGATATAAAATATTATGCAGCTGCTCCTTTCTAATCAGTGATCACAGCTTCGAAGTCTATGTAGGAATTCCCAACTCCAACATATTAGAGAAGTAAGCCTCACAGTAGTAAACACTTAATTTGGGTGTTTGTCACTACTTGGACATGCAAAACCTACTAGTGCATATCCTACCTTTTACTTACACAGCACCCTGTCCTATGGGCTTCCTAGGGTCTACCTTAGGTAGTTTAAGGCTTGGCCAGTAGTTCTAAATCCCAAGCCGAAGTGGTAATAAACTGCACACACATGCCCTGCAATTTTTAGGCCTGAGACATGTTTGAAAGGCGACTTGTGTGGGTAGCATAAACGGTGCTGCAGACTCAGGAGTAGCATTTAGGCTACAGGCCCTGGATATATGGTACCACTTTAGAAGGGACTTACAAATAGCCTAAATATACCAACCCTGAGGTGCTTGATAAATCAGGAGTAATGCAAAGCAGAGCAAAACCCAGGGAGGCATTCAATGGGCATTGTGTGTGTGTGTTACCACGCAACTTCCATGGATTTTGACACATTTCCAAATTTACCATTACTGGTAGACCTGGAGCTACACCAAACTTTTTCCTTGTCACTTCCTCTTTTTATGTGTGCTACATCCTGCAGAAAACATAGAGAGAGGAAAATGCCTGAGGGATTGTTTTTGTGCAGGAAGGTGCCCCTTCCTGCACAAAAACCATCCTGCTTGCAACGCAGGCACCCTTGCTCCATGGTGCAAGGGTGTCCGCATTGTCGTCTGGCAGTACAAACTGTGCCAGAACTGGCAAAAGGCAGAAATATGCCAGATTGTGATAGATATGGCGCATTCCTGTCCTTTCCCTGTAAAGCAGCTCAGCGCAGCAAGGTTACTTGCTGAACTGTGCTACATCTAGAGAAATATGGCCCTCAGACTGACAAAGGCTACATCAATCTTGGTCCTTTCAGAGGGGTGAATCCGCCAATGGTTGATGGCACGGTTGTCCGTAGCTCACCAACTACTTGAAATTGTCCCCAGATAGGTTTTTACATTCTTTTGTAGTTATACTTCAGCACAGTCAATGAATTCAAAAAATTGATTGCACTTTCAGAAACTATGCCTCTGTTGGATGGAGCATAATGCCTAACACATAAAAAAAGTTTTTTTGCCTGCATCTATATTTAAAGTGAAACTAAAATGTATGGCTATAATTGTGGGAAGGCTAGGAAGGACATTGTGTAGGAAGACAAGGTGAACTCAGATCTGAAGGGATGAGACATCCTCTTATTAAGGAAGCAACCCTGCTGCAAACTTCACCTCTTGTCCTAAATGAGGATAAATTAAGAGAGAAGCATGGAGCTAACCAAATAGGTAACTGTTGCAAGGCCAATGCTCTGCTCAATGAAGTCTAGACTAGCTATTAACTAAGCTGCAGCAAAGTGCCATCACATATCATGGCTCCCTATGATCTACTCTCTGTCATTGACAATGACAGCGTCAGCACTCAGATTTTGTTATCAGTAGCGTTTGGCACTACTGATCACCGAAATAGGGCTGGGAAGACTTTGTCAAAACATTTGGAAGGCAGTTCTTAGGACATTCAAGCCACCTTCTTCTACAGTGTGTGATGTATCTAGGGGTTCCACACAATCTCCTTTGCCTGTGTCACTCCTATGTCTGTCCTTATCCACTCCAAGGCAATCTGTTCTAAATTTATGCTGATGATAACCCGCTGGAGCCACATTGGGATCACTGAACTCTGTCAACATATGCTTGGTGTGTATCACGGAGTGTAAGGACAGGTGCTAGGTGAAACTTAGGCCCAGATGTATCAAACTTTCAAACATCACAATGCAGTAACACTGCGATACGTGAAAGGGAGAGGGCAGATATGCACTATATTAAACATTAACTGATACCTTCGGGCCTAGCCAGCACTATAGAAAACTCAATAATAAATAAAAAATAAATAAATATGTGAAGTGAGGAGGTCCACGCAGGTAGGTTGTAATTAAGTATGTTTTATTCAAGTAGTTAACAAGTAGTATAGTTCCAGACAATAAGTAATTAAGTTCTGATGGAGAGCCCCACCAGGGGCAGCCTGTAAGCTGCTCAGCTCATGACCAACTATCACTTCACCTCTCTGTGTCCCAACATTCCGAGGCTCATCAGACTCCAACATTCTATTGAGTCAGAGCACAGACACTGGCTGAGCAGGGGTGGTAAAATACCATACATAACAAATGCAGGCTACTACATATCCCTTTTCCTTCCAACAGAAGAACAAATACAATATAAAGAGGGTGAGCAAAGGACAGAAAGCAAGGAAGGAACAGCGGTGTGGCAGAGAGAACATGAAGGGAAAAGCGAGCAAAGCAGAGCGAGGAGATAGATGGGAGAAGACAAGGAGGAGAGGGTAAAGTGTAAGCAAGCTAATAGAATAAACCCAACCTCAACAACAATGAAATAGAAAGAAGGCGACAGTGAGATGCAAGAGAGGAAATAAGAAATAGAGAGAGACAGACGTACCAAAGACAATCCCTACGCACACCCACTGGCCAGGCAGGCAAGCAAGGACAGAAGGAAAAGGCACGACGGGAACAGAAGAGAAGACAACCCCAAACACAGGGAGAAGAGAAGGAAGAGATACTTCCAGAACAAGGAATAACACGAAGAACATTGCAGAAAACAAAAGACTGAGAACCAAAGAAGAATAACAGAGAAATGCATATGGAACATATTCCAAAGATGAAGAGGAAGTGAACATCGATAGGAAATCTGAACTGGAGAAAACAGAGAGGAAGCTAAGAGACACAAACAGTATCACTATACTCCTCCCATTTCCAAATGGACAATTCAATAATGTAATATTGTAAATTCGCGTATTTCAAACAGCAATAACATCATAGAAAATAACATAGAAAGTAAATAACAGCCAATGGGCCTAAAACCCATGGCCGTCCTCTACTCCCATAGAACCTATTCCCATCTATGAGCGAAAAGGAAAACAAAATGTGAAACAAACCATCAATAAAGAACAAGCTCACAAAACCCACTAAGCAAACCCCAAAAGGAAAAATTGGCGTATTTAAAATAGTTATGAATACTATATTAATTACATTGCAAAACAGTGCCCTGCATGTTGTAGGGAGTGTAATACATACTGTTGTGAGTAATCAGAAGTCCATGGTGACAGAAAAAGCTAAAGGTGAGCTAGTCACAGAAACACTGTGTAAGAAAATGACATGGCACGTATGCCAACACACAATGCAATGTAAAACAGCTGGCGCGCAGAAACAAGTTCCAAGCCAGAGTGTTCACCATGTGGTCTGGCAGCATGTAATTTGAGAAATACACCACATGTCTGGAAAAGTAATTTTGCTCAAGTTCATCAGGAGAGCACAGTTCCAGAGCTGAAATCTGAAGACTGTCCTACCTCTAACCCTAACACGGAGACTGGTCAGAAGCAGCTGCTCCAGCGAAGAGCCTACGATCTGAACCAAGGATGGTGTAGATAACACTCGTTGGTGATCTTCTAAGTTGAAGAAAGGATGCAGCTCCAGGGCTGCGCTGCACCAGAAGGCAAATACACCATGTGAAGGAAAGATGAACAAGAAGATGCGTGTAAATGCCATCCACAAGATGGCGGCACGCAAGATACGCAGCGCTAGATGGCTAAATGAGCGCTAAAAAGTGACATCACATGAGTTGTTTCTGCGTGAGGGATCGTGTCGTTATTGAAGGCTGTGGAAGAAACGATTTTTTGCGCGCTTCTAAGTGTGAGGTAAGCGCGTGCTGAAACTCTAAAACCGGGTAGCGGTTTAACGGCCCAACAAAACAGTGTGCAACTACCACGGTAAACTAGCCCAAAAGCAATGTCCCTTCACCTGTCGACCCAAACATAACGTAGGCAGGCAGAAAAGCAGCTGGAATAGAAGCTGACTCGTCAGCAAAGTCCCGCACCAGTGTAAGAGCCACAACGTAGGCAGTCTTGAGGAAGGTATCCCCATAGTGCTTCTGAATGACTGAGTGTCCTCTTAGACACCAAAACACCGTAGAGGCTAGATATAGCTAAGTATGGAGCTGATTTGCGTCACTCAAGACAAGATCACTGTGGGTGTAAGCAGAGTCCAGCACGATGCTTGAGGTGAAGGATGAAATATTTAAATGGTAGATGTCGCCACCTCAGCAATACACTATGAACAAACACAGCAACACTAGTGCAACAAAAGTCAGCAGTATATGCACAGGATCACACAATGGAGGAAGCGTAATCCAACAGCGTCAGGCACACAGCTTCCAGACAGGCACTGGTAACACCATATAGTTAAAAGTCAAACTGTAGACGGTACTTTCACCACAACATCCTCTTACCGCTGTGCTGAGAAAATGGTGAAATAAACAGCTGACAGAAAGTTGGAGAAAGCGTTCTACAGCCTGTAGTGGCAAATCCAGTGTCCATGTTATGTAGAGTAGATGATCACAGCATGCCTGGGCTAGGGCTGTCCGGTGGTAAGGACACTGGTGGGGCTGAACTGCGTAGTGCTTCATATTACTTGTGTTGTTGTCTTCTTTTCTTTACTTTTTGATGCTTGTTTCTCTATTGTAGACGTCATTCATGTTGATAGTAGAACACACTTGTTTCATTTTAGCACCTTATAGTTTCCAGTGGATACCTCCTCTTGTAGTTTTTGTTGCCGTCAAATGTAGGCTGAAGTTCTGAAGTCTTCAGGTCCTCTTTTTGTTTTGTAGGTCTCTCAAGTGGAGATGTTACACAAAGGTTCTTCGCCAGCTCGTCGCCAAATAAATGTAGTCAGGAGGTCCACGCAGGTAGGTTTTAATTAAGTATGTTTTATTCAAGTAGTTAACAAGTAGTATAGTTCCAGACAATAAGTAATTAAGTTCTGAAGGAGAGCCCCACCAGGAGCAGCCTGTAAGCTGCTCAGCCCATGACCAACTGTCACTTCACCTCACTGTGTCCCAACATTTCGAGGCTCATCAGACTCCAACATTCTATTGAGTCAGAGCACAGGCACTGGCTGAGCAGGGGTGATAAAATACCTTACGTAACAAATGTAGGATACTACAATATGGCACATTCCTGTCTTCTCCAACACGCTGGTGGGCAATGTGCTGCATTGTGCCACTGCAGCCACCTTTCAGCTGTGGTGCGAGGGTGACTGCGTTGTAGGCAGGATTGCTTTTGTGCTGAGGCTTTTCCTCTTTCTATATGTGTTGCAAAATGGGATATACATAGAAAGAGGAAAAAACAAGAAGAAATAAACATATTTCTCCTTGTTACACCTCCCCTGGTAAGATGTAGCATTTTGATGCATTCCCAGGTCCACCACTCATGGTAAATCTGAGTATGTGACCAGATCCATGGGTGAATGCGTGGGAACACCCACTAATCACCCATGTAATGCCTTCCTGGTGCAGAGTAATCCAAGGCAGCAGCTTTCACTGCTTTATGTAACTCCAGATATACCAAGCACTGCAGAACCATTCAAGGCACCGTCTGTTGCTTGGTAAATCTGACTTTAGTGTTGTTATGTTAGTCGAACTTCTTTAGCGCGCAGCTACCCTAGGGTGTCCCGGCGCTTGCTGTAGCTCTCCCAACACTCAGCAACAAGAGAGTAAAAAAAAACAAGTTTTGAGCGCTTTCCTAAAGGAAAGAAGATCCTTTGACTTCCTCAAGTCAAAAGGCAGTTCATTCCAGGCCCTAGCTGCCCCCACAACAAAACTTCTCCCGCCCCATCTGGCTTTCCTTATAATAGGGAGGACGATGAGTTTTGCTCCCAAGGAGCGCAAAGTTCTTGCCGGAGCGTACCAGCGAAATTGTTGTCTCAGCTGGAGAGAGCCTGTGTTCTGCAGGGCGCGGAAAACTAAACACAAGGCTTTGAAAAGGATTCGCTTTTTTACAGGCAGCCAGTGGAATTTTCTTATTGCGCCGGAAATCGGGATAGCTCTCGATGTGCCCGTAAGCAACCTGGCTGCTGAGTTCTGAAGCATCTGAAGTTTATATAGATTACCCTCCTGCATGTTCAAATAAAGACCATTACAGTAATCCAGACGAGACATAATCAGAGCTGTAACCACTGTAAATTTACAATCCGCAGGCAGGAGCGGAAGCACTTTCCTCAAGCTCCTAAGAATGTAAGAGGTGGTGGAGATAACCGCATTCACCTGAGCTTGCATGGAGAGGCAATCATCTAGCACTACACCCAGATTTTTAACTTTCCGGGAGGGGACTGGGAGAGTGCCCATGGCCTTAGGCCACCAGCTAGGAGTCCAAATATTGGCACTATTGCCGAATAGCATCACCTCAGTCTTACTTGCATTGAGTTTTAAGCAGTTTTGAGACATCCAGTCTCCTACTGCCCCCATGCAGTCATGTAGCCTCTCCCCTGACGCCCTCTCCTGCCCTGGTAACATAGATATTACTATCTGAGTGTCGTCGGCATAAAATGTAAGACAGAAGCCAAACGATTCAATCAAAGGGGCCAAAGGAGAAACGTACACGTTAAAGAGCGTGGGACTGAGGGAAGAGCCTTGTGGGACCCCACAAGGAAGAGAGAATGGGTTCGAGACAAAGTCACCCAAAGCTACTGACTGTCGTCTGTCAGAAAGAAAGGACTTTAAGAGAGACCAAGCTTTATTCCATATTCCACAAGCCGATAACCGGTCCATTAGAACACCATGATGGACCGTGTCGAAGGCCGCGGAAAGGTCAAGCAGGATCAACACTGCCTTGCCACCTTGGTCCAGCCCTCTCCTAATCTCATCCGTAGATTTGAGAAGAGCGGTCTCGGTGCTGTGCCCTTCTCTGAAACCAAACTGGGTGGGATCCAGGGCGTTGGTGTCACGCAAAAAGGTACTCAGCTTAGTATTCAAGTATTTTTCCACCAGTTTTGCTGGTAGGGGAAGGCGCGAAATAGGGCGAAAGTTATTGGGATCGTTCATGTCCAGGTTAGGTTTTTTCAACAATGGAAGTACCGAGGCTACCTTCCATCGTTTTGGGAACTGCCCAAGAGAGAACATAGCATTATAAAGCACCGTCAGTGTGGAAGCTATGGGTTCAGGTGCCAACTTTGCTACTGCCACTGGGCATGGACCAACAGGTGATCCGGATTTCGCAGTTACCAAAAAATTGAGGGTCTCTGGATATGTTATGGGAGGAAAAATAGCCAAAGTGGGTTTTAGGTCTAAACAATCAGTAGGGCCTGAATTAAAACTTGCCGGGTCTTTAAAAGTATTGAATATTGCTCTCTCTTAGTTTCCGTCAGCAAGTGTTTGTAACACAAAATACTTTGTTTATAAGTATCTTTGGCAGAAGAGAAATAGCTCTTCCTCCACGCCCGTTCCAGTTGTTTGCTTTTTAGTTTTTGAGATTTCAACTCTGGTGAGTACCATGGGGCTGAAGGTTGTAGCCGCTTGGGGACAAAAACCTTTTTTTGGGGAGCAAGAGTGAGGCAAGCCTCCTCAATCCAAGCTGTGTATATAGAGGCGGCTTCTTCAACCTCTGCAGGGAGGGGTCTTTGTGAAGAGGAAAGAAGATCCCTAAGGTCATTGCCTTCCACCCTATTCCAGGATCTAATTTCCTTGAGCTTCACCACCACCGGGGCTCTACCCTGATCTTTGAGTCCAATGGCCTCGAACCTGATAGCATAATGATCAGACCAGGCAAGAGGCAAGATATCAGAAACCAGGAGCTGTGAAGAATTAGAGAAGATCCCGTCCAGGGTATGCCCTGCCTGGTGGGTGGGAGCCCGAACCAGTTGTTTTAGCTCTAGACTACCCATAAGATCAATCAGTTTTTCAGTGTCTCTATCACCATCTATCTCTAGATGGAAGGTAAAATCGCCCAGGATGGTAAATGAATCCATGGACAAACCCTCCTCAAGGACAGATCTCACCTCTACTAAAAACGGACTCCTAAGTCCTGGCGGCCTATAAATTAAAGAACCCCTAAAAATGTAACCATGATGGAGGGTGAGAGCGAAGGAGAGGGCTTCAAAACTGGAGTAAGTGCTTGTAACAAAGGTGGCTTTAATAGAGCTATTGTAAATCAAAGCCAGCCCTCCACCTTTCTTAAAAGGTCTATTTGCAGTGTAGCAAGAGAAACCAGGAGGTGTGGCTTTCACAAGGTCTGGCCCAGAAGCTTCATCCAACCAAGTCTCGGTGATGAAAGCTATTTTAATGTTTTTATCCTCCAATAATGTTGCACACTCAACACTGTGTTTAACCAATGAGCGTGCATTAACTAATAGGCATTGAAACACATCCGTAGACCTGCCCTTAAGTAACTTTGAGTCAAAATCACGGACTTCTCTAAGTGTTTTGCCAAAACCAAGCTCTGGCAAAGGCGTAAGACAAGCCGGGCAAAGCTGAGGTGTAGACCCCGAGCCAGAAGCAGGTGTAATACAAACACAAGCAGGCTGCCTAGAGACTTAATTGAAAGCTCGTAATTGCCCACTAGAGTAACAAAAAATGATAAGGTCACCAGGAGGAAATTGGCCAGGGTTTTTGGCGCAAGGCACGGCACGAGCACGGACGGGCGCAGACGGAATTGCCTTAGGCGCGCCTTCGGCGCGCCAGCGGGGCGCACGCGCCATGTGAGTTTAAATGAGGAGGGGCCCTGAAAGACTGTAACAATAACCACCTCTCCTCCCAAGATGGCGGCCCCCACCGATCCTCGTCATGAATCGAGTGGAGGCTGTGCAAATGAGCAAAAGAAGCAACGTGCCAAATAGAATAGGGTAAAATTCAATTAAAACATATACTGTGACCCTGATACCATAGCAGCAATAATAATAGCAAATGTATAAAATTCGTAAAAAACGGGTACCGCAATGAAAGTGCAACCAGCGTTTCTCCCGGCTCAAGACTCAGGAGCTAACAGCGCTGCACGCATGCGCCATGCGAATTTAAATGAGGAGGGGCCCTGGAAGACTGTAACACTAACCACCTCTCCTCCCAAGATGGCGGCCCCCACCGATCCTCGTCACGAATCGAGTGGAGGCTGTGCAAATGAGCAAAAGGAGCAACGTGCCAAATAGAATAGGGTAAAATTCTATTAAAACATATACTGTGACCCTGATACCATAGCAGCAATAATAATAGCAAATGTATAAAATTCGTAAAAAACAGATACCGCAATGAAAGTGCAACCAGCGTTTCTCCCGGCTCAAGCCTAAGGAGCTAACAGCCCTTGTGTTGCCCTTGCGTTTCCTTGCATGGTGCAAGGGAAACGCAATACTATGATAAATGTGCCCCTGAATCTGTACATGATGGAATTTCTGAGGCATGGCATGAGTGAGAATCTCTGACAATACTGGCACATATAGAGGCAACCTTATCACACTTTCACTCAGCACAACGTAGCAAGCCACCTTACTGCGCTGTGCTGCGTGAAAGGGAAATGGCGGGAATTCACTGTATTTAACATTATACAGTGCATTCCTGTCTTTTCCTTGCACAATGTGCTGCCAACGCAGGCACCCTTGCACCATGGTATTACTCCGTGATGCACACCAAGCATATGTTGACAGAGTTCAGACTCTTGCATCTAGATTTAGTGGAGCTCCCGCGAGTTTTAGACGGCTTCACGATTTGCCAATTCAGGTGCTGCACATGGCTCATGATTGTATATATGGCAATGCTTCTATATGTGTGAAGCCTGAACTTCCCAGGTATGTTCAGGTCAGACTTCTGTGCTTCTCTTGTTCTGTTACCCTAATGATTTAATTGGTGTAGGAAGAAGTGAGGCTAGTAAGTGGGTTTCTTTTCTGAACTAGGTCTCTCACTTTAAGAATCTTCCACCAGGTTTACACACTACTTCATGCTTTTTGATTTTCAGAAACAAAGTTTAAACATTATGATTCACTAATTTGGGCTACTTATAACTAGCTATCACTGCTCTAATCCCTTTCCTAATGCCTGAAGAACGGCATAGCGCTTTATAAAGTATTAATAGCAACATAGCATCGCATAGGTATGTCTATAAAGATAGAAATATATCACCTACTAGGGCGGTCCTATACCACTCTGTGTGGCGCTTACCCATATTTGGGGCTCATTCGTGTGGTACATCAGATCGGGTGAGGCCTCCAGGTGTACCACCAAGAACCACTGCGCCCCTCAGCGAGGTGCAATAACCGTCATTATGTTGGGATGGGGGAAATCAGGCCCTCTTGTTTTTACAGTGATGCCTATTAGGTCCCTAATGAGTTTCTTAACAGTCTTCCAGGTCCCGAGTTTAGAGTCAAACAGCTCCTACACTGTAATTGCCACCACGGTACAGCAGATCCGGGATATTGTGCAAAGACTGTGGTTTCACCACCAGCAGTGCAAGTAAATGTATAGAACAAGACGCAATTATTTTGTGGGTTTTTTTTGCAATTATTGTGAATCCTTGTATATGGCTTATTATAGATTAAAACAGTGTAGCAGAGATTGGCCTCAACGCCAAGAATGTGTGCTTTGAAGGAATTGATTGCTGTTTCAAGTATTGTTCGTGTGCAGTACTGAGGAACTGAAAGGTTAAATTAGTTTTCATATTTTAAGGAATAATTTTTGCTGACGTTTATAGCTCAGGGCGGTACAGGTGCAAAGTAAGACGAATTGCATCTCGGCGGTGACAATATTTCATATGTATTGCAAGGAACCAGGGGGACACAGAGAGTTCACACATATCACGTATTACCTTAACATTTATCTCTCTTAGATATGTCTATTTCTCTCCCCCGTACGCATTTGATTGAGAATGTTTCTTTTCTACTACAAAAGAGTTGATCTAAGTGAACGATACGTTGGAGCCAATGATGAACTGTTCATTTGGGATGTCAGCTTGTAAAAGTCTCCTGTGAACAAAGTCCAGATGCAGGTCGTTTTGTGAGGAAAGCACATATATGTTTCCATACCTTAAGGCGTGTTCTGCACCAGTGCTCGGTCATAAGTCATGCCTGCATTTCCAGATGTCAGTTCGTGAATCAGCCATAATTCAGGCCGCAAGCAGCACAGGTATAGACATACCCTCTTTCAATTCGAAGAACCTTCTCTAAGTCTGTTTCATCATTGTAACATGATGTATTCAGCACATTTTATGGAATCTGTTATAAACCCACACGGGACTGTCTACAAGAAATGTTTTACCTGGAGCTAAAGCAGATAATCCTCTTCTCCAACTCTTATGGAGAGGTGAGGCGTTTTCTATTTGACAGTCTTTCTTCCACCTGTCAGTAAAAAAACAAAAAAAAACAAAGAGAAATCTCGTACAGAGGGATTTTTCTTATGATGTCAAATTGAACTGTCATGTGATTCCGGGAATGCAGAAGGTAGTGCACCTTTTTTTATTCTACTTGTGCACTGGATTCAAAACTATCCATTGTATTTGCAAGTAGAATTGGTACAATAGTATTGCTGCCATAGATAGGGTTACATGGCAGTGCTCCCAGTCACCCGATTTACTGCGTGTAGGGTTACTTGGTGCCCCACTTTTTGGCCTGCACTTCATAATCCCTCTCTCAATAATACCTTCGAAAATATCTCACAGCTAGCTCCAGCAACTCCTACAGCATCAGCACTCCAGTATCATAAATAGCAATACCTCCCTCTACATTCAGCAACTCCATATTTCTCACAGCCATTTTACAGTATCCTTCCACAAATATCTTCTCTTTCACAGTAAACTTTCCATAACACACCCTTCAGTAAAAACACCTTCCACCATTTAACAAAAATGTGCCCAAATATAATTTTAAGTACAATAAATAAATGCATCCATCCATCCATCCGCCCATCCAGCCATCCATCCATCCATCCATCCACCCACCCACTCACCCAACCACCCACCCATCCATCCACCCATGCATCCATCCATACATACCGCCTTCAATGCCTGTACACCTCTTTCTTTCCTTCTCATCTCCCGTGAGCAGATTTGGTTCTCCCTCACACGGTTCTGCCTTCTACTGCTCACCTTTGTTCCCACACCTCTTTCCTCCTACACATAACTATGAGTTAGGTCTTCATGCTCCCTCAGATTTCTCCCAAGCAAGTGTCCCTTTGTGCTCCGAGCTCTTCCTTGCAGCTTTACTCTCCTACTCATGAACCTCTGCCTTCCTCCACTCACAGGCACAAACCAGAAGCTTGTCCTTCTTTTTACTTCTCCGGTGGCAATTGCCTTATTCTCCTGTCATGTCCTTTAGGATAGTCCCATCATGTAAGTCCCATCATGTACATACGGATTACATACATTTTATTCCATCCACACAACATAACAGTCCTACACAGGTGACCTTTTACCTAGTAGCTTACCTCTGTCTCTTTTACACCAGGCTCTCGGTACCCTATATTAATCCCTGTATCTGATGTACATAAACATATCCCCAGACACGGCAGATTTATTCTGTATAGGGGGTCACCACTTTTTTCATCCATTGCCAACAGCCAGCTGTGCATGGCTATGTTTGTTTAGAAAAGGACGAGCAAAGGATTAGTGAATGTTTTCAAAACATATTGATTCTGGAAGAAACCATGGAGTGACCACTTTTGTATAAAAGACCATCACTCCCCCTTACAGAAAGAGAGGAGAATTCCTTCCTGGCTGGACCGAGACTCTGCAGGCTGATAACCTTCGACAGGCAGAGACCTGACATCCCTTGCTGGGTGCCATCCTCAACGCAGAGATGGGGTCCTTCATTCAGAACCATCAGGTGAGGGGCTAGCACTTCCCCGGGGATTCTTGGCTCAATTAGGATATATCCTAGCACTTACATATACATGCTTCACCTACATATCTAGGCTAGGGACATTTAGGTAGACTAAGCATCGTAGGAGTACGCCAATGCTATTGTTTTATATAATCTGCTTTTACTCATCTTATTAGTACTATGGTGGAAATGTATCTACTGTTTACGATATTGGTGCTGGCGATCACATTTGTTTGCTCCTATCTTTTGATTGTCGCAGCGAATATGTTTCATTGTTTCATACTAGACGGACTCTTGATCAATAAATAATTACTGAAACCATTCCAATTGTCATTCTATGTGAATTCTGAGAAAAGTAAGCATGAGTAACTGAGCAAAAGATACCGTATTGTTTTCCCCAATACCTGAGGAATCAGGGTTGTCATGTTCAGTCTTTGCCAGAAACTACCTACAACGCTGTAGAATACAGAGGGCTGGTGGCGGCACTGTAGAACTAGCCGGTCTAACGGCTGACTCATCCTGTGGGGGTGTCCAAAGTCTGTCTGCACACCAAGACCTCAGTTTAGGTCATCCTAAAAGCGCAGGTCCTGGGAGGTCCTAGCAACTACATGGCACTCCGACCTCTTCCCTTTGTTTTTCCATGCTTCTTTTCTGCATGTCTATCCCGTCCTAAAATAGCTTGCTTCATCCTAAATACAATGGCTCCCCCTCTTTCTCACACTGCTGAGACTCTTGCTGCCTTCACCCACTCCTTCACTCTACACCTCTTGCCACTTCTCTCTTCTCACTGAATATTTTCCTCCTCCATGTAAGCTTTTATTCCCAAGGTCACCTATCTGTATCCTGCCTTTTACTTGATTTTTGTAACACAGGGAGCAAGTGAATAAGCTGTTCGAGGCTGAATGAGTCTTTTGGTATGAGAGTGTGCTAAATTCTACACTGAGCCTTGCTGAGTCTGAGAACAAGGAATCTAAGCACCGACTGTCTACAGCCATTAAAAACACACACCCACACACAAACTCTCTCTCTCTCTCTCTCTTTCTCTCTCTTTCTCTCTTCCCGCCAGACCAGTGCTGGCAGCATAGTTTGACTTGCCTTGCACTGACTTCTGCCTAGTCAACAATAAACATCTTTCCAACTTTCTCCGAAATACCCATTTTTGACTGTGTGGATATGATAGGCCTTGCATGGTTTCCTGCGAACCTTTGTAAAGCAATCAAGTCTTCATTGACATTTTGTAGACAAGGTGGCCTTAAGCAACATGTTACATAAGCAATTGTCTTCTTATGCCCTATTGGTCAGATATAACAAAGGGTCAGATGTACCAATGTGTTATTTATCAAATCGTAAATTGTGATGGTAAAGAAATCAAATTTAGTGATTTGGCAAATGAATGTTTTATCCTGTAAATGTTGGAAATAGCGAAGTTCTTAAGATTTGCTTTCCTAAAATACTGTTTCACTAAAAGTGATTTGATCGCAAGATGTAGATGTCAAACAGACACACAGAGAAACAATTTCACAGTAACGTCATGGCTGCAGAGACTCTGCAGTTGGAGTGGAGAACACCATACATAAAAAATATGACAAGCCTCCTTTCCCTAACTGAGTAGTCTCCGCAGTCATAAACTTACTATTAAATTGTTTATTTGTGAATAGCGGAAAAGATTAAACTTATACAAAAGTGTACGTTTACCTTTTTGAATCCAACACTTTGAGTTTTTCTCAGCTTTGAAAATTATTTAGATCTTGTGAAAGATTTTCTTCTGTGTGCCCTGTCTCTTCTTTTCTCTGTGCTTCTCGAGATTATCCTTCTTTTCTTTAATGGTGGTTTCACTTAGTTTTCTGTTTTGGATATTAAAACCCCCAATGAAACATTAAGGGCCTTATTCAAAAAGGCAAGTTTATAGTTTTGGGTAAGTTTAACATTTTGTGCAATAAACAAAGGAATTTTAGGAGTAGTACGTGTTTAACTTTGGAGTCTCCGCACTCATGGTTGAGACTCGGCACATAAAAGATCGGCAGTCATAAAGATACTACTCATAAAATTGCTTTGTGAATTGCAAAATATTATCCACTTACACAAAAGTGTAAATTTACCTTTGTGAAGCAGACCCCACATCTCCATTAGGTAGGCGTTGTAGCATGCAGTTATAGGGTCATCATCCAAGTATTCAGAGCATATGAACTGTCACCTAACACAAAAATACCAGGAGATTATAAAGCAGTGCAAATCGATATTTTAAAATATATATTCGCAATTAAAATGTATGCCTAATAGAAAGTCATAACCAAACTCTGCTCTGGAAAGGCGTTTGCACAAACCGCACTTCCTGAAGATATACGAATCATATGTTAATACAGGACATTTTTCAGCTAGTTCTGTAATTAATGCAGCCTGAATTGAAAACAGATGCATGTTTAATGAGTGTGGACTTTTTGTATTTCGATTTAAAAATGCAGCGGCAAATGAACATAGTATAAAACGTGTGAGCGATCGAAATAACCTATAACCCGGGGGAAATGCGCAATGTGAAAAAAAGCTAAAATGTAGCTTGCTGCAAATCCTGGGGAGTATTTGGAAATGCAATGTGTCCGTTAATGTTTGGCAAAATTGCATTAAAGAAAAAATCGAAAAAAACATGGAAGTGGGCTCCGTGTAACCCATTTTGTTGCGGCTACAACACCCTGATAGCTTCCTGTTACTGAAAGGTGAAGGCAGCAAAGTACTTGTAAATTTGTGGGGATAGACACACTCCTATATGTATCCCTAGACAACAAAGGGCCTAATTCAGCAATGAGATCTAAAATAAAATTGCTGTCCAGCATATCCTTTCTATGAATCTCCTCCTCAGTCTACTGGAATGAAGTCACGGTGACTCCGAAAATGGGCTCCTGTCCTTGTCTTCTCCTGTGATGATGTAAATCAAATAGCCTCATCCTTCTAGTTTCATAGGGGCATATCAGCAAGCTGGCGATGAAAAATTATCGCCGCTTTAGCGTCCGTTTTCGGACGGAAAGCGGCGATAATTTTATCGCTTAATCATCAAGGTCACGCTAACGCGTGATTCCTTGCTTCAGGTCCCTTCCCCATAACGCCCACTTTGCATCTCTAATGAGATGCAAAGTGGGCGTTCTCTCCCAAAATAACTGGAGAAATGTTGCTAAGCGACATTTCTCCAATTATCAAGGGAATCGCTAACAGGCATAGCGATAAGAAAAGTAGCGCTAACCACAGGTAACGCTACTTTCCTTATGCCTGCTTTCACCCTGATTTAGCCATTATATCCAATGTAAGGTGGATATAATGGCTAAGTATGTCCTGCCTTATCAGCAAACCAACGCCAAAATGTGTGAGATTATCGCTGGATTTCCAGTGATAATCTCACTTTTGGCTGTTAGCGCGAGGAATTTTATCGCTTTTGAGATAAGTGTTGCTGATAGCACGCTATCTCAGCGATAAAATTACACGCTAGCCGGCGATAATTATCCTAGCGCTAAGTGCGCTTTGCGATAATTATCGCCGGCCCTTTTTGATATGCCCCATAGTTTGCACATGATTACCGCCTGCTCCAACTTGATGCTAACTTGCAAGTATGTTTTTGTAACTATTCGCAATAACTAAACTTTTAATACATTCCATATTAGGACATGGAAATTGAGAATCGTTTAAAAGCTAATATTTCCAGTCGCACTTTGATACATTAGAAACTTACCTTTTCACAGTTGCTAACTTATTTGCAACCGATTAGCGATTTGCAAGTGCTTCATACATCTGACCCTTTAATTGTTGTAACTAGGCAAGCAGTGTTCCACAGTAGCCCCATCTGCAATACAGTCCGATCACTGATGCGATAATAAAGACTGCTAGAATATAGTCACAAAATTGATCTGAGTTGACAATTCCATTTCTAAATAACTGTCACAGAGTTGTGAATACAGTTTCATGGAATCTTGTTTATTATTGTTCAAAGAAAATAATATTGCAACATTACAATAAGTAAAAGTGCACCCGGACCCTGTCTGTTAACTGTCTACCTTGAAAGGTTCAACAACAACTAAATAATGTTATATAAGCTATGCACAGGGTGTGAAGGGTGAGAAAGGAACTTGGAGCCAGATGACACAGACAAGAGAGGCCATGCAGAACTGCAGAATCTATTTTTGCTAAAAGCTAGCATGAGGCATTCAGTTTTCACTCAATGAGCTTATCAGCCATCTGCCAGAGGAGACGAGAACAGCAGACTTTGTTATTATATTGAATATAAAGCCATATTGTTTAAACATGTATGTGGTGTGAACCACCTCTGACACTCAAATTAGGCTTTTGGGTCTGGATGTAGAAAGCATTTTGTGGTTGCAAAGGATCTGATTTGCAGAATTGGACTGTTTGTGACTGCAAAAAAGCCTTATATGTAAGTAACACAATTGCTATTCTGTAACACATTGGAAAGGGCAAGTTTAGGGTGTCCTTTCCAAATCCTCAATTGGACTGGCATGTATTAATGTTTTGCAACCGAATTCTAATCGGCAAAAATTAATCTTTTACAATCTCCTCAAAGGAGGGGGTAATCCATTCGCAAACGGGAAGGGGTCCCCAATTGTTTTTTTAAAATAAATCATTTTTTAGAGTAGGCAGTAGTTCCATGCACTACTGCCTACTCTCAAGAAATTAAACTTATAGTTTGCACTTTAAAAAAAAAATATCCCTTTTTGCTTTAAGGAAAACAGTTTGCATTAAAAAAAACTGCTTTCTTTAACAGCAATTCCAGACATGGTGGTCTGCTGACCTCACCAAGCCACCATCCTTGTGTGGGCGGCTTTTCCAATAGGTCACAATTTGTTATCTACCTCATTAATTTTCATGAGGTAGGTCGAATTGCAACCCACTAGGAATCAGCAATTTGCAACCTGACCAATTTGTTCATAGGTCGGTTTACAAATGACCAAACTGGTCGCAAAAATGGCGGTCACAAATTGCGACCAGTATTTTGCCACAATTTGTAAGCAGAACTCGCCTTTAGGTTTTAGTCCTATGATTAGCTTAGTAAAAAGACGAATGATGATGGTATTATTATAAAGTTCTACTGTCAATTCCTGGAGTATTGTATGTGGTTCATACTTTTGGTAAACGTAGCAAGTATCATTCCATTTACAGTTCATATCATGTACACTAGGATAGGATTTACTTTTAAAATACATCTTTAATATATATCCACCGTTTCCTAGTGTGAGTTTCTGAAATGAAATTTGTATTATACCGGTAATGTCACATAGAATTGAACGGTATCTGAAAAAACATCTCTCACTCAAATATTGCTCAGTCGGTTGTGGAGTGGTTGCAGTCAAACTGTATTTCTGTCTCAAGTTGGCATACGTACATGGTCTTTGGTGCTAGGGATCTAGAAAGGCAAAGTCTGGACTATATTCTAGAAACTCTAGAAAACATATCCAAGGAAACCTAGGCGATTTGCCGCATGGCTTTGAGACATATTCTGTCTTCCACTATTTAATCATCAGTTTCCACTTGAAAATCTGAGGGATGCATTTTCCCCTGCAACCCCCACTCCAAGATAATGCCCCATGGTTTCTACAGCCATGTAGACATTGGTTTACCAACATGACCACATTTACTCAGATGGGAGCCCGCCCAACACTGATGTACAAAAGATTAAATGCAACACACAGATGAACAAAATTAACATTTAACAGCAAAACAAATGATTGCGCCACCCACACTGAACTCTGATGTGGGCATGTGCACATGACAAAAAACATCTGCACAAGACTCAAGCTGCCAGAATTTCTCACACAGACTGATACAGTAAAATCCAAGCTAATATGAATTTCACAGAATAAACACACTGGAAAAGCAATCACAAAAGGATGACATGACAACTAGTTGACAGAGCCGCCACTATTAACATACAGTATGGTGTATGTAGCTTGGTAGACTGAAATAGCCATGCTTAGCTATAAGTCCATAGTGCAGGTCACATGATAACTTGCTTTTATATGAATAAAATTTGCTTTTATATGATTATAATATTAATTTATTTCATGATTTGTTTTTTATAGTGCATAGTGTATTGAGGTAGTGCTGTAAATAACAGAGGCTAATATTGCTAAATATTGATAAATATTATCCAAGGTACTCAATTTAATCTCTTTAAAAGAATGGCAGGCTGTAGCTGCTTTTCATGCATTCAAACCTATAACCTATAACACCCAGAACATCACATTTGTCAGCGGTGATAATGCATGCCACCTGCATACCCTGTCGGTAAGTCAACATCCCAACAAACAACTACAACCCACACTACAGACATAAAACACTTCAGCACTATAAACAAGACACACCACAATGCAAAATGAAGAAACTGAACTGTTCAGTTCTATACAGGAGATGAGGAAACACCCTTCAGGAATGTAATATGTTAGGATCCATTGCACTATGAAGAGTTCAGCATCCCTTGGACCTTGTCTCTGTATTGTTTCACAGTACATATAAACAAGAATGGTCACAAGCCTGTCCATGATCCTAATCACATGCGGTTGCAAGTGATAGCATGTAAACAATGACAAAGAGGAACCGCAACCCCAGCCAGCACTATGGTCAGGATAAGTCTCAATTCCAATGAAAGATGGTAACTATGACCACAACCAGCTGTGCATATCTTCACCAATATATGGAAAACAGCATCTATCCAGAAAGGGACTGGCAAAGATCCTATGCACACAGAGAATGCCAAGGAAAGCACAAGTACCATGTAGAAGTAAGGCACTAAGGACCTTCAGGAACTGTGGACTTTATCGCTAACACTGGTTCCATAAAATCTGAATTGCACAGGACAAAACAGGTGGCCACAACTGCTCCAAATAAATCATCTGCATCATGAGTTCAGATATACTATGCGGATGTGACCTCTTTTGTCTTTTAATTCATATGTTTATTCTCTTTTAAATATTCAAAGGAAGATTGCACATAGGTATGTCCAATGAGATGGGAATATGTTAGGCATTGCTGACTTATTGTATAGGGTACAATGTACAAAAGAAATGGTGCACAGGTTTAGACCATTACAGAGCAATACAAGGATGAAAAAACAGAGGGGCTTATTAACAAACTGCATTTTGTATTATGTTTAGTAACACTAAAGTAGTGCTCCAAACGTGCTACAAAATACTGTTCACTAACTGACGTGTAGGTTAGTGCCTTTGCTTCCCCTACCTTTTATGTGAGGAAATCTCTGCCTCATAGCAGAGACATTCACAAATGTAAGTATATATTTTACTAGTAAATGTGAGAGTTGGGGAGTGGCTAGAAAAGGGGAATGTTAATAACTAAATCAGAGGTGTTTATGTAGAAGTAAAGAGGGTTTTAGGGCAGGTTACAGAGGGGCTTAAGGAAGGGCATGTATCCACCTTCAAAAGAGTAGGCCAATTGCTATTTACAAACTGCAATTTTATAGTTCCAACTGTCAACAAGCATAGGCAAAGCCAATAGGTCTCACCTATGCAAGAGCTATTGACTTTGTGTTGGAAATTGGGTTATTGGTAGGGGAAAATGTAGGTCTGCCACGGGCAATAAGGCCACTAACACATGGTAGGACTCAGCATGGGTCTTAGAAAATTATTCCTATGCTCAAACCTTGGTAGCTTGGCTGCGAGCAGGCAGGTTTAACTTCAAAGACAGGTATGGAAAGCATTTAAAAACACCAATTCAGTAAATAATTAATACGCAACACATAATAAAAATCCACTACTAATTCATAAAAATAGGAAATATTTTTTCTTAAAAACGACACCAAAATGACAAAAATTCAATGTAGGGAACCGATTTAGCAAAATATAGCACGTAGAAGATTATAGCACCATATTGTGATACCTGCTCGCGATAGACCGGGCCAAAGTCAAAGTTTCAGGCCGACCACGATGGAGCCCTGGGCAGCTACAGCTCGCGCAGGTCCTACCATCACACTTAGAAACTTTTCTGGAGCTTTTCTTCCCGAGGTCCCTCGAAGCTCCCAGCCAGTCCGGGTTCGGTGAGGGTTCGCCGGATTGCCTTTCGACAATCTCCCAGTCAACTTCCCTGGAGCGGACTTAGAAACTTTCCAGGAATCCAGGCCGACATGCGATGGAAGGCAGGAGGCTTGGCGATTGCGAAGGCTCCCGGGCACCTTATCTACGAGCAGATTTAGAAACTTTTCTGGAGCTTTTTCTCATGGGGTCTCTCGATGCTGTTCATGTAGCCAGATCCGGTGAGGGTTCACCGGCTTCGGATTTCTTCTAGTCCCGGTCGAACTCTGGAAGTTGGACCCATGGAGCTTTTATCAGGACGAACCTGGATGACTTGGCAGGCTCGGGGTTGAAGGCTGGCGGCCTAGCTGGCCAGGTTGAGTCGGCCCCTCTATGGAGCTATTTTTCAAAGTTGCTCCAAAGTTATCCAAATTCCTTGAACTTCTTCTTGAAGTTCCTCAAGGGGTCCCAAAGTGTCTCAAACTCACTCCAAGGGTCTGGAAGCTCCAAGATGCTCCTTGAAAGTTGACAACTTCAATTCCCACAATCCACTGGTACCAAACCCTTACAAATCCACTGGTGGTTCTCCAAGGTGCGGATTTAGGTGGTGATGTTCCAGATCAGCTCCTATTACATGTAGCTTTCAGGGAGTCCACTCTTTAGTTCTTTTTCAGCAAAATAATCCACAGGGCTGTAGTTTCAGATGGTGCAGTCTTCAGAGGTCAGGCCTTAGAAATATTTCCACAGCAAAACTTCTCAGCTTGGCAATGTCTTGCTTCAGTAATTTTCAAGCAGCAGATCTGAGAGGCTCTGTCCCTTTCAGATACTTATTCCAAGTTCTCTGGGTCAGGCAGGAGGTCACTCCTGACTAATGGGAGCAGGGTAACTCCTCAAAGATATGACCACATCCTGTAGAGTGTGGCATTATTTTGTTCCAGAGTGCATCAAATCTTCCAAATCCTTAATGGCAGATTTTCCAGCAAGGAGGTAAGAGCTGGCTAAACACACCCCTAGGATGGCTAATTTACTTAGACTCTCCCCCCTGCATCTGATCATACCTTCCTTAATCCTACCATCTGCCTAAGGTGGGAAGTTCAGAGTTGTAAATGACACTGTTCTCTGCTCTCCTCTTTGAAGAACATAGTTTGTGACTCCTTCCCCTGGCCTGGCATTCCAATGGAACAGCACTCTGCCCTGTCAGTAGAGTTAGTTCACCCCAGGAGCTCTTTATCACCTCTTCAAGGCAGTCTGGCTAATCCACTTAACTCTGACCAATCAGGGCAGACCACTTGAAGGACTTACAAACAAGAACATCTTATAACTTCTTGTATGCACACTTCAAGAGAAATTAAACAATATTATATTGTTGGACTTATTAATACCATTCTGGGAAGTCTTTGAATGGCACTTCTAGCCAGCTCCTATCAAGAGTTACTAATCAATAACTTCCTACCATGTTAACCTATGTAGCCGGGATTTGCAATGGGAAAAATGATTTGGGCCATTTTTCCAGCACCAGGGCTTCTATTAATAATAATAATAATAATAATAATAATAATAATAGTAAAGGTACTTTATTTGATTACAAATATAATCATAAAAGCAGAACATACCTACCATACGTATACAATACTGAAAGATTAAAATGACCAAAAAGTGATAAGACTGCGAATTTTAAAACCACATTATCTTTCGGCATGTCAGGAGAGGTTTTAAAGGAGGCTTATAACAAATCAAACAACTTCCCCCTTTAAAAGGAAAGAAAGCAAAGAGCTATTATATGCTGAATAGGGTTATATCTTTTCAATGTGAAAGTTGGAAAGCGTTTTGAGAGACGACAGTACAATTTGCTAAAAGAATCAAATAGTAAAAATAGCTGGACGAAGACCCGCTCACAGTAACAAACACGCAAAGTGGGAATTCCGACCCAGTGGGGAGCAGGTTTGGGAATGAATAATACCAGTCCGACAATAAGCACAGAGTGACGCATTCACACACCCAGCCACCATCTATGAATCAGAATCAGTTCTTTAAGCTTAGCTCCAGGATGATATAAGGACTAAAAAGTGGTTTGGGTAGGTCCATATCTTCATTTTCGAGGTATCTATCGTTCACGAACTGGGCCGTCAAATTATACATAACCTAGTTACAAATATTACCTCGGACTGTGAATGGACTAACTTTCCCCAGGACCTCTAAAACAACTTTGATGTAAGGTAACCAGGGGATAGTTAGACGCTCCTTGCATCCTAAGCAAACCTTGATAACAGCATAATTGAAAGTAAAGATAAAATTGGATCAGACTAGAATTGATTAGAGGTAGCAGGAAGAGTGGACCGAGCTGAGAACCTGGGTGATAGTGGGGCTTGTTTAGAGGGCTCTTTGATTAAGGAAAAACAAGCTCCTCATGGCATATAGAGGTGAAAGACACAAGACAACATTGATTATCTTCAAGAGGTAAATTGATTAGTAAGAGGTTTCTTCTAATGCAGAATAACCATCACTTACACAGAACCGCATGGCAACAATTAATAATATAAAAAGAAAGTAAATGTTGCTGCTACAAACTACAAGTAAGACACTGAGTTGCAGAGTGACCCAAAGGATAAGAGAAGTTTGGTGGAGCAGATGTCGATTGTCAATAATCAGCGTTGAGTCGTCGGGATCACGTTCCAAAGTGAAACGGAATACACAGGTTTTGCTGGAATAGTACTTCATGGATTTGCTATTGTTTTATTTACCTGTGCTCATTCCTCAAGGTTGATATCGGGCCTGCAGTTTGCTGGTTGAGTTTGCGATATGCACGGTGAACAAAGATTGTGAAAGTTATCTTCAAAGCCGTGTTCTCTGTGTTCAATAATTGCCTTCCTACAGGACCGGACTCCCAATCTGTTCCACTCTGGCCTCAGATTTAGTCTGCGGTGGGCCAGCAATTCAGGGCAGGGCCATACAACATGCTCCAAGGACTCCACCAAGTCCCCGCAGCCCCTGCACTGTAGCTCATCTGATGTGTGACGCCAAAGAGGTAAATGTTTCAGGAAATGCCATTCCCCCAATCTAAATGCCATAAACCGCAATTTTAAGTACAGGGAGTAAGTGTAGAGCAGGTATGATGGAAGTGAAGCCAGCTGGTAAGAGTTGATTAATTCCCATGCATGCTTGCGTTTGGCAAAAAGAGATTTGTCAGTATTATGAGACCACATACAGATACGTTTCTTTATACTTGTTTTAAAGACTATGGGGCATATGCATCAACATAAGCATTTGCGATTCCTTATTAGCGAAAAATAAGGAATCGCTAATAAGGAATAGCAAAAGGCTATGCATGTAGGAATCGCTATTCAAATAGCGATTCCTTAACATTCCTTATTACCGAATCGGTAATACCGAATCGGTAATAAGGAATACCTACCCATTCATTCCTATGGGCTTGGAGGCCCATAGGAATGAATGTAAAGCCATTCTGTATTAGCGATTCGGTATTACCGAATCGCTAATAGCTGGAGCACTTTCAAGGGTGCCAGGGTGTCAAAAGGACACCCTGTTGCACCCCTGAAAATGATATGTGCACATATGTTGCACACACACATGCTCTAAGGGCATGTGTGTGCGCAACATGACACTTTGAAAAATGCACAAAAGTGCATTTTTCAAAGTTTTTGCAAATTACCATGCAGTTCATCTTCATGGTAATTTGCTCCCCTTATTAGCGAAATCGCAAATTTTTTAACTTTGATGCATTGCATTTAAGGAATCTCAGTTTGGGATTCCTTAAATGCAAGAGCTATTTAAGGAATCGGTATTTAAGGAATCCCTATTTAAAGAATCGCTATTTAAGGATTCCTTAAATACCGATTTCTGCTTTTGGGTTGATGCATTGGGATTGGGTATTTTTTACTTAATACCGGGAGCTAATAAGGAATCGGTATTTTACCGACTGGATTTTGGCTTGATGCATAAGGGTGTATATCACTAGGGTTAAGATTCCAGAGGTCGCTTGCTGATAATTGCTGTACGCATTCATGGAAGAACTGACTATAGGACCCATCTGGATTACTAAGGCTAATGTCTGACCACAACAGTGACTCAAGAGACCCAGCTTCGGCCTGCCTTAACTTATGGCAAAGTTTTAAATAGGCACCTACGCTTTGAATTTCGTGATTTAAAAGGCCCAGTTCTAATCGTCTCTGTGCAGCAGAAGCAGATTTAGGCATATGAAAGACTCTTTTATAGATCTTAATCAAATGTTGATTTAATGTTGTACTCAGTTTGCCCCAGGAAATTTCGATGCCATACGACAACGTGGGGCTTATTTTAGCTTTCATGACTTCGAACATTGCGGTTAAGCTCGGGCCTGTCAATGTTTTTGAAAGTTTTGAACCACCAGGACTTACATAAACATATTTTATATGTACTTTGCTTATATCCACCGGACCCCCACCCCAAGGGACAACTAGGGGATACTTTAGGGGTTCTGAATCTGTAGAAATATTGTAGATCCTCCCTCCACAGTGCTCCTAGCATCAAAGTCGAATTTGATCAGCACTTTACCACAAAGTGGGAAGTGAAATGTGAAATTTCACTTAACCCAGGGTAGCATATGAAACTCATTTTATAAGGGTGTACCTTATAAATATCGGACCCCCCACCCCTGGGACACCTAGCGGAGACCCTGGGGGTTCCTAATATACCAATACATTGTAGGTTATCCATTTTTAAGTGCCCTAATCTCCAAAGTCGAGTTTGGGCACAATTTACTTTTTAAAATCAGTCCTGGCACCCAGTGCTGCTTTTAAACTGACCTCAGGCTCCAGGAGTGCACTCATACAAGTGCAAAAAGAGCTGCTGGCCTCTAAACTGCCATGCCCTAGGGTACTAGGGACTTCTAGGTAGTTTCAATCCCCCTGCCCTATTATATACTAGGGGCCTATAGGGTAGGTCATGCCAATCACAGGGGTACCCACCATACTATTGTGTACCCTTGTGCATATAGGTGTTTTAACTGTATTCAAATGTGTCTCTTTCAGCATAGCACTGGCCTTGGGCCTGGTTAGGCAGAGCCCAGGGTCAGTCAGAGTCAGTTATCACCAGTATCATTCAGCAAAACGTTGGGGGGTGCCCAGGGCCCAGGATGACTTTGCAACACTTTGCCAATATGTTTTAACAGTGTTGTACACAAGAGTGTCTGCCGTTCAGCATGTCTAGTTAGTTGGGTAAAGGGGAGTGGCATGGAATGGAGTGTTGTAAAGTGGAGTAGAGTGTTATGGAGTTGTGCACAATTGAGCTGAGTGGCATGTAGAGGAGTGAAGTGGAGTGTCATGGAGTAGTGTACAGTGTTGAGGAGTGTAGTTAAGGGAGTAGAGTGTTGTAGAATGGATAGGCATAGAGTTGAGTGGTGTTGAGTGGAGTACAGTGTCAGAGTTGAGTAGAGTGCTGTAGAGTGGAGAGGCATAGGGTGATGTGGAGTGATGTAGGGAAGAGTGGAGTGGCATAGAGGGTGTTGCATAGAGTGGAGAAGAGAGTTGTGGCATGGAGTGGAGTGGCATGGAGTGGAGTAGAGTGTTGTAGAGTTGCATAGAGTGTGAGAGTGGAGTTGTATAGAGGGAAGTGGAGTAAAGTGGAATAGTGTGTCATAGAATAGAGTGGAGTAAAGTGGCTTGGAGTGGCATAGAGGTGGAATGCAGTGGTGCACAGTAGATTAGAGTGAAGTACAGTGCATTAGTTTAGAGAGCAGTAGAGTGGCACATAGTAGAGTGCAGAAGCATAGAATAAAGTGGCACAGAGTAGAGTGACATAGAGAAGAGTAAGTGGCATAGAGTTCAGTGGCAGAGAGTGCAGTGCTGCCGAATAGACTGTTGTAGAGTGCATTGGTGTAGAGTGCAGTGCCGTGGAGAAGGGAAGAGTAATGTGACGTAGAGTGCAATGGTGTAGAGTGCAGTGGCAGAGAGTAGCGTATAATCACATACAGTGTACTGGTGCAGAGTAGATTAGCATACATTGCAGTGGAATAGAGTGTATTGGTTTTGAGTAAAGTGGTGTAGTGCACATTGGTGTAGACTGCAGTGACGTTGAGTGTAGCTGTGTAGAATGGAGTGGCATAGAGTGGAGTGGTGCAGAGTCAAACAGAGTGGCGTAGAATGCAGTGGCATAGAGTGAATCATTTCAGAATAGAGTGAAGTGGTGTCGAGTACACTGGTATGGAATAGAGTGTTATAGAGTGCAGTGGGGCAGATTAGATTAGAGTGGTTTAAAGTTGCTTAGCATAGAATGCAGTGGCATTGATTGGAGTGAATCAGAGTAGAGTGGCAAAGAGTGCAGCAGCAAAGAGTAGAGTGGCAAAATGTAGAGTGGCAGAGGATGCAGTGTAGAAGAGTTTCCTGTTGTAGAGTCCAGTGGTGTAAAGTAGAGTGGCGTGGAGTTCATTGGCATAGAGTTCAGTGGCACAGAGTAGAGAGATGTGGAGAGCAGTGGTGTAGAGTACAGTGATGCAGCGTAGAATAGGGTGACATAGAGTGCAGGGACAGAATACAATGGCGTAGAGTGCAGTGGCATAGTGTTTAGTGGCGTAGAGTGCAGTGTTGCAGAGTAGACTGGCAAAGAGCACATTGGTTTTGAGTAAAGTGCTGTAGAGTGCATTAGCAGAGATTGCAGGGGCATAGAGTGATCCGGAATAGAGTGGCATGGCGCTGAGTGTAGGGGTTCCAAGTGCAGTGGCATAGAGTAGAGTGCAGTGTAGAGTGGCATAGAGGGGATTAGCATAGAATGCACTAGCGTACAGTATAGTGGTACAGAGTAGAGTGCAATGGCATGAAGTGCAGTGGCACAGAGTGCATTGTTGCAGAGTAGGGTGGCATACAGTGAAGTGGTGTAGAATGGTGTAGAGTGAAGTGGCGAAAAGTGCAGTGGAGTGGTGTAGAGTAAAGAAGGGTGAGGGGTAGAGTGAAGTGGTGCAGATAAGAGTTCAGTGATGCAGTGTGGAGTGGAATAGAGTATTGTGGAATGGTGCAGGGTAGATTGCAGTGGCATAGAGTGGTGCAGAGTACAGTGGAATGGGCTAACGTGGAGTATGCATGGTATGGTTGCATGCTGCCATTACAGACAACACATCTTCAATTGAAATGGCCATTGCATTTGCACTCACATACAGTTTTACTGATAAAAGTATACAGTGCACAAACGATAATGTTTGTAAATGTCATCACCCAATGTATTGATTGGATCGTCAGCACAGTTAATTTACAGACATTTATATTTTGTTTTGTGCTACAAAAAAAATGAACATCGTACAGCCTTGCTCAAGCAACCCCAGTAGCCAACATGATTTTTCCATTAATCCTCTCACATTGAAGTCAGAGAAAGAAAAATAAACACCACTCCGTGGAAGACATAGCCGGACATTTGATCTCCACCTTTGAATGCACAGCAAATCTGACAAGGTAAGAAATAGATATGAAGGCATGTTTAGAGAAAGCAAATTTGTGGAAGAATACAGTAAGCAAGGTTTGGGCAGCAGGAGGGATCAACTCGAGCTGGACATCCTAAAGCAAATAAAGCCAGCAAATAGAAAGCCAGAAAATGTAAGTTACAAAGCCACCCTCCAAACCAATGAGAATACCCTCCACTAGAAAATCTCTACATTGCTAGATGGTTGGTCACCTACATTTGTATCCTGGTGGGGAGCTGAGACTTTAAAAATGATGATTACTCATCTTGTTAACTATCTAGCTAGCATGCTACCAATGATGTTTTCAAATGATTTCCTCAATAGGATCTATAAACGTTTTAACACGTTTCTTTGGCAAGGCAAGAAACCCAGAATATCAATGAAAAAATGCCAATTACCCAAAGAGAAAGGTGGTCTGGGCCTCCCGAACTTTGGGAACTATCAAACAGAGTATCTTTGCAAACAAGGTTCTGACTGGCTAATCTCTCAGACTGACTACACCCCAGTCTGGATAGATATAGAAAGGTCAATCATCAACGATATGCTCTCCTCATCATGGATATATCCTATCTACCCCACTCAAAATACATTTTGCTTAATACTAAGAGAGCCCTATTACGGCTGGAACACTTATCCACACTAAAAATCAATAAGTTTAATTTGTCGTCTCTCTGGCGCAACCCGAGCCTGAAGATTAATGGAGGTTGCTCCATTAGGAACATTGGTCTAAAAACGGCATAAATCTAGTCAATTACCTTTTTCCATCCTCCAGGCTCGTCACAGGCTAAAACCGATGGATTTTTATAAATTCCTAAAGCTAAAATCTCTCCTCTCGATGCGCTCCATTAAACCCTCCAATCCGTCGATAGTCTCAAAGATGTCACAGCTACTAAAGTCAGGACACACCGTCTCTAAAATATATAATCTTCTTTCCCCTAAGCCTCCCAAATCTCACATGAAATGTGAAGTAAAATGGGAATCTGAACCCAACTCCAGCAATATCCCATTTGAATGGTAGAAAATACATATCACCCTATTCTCTAATAAAATATCTCCAATATTATCGCAAACCAAACTTATGCTAATAAATAGGACATACTGGACACTCGAGAAAATCTTTAAACTTAATCTCAGTGAGAGTCCGACATGCTGGAACTGTGAATCTCACGTCGGTAACCTCACCCACATGCTCTGCTATTGCCCTACCTTACAAACATACTGGGATAAGGTTTACAAGTGTATATTTTCAACATAGCTCCTCCAATAGAATTTTTATATATTATACTAGGTGCTTTGGACCCTAAGATCGCAGATGTGAATGACTGATACTTGCTAGATCTCGTGCTCACTTTAGCCTGTAAAATTGTACTGAGTAAGTGGAAAAACTCCAAAGAAGTTTCTTTTAGAATGTGGCAAGAATGGCTATCTTTCCTTAAAGGAGCAGATAATGTCGCACTTCATACCTCTCCCTGGCGTAAATCACACAGGAAACAGTGGAAGTCACTTGATGCCTCATCCTTCTCATATAATCCCCCATGATAATCTACCCAACCCCCCAAATTGTAATGCTTATTGGATGCTGCATTTGTGGTGATACTCCTGTACTACATTGTATTTCCTGCCTCCACAATTGTGAACAATTTACCTGCTTGACACACCTGTACTAGATATTGTATGTATCTTTTATCAACTCTCGTCGGGGAGCTGTGCTTGTTTACCCACCTGTACGTCACGGCGGGTTCACTGCGACTACCATGGCTAGGCACTTGAGTAACTTGTAGTTTTCTATAAACTTTTTTTTTGTATGTCTCATGATTTGTACTTATTATGATTTGTCAGTACTTCTCATTTTAGCCCTTGTGTTTTCATTATTGTATTTCTATTAGTTATTTGTTCATTTCTTGAACCTCAATAAAAATGATATGAAATAAAAAAAACAAAGCACAAAGCCAATGGTAAACAACGGGTGGTATGCATTTCTAGGTCAACTTTCTGAATGTCACCAATATGTCCTTAGCAAACCAGACAGCTGCACTCTCTGGTAGGCTGAAACCTAAAAACGGTCTGAGAAGTGAGACCTAAATACCAGTTTAATTCCCCTGCTCTCCAAAGTCCCAAATTCATATGCCTTATCCATATTACTGTCCCCATAAATTGTGCTTATACCCCACACTTCACCTACCACACACAAGCCATGTAATCTCAAGCCACCCAGTGGTGGCACTAAATGAACAGAACCTGATTGTTGTAACTACAAATACAGCCATCCACCATATACCCCGTTATCTATGTCGCCCCAGTGCTTAGAAGCAAGTAGGTGATGCACTCCGGCCAGTAAAAGACCAATAAATTCAGACATCCAATGTGTGGGCCAGGAATTGCCACAAGGACACAGAGCAAATAACCTATTGGAATGCATCAGAGTTGGCACAAGCTATGAATATTCTTACCTCAAGCTGCAGAAATTGCACTGCGCAACAGTCCATGAAGTGGATGGACTCTGGTGGCAGGTACAGAGAAAAAATGACTGGTTCATTTGTGGCTGGCTGTTCCCATGGCTCTGATATAAGAGCTGAATATCATCTGTAGGGCTGGAGAAGCTCAGGGGATTTGCGCAAGGATACAGATCCTGTTACTTCAAAAGCTGTATATGTGAAGAGGAATGGCATGGGTGCATTCTGGGACTTGTAGTCTTGAATCACATCAATTGCGCTAACGTTCTAGGTGACAATGGTTTGTAGAAGGAAATCCTGGAATGAAAAATATTGTCTCCAGTTATATGCAGTCATTTGGTAAACTTAGTGTATCACCTGGGTGTGTGCTCCTTTTTTCTATCACCAGTGTTCCAGAGCACTGAAGTGGCCTTTAAGTAAGTAAAGATCAATTGGCAATATAAATACACCATAAATAAATAAGATCACCCATAGAAATGGAAGAGTTCATAGGACTAGCATGGGTGGGGTGTACATATCCTTTTACATGTAGGACAGAATAGCTACTCTGCCACTGGAACAAGTTATACCTGGCTGAAAAGCCCTAACTAGGGCAAAACCGGTCAGAGGGTGCTTGTATTCCAGTTCAAGGAGGACCTGGCTTGGCAGTTCGGGATGGACTGTTCCCATGAGGAGCAGGGACAAGACTGATTTGCATATGGCTGGGTCCAAATTCAGGTGACATGGTGGGCAAAAAACAATGGATTGGGATGCGGACTCGAGTGAATGCCATTGGTGGATATTATTTTGAACATTCCATCCATCACTTTGTGTGTGCTTAGATGACTGGAACTCAGATACAGAATCTAACCTGCCACCTCTAGGTGGGATGGATTAATAACAGGCAATATGACTTAGAGCATACACATGTACGAATAGCCCATCACTTTTGGAGCCGCATAGGCTCATAGCCGTAGCACTGGGATGCACAGTGTGACATGAGTATATATAGGCAATGACCTGAAATACAGAGCATATCACACATAAGGTTGCTCATTTTCTTAGAAAAAAATAGAGGTGATTTGTTTACTCTTAGTAAATAATTTGTGTGAAAAAAATCAGGATTCTTACTTTTTTAACATGCCGATTGATCACTTTATGTGTTTTTTCACTT
The DNA here is from genome assembly GCF_964204655.1 of Triturus cristatus. Taxonomy (NCBI): domain Eukaryota; kingdom Metazoa; phylum Chordata; class Amphibia; order Caudata; family Salamandridae; genus Triturus; species Triturus cristatus. The sequence continues at coordinate 569,589,738 of NC_140589.1, read as the reverse complement.
AGGTTTAGGTTTTCAGAAGGTTAAAAATACCAGATTTCACTGCTTTTTCTGATGTTTTTACAGGCCAGGCCTGTTAAAAAAGACCCATTCAGGTGGCAACCCTAACACAGGTTTGCAGGGCCCTGGATGGTTTGGTTTAGGATTGGCGCTTGGAATCAACAGGAGACTATTACTGCTAGGGTTGAATGGCTCTGGGTATTGACATGGGGAACTGGGTCACCTCTAGGGGTGGGTGTGCTCAGGAGACTGACTAGGGGTGTAGAACCTGTCGCCTCTAGGCACTGGCACAGACCAAACAGGACATTTGGCCACTCTGACAATTTTGTAGTGGGCTGCAATCCAGGGGGGCTGGTGTTAGAGCAGGTTGGACTACCAAGTGCCTCTTGACCCCATGCCCCCATTCTAATCATGGCACCCTGCAGTGTGCAGCTGGTCTAAACATTATTGCCAGGGCTTATTTTGGTTTCCTGGACGGTCATGTATAGGCTCTGTAACAACGAGTATGTTACATGTAGTTAGAAGCAGCCTCAGATCTTGTTAGGTTAGAAGTGCCGCCAAAGGTTGGAAGACTCAAGCATTACCAAGGGATTGCCAGTCACCTCATAGCCAAGAATACTTGCCTCCTCCCTCTTCCCCCAGAAAGGGATGGAGTGATAACCAAAGAGCTGCTTTGCATGCCTCCCACTGCCTGAAGTTGCAGATAAGGCGTCCTGTGTCTTGTCTATTTTGGTTGGGTTTTCATAATGTTGAGTTCCTGTTTTGACGCCCACATGGTCTGCCTTGAGTGAGCAAGGGGGAAAGATGACCGTGGGGGGAACGGTGATACCAGGCACACAGTGTAGCGTGTGGACCTTGCTCTCTGCCAGTGACTGTCACTCCCCTAGGGAATGCCTGGATGTGAAATGAGCTATAAATTCATAGCTTTAAGTAAAAGAATTTCTGACTGCTCAAGTGTCTAGAAATGCTACACACTGAAGGAGGGGGCTCCTGGGACAGGGGGTGAAGATCTCCTTCACCTTCTATACTACTCACCCTGTGATCTCCAAGGGTCTCTCTGGGTCCCAGCCTCTGAGAGGTATGTTTGGTAAAAGCAGGGGCAGGAGTGGCCCTTGGCTCCCCTCTGCTCCCACCCCACTTTCTCAAAGGTTTGGGGCCTGTTTGTGTTTACCTATCCAGTTAATGGTGTGTCTAATTCTCAGCGGTTCCCCGGGGTCCTCTACTGGGGGCAAGTGCAGCAGTGACAGATCCTTGTCACAGACACTGGGGGGGTCGCAGATCTCATGATGGGGCACAGATGCTCAAAGTGCTTGTTCCTTCCTCTTAGCGTATTTGTTTTGGGATTCTAAAGGTTTTCACTACCCCCCACCCTGGAAAAAAACAAGAAAATATAGGTACATTTGCTTATTGTGGGAAAAATGGGAAAAAAAAGTGCTGTGCAAGTAAGTATATGGTTTTTTCTAAAATTGGCATCAAGAAAAGGTTTGCTATGCTAGGATAAGGAATTTCCCAGCTTTCAGGAACAAGCAGAGTTATATCCAAAACAAAAATGTTTTATCACAGTTTTAGCATTTTCTAAGAGGTTGTCCATTTTCCTACTTGCAGTTTGTGGTGCAAAAAGGTGTGAAACCCATGGGTGATCCCAGAAAGCTATACATTTCTGCAAAATAGGCAAAATGTGGAATTCAGCAAGCAGTCATTTGTGAATATACCTTAAGATTTCCCAAAGAAACTAAGGGCATGATTCAGAAAGTTTTTCTGCTATCTATGAACAACCTTTACGAGTAGTAACTTTATGACAGGGGCATATCTGACACTTACCAAGCCACAGAATCCAGCGACATCTCACGCGGTGGGACGCCTGACCGGGGTGCTTCTGTTGGGGTGTCTCCCTCACCGGTGGACCAACGCAGCTGCGAGGGGAAACCACAATCCCCAGGAGCCCCTGCTCCCTACGTCATTTCCGCCGCTAGCGCGCCCGGAGGTGCTTGAAATGCAGCTCCCTCGGTGGAGCTGTGGTAAATATTTCTCCTTTACCGGGACTGAATTTGATACAGGAACATAGTAAAATAGCTCAATGAAATGAGAGGCAGAATCCGTGATATTAGAGTTTCAGAATGGGCTTTATTCCAATAAGCGATTATAATCGGATGCTTCAAGTTCCATCACCACGGGAGTTCAGGAAGTGAAGTACATACTTTATTGACAAGCAGTAACTTTTATAATACATACATCATAATGAAGTGAATACAGTAGGCGTAACAATTGATAAGGACATTGACGTTTGGTGTGCGTAGCCGAAAATGGGTGTAATAATGAGTAAAAAGGAACATGATTGGCTATGATGTAATACATAGGTGGATCTATAAGATAATACTTGGCATTGATGCGCGCGCAGCAGTCTGACGTGTAATTGACGTGTAACTAGGGGGTGACGAGGACTTGACATTTAGCTCTACGTGTGGAGACAAGAAGTCTGGGGGGTCAAGTCAACCTAATCCCAAATCATATCTACATCCTATGTTTAAAGAACTATGTTATCCACAAAAGAAGGACTCTCGGACAGAATCTATTCTATACTGACTGTGCGTGCGTGTACAAGCGTCTAGGTGTCTACACTGAATGCGAGGGGGTAGGAATATTCCATGGTAACAGGGCTATGAATTACTCGCATGAGGACAGAGAAGATGGGCCTTTTTGCTTGGTAACTGGGAGAATGTTTACTTAAGCTACTAGGCAGGAATGCATCGGCTGAGGGGGAAGCAGATAATTCGAAGGTGAAATACAGTTCTTGGCAGAGAATAGGCTGATGTCAGGCTTCGTGAGCCGCGCAGAGAATGAGACAAAGTTCATGGTCACAGATGCAGGCTTGAACTGGAGCTGTCAGAGGCAGAGAGCAGGGAAAGGCTTGAGGACAGAATAGGGCCTACTCGCCTGAACTGTAAAAGTGGAGTAACTGAGCCATATAAAGTCGGTGGCTTTTCATACTTAGGAAGCGAATATCCAGCCCATTCATGGCGGATCTGACAGAGGACATGTTGACGGTGGACGCACATGTGTTTGCGTCATCAAAACTGGAACTGGAGGGAACATACATGTACTTGTGACATGCCCATAGAACCGTTGGGGTCCAAGATAGGGGACATAACTGACCAGAAAAATCCATATTTCCACATTCCCTCCTTGTCCCCTTCTTGCCCTTCAAGAGATATCAATCTTCATCAATCCATTGATCTGTTCATATAGCATCATTTGTTCTTCTTTCTTCTTCCGGGATCTTGAATGAAAATCTTGATGTGGAATGCACGATGTGGCACATAGACCACAAATTGCTGGTCCACATTGCAGACATAGACAGCAACTGAATAGTATGAGAAGGCCTATACCTAGGAAGGATAGAACTCTCCATCCCCAGGCTGATACCGTATTCCAAAACCAACTGGACCAAGTCCAAGTGCCTGGGTTCTGGTGTATCTGGCTTACTATCGTATGAAGGCGAGTGATGGCTTTATATACGGATGGCGAATTTTCTGGTATGAATACGCAGCAGCTTGATCCGATGACCCTACAAGCTCCGCCTCTATCAGCCAGGATGACGTCAAGGACAAGACGATTTTGAAGCACAACAATCCGCATAGCAGACTGTTCTTCTGTTAAATTGCCTAAGGCGGAAATAGTTTCATTCACTACTGCTTCAAGGGTTCTAGTTAATCTACGTATTAGCTTACTATTAGTAACAGTACCTATATAGGGAAAGATGCCTTTATTAAAATCTACATACTTGTCCCATGCCGTCTCAGTGTAATCGACAATGGGGAGATCTCTCCGTTCTCTATTGTGTACTAAATGAATATTTCTGTAATAATCAGGAGGAGCTAGGAAAACAGGTGGCAAAAGGAATGCTATGTAGCTGGTACCATCCCAATCTAGAGGTAGACGCATATATGCAGTCTGACCACATATAAAGTAGGAGTGGCGAGAAGTTCTGAATGAAGATTTGCCTTGATCACTGAATTCTACTGTAGTAGTGCATTTACTATGGCCCATATGCATAGAACCAACCTTTCTTACACACAATTCACCTTTTGCTGGGAATACTGACATGGTGGGTAAGACTAGCTCAACTTCGGATATGACATTTAGAATCATGAGATTAGGTGTAAAATTACCTAATCTATATACTTCATTTTCTAGATCAGTTCCTGTTCTTTTGGGGCGACCCTCCTTGTCAGGGTAGCAGACTTTGAGTAAAACTAGGTTCAGGTTTCCCCATATCCAATGGTCTTGGTAAACTGCCGTGTCTGAGTCTATGGAATTAATTAAACTAAACCATGCTCCACAGGAGCCATTATGTGTAAATGGATGCGGAAAGAATGGCAGGACTCCTTCATAATTCTGATAGGGAGGGAGTCGGCCACACACCCAACAATTGGTGGCGTTACTAGTCTGATGGGAATGATGTAACATACTAATGAAAGTGTTATTGCGCAGCGCAAGTCTATAAGACAATTCATGCGGAGGTAAGTCACTAAAAGAATGTTCAGCAGTAACATTATAAACATGTCTAGAAATAGGGTAATATATGTGCAACAACATACTTATAATAATTATTAAAAGACTCAATAAAAACAAAATTAATAATGTCACTATGCAGTGGCTACGCAGTGATTTACAATACGCCTGTCGTTTCAACATTTTTCCGGTATTTCCTCTACTTAGGTCCAGGGGATACATGTCAGAGACAATTCAACCGCTTCACCTTGGAGAGGACTTAAACAATCAAATTGCTCGACTTGGTGGGCCTAAGCTTTAGTTTGTAAAGTTCGCTTTCAGTTTTTTCCACCAAAGGAAGTTTTGAATCAGTCTGTGAGGGAGTGCAGGGCACAATGTCTATATCCGAAGGTAGTCCATGAAATTTTTTTATGTGGCTTGAATGAATCCAGCCCTTGCGGCCCTCGATCTTCACGGCTGTTCTTGTGGTCAACAGGACCAACTTGGGTGCTTTCCACCTGGGCTCCAGTTGATTCTTTCTGTCGAAATTTCTCACAAAGACAAGATTACCCGGAACAACGTCATGGGGTTTCACCTCAGTGTTGTCGGGAAAGGCTGCAGCTACCTGTGAACGAGAAGATTGTAGTGCAGACATCAAGGAAGCCAAGTAATCTGTCAGCATATTACAGTCAATATCAGTTATTTTGCGTGGTATAGGCGTCCCCCACATATTTGGTGGTCTACCGAAGATCACCTCATACGGGGATAGCCCTGTTCTAGAGTGTGCTACCATTCTCATGTAAAAGAGTGCAACTGGTAATGCTACTATCCAGTCGACACCTTTCTCTCTGCATATTTTGGACAGTCTGATTTTCAGTATCTGGTTATGTCTTTCTACGAGACCTGCTGCCTCGGGATGTCGGACACAGTGGAATTTCCACTGATAACCTAACAGAAGTGAAACGTGTTTCATTAATTCGGATGAGAACGGCTGGCCGTTATCTGAGTAGACAACACGTGGTAAACCGTATCGTGGGAAGAATTCTCGAACCAACTGTTTGGCAGTAGTCGGGGCAGTGTAATCTGAAACCGGGTACGCCTCTGTCCAACGGGACAGAGCGCAGACAACTACGAGAACATATTTGAATCCTCGACATCGTTCCATCTGGATATAATCCATCTGTAGGACTTCAAAAGGGTGATCAGGAGGCTGAAATCCACCCTGTTCTACGGGAACACTTTTTCCTGGGTTGAACTGGCAACAGATCATACAGGTACGGACCTTTTGTTTGGCTGCTGCTCGTAAATGCTTATTAAACCAAATGTGTTGAATGCTATCTAGCATAGCTTTTTCTCCTAGATGTGCTGGACTATGTATAGTGTTAATTACGACTTGGACCATTGAATCAGGGAGGAACCATACAGACCTTTCCTTCATCATCCATCCTTGGTCCGTTTGGATCCCTCCTAATTCAGTCCATTTCTTTATTTCGTCTGGTGTAGCATGTGTCTGTATGTCAATTACGTCAAGAGTAGGATCTTTAACTGTCATACAATATGTCGGTGTCGGGACTATTGTCTTTGTCATATCGGGGGTTTGAGTTTGAGCAGTCAGTTTAGCTGTTCTGTCGGCTAGATCATTGCCTTGGGAAATGGTATCAGTAACTTTTGTATGGGCTTTACATTTCATAATTGATATTGCAGTGGGTAGATGTATTGCATCTAATAATGCATGAATGAGGGGTCCGTGCTGAATGTGGGCACCGTGGGAAGTTAAATAACCTCTCTCTCGCCACAGCACGCCGAAGTCATGTACAACTCCGAATGCATAACGTGAATCAGTGTATATGTTGACTTTTTTATTCGTGGCTTGAATACAGGCTTGTGTCAGAGCGATGAGCTCTGCGGCTTGAGCTGACAAAGTATTTATACGATTAGTTTCAATGACTTCAGTATCTGTTGTGACTGCATAAGCGGCTACTAACTCTCCTGTACTTGTTCTCATGCATGAACCATCGACATAAAATGTCAGGTCTGGATCTGACAATGGAACATCGGTCAAGTCTTGTCTGGGTTTTGTCGTTACAGTAATGACTTCAATACAGTCATGAGCTAGTGGGTCTGTTCCGATTACTGGCAAAAGTGTGGCAGGATTCAATGTGTTACAGCGTCTTATTTCTATATGTGGCTGAAACAATGTAAGTTCATACCCTGTAAGTCGTGCTACGGTCAAGTGTTGTGTTTGTGTTCTATTTACAAGAACCTCTACTGCGTGTGGTACTTGAACTGTTAATGGATGTCCTAACACTATGGCATCGCTTTGTCTGATTGCTAAAGCTGTTGCGGCCACTGATTTCAGGCATGCAGGCAAAGCCTGAGCTACGGGATCTAATGTACTAGAAAAATAAGCACATGGTTTGTGTGCTCCTGCTTGTTCCTGTGTGAGTACTGACAAAGCAGTACCTTCGCGTTCTGTAACAAAGAGTGTAAACTGTTTTCTGTAACATGGTGTTGCTAAAACTGGTGCTTGACATAAAGCTTTCTTTAGGCTTTCAAAAGCTTGTGTATGTTCCTGAGTCCAAGGGAGAACAGTCGATGTGGCTGCCTCCTGGGTTGTCAACTGAATGAGTGGTTTTGCTAGGAATGCATATTGCGGGATCCACTGTCTACAATATGAAGTGAGGCCTATGAAAGCCCGCACCTCCTTTTGTGTCTTGGGTATTGGCATGTTAGCTATCAACTGAATGTGGTCGGGTGTAAGCTGCCTTCCCTCCTTGTCCAGCGAGTGTCCAAGATAAACAACTCGCTGGACACAGAATTGCAGCTTAGAAGGGGAAACCTTGTGCCCTTTTTCGGCTAGAAATTGTAAAACTGTCAGTGATGCTTTTTCACATTCAGGTTCGCTTCTTGCGGTGATCAGCAGATCATCGACGTATTGAAACAGAGCCGTGTTAACTGGCATGTGGATACTGTCAAGTTCTCGTTTCAATGCTTGGCTATAGATGCTGGGGCTTTCTGTAAATCCTTGAGGTGCGCGTGAGAATTTAAAGCTACGTCCATTTAAACTAAATCCGAACAAATATTGGCTTTCCGGATCTATTGGGACACTGAAAAAGGCATTCTTGAGATCGATTACAGTGAAGAATGTCGCTTCGGAATCAATAGCTGTCAGTAATGACGAGATATCTGGGACCACAGGGAATTGTGGCACAATGCATTTGTTTAACTCGCGCAGGTCAATAACCAATCGATATACTGGCGGGGCCTTCGGATCTGTTCGTTTAAGAATCGGTATTATCGGTGAATTACATATATTGGAGTCTGTTTCCACAACTACTCCTTGGGCAATGAGCTTGTCAATGATTTGTAGTAAAGCCACTACAGCATCTGGTGGTAACTTGTATTGTCGCATTCGTGGTAGCACCACTCCTGCCTTTAGTGTGACTCGATATGGTGTAATATTCATGCAACCAACATCAGTAGGGCCTTGTGCCCATAGACGTGTAGGTAAAGTCTGTAGTCGGGGATCCATGTCTCTAGATACATAGTGACCTTTAAAATCACGTAAAAACAATCTTACCCCTTCCGGAGAGCAACATATTATGGCTCCTAGAGCTTTTAACGTTTTTATTCCTAATAAATTTTCTGGACATGATTTAGTAAGCAGTAAATCTGTAGTTCGGGTCAGAGGTCCTATCGTGAGTGGCAGAGGCTGTGACACTTCATTAACAATAGGTTTGCCTGAAAAACCCAGGGAAATATTCTGTGAGCCTGAGAGGGGTGCCCCTGGAACTTCACTACGTTTTATAGTTGTTCGACTTGCCCCTGTATCGAGTAAAAAATTTCTATCTTGACCTAATAATTTACTATGTACATAAGGTCCTTCTTGATCTACAGGAATCTCGATAAGGGGTAAGTCAACTTCCCTCTCTAGGCTAGTTCATGCGTAACGCTGATACTCGGGATATTCATACTGTGCGGTCTGATACATTTGTCGTGTTGTTGTTTGTGTGGCAGCAACAGGCAATGGAGGTGCAGCTGGCACAAACTGTATTGGCTGTTGTGCGGCTGGCATTGCCTGGACATGCTGTACAGCTCCTTGTTCATTCTGGTCTTGTCTTAGTGGCCGTGATCTTTCTTGTGTTTTACCTATGGCGATATTATGTTTTAGAACTGGACAATCGTGTACGTAATGGCCTGGCTTTTTACAATAATTGCATGTCCCTTTTACAGGTCCTGCTGAATCGGAATGTGTCATACCCTTTTTATGTCCTTCAGCTGGAACTGTCTGGGAAACTAGCATTTTCATTTTTGTGTCTTTCATGCGTCTGTGTTCATGTTCTTGTTCCTCTTTAATTCTATTGTGGTGGTACTGTAACATTTGTAACATTTGTGTTGGGGTGTTACCTTGCCAGGTACTTTCGAATTTTAATACTCTATTCTTTACTGGAGGCAGGGCATTTTCTACTAATTTTGTTACAAACAGATGTGGGTATGATTCGCTACTTGCTTTTATGCCACTATTTATACCAAAACATTTTTCAAAACGGGCATAGTAATCACTAGTGTCTTCATCTTGCTTCTGTTTACAGGCTGAAATTGTACCCCAATCTTCCTTTTTCGTAGTTAATAAACGTGGCAGTACCTGTACTAGTAGTCCTGGTAATGCCTTAGTTTTGTCCCCAAGCCCCGAACCTGGACCTCGGGCCCTTTCTTCTGCTTCTAATGCTGACCATTCTATCTTTTGATCACCTACCTCCCACTCTTTTTCTTTGAGTTTCTCATAAATGCCAGCAGGCATCAACACCTTTAATATTGTCATAATGTCGGGGTAGGTATACTCTCCCATGAGTAACATGTCTTTAATTTCTCGGTGAAACCCCGCTGGGTCCTTGTCATGACTGGGTACTACTTTCTTCATTTCTAATAATTCTATTTTCGATATAGGCGTATATACAAATACGCGTTTAAACTCATTGTCCTCACCCTTTATTGGGTGCACTTCTCGTAAGGGATTCTGTCTATCTATGTGGTACGTAGTTCTTTCCTTGACGGACAATGGAACATGTTCTGAACATACGAAAAGAATATACTGCTTTCTTGATTCTAGAATTTCTTTAATTAATTCAGTACCTGGACCTCTCCATTTATTCATAAGTAATTCAGTCAGTATGTCAGGCAAGGGACCAGGGTCCGAATGCTGACTCCGATACAGTATAATGAGTTGTTGGATCATATAAATCCCAGCTAACCTTTGTTCATCTGGGGTAAGATTCAAAAATGTGCGTACTACTGTATCATCACTATATTTTCCGGGACTGTCCACCCAATGGACAGCTGCCCTGGCTAAATCTTGTTCATCCATAGAATCGAGGAAATGATAACCCCTTCGTTCTCGGAGTAGTTTGTCGGCGGTTTGGAACGAATGCTCGTTAGACCTTATATTAATTATAGGTATTTGAAAATTCCTGCTATTATCTGGACACGTCGGATGCATTGGGTCAGTATGATATCTAGTCTGATTCCTATTACAAGATCTTCCTCTACCTACATAGGCTATGGTGTCTGACTGTCCTGTGGGCAGTCCTGGCCCTTCTTCCTCGTTTTGTTCGAACTCGTCTGTCTCTAATCTCTCTTCGTGTAGGCGTTCTATTTCTTTACGGATCTTTCGGCACATGGCTATTATACAATTTTGTTTATCATGTCTCCCTTCTGATATATTCTGGCTCCATCTTGTAAGAATTCTCATGGCTTCCGGGTCTACCCCCGGTCGGTCTTGATTTCTGATCACACAGTTTATGAGGAAACGTAACAGTTCCCCCTGTATCTCTACTTTCTGGTATTCCATAGCTCTGTAAATACATTCTGGATCTCGCCCTGTTTGGACAAAATGATATATATTATCTAGATGCGCAGTCATTCCTGGTAACTTCGCTAAATACACTGCGGCTCGTCTGATACGCAATGATGCTAGGGTCATTTCGTCCTCTTTTCCAGGCACCGGGTCATATCTACAATCTATAAGAAGTTCCTTAAGCGCACGGGCACTAAGGAGTTTGGGTGTACGTAAATGCGCTGACTCTTGAAAAGTAAGCTTATTTATTCTGGGTGGTGTAGAAAAGACATTGGTGGCTCCTCCCGCGGCTCCATCTGGGGCGTCGGGTGTAAAAGGATTCGTTGAACGTGACACAGCAACTACAGGTGTGGACACAGCCATAGAAGTAGCTGTAGGAGCGGATACAGAAACAGATGTGCTTGCCGGAACTTGTGACTCGATTTGTTGCTGTAGGGATACGGGTACTGGATCTTGGCGTTGAACCTCCCTGGTAGGCGGTCTACGTGGGGCGGAATTGGCATACTCGGGAGCTGCGTCATCTAAATATGAGGAAAGAAAAACATCTTCTGCGGTTCTAGGATGCCCCTTAGGATGTACCTTTATTGGGAACAATGGGGTTGGCAAGTCTTTTGGCGTTTCCGGAGTAGCCTTAGGTAATCCTTCGGCCAGAAGGGGATACATACCATTCATAAGGGCATTTCTTTGTCTGTCTACTTGTTCTGATTTCACTCGGATACCTTCCTCAATTAATAGATTCTCTCGAACTTTATTGGAATTCTCTTTACTCTTCTCTTCCTGTCTACGTGCTTTTTCTGTTCGTCTATGTGATTCTTTACGCCATAATTCAACGGCGTCTTTCTGTGACTGTCTGACTTTCCTTTTCCGTAACTCTTCCTCGACTTTCATGATGCACTCTGCATCCCAGGTCCCTGCTGTGGGCCACCTCTGACTTTCTGGTAATCCCTTGGTATAGTCTACCCATAAATCAAGAAATAATATGGCGTCTAATCCATGTTTGTGATACATAAAGTGCCCTGGGGTGTCCCTAGGAGGAATAGGGACGGCTTCTTCGAGAACCCCTTTTCTGGTAGTGATCTGTCTTAATTTCGAAAAGAACGGCATATTGAGAACTGACCTTATACTTGATTTTGACCTGATACTTGAATTTGAACAGACTTAATACAATAAACACGATAATGAACAGTCATTCATACCACGATATACTTAAACACTTCAAACATTTAACATTAAACCTTTAACTGAAACAACAATGATGATCGTCTGCATGACTAATCACCAAGCTTAATTCTCGACAATAACTAGACAATAACTAGACACTTCGGAATACTTGATATACTGCTAAACAGTACAGATACACTGCTAAAACAGTGCAGACCGGATTTGTGTACCCAAACCCGTCTTGACCGGCACAACCTATGTGCACGTCAGAAATGCCTCCCCAGTAATGGTACTCACCGGGTAGCTTCGGAAACGGAAGGCCTCAGTAACTTGAACTTGACTCGGATTTGGACTGGACTCAACTCGACTCGTCGGACACTGGGCTTGACGTCGGACTGGTGGGTCTCTGTATACCTCGGATCTTGCTCTCTCAGCTAGGCTCTGGTCGGGATACTTCGCACTTCTCACCGCCTCGTCTGGGTGTTGATTGCAGTCTCAGTCGCCCCCGCTTGACCGGAGGGAGATACAGGAAATCCTGCTGGTACGCGTTATTGTCCGTCCAGCTGTGGCAGGAGACCGGGCCTGCAACGCACCGCCGGCGCGTGAGATGAGAAAGTGTCCCTGTTCGGGCGCCATCATGTGGTAAATATTTCTCCTTTACCGGGACTGAATTTGATACAGGAACATAGTAAAATAGCTCAATGAAATGAGAGGCAGAATCCGTGATATTAGAGTTTCAGAATGGGCTTTATTCCAATAAGCGATTATAATCGGATGCTTCAAGTTCCATCACCACGGGAGTTCAGGAAGTGAAGTACATACTTTATTGACAAGCAGTAACTTTTATAATACATACATCATAATGAAGTGAATACAGTAGGCGTAACAATTGATAAGGACATTGACGTTTGGTGTGCGTAGCCGAAAATGGGTGTAATAATGAGTAAAAAGGAACATGATTGGCTATGATGTAATACATAGGTGGATCTATAAGATAATACTTGGCATTGATGCGCGCGCAGCAGTCTGACGTGTAATTGACGTGTAACTAGGGGGTGACGAGGACTTGACATTTAGCTCTACGTGTGGAGACAAGAAGTCTGGGGGGTCAAGTCAACCTAATCCCAAATCATATCTACATCCTATGTTTAAAGAACTATGTTATCCACAAAAGAAGGACTCTCGGACAGAATCTATTCTATACTGACTGTGCGTGCGTGTACAAGCGTCTAGGTGTCTACACTGAATGCGAGGGGGTAGGAATATTCCATGGTAACAGGGCTATGAATTACTCGCATGAGGACAGAGAAGATGGGCCTTTTTGCTTGGTAACTGGGAGAATGTTTACTTAAGCTACTAGGCAGGAATGCATCGGCTGAGGGGGAAGCAGATAATTCGAAGGTGACATACAGTTCTTGGCAGAGAATAGGCTGATGTCAGGCTTCGTGAGCCGCGCAGAGAATGAGACAAAGTTCATGGTCACAGATGCAGGCTTGAACTGGAGCTGTCAGAGGCAGAGAGCAGGGAAAGGCTTGAGGACAGAATCGGGCCTACTCGCCTGAACTGTAAAAGTGGAGTAACTGAGCCATATAAAGTCGGTGGCTTTTCATACTTAGGAAGCGAATATCCAGCCCATTCATGGCGGATCTGACAGAGGACATGTTGACGGTGGACGCACATGTGTTTGCGTCATCAAAACTGGAACTGGAGGGAACATACATGTACTTGTGACATGCCCATAGAACCGTTGGGGTCCAAGATAGGGGACATAACTGACCAGAAAAATCCATATTTCCACAGAGCGGGGGGCATATCTGACACTTACCAAGCCACAGAATCCAGCGACATCTCACGCGGTGGGACTCCTGACCGGGGTGCTTCTGTTGGGGTGTCTCCCTCACCGGTGGACCAACGCAGCCGCGAGGGGAAACCATAATCCCCAGGAGCCCCTGCTCCCTACGTCATTTCCGCCGCTAGCGCGCCCGGAGGCGCTTGAAAAGCTGCAGCTCTCTCCACGTCGCGGGACGCGCGCGGGCGACGCCGGGCTGAGCCCGGGCAGAGGGCGGGCCGTCTGTGGCCGTCCGGGGCCAACGGAGGCTGGGCTGGGCCACCCCCCTAATTGGACCTTATTCGGACCTTGCTAAGGACACTGTTGTAAGGTACTGTGATATTTACATTCGGTGGGACTATTGGCACCCTGCTGCATGCTGTGGATTCAGACATGTTGTATTACGCTGACTAGGTCTGTGCATGCTATATAGAGTGCTCCCGTGGTGTGCAGTTGGCCCTCGCACTCTGCACTTTATGGTCCCAGGATTACTGGACTTGCACTCACATAGAATCCTTACTAATTAGCATTCTATTTAAGGTGTCTTATCCGTGGTATAGAATTATTTTTATTTTATGTCCAATGTTTAATTTTATATTGTCGGTATCATTTCATAGTAAGTGCTATTTTAACTGGTAGTTTTTGTTTTCTTTGTCATCTTTTATCTTAAGGCAGCATGTCCAAGTCAACTGGGACTCCTCGCCCAATTGTTTCTACACTTGATAACTATTTAGTTAAAGTTGTAGACAAGATCAATAAGGAACGTAGACTATCCCTAGGTCTGACCAGTAATTGTGGACCTGAGATTACGAGCCAACTAGTTTCTGTTGAGATCCACTCCTCTGATGATAGCCAAGTATCGGCTCCTATAGTTTCCCCAGCGAGGGTGGGTGCATGGGTAATTGAGTCAACTCAGGTTCCCTTGCCCGATACCGATTTGTCCAAGGTATCTGATATTAGTGAGTCTCCTAATGTTACTGTTGTCTCGACCCCTGTAGTCCCTAAAATGCATAGAGTGTTAAGATCAGGGTCCAGGGTCACACCTTAATAGATTTGTTCCACCTAAAATGGGGGGCCGCAAAAGTAAAAAGAATATTATCTCGGTTTCTAATGCATGCTCCCCTGAGCATACCTGTTTAAATAATGGTGATAACTCTACTCACATGATATTAGCCCCAGATCAGCTCGAGCTGCTAATTGGTATGATCGACAGCAAGTTAGATAAAATTATCATACCTCTTTTAGATAAACTTGAGGCTGTATCTAGGGAAGTGAATAGACTGGGTGAACTGGTGCAATCCGGACTTAATTCCTATAATAGCCCTCAACCGCCCGTTGCGGTAAGTGGGACTGCGGGTTTACCGGGTAAACGCGTGCAACCACCCAAAGATTTATCAACTACTGGCCAGATATGTGCGCGGGCTCTACTATTCCCTCACAGCCAACGAGTAGGACCAACCCTACTATTGAACGGCAGGGCTTTGTTGGTAATTTAACACGACCCGTTCTTGGGGATACATCTAGTGCTATTCCAGCCAAGCCTTCCTGCCCTAATGGTACCCCTCCTAACACAGCTATCTATGACCTGGGGAACACGACCAGGACTCCAGGAAGGGGGAAGTTTAATAATTGTGGCCTCCCCCAACCTAATGTGCCGCCTGATTGCACACCTTATGTGGCAGTTTTGACCAACGTGCCACCCATCAGAGAGGACGGGCTCTACCGCTCTGTGGAATCACATGATTCCCTCAAAAACCAAACTGTGGCATGGCTTAACCGTGAATGTGGCTTTCCTGTGGCTATGGCGGACCAGATTTTGGTTACTACCAGAACCAATTGGATTGGAATGTCCCCTAAAAACATTCCCGGTGATTGTGTTATTATCAATTTTAGTACCCCCCACCTTGCCACGACAGCTTTGATTTGTGCTACGTCCCGCCCCAGCACTGACCAGGGTATCTTACTCCATCCTCTTGGCTTTTTCTATAGTCAACATATTGAGCACTTTTCAGCACACCTGGGGGGAGGGAGACTGCGGAGAGAAGAGGGGTTTAGTTCGACAAACAGCCAGGTTGTTACTGTTAACCGTTTTCAATGCTTGAGCGGGTTGGACCAAAATGACTGACAGGAGGTGGGTGCCGTCTTAGGGTCAACAGAAGACCCCATATTAATGGATAAGACGGGCGTCCCCGCCGTCTGCACGGAATCCCGAACAGAGGTGGGTGTGGTACCCCCGGAACCCCCGGGGAACCAAGATCTGTTGGCTAGAGGTCTAAATGTATGTTTACCAGGGCTGGAGGAGGAAATTCCTGTAGTCTGTATGCCCCTGGGAGAGGAGGGAGATCCATCAGGTAATCCTGTGTTAGATAAGGAGACTCTTAACATTGTCTCCTCCCAACAGGGTAGTAACTGTACGAACCTAGGGACAGGTATCCATGTCTTATCTGGTTGTTATATTGTAAGCTAGAATATCGCTGGAATTAGATCGAAAGCAGATAGTCTGGGGTGGTTGGAATTTTTAGATCTTTTTGATATTATCTGTTTACAGGAAACTTGGTGCACTGATTTCAAAGGCTATAGTGGTTTTAATTCATACCAGCTTCCCGCTATTGGCTCGGTATCGGGAAGAGCTAAGGGGGGCTTACTTGTCTTGATCTCAGTTAAAGCTCCTTTGTCGGTCATTAAATATGTTCAAGTCGGGGCTCACTCCCAGATTTTATGGCTGCATATAAGTGGAGGTAGGAACATTCTTTGAATCAATTTTTATAATAATCTTTTTACTGATTCCAGGGATCAGCCGGTTAAAGATCTTTCAAAGGCACTGGAAGACTTTTTCAAGGACTCTAATGAAGTCTTTGACATGTTCTTCGCAGGGGATTTCAATATTACTACCTGTCCTTTCTCAGAGGTCAATGTTTGCGGATTGGTGGACGCTCATGAGGACGGGATTCTTCATTTTCAACACAATTATTATGGAGACGCCCTAAATAACTTCCTTGCCTCATATAACATGTATATTATGGCCAATGAGAAAAATGCAAAGGGGGATATTTGTCCTACCTTCATAGGCCGGAGAACTAATTCAGTAATAGATTTTATTTGTATTTCCCCGGGTCTTGAGGCCTGGATTACGGCCCCAAAAGTAATAGATATTCAACTTAGTGACCATAACTGCCTGGTAGTAAAGGCTAAGTTGTGGGAAAAGGATGATGTTAGTATCTCGGGCCGCACTGTTAATAGTCTTGAGGCTGAGCGCCCCAATGGCACAAGACTTAGATGGAAGGGGGATAAGGCAGACATTAAGTCTGATTTTATTATAACCAGCTGCCTGGTAGATATTATCGCGATCCTAGAAGATAATTTAGGTACCTTTTGCTCTATCGAGCATTTTATTAGTATTAACGCGGCCATCAACCTAAAACTTACAGGTACATGTAAACATAAGGAGGATCGACCGCGGGGTTGGTTCAACTCAACTTGCACCTTGGCCTTGAGGGAGCTGAAATCTGCTCTATTAGTTAAACCTAGAGATAAGGGTCTGGTTGTAGATTTAAGAGCCAGATACAAAGAAACACTTAAAAATAGGAAAATGGAACTCCGGCAGGAGGCATGGGACAATCTGACTAAGGCAGCTGAATTGAATAACTGTTCCCTGTTCTGGAATAGTGTCAATTCTCCATTTCTTAAAGATGACAAAATTCCGGAATTAACTTCCAACGTCATGCAGGCAGAGTGGATCTCGCATTTTTCTAAAATTTTCCAGTCAGATGGTGCATCTAAAGTTTAAGGGAATCGATGGCCGCATATCCCATTAAATTTTACGGTACAAGAGGTTTTAGATAGTATACGGGACAGTAAAGGGGGGAAAGCACGAGGCCCAGATGGGGTCCCAATTGATGTGTATAAATTGGTCCTAGAAATATGGGGGCCTCTGCTTACCAATATTTTTAATGCAGCTGTCAGTAACGAGATGCCCCCGACTTGGGAAGAATCCATCCTAATCCCAATTTTTAAGAAAGGCAATTGTGGGGAAGCCAAGAATTATCGACCAATCTCCCTGCTGGATTCTTCCGTAAAAGTTATTAGCCGAGTGCTCCTGGTGAGATTGGAGGAATGGGCAGAGGAAAATGGTATTTTAGCTGAGAGCCAGTTTGGTTTTAGGAAGGGTCGTGGTACGATCGAGCAATGTCTAAATTTAGAACTGCTCGTCGGTAAATGCACTTTGGCTAAGACCGGCACTATTTACCTCTGCTTTGCGGATCTAAGTAGTGCCTTTGATCTGGTGGACCATGGCATTCTCTGGGAAAAGTTGTTAGAAATGGGGGCCCCGGAGGGTATCGTCTTCTTTTTAGCTCGCCTATATACAAAACCAAGAGCATGTGTCCGTTTTGGCCCACAAGGTGAATGTACACCCATGTTTAAGATCGGGCGTGGAATACGCCAGGGTTGTGTGCTAGCCCCATTGCTTTTTATACTTTTTCTTAATGAGATTGATTCCTTTCTTAAATCTTTGGCAGTGGATGCTCCCAAAATCAATAACGAATATGTCCCCGTGTTACTTTATGCGGATGACGCGGTTTTAATCTCACGTCACCATACGGTCTTCAACAGCTGCTGGATGGTTTTATGCAATTCATTAAAAGCAGAAAGTTAGTTTTAAACAAATCCAAAACTTATGTTATGGAATGTGGCCGTAGGCTTGGAAAGAAACAGGCCTTCTTTTTTATAGAGGGTCAAAAGGTTCAGGCTGTTGATAACTTTTCATATTTGGGGGTTACCTTTTCAAATAAAAACACCTGGGTAAATGAACATAAGAATGCACGGTCTAAAATGGCCAGGAGCGCTTTTGGAATTTTTGTATGGCAACTAAATTGGGAGATAGGCGGGTAAACGACATGCTGAAAATTTTCCAATCACGGTGTGTCTCAATCGCCTTGTACGGAGCCGGTATATGGGGCTATGCCCCGGCAGGATCTCTTCAGGTCGAGGAGAACGAATTTCTGAAGAAACTTATGTGCCTGCCAAGCTCTATTTCTAATGCCTTAGTGCATAATGAATTGGGTATTTACCATCTTTCCGATTTGATTCTCCTTAGACCCTTGATCCTATGGCGCTCCATTTGGACTAAAGAAGAGACTTCTTTGTGTAGAGCTATCATTTCTGACTGTCTTACTTTGGACTACTTTACAAGGATCCCATGTTGAAGTATGTTATTGATAACTTCCGGGAGATCTTCAACATCAATATTATTGTGGATCACCATGGGGCAGATGTGTTGTCCAAATCTGATCTTAACCAGGCCGCCATTAAGAGACACCAGAACAGCTCCAATCTTTTATCTTATATTTTCTATCACGATTTAAATGAAGTTGTGGGCTTTCAATCTTATTTGTCTCAAGTAACCTGGAAGGCACATCGGTTTGTGTTGACTAGACTTAGAATGGGAGTTGTCCACAACCTTGTTGCCTTCCCCTCTTTGAACTTACATCCAGTCGGTCCATGTTCATGTGATAACTCTACTCCCCAAAGCACTGTGCACTTTCTTCTGCTTTGCCAGTTGTATAAACATCTCCGGATAGCCTATCTGAAACCCTTGTTTGTAAAATTTGGGGTCAGATCACTACGTGACTGTATGTGTTTACTTTTTAACTTACATCATCCGGTTGTGTGTTTTTATACGGCTACTTTTCTTCTTAAATCTATTAATGCTAGGAAAAGTATGCTTTTTTAACTATTTTATGTTGATGAATTTTTCTGCCTCTGTATATTTTAATAATGTTGTCTTTTAATGATGTGCTTTTATGAACTTGTTCTATGTTCGAATAAAGCCTTATGAAATGAAATGACAGACCTTTCTTATTATGTGGAGTCTCCACCATGAGAGCACAGACTCCACAGCTGTCAATTACTACTCATAAAATGTGCCCATGAATAGCAAAAAATCACAACCTTACACTTAAGTGCAAGTTTACCGTTGTGAATCAGGTCATGACTGTTTATAGAAATATTCTATAAAATGTGTAGGAAAAAATAGCCATTTGTGATTAAGTTTTCATCTGTAACTTTTTGATGGGCGATTTACAAAACCAATAGACCATTATGCCTAACAGACCCTTCTGGTTGTGGCAAAATATAAAGTTTGTAGTTTCTTCAAAAACATGCAATACACATTGCTAACAAATGATTTTACATTGGGTACGAGCTATGAAATATAAAGAGAGAAAAATGGGTAAGTTGGAAACCTATACACTTCTGAAATGTACACAAACTACTGAGTTTAGGAAGAGTGGCTATTTGTGGTTGCCCATACTACAATGCAATTCAGAGGACGTTTTGCAGAAGATTTGTTTCCATATGTCTTTTGATAAAAATTAAACCTCACTTGTGCAGCTGCGCTTAGTGTTTGGGACTCAAAACGCGACCTGCAGACATCACATTTCCCTCAGCAAAATCAATGCTTTTGTTTAAATGTGAGTAGCTGCTGATATTGGGCCCTAGCCCAGCCATCAGCAAGGGAAACCTATCACACCTACAAATTTCTGTTAAACAGATACACGGGAAGTCCAGGGCGGTAGGACTTATGTGGTTCTCATGACATTTTCTGTGTGTCAAAGTACCAGAATCTGTGAGGATGTAAAAATGTTCTACCATCCAGCATTCCCACTCATCTCCCAATTAAAATGGTGCCCCACTTGTGCGGGTGGGCCTAGTGCTCACAACAGAAGAGGGCCTAAAACAGAATATGACAGATCACATTTTTCTGCAGAAAAAATACCCCTTTTTACAATGTGCCAGCACCTAGGGTAGCCTATCAAATCCAGACACCACTGAAAACTAGACACTTGAGGAGTCCAGGGTGGTATGACTTGTGTGTATCTCACAAGATTTTCTTAACAAGAAGCCCTTGCCAACTTCAGACTTTGACAAAAATACACATTTTCTTCAAACTTCTGTGAGAGAAAGTTCCAGAATCTGGGGGATCCACAATTCAAACACCTAGTGTTTCCATATGACTTATAATAAAAGAGAATACTCCACTTGTGTGGGTGGGCCTAGAACCCAAAATAGGAAAGGGCACAAAATGCAACATGGACACATCAAATCTTTCCTCTCACAGTCAACCTTATTTCCAATTTGGGTTAATAGCCCAGCAGGCACTCAAGAAAATGTGGCAAACTCAGATATTTTTGAAAAATGGACACCTAGGGGAGTCCAGTATGGTGTAACCAGCATGGATCTCACATGGTTTTATTGGTTAAAAAGACATATTTTCTTCCAATACAAATGGCATCCTGTGGGTAGAACTAGCACCGGCGATTGGACAGGGCCTAAACATAATATGGATAACAGATTAAAATGTTCAACTCAAAAGAGGGTTTTCTTGCAATGCTAGGAGCTGTGAATTTTGGGCTCGAGCTTTGCCTGCACCCACATGTGTGGCAGGGCCAAGTGCTCATTGCAGGAACGGATCTAGCCGGGGTCAATGGGAGTCTCCTCATGATCAGCTCATTTTACTGTCACTTTTGTGGTTCTGACATCAGTCAGCTGGGAAAGCTCTTCCCCAGCAGCCAGCCCGACAACCCTGAAAAAAATGGGAATCCCTATTACTCCTTTTAGACCTTTCCCTCTACTTTACCACATGGGATTTTTTTCCACCCTGATTGTGAAGGAATCTGCCAAGTGTGTGGAACGTAAAATACAGTTGTAAAGTCACTGTGTGCAGTAATTTTACTATTGTGCGTGACATTTTACTGACTCCACCCCAGTTTCAGTGCTGAGGGTATGTATTTCTACACTTTATTAGGCTAGTACTGACAACACTTAGCCCCACCACCTATGTCAGGAACCTCTGGATCATCATCAATAGCAAACTCAACATGATCGCCCAAGTCAATACCGTCAACAGTATGCTGAAGATGCCTGAGGATGAATTTCCAATGGCTCCCAATCAGCAGCAAGAATATCATTACTCACACCCTGGTCACAAGCAAGCTGGATTAGGGAAACACCTTCTATGCTGGGATCACCAAAAAACTTACCAGAAGGTTGCTGACCATTCAGGACTTGTCATGCTGAATCACTCAAGCTCCCATCACACACTCACATCATACCACATCTGACTGTGCTCCACTGGCTCCCAATTCACAAACAAGCATAATTCAATCTCCTCATCCACACTTTCATGGCAATGCATAAAACTGGCACGGCATACCTCAACAATTGCATCTGCTTTCATAAACCTTCCAGATACCTCTACTTACCCAGACTCAAGCTTGCACAAATCAAGCCCATGGCGGTCGAGCCTTTGCCCATTTTGCTCCTAAAGCATGAAACAACCTGCTGCTACACATTAGAGCCTCCTCCTCACTACTTGAATTCCACAAAAAGCTGAAGACCTGGCTTTTCGAGTGGTTCCATTAGGCCCTAGTTCTGGCAAGACTCATACCTGCTCAATGCCAGGATACCCTCCCGGGTGTTAGTGTGCTCTACAAATCTGCATAACATAACAAAACCTAACATAACATAATATGATATAACATAACACTTTTGAGTAACTCTACACGCACCATCAGTAAATAGCCAAATGTATTATAGTTATTCAAAAGAACAAAAATGGACTTACACAAGTAAATTTTCACATGTACGAGTTTACTTTTGTGAATAGCTCCCATAAAAGTAAACCTACAAGTGTAGAGTTAGTCACATGTATGTACACCTTTGTGAATTGACCCCAGAGAGTTGATGGGTGGGCACATCAAGAGCGCAATAAGATTCCTGAAATGTTCGCATGTGATTTCATAGAAAAACTAGTTATGAGAATACCATATCCATGTAACACTTTCAACTAAATTGTTTGATATTGAAAATGTCATTGTTGGAAAAAACAATTCATAGAATGGTTTATTTTCAAATGTTCCTTTTCCATGATTTTTAAAAAAGTAAATTTCATTTGTGGTGAAAATGTGCTCTTTGTTATTAGGTCTCGCGTGTGGCAGCGCATGCGCTGCATGCGCTGTCTCAGCGAGACTTAAAGTAATTTATATATTGGCTTCACCTCCGTGTAATTTCTCCTGCCCCTCGTGATTGGTTTAAATTTAGCATTGCTGTTGTTTTCTTGATTTCTGTTGGCTGTTGGCCCTATTGTCACTTCCGTGTAGTCCCGAGGCAGCGGCGCCTAACTACAGTTTTCTTCCGCTTCTGCTCGCACTTAATTGCCTGCAGTGTGCCATCTGGTTGGGGGAGGGGTGCCTACTCTCCCTCGTTCCGGCCGCTTGTCTTTGCAGCCTACTGTTTCTTTGTATCAGAAGATACTTCACTTCCATTCAGCCTGCCTAAGATTCTTACCTCGTGGATGCGCATTTCCTTTCACTTTGTCCTACCTTTTAACTTATATTGGGCAAACTGCAGGTTTGTTCTTTGCTTCCTGCCGCAATTACATATTCACTGCTGAAGCCACACAGGAGGCTGCTCAGAGGATTTACAGTGCAAAACCTTTCGTATTATTCAAAATAGCCAGCTATTTACATTGCAAATGCAAATTTTTATTTCATTTCAAAGTATGCCAGTATTAGCATAAACAAAGAAATTATTTTCACGAAGAAAAGGGTGCAGTACCACAGGCTGTCCCTAGGTGTCCCTGGTCCTGCACCCTTTCCTTCGTGAAAGACATTTCTTTGCGTACTGGTGGCATACTTTGAAATGGAAACCAGCTATTGACATTGCAAATGCTAATTTTTATTTCATTTCAAAGTATGCCAGGATTAGCATAAACAAAGAAATTATTTTCACGAAGAAAAGGGTGCCATACCACAGGCTGTCCCTAGGTGTCCCTGGTCATGCACCCTTTCCTTCGCCAGAGAAATTTCATTGCGTACTGCTGGCATACTTTGAAATGGAAACCAGCTATTGACATTGCAAATGCTAATTTTTATTTCATTTCAAAGTATACCAGTATTAGCATAAACAAAGAAATTATTTTCACGAAGAAAAGGGTGCAGTACCACAGGCTGTCCCTAGGTGTCCCTGGTCCTGCACCCTTTCCTTCGTGAAAGAAATTTCTTTGCGTACTGCTGGCATACTTTGAAATGGAAAACAACTAATTAGCATCTGCAACGCCAATCGCTCACATTTACACAATGCTTCATTTAGGATTCATCTCCACCGAGGGAGCATGTCTTTCTCTCCACTAATTAACCTCTGGAGTTCCATTATTTTACGATTATTTCCCGTTGTCTGCATGTTGGGATCTCTGATCACACAAGCCATCCATCTGCTCCCTATGTTTGCGGTTTCCTTTTCTTCCCTGGATTATCTAAATGTATTTGATCATAACCGCTAATCCTAAAAAAAAAAATAATGATACGCAAAGAAATTCCTTTCACGAAGAAATGGGCGCAGTACCACAGGTTGTCCCTAGGTGTCCCTGGTCCCGCACCCTTTCCTTCGCCAAAGAAATTTCATTGCGTACTGCTGGCATACTTTGAAATGGAAACCAGCTATTGACATTGCAAATGCTAATTTTTATTTCATTTCAAAGTATGCCAGTATTAGCATAAACAAAGAAATTATTTTCACGAAGAAAAGGGTGCAGTACCACAGGCTGTCCCTAGGTGTCCCTGGTCCTGCACCCTTTCCTTCGTGAAAGAAATTTCTTTGCGTACTGCTGGCATACTTTGAAATGGAAAACAACTAATTAGCATCTGCAACGCCAATCGCTCACATTTACACAATGCTTCATTTAGGATTCATCTCCACTGAGGGAGCATGTCTTTCTCTCCGCTAATTAACCTCTGGAGTTCCATTATTTTACGATTATTTCCCGTTGTCTGCATGTTGGGATCTCTGATCACACAAGCCATCCATCTGCTCCCTATGTTTGCGGTTTCCTTTTCCTCCCTGGATTATCTAAACGTATTTGATCATAACCGCTAATCCTAAAAAAAAAAAAAAATAATACGCAAAGAAATTCCTTTCACGAAGAAATGGGCGCAGTACCACAGGCTGTTACTAGGTGTCCCTGGTCCTGCACCCTTCCTTCGTGAAAGAAATATCTTTGTGTATTATGCTACTGCTGGCATAATTTGAAACGGAAACAAGCATTTGCAATGCAAAAGGTCTCGCAATTACCCTAGTTTGAGCAATTGGCATTGTAAATCACAATGCCTTTTATTTATGTTTTGGTTTTTGAAACATAAATGAAACACAAAGCCATTTACAATACCAATAGCTTAAACTTGCATAAATGCGAGACCTATTGCATTGCAAATGCTTGTTTTTCTACTATGTTTGCAAAGATACATTTTTCATTTTTCCCCTTATCTTCCTATGTCCTTTATCTGGGTGATAACGTACGTGTTTTCTTTAGTTGTATTGCCTTTGAATCCCTTTTACCTCTTAACAAAAACTGTCTCCCACATCCTACAGCCATGAACTGTACCCCACATCATTGAGTCGGCAAAATCTCTAGGAAGAAGCCTGGACAATAACCACTCCATACTGAAACACATCAGCGCCTCCACCAGAGGGGCCAATCATCACAGACGCAGAAATAAGTTATCAAATCTTCACGGTTCTCCGAACATTGAACTGGCTACCTCAGGAGGCAAGGATTTATCTAAAAAATGCTTGTATGACACATAAAGCTCTTCACAACAACACTTCATCCTATCTAGCCCAGAAACTGTCGCTATCTGGTGCGAATAGATCTTCTCATTGGACAAGCTCTCTACTGCGGAAGCCCCAGAAATTCAACAAAAAAAGAAAACCTACAAGCAAACCTTCTCTGGAATTGCCCAAAAAATGTGGAACTCTCTTCCTACTGAGACTAGGACCAACCCTTTAATAACCCACTTCAAGAAAGAAGTTAAACTTTTATTATTTAATAGTTTCCTTTCCCACTGATGCAATACCTCTCTTAACCTTACCACTGTAAACTTAGTTGCTCCTAGTGCAGTTCTCTTTGTTCCTTCCCATGTTTGACATTCTATTGATTATCTTTAAGATGTTACCAATTGTGATTCTTGTTAATCTTCCTCTCACAACCACTTGCACGTATACTGCCAGTTACCCGAAATGGTCTTATTCATGATATCACCCTCGAGATTCTATGTGTACCAGAAATGGTATTGTACGAGCTATATACATTTTTCTTCCCTATATTTCTTCTCTATCCCTGTTCCTCCTACTTCCTCCCTCCCCCATTCAAATTCATTTTTTCATGAATCTACATGCTTCTGCCAATAACATCTCCGACATGATAGACAGCAAGCGGGAAGGTAACAAGCATGCGAGGAGTGACCAGCAATGTACATTATGGTATATTAAGTTACATAATGTTATGCTATGCTGCCAGTGAATTTATATTATACTAATCACCCATGAAGGTATCCAGGTACTCTATAGCGGGTTTGAGAGGCTTTGAAAGCATCTTTTTTGACCTCCCCTTTATTGGTTCTCCATTTTCGGTCCAGTTGTTTACAATGTTGCTTAGTCATTCTAAGGTCATCCTTATACCAGCTGGGTTGTGTTCTAGTTTTGGCAGCGTGGCTGTCTTTCTTGGGGTCCTGAGGTCTGGTTCGGGTGGTGGTCCACTTTATGAAGTCTTCAATGTTGCGTGTTCAGGAGGCCCGTGGGTTTTAATTTGTTCTCGTGTAGGGCTGTCACTAAATCTACTTCTGTTAGTTGTTTTAGGGTAGGTATTGGGGGCTGTTCTAAGTTGTGCTGCTGGATGTTGATTGTGAAGCTGACTATGGCATGATCTGACTGGGTAATTGGCCTTGGTGTGGTTATCATGATGTTGTTGAAGGATGTGATGACTGGTTCTACGTGTGATGGGCTCTGTGATGTGTTAGATCAGTTCCATGTTTGAGAGGTTGTCAAGAAGGGTGGTTCAATTGGGGTCAGTCAGGTTTTTTAGATAGAAATTGAGGTCTCCTAGGAGTCAAGGACCAGGGGTGAAATGATGTCCTTAATGTTGTTAGCAAAGTTGGCTTCGGGTCTGGGGGGTAGACTAGAGTTACACGCAGGGTGACGTTTGCTGTGATTTGTAATTTAAAGTTTAGGTGTTCCATGTAGTTTGTTCCAGCTTCAGAAGAGGCGGTGAAGTTGAAGGTATCTTTGTAACTTATGGCAATTTGTCCTCTGGCCTGTTTAGGCAATCTTGCATGGCAAGCTTGTATATGGCGCAGATGGCAGTAGCTATGTCTGAGGTTGAAGCTGAGGTCAGCCATGTTTCCTTGAGGAATATGAGATCTGAGTGATCATTGTCCAGCTGGTTCAAGTTCTCCATGGCAGGCTCCCTGAGTGAGGGGGTGTTAAGGAGCATGCACGATAGTGGTGAGTGGAGGGTGCAAGTGTGTTTGTTGGTATGTGATTAACTGTGTGTGAGGTTGAGTGTGGTGGGTTTGTTCTTGGTTGAAGCTGCAGAACAGGTGAAGCATGTGAAGTGGGAGAGGGAGAAGGTGAAAGTTCCTTCCGTGTTATGTGGTGTGCAAGTGGCAGGGTATTGGTGTGTCAGGGGAGGGCCACGGTTTCTGGTAATGGGTGTGGTCCAGGCATGGACGAGTACAGACAAGCTTGCCTTTGATGTGCTTATGGTGTGCCAGCAGCGTGTCTGCTCTGTGTCCACACTGTTGCCACTATTAAGTAGGTTCTGGGAGGGAGGAGGAGTGCATAGGGTGGTGTGCAAGGCTGAGGATGAGCACAAAAGCAGAGATGAAGAGAGGCATGAGAAATAGGTAAGGAGAGGGGGCACAGAGAGGGAAGGAAAGGAGCATGGACAAAGGGCATGCAGAGAAGATGGAGACACACTGCGCAAAGGTCACAGAAAGAGCTAAAGAGATGGCAAAGATCAGAAAAGGCTGAGGAGGAGCACAATTGCAGGGAAGGAAAGAGGCATGAGGAACAGGTAAGGAGGGGGGAGCAGGGAGTGGACTCAGAGAGGGTGTGAAAAAAGAGCACACAGAGCACACACAGAGAAGATGGGAAAATAGGAACAATGGTCACAGAAAAATCAAGAGAAAGGGCAAAGTCCAGAAAAGGAGAGAGAGAAAAGGGAGAAAGAGAAAAAAAAGGCAGAAGCACAAGAAGAGCACCACAAAAGGCCCATAAAGAGTGTGAGAAAAGGCATAAAGTGTGAGAGAAAAGACACAACAAAGTCACAGAAAGAGTGCAAGAAAAGGCAAAAAAAGCAAGAGGAAAGGCATCAAAAGACAGAAAGAGTGACAGAAAAAGGAAAAAGACGGAAAGACAAGGCACAAAGAGCTATATAGGTGACACAAAAGTAACAGAAACAGTGAGCGAAAGAACACAAAGAGAAGGAGAAATGGCACAAAGAGTGAGTGAAGTGGCACGGTGAATGCGATGTTAATGTACGCCACAATATGTGAACACATAACAATGTCAATAACGGTAAATACGATGTCAATACACACCATAATAAATGTATACATTACAATTTCAATACCAATAAATACGATGTCAATGTACGCCATAATATATGTACACATACCAATGTCAATACCAGTAAATATGATGCCGAGGTATGCCATGACAAATGCATAATGAGAATGTCGGTAAACGCGACATCAATGAAAGCCATGTTATATGTACATGTAATACCAAACTCGCATCATTGCTGGTGAATTCACCTGAGATGACCTCTCCATTAAACCGGATTCATAGATACGTGGTCAGACAGGCCATGCGGCCCAAACCCAATCCTACTTATTGATAGGTCAAGGGGAGGGTTACATTTAGCCCGAAGACAAACGTACAAGCAGGGAAAGCCCAGATCGGTCCTACAGATAAGCAGCTACATAACAAAAGGTCAGAGGAGATTGGCCCCAATAAAACACACTTGCCCAGAGGGGTGTGCATTCCCAAAATACCACAAAGTCAGATGTAGTTAGAAACACTCAGCCAAAAAGAACACAGCATGCCACACTACACGCAGTGCCAGATATCTGGACACATACACACTTGTCCACATTGAGTCTCCACAATGTCGAAATCCACCTATGCCCCCTTATCAGATAATTGAATGTATGGGTCATGACTAGGCCCAGATTTATGTGCTCTACAGGAATGTGTAATAAGTAGTGAGAGTTGAAGAACAGAGGCAAGATGGCGTCCGCCGGTTCAGACTTGTAAGCTGCAGCTCCCGGACCCCCCCTCTATGCTGCGATGTCCTTCGACAAGCGGCAATAGTGCCTAGGCCTAACCCAGCACGCAACACCCTAAGACAGGAAGAACTCTGCCTGGTAGTGATCGTGTCTGGCAACTCGTGACTACCGCTTCTGCTGGACCAATTCACGCTACTTTCTCTAGGATCTGCATTCTCACTGTGGTACTGGTGTGTGCTGCTTCTCGGGCTTTGTCCCTGCTCGAGCTGTATCGGGTGGCAGCTCCTGGTTCTGTGCCCCCACTACACAGCTGTGAGCAATAGCGCTGCAGTGCTGGTCTTGTCTTCTCTCGCTATGCAGCCAAAGACAGCCAGAGGAGGAAAAACTGGTGCTACCACTGATGTCACTGGGACAGCAAGGGGAGGTCTCGGTCTTGGTCTCCAGCATAGCAGTGCCGGCTCACTGGAAGGTGCAGCAGAGAAGCACGATAAACTTCATGGGGGTGAGTAAGGGGGAGGACAAATCTAGCTTCTTTTTTCCAGTCAGCTAAAAGCAGGAAACCCCAGCATCTCAAGCAGATTGTATGCACCCAGAAATTCTCCCACATCACCTGGAGTCTGATCTGTCTGCCAGAGGTGATCATCCACTGCTGGGGTTGGATACTGCCCAGAGATATCAAGGGACCCCACATAATCATAATTAGAGCTCTAAAGATGGGGGAGATGTAGGTATTAGTGTTGCAACAGGGGAAACCAGAGTGCAGTACTCCGTCTGCTCTGACTGGTGTAGCTATCTCTAAGAGGCATATTGAGCCCAGCACTACAACTCAACGTAGATCTCCTATGAGGAAATCTAAGGTAGCAAGAACACCGATGGACGAAAGGCAGGATGCCTGTGGCACGCAGGACACCATGAAGGAAACTGACTCTGGGGATAAGTTCTTCTCTCTGTCGGATCCATATGACTCATCAGATACTTAGGCCACGCTCTGGAGGAGAGTCACCAGGCAACAGTGGCAGTGAACTTAGCAGCACACATTTTGAAGAAGATAATAGTGGCAACCTGGAATTTGGCCTGATGACATTGCGCACGAGCCAGGCATTGTTGGAGGGGGCGGCACAACCAGATGATACAGGCACAGTAATTTGGGATAAGGTTAAATTACAGGGAAAGGGTAAGGGGTTCTCCTCCTGGGCGTAATTGCCTTATATCCTATGTTTGGAGGAAGCAATTCTCGAGGTTTTAGACCTTTGGTACCTCAGTTAGTAACCAGTTAGGAGTCTGTTAGTGCCTCCTCCTCCATTTCTCAGTACTCTTGGATAAAGAAATACTTCAAGATTCCAAGTGGTGGTTTTAGATATATTTATTTTGCTATCCGGTATTCGTAGCAAAAAAGGTGCAATTAGAGACTCTCAACAGCCAAAACGTTTTTTCGCCCTTATGGTCATCCCATCTAAAACACAGGTTATCTGTACAAATTTAACCTGCAGTGGTGACTCTAGGGTATCTGATGAGGTCACATATTTAGGTGTCAAAATTTGGGTCTGTCGAAAGGATTTAGTAGAGGCTAATTGGGGCTCTATCCTCACTGGAATTAAGCAACAACTAGATCGGATTGCATGTCTCCACCTTTCATTATTGGGAAGGTGTAATCCTACCCTACCCAAAGTATTATACTACTTTAGATCAGTACCACTGGGACATACATGGGCACAGCTTCAGAGACTGCAATCACTTTGTGGTAGATTTGTATGGGGTCAGGGGAAACCACGCAGGGCAATGAAATTCATATTACCTCAAAAGCGTGGGGGCTGGGCAGTGCCTAACTTTACATTTTATTATTATGCCTGTATTCCACAAAATATGCAGATCCTACTCACGGGAGAGGAGGTTGGAAATTATGCCGAAGCGCTGTCTATTTATGAGATGTTGCTTCACTCAGAGGCCAAGAACTGTTTATTTAGGATGTTGAAGCCAAGCTATTACAAAACAAAATGGTTTAAGGTTCTGCTAACAGCTTTTAACGTCTGGAAGGCGGTACAGAGATGCTTTCAGATCGAGGTGATTTGTTATTATACACCCACGGTTGCTTCCACATTGTTGCCCATTATTTTTTGAGATATGATAATAGTCAGATGGACACTTAAAGGAATAAGACAGATAGGTAATTTCTACTTGGCTGGCAAATATGTCCTACCTGAAACCGAATTCTTTAAATTCTTATAGATTTGTGATTTTTTATAGAGAAGCCAGAAGCAGAGGGTGATAGAGCCTTACCCCTTGGTTTGATGCCATTAGACGTAGGGATCAGATTGGTGTTTTATATAATTGTATGTTGGATGCACAGCAGGACAATATAGCTGCTCAAAATCTTAAATGAAACAATCATTTGGGGTGACAAGGGCTTTTCCTGGAGCAATCTATTGATTCTGCCGAAAATATTTTGGTATCTGCTAAGTTAAATGCACAGCACTTTAAGACGATATTTGATCTCTACTATACTCCCCAAAAAATAGTTGAAATGGGGAGTGACGAATGATGGGAAATGCTTTCGTAGTGGGGTGGAGCAGACTGATATTTAGCATATTTTCTATACATGTGCTCATGTAATCCAGTTGGTGGGATACGTCGGCATTTTCTTAAATGAGATAACTGGGGCAGGAATCAACATTAGGCCAGAAACAATGTTATCAAGAATCGGGGATAGCTTGATAGAAGGACCGCAAGCATATCAGTTTAGTTACTTAATCTTCATAGCCACAGCTGTGGCACGGTTATGTATTGCCCTTGTGTGGTTACAGAAAGAACCTTTTCCTTTTGAGATGTGGAGAGCCAGATTTTATGCTGTTTATAATCTTGAATACAGCCTCTACTCCCTCAAGGGTACACACAAGTGGAAATTGGGTCTACAGATTTGGGGCCCATGATTGAGCATATGAAAGAGTAAAATGAAAATGTATGTATTGTATGCCTATCTCATTACTGCATTTTATCTTGCGGATGATTTTAACCATTGTTTTAGATCCTGATCTGTTTTTATTCTAATAATATTCTGTATGTTTAATCATGTTACAGATTGAAATAAAAAAAAGGACTGTGTAATCGTATTATTGTACTTCAAGAACTGTACATAATGCCAGCCTAAATCTACGTAAATCGAGACAGTCTTCAGATACCACACTGTTGCTGCTCTCCTGGCTTCTGCATATAATTAATTTACATAACCAATAAACTTGCTATACGCAGGGAATTGAACAATAATAGGAAAGAATTAGATAGCAAGCTGCGATCAAATTATGCCAACAAATACCAGGTATATGAATAAACGTAACCAAAAACTGTGCTCCACATATAGATCAAAGACACAAATTTGATATTGAAAAATATACATATAATTTTATTTGTATTCATCAATTATTTTTCTATATAAATAAACATCTTTTTGAATTCATCTATTAAGATCATTTCCTTATTTTCTTTTCAAAAGGTAGAAAAAATATATATACAATGCCAATTTTTACAAATAGTAAATCACAAATATCAAGAATTGCATTTAGAAAGAAATTCATAAGTTAATATAACAGTCTGATTTGATGAGATTAATTTTACGGTTGATGTGTAGTTGATGAGAGCAATGCGGTAGATGGAGACTATGCGCGTTTCGGCAAAACTGCCTTCATCAGGGGACCGTCTATTGCAAAACAACTATGTGGAACATAAAAATGACATAGATAAGTGGTTACATTTAAACTATATATATATATATATACCTAGATTATTGGTCAACAATTGCATTTTCAACACTTTTTATATGATAATAAATTGTGGCGGCTAATTACAATATCAAAAAAAGAGAGAGAGCATGATTATATACAATATAATACACCTAATATATACATAATGACTTTTTACAACAAGATATATACAATATATAAAGCACAAAGAGAACACAATTTGTGAAAAGTATAGAAAAAATATATATGCACAAGAATAAAGATGGCCCATTCTTCCTCAAATCTATATACATTCCACCAAACATAGATTGTAGTAGTATCATAATGGTCAAGATTATAAACATCTCCATGGTATAGACTGAATAGATAGAGAAAAAGAGAAAAGATAAAGAAGGATTATTATAGTAAGAGAAGTGCAAAAAGTATTAGAAAAAATACATCAATAATGTTGGTGATCAGAACAAGGCCCAATATAGAATGTAATTATAAATACTAATGTATTTCAATAATAGGCGTAAAGATTTATTTTATTTTGTCAAAGATATCATGTAAATCACGATCACTCCTAATGATGAAACAAATTAAATATTTAGAGAATCAGATACTCTACCATAGATGTATAAAGTCTAACTTACATTGGCGTATAGTGCTTCACTCAGTTTTGTTTAGGCTCTCAGGAATATTATGCGGCTTGTAGGACAACTGTAAAAATAGTCCAAAGTTCTTTTTTTTAAAATAAGGTTCCTTTTGTTACATATTGTCAGATCATGACCATTTTTTATAATATATATATATATAATATTATTGAAATGCTGATGTAGTTTGCTTAACTTACTATGGATCTATGGAATATCTAGATTCCTATGATATCCATGATGTCAAAGGGTTTACGATATAGCCACTCTTTTCTCTCGGTAAAATTCCATATATAGAAATATATTATTTTCCTGTGAACAGATAATGTCAAATAACTATGCTAGCAGGTATTTTATTTTACATATGCTGCTTAGACTTGTAGCAACGCATAAATACAAAAACTAAACTTACAGGAAATGCGGATATGTGCACCAAATGCCACTGTCTGCCAATGAACTCTCGATATGAAGTCGCTGCATATTCTGTGGATAAACCATATATGTATTTATATGGGGCATAGAAAAGAGATGGGGGGGAAGGGGGGAAAAAAGGGGAGGGGGAAAGCATTAAACCAACCAAACACCTCTTGTCTTTTCAATTTTTCAAAGGTAAATTCATATCTGAGCAACATTTTGGCTTGCCAGATAGGAGAGATTGGTTTATTGAGCCCGACTGCTGCCAAAGGACAAAGACCCCTGCCCGAACTGATTCACATCTGCGCAACAAGATCGGTGACCAAATACCATAATTGATTAAAAGTTCTGCTGAATCCGTGGGGCGGAGATCAGTCCGGAGGCCGCCATCACAGGATAAGAAACTACATCTGGTCTTTAGTCCCAGCATGTGGTGTGTGGCAAACTAGGACAAGCGCGTAGGTCACTTTTTCCTTAGTCCGCACGCTAAGGAAGGTGAAGGTGGTATATAGTTTAGTTCACATGAAACGCTGTGAACAGATCTTACGCATGGGCCCTGGGTGTGATATAGGGTTGCTTTTTTATTTTCTTCTCTTAGACCAATGGGCATCACACCGATGGGATGCATTAGTCCTGGGTGTGAAATAGGGTCACCACCTTGATCTTATTTTTTAGTTTAAAGGAGTTTCCTTATGGACTGTCAGTTTCTTAATGCTGACTGTGTCCGAAAGAAGTGAAGAGGTGTTTTTTTTGCTTGGACCGCTGGGCAGGGAGATGCTCTCTCTGATGCCTGCCATTCCATCCGCCCCTGCACTGGTTTAGGCCAATCCACTGGTCGAGGGGGCCGGTGGGCCCCCCACTGGGCAGCAAGCCACCAGACACAGTGAAGGGAGGCTACCAGACCACCCAGCTCAGGCAAGGCCAGCCCCCTACGAATCCGGTGCCAGCCTCGCCCAAAGCTTAAGTCCCCACATCCATCGATCAGAACCCATCAAGCCCCGTGGAACAAGGAACACACCACCAGTGGAGGGGTGATTTTGGCCCCAGCTGCCTGAAATCTGACATTGAGGGGTATACTAAGGCTGCAGAGGAAACATTAGGGAGTGAACTTGAGGTCAAAAGGCCACCAAGGAGACCCGCACACAGCACTGAGCGAAGGAGGCAGCCGAGGTGGGAGTTAGAGGAGAGGAACAAATTGAGGATGAGCCTGAAGATGAGTCAGAAGAGCGGCTCCTAACAGAAATCTAAACTCCACTTGGTTGTCTGCATAGGAGAGGGGCGACCAAGAAATAAGAAATTAGGCTAGCCTACATGAAACACAGTTAAGACAGAAGAAGCAGAATGGCACCTTTACGCATGCACATGGAGATTGATGATGAGGACATCCGCCGTTCCCAACGAACGCGCCGGTCAGGAAAACTGACCCCTAGAAAAACAGTGTCCAGAAAAGAAGGTGAGGCCTTCACGCAACCATTTTGCCACCTGCTAGCCAGATGGACCAAAAGGAAGGGCCAGTATAATAAACCCTGATTGAAGGAGGGATCCTCGAACCAGAAGACATGACCATCATGGAAGACTGCATCCGGCACGGAGGGGAAGATCCGCAATGGAACTTCCCCTACCTGTAGGAATATCTGAGAAGATGGGAGGTAGAACTCGGATAATTGAAAGGAATCCAAGTACCTGCAAAACTGGATCACACAAATATGAAGTATATGATGACCACATTTCGACAGCACCCCCGCGCAAGGTCGCAAATCTGGGGGAGGTAGCAACAACATGCCTCAAATCAACCTTAAAGAGAAAGGAAAAAAATCACACAGCAACAGCGGTTAGGATCAAGCCGCAAATTTCAAAAGGGAAACTAGAGGGTGCTCCCGGCCCCAATGGAATCCCGCCAATAATGTACAAGCAAGACGCCGACTTTTGGAGTGACACCCTGGCGCCAGCCTTCCAGGAAATCAGGGAAACAGCAATATGTTCATCATCCTGGAGAGGTTCAATAATAAGTCTGATTTACAAACAGGGCGAAAGGAGCAATCCAAGCAACTATCGACTTATTGCCCTAATCGACACAGAGGCAAAGTACTATGCGGGACTTGAAGGAACTAACATCCTGGGCAACCCTAAAGCACATCATCCCAGTTAACCAAACCGGATTCTGTAGAGGCCAGGGCTCAATAACCAATATCATGCCGCTAACTCTTCTAACAGACGTGGCAAAAACAGCCAAGAGCTCGCTATTTTTATGTTTTATAGACTATAGCGCTGCGTTTGACCATGTAGACCGCAGCAAACTCTGGCAGAAGCTGGAAAAATGGGGGATCCCCGGGCCACTTCTACAACAGCTGATATTACTACATACCAACACTTGGGTCAAGATTAAACTGGGCTCTGGAACGCACCTTTCAAGGCAAATCAAAACCACCAAAGGCTTAAAACAAGGATGCGTCCTAGCCCCCGTGCTGTTTAATCTTTTTCTCGCAGATCTCCCTGGAGTTGGAGAAAACCAAATCGCATGCCCCGCGGCTGGGAGATATCTCGCTTTGAAATCACTTATATGCAGACGACCTGGTCCTTATTAGTCAGTCCCCCATTGGACTTCAACATCTCCTGGACACCACCAACAAATTCTCAATAAACAATGCATTAAAGATTAACCCAAACAAATCAAAAGTCATGTCAGTGAATTATAACAAAACAAAGAAACTTGCATGGTTCCTGGACGGACAGAGGCTAGACCACGTAGCCACTTACAAATATCTAGGCGTATTTTTAGACAGTAGAGGTTCGTTTAAACACCAACTAGAGGCTATTCATCGGAAGGGTACAATATTCTATCTCTCAATGAAGCCCTTGAAGAAAGTTCTCCCCGACCGGTCACTGGATCCCCTTCTACATGTGATTAGAGCACGTTTACAGCCTATGCTCACGGCACCGAATCCATGCAAGGGAAAGACGCCACGGCTCTAGACAAAACTATCAGTCGAGCATACAGAGCAATCTTCCATCTGCCTAACTACCTCTCTCCTGCCCAAATCCGCCTCGAGTTTGGTCTCCAGAGACAAACAGTGGAGAGAAGAGGCGCCTATATAAAGAGCTGGCGAAAAATCAGAGGCGCCGAGCAAGGATCCTTAAACACCCGCCTCTGGACTGAACTCTCTACCCGAGAGAACTCACCCACCAGGAAGTATCTAAAAGAATCACTGGAGTTCCTGGGACTAACACACCTCTGGAAGTCATCAACAGACATCAAAAGTTTCAAAAAAGTTGTTACAAAAGTAACCAAAATGATACCATTCATAGACGACAATGAAATTCTGGCCAAGAGGGCTTATGGATGGACAGTGCTGAAAGATTATAACGCTCTGAAGCCGCAGGAATACCTGAAAATGGGCCTCACGCAGACGACAAAAAACACATTTTTAAATTTGCGCCTCGGCATCCTACCAATATTACCCCACCTGGCACCTTGGAAAAGGGGAACAGAAGAACACCTTTGCCGACTTTGCAGAGCAGGGAAAGAGGACTTAATACATATAATCTGCATCTGCCCAAACTTGATGGACATAAGGTGTTCCTTATTTCGAGTTTTATGGAACCAAAAGGGCATAACAAGTTGCAGGCAGGTTGTGATGTTGTGCTTTAATCCTGATGAGGCTCAGTTAAATTGGAGACTGACAAAGTATTTTGATATAGTGGCTAGAAGACTCCTGAGTTAGCCACACGGCTCATCTAAAGTACAGCAAGCAACAGCACCTCAATCCAACAAAGGACAGCCTGCTTAGTCACTTGCCAAGTTACAACTACGTCTGGCAAACCAAGGCACATTGACCTTATAAACTTACAAATGGCCTATACCAAAATGCAATTGAGACTTTTATGATTTTATAGAGTGTAAATACCTTCTTTTCTTATCCTTACACTATAATTGTAAATAAGGTTTAAACGTCTTTTAACAATGGAAGTTTTTAATATTGTGAGTTTTTATTAACGGTACAATAAATAAATAAATAAATAAATTATATATAGGTAGCCTCATCAGAGAGCAGACCGGCACATGTTTCCCTGAGCCTTAATCCCCTCAGTTCCGCTGACCAACGCCAAGCATTACGGGGCCACATTCAACTCCTTTAGACACTAAAGTTGGACAGCCATGAGAGAGATGTCTCCTGACTGCCCAGATGTAGGAGGATTGATGGCAGAGAGCATGAAGCCTAGGGAGACTGTGACTGATTTCCTAGATAGAATGAGGGAACAAGGGGCACAGGACAGCCCTAAACCCACATGAATCCCCACGCTGCATTCTTCTACAACACTACAGCATCCTCAAAAAGTCACTGTCCACTGAGATACACAGTAGACTAGATGGTGTAGTAGGGCTAGATACTAAACCTTGGTGAGAAATGCGGGCCCACATATTACATTATTACTGAAAAAGACAGGAGAAGGAGAGGGAAAAGCAGGAGCAAGCCCAAAGAGACACTGCCAAGGTGGTACAACAAAAACTGAAAAAGACCACCCTCGAGAGGGCTGCGTTGGTCATGAAAATACAAACAGCGCCTGTCTTGAAGGGAGCTCTGCCTCCGAACCCCAGAGGGTATACACCCAGTCCTAGCGGAGAGGTCAGGAAAGCTGGCTGCAACCAGGCCTTATAGAGAGCTATGATTGTCACAGTTGGGCCACGTGGCTGACCGATGCCACCTAAAAACATATTACGAGCGGAAATGAATAATCCCAGAACAGCCCCTAAAAAATACCCATTTCCACAACCAAGCACAGAGCAACGCAAATGCATTGTCCAATCAGCCTCAGGGAAATCAGGCAACAGCCAGCCCATGGCAGCAGGGACTTGGTGGTTAGTTGAGCACATGGCAACAGCCACAGCAGAAAGGGAGCCCATCCCAGCAAGGAAGGGGCCACAGCCATGGCAGGGTGGAGTGGCTGTCTGGGGAGGCAATGCCCTTGCACAATCTCTTGTTGCAAATACACAGAAAGTCCAAAATCACCCCCAACAAGATATATACCCTTCATACCCTTTCTAGATACATTTCCTTACCTGCATTCACTATATTGATTGGGAATCCATGCTAGAGTGCACCATCCAGGTGCCCGCATGGGGCGAGGTTGGCTGCGACACCCCCAGGGGGGAGAGAGTCTGAAGAAGGGGCAGCGCTGCCCCCAGGTAGTGCATAAAAACACAGTACCCAGTTATACTCGTCAAAATCCAACCTTGGGCAATCTATTTAGGTCTCAACAGCCCCAGTTATTCCACTAAATGTAGGCCCCTACACAGTTCCAAAATGAGGCAGAAGCTCCAGTGTCAGGAGCCAGGTTTCACACACATCTAGGACAAGGATGTCTTCAAAACTCCAAAGCAAGTGACCACATGACCCCCAGGGGCAGATTTACAAGAAAATGACGCATCTCTCCGTCATAGCAGAGATGTGTCAGTTTACTTGCCACGTGCCAAAAAATCCTTGCGCCATAATGGATGCGTCATATTTATAATGCGACGCACCATGGAGCAAGAATTGACAGATGCATCACGCATCTGTTGGCGCAAAGGTTACACATTGTTGGAGTTGTGTTGCAAACACAACGCACAGCCAGCAATGGTAAAGGAGGCCAATACTTACTGCGCTGCATCACTCTTTATGCCTGCTTCAAGCAGGCGTAAGGTTTTGACGCAGTTGCGTCCTAGAAGTGGCACAGTGAAATCTTGTAGATTTCACTGGGTCACTTTTATGAGATTTTCATGCGTGGGAATGCCCACCCTGCATACATTATACAAGACGCAGGTATAATGTGGCGCAAGGCTTTACAACGTGGTGTATCTCACTAGATTAGTCACGTTGTAAATGTGTTGAATGTGGCACATTGTTTATGCCGCCGCTGCGTCACAAAAGTGATGCAACAGCGGCGCAAAAGTGTAGCAAGGGGCTTGTAAATCTGTCCCCCAGTCCGTAGAGTAAAGCCATTAAAGCATTACCCACATTGGGTAGATCATGACGAGTCCTAAACCGTGCCTCCAAATCTTGTCAAAAGCACAGAAAATAAGCACAATCCCAGTCAATCCTCTGCAGAGCCACAGAGGGGCCACAACAACTCCCTGAGTACCTCCAATATACTACGTTAGAAGCAGCGTCACCCAAAAGTATAGGTAAACGCTCTACGGAACCCGCACAAAAGAGCCCTAAGCTAGCCCAGCAAACTGAACATTAGGGAGAACCTCATTATACGCATGTACAGAGACCAAAGGGACATGCACGTGGCAGTGGAAACATCACCATTACTCACAAAACCCCTAAATTCATTACACATCCACTTCCCTTCACATTGCACAAAGCACATGCAGGTCAAACGGCTACCCCATGCACTGATAAAATGAAACACACACACACATATATTTTAAGGAAGCAGCCCACAAAGTAAAAATACTCTCACCTGCCATAGTATGGGGTGATCAAAGTACCCACAAAATAACCCTAAGGTGACCTAACCTCACCATTT
This sequence comes from Triturus cristatus, assembly GCF_964204655.1. Lineage (NCBI taxonomy): Eukaryota > Metazoa > Chordata > Amphibia > Caudata > Salamandridae > Triturus > Triturus cristatus. The sequence goes on along the minus strand of NC_140589.1, from coordinate 569,549,989 downwards.
CCCTTAAGTACTACCACCTCCTTCCATTACCCCGCTAAAAATGTTCACGCATAGTGAAGCTACAGAATATACCCCTAAAAAGGAGGCACAGACATTTCCAGAAAACTGTATAATGATATGTGTTTTTTCCAATCTAACCAACAACCCACAGCTCTTATCAAACAGGTCTGCAATTGAGCCACATGTGCACATCATTATAGCGGTGTGCCAACCCTTCAGCCGAAACTCGCAAAAGGACTTTAACAAGGCCCAATTGCTTAAGAACACAGACTGCAAGCTGCCATTACAGACACTTTTTTTTACAGACAGACTTTTGTTTGCAGTGCACCAAGCCAAGAAAACCCTGGGAACCCAGACAAAAGACATCCCCTGGAGACCATCCTAAGACCTACAAATGTTTTTAAAAGTATGTATGTATATATTGTTGTTCACTCTTTGTCTAGCATGGGTGATCTCGCGCCCCTCTGATGCCAGAAATCTGCCTAATTTCATGGAACCTACCTCGACATTCTAGCAGCGCTTGCTAGGGACCTCTCCCACCTAGCTTACACTTATACTTAACTGAACGCTAGCATTCCTCACTCACTACACAGCGCACTCCTACACAACACATGGTAGCAGCACATGATGACTGTGGGCAACCAAACCACAAACAAGTTGTGTTACATATGTTTGCTGATACCCCACCTTGTAGGTGCAGACAGGCTTTACTTATACCAAGAGATAGAACCTGAGAAAGCAAACTGCCTCATCCACCTGTATCTATGTAGGATTAGGGCCAAGATTCAAACCAATAGAGTACAACGCCATAGAGCAGAAGTCAACATCATGCAGTATTAGACCAACCCCACATCACTATATCTTTTTCTGAACCTAGCGACATTCAGACCAAGCTAGATAGGATGCTCAAAGTGGCACTATAGGGGAGGACACTGTTTGGCCCCGAGACTTTGTAGAAAAGAGGTTCTTAGATTTAGCGACACGTACAGGTAATAAAGAACTTGCATCACTGCTGTCGAATTCACAGAGGATGCCTTCCCATCATACCTGAGTCAGATATACATGGTCGGACAGGCCATGCAACCCAAACCCAATCCTATTGATTAATAGATCACAGGTGAGGTTACACTTAGCCCAAAGACAAATGCGTAAACAGGGATAATCCATATTGATCCCACAAATAGACAGCTACCCTACGAAAGGTCTGGGGAGATTGGCCTCAATAAAACACGTTTCGTCAAAAGGGTGCACATTTCCAAAATGCCACAAAGTCAGATGCGATATATAGTTAGGAATCAGAACACAGTATGCACACTACAAGCAGTGATCACGCGCGCCACATGCTGGACACCTGGACACATACACACAGGGCAACATTGAGTCTACACAAAGTCGAGAGCCACCTGTGAACCCTTATCGGATGATTGTATGTATGGTTAACGACTGAGCCCAGATTTACGTGCTCTAAAAGAATGTGTAATCAGTTTATTGTTTACCCAAATTTAATGCGAATGGGCCAGTCAAATCAAGAGTTCCACGCCTGAGGCAGTGGTGCTTAGAGGGGCACTGCCACAACCTGTATGAATGGATTGCACTTACATTTCTGTTGGTAAGCAACATACATTGAGCATACATGTGTTATATTTATGCTGGAGAAAGAAAGGTTCCCAGTGATCCCAGTGTTTGTAGATTTTACAAATCAGTCTCTTTTAGTCACTTTTGTGCCCAGCTTTTTTGTAACAGAGCTGAAAATATTTAATTTCATCCTCGGTATGGATATTATTGATATGTTTGAATCCCTAACCAGGGGCCTGTGTTTGCACAATGTTTTCTTTAGGAAATCAATGAGAAGTCAAGTGTCTATAAGAAAATATGCTTTATTGACATTTGCTTCTATGGTCATATCATTTTGATAAGCAATTTAATTAGAATCAATACAAAAATATGTTTCTGGTGAAATTAAATTACGTGGGAGGATTTTGAAATGGGAAAAGATGAGAACAATTGTATAATTGTAGTGTGCAATGTTTTCATGACATGGTAATTAAAGGTTTTCTTACCTCTTGTGGTGTTTATTGTTGTGATTATCACCTTGTTTCTGGTATAGTCTATATAGTCCTGTCCCCTTGATATACCTCCATAAAAAAAAAATTGGCTAGAGATTTTCATTTTTTATATGTGTTTTTGTATCATTAGAGAAGTAATTTAGCTTGGGTAGACATTGCTAATCTGTGCTAAATAGCTCTGGGCGACATTTAAAAAAATGGCAGGTGTGTTGCAGTGATGATGTAATATTTCAAGAACCATGAGACCTGTACACTTCATTTTGGTGTCAAAATATAGGTTTTGGGGGTTACGTAGTCTTATAGAGACAACAAATAACTCCTCAGAGCACCCTTCAGCCATTTTACAAAATGGCAGCTCTATAATGATGTGTTTTAGCCATCATATTGGTAATTTATTATAATATTGTTTTTTTCAAGTTTTTCATTGATTCAAATTCGTAAACATGAGTGAAGCAGGTGGTAGAAGAGTGTCTTTACCTCCTGACAGAGTGTTGCTAACTACAAAATCTGAGGACTCCATTAACAAAGAAAAATGTGTCATATGCCAAACTAATCCAAATAAAATGACATCAACTGAGAAGAGAGTTTGAGTTGCTGCAGAAGTACAGCAAGACGAAGTTCACAAAGGATTGAAACTGATGGGTGAAGAAGATCAAATATGTTGTCATTGCAACAAGTGCTACAAGTCATATACAATGGACAAAAAGCCTGAAAAAAAATTGTCAAAAAAGCAGACGCCAATAAATCACAACAAGAATCCAAGGGACTGATGTATCAATGCTTTTACTGGTCGCAAATGGACCGATTCGCAGAATCAGCCCGTTTGCGAATGGTAAAAAGCCTTTTGGTATGTATCATACCAAAAGGCATTGCCAAAAAAAGGTAATTGCAATTTTTGCGATTACCTATTTTGTGAATGCAGCTAGGGAATCACAATTTGCGATTCCCTAATTGCAATGCAAGAAGCATTCTCAGAATCCGACTTTGCATTAAGGCATCCGCCTTGCTTTTGCCGCACTGAACTGGGCTTACCTGCTGCAACATCCACCATTCCAATCGTGGCGCACAGCCACTTACGTCATCTGTCTGCGCCAGGAGGCTCTTCAAAGGCGGCCGCGGGCTCCCGCACTTCGGGTCCCGCCTTGCTTTTGCCGCACTGAACTGGGCTTACCTGCTGTTCTCTCTGGTCATGGGGACCGCAACGCTGGTCTTCTGCTCCCGCCGGCCTGCATTTTCCAAATGGTATGAGGGGACTGCAACATCTACCATTCCACTCGTGGCGCACGGCCAGTTACGTCATCTGTCGGCTGGGCTGGGCTATTCCCCTAAAATCTTGCCCTTTGAGACACTGACTTGGCAATCTATTGGTACATAAAGGTATTGTGCTGTTTTTTAATAAATCATTGTTTTGGTCTATTCTAACAACTGTAAGTTAATTTAATATGGAAAAACGTAAAGGATTGCGGGTACGCTCGATGCCTTTTTGGTTAGGGCCGAGTCATTACTGACGCAAGAGATAGAACTAACTGAGCGACGTCTCTCTTTGGATCCATCTATTTTTCAGAGTCATCTACTAGTGGGTATCCCTCCAGCTAGAACAGGGGACCGCGCACAAGAATGTCTGCCCACTACTTCTACTAACGCCTCACTTATTTCTTCCTCTTCTCCCTCTATACCAAATCCAAATCCTTTAGTTCCAGTAGTATCCGATAGAGTCACTAGGACGAGGGTCTTGAAGAATGTGGCAGCACGGAAGGTGGAAGTTTTGCCGGCAAAAAGAAAATGGGTCTAAAAAAACCTAAGCTTGTAAAGGGCTCTCAAGCAATTGATTGTGCAAATACAGCTTATAATGTAAATGTTTTTCCATCAAAAAGTAGCTCTGTTGGTACACAAACTGACATGGTTCCATTGCTTTATATTTCAAGAGACGTTAGTACTAAGGATGTCACGACTGAAACTGACGTTGCTTTAATCAAATCAGTGTTAGGAGTAGTGCTGTAGTGCTAACCCGCGTTCAAGACTTCGTTGAAAAAAACTTTGTCCAACTTTGGGATAAACTGAACCAATTAGATACTGACATAAAAACTTAGATTATAATAAGGTGGGTAGCAAGGTAAATGGGTTAGAAAGGGAAGACTCAAGAAGGATGGTAGATAGACGTCAACCCTCAGCTCATGATGGGGAAGCAAAGGGAGGCTATAAGTTTAATCCTACTTGCATTAGTATCGAAGTTAGGTTGCAGGAGATACCCAATGGCTCGAAATTTTCAGGCACACAAAACAGTTGCGCAACACGACCAGATGTAGGAAGGGTCTTGAGTGTCCCGACCAAGAATTCAAGAGTTGACTTAACTAATGATTCTTTGAACTCTAATATAGATGTACTGAGTCTACCCCCCAGCATCATGTCCTTATACTTTAATTCTGGCTGGTGTTCCTGCTCTCAGGGTGGGCCAGAGAGAAAATTGGAATGACCCACGGAATAAAACTGTGGACTGGCTGACAAAACATAAAAGGTTCCATCCCTTGGATACTAAGGATATATTAATGGTCCGTAGAGTGGGGTGGGTAGGCCAATCTTCCAAGTCTATGAAAGGTGACTGAATTGTGGTCAATTTCCGTAGGCCACAGATGGTTTGCTATCTTTTAAATCATTGTGAGGCAACCCATACCCCTAACACTAGTATCTGTGCACTCCCTTTGGGGTATTTTTACAAACCGCAGTTTGGGCCTTTGAATAATAGGCCTACCTTAGTTACAGCGTTCAATAGGTTTCAAGCACTGTCGGACTTGGAAGCCCAAGTCTGACAACTACCTATACCCCAACAAGGAAGGGTGCCTTAAGTTGATTTACAGGCATCGATACTTATGCCCTCTGCAAGTGACTATAAAGTGAAAGTGATCTCTGATAAGGCTGAAGTAGGAACTCTCTCTAGTATCCCAAAAAAGGATGTAGGAAGACCTCATTCGAACAATAGATACCAGGACCAAATATGTAACCCTAACGACAGGGAGAAGGTTACAATACATGACAGTGCCGATAAATTATATATATTCTTGTCTGAGGAGAACGGGATGAATGTGGAGCCAGTTTACTTATCTCAGAATAATGGGAGGGACCCTCCAAATAATAATCTTATCCATAATTCCGTTAACTACTGCGAGGAAATGTCAAGAATAAGAAATGAAGCAGAGGAAGTAGATAACTAACAAAATATGGAAGAATGCCAAACAGAGATAAGACTGACTTCCTGGAATATTGCAGGGCTTAAAAGGAACCTAGGGGATGTAGTATGGGAGGAATATATCGGACAAATCAATATAATCTTGCTACAAGAAACGTGGGCTTTGGAAACCCCCCATAAAGTAGGTTTTAAAACATTTAGTGTAGCTGTCATTCCTTCAGTTAGAGGGAGGCCCTCAGGAGGCCATGCTATTTGGGTAAAAGTCACCTTAGGTGTCGATATAAAGCTGGTAGAATCCCCAATGCAGGATATTCTGGGAATAAAGTTTCTAACACCCGAAAAAAAAAGGAAGTCTATATTATAATCATATACTGTAGACCAAATTCAGCAAGTAAGGAATCTGAGGTTATTGAACACTTAGATCAGTTTTTAACTTTAGTTAACCCAAGGGCTTTGATAAATTGTGGGGGGCGATGTCAATCGCAAATTTGAACCTGTGGTTGGATTTGCAAATATCTTCGAAGAAGAAGATATGGCTAATAACATCCTTTACTGGAAAGCACCCCGGTAGTATCCTGTACATCTGCTGTTGCACAGCTATTAAGATTGGTTTCGGGGCATGACCTATGAGCCAATATCAGGCAGGTTTTAGAGCTAAAACTAGCACAATTGACCAGGTCTTCAGATTTCTTTGCATAAGCTGGAAATACACAATATTTAAGAAGGGTCATCTGTATATCGCCTTTGTGGATCTAAAGTAGGCCTGGGCTAAATTTCCGTTCCGCTCGTGGAAATTGCGATAATTTGACATTTTCACGTTCCGCGGAGAGCGCGAAAATGTAAAAATTTCCGCATTCCGCAGCTTAGCGATAATTTGGTTCTGGCTCGCGCTGTAAAATAATACATTCTCGCGCGCGATCGCCTTACCTGAATCCCCGCGTTCGCCGTCAAGTTTTCCCGATCCGGTCGCGTTCTCCACGAGATGTTGGATTGTTGGTAGCCATTTGCGCTGTCTCGCGACAGTTGGCGCCCGCAGTAACGTCATGCGTCGCGCGATCACGTCTTTCTTCTCGCGATCATGCACCGCGAGAAGAGTGAAAACAAGATGGCCGTGCCCGCAAGCAACCGCATGGGTAAGTTGGCGAGCCGCGAACACGCAGAAAATACCGTGCACGGGCGGGAAAAAAACTTCCGCATCTTCGCGATATTTCTGCGTGTTTGCGGAGATTTTAAACATTTTCGCGATAATTTGCGAAAGTCGCTTTTGCAAATTCCGCCCACCCCTAATCTAAAGGCATCTTTTGACCTCATCCCTAGAAATCTCCTTTGGAAATCCTTAAAAAATCAGGGGGTACCGGGGGAAATCCTCTTGCAGATAATAAGATTGCATGAAGATAATTTTTCAAGGGTTAGATGGGGTCCAATGGGCGAACTCACTGATCCTATCCAGGTAAATAGGGGCGTAAGTCAGGGATGTGTGCTGGCCCCCACCCTATTTTCATTGTATGTTAATGATAGCCCCGAATATCTTTTGGGCTGCGAACACGAGTCTCCCAAATTAGCGGGGGTACCAGTACCGGCACTCTTATTTGATGATGACATTATTGTAATTTCCCAAACCCCAAAAGGTTTGCAAAGTTTAATAAACTCCTTTGAGATATATTGCGAAGCTAAGGGCCTGGAAATAAACTCCAGTAAAACTAAATACATGGCAGTCAACCCACATAAATCTTTTTTTAAAAATGTAACTGTCAATAATCAGAAGTTAGAATATATGCATGATTTTAACTATTTAGGTATTACTGTGGACACTAAAATGACTTGGAGACCACAGTTGGAGAAAAGTAAAATATTTTACTCCAAAACTCTCTCCCAATAATAAGAAAACATGAGAGTAGTTTGTCTAAAGCAGTATCTCCTGCCCTTGAGGTAAATAAATATAGGGCACAATCGGCATCCTTATATGGGGCAGAACTGTGGGGCCCCTTGACAAACTATACTTTTGTGGTGGGCGAAAATACGTTTTTTAGAAAATTACTAAGTCTTCTGATATGCACATCACTAATACCAATTGTAATGGACCTAAATTTACACCATACAGACGATCAGGCAAACCTACGGCAATTCTTGTTCTGGGTCTGTCTGTGGTCTACAGATGAACTCATCAAAAATGGTACTGGGTTGCCTTGGTTGAAGCACGTCCATGATTGGTTTTATAAACTAGGACTTAAGCATTTTTGGGAAGACCCTCTTGGATTGTCCATGGCTTCAAAAAAGCTGTTGAATCAAACTTTTTGGGCCTTTACTCAAGATACATTGTCCTATTGTTCAAATTTAGGTACATTATCAAAACGGTTCCTCTTAATGAAACCAAACTGGAACTTTGAGCCATTCTTGGATGAAATATAACCACAGTTATCTAAATCTCTATATATGAAATTTCGTTATGGTGTTTTACAGATAAATGCAAATACAGTAAAATGGGTCCATAGGCATGGGGACGTAAACGTAGGAAGTTGCGTCTTATGCGACACAGGTGCAAAAGAAAATGAATTACACTTACTATTCTTCTGTCCAGCTTATATACAATATAGGACGAAATGGATCAAACCCATTTGTCGGTTATTGGGCATTAGACCCTGCCATGAGGCAGAAAGAACATTGCGAACAGACACCACACAACCAGTGGTTTTTAGTGTTAGCAGGTAACTGTTTGGGGTAAGCTTAATAAGAAAATGAGAAGTCTTGAAATTCTAGGTTGTCACATTTGAAATATAACGGGTTTGCACTCATACTTTATGATATAAATGGAACTTACAATTAGCTTTATACTAGTTTTGCATTATATTAGAGAAAAAGTGTTTTTTTACATATTTTACCTGTTTAATGCTTTGAATCATGTCTATTCTTAATAGACTTTTAATTGATTAGATTTTTGAGTCGTAAATTATGAAGCTCATCTTTTGGATACCTGAACCGAAATACTCCTCAATGTTCTCTAACAAATTTGTTAAACTGTGAGATGTTATGAATATTTATTTTTTTAATGCTTAAGAATGGTCTAGTACTGGGATCCTGATTCCCAAGAAGTGTGCACTGGTCTGGCGGTACCACATGTTTAGAATGTTATGATGTGATATGATGCTTTTATTATAATGCATATTTAATAATTGTAAATCTTTTATGGTTTTTTAAACCGAAATAAAGATCATTGACTGATTAAGGAATCACAAATTACCACCAACTTTAAGTTGGTAGTAATTTGCAAATCCTTAGAAAAATGCACAAAATTGCATTCTTCCAAGTGCCATGTGGCACATACACATGTGTGTGCACCACATGTGCACACATGACATTGTTGGCCGTGCATCAGGGTGGCCTCCTATCACCCTTGAAATTGCATTTGCTATTATCAATTTGGTAATCGCAAATTGCGAATGCCTTTCCATTCATTCCTATGGGCCTCAAAGCCCATAGGAATGAATAGGAAGGCATTCCTTCATAGCGAATCTCAATTTGGGATTTGCTATTGAGGAATATGTAGGAATCGCTATTTATTTTGTGAAACCTACATACATTGCATTTTGCGATTCTATATAGAATCGCAAAATGCAAAGTTGATACATCTGGCCCCAAGTCTTCTGAGAAGGCAAAGACAACCAAACCCAATCCCCATCCACTTAGAAGATTGATGGCTACCCCTCATCCACCTTCAATAACTAATCGGAAAGCAGAGGATTTTCAATTGGTTATCTGCGGTTTAGACTGAACAAGGGCCAAAGGGATTGACAAACAACAAACTATGTGAGTCTAAAAAGGCAAACATGTTTGTATCTGCAGCCAGTTTAATTTAAGATGAAGATTTCAGGTGAGTTACTGATCTAAACAGCGAGGTGAATGCATTTGCATCGGATTTGTATGTCCACATGAACTTCATGCATGCATACATTCGAAAATATGAATATACAATGAGCTCCCAGAAGCAACGTAACCGCCAGACCTCAGTTAAATTTGCACTCTTTCAAAAAGAAAATAAAGTTTCAAAGCCACAATTTAGTGCTGTCTATGGGTTCAGACTCATTGAGATAATAGAAATAATTGTCAATGTTGATGAAACTGTATTGATCCATAATAATAAAATTAAGATTTTTCTGGTGAAAATGTACAATGACAGTATTTGGTTTTATCAGTCTAACAAAAAGAATGAGCCACTTATGGAGTTCTCAGTTGATTTGGCTCCTGAAGTTATTGCTGCCAGAATAAGAGGATAGGATGCATTAAAATCAATAGGAACCATTTCAAGAAACATCCTGAAAGATTTAGATTTTGGATTTAGTGGCAAAATATCCGATGCCCCAGAGGTCTGCCCATCATGGAAGTCAACAAAAATGTCCGATGCATTCCTACAATTTTTTTACACCATTGTTTAATATCAGCAAAGCAAAACTGTTATAAACTAAAGTTCTTGGGTTTGGAACAGAAATCGACAACATTGATGATGCTTTTGAAGATATAAGTGAAGAAGTGGAAGACAATCCCATGAGCCAACAGGCTTATGCTATGCAAATGTTCTGTCTTTTCCAACTCATAATTTATGAATTATATCACAGGAAAAAGTAGACTCCACTACATTTGATGACTGCCCACCCAATCTATGACAAGTGCAAAAGTAGAGAGCTAACAACTTCAATGAATAGGATTGGTGTATCAACAAATTATAATGACATAGTATGGAGCAGGAACTTGTTAGCTTGTGATTCCGACAGTACACCACTTCCAAGTCACTTTATCAGGAAAGAATTTACAGTTGCTGCTCTTGATTATTTTGGTTTTGAAGACAGCTCTTTGTCTGGAACATACAGCACAAATGATATTGCCATGGTGCGTTTTCAAGACTGTACCAATGAAGTAGCTGCTTGAAAACAAGCTGAGTCAGCTGTAGGCATAAACAAAGAAAGCTGCAAACTTATAGCCCAACTGCCTTGACAACCTGTGACAAATCCCTACAAGCCATCAACAATTCACAGTCTACCAGAAAGTTCCAAAGTGGCTGAGGACATGGATCTTCTTCTACCTGATGCTACAGTCCGCATAGCTTAGCTGATTTAACTGACTTTATCAGACTGCTTATTAGTTGCGGACTGAAGGATGAAGAAAAGCCTGTGCGTGGGCTGGAAATCATGCTCTGATCTCTCTGAGTACCGTCCCAATGAAGAAGGGTGTTTTTTACAAGCAATTCCATCTCCAGTCACAAACCATCCAACAGTATAAACTGCTCCCAAAAGTGTCCTTCCAAAATGTGCATGCTCAGCTTGAATACCAGCCTATCCTGCCAATTTCCTGCAATGAAGGTGTTTTCCGTATTGTAGCTGACATTTTTATGAGCAATCCAGTAGAAATTGATGATCTTTATCTAATGATGGGCATTTTCCACATGAAAAAAGTTGTGATGCGGTGTGCAGGAAGTTACCTCAGTGGATGTGGCATAGACAATGCACATATTGAGGCTGACATCTTTGGAAGCAGAACTGTCCAGTTAGTATTGAGCGTAACTTATTATGTTTGTTTGTAACAAAGAATGCTCATCATATACGAGGCTATAGAACCATTACGATTGCATGCTTTATGGAACAAGAATGATAAATTTGTTTTTGTATATCTTTTCTCAGAAGTGAACAAGGCACCGGGTGCACTTAATTCAAAATGCATAATTCATAGCTAAGCAATGTTCAATGCACAGAGTTCAAAGTCAGAAAACCTGTAAACCAAGTTCGTAGAGTTTGTCAAAGAATGAGAAGAAAAATCATGAAGACAGTGGAGTCACTAATTACTATGTTTTGTGAATTTGATTGCATAATCTACCTGGTATATGGGTCCTGGTATTTAGAAAGAGAGAAGAAGGTAGAGGTGGAAAAACATACCTCTACAGAAAATTCACCCAAAGACCTTTTGTGGTGAAAGACAGGGAGGGAAGGTTCAATGCTGTGAACAGAAAATCTCCAAGGGAATTGTAGGTCAGACGACACGTATAAGTAAATATGTTGCTCAATAGCAGCTAGTTCACCATGAAGTCCTTTCTATATGCAATGTTTTCAGAGAGATAACAAATTTAAATTAATAGACCATCGCAAAACTATTAATAGACCATCGCGAAACTGTTCCTCAACACGAACTTGTGGGAAAGAGCGGGGAACGTTTTAATGAACATGTTGACAGCCTTCTTTATTTCATGCGGCAGCAAGCAAACCCCTTTCAAATGACTTAGCCTGTTCAACTACATAGCTTTGTGACCAAACAGTATGTGTATAACAATATAACTACATGTCTGCTAGATTTCCTGGAACATGGATCAAAACTATAGGCAGAACTAATGCAGGAGAGATTTATATTGAAAGAGAAAAAGCTGTTTGGCATAATCACTAAAGCTAAAATGCCACGCTTTAATTGCCATGGTAAGAGTTTCGTCCAACCAGCCACTAAAAAACAGGTTCCAAAAAACAACTTTCGAGAGCACATAGAGAGATGGAGGTAGAAAAAGGGGTCAATTTATCAAAGACATTCTGTCACATGATCTTCTACCAACAAACACATTATTTGATGGAGATGCTACAATCAAATCAGTGAAGCACACAAATTTCACCTGAAGAATTTCAATTTGAAAAGGTGTTCTCATTGAAAACTGCTGTTGTTGTGGACTATATTTCACAATGACAAATGGTCAAGATTTTATCCATGCAAAACTTCAGCAAGGTCGTTCAGACTTTTCTACAGATATCACAGTCAGTGTGCACCTTGCAAGAACTGCACATTGTCTTTGAAAGTTACCTTGAACTATCTGTCAAAGAATGTGAGAGAATCAGATGAATGTCTACAAGTGGAACAATTGACCTTGCCTGCATCAAAAATTCGACACCTATCCCTGTGCAACATGATAAAATTCTGGTCATCAACATCGAACAAGATGAACTTGGAGATGTTAACTTGCCAAAACATTACTGATGCTTCAATGAACACTGAATTTCCAATTATTAAAAGTGGAATGCTTGTCAATGAGGAGTTGGTGCCTGCAGAGATATATTCAAAAGGTTTAGGCCGTATTGTTTCAGCCTTTAACAACAAATTGGAGGAAGCTGACCTTCTTGTTGTGCCACATGTTGAGTAGGCTGTCTGAAATGGTTCCATTTGAGTCATTATACTGTCAAATGGCACAGATGTTATTACTGTGCTACTTAGATTTGTTGCAATGTTTAGAAGTCAAGGATTGTACGAGTTATTAATGCGTTATGGGACAGGCAAGAAAAGATACCTAATCCAGCTTCATGTTCTGTACAAGGAACTTGACTAAGAGATGCGGAGTGCTCTTATGATGGCACATATTCTTATGGATGTTGACACTATGAGCAAAATTGGAACATAACTTGGATCTTTATCTGCTGAACCTGTGAAGTTTCTAAAAGGATATGCTGAGACAGAAGAAGAATGTGACTTTAAAGATGTGGAAAAATACCTTGTGCGTGTGTGAAAAATGAGTCCTGACTGTCAGACATCTGAGAATCTTCGGTGCGGTGAGTTCAAGAGATTAGTCCCGCTAAGTGGCTTCCACCAACATCATAGTCTGTGCTGGGACACATTAAAAGAGCAGTTTTCTTGCTCAAAAGATGTGTAAATGTTTTGGATCTTGCATATGTAGAGAAAGATCCATGTGAATTTGGTTGGGAAGATATTGATGGGCTGCTAAAACCTACGAAATTTCTAAAGCCTCTACTCACAGAACTTATGCGTACATGTACTTGCAAAAACTACAAATAGATGTCCCTGTTGATATGCTCTTCTCAAATGTTCATCATTCTGCAAATGTACCACAAGTGATTAATGAAACAAACAAATAAAGTGAACTATGAAAATGTGTCTAAATCAGGAGTGATAAACATTATTGTTTTTCATATTCAGAGCATAAATATTGTTTGGTGTATACATACAAGGATTAAAACCGTTATTATTTGTTTCATTTCATATATATATCTTTTCTTCCTCTAAGTTGGCCGCCATTTTGGCAAATGTTGGAAGGGTTGCTCGGAGGAGTTATTTTCTGTCTCTATAAGACTACTTGATCCCCAAAACCTATGTTTTGACACAAAAGTGAAGTATATAGGTCTCATGGTTCCTGAAATATTACATCGTCACTGCGACACATCTGCCAGTTTTAACAATGTCGTCCAGAAAAATTCATCCCAGACCAGCAATGTCTACTCAAGCAAAACAAATTCTCTAATGATCCAAAAACACAAATTAAAAATGAAAATCACTGGACAACAATTTTAAATATTACATTCTTCATGTGTGTTCCATCCTTGAAGGCTATTCTCTGCCTATGTCTTCTTGTCATCCACTTCGTAATTTCTGCTTTACAAGGTCAGGTAGGATCCCCACCCCCTCCTCTCCGTTGCTTCTGCGGTCACCCTGGAAGCCAGTTTGGTAGTAGCAAAACAAAAGAGAGTGTCACAGTTACATACTGCATGCTGGTATGTTTACATTTCTTTGTATCTTTGCCATATGATATGTCGCAATTCACATGCAGCCAGCCATGGTTTAACTGTATTACACTCTTCTCACTGAAAATGTGCTTGTTAATTGTTCCAGACAGCCACAAGCACACTTCATTTCTCTGTCATAACAATTAATGTATAGTACTAGCACTCTTGATTGCTCTAGGTATTATAAAACATGCTTGCTTAACCAACAGGCTTGTATATGATTGTTCTTGATTACTCTGAGACTCTAGGGTGTTCAGTCCTTTTGTCATTCCAGTATAGTGCACTGTACTGCCTCGGTTTACCATGAACATGAACTGGCACGATATTATTTTATTTTATTTTATTTATATTTGTAATGGGAAAACTAGTGCTCAAAGGCATCTAGGCATTGATACCATTATGGGAGGAGAATTTGGCGTAAAGAAGAAATGAAGCTAGACCTCTAAGAAATAACAAGATAAGTGCTTATTGGATAAAAAGCCAGGTTTTAAGGGACTTCCGAAAAAGGAGCAGTTAAGAGGAATTTTTTAAATGAGGGGGAAGGGTGTTCTACAGTTTGGCCCTTGTGATAACAAAAGTTCTGCCTCCCCAATTGGCAAGCCTAACCCTAGGGACCTCAACAAGCTTTGCAGTGGAACTGTGAAAAGCTCTGGTGGGGGCAAAGCTGTGGAACCTATGTTTAAGATACTGAGGTCCAGTATTGTGCGAGGCCCTAAAGGCGATGCACAGAGCTTTAACATCAATCTGCTTCTTTTTTGGGAGCCAGTGAAGTGAGACAAGTGCCTTTTTGGCTGACTGATGTCTGGGGATCCCCACTAGAAGCCGTGCTGCAGCGTTCTGGAGGTTCTATAGTCTGCCCTAGAGTCCTCTCTGAAGATTGACATAGAGTGCATTACAATAGTCTAATTTAGATAGAACAAGAGTGGAGACCACGTTTTTTCGGAGTTCATGGGGTATGAATGGAAAAACTGTCCTGAGCAATTTTAGGGTATGGAAAGTGGAAGAAGTAATAGCGAGCAGTACCGAAGATGATTCCTAAATTTTTTACTTTAGTAGCGGGTGTGGGATGCATGCCTAGTTCTTGTGGCCACCAACTGGGTGACCAGAATGAAGTGTTCTCACCAAAGAGAATGGCCTGTTTCAGGCAGTTCTCAAGCATCCATCAGCTGACTTGTTGCACGCAGTTATAGACTCTAACTGCTGTGTTCTGTATGTTACTGGTCCCTGAAGCAACGATCTGGGTGTCGATGGCATAGGAAACCACAGAGAAGCCAAAAGACTTGATAAGGGAGGCCAGGGGGATAACGTAGAAATTAAAAAGTGTAGGACTAAGGGAAGAGCCCTGGGGGTACACAGAATGGCAACTAAAAAGGGCAACAAGACAAATTTGTTGAGCTCAACAACTTGCTCTCATTCGAGTAAGAAAGATTTCAGAAGTGAGAGAGCTGAACCTTTAACAACTAGAGAGTGAAGATGATCAATCAAAAGAGTATGATTGACAGTATCAAAAGCAGCAGAAAGATCTAACAAAATTAGGGCAGCATTTCCTCATTTGTCGACTGCGCTTCTGATATCTTCAGAGGCTGCGATCAGATCCAGTTCAGTTATGTGCTCACTCCTGAACCATACTGGGTAGGGTCCAGAAGGAGGTTGTTTTTGATGAAAGAAGTGATTCCCTGACTCACAGTCTTTTCTATTACTTTCGCCGGAAAAGAAGACGGGAGATGGGGTGCTAATTGCTCGGATTAGAAGTGTGAAAGTTGTGCTTTTTCAGAAGGGGAAGAAAAGAAGCCTTTTTCTATTGTTTAGGAAATTCACTGATCCTGAAGATAAGATTGAAATTATCAGTGAGATGAAGGGCTTCGATCTCTGTGTGCCCTTTTCCCAGGAAATGATTGAAGACTGGGATTCTTGATAGTGAATACTGTACGGGCCATGTACTTGTTTTTAAAAGAGATCTAAATAGGTTGCTTTATGATCATTTTGCAACATTATGGTGCCCAGGCTGTGTTTGAATGTGTTACCTTCTAGCAACTAAACAATTAGAACACCAATAGTATCAATTAACCTTATTACATAATTATTACTAATACTAGAATATTAAGGATGCAAAGTATACAACATTAAAATATTTTTAATTTTTATATACATTTTTGTTCCCATTATTGTGTGCTGAGACTGTCTAGTTCTGAGAACAGGTGTTGCTTGCAATTTACAAATAGACAAGGTAAGATGAAGACTGCAGAATTCGTACTCATAATTTACACGTTTATGCATCCTTTTTAAGTCTGGCATTTCCCAAGAACTTTAGATTTTAATAAAATTATATGTATAATACTCTTACCGAAAGGGGGTTTCAGCCACCTCTCTTCTTCAGCCATTGGTCTGTAGTTCTGTCATTCACATTTTGATTCTGCCCACTACAGCATGCATTATGAGGCAATGGGTCAGCCTACTCAAGCCATTGGTTAACTTCACTTTTAGTGAGTGTAGTTTGTGCTTTCACAAGTAGCACATTTGCACACAAGCTAGTTCCCTTCAGTGCCAGTGTTTTTACTTTATAATTACTTTAATGATGCCTTTCTGTTTAAAGTCTGATGTCATAGCAGGACACTTTTCATGTGAGCACTGAGTACATTCCAGTTTTATCAGATTCCATCTCGTGCTAATGCTTTTGTAAATTGCCTTCGTTGTGGACTTTGCTTATCGGACTGCAACTATTTCAAATCATAACATATTGTGTCCATTTGAAACAGTTCTGCAGTAAGTTGTCCTCTTTTTCCTGAATTCAATGAAGTGCAACTATAACTATTTATTCAAATGTGACACACAAACCGATCGTTTTGATATTATAGGTTGTGAATTCATAAGCGAACAAGTCAGCAGAAATATTTATCCTGGACTGTTTCACCAATAGTTATTTAATAACTTTGCACAGGAAGAAAAACAACCTTTATCATATTTAATATCTAACACATTTATTCAAACATGGGTGGAGTGTAATTTAGGTTTTTGTAAACCAATATTTTTTAAACTGTTGGAGCAATCCTTTTTACTCCTGGGCCCAGTATGCAGGCTTTTGATGATGCTTCAAGCCGCTAATGGAAGTTTGAAATGGTTGTAGACAACACGCTGCCCCACAATATCTCTTGCAGTATCTGTTAATGATATGGATATTTCTCAGAAGTCCTGTATCCATTTCGCTGATATCTTCTCTCAATCCCTGTGATGACCACAGCAGGTCTGTGTGAATCTAGTGATGGGTATGGATTTAAGAGTCTGGGAAAGGAGGTTCAAGTGAAGTTGTGCATTAGGTGGAAGTAGCCACAAGTACTACCTACATTCCATAAAAGGTTTTAGGAGTCTCTGGGCCCTATGGACATTTATTGTCTTGTCATAGTGGTGCTTTTTCAGCTGTTGCTGGACTGTCTATGACTGTAGAGGGGACATTGGCACCTGTGTGAACTGTTGATAACCCTTCCAGGAATGAATATTGCCTGTTGATAGCTATATCATGAATCATGATGCCCGGGAACTAAAGTTCACTTCTATACATTACTCAATGCAAACATACTTAAAAAAAACAAAAACAAGCATCAACAAGCCACCAGAGAGTCATAATTAAAGTGCATACCTTAACAACTTAGTTTATGCACCTAATCTCTAATTTGTTTTCCAATTTTATGTTTATTTTGTGAGAAACTCTTAACGGATCTGATTGTGTACTTTCATTGGCTAACATCTTTATAATTCTTTTGTAGATCAAAACTATCGTCAGACCTTATGTTAGTTTTTAATGGGAAAGGTTATGTCAGATTCTGCAGTCCCTATCCGTTTCTTATGAAAAGTTACAGCAAAGATAGTGTGACTCATTTGCTGAGGAAAGTGTATGTTAATGGCAATAGGCCTTCAAGAGAGTATTTTCTCATGACCTATATTAAGGACCAGAACATATGTTGCAAGGCCTGTTGGATGCTGCAATGCCCCTGTTGCATTTCCATACTTCATAGATGGGGCTCTGATAGTATATTTAAATATGTTTGCATAGTTTTTTTCCACGACATTGTTCTCCATTCAGATTCTGTGCAAGCACACAAATGTCATGTTAAGAAAGTCTAACAGCCGTTGATGGTTCACCATCCTTTGGATGGATGTTTTTCACTGTTGTAGATTTTCTGGGTTTCACAATTATACGTGAGTGCATTAGGACGAATTAGGAAAGTTAATGATTATTCAGGCATCAACACCAACTTTAGTAAAGGCTACACAAAGTATTAACAGCATTGTCAACTATTATAGAAAGTTCATTCATCGGTTTTAAAAAAAGTGAGACTCGTCATTGGGTTCCCATGTAAAGGGGAAGTGTTTGTATTCTCTACAGAGGCTGAACAGGTATTTCTCTTTCTGAAAGAACACTTTCCATGTGCGTCGATTGTGCAACATACCAGTGGGGAGCATTAATTTATTGTACAATCATAACATTCCTACCATGCTAAGAGAGTTGTTTTTTCTCAATAAAATTGAAATATTGGGTAGGTCGATCCAGAACCTATTTTTCTCACACGTTTTCTCCAGCTCAACTAAAATACATTATCGCTGATGAGGAGATTTTGGTAATTCAGAGGTCTTTTGAAGAGTGAAAACTAAATTCTATTTGTATCAAGACTCACTGTTTAGTTGTATACTGACCTCATCACAGAATCTTGCAGTTTTAAAAGTTGGCTATAGCATTGATTCCTGGACATATTAAATGGAACTTGTTGTCCATGACAAGGGGATATTTTGGTAGAGAATGATTTACTAATGTATCTAGAAGATTCAGTTTGTGCCATTAGAATATGGGTAAATCTACTGGCTAGCCCCTGAAGCTCCAATTAGAAAATTAATCAATCACATGAAGATTTTCTTCTAAGTTGGATTGATCAACCAAGATAATAAAATTACCAACAAAAACCAATCTGTCCTTCTTGAAGCATAATGGGTAAATAATGTCAGAGATATCTTTAATGAAAGACCCCTGGCTACCAGGCGCCCACTATACCGCCATTAAAGTAATAGAAAATGTTGACAAAAATCTAATATGCAGTGTCTTCAAATAATGACAATAATTATGCAGGTGCACTGGGTGCAAACAGGAAAAGTGCACCCTATCATGTAGAATGCGCTGCATTTAATGCAGCTGTGAACTTGCGATGCCCCCAGGGCAGCGCATTCAAGAGAAATATGAGGCAGCTGTTAAAAGTGGCTCCGTGTTTCTTTGTGCAGACCACAACCTGCCTGCATTTAATGAGGGATTCGAGATACCCTTGCAGATGGGTGCAGTGAGGGACTGCACCTGCCTGCAAGGGGATGTGTGGGGGATCCATATGACTCGTTTCCCCCCCTCCAGAGGGCTGCCTCCAGGGGCACACTGACAGTGCACCTCCTGACAGCTTCTTTGCCTCTGTGCCTGCATCTATAATATGGCGCAGAGGCAAAGAGATTCCCTCATTTGCATGGGACCATGTCCCCATACAAATGAGGGATTGCCCACTTGAGAAAGCGCTGGCGCTACATGTGTGCTAGTGCTTTCAGTAGTATTGAAGGGGCGGCACAAGCGTCTGCGGCCCCTTCTGTAATACCAACATGCTCCGGGGGCACATAAAGCAGGCGCACATGCCCGTTGCACTACTGGGGCACGTTCTGTAATGCAGCCTCTGGGGATTCTTCTTCTTGTGGATAAACAAAATAAAATGCATTTTTGCTAAAACGTCTCCCACTCATTAGTAAGTATTAACTGCTTCAATGCTTATGACGAGCCCAGCTTGTCATAACGGTCGCAGCACTCCCACACGCAATTAATTCCCTGCCTGTGCGGGAGAATCAATCAGTGGGCGGAGTCGTGGCGAGCCCAGCTCGTCATGATCACAGCTCCACTGTGCCTCATGACGAGCTGGGCTCGTCACGAGCACACCGCCGCCGGCGCCGCCCCCCCCCTGCGCCAGCAGGGGAATTACCCCTGCAGCGAAGGGCTTAAGAGAATGGATGCGAATGGCCACAATCTTTGATTAAGTTCAGTAGCTCAAGCTAACAGGATTGTTCACTCGCCTGATATGGCAGAAGTTTCTCTGTAATAAATTTGGTGGAGTTATTCACAAAGTGACCAGCATTCTGCTCCAGGATCAGCACAGATGTTTTTGCTTTTCGTGCACCCACTTTGCATGTACACGGTATAGCTGTACAGCAGTTTGACTGATATGGAGACCAGGGGCCGTATCACAGATGCAGTGCATTTTGCTTGTTTGCTCCTGGCACACCTTTAAAAGGGTGCACCCAGCACAAATGAGTGCAGCCGCTTGCATGCAAATGTCTGGGGGGTCCATGGGACCTCATTTCCCCCTCCAGAGGGCTGCCCTCAGGGAGTACACTGATAGTGCACCAACATTTTGCCTCTGTAGCCATGATTATAATACAGCGGGGGCACTGAGGCAAAGGGTTTCCCTCACTTGCATGGTGCCATGATCCCATGCAAATGAGGGAACACCCTGTGATGATAGCGTTGGCGCTTCAAGAGTGACAGCGCTACTGATATTACAGAAGGGGATGAAGAAGCATCTGTGGCCCCTACTGTAATACCAAAGTGCCACAGGAGCGAACAAAGTGGGCACAAATGCTTGTTGCACCCTTGGGGCACTTCTGTATCACGGCCCCTGCACGGGATAATCCTTAACTCATCTGACAATGGCTATGTAACAGTTATTTCACTAAAAATGCACAACTATATCATGCCACATCACCCCAAAATTCATAATGATTGTAAAAAAGTTTTGGGAGCAAAATTCTAATCTAAACATCCCTATGTGCACAACTTGTCATTTGATGTACTCAATATAATTCTGCATACCTATAACTTTCATGGATTCTTTCCTATCACTTCTATACTCATTTGAAACAATTGTAATTGCAAAAATTCACAAATACAAATTAGGATAAAATATTGAAATGTTGTCACAGTGGCATTTCCATGCATTGCAGTCTATTAAATTGTCGGATTGTGTCTTTAAAAATATCAGTCTCTTAGGGGCTGTGTATGAGAATTTTCACGCAGTGTAGCGCAGCAAGTCAACTTGCTGTGCTGCACTGTGTGACAGGAAAAGGGCAGGAATTCACTTTATTTAAAACAATATGGCACATTCCTGCCTTTTCCCCTGCACAGGCACCTTTTTGGCTGCTTAGCACCAACGCAGTCACCCTTGCACCATGGTGCAAGGCTGCCTGTGTTGTATGCAGGATTGTTTTGTGCAGGAAGGGTCACCTTCCTGCACAAAGACAATTCTGGGAGGCATATTCATCCATTTATGTGTGCTGCAGAAGGCATCACACTTAGGGCCCGATTCCAATGTTAGACATACCGGAGTCCGTCCGACATCGGTTTGGAACTGGAACCGGACGACTTCCTGTCATCGGTTCCATCCCAGGGTTCGGTCGCAATCCTATACTTTACAATGGGAGCATGCAGTCCAAATGGAATGATGCACTTATTGCAAAGAGCAGAGGTGCAGTTCCTCCCTGCACCTAGAGGCAGGCTCCTTGAGGTGCCTGCCACTGGGTGCAGGGATCTACAGGGGGGGCACCATATGTGCCCCCGAGGCCACCATTCGACAGCCTTGCACCCATGGGGGCCCTGCTGGGGGCCCCAAAGACAGATTCCCAATGCCTTTCTGTGTCGGAAAGGCCAGCAGAGAAAGGCAGTGGGAATCTGCCATCGTAATTCCTTGACCTGAACGAGACAGTCGAGGAATTACTGCAGGGTTTCTGAATGGCAGATGGGCTCTCGGAGGCTGACAAAAGGCAAATCGGAAAACCAATTCAGATTCCCTTCCGACCGACCCCATCGAAATGAAAAGAGAAAGTAACAAGGAGAAATAAAGATATTTCTCCTCATTGCACCTCTCCTGGGAAGGCGTATCTTTTTGGTGCATTCCTAGGATTGCTAGTTCTGGTAAATCTGGGAATGCATCAAAAACCATTCGAGTTGCTTTGAAACACCAATAAAATACCTTTGGAACGCCTCCCTAGTCCAAAGTAAGGCAACTCAGTGGTTTGTGCTGTGTTGCTTACTCAAGATTTATTAAGCTACTCAGGGCCATGCAAAGTGGCCTTGCGTGGCTTCATAAATCTCATTTTTCAGTTAGGTCGCACATGTACTATGTTGCATGGTGCAAGCGTGACACAACTGAGGTCATAAATATGGCCCTTAGTGTATTGCAGATGACATTGGGAGATTTTCCTTTGAGATCTTGTGTAGTTTTATGGACTCAGTGAAACACAAGTGCCCAAACCTTTTATTGTAGTGTGAATGAAATTGAAAAATGTGCTAATTTACCTAGGAACCATCTTAATGCACTAGACAAACCATGTACAAGCCAATGCTCAATATGCATATATAATCAAAACGTAAACAATGTGGACGGACCCACTATGTGTATGTATTTCAATGTATTACAATCACTATGTGTGGTAAAGAATACCTAAAGGGTCCATGTTCTTAAAACACATAGTGATTATAATACATTGTAATACATACACATAGTGGGTCCGTCCACATTGTTTAAGTTTAGTATCCTTTTGGGGACCAGGATGTACCCCCTGTTCTATCCCTCACTCTCCCCTTGTTTTTCCATATATAATCTAAGACTCAGCCCTTCCTCTTTGTATGATATCTACCGCTCGCTTGCCAGAGCTGATTTTGCAAGGAAATCATGGTGAATATTACACATTGCTCATATTGAAAAATGTGAGTGGTGAGAGTACCCAAAAGACACACAATTGATGAATGGAAAGCAGAACAAATCAAAACATTCACCCCACTCATGAGATCTGGGTTAAATCCATCATTCTTTTGCTCACCATGCCACCCCAGTTTAGACCTGGCCATATGCAAATCAGTCTTGACCCTGTGCCTCGTGGGAACAATCCAGCCCGAACTGCCAAGCCAGGTCCTCTCTGGACCGGAAACAAGCATCCTAGGACCGGTTTCGGGGTTTCACCCCTCTTCAGCCAGGATAGCTTGATTCCAGTGGCACAGTGATATTGCAAGGAGATCATGGTGAATATAATATATTGCTCATATTGAAAAATGTAAGTGGTGAGTGTACCTTCAATTCTGGAATTTCTATGATATCAGCCAATTACCCACATATATGTGAAGTACTGGGTATTTTAGACCCAGCGGTGCAGGGACACACACCCTATGACTTCTGGGTTCACCCTGTTCCAGACCTACAGAAACACAGAGTCTTCTGGGTGAAGTCAAAGATCGTTTATTGGCTGCAGACCAATTACAGGTATCCTAGAAGTACAACAGCGTGTATGTTCTCAGGAGACTGCTGAAAATCATAGAAACGGACTTCATCTTAAATACGCTTTTTCCTGCCTCAAGCATACATTCCTAGGTTTTATGATACGGTAATAAACAAGTGTACATTACAAAGAAGAAGGCAGAGTCATGATGACCATCCCACATTCCAGTTCGGCCAGCCCACAATGATTTACACAGTAAGGTTCAGATCCCACATTTGATATCAATAGGCCCCAATAAAACACGGGCAGCTCCTGTTGATAGAAACAAGTCATAAAGCAGGAACAGTCAGGTGTGAAAGAGATTAGCCGGAGGCTCGTGTAGAATGAAAGGGTTTTATGATGGGTCAAGCCCTGATGTTAATCACAGGTGGACGAAGGAAGGGGAGCTCGTGAGACCAGTTTGACCTGGGGCAGCAGAGCCAGCTGCCCAGGTCACAGGGAAGTCACGGGAGAGCACATGTACTGTGAGGCCCGTATTTGCTCCATTATAGCCTATGTGAGGGCAATGACAAGATGGCCACCGCTTCCAAAATGGAACCCGCGTAGTGAAGCACAATAACGTGTACATAGTGCATTCATAGCTAGAACGATATATAAAGCACTCGTACATGCCGCATTAACCATTTGCGGTTTGCTAATACCAGGATAGACAGGGGTAGGACCCTGTCCCCTACGCGGTCCCGAATATTAAAGTACGACAGACCCTCCTTTTGCCCTTACATAGGCAATCACTATACTCATCTTAATCCGAGTCTAGGTCAATGTTCACGAAGTCATGGAGATGTTGCTGTAGCATCATCCTATTACTTAGCTCGTCCCTCGATACAGGTTTCCTTACACATAAGGTAGCACAGAGGCCACATATGGCAGGAGCACACTGTATGCACAGACAGAACAGGAAAAGAATGGCTAAGATCATTCCAATGACCATCAGAACTTTCCAACCCCAGGCAGATATCAGTTCCCAGAACCACCCCATCAGTGACCAGTCTCCCTTATCCACGTGTATGGATTCAGATATTTTATGGAGTTTGGAGATGGCTTGATAGACTGTTGGAGCGTTATCTGGTATGAAAATGCAACAACTGGATTGGATAACCTTACATACCCCACCGCGGTCTGCAAGAATAACGTCTAGAACCATGCGGTTCTGTAAAGTCATAAGGCGATCCGCTTGGAGCTCAGCGGTCAAATTACCAAGGGCACCAGCCGTTACATTAACAGTGGATTCAACCACACGAGTCAGTTGTCTCAGGTTCCTACTATTCACCATAGGTCCCCAAAACGGCAGGAAACCCAAGAAGAAGTCTCCCGCTTCCTGACCGGCAGTATCTTCCTTACTAATCACACCTCTCACAACTCTGGTCTTGTGATAATCAGAGGCGGCAGTAAATGTTGGCGGTAGCAAGTTCGCAATATAACATGTGCCCGAGAAATCAGGGGGCAACCATGTGTATGCTCGGTCATTGCAGATGAAATATGTACCCTTGGCAGCCAAAAACGCAGGGGAAAAATGTGACGGGAAAGTGTACGTTTCAGTACAGTCACTTCTTCCCAGTTGAGCTCTAGGATTCTGACCATTACCCTGTAAGCAGAACCGACCTATGTGGGGTACGACCCAGATTGGGGATGAGATTTTTCGCTGTCTTTCACCCAGACTAATACTATACCCCGTCGCGTTCCACCCTACATAAGCTCTCAGCTCTTCTTTGGGAATGGATGAGTATGCATCAATATCCCTACTCATATCGGCAATTCCTCTCACTAAGGCTTTATTATTTGTACCAGGTCTGATGGAACGCGGTTGTCGCGGGGAGTAAGCATCTAGAGCATAGAGGAACATGGTCTGGAATGCCCATGACGATCCATTGTAACTAAATGGCAGCACCAAATAGGGAATACCCTTGTTAATGGTATGTGGCATTAACCCACACACCCAGCAATTGGTCGTATTCATTACTAGTTGGTGCTGGTGCAAGAGCTGGATAAACGAGTTATTTACAAACTCTGATCGTCTGGTCTGTTCGTGCTCAGGCAGAGGGTGAAAAGAGTGAGAGGAGGCAGTAGAAAGAGGTATAGGCTGTACAGTGGGCGCAATGGTCTTTTGAGAGGAGAAAAACACAAATCCTACGATGAACATTATTATACTACACAGTGTAAATAGGCACAAGAATATGAAACATTTACTTTTTACAATTCTACATATCCTTGCTTTAAAGTTCATTTCCTCAACGGGTCTCTCCATCTTAAAAAACTCCATCCTCTAATCGGGCCGCTCGCGGCGGATGAGTTTCTTCTGCTAAGGGGTACGCCTGTCAGTCCAGGGAAACGCCCTAGACCAACCAGAACCGTTGACCTAACGTCTTCGGCCTGTACCCCAAAGTCTTGGCACCGCGACCCTGCGGCTGAACCTGGATGGTGGTTCGAAAAACAAAAATCAAGAAAGTCCTTCAGATGGGAGAGCCAAAATGTCAAAAGAGGAAATAGAAAGGAAATCTTTATTTGTCCATGGGCCGTGGTCTCAAATTATAGCGGAGACGGCCAGGTGCTGTTTGGTCTTGGAACAAAAGTTCAGGCTCTGTGGTGTCCAGTCGATTTGATGGTGGCACAGCTTCTTGTAAAATATCGTCACTCTCTTGGCCTGAAACTGTGTCTCTTATGCGTGCGTCACTGAATGGTACAAAACGAGGTACAGTGTCTGTCTCAGAGTCGGCGATACCCTCCTGGACCCACTGGTCGTATGGCAAAGGCAAGGGGACTACTTTGCAGTGGGTGCCATGGATCCAGTGTTTCTTCCCCTTTACTCGCACCGCTGATCTTGTTGATAGAAGCACAAGGTGAGGGCCGATCCAGCGAGGCTCGTCGTTGCTCTTGCGCTGGAAGTTCCGGATCAGCACCCACGTACCAGGGTTGATAGGGTGTCCAGGGGTTTCAGAAGCTTGAGGAAGAGTATCATGTACCTGTTGGTGCAAAACACGCAGTTTAACAGTCAAATCATACAGGTAATCGAGTAGTACTGGATGCTCAATCTCACTAAATTTCGTAGGCCTCGGTACACCCCATACATTGGCCGGGTGGCCAAAAACCACTTCGTAGGGACTAAGTCCCACTCGTGAGTGTACGGTCATTCTGGTGGACAGGAGTGCTAAAGGCAGAGCGTCAGGCCATTTAAGACCGGTGCTCGCCTGGATTTTGGCCAATTTAAGTTTTAGAGCACCATTGTAGCGCTCTACTAATCCAGCTGATTGGGGGTGATTTGCAGCGTGGAACTTTTGCTTGATGCCTAAACCTTCACACACATTCTTCATTACTTTACCCACAAACTCACTTCCATTATCACACCACACCATTCTTGGCATTCCAAACATTGGGAAGAACTCTTTCACGTGGGCTTTGGCTGTGGATAGGGCAGTGTTATCCTTTAGAGGATAGGCCTCTACCCATTTGGAGAAAGCACAAACAACCACCAACACATATTTCAGGTTGTTGCACCTTTCCATGTGAATAAACTCCAGCTGCAAAACTTCAAATGGATATGATGGGGGTGCAAAATGACCAGCTGGAGTTGGGGTTCCCCTACCAGGGTTGTACTTCAAGCATACCATGCAATTCTTGACCACATTCTCTGCACACTTGGGAATCCCAGCATTCTGCCGTACTGGAGCCAACAACTTACAGATTCCTTTCGTACTGATGTGTGCCATTCCATGTGCCATAGTAACCACTGGGAGCACATATGCGTCAGGCAACAACCATCGCCTATGTTCTGTCAGATCAATCCGACAACCATTCTCATCCAATTTACCCATACTTTCTCTCCACTTGCTTAACTCTTTCTCTGTGGCCTCAGCTTGAAGCGACTTCACACTCTCTATCGTGTTTTCACACATCCCAACATCATCAACCCATCTTGCGGGGCCTGCAACATACATTCTAGTCTTTACATTCTGTGCTGTTTCTTTTGCGATCTCATCAGCAAACGCATTCCCACGTCCAACATCATCTGTGATTTTCCTGTGCGCACTGCATTTCATAATCGCAACTTGCAATGGTAGGGTCAGTGACTCAAGGAGATCATTCACCAACTTGCCATTCTGAATTTTAGCTCCATGCGACGTCAGGAACCCACGCTCTTTCCACAAACGCCCAAAATTATGAGCCACGCCGAAGGCGTACTGGCTATCTGTGTAAATATTCACTCTCATTCCTTCAGACAACACGTATGCTCTCGTGAGGGCGATTAATTCCGCTGCTTGGGCCGAATTATGTGGCACTCGTGCAGTTTCCACAACTGTGTGTAAAGTCGCGATAGCATATGCAGCAGTCGTATCACCATTAGGGAGCTTGAAACACGAACCATCCACCCATAGAGTACCATCACACTCAGTCAGGGGAGTATCTTTTAAATCTACTCTCCCTTTCGTCTCTTCTTCCGTTCTGAACAGACAGTCATGTTGCTCATTCTCATCTAGGTCTGCTGGAACTGGCAATAACGTAGCTGGATTCAGCGTATTGCATCTCTTTATGTGTATGTGATTTGCTAACAGTGTGAGCTCATAGCCTGATAATCGCGCACTAGTTAAGTGTTGTGTCTTGGTCCTATTCAATAATGTGTCTACAGCATGTGGAACCATAACGATCAATGTGTTATCCATTACCAGACCAGCAGATTGTCGGATAGACATAGCTGCAGCAGCTGTCGCTCTCAGACAGCTTGGCAATGCCCTTGCTACAGGGTCCAAGGTTGATGAAAAATATGCGCACGGGCGCGGTCTGTCGCCAAAAGGCTGTGTTAACACTGACAATGCACATCCATCTTTCTCGTGAACATACAATGTAAAAGGCTTACTGTAGTCAGGGGTACCCAACACAGGAGCGGAACACAATGCATTGCGTAATTCCACAAAACTTTTCTGGCACTCTTCAGACCATGGGATAGGATTCGGTGTGTCTTTGCATGTTAAGGCTAACAAAGGTTTTGCCAACAAGGAAAAATTAGGGATCCAGTGCCTACAGTATGAGGTAATGCCCAAGAAAGCGCGCACTTCTCTCTGTGTTTTTGGCACACTCAACTGTGCAATGGCTTGAATTCTTTCTGGGGTCAGTTTCCTTCCCTCCTTCGATAAGAGATGACCTAAGTAGGTCACTTCTTGTCGACAATACTGCAGCTTTGAGAGAGACACTTTATGATGGAAAACAGATAAATGGCGCAATAATGACAATGTGGCTTCTTTGCAGATCTTTTCAGTATCCGCGGCGATTAGTAAATCGTCCACGTATTGAATCAGAATAGCGCCACTAGGTAAAACAAGTGCATCAAGCTGCGCTTTCAAAGCTTGACTGTATATGGATGGACTCTCACAGTAGCCCTGGGGAGCGCGTTTGAAGCGGAAGCTTCGGCCTCTCAGACTAAAGCCAAAAATGTCTCTGCTCTCTTCTGCAATTGGGATGCTAAAGAAAGCATTCTTTAAATCGATCACTGAAAACCATGCAGCAGAGGCTGGAATCATCGTTAACAAGGCAGTTATATCAGGGACAACTGGAAACGGTGGCACAACAATCTTATTAACCTCTCTAAGATCAATCACAAATCTGTAAACAGGTGGCTGTGAAGGGTCCGTTCGTTTTAAGACAGGTAAGATCGGACTGTTGCAAACGTTGCCTCTTGTCTCTTCAATTACACCCTTATTAATCAAGTCGCCGACAATGTCTAACAATGCTTTCTGGCCTTCACTAGAGATCTTGTACTGGGGAATACGTGGCAGTCTGACATTAGCCTTTAAAGTTACCACGTATGGCGGTATCTCCAAGAGGCCCACATCATTGGGACCAGTAGCCCAAAGGACATCTGGAAGGAATGACAATTCCGGCGGCATTGTATTTTTAGACAAGTACATCGGGGAAATCACTTTCCTACCTAATGTAAGTTGTACTCCTGACGGTGAACAATACAGTGTAGCATGTAATCTTTTCAACAAATCTAACCCTAGCAAATTCTCACCACAACCTGTTGTTAGAATCAGGGGTGCTTTCAGCTCACAAGGCCCAATAGAAAGTGACATGGGACTAGAAATCGGATTCCTAACTGGGGCGCCAGAAAAACCTACTGAAACATTTATATCGCCAGACAAAGGTGCGCCAGGGAGTTTTGAATGCATGATTGAACTCTTTGCAGCACCAGTGTCTAGCAGAAAGGGCTCCGTTATATTTGCTGTAGTCACCTTAACATACGGTCCACTCCGATCCACTGGCACTGAAACAACTCCCTCTCTCTGTCTACGGCTGTCCTAGTAATCATTATTTCCTGCATCGCCGTCCTCTGCATAATAATCATTATTATAATACTGAGCTGTATTACTAGTTGTGTTAGCTTGCTGGTCGAAACTATTAATGGTATTTTGAGGCGGCAGAGGACGCGCGTTCTGGGGAGCATTCCCACGCCCTCTGCCTCTAGGAGCTTGCTGACCACCCCTACCACTTGCGCCATACGCATTACCGTTCCGCTGCATTAATTTAGGGCAACTATATTTAAAATGACCTTCCTCTTTGCAGTATGAACATTGGTTGGGACCTACAGGGACACGTGGTTGATAATACCCATTCATTTGCAGATTGTTCTGAAATTGTTGGGGTTGGTGATAGACACCTTGGGGTTGCCTATAATTATTCTGACCTCCACGTGGCGGATAGGCTTGCTGTAAAAGGACCTTTGTCTTTAATTCCTTCGTTTTCTTTTCTGTTCTATCTTTCTCGTCTTTATCTCTGTTTTCATAATACTGTGCAGTAGCCAGTATTTGCGCTGAAGAAGAAACAGCCCAAGAACTTTCTGAATCTTTTAGCTTTTTACACAGGTCAGGAAGTAAATTCTGCACAAACTTATCTACAAATAACCGTTGGCCACCCTCAGTACTCATATCTTGCCCACTATGGTCAATAAACGTTTCTTCAAACCTGGTAAAGAAGTCTGACACTGTCTCATCTTTCTTCTGCTTGCATGCAGATAGCTTGTCCCAATTTACGCGCATCGCAGGCATTATTGTCTTCATATATGTGATGATTCTACCAGGGAGTTCTGCTATTAAAGGCTCAGGTTTCGCGCCACCAGTTTGTCTAGCATCAGCAGCAATGATGTTAGCCCATGTGTCCCCTAGTTCTGCAGCATGATCCGTATTACGTATGGATCCCCACAAAGGCTGTGGAACCACATTCCCAAACAGCATATCTACGTCAGCCAGATTCATTACACAAGATTCTGCAGTTTGTGACAACTCCTTATAATAACCAGTAGTGTTTTTACGGGGATCAGGCAATGTCTGCTTGAGTGCTAACACCTCAGATCTTTTCCATGGAACATGTACCCAAATACGCTGGAAATGTGCTACGACAGGTGGAACGGCATTTGGATCAGCGGGTCTCCAAACTGGGGGAACCTCACGCATCAGATATTGGCGTGCTTTTACCCTCTTTCCCACAGCGACATCAGGTTCAAACAACGACTGTTGACAATCCTCATTCCTGAAGGACAGTACAACCGCAACTGCTTTATCCACCTCACGATCCACAATTATACCAGTTCCAAAATCAAACCTCACTCTACACAACTCCTGCGGGCTCGGGTCTTTACCACTATCCTTCAATTCTTCACAAAGAATTTCGCACATTTTCTCAAACACATATCTCTGTTTTGGGGCATCCCACTGATGGAAAACGTTGACAACTGATTCCACATCATACAGTGAAGGAAAAACAATCCATCTACGCGCCATGCGATCTATTACCTTTTTCTCATCGGGGTTAGGCAACTGACTACGCAACTGCTTACGCTGTAAACCAGGAGTCGCACTGGATGACTCAAAGAGAGGCGACATTAACGTAGTAACCACATTAGCTAAGCGCTGTCGCGCTGAAGGAGAAGCTGAGGCGAAAACAGGGGGAAAAACAGAGGGGAGAAAAGAGGATGCAGAAACAGGAACTGGAGTGGTGCAAGGAAGAGTGTCAGGGGAGGCAGCTGCTGAATTAGACAAAGTCGCAGGAAGTGCGGGGGCAGTTGGAAACACAACTGGCGGCCCTTGAGAGGGCTGCGCTATATGGATAAGAGCCGGCTGCGCAGCAGCAGGCGGTAGCGGCAAGGCTTGCAGTATATTAACTGGAGGTGGCATATTCACAAGCTGGGGAGGCGCCGTGGCATTTTGAGCATACGGAGGTGGCGAACTCAACAAATGCGACATCAGGGGATCTTTCTCCTTTTCTTTGGACTCATTCTGCTTAGAGTGTGGTAAAGCTGGGTAACATTTGTCGATCCCTAACTTACGCTGCCTGTGCAATTGCTCATTCATTTGTTCCTCCTCATTGTCTTTAAATTATACAGCTGCTTGCATTACTGTCATACCTCTCTCTCTTTTATTCTTCTTCGCTAGCTTAATTTCCTTCTGTTTGGCTTCCTTTCGCCATAAGCGGAAAGAATCAAACATCGCCGGCCGGGCTTTCTTTTTGAACAATTTAATTTCCAAATTATCTAAAATATCGGTTTCGAAACTACCATTTTGGGGCCATTTTAAAACACCGTCTTTTCTGGTGTAGTGGATCCATACTTCGTTATATGCAATGGGGCCTACGCCATGTTTTACATAGAGCTCATAAGTTGGAGTTCCAACCGGAGGAACCGGACATGATTCCTCCAGCTGGAAATCTCTTCCACAACCCAAACAGAACAATCTACCAAATATTCTAGAACCAGGCATCTTCGCTCACTAGTCTAGATCTAAACGTCAAAGGAGTATCGATTACGATAGTCTCGTGAATACACGAGTCCTCTGGCTTTGGCGTTTGCAAACTCCAAATTACCAAATCAAAAACTATCCCGAGGGATACCAAAACAAATGGGAGACGCTCCACTTATACTTAACTGAATATTGCTGATCGATGGCGTCACCAGAAGACTCTCTCGATTGTTTCGCTCTCTCAAACTCGTCAAGGGTCCAAAACAGGTCGATTAATCAGGGCAGCAGTCCTTCGTAGCCGTCGGGACGCGGAGAACCTCGCAGAAAAGACTTTCGGACCACGTCGACATGCAGGGGTCGATGAAGTGGCGGCCTTCCTCCGGAATTTCCACACGAAGCTCCTCACGAACCTCTGGCTTGGACTGGTACCGCTGAAATCGTCCCGAGTTGGGCGCCAAACTGAAGTACTGGGTATTTTAGACCCAGCGGTGCAGGGACACACACCCTATGACTTCTGGGTTCACCCTGTTCCAGACCTACAGAAACACAGAGTCTTCTGGGTGAAGTCAAAGATCGTTTATTGGCTGCAGACCAATTACAGGTATCCTAGAAGTACAACAGCGTGTATGTTCTCAGGAGACTGCTGAAAATCATAGAAACGGACTTCATCTTAAATACGCTTTTTCCTGCCTCAAGCATACATTCCTAGGTTTTATGATACGGTAATAAACAAGTGTACATTACAAAGAAGAAGGCAGAGTCATGATGACCATCCCACATTCCAGTTCGGCCAGCCCACAATGATTTACACAGTAAGGTTCAGATCCCACATTTGATATCAATAGGCCCCAATAAAACACGGGCAGCTCCTGTTGATAGAAACAAGTCATAAAGCAGGAACAGTCAGGTGTGAAAGAGATTAGCCGGAGGCTCGTGTAGAATGAAAGGGTTTTATGATGGGTCAAGCCCTGATGTTAATCACAGGTGGACGAAGGAAGGGGAGCTCGTGAGACCAGTTTGACCTGGGGCAGCAGAGCCAGCTGCCCAGGTCACAGGGAAGTCACGGGAGAGCACATGTACTGTGAGGCCCGTATTTGCTCCATTATAGCCTATGTGAGGGCAATGACAAGATGGCCACCGCTCCCAAAATGGAACCCGCGTAGTGAAGCACAATAACGTGTACATAGTGCATTCATAGCTAGAACGATATATAAAGCACTCGTACATGCCGCATTAACCATTTGCGGTTTGCTAATACCAGGATAGACAGGGGTAGGACCCTGTCCCCTACGCGGTCCCGAATATTAAAGTACGACATATGTTAAAGGAAAGCACCTTGTCAGAACACTATAATGTAGTCTTGCTTAAGCCGGTGAGCATTAGAACCACAAATTCCTAGTCTTAGGCATGCTTCGATCTCTGAAGAAACCACCATCAGTAAAATGGACTATGGATACTTCTTTAATTATCAGTCCCTTGGATGGCAGGCGGAATTTCAAACTCTGCTGATTTCTTGCTGCACACTGTTGTCTGCATGGCTCCCATGTATGCTTAAACGGAGATGCTCTGTGTTTCATGACCTGTACTTAGGCCTCATTTAGTCCCAGCTGATTGTTTATTCAAATCTGGGTTATCCTCACAAAGGAGCTGAGGTCTCCTTAATTCTGAGCTGGCCCTTCACTTGCCCATGGATAACGCTGACAAGTGAGCTGCGGCAATTATGGTTTTCAGCTGTATTCGCACATCTCTTCTGTGAAGTCCAGACAAGGGATCTGTGGCTTGAGTAATTTTAAGCTGACCTTTCATTTCTTTTATGGATGTATCTGACAAGATAATTAAAGTTTAAGTATCTCAAGGGCGTCTCTTTTTTCATGTTAGGGTGGTCAAGCTATCTCTATTATCGTCAATCAGTTTAATCAATTTACAATTGTATACTCTAATTTAACCAATATTAGGATACCCAGTCTAACAAATACATGGATCTTTGGTTCTTCTGTTGGAGCTGAAATGTGTCACACACTGTTTGTACATATGGAATAGTCAAAATCCCACCACTGTTTCAGATGTGTTTACTTAACAAAAACTGAAGGCTATTGCATCTGTTTCCCCAAACATATTTCTCTCATAATACAGACCCACTCTACACCACTGTGTGACACTTTATCTACCACCTTTGAGCTGCATGTTTTGATAATTTCCCTGGAGTCCTGCAAATTTGGTCAGCCAATCACCAATAAATAGTTAGAATGTGTTAGACCTGTCAGCCTAAGGGTGGTCTTTCCTCAAACCTTTTGTCTTACTTCTTCATTTTTGCACATCTTGTCTCTGTTAGCCTTAGGAATCTCAGCACTTTTTCACTGTTATGCAGTGCTAAATCGCATTTGATCTCTCATTAAAACCTGACAAAATTGGCTTACAACCAATTTGCACATTTAATGTACTTGTAAGACCCTAGATAAATGATACTACATGTAGCCAGGACCTGTACATTAAATGCTACTAGAGAACCTGTCGCACTGGTTGTCCCACCCACTTACGTAGCCCTGTACACCAAGGGCCCGATTCACAGAACTAACTTAAGACAAAATCCTAAACTTACTACCATTTTGGTATTCACAGAAGGCACTTACTCATTTTGGTATTCACAGAAGGCACTTACTCATTTCGGTATTCGCAGAAGTTAGGAGTCCTAACTTTAGGACTCCTAAATGCCTTCTGTGAATACCGAAAGTCTTAAAATTAGGATTTTTCTCAGTTTAGTAGTAGTATAGTTAGGACTCCTAACTTTAGGACTCCTAAATGCCTTCTGTGAATACCGAAAGCCTTAAAATTAGGATTTTTCTCAATTTAGTAGTCCTAAGTTTAGGACTCCTAACTTTAGGACTCCTAAATGCCTTCTGTGAATACCGAAAGCCTTAAAATTAGGATTTTTCTCAGTTTAGTAGTAGTATAGTTAGGACTCCTAACTTTAGGACTCCTAAATGCCTTCTGTGAATACCGAAAGTCTTAAAATTAGGATTTTTCTCAATTTAGTAGTCCTAAATTTAGACTTAGGACTACTAAATTGAGAAAAATCCTAATTTTAAGACTTTCGGTATTCACAGAAGGCATTTAGGAGTCCTAAAGTTAGGAGTCCTAACTATACTACTACTAAACTGAGAAAAATCCTAATTTTAAGACTTTCGGTATTCACAGAAGGCATTTAGGAGTCCTAAAGTTAGGACTCCTAACTTCTGTGAATACCGAAATGAGTAAGTGCCTTCTGTGAATACCAAAATGAGTAAGTGCCTTCTGTGAATTCCAAAATGGTAGTAAGTTTAGGATTTTGTCTTAAGTTAGTTCTGTGAATCGGGCCCCAAGTCTCCAAGCCCAAACCTTCCTTTCTAGTACATTTAAAAGAAGGCCATGTCTTGGAAGTGAAAAACTATTAAATGTATTTTTCCCTACTGCAAGGCATTCTTCTCCCACAGGTTAACAATGAATTAACCTATTGCATTTAAAGAATGATAGGTTTCAATTGGCAACACGTAGGATTGTTGAGTTTGGTGTCTAAAGAATCATTACTTAAAGCACTCTATAAAGGTAAAGATGGATTTAAAGCCCTAATTCTGAAAATGCCAATTTTAGAAAGTTGACATTTTCTTGTCCCAACCATTAAGGGCCTAATTATAAGTCTGGTGGTCTGAGGACTGCAAGACTTGTTGTGGCGCTGCAGTTGTGGATCCAGCCACCATCGCACCAGCGGTCCGTCTACCCGATTACGACTCAGGCAGTAGGATCGGCCTAAGACCGCTGGCTAAGCCAGGGAACCGCCTTTCCCTGGCATAGGAGTGGCAGTCAGATGCCCCAATATTCTTAGTGGGACCGCCACAGTCCTGCCAAACATATTATGAGTTTCCTCTCTGCCAGGCTTTTCATAGTTGTTCCACCGCCAATAAATCTTGGTGGAGAGGAAACAAAGGGGGCCCTACAGGGCCCCCCTCTGTCTCAAACATATGTGGATGCACACAGGAGGGAATGACATGTGCCCCCATGTGTGCATGCACATAGGCTCCTGCACGGCATGGAATTTCAAGTACATGCCATGCACAAACCTTGTGAGGCGTTCCCATTGCGGTGCCTTTTAAAAAGGCATCATCGCTTTTGAAAGGGCACCACAGGGGGAACTGCCATGTCACCCACCCACCAGACCACTGAAAAGTAGCAATCTGGCGGACAGGCAGCATCGACCATAAGCAGGGCAGTGGTGCAGCGGGTTTCACCGCCACGCACCCGCTCTGCTGAAAGGTCGTAATGAGGCAGTTAGTGTCTGCTGATTCTATCCTGGTTCACGTGACTATGTTTAGCCGAACTTTGGTCTTTGTGTATTGCACCCAGACAGTGAGAAAAAGGAGCACAGGAATTAATAGGATGGGCCATCTCTGACTTGCTAAGGGGGAAGAGTTGTCACCTACCACACTTGCATATCACAAATGCTCTGCCTGAGCAAATTCACAAAGGGATTGACACTAGTCTATTGTGACCCCAGACAAGCTGGGTTCAGGGCAGGGAGGAAATTCCAAACACTCCTGGGGTAGAAACTGCCAGAAACTTCTCCTACCTTGAAGTGGGCACCGGGTATAAATAACAGACCCTCTGACCCAACTCTTCAGTACACCTTCGAACCTGTGGTGGACTGAGAAGGACTGGTGTGCTGCTGTGCTGCAAAAAGAACTGCTACTCTGCTCCCTGCTACTCTGCTGCCCTGCTGCCTTTGTGAAAGGACTGGACCTGCATCTGGAACAAAGTGTTATATGGTTCCTACAAATATAGCAGGACTGTGTATTAAACCAATACAAACTTCATTGCGTAGAGACTTAGGGGTCCATTAGGATGTAGGGCGGTGGGACCACCGCCGCGCTGGCAGTGCGGAAAAATGCCTTTTCCCACCCGCTAGCAGCAGACATCACGTCCGCCATATTAGTATGGTCAAACATAGGCCAATTCCTTACCGCCGCGGTGCGACACGCACCGCCATCAAAGTGCACCCGCCATCGCAGCGGTGGGAGCCAATGGAGACCCTCCGCTGTGCGGAATGACGTCCACCCCGGTCCACAAATTAGGATGGCTCAAGCAAGCAGACGCACCGCAGCGGAGACACTGCCCAACCAGAGACGGTGGAAACTCGACAGCGGAGTGCGAACCCAGAGTCCTGGTCCACACCACCCAGACACGACTGCAATGGACCCAGCTCTACACGTCTTTCCGGTGCTGTACCTGCTACATCACCAGGAACTCATGGACCTTCGCGGACGCCGCTGCAGGTACGCAATAACAGTACACACAGCACACAACACACAGCCTGACATGGTCCAAATCCACATCAGACACTCTAGGAGGGATAGGGACACATCACCAAGGGCACCCACACATCACCCACCTGCCACAAATTCACCCCACTGCATCCTGGACACACATCTACTGCCACCATGCAGAAATGTCCCAGTCACGTCACCGCAGCGGTGAACAAAGGCAAATACATGCGCAATGCAGAAGCAGGGCCAGTGCCAGGCATGGGCAGGGCACAAAGGCCACCGGGCCACACCCACACACTAGCACACCCCATGAAGGCACATGCCATGTGCCCCCCTGTGCTCCCCATGCACAACAACAAGCCAGGGCAATACATACCCTGCACCACACAACCAGCAATCATGGAGACACACAGTGCAGGAGTGGCTGCACAGGAACACACAACACACAGCACAGTAGCACAGGGCGAGGGAAACACCCACTACACCTCACTCAGGGAAAAAGCAATGAGGACAAGCAACAAATGAACACACGCAAGGAAGCAACATCCAAATGGACACACAGCCTGCACAGTCACACATACATATCACAGACTGACACAAACACACTTACACACCCCACATGCCAACAGCAATGGATCACAACAAATAGGGAAACCAAAGTGGGCTGCACAAAAAGGCCATGGAGACACACAACAAGCATGTGTACATCACATCAACACAAGGAACAGAGCACAAAACCCTCACATCATCAAAGCACACATGGCTGGCACAGTCAGTGAAATCAAACCACAGACAGCTCAGTGCAACCACACAGGGAGACAGCAAGGTAAATCATGTGTAGGCACAAGGATGAAAGGATGAAAGGAAGGCCCTGACCCAAACAGGGAACAGCCACACATACATACAACTACTGGACAGGAGTACACAAGCAGCACTACACACAGGGACCGTCTGCACACCTCAGGACTGGCAAACACCAGTACGAATCTACACACATACCCCCCTCACACCAGCAGCACACAACACCAGTGCCAAACACACTGAAGGCTGCCAATACTTGACAGGCAATACACACACAAACAACCACACACCCTGGGCCCAGCCACAAACATCACACACACACACACACATACACAGGGATGCCACCAGAAATGCGGAAACAAATACAACAGACAAACACATAACCCAACTGAAACACACACAGAGCCACAACAACAACAACAGACATGCCCTGTGCAGCTAAACTGGGGAAAGGCAATGGGAGCACAGCCACAACAGGAGTGCAGAACATCATCACTCAGGATCAATGCACAGACAACATTCCACAACACACACAAGAAGTGCACAATCACAGAACAACACAGCCACGGCAAACAAACAACAGATGCACAGGCAGAACAATCACGTAGCACATATAGCATGACATCAGGGGATGCACAACAGGCAATCACAAGGCAACATACACACAGCACAGCAAGCACAACAAGCTGTGTGTGCACACCAAGCATACCAGACACACACATACATCAGTGACAGAACAGCAACCCACACAACACCATACAGCACAGCACAAAGACAACAGCACACCCAGGAAGTGAAGCAATAACACATACATCCAACACAGCACCCAATAGATGCACAAGTCTGGGACACAAAGGTGGAAACAACTTGACCACAGGACCGGGCTTCACACACAGTTGAACTGCATAGCAGCAATCATGACTGACAAACAGCACCAGTACATCACACAAGACCCCTTGGGGAAATGCACTGAGTGACACATTGACCCTGGACAAAGAACTGCACCACAAAGCACAGTGGCACAAATGAAGTCACACCAAAGTGAAGTGTAATGCATATCAGTAGGGGACATGGCAGGAGTGTACCATACACAAAGAGAGGGAGTGCAGACCCACAATGGGTAGGCAGCTGAAGCACAGATAGGGGATAGCATGACAACACACACAACATGCCACACTGGAGGCAAGAAGGCACCATGGGACAGCAAGGCATGAGAAAACACAACCACAATGGCAGTTTGGAGCAGCAGGTCTGCACAGACCCCACACACAGCCACCAGACACAGGGATTTGCAACGAAACACAACGCTAAAATGCCAGTAACACCCTCTGCATACTCACAAGTGACAAAAAAACAAGTAGGAGTCAGACAGAACTGCAAGGACACACCAACACACTGCACAGTGCACAAAATACAACTCACACATGGGCATACAACCACATCCACAGGAATGAACAATCAAAACAACAGGCACACAACTCCTGGGTGACACATGTGTGTAGTTGACATTGCAGAGGCATGCACACATCAACACTCCCCACAAACTCACCCAGTTCACACTGCACAATACCTGGCCATCCAAGAGCACACATGGAAAGTAAGCCATGGGACTAGGATGACTGGCCATCACAAGATGACCACACACATACACCACTGGGCACACATATAGGAAGAACACACACATGATGACCCTGGACAGCCTGCCTGAAATACTGTGTGCAGAAACCCACCCTGTGCTAGCAGTGGCCCCCAACCTGACATGTGTACAATAGAGCCAACATGAACTAATAAAGTAAATGACTACTGCTTATCATTTGAAATTGACTCCATTGCCACCACAAGTATCTGGGCCAAAAAGAACTGAAGCCCCTGTCACCCCTGAAAAAAAGAGAGCAAGTAAGCCCAAACATTGACCATGTTGAAGTGCCACACAGACCATGTGGCACAGTAAACCATTTACACACAGCAAAATAACTTTATTCAGTAAGGACACTGACAAAATAGACAACTGGAGCAACTGTTTTTATTCACAAATTGCACAGATAGGCACCATGAGAAGAGAAGAGTAAGGGACAAAATGTAGAGCATGTCCACGAGAAGCTGCACAGGCAAGGGCAAAACAGCAGTGAACAACAAGGCCAGTGGCCAGGGCAGAGTGCAGGGCATGTCCATGAGAAGCTGCACAGGCAAGGGCAAAACAGCAGTGAACAACAAGGCCAGTGGCCAGGGCAGGGTGCTGAGTATATCCATGAGAGGCTGCACAGGCAAGGGTCCAACACACCAGTGAACAACAAGGCCAGTGGGCAGGGCAGAGTGCAGAGCATGTCCATGAGAAGCTGCACAGGCAAGGGCAAAACAGCAGTGAACAACAGGCCATTGGCCGGGGCAGAGTGCAGAGCATGTCCATGAGAAGCTGCACAGGCAAGGGCAACAATGTGCAGCACAGGCCCTCCTGTGTGAGACACAGGTGTGTGAGGCTGACTACCACTCAGACTTGGCTGTCAGGCAGACTGGGATCTGGCTGTGCCTCGGGGACTGTCGGGGCACTTAAAGGGGGAGAGAATGGAACAGTTGAGGTAGAGTGATCAGTGTCTTGGCAGGCTGGAGGGCTGCTTGGACCAGGTGGTGTAGTGGCACGTGGAGGTGCAGACAGGAGTCACGGTGTGGCTGGGAGATTGTGGAGGGGTGCCCTTCCACTTCTTGGGGATCCTAAATGGCTTGCCTGACTTTGGATCAATGGGAAGTGGTGTGGGCACAACAGGCACACTCACCAACACTGCTGCAGCAGGTGCAGGCGCTGGCAGCCCCTCTGGTGATGTTCTGGACCCAGCGGAATGCTTTGCCTTGCTTCGCCAATGCCCCCCTTCCCCTGTTTACTAGGTGTCACCCCTACAGTCCCCTCCAGCCCCTGCTTCACTGGGCTTGGAATGGAAGTCAAGGTGGTTGGTGATACTGCCTTCGAGTCCTCCCCAGGTGTACCCTTGGCATGCACCACCTCCTTGGTGGGCACAGACACTGTACGATTATCTTTGCGCGATGCCTTAGGGGCAGGAGAGTCCTTGGATGGGGATGCCACTGAGGCATGTGTGCCTGAGGTCTGCTGCTTTGCTAATTGTCCCCTGGTGTCGCCTGACGGGCTTTTCTCCCTGCGCTCTGGGGTGCCTTTGGTCTTCTGTGGGGATGGTGTCTGCGCACAGGACCACTTGGGTTGTTGCTGCTGTGTGCTCCGTGGGCTGTATCATGACTTTGATGTATGTGGACCGTGGTCACTATCGTCAGACGTGGCCACTGCCAGGGGGGTGGACAAAGGGACTGGAGCTGGACTGTGAGAAAGTGCCTGTTGCAGGGCAGACGTCACTGTTGATGACAAAGCCTGGACTGTCCGGTGCAGCCCACCCACGTCGGAATGTATGCCCTCCATGAAGGCAACCACCTGGGCCAATATCTTGTCGTGGTCAATGAAGGCATTTAGGAGAGCTGTCTGGCCTACACACAGCTGGCGCAAAAGGTCCACAGATTCAGCACTGATGGCAGCAGGGGGGACAGGGGCAGGGGCAGCAGTGCCAGGGGTGAAGGACACTCTTCCCCTCTTACTGAGATGGACACGGACAGCACCAGAGGAAGTGGCTGGGAGGGTGGGCAATGGCCGCTGTGTGGTGAAAGTCAATGCAGAGTCCCCGTTCCCTGTGCACTCCAACATGGATGCATCCCCGCTGGCATCGGATGATGTTGTGCTTTGCGTCTTAGGCTGGGACTCCTCCAGCAGACTCCTGTCCCCCTTTGATGCGCTGGTGACATCTGTGTCCCTGTGCTCCTGGGCAGCTGTGGTGCTAGTTTCACCCCCACTGGTGTCCGTCTCCTTTCCCTCCGTAACCACAGGTGATAATGCATGGGAGAGAGAGATTTAGGGTCAGGGCAGTGGCAAAAACAGAACAAACATATGCAAGCAATGCATGACAAAAGTTGAGCAAATCTACATGTTGCACACTACCCTGTGCAATCACATCGTGCCAACTCACTACATAGACTCAAGCAGTGCATGGAAACTGGAAACTCAGGCATGAGTGAGCCATGTGATGACCACACAGCACAACACCCTGCTTGTGGCTCTGTTCAAACAGACACACAACTAGTTCTGAGCACACCTAGGGACATGATGGGGTCACACAACGTGTTGCCAATGACAGGGCTGGATGTAACAGGAGGGGACAACGCAGACCCAGACTACAACATGACAGTCCACAATGGACATTAGCCCATGCCACCCACCATGTCGTACCTTGGGGACAATAGAATGCTGCATATTGCTGTAAGATATCTAGCCCTCCCCAGTATGAGTGCATGCAATGGACGCATTGATGCACGTCAGATTGGGCACACTGCTGTTCCCTCCTGTGGGATTCCCAAGACTACACCAATGCAGAAGAAACCTGAAGAGCACAACTCAGTATGTAATGTGAAGGTACAGCTTCCAAATCAACTTTGTAAGTACAGGAAGGGCAAATGCATGCCACAGGCACCCAGGCCAGCAGCCACTTACGTGCCACAGCATCACACTACCAACATCACAGAGGCCAGCGCTGGCACAGGCTCTGTACAAATGCAGCCACTCCCATCCAAAGTCAGACTCCCCAAATGCTCACCCCCGGCTTGCTGCTGATGCTCCTTCAAACGTGCATCCAGCTCAGGCTGTGTCACCACCAAGATGTGCCCCTTTAGTGGTGTCATGCAGCGCCGCGCCAGATGCCCAGTGCGAGGAAGCAGCCCCAGGGTCATCTCTGCCACATTATTTGCCAGCTGGCTGATGTCATCCCATCTCTTGTGGCAGTGGGTGCGCCGTCGGTTTGAGACCCCCAGGGCTCGCACCTTCGCTGCAATGGCCCTCCACACGGCCTTACGCTGGCTACAGGCATGGGAGACAAGAGGGAGAAATTATCAGGTATACAGTGCCATGTAACGACATCTGTCAGTATAGCAGCAAGATACAACCAAATCACATATCCAATGATAGATTAATCAGAGAGTATAGTATAGCCCACATGTGACCCCTGCATGGGAAAAGCTGAAGTTAAAGCATGCAGGTGTGAAGGGGGACACACATCGCACACCCATGCAGGATGCCAGCACTGAAACCTGCCTGCCCACATCTCCAGTCAATTGTTGGGTTGAGCAACACATACATCACATATCAACCTGTGTTGGGGGGGTGACCCACTGTGTCCAAGACTGCACAGCCCTCAATGTCCCTGCCCTGTGAATAGATAAGTGTGTCATGGATGTCACATTGAGGGACATGATCCCACAAATACAAAATGCCCTTCACAAGGGTGGTTGTGTGTAATCTACAGTGCTGACATGGGCCACAGCTGGAGTGCAATGTGAAAAGACTGATGTCATACTCTGTAAGTGAAGTGATGTGTCCTTGTCTTAGTAGACGGGGACTGTGCAGGCCAGCTGGGCTCACACTGAGATGGACTACAGGGGC
This sequence comes from Triturus cristatus, assembly GCF_964204655.1. Taxonomy (NCBI): domain Eukaryota; kingdom Metazoa; phylum Chordata; class Amphibia; order Caudata; family Salamandridae; genus Triturus; species Triturus cristatus. The sequence continues at coordinate 569,506,563 of NC_140589.1, read as the reverse complement.
ACACACAGCCATCCAGCCAAGCAATCACTGTCCTGACTACAGCATGAACAACCTTCTGTGTCACTGTATGGCTGACAACACAACACAGGTCACTCATACTTACATGTGCAGGGAGGGAAAGCTGTGACATTGGGTACACACACCATCCCACTGGAGACAGCATGTCAGGCAGTGCATTACACTACCCCACACTCCCAGGCACATACTGCATCAGTCTACTACATGTGTGCCCCCCCTGCCCTACCACAACACTATTTAAGACTCACCACGACATTTGGGGCACCATATAGCCTTGGGTACTGTGTGAGCACCTCGTCCACCAGGAGCTCCAGCTCCTCGCTCGTGAAGGGACTGGCACGGGTCTTCTCTGTCCTTGCCATCACTGTGGACGTGAGACAACAGCAGGAGATTTTGCTGGCGAGCGTCCCCAGGCAGCAGTTCCTGGAGGCAGCAGCAGGTGAGGGGTGTCAGGCAACAGTCCCAGGAGGCAGGTGAGGGGTCTCAGGCAGGAGTCCCTGGAGGCAGCAGCAGGTGAGGGGTGTCACACAGCAGTCCCTGGAGGCAGCAGCAGGTGAGGGGTCTCAGGCAGCAGTCCCTGGAGGCAGCAGCAGGTGAGGGGTCTCAGGCAGCAGTCCCTGGAGGCAGCAGCAGGTGAGGGGTCTCAGGCAGCAGTGCCTGGAGGCAGCAGCAGGTGATGGGTCTCAGGAAGCAGGCTCTGTGAGCAGTGGCAATGTGAGGCTCACTCCCACATATATAGCCCCCTGGGGTCATTTCAAAGGTGCCAAGCTGCAGCAATTGGTGGGCCATGTCTGCCTCTTTCAAATGCATCCAATGACCGCCTCCGCGGTGGTGGAGCACGCCTACCGCGATCTTCAAAATTGCATCATGCCACCGCTATTGAGCTTTCCATTGGCTCTAGGGTGAGCTCTATGGCGGTGTAACACCGCTGGGGCCTGGGGTACGCTACCGCGATTTTAGTGGCAGAGCATGCCAACCGCCATTTCCACATGTCTCCATGCCTATGAGTACTGCACTGGTATGAATGGGGGTGCTGGTGACACACCGCCAGTGCCAGGCGGTAGCTACCGCGATATGGGTGCCATGCATTGACACAATTGATGAGTGGAACAGTACCATCCATTACACCACCTGAGACCCTGCTAATTTTTCTGTACCCTCTGTACTCAGGAACTACCATGTTAGATTCTCTACGCCATTCCGGATCAGCCCATAGACCTCATTATAATCCCATAGTGCTGCTTGTAAATATGTAAATAATTGAATTGTTACCATGGGCTTAATGTACTGTCTAAACCCTGAATCTGTTTTTGTTTTTGTTTTTTCCAACTGTCAGCATCCGTCAGCATCCGTGTTTTCCACTATTCCTGCTTGTAAATATGTAAATAATCGATATGTTGCCATGGGCATAATTGAACCCTATTTCTGTTTTCATACTGCCAGCATCCGTGGCTTTTACATACCCCCACTCCTCCACTTCTCCTTGCCCCCTTTTCAACTGCCTCTTTTGTCCCACTCTCACCGTCCTCCTGGATCAGGCCACAGATCTTATCCACATGCCAGACTCACTCCCCAGGTTGCCAGACGTGTCACTATACCATTTTGCTACTTATACGAGTGACTGGTTAATTGATTATATGATACCTTGTATTTCCGACTGTTTACATCCGCGACAGTCTCATCTCCCTGCCCCGCTCACACTCCTCCCCTTCTTCTTTCTCCCCCCCCTCGTGCACTTGCCCCTTTTCCAATCACCTCCTTTGCCAACTAACTCTTCTCTTTCCTTCTCTTCCTCCCGTCACTTTGCGCCCCTAACTACGGCCCCACCGACTGCAGCCCCTCCCCCTGGCTCCCGCACCCAATGAACGGCTTCCCCGTCCCGCCTGCCCCTCCTCCTTATAATTCGCCCACACGATCAGAACCACTGTGGCTGATCGTTTGAGCACACGTCCGTGGCTCGCTTCGCTGCCGCTGATTTACTCCTGGCACCGGATTCACTCCTCCTCCCGCGCTCCATTAATCGGGTAAGCTTCTCACTCGGACACGGCCTCTCCGCCCACGACCCCAGGCTGTCCTTGATTTAACTTAACTTTTTCCCCCGTCTTTGGTTCTCCTCAGGCGCTGTCCCGCCCTCCTGCACCGCGGCACTAATTGACATTGCCTGCCGCTACCCTACATCATAATTCAATTTTTGTAAGTCGCTTGTTTACATTGCCGTTCTCCACCCACTTCCGATTCCCCCCATTTCACTCATGTCCGATTCGTGATTTCCCTCTTTTAAATTTCCTCAGACACCCCGGGGAATCCCTGGACCCCCGGTTTGCAGCGCGATTCGCCGCCAGTAATTCATGGCCTTCCAGCTTTCGCCTCACCTCTTGAAGCCAGGTAGGCTCCGATCGCACATTGCCCCTTCCTTTCCTCTTCCTCTTCTTCTCCCACTTTCCCTTCTTCCCCTCCCGTTCAGCCGCCCTGATACTTTTTTCATCAACAGAGCACTCCATAACATAGGCATCCCAGGTCCTGATGATGATCCTAAATTGAGAGGATCGAAACGCCATCGACCACTGTCCACCAGCACCAACTCCTCTGGCGCATGTCCATTCGGTTCACTAAATCAATGAAAAAAAGCAATTATACCATTGAATAATTTGTTGAATGAACCGTTTAACTTGTATATATTGTATTTTCTTCCGCGCCGCTTGCTGTGGTTTTCTCACGTTGTCACTAGCGCCGTTACCTCACCAGCACGAGCACTTTACACACGTTCTACACTAGGGTTGCCTTGGTATTGATACCCTGTAGTGCAGTAACTACCATTGTATCCTTTCTTTGATCTTCTAAACACATGACGCCTATAGGTGCTTGAAAAGAACTACTTGAAGCCTCCTCTTTTTGTGCTGTTGTTTGTAATGTCTTGTACATACCAGTCTAAATAATCTAAATATATCCTGCTGAGATATTGTTGCACTTACAATGCATTGACATGAGGCACCGCCATTCTGGCGGCGGAGCATGCCAACCGCCATTTCCACATGTCTCCATTCCTATGAGTACTGCACTGGTGTGAATGGGGGTGCTGGTGACACACCGCCGGTGCCAGGCAGTAGCTACCGCGACATGGGTGCCATGCAATGGCGATGTACATCTGTCACACATCAACAGTGCATAGTGCCAACATGTTCAATGGCACATCATTGTGCACACGGTGCCAATGTTCAATTTACTCCACTGATGGCTACACATGCCATGTTTGTGTGTGTGTAACGTACATTTGTCTGTACCCACTCACAAGTCACTTGAGGATTTGATGTTGGTGTAGGCAGGACAGTGTAGTCCTGGACTGTACAATGTGTACACATGTCAATGTGTTGAGGTCCAGTGACAATCACAGCAATGCTCTAATTAGCATTGCCCTATGTCTGCTCATGAACACATTCATCATTCCAGCGCCGACTGTGGTCATTGTGTGGTGGATGTGTGCCAGGTTATAATGACGCATCAAGGTGTGACTGATACAGCAGCCAGGTAGGAGACAGTGGTTTTGATTAGTTACACGTATGCTGGATGCTAGACTCCCAGGCGTGCACATGTGTACTGTGGCCATATCCCTATGTGCATTCACATAGCCAAAGGTGGTGTTTGAGGTACTTGTCTTGTGTAAATTGGCACGTGTGCCCTTTGTGTAGCTGAAGGTGTCCCTCCATGTAAGCTGGTCAGTTAGTCACTCTAGATGTCAATCATTGTTGTCGTTGTGTCATCCTGAACCTGATATGCTGTGCACATCTCTTGGTGTATTGTATTGACATGTGTCCACTATCAACTCCAACAGGAGGAGGCCAAATCTGATGTGTCACTTGACGGTGCTGGAGGACATGGAGGATGTTGCGATCATACGCAAATGACGCCTGGACCGAGCCACCCTGAAAACCCTTTGTGATCTGTTGGAGCCCCACCTGCAGCCACGCAGGACATATCCAACAGCTTTCACCCCTACTTATAAGGTGATAGCAGCCCTGCATTTTTTTGCCACAGGATTGTTCCAGAAGACTGTAGCCAGCGCTGGTGTGATGCCACAACCGATGTTCAGCATGGTGCTGCGTGATGTACTGTCGGCCATGATGCTATACAAGGACGGATACATCCATTTCCCCAGGGGTGCTGAATTCCCAGCTGTGAAGGGTGACATCTATCCCCTTGGACACATCCCCAATGTTGTTGGGGCCATTAATTGCACCCATGTCGCTCTTGTGCCACCACAGGCAAGTGAGCACATTTACCGCAATCGCAAGCATTAACACTCCATCAATGTGCAGGTGGTGTGCCTGGCAGATATGACCATCTCGCAGGTGTGTGCCAAATTCCCAGGCTCGGCCAACGACTCCTACATCCTGAGGAACAGCATAGGGCCTCAGCTGATGGCTAATCTTCTTCCAAAGCGTGCATGGATTGTGGGTGAGTATGCCTAGTCATGTGGCGTGCTGTGTGTGTGACCTGCTCCCCTGAGACTGCGACATTGCAATGTCTATTTGTGTTTGTCATACCTAGGTGACTCTGCATATCCCAAACCATCCCTGGTTGCTGAGCCCACTGCGGAATCCCAGGTTGAAGTACTGGGTTTTTCAGAACCAACCCAGCGGTGCCAGGGGACACACCCGAAGACTTCGAGTTCTTCCTGTTTCAGACCACAGAAACACAGAGTCTTCTAGATGAAGTCAAAGATCGTATTTATTGGCTGCAGACCAATCACAGGTATCCGAGAAGTACAGTACGGTGTATGTTCTCAGGAGACTGCCCCCAACCAAAAACCAGTCTTTTCTGTTTCTCGCCCAGACTAATGCTATACCCCGTCGCGTTCCAACCCACATAAGCTTGCAACTCATCCTTGGGAATAGATGAATATGCATCGATATCTCTACTCATATCAGCAACTCCTGTCATCAAGGCTTTATTGTTTTTGCTAGGTCTAATGGAACGCGGTGGTCGTGGGGAATAGGTCTCAAGTGTAAACAGAAACATAGTCTGGAATGCCCATGATGACCCATTATAGCTAAACGGCAGCACTAGATACGGGATACCCTTATCAATGGTATGCGGCATCAAACCACACACCCAGCAATTTGTTGTGTTCATAACTAGTTGGTGCTGGTGCAGGAGTTGAATAAACAAATTGTTTACTAACTCAGAACGTCTAGCTTGTTCGTGTTCAGGCAGAGGGTGGAAAGAGTGTGAGGGAACAGTAGGATGATGTATGGGCTGTATAGTGGGTGCAAACGGCACTTGAAAAGACAATAATACATAACCTACAGAAAACATCATCATGCTAAATAGGACAAACAGACATAATATTACAAAACGTTTGCTATTCATTACTTTACATATTCTGCTCTTAAAATTTATTTCCTCAGCGGGTCTCTTCATCTCGAAAAACTCCATCCTCTAATCGTGCTGTTCGCGGCGGATGAGTGTCTTCTGCTAAGGAGTACACCTGTCAGTCCAGGAAACGCCCTAGACCAACCAGACCGTTGACCTAACGTCTCCGGCTTGTACCCCAAAGTCTTGGCACCGCGACCCTGCAGCTGAACCCGGATGGCGGTTCGAAAAAGCAAAAATAAGAAAGTTTCTCAGATGGAAGAGAGAGCTGCACTTCTCAAAAAAAAAAATATAAAAGAAAAATAATTTTTATTTGTCCATAGTTCTCGGCCTCAAATTGTAGCGACTTGTTGTAGGTATTGTTTGGTCTTGAAACAAGAGTTCAGGCTCTGTAGTGTCTGTTAGAACCGGCGGTCTCTAGTTGGCAGAGGTATACACTTCTGACAAATAGGGACCAACCAACTCTAGTCAGGGAAAGGGGATTACACACTCAGATAACCCCTGCTACCCCCTTGGTAGCTTGGCAGAGCAGACAGGCTTATCTCAGAGGCAGTGTGTTAAGCATTTATGACCACATACAGTAATAAAGTGAATACACTACAGATGGACACGACACAGAAGTTATTATAAAAATAGGATCTTTATATAAGGCTTAGCACAAGACCAAATAACGACAAAAATATACCACAGTCTTAATAAATACTCTTTGGAAGGAAAAATAATAGTTCAAGTAAGGTTTCTTCTTGGCAAATAGTTCTTTAGCAAAGTATTCTTCTGAGCACGGTTCTTTGGCAACAATGTAACCCCCACAGGAGTCACACGACGTCGAGTCTACAAGATTCCCAAGGTTCGGCGTCGACCGCGAGGAGCGCTACGTCAAGCCTGGAGTCGCAACAGACCCCACAAGTACAGTACCTTGAGAAACGAAGAAAACGAGGATCCACGGCGTCGAGATGTCGGCGTCGAGGTCGGCGTCGATCGTGCCTCGGAGTCGGGTCAATCCGCAGCGGCGTCGAGGGATGTCGGGCCGGAGCAGCGCTCACGGCGTCGAGAAGGGCGTCGAGTCGATGCGATCAGCAGCGGCGTCGGGACGGGGTCGCTTGGAGGTAGAGCCGATACTCACTCCTCACTGGCGTCGATACCGGCGTCGAGACGGGGTCACTTGGAGCCGGGGCCGATACCCACTGCTCACTGGCGTTGCTGCTGGCGTCGAGACTGCAGATTTTCCCTTGTGTACTGGAGACAACACTTTCCAGCAATTCAGCAATTCAGTAGATGGTGAAGTCCTTTGGCCCTGTGACTTCAACAGGAGACTGGCACTCTTCCAGTCCTTGGAGATTTCCTAGCAAGTGTTCAGAGAGTACACACCAAGTTCCTCTCTCCTTGTTCCTTGGCAAAAATAAAGAAGCAGCCTTCAGGTTCCTCCACAGCAAAACAGCACTCTGGCAGAAAGGGGAGGCAAGTCCTTAGATCAGCAGGCTTCTTGTCCTTGGTACAGGTTTCCTTGTCAGAAGTGATCTGAGTTCTTGGTTCAGGGGTCCTTCTCTTATACCCCTTTTTCCCTTTGTTCCCTTTGTCCAAGCAGGGCGATTCCCACCATCTCAGGTTTGTTGTGGGTGTTGCCAGGCAGAGGCACCTGGCCTATTCACTGAGCAGGGCAGAGTCCTCAGCCGCCCAGCAGGAGGCGGAGCCAGTATTGTCACTGGCAGGAGCAGGGCTATCAGTCGCCCAGCAGGAGGCGGAGCCAGTATTGTGTCAGGCAGGGCAGGCTACTCTTCCCTCACTCTACGTGTAAACGCCCCATTCACCCCACACTGACTCATTCAGACCTCTGGAGCCACCCAGCCCCTGACACACACACCAAACCAGCAGAGACCGGTAGATAGTTGGACAAGAAAATAGCCACTTTCTAAAAGTGCTATTTTCAAACATAGAATTTAAAAACCATCCATCCTAAAGGGTGTGTTATTAAATTCTGAGTTCAGGGATACTAAACTCGACTTGCTACCATGCTCCCTGAGTCAGATAGATTATAATGGAGTTAATAATCAGTCTGCCCAGTCTGGCCTATTGGAGGCAGGTAGCCCTTCAATAGTGAAAAACGAAAATGGCTGTAATTCACTATTAGGTCATGCCACACACATCAGGGCATGACCTACCTTTTACCAACAATGCACCCTGCCCTAGGGCCTACCATAGAGGTGTCTGAAATGTGGCAAAGTGAAGGTTTAGAGACTGGTAAGTAGGTTTCCTTACCAAGTCGACATGGCAGTCAGAGACTGCACGCAGGCGCTGCGGTGGCAGGCCTGAGACACATTTTACACGCTGCTTCTGGGGGTGGCACAACCGGTGCTGCAAGCCCACCAGCAGCAGTTAACTTACACGCCCTTGGCACACGCAGTGCACTAGACTAGGGTCTGAACAGTAAGTCAACCAAGCCAATCATGGTAACACCAATCAATGTAACAATTTAACATAGGGAGCACTTGCACTGTGGCACTGATCAGCAGTGGCACAGTGCCCAAAGCAATAATCCAGCAAAAACATCGTAAACAGAGGAGGCAAACAGGAACAAAATGGAGGAGAGACTCATGCCAATGATGCCAGGTCTAACAGTGTCCAATTGAATTGACGGTGGCACAGTTTCTTGCAAGATGTCATCGCTTTCCTTCTGAGAAAGCGTTCCTTTTACTCGTGCATCGCTAAACGGCAGAAAACGAGGCACAGTCTCAGTCTCTGAGTCAGCGATCCCTTTCTGGACCCACTGGTCATAAGGCAAAGGCAAAGGGACCCTCTTGCAGTGAACGCCGTGTATCCAGTTCTTTTTCCCTTTTACCCGAACAGCCGATCTCGTGGAAAGAAGGACGAGATGGGGGCCGGTCCAACGGGGCTCATCATTCTTTGTCCTCTTGAAGTTTTTGACCAGCACCCATGATCCAGGATTGATAGGATGTCCTGGAGCTTCAGAGACCTGAGGCAGAGTATCATGCACCTGTTGGTGTAAAACACGCAATTTAGCCGTCAATTCATACAAATAATCAAGCAGTACTGGATGCTCGATCTCACTGAATTTTGTAGGCCTTGGCACTCCCCATATATTGGCCGGGCGGCCAAACACGATTTCATAGGGACTAAGTCCCACTCGTGAGTGCACAGTCATTCTTGTTGATAGGAGTGCTAAGGGCAGAGCATCAGGCCATTTAAGACCAGAACTTGCTTGAATCTTAGCCAACTTGAGTTTCAAAATACCATTGTAACACTCTACTAGTCCAGCTGATTGGGGGTGATTTGCAGCGTGGAATTTCTGCTTTATACCTAGTCCCTCACATACATTCTTCATCACTCGTCCCACAAATTCACTCCCATTATCACTCCATACCATTCTTGGCATTCCAAACCTAGGGAAGAATTCTTTGACAAGGGCTTTAGCTGTGGATAAGGCAGTATTGTCTTTTAGGGGATATGCTTCTATCCACCTTGAAAAAGCGCAGACAACAACAAGTACATATTTCAAATTGTTGCACCTTTCCATGTGGATGAAATCTAGCTGCAAAACCTCAAACGGATACGTTGGAGGCGCAAAATGACCAGCTGGAGTTGGGGTTCCCCCACCAGGATTGTATTTCAAACATACCATGCAATTTTTGACCACATTCTCTGCACACTTGGGAATTCCAGCATTCTGCCATACTGGAGCTAACAACTTTCAAATCCTTTCACAGTGATATGCGCCATTCCATGTGCCATCGTGACCACTGGAAACACATATGTATCAGGTAACAACCATCGCCGGTGTTCTGACAAATCAACCCAACAACCATTTTCATCCTATTTACCCTTACTTTCTTTCCACATACTCAATTCTTTCTCTGTGGCTTCAGCTTGAAGGGACTTCACACTCTCTATCGTGTCTTCACACATTCCAACATCACCAACCCATCTTGCAGGGCCTGCAACATACATTCGATTCGTCACATCTTTTGCTGTTTCTTTCGCGATTTCGTCAGCAAATGCATTACCACGACCAACATCATCAATAACCTTCTTGTGTGCACTGCATTTCACAATCGCAACTTGTAATGGCAAGGTCAACGACTCAAGGAGATCATTCACCAACTGACCATCCTGAATCTTAGTTCCATGCGAAGTTAGGAACCCACGTTCTTTCCACAAGCGCCCAAAACTATGGGCCACGCCAAAGGCATACTGACTGTCAGTATATATGTTCACTTTCATTCCTTTCGACAACACGCATGCTCTTGTAAGTGCAATTAATTCTGCTGCTTGAGCCGAATTATGTGGTATACGTGCAGTTTCAACAATCGTGTGCAAAGTCGTGACAGCATATGCAGCAGTCGTATCACCATTCGGAAGCTTGAAGCACGAACCATCCACCCATAAGGTACCATCACACTCAACCAGGGGAGTATCTTTAAGATCCACTCTCCCTTTTGTTTCTTCTTCTGTTCTGAACAGACAATCATGCTGTTCAATCTCATCCGTGTCTGCTGAAATCGGTAATAATGTAGCTGGATTTAACGTACTGCACCTCTTTATGTGCACATGACTCGCTAGCAGTGTCAACTCATAACCTGACAATCGAGCACTAGTTAAGTGCTGTGTCTTGGTTCTGTTTAATAACGTGTCCACTGCATGTGGAACCATCACAATCAACGTGTTGTTCATTGCCAACCCAGCAGACTGTCGAATAGAAACAGCTGCTGCCGCTGTGGCTCTCAAACAACTTGGCAATGCCTTGGCTACCGGATCCAAAATTGACGAAAAATACGCGCACGGACGCTGTTTGTCTCCAAAAGACTGTGTCAGCACTGACAATGCACAACCTTCTTTCTCGTGAACATACAACGTAAAGGGCTTACTGTAGTCGGGGGTACCCAACACAGGGGCTGAACATAATGCATTACGCAATTCCGAAAAACTTTTCTGACACTCTTCAGACCACGGGACGGGATTTGGGGTATCTTTACATGTTAATGCTATCAAAGGTTTTGCCAGCAAAGAAAAACTCAGGATCCACTGCCTACAGTATGAAGTAATACCCAAGAAAGCACGCACTTCTCTCTGTGTTCTTGGCACGCTCAATTGTGCAATGGCCTGAATTCTTTCTGGGATCAGTTTCCTTCCCTCTTTCGATAAGAGATGGCCTAAGTAGGTCACTTCTTGTCGACAATATTGCAGTTTTGAGAGAGACACTTTGTGATGAAAAGTAGACAAATGACGCAACAACGACAATGTAGCTTCTTTACAAATCTCCTCAGTATCCGCGGCGATTAGTAAATCGTCAATATACTGAATAAGGGTGGCACCACTAGGTAAGACAATTGCATCAAGCTGCGCTTTTAAAGCCTGACTGTATATTGATGGACTTTCACAGTAGCCCTGTGGAGCGCGTTTAAAACGGAAGCTTCGAACTCCTAGACTAAAACCGAAAATATCCCTGCTCTCCTCTGCAATCGGGATGCTAAATAAAGCATTCTTTAAATCGATCACTGAGAACCAAGCAGCGGAAGCTGGAATCATAGTTAACAAGGCAGTTATATCAGGGACGACCGGAAACTGTGGCACAACTATCTTATTGACCTCTCTAAGATCGATCACAAATCTGTAAACAGGTGGCTGAGAGGGGTCAGTACGTTTTAAAACAGGCAAAACAGGACTATTGCAAACGTTGCCTCTTGTTTCTTCAATTACATCCTTTTCAATCAAATCATAGATGATTGCTAACAATGCTTTCTCACCTTCATTAGAGATCTTGTATTGGGGAATGCGTGGCAATTTAACATTGGCTTTCAAAGTGACCACGTATAGTGGTATTTCTAAGAGACCCACATCATTAGGACCAGTAGCCCAAATGTCATCCGGAAGAGTCGACAATTCATCTGGCAGTTTATTCTTCGACAAATACATTGGAGAAATCACTTCCCTACCCAGTGTAAGTTGTACTCCCGAGGGGGAACAATATAATGTTGATTGTAATCTCTTTAACAAATCCAATCCTAACAGGTTTTCACCACAACCTGTCGTTAGGATAAGGGGTGCTTTCAGCTCACAAGGTCCAACAGAAAGGGGCATAGGACTAGAGATTGGGTTCCTAACCGGGGCGCCAGAAAAACCTACTGAAACATTCATTTCGCCAGACAAAGGCGCGCCAGGGAGTTTTGAGTGCATAATTGAACTCTTTGCAGCACCAGTATCCAACAGAAAGGGCTCTGACACACCCGCTGTAGTCATCTTAACATACGGTCCACTCTGATCCACTGGTACTGAAACAACTCCCTCTCTTTGTCTATGGCTGTCCTAGTAATCATTACCTTCCGCATTTCCATCTTCTGCATAATAGTCGTTATTATAGTACTGAGCTGTCCCACCAGTTACATTGGCCTGCTGATCAAAACTGTTCATCGTATTTTGAGGCGGAAGAGGATGCGCGTTCTGGGGAACGTTCCCATGCCCTCTACCTCTAGGAGCTTGCTGACCACCTCTACCTCTCGCGCCATAAGCATTATTCGTGCGCTGCAACAATATAGGACAACTATACTTAAAATGACCTTCTTCTTTGCAATACGAACACTGATTGGGACCCACAGGACCACGCGGTTGGGAATACCCGAACCTTTGCGAGTTACTCTGAAACTGTTGGGGTTGTTGATAGTTACTCTGACCTTGCTTATAGTTATTCTGATCTCCACGTGGCGGGTAAGCCTGCTGTAAAAGAACCTTCATCTTTAATTCTTTTGTTCCCTTGTCTGCTCTATCCTTCTCATCTTTATCCCTATTTTCGTAATACTGTGCAGTAGCCAGTATTTGCGCTGATGAGGAAACAGCCCAAGAACTCTCTGAATCTTTTAATTTCTTACACAACTCGGGAAGCAAATTATACACAAATTTATCAACAAATAACCGTTGACCACCTTCCGTACTCATGTCTTGACCACTGTGGTCGATAAATGTTTCTTCAAACCTGGTGAAGAAATCAGACACTGTTTCGTCTTTCTTTTGTTTGCATGCGGATAATTTATCCCAATTCACACGCATCGCCGGCATTAAAGTCTTCATGTAGGTAATAATTCTACCAGGGAGTTCTGCTACTAAGGTCTAGTGTCTGTAGCAGTGATATTAGCCCATGTGCCACCTAGTTCTGCAGCATGATCTGTATTACGAATCAACCCCCATAAAGGCTGCGGAACGACATTCCCGAACAACATATCTATGTCAGCTAGGTTCATGACACACGATTCTGCAGTCTGTGATAACTCCTTATAATATCCTGCAGGGTTTTTACGGGGGTCAGGCAATGTCTGCTTAAGGGCTAAAACTTCTGATCGCTTCCAAGGAACATGTACCCAAACACGCTGAAAATGAGCTGGCATAGCAGTGATACCTCGAGCGGCATCAGCTGCAACAGCGTCCTTCCATACTGGAGGGACTTCTCTCATAGGGTATTGTTTAACCTTCCTATCAGAGGAGTCATGTTCAAACAGTGACTGAGAAGGACCCTCGATCCTAAAAGACAATAATGTTGCAACTGCTTTCTCAACATCGGGACCCACAATCGTACCTTTTCCAAATTCAAACCGTACATGACACAATTCCTGCGGGCTTAAGTCTAAACCATGATCTTCCAATTCCTCACAGAGGAATTCACACATTTTCTCAAAAACGTATCTCTGTTTTGGTGCTTCCCATTGATGAAAAACATTTACAACAGACTCTACATCATATCTTGAAGGATAAACAATCCATCTACGTGCCATACTTCTTTCTCTCCAGAACCAGGCAGCTGACTACGCAACTGCTTGCGCTGTGAACCAGGGGTCGTACTAGATGACCCAAAGAGAGGCAATATAAAACTAGTGACCGCACTAGCTATTCGTTGTCGTGTAGAAGGAGAAGTTGAGGCAAGAACAGGGGGAAAGACAGAGGGAAGAAAAACGGGTGCAGATACAGGTACAGGGGTCGTATCAGGAAGAGCGCAGAGGGAGGCAGCTGATGTACTAGGTAAAGTCGCAGGAAGCGCAGAAGAGATAGGCAGCGAAACCGGCGGCCCTTGAGAGGGCTGCGCCGTAGGCATAGGAGCCAGATGAGGAGGAGCTGGCGGCTGCGGGAAAGCTTGCGGCAAATTAACTAGAGGCCATACATTTAAAGGTTGCGTGGGCGCTGTAGCACTCTGCGCATACGGGGGTGGTGAACTCAGCAAATGTGACATTAGGGGATCTTTCTCCTTTTCTTTTGACGCATCTTGCTGAAGGGGCGGCAAAACTGGGTAGCATTTATCAATCACTAATTTACGTTGCCTGCGCAACTGCTCATTCATCTGTTCTTCTTCATTGTCTTTAAACTGCAAGGCTGCTTGCATTATCGACATACCTTTCTCTCTTTTATTTTTCTTGGCTAATTTGATTTCTTTCTGCTTGGCTTCCTTTCGCCATAGGCGGAAAGAATCAAACATCGCCGGCCGGGCTTTCTTTTTAAATAATTTAACCGCTAGATTATCCAAAATCTCTGTGTCGAAACTACCATATTGGGGCCATTTTAAATCACCATCTTTCCTGGTGTATCGGATCCATACTTCATTGTACGTAATGGGGCCCACACCATGTTTTACATAAAGCTCATAAGTTGGAGTTCCAATTGGAGGAACCGGACACGAATCCTCTAATCGGGAGTCCTTATTGTAACCCAAACAAAACAAATTTCCAAGTATACTAGAACCAGGCATCTTCGCTCACTAGTCTAGTTTCAAACGTCAAAGGATTATCGAATACGATAGTCTCGTGAATACACGAGTCCTTCGGCTTTGGCACTTGCAAGTTCCAAATCAAAGCGATCCCAAAGGGATACCAAACTAAGAACCAAACTAAGGACTGGGAGACTCTCCACTTATACTTAACTGAGGTATCGATGACGTCACCAGAAGACTCGTTAAATCGTTTCGCTCTACCAAATCATCAAGGGTCCAAAACAGGGTGATAGTCAGGGCAGCAGTCCTTTGTAGCCGCCGGGACACGGAGAACCTCGCAGTAAAGACTTTCGGACCACGTCGACATGCAGGGGTCGATGAAGTGGCGGCCTTCCTCCAGAATTTTCACACGAAGCTCCTCGCGAACCTCTGGCTTGGACTGGTACCACTGAGATCGCCCCGAGTTGGGCGCCAACTGAAGTACTGGGTTTTTCAGAACCAACCCACCGGTGCCAGGGGACACACCCGAAGACTTCGAGTTCTTCCTGTTTCAGACCACAGAAACACAGAGTCTTCTAGATGAAGTCAAAGATTGTATTTATTGGCTGCAGACCAATCACAGGTATCCGAGAAGTACAGCACGGTGTATGTTCTCAGGAGACTGCCCCCAACCAAAAACCAGTCTTTTCTTATATACAGAATATTACGCTCTGGGCAACACCGCCCTTATTTTACAAGTGGTCGTTCATATATTTTCGCTTCAAAGAAAGAGCACAGTCATGATGATAATCCCACATTTCAGCTCGGTCAGCACATAATTATTTACCCAGCGAGGCTCAGAACCCTCATCAGATATCAGCAGACCCCAATAAAACGGACACCTCCTCCTCGTAAAACAAGTCATAAAGTAGGAAACAGAGTCAGGTGTGAAAGAGATTAGTCAGGGTTCGTGTGGGATGCACGACTTTATGATGTGTTGGGCCCTGATGCTAATCCCATAAGGCCGCAGTAAAAGGAACCGGCCGGGCAGGACTGACCTCGGGCAGCGGAGTCAGTTTGCACAGGTCACAAAGAAGTCAAAGAGGATTGCGTGTCCTTTAGGCCTAGGCATGGCCTCAATGCACAGCCTATGTGAGGGCAACCACAAAATGGTTACCGTTTTAAAATGGAACCCGAGGGTTTAATATGTAGTATTGCATACACGGTGAGTTCATCGGGGAAACGTGACGAAAACACTCATACATACCGCATTAGTCATTTGCGGTCCGCTGATACCAAAATCGGCAGGGTAGGACCATGCTACCAACATGGTTCTGAAATTTACAGTACCACAAGGTCCTCGGCTGAAGTCCGCTACAATGAGGCCCATGGGAGGACACGTCGTGTGGTGGAGCGCATTTTTGGCCTGCTCAAGTCACGTTTCCGCTGCCTGGACAAGACCGGAGGTGCACTGGCATACTCGCCCGGGAAGGTGTGTCAGATTGTTGTTGCATGCTGCATGCTCCACAACCTAGCCATTCGCAGGGAGATTCCCCTGCTCCTGGATGATGGGGAGGACCCAAGGCCCCAGCCTGCAAACCAAGCCGTGTCCAGTGATGAGGACAGTGGAGAGGAGGAAGGTGTTGACCTGCGTGAACAGCTCATCACCCGCTACTTCACTTGACAGTGGGTGGCAATCTGCAACATACCCATTGTCTGATGTGATTGCTGTTGTCGTGAAGGGGCATGTGAGAATTGTAGCATCAGTCAGTTGTAGACTCAGTGGTGGTTGGAAATGTTTCTAGGACATGTCATTTGGGAACATCAACGGGACGTGTATGTTGACACTTGGGGGCCATTGTGACATGTGCATGTTGGGTTCTCATGGTGTTAAGGCTTGTGTGATGTCTGTGATGCCACACCCAGACCAGTGACAGTTGTTGTGTTTCCCTAGGTGACTTCGACTTCTCCTTGCCTACATACAGCCCATGGTTCGGCTACATTCTGATCATGTTGAAGACTGTACACCCTGCAATAAAGACGGAGCAGACACAACAACATGTGTGTGAGTATATTTTATTTACCATGGTGAGATGCAAGGGGGGTGTACATTTCCATTGGGGGGAGTGAGTTGACAGTCGTAGTAGATGAGATGGTCGAGCAGTCACTACATTGCTGTGGTGACCCAGTCCAACAGGCAGATGCCATTTACAAGGTAGTGTGGGGTAGGACAGTCCAGAGAGTCAATGCAGTGGTTGAGAGGGTTGCCATCATGGCTGGCTCCGTGACTTGCGTCTTGCAGGTGCTTTACCTCCAGATACTCCCAGGGTCTTCTTTGGATGGCCCCTTTGTTGTTTGGCAGGGCCAGTGGGGTCTGAGGACTCACACCTCTCTGAGGATGGTGAACTGTCAGTGTGCAGCCCACCAGAGGGAGGCGGAGGTGTTGTCTGGGGCACATGCCTGTCCCTCAGTACCGCCACTTGCTTGCCCAAGAGGTCCACAATTTGTCCCATGTGTCTGTCTATGGACATGGACCTCATCAGCAGGATGAGCTTGTGCAACAGATCGTCCGACCGGCCCGTTCATTCCTGGGCCTGTTTGTATGTGCCCAGGACTCTGGTGATGTGTTCTAGGGAGTGGGTCCCAGCCTCCTGGTGTCCCAGGGTGACCCTGCCCTTCCCACCTGCCCTGCTGCCACGGGCCTGTTGCCTCACCACTTTGGGCACCCACATCCTCTCCCTGCCCTCCTCCATGAGTGGTGTGTGCGGGGCATCCTCTGGGACAGGGAGGGTGTTGCCAGCAGCACTGGTGGTGGTTGCGGTGACCGCACAGTCCGTGAAAGCAGGGGTCTGCTGTGGAGTTGTTGTTGCCGCAGATGTGGTAGGGGGGATGCTGGGATCCTGGGACCTGTTGCTCCCTGGCACACCAGATGGGCCGGCTTCGAGCTCCTCGTCCACGGAATCCTGGGAGTCAACATCCGAGAGTCCTTGTACCAGGGGTGGAGATTGGCTCTGCAGGTTGCTGGTGTTGTCCTCTGCAGTGAGTTCGTGGTCACCTGTGGGTCAGATGGGAAATGGTCATTGCAGGGCACCCGGCAAGCTTTGGGTTAGCTGTGCGTCATTCACATTTTGTACACTGCACAATTGACATATGATCACTTTGTTGACTATGTGCAGTACTGTGCTCCCTGACATGATACAGTGGTACAAGCATTACTTGTCGATGGTGCGAGGTGTCAGGGCATACCATGCGAACCGTGTCCAATTGAGGTTTACTGGGACTTGTTGCCATCTAGGGCCTGGCACAACATGTGTTTAATTGTGGACTCATGTTTTAGTTGTCTGACCTAACAGACGTCACATCTGGCCATGGACAGGCCATTGTCATCTCCTGCATCCCTTTGTCCTGTCATGTGCATATCTTGATTTGTGCCACCACACATGCCTTCATATTTTGAGAATGGTCCTTGTTGCACTTGCCCCATGGTGATGCACATGTAACTAGTTGCTGTGCATGAATGTGCCCAGGCTTTCTTCTACTTGTGCATTGGTGTGTCACACTTTGGTGGTTGTGACAGTTTCTTGGCTTACCTGTGTGCACACTGTGCTTGGCAATGGGGTAGGTATGGCTCTTTGTGCAATGTGAGGGCTGGTGTTGTCATATGGCACCATTTAATTTGGGGAGAATGTGTGGGTGCACGTACTGGCTACCTACCTGTGAGTTTGTTTGTTGTACTTCAATGGCTTCCAACTTCTCCTGGATGGGGTGGGTGAGTGCTCCATCCTGCTGAGGTGTGGGACAGGGGGCATGGTGGGAGTAGTATTGCAGCCCTACCTGACACAAACACCCTCATTGTGAAGATGGCTACCTACCTGCAAGTTTGATGAGGGTTGTGTAATGGCTACCACATGCTTCTGGGTGGGGTGGGGGAGGGATCCATCATGCTCAGGTGTGGTACACAGGGAATGTTGGTAGTAGTAGTGCAGCACTCCCAGCCACAAACACCCTAATTGTGAAGATGGCTACCTACCTGTAAGTTTGATGAGGGTTGTGTAATGGCTGACACATGCTTCTGGGTGGGGTGGTTGGAGGGATCCATCTTGCTAGGCTGTGGGACAGGGGGCATGGTGGGAGTAGTGGTGCAGGCCACCCACCCCCAGACACCCTCATTGTGAATATGGCTACCTACCTGTAAGTTTGTTTGTTGTACTGCAATGGCTTCGAACTGCTCCTGGGTGGGGTGGGGGAGGGATTCATCCTGCTTAGGTGTGGGCCAGGGGGCATGGTGGGAGTAGTAGTGCAGGCCCCCCACCCCCAGACACCCTCATTGTGAAGATGGCTACCTACTGTAAGTTTGTTTGTTGCACTGCAATGGCTTCCAACTGCTCCTGGGTGGGGTGGGGGAGGGGTCCATCCTGCTCAGGTGTGGGACGGGGGCATGATGGGAGTAGTAGTGCAGGTCCCCACCCCCAGACACCCTCATTGTGGAGATGGCTACCTACCTGTACGTTTGTTTGTTGTACTGCAATGGCTTCCAACTGCTCCTGGGTGGGATGGGGGAGGGATCCATCTTGCTAGGCTGAGGGACAGGGGGCATGGTGGGAGTAGTGGTGCAGGCCCCCCACCCCCAGACACCCTCATTGTGAAGATGGCTACCTACCTGTAAGTTTGTTTGTTGTACTGCAATGGCTTCCAACTGCTCCTGGGTGGTGTGGGGGAGGGATCCATCCTTCTCAGGTGTGGGCCAGTGGGCCTGGTGATTGTTGTAGTGCTGTCTGCCTGTACACATGCCCCCATGGTTATGTTGTTAGCTATGTTTGTGGTGAATGGGAGTGGGTGAATTTTGGATCTGTGAGCCCTGTTATGTGAGTGTGGGGTGCAGATGGATGGTGTGTGTCCTAGGTGATGTAGCTTTGTAGTTGTGCAAGGCAGTACATAGCAAAGTGGCGGTAGTCATTTGTTTGTACTTACCAGCCTCCACTCCCCCGGCTACTCCTGTGAGACTCTCTGGATGCAGTATGGCAAGCACCTTCTCCTCCCATTGTGTGAATGTTTTTAGTGGAATGGGAGGGCCACTGCCAGTCCTCTGAGCCAGCTCATGGTTCTTGCTCCTCCTCTCCTTGACCACCCTCTTCAGGTCATGCCATGCTTCATGATCTCCTTTTTTGATCTTGGGGCGGTCCCTACTGCATTGACCCTTGTTCATGTGGCTAATGGTGTCTGTTGGACCAGGGTACCAAAAAGCTGTGGTTCCACTCTGACTATCTCATCTACCATGACCTTCAACTCACTCTCAGTGAATTTGGGCCTTTTCTGTGTGGCCATGGTGTGTGGTGTGCATAGTGATTGTGGGTGCAGGGGTGTGAGTGGTGGTTGTGGTTGTGCTGCATATGGTGTGTGTTGTGCAGGGGGGTTAGTTGTGCTGATTTGGAGGTGGTGGCGGTGCTGTGTGTGGTATGGCTGGTGATGTTGTGTCCTTTGCCTCTCCTGTCAGCTGGGGTATGTGTCCCTTCTCTCCTGGAGTTTTGCAAGGGATTGTGGTCAGTGAAGGGGCTGGTTTTATACACAGCTATGTGGGTGTGTCCAATTGGGGTGCTGCTGACAGGTGTATTGTCCTGGGATTTGTATTTTTGGTTTTGCCATGTGGTTGTGTCATTGGGGTGTGTTTTGTGTATTTGGGAGGCATGCCTAGTTTTCTGTGTGTACTTTTTGGCCTTCTTGTGGGGTTTTGGCTTTGTCTGCCATATTTTGTCCGCCGCGGTGACTGTGCTTCAGCTCTTTCGCTGGCTCTCCCATTCATCCCATTGTGCGACCGCGGCAGTCGGTGATGAGGGAAAGGTACCGCGGGGCCGTCGGAGATATACTAATTTCCGAGGCGGTGTCTCCGCTATACTTGCGTCGGGTTGCTGTTTTTCCGCTGCGATTCCAAACCGCCACGGATGGATTTTGGCCATCTCCGCCCGCTACGGGTGGTTATTCTGGGACAAGTACCGCCGCGGTCGGTTTTTTTGCACGGTTAATGCTAATTTGTCTGCCGGTTTTCCTACGGGGCCGGTGGGCCATTGTTTTCCGCTTCCATGGCGGTCGGGGTGTTTTTCCGCCCTACATCCTAATGGACCTCTTAGTCCACATATACCATCAGTGAGTGTTGGTGGATTTCTCACTTGCTCAGAATACCACATCTAACCCCTAAACCAACCAGGGTAAAAGATGTTGTTGACAACTTTGAACATGGCACTCTGATTCTCAAGGAATCTGTTGAAACAGATCTAACCCTTTCGTTTGGTCTCCTGTGCATGCCCAAGGTAAACATACGACAATGCGTTTTCAAACATTTATTGAAATTATCATATTGCATAAAAAAGCATGAGCTGCAATTATTAGAAATATCAGACATGCTACTGCAATCAGCATTATTAGAATGGTAAACAATATGAACAATTCAACCATGTTAATTGTTGCTAATGTTTGCCTACTCACTCATATCTGTATTTAATACTATACTAAGAAAGCATTGTGGGAGTACCCTCTGCCAGATCGATTGGGATAGCTTAAACCCCTTACCTTGGTCTTAGGTGTCACAAAGCTGTATACAGTGCACAGATAGTCTTCCTTATTAGGATGGAGTCAGCAGGGATGCATCTCAGTCACAGTCAGCACTGGTTTTGTAATAATCCCAGCATGGAAATGCTCCCCTCAAAGGGCTATAGCATTGAAGCTATTTATATAATATAATGCTGTTCCTATAAACTGTGGCCAAGGCTGAGAGGAGCTCATTTGGTTATGTCTAGCTAAAAAGAAATGTGTCCCAATGAATACAGAGAGAAAGAAAACAGTTTCATTGTGTTCTTCATGTACGACTCTGGAACTAACTGTACAGATTACAGGCTCTCAGTGACTATTGCATATTTCAAAGCTTCAATCAAAATTTTGCTAAAAGGAAGACAATATAGGGTCATATGTACGAAAGCATTTTGCAATTCCTAATGGTGCGATTTGTAATTTAAGGCCGTTACAAAATGCAAAATGCCATTTCGGAATGTACGAAAGGCACTTTCGGTGCTGCAAAATGCGCTTTTATACAGTAGAAATCAAATTTTGAAAATCGCTAAATAGGAAATAGCAAATAGAGATTCGCTAACACCATGTGCAAAGGATTTCCTAATTGCAAATGGTCACAAAATAGCCATTTTGTAAATGCAATTACCATCAAACTGTATCAGGTGGTAACCAGGTGCAAACTATAAAATGTCACCCAAAATACTCCTGACTCTTTCAGAATGGAGTCTCTGTATGTCATAGCAAGGATGATGAGTATTTTTGCTGGCATGCAGAGAACGAGGAGGAGGAGACAGGAGAGAGGGTATTTAGGGTGAAGGTCACCCTGTTTGAACAGACAGAGAAGGAGATATATGAGAAGTACAGACTCAGTATTGAGATACGCCTGGAATTAATTGCTGAGTTACAACCTCAACTGCAGACCCCAACACTCAGAAGAAATGAATCCCACCACATGTGCAGGTATTGTGTTATCTACACCTTCTAGCTTCTGGCAGTTACGAGGGGGGTCATAGCAATGGCAGGGGGTGTCACAAAGTGCATTTTCCAGGTTCTTTCACAAGTTTCTGGACATCATGGTTAGTAGAGTAAACCAATACATATATTTTCTAAATACCCCCCAATATTTGCAACAACTAAATTAATGTTTTACCAGTTAGTATAGTTCACCAATGCTATTGATTGTGTTGATGGCACACATACTGCCATATGCACCCTCTCAACAAATTCATCCATCTAGAGAAATAGAAAAAGCTCACACTCACTCAATGTACAGGTAGTGAGTGATGTCTCATGCATCATAACAGGCTTTGTGGCCAGATTTCCAAGCAGCACCCATGAACCCTTCATGTTCTGCTACAGTGGAATACATAACTGACTGTCTCAGTATGAATTTGGCGACGACTTTTCACTTGATGAGAGAATTGCTGACTCAATGCATACAGAGACCAGAACTGGTTGTGTAATGTGACCTAATGGTTTCTTCTTCTCATGTGCTTTAAGGAAACAGTGTATATGCCTTGCACCATGCCTGACACCGCACTGGACTCCAGGAACCAGAAATGAAACAGTTGCCAGAGACATGAATGTCAGAGTCCATAAAGTAGGACACGCCATCAGCGCTTGCCTGCCCCTGCGCACACAAGCCGACGCACCCCAGCCCCTCTTGCCGCCCAGCGGAGATTGCCCGCCCCTGCTCAACCAGGCCTCACTGCTCACCTTCCACCCCTGGTGTGTCTCCAAGAGGGCCCACCACGTGCCGGTGGGAGCTCCAAGCCCGGGGCCTGCGACCATGGCACCCTCCACCTCCACACCGTGGGCCACCAGGTCACACACTTAATTCTGGGTCTTGATTTCGCTATGGCAGAGAACATATTATTGCACCCGGACTCATCACAGGCTGCACACCCGCTCAGCCCTTGGGGTGCCACTAACTCTGGCTCAGGCCTACACTGCGGTCCAGCAGGGATCACAATAATGCCACCATTCCGGACCGCCTGGATGGCGCATCATCGCAGGCTGCACACCCGCTCAGCACTTAAGGTGCCCCTACCTTAGTGCACCGAAAGACAACGTCCCGTGGCGGTGTGCCTGCTGCAGTGTATCCGGTGCCACCAAGTCTGTGCCCCGTAAGACATGGACCCTTTATGATTGAGTCCCGTGGTGCGGACGCCATCATGACACCCCCGGCATCAGGCAATGTGCTGAGCCCGTGTCCTAGGCCCTCAGACAGAAATGATAACCACACGGAGACACCCAGTTGCAGAGTGGAAATGGCATCCAGCACGTGAGCAGGGTCACATGTCCTGTGACGGCTGTGCTGGATGGGTGTGGTGTGGGTGTAAACCAGCCATGAGGGAGTGGCTGTGGCATGCTGACAACTAGACATGTAAGCAGCAGATCCCTACAGGGTAGACCTGGGACATGTAGCATTGTCATACCCCTGTGAGCGTAAGCGGAGTGAGCTGGCCTGGTGTATGCCAGACCAGCGTAAGGGTGTGAACAATGACCCCCGGGCTCTGAGCTTGGTTCCGGTCTGGGCTGGACAAGGAAGTAACTAGTGCATGTGTCTCCTTTCAAGTGTCTGCGCCACTCAGCACGCATTCGGCAATCTGTCACCCTGTGACCCAAGTCCCACAACATGAGCAACATGGATGTAAGGGGAATTCATTGTTCCCACATGCATCCATACCTCCACACTTGCAAGATTATAGACATAACACATCGGTGGGAAAATGAATGTTTAATGTACATTCAGTGGAGTGTTGCAGCTTGAGCAGTACAGGGCCCTGAAAACCCCACTTTACATTGTTAGCCCGTGGAGGGCCAGCAAGATTCGTTCAGGGAATGACATGTACATCAGAAGAGGAAGAGTTCAGTCCGCAGTCTGATAGCTGTGTCATTGGTGACCAAACAGAATATGCCAGTCCATGTTGAGGTCCAGGGTGAGTGTCGCAGAGTGCATCGGGGGACAGTGGAAAGTGATGATGCAGAGGGCAGAACCAAGCAGAAACCAGCCATATGGCGGAGATGAATGCTACCACTTCCTTCTGATCATGAGGGCAGATTCATGCGCATCTTTGTCCTCTGCTGTTTCAGGTGCCTCACATGTGGGTGGTGGTGTTCTGTCTCCAGCACTGTGTGGCACCGACACATCAGGGGCCGTGGATGTGGTTGGAGTGGTAGCAGCATGCATCAGCGCCAGGCCTTGTGGCAGCAATGCCATGAGGAGGGTCTTTATGGCATTGAGTGACCCAGCTACCTCTCGCTCGTGTGCAGCCGTGGCAGCTGACCTTTCCGCCCGCATCTGCTCCATGTTCTCCATGAACCTCCGCATGAGTCCCAACTCCCGGGCGAGCTCGCTGGAGCTACTCTGACTAGACAGTCGTCCTTATCTCAGAGTCATGACTCTGGCGATGTCAGCCATGGTTCGTTGGAGGGCATGAAGCGGACTGTTGGTGTCCATTAGGGACTGTGAGTGGTCTCTGATGGGACTTAGTCACCCACGTATGGTGTCTAGTTTGTCTGCCATGCGGTCGAACCCCACCTGCACCTGTTCAGCCAGCTTCTCCTGGCACCCCAACACATGGCATGGAAGGCAATCTGTTCGTCGTGGGGGTCCTGGGAGGCAGCCGTGGTGGTGGGTGCTGCCTGCTGTTTGTGCTGTGCAGGGGGTGGGTACCCCTTCTAGCAGCTGGCCTGCCCTGCTCCTGGAAGTGGGCTGCGGAGGCTATCCACGAGCTGTTGGAGGGCATCGGAGTCAAAGGTGTCGTGGTCCTCTTCGTCATCAGAAAAGAGCTGTTGGGACTGCCCTGCAGGAGGTGTTGAATTTCCCTCTGCAATGTGAAGGGAAGATGCAGTTTAACATTGTGTTTACATGTATGTTGTAGCATTGTACATGTTTACATTCAGACTGCATGACAGTGTACATTGTGACTGTTTGTTGGGCGCTGCCTATATGATGCGGGACAGTGGACATTCCGACAACATCACGGATGTGTGTTTGTACTTGTACATTGTCATCTTACATTTCCCTGCTATGCCACATGTGATTGGCCAGTTTCTGCACACAAGCAGCACCAGTTGTGTCCTCTGTTCTGTTGTGGACATGTTGCGGATTGTGCCATATCGTTGTCAATGTTGATGTGCTCTGGAAGTGATGTGTGTGTGCCGCTATTTGGGGGAGTTGCCCCTGCAGCTCTGATGTGGCTGCCCCTTATCCCTTACATGCAGTATGTCTCTGACTTCTGTGCTTATACAGTGCTGAGATGTTGTATACCTGGATGCATTGGTCTCTTGGTGGGAGTTTGGGGTCTGGGGCATGGTTAGTCCACAGCTGTGCTATGCTTACTTGTGCATGTGTGCCATTGTGCCCATCTCCCCCGTCTCCCCAGTCCCTGGTCGTTACTTACCCTGTTGCTGTTGTGTCCGGTCATGTTGAGCAGTGTCTGGGCCCCCAACTCCTGCCACCGCCTCCCAACTGATGACTGTGGCCACCATTTGCTCCATCTCGTCCAGCTCCTCCTGTGGCTTTGGGCTCCCACCTCCAGGCTGCATTGCAGCCTTCCGGTTGTTTGCGAGTTTCTGCTTGGTTTTACGCTTCACATCATTCCAGCACCTCTTGACCGCTTCCATTGTCCTCTTCAGCACTCCAACTGCATTCACCTTGTCCACAATGGTCTGCCATATTCAATTTTTAGGTGCCAGTGACACAGTGGAGGTGATGAACAGTAGTTGATGGTGTTCTATCACCTCCGTTATCAGAATCCTGTTTTCCTGCGGACTGAACCTTTTCTTCCTACTCTTCTTCTCCTTGCCCTTCCCTGACCCCGAGGACCCTGGCTGGTCCTCCGGGGGGCTTGTGGAGTTGTGGTTGTCCTCTGCATTTGCTCTGGCTGCCTCCTTTGTGCTTCGCTGTTGTTTGGCTTTTGTATGTATTTTTTTCCCAACTTTTATAGTGCATTTTCCCGCATGTCGCGTGGGGATTGCAGGCCTGTGGCTGGTTTTCGCTGATTTTTGAATCGCGATTTGCGTCATCGCCGCTTTTTTCCTGTTGGTGTTTCGCATTTTTGCTGCGTTGCGTTGATTTTAACGCGTTCATTTGATGCGTTGTGGTGGGTCTATCGCATGGTGCCGCCCTCTTGTAATACCACGTTAACACTGTGTTATTTTCCCGCGATAGACTGCGATGTGAAGAGTTGCGTTAAGCTACTTTTACAGTAGTTATCACACGTTCTTGAGAATATCCTCGAGTGTTCAATTGGATTTACTTTTTCCGGTCCCTGGAGTTGGTTGCCTTATCAGCAACAAAGGCCTGTAGAAAAGGGGGCATATCACATCCCGAAGTGTTTTGATAAGTATGCCTGGCACAGCATCCCTCTTTCATAGATGTGACACTGACTCTAGAGCTATATTCATTTTCAGGTTGTTAGAAGGTTGGGGATAGACAAATTGTGTGTATGTATGTTTTCATGGGCTGTGGTCACCTATACTAGTCCAGGTGCAATATTCTGACAGCAGTGCCCCATATAGTTTTGTATGTTGACTGTTGGATTAACTTTTTCCTGCTCCTGGCATTGGTTGCTTTCTCAGCAACAATGGACTGTGGAAGAGAGGATATGTCACATACAGAAGTGTTTTGACATTTATTACTGGTACAGCACCCCTGTTGCATGGATGTGGCACTGATGCTAGAGCCGTCTTCACTTTCAGGTGGGGGCAGAATGTTAGGGCTATACAAGTTGTGTGACGGTATGTTTTCAAGGGCTGCGGTCACTTGTACTAGTCCAGGTGCAACATCCTGACAGCAGTGCCCCATATAATTGTGTATGTTGACAGTTCTCTTTGCAAGAGTCGTTGTGTCTACTGCCAATCGATTAATTGAATGAGTGAAGACATCAAAGTATGCCATGTACTACCTGTGCCTGCGTCTTTGTAGACATTGCTCCTTCTCCATGGCAGCAATCCAACTGTCTTGCCCTTTCTGCAATTTCTGCATTGACCTTGGCATACTTTGCAGATACCTATTAAAAGTCTTAATTTGTTTGATTTGCAGGTGCAGTACTCAGATGATACATTTCTCCAGGCCACCAAACACAGGCGCACTGACTGCCATGCCGTCTGAAACATTGTCATTGTGGACTGTTTCTGGTTGGACTCTATGGTGTCTGTGTGTCCTGCCCATAGATGTAGTTGTGTCCCTGCTTTGGAATTGTCCCTCATCAGCGTCCACAAAGTCTGACAGTTGTGCAACAGGTTATCTCCTAGTATTTGGATTTGGAGTAATTGGTTATGGACTATTGTGCTGTCCTCCATTTCCACGCGTGTGTCAGTAGCTTCTTCAGCTTCAATTGTTTCTGACATGTCCTGGGTGTGATCTGTGGAAATGCATGTCTATAATTAGTGTAAGTAAATGGTTAATATTTGCTCACAATATTGTTGTGACTGTTCTTCATGTGTTTGTGACTTGTTTATGATGTACAGATATGTGTAGTGTAGTCATCAGCACACAATACTGCATGTAACTTTGATGTACTACAACTCCCATGATGTATTGCCAAGGTACAGCATGCATCAAAATAGAGTTGTGTTTCATGTGATGATTTACTTGAGGAATCACAAACATTATGTTATGTTAAATAAGTAAAGGGGAGTTGACTTGCCCTTGCTGGTGCCTGCAGATTTGGAGGTGTCAATGTCTGACACTTCCACCACACTTTCTATTTCCAGTGTTCCCTTAATCAGTGATTCCATGGGAGTGGGTTGGGAGTGTTTAGAGGGCCCCCACGTGTGCCACAAGCCTCTGCCACCCTGCTGGCCACCTTTTCCTTTGTGCGGGATTTAATGTCATACCAGTATTTCCTGATCTCTGGAATGGTCCTCTGTATGACACCAAGGGAATTCACCTTCTCCAAGATGTGGTTCCAAATCAGGAACAGTAAATGTAGCCTTACCAAATAGCTGGTCCATAGGTGCCACACATTCTTCTGTTAGAAGCTCCAACTCCTTTACAGATAATTTGACCTTGTGCTTCCTGCTCCCAGACTCCTTGTCTCCATCGCCTTTGGACATGGTGTGGTTCAAGCACAGGTATTACACTGCCAGTGGTGAGACAGGTGCACTCCTTCCTTCCAGCACTGAATGTGACTTTTTCCTAATTAGCGGTTTTCTATTAGGAAATGGCAATTTTGCGATTTCATAAATGCGATTGTGAATGTGTACAGATTGCTATTAGTGTAATCCCCTGTTCTGTACATATCATTTTGCAATTCACTAATAGTGATTTTTATGGAGTCGCTATTTGAAAATCGCAAAGCCTAACTTTTGTAGACCCCTGAACCTCACCTACGTGCAGTTCCATGGGCGTGAAACAGGTGTTAATGTTAGAAGTACTGCATAACTGCTTTAAACATTGCCTCTAAGTCAAACCTGCCAGCTTTGTTCCAATTTACCAGAGTGTTAAACACAGGCATATTTGGGGCTTGCTTGTGTTTCACCCTGACAGAGGTAGTGGCACTTGTTTCAGTAGGGTTTCGCCCCCGAAACCAGTATTCCAGTTTCCAACAAAATGGATGTCAAGCTCTCAAGCACCCTGAAATGAAATAAAAACAACTTATAAAGTGCATAGCTACTCCCACAAGAATGTCAAGCTCCCAAGGGAAACACATGAACCTGGAAAAATAGAAAAGGCCTTACAAAAGTAAACTTGCTTCTACCTGTTGGAAATTGCCCTTTCTGCAAGGTCACCCACAAACATGTTGCCTTCCTCCTCCCCTTTTTGTGGAATTCATTTTTGTTGGCTTTAGGACTCTGTACATTATCACTGCTAACCAGTGCTAAAGTGCATGTGCTCTTTTTCTAAAACATGATAACATTGGTTTATCCACATATAGCATATTACATTTACTAATAATTCCCTAGTAAAGTGCAAAACATCTGCCTTGGACCTGTAAATTAAATGCAACTAGTGGGCCTGCAGCCAGGGCCGGCCCTAAATCAGATTGACCCAGACTCTGGGCGGAAAGAAAACTTTGTGTTTGTTGGGGGGTCATTGCGGTGTGATAGTAAGAGGTGTCAGGAAGTTGGGAGGAGGGCAGGGGGTTCATGGGGTGCTAAAAAATACACTGAGGTACATTAACCCCTGATTACAAGGTCTATAACGAAACCCGATTGCGACCAAGCGAGATGGACTAGGTGCTATTTGCATGACATTCAGTCATGCAGCTCCCAGTTGCACCCTTCAGAATATTAGTGCCCTGGGCCTGGGCCCAACTCGCCCATGCCTAATGCCGGCCCTGCCTGCAACACTGATTGTTCCACCCACTTCATTAACCCTTTAAACATGTCTCAGGCCTGCCATTGCAGAGTCTGTTTGTGCAGCTTTAGATCGTCATGTCAACTTGGCCAGTTCACCCTGTTGCCAGGTCCACAACTTCATTTTCAAAACATATAAGTCATGCCTAAGGTAGACCCTGGACAGACCCAAGGGCAGGGTGTAGTGTTTTCAAAAAGTTGGGCATGTACTTTTAAGTGTTACATGGTCAGGTAGTGAAAAACTCTTGAATTCATTTTTCACTACTGCAAGGCCTATCTCTCCTATAGGTGAACATTGTGATTACCTTATTACATTTTATAAGTGTAATATCCAATTGGGAAAAGATGGATATTTCAAGTTTGATGTGTTTGGACTCACAATATAAAATCACAACTTTTGGTAAAATTGGATTTTAAGTTGCAAGTCTGAAAATGCCACTTTTAGAAAGTTGGCATTTTCTTACTTTAAAAATTCTGTGATTCTGCCTGTCTCTGAATACACTTCTGGGGTGAGTGACAGCTAGGTCTTGTACATTCCCTCGAGACAATAATATACAATGGGAGCTTAGGTGTGACTTGATGGACCTTAATGGGCCATTCACTGGCTTGATGAGGGTGGGGATGTGGGAGCTAAGCACAGCCCTGCTTGCCTCTGAATAGGCTATGCCTTGTCTCCATACAATAGGCCTAATGACCCTGTATTATCACTCCAGCTAGTTTGAGCCAGGGCAGGGTAAGAAGGAGATTCCCTGTCTCGAAGCTTCTCCTACCTTTCAAAACCAGGACACCAAAGTAAAAATAGTGGACCTCAGACACCACCACTTCAGTATTCTTCTGGACCTGTGGATACTCTGCCAGGAAGAAGGACATCTGTGCTGCTGAAAGGATGACACTCTGCTGGACTGCTACTTTGCTGGACTCCTGCTTTGCTGTACTGGCCTGCACCTGCTGCCCTCTTGCATGGGAGTGAGAAGAGCTGGACCTACACCTCTACAACCCAGAAGGTAGAGTGACTCCAAGGACCGGCTGACTGGCCTCCTATTTTCTGAAGTCTCCGGGATACAAAAAACTTCCAACCAACCTGCTCCTGAAGCTGGACTCTGCCATCTGTGAGTCTTCCCTGCCTGGTGGTATCACCCCATTCCTGGACCTTTGGTACTGGGCATCAGGTGCTCTGTCCACTGTGGTCCTCATCAGAACCGACGCGAAGCCTCGCAAAGCAGCACCGCACCAGGATTTAAGGTACTGTGTTCAGCAGGCCTCAGTAGGTCCCTACATGGGGCCTGCACTCCATCGCGGTTGGCCTTAATTCTTGACTTTTTCCTGGACTGGTACAAAAAGATAACCGTAGTTAGTGTTGTTCGGTTTTATGGGTTATTTTCACTTACATCTTTAAAATTGCATATCTCAGGATCTACTTATTGAAATGGTGTTGTGGGTCTTGTTTTACTTATTAAACTAAGTTCTGTTTTTCTAACCTGGAATGGATTATGATTGTGTGGCATTTTCAGTTTTACTTATTAAGTGTTGCACAAATATTATGCACATTGCCTCTTAAGTTAAGCCTGTCTGCTTTGTGCCAAGCACCAGAGGCGACCACAGGTTAATTTAGGGTGTGTATCTGACTGACCTTGAGTAGAATTCCGGTTCCTGCTCAGACAAGGTGCATACCTCTGCCAACTAGAGACCCCATTGCAAACAGTACCTAAGGCTGCATCAGTGCTACTGTAATGGCAGCTGCAGAACACAGCTCCCTCTGGTTTTATACTCTCTTGTGCTCCAATGTTTTTAGCTATTGACAGTACTCAACTAATCACCTGTGAAATGCTCACTTTCAGCACAAGTCTTCACACCTTGTTAGTGTACTGGACCTCAATCTTTAATTTCTGAGTAAGTAATTGTGCATCTGTGAAACCCACCAACCAATGCAGGTAGGTCTTAGACAGCATAGTTTTCTTGATAGCTTATACAAAGCCTGATCATATGAACCGAAAATCTCATGAACTATGTGATGGCCAAAATATTATTGTACCAAATGATGGCACAATTAAACAAACTATTCTTGCTTCATACTCTTTCAACAATACAAGCACACAACCAATTTATACACCTAACACTAATCACAAAAGATACACTGTATATACACAAACACACACAGACACACCCACACACACGCACCAACCCTCACACAGTTTTGAAAATAGTGACTTGCATTAATTTTGAAGAAATATATTTAGGATTTATTTCTCTTTGGAAATCTTTTAATTTGGTTCTTGTTTCCCTTTGGAACGTGAGGTGGAGAACTTTTTAACATTTATATTTGTGTTACATTTTTTTTATTTCCCCTCAGTTTGAATGTGACATTATTTTGCCACTGAAAATGATTTGAGTTACATTGTTTATCAGAAGAAAAATGTACTTTGTACATTTTTTCTTCCATTTTTATATTACATTTCAATCATATACTGTATTGTTGTAATGGATTTTTAAAATAAATAATTCAAATAACCAAGGTTAAGCCAAGGATAAACCCGGAAGGCTAGGAAGTATACCTGCTGGTCATTGCCTACCATGCCTGTCATTCACAATCATTCTCTGTAAATGTACAGTTGAGAAGTCTGCAAGATTCGTATGAGGTCCCTCCGATAGGCGATTGCTTCACAGCATTTGAACGACACGAAAACAGACTGTACTGTAAATTAAAGCAAACACAAGGAGATGATGGACGGAGTGCTGAACATTTTCAGACATTTTCCCCCAGTCACAGATCTGGGTTGAATCCATCATTATCTTTTAGCTCACTTCCCCACCACAGCTCAGACACAACCATATGCAAATCAATCGTACCCCTATGCCTTTATTTGAACAGTCCAGCCCAAACTGCCAAGCCACGTCCTCCCTGGACTAGAATCAAGCATCCTGGGACCGGTTTCGGCGTAACACCCCTTATCAGCCAGGCTAGCTTGAATCCAGTGGCAAAGTGAGCAAGGGGCCCATGTCTGGGTATACCTGCCAACATAGGGTGAACAAAGCAAAAACATGGAGATGATGGACGGAGCACTAAAACTTTTCTGACACTCACCCCCAGTCACAGACCTGGGTTGAATCCATCTATGTTCTTTAGCTCACTTCGCCACCTATAGTTAGGTGTACTAAAAAGATCTGTTTTTGCTATAAAAAAATGTAGAAATTCACAGATCTGCCTTTAAAGTTACGTTATAGTTAGGTGAATATGTAAGTGACAACTTTAATGTTTTGAAATAAAATAAAACACAGAGTCACCGGTAATACCTAGCAGAGCTAACTATAACTTGCCCCCACCATGCACTGCTTATGACCTCACATATTGTATCATTCATGACATGTGCTGTGACATCAATTATGACATCACTGAGTACATCTCAAATTACATCACTGATGACATCATTCAAGGAGTTTGGTATTTTGGATTAGCTGGCAAACTTCTGTGTATTTTTTTGAGTTCAAAATGTTGGTGTTGTCACTGACATATTCACGTAAGTAACTATAATTTTACTTTAAAGACTAATCTGTTGAGTTTCAATTTTCAAAGATTTCTGCATATAAATCCACATCCAATAAAGGGAGGTAAATAGGTTTCTCAATTTTAGGCTTTTCACTAAAGAATTCACAAAGTCCTTTGTGGATTGATGATTAGATCTTTATTTTTGTTATTCCTCCTAGTTACTCTTAAGACAAATGTGTAGCATTTTTCTCCTTACATCAAGTGGTTGGTATGATACAATTATCTTCCTCTAAAAAATAGGGGTGGGCGGAACTCATCGAGTTTCACTTCGTGAAATTACTCAATTTGATGAAAACTCCTAGGGATGCGGCAGAGATCCGTGAATGGGAGGAATTGGCACGTTGTGCTGCTCGCACTGATTTTTAGCATGGGAGCTTGTTCCATGCTGCTGCAAAATCAGCAGAAACTGCACCACGGGTGGGCTAGTGGGCATTGCTTCTTTGTTGCTACTCAAATAGATTTCCTACACGAGCAGCAGCTTTCTTATCGTGAATGGTCGCAACTGCCCACGCCCACCCACATCCAGGTGCTGTCGTAGCGCCTGAAAATTGTGCTAGGGGATGTCAATTCTAGCTTACGCTTGCTAACTTTCTATTGGCAAGACATGCGAGAGAAAAAGTCTTCCACATGACAGTTAGTGAAGAATTGCCGTAACTCCGCATTACAAGTGTAATGCGAGTGGGCAATAACTCTTCAAACTCTGCTGGCGGAGAGAAATTCATCGTCCATCCCTACATAAAACATTAAGAGGAACCTAATTGTCATACATTGACAATCAGAATTCGTTAATCACTTGGTGGTTGGCATTATTGGTATATAATTAAGATCCTCTTAAAACATCAGACTGGGCCAGATGGTTGTGTATTAGCAGTCAGAGTTTGTTTATCACTTGTTGATTTATACTAGGGATTGAAGATGTACCCAGACAAGCAGTCAACACATGCTTCACCCTCAATATAGCCTCTCAGGCTGAGGCTTTTTCAAGGCTGGAAATCAATGTAATATTATTAAGTTACTTTAACTTTTGTTTTTTTCAGATACATTTTTTTTTCAGATCTTTTTATTACACCTAACTATAACTTTACTTTAGCCTCTGTCTTTTTTCTCTGACTTTCTGGGGGTTTTTGTAATGTAAATTCATATTTTATTATCATATGTAAAGTCAACCTCCCGGCTGGCCAAAGGGTTGAATGTTTCGATAGGGGAGGGGCCCCCCTCCATGAGCCTTATAAGGCTCTAGGGACCCCCTTCTCCTAGCTCCTATCTTTTTTAAAGGGGAGGGGGACCAAATGTCCCTTTCCGAAGCCTCAATAGGCCCTAGCAACCCAATCCCTTAGGGCTGTAGTTTTTTAGGGGAGGTGGGAGAGGCAGCCCCACTACCTGAGCCTTTAAGGGTGGGGGCCACTAGCCCACTCCTAACCCTGTGCTGTGAACTCCGCTCCGCTCACGGAGTTTGCAGAGATGCCCACACTCCCCATTATGGGGAACTCGCGGAGTTCCGAAAAACTCTGCTCCGTGCAGCGGAGCAGAGTTTTTTCCCTCGCTGGCGTTCACCAAGTTGGCGCGAGCAAGGAAAATCCACCTCCCGGCGAGATTTTTCCTCATTTGTGATCGCCAACATCAAGTTGCCAAGCACGAGCGTGGAAATAAACCTCCAGGCGAGATTTCTCAACGCGGGTGGTCAGGTTTCTCATTACGAGTGGTCGCGTATGCTCGCGACCGCTCACGTTGAGAAACTTCCCGTTCACATTGAGAAAGCTGTTGCTCAAGTAAAAATCTACTTAAGCGGTAGAAAATCTAAGCTTCCTGTTCAGGAGAGGAGCAGAGACAAGGTGGGAACTTTTTATTTTATTTTATTGTAATTTTAAATTAGACCCCCCTGCGTGACCCACTCCCCATCTGACCCCCGACCCCCTACCCACGTGTCATGCAGGCCGGGACTGCGTACACCCAGACCCGCACAGACACAAGCACTGTGCAATGCCAGCCAACCAGGGTCGCAATCACAAACAGCTGCTGACGAGCCACGAACTGAGGATCCGGAGAACTCAGAGGTCCCGTACCACTTTCTCCCACCTCCACTGTCACCCGCCTACTCAATTCAGGGTTGTCATCTGGGGAGCAGCTGGGTGCGGTGCAAGGCAAGAGGAGGAGCTCAGCTGGGATGTTGCGCTTGAGTGCTGGAGTTGGGAGCTGTATGGAGGAGGCAACCATGGTGAGGTTGCAGCACGGAAGGCGCTGCACCACAGGGTAGAGGGCTGCTGTGAGCGGAGGCGGCCAGCTTGGGCACTGGAGCAGCTTATGCCCTGCCCTGTTTATGTCTATTTCTTCTTTCGATGGCCCATACAGCAGGTCCTAATAGAGTTCAGCAAGCCGACAGGTCTACAGTCCGTTCTGTCAAGGATCACCCCTGTACTCTTGTGACTTGTGACTGTGCCTGCCCCTAATCTCCCAGCCGGACTTGCCCCCTCGGACCACGGGCCACAACCAGAAACCAGGAAGAAGGGGGTATAACTATAGAAGAAATGTAGAAGCTAGCATATGTGATTGTGAGTAAGGACATTCAATCACCTGTTGACCTATGAGGGTTAGTCTGGTGCAGTATTCTATGTGAGCAAGCAACTGCCCTCAGAGAGCTGGGCTTTACACCAGGGTTCTACTTGGGACTGCTGTGAGAAGTTGGCCTGGTATATGATGCTCACTAGTTAAAGTGATCACCTTGTACCATGCCAAGCAACCCTTATGGTGTGGTTGTAAGTCAACCTTTTCGGACTAGCTGCCCTAGTGGTAGCGTAGGCTAAGCAGTCTTTGAGGCTAAACTCGTGAAGCGTGTTAAGCCAGCTGTTTTACCAAATGCAACCCCCTTTTATACCAATGAAAGGACACCACACAGATATATATTCAAAATATGTATGTATTTATTTCTCAAAGTAACCCCTAGTCTCTTTATGAGCACAGGAGCACAAATCGTCAAACAAGATTATCACAGAATACACAGAAGTTGCACTTTATATGGATAGGCCCTGGTGGCCACTCGAACCATATACTAAAATAGTGGTATAAGTACCGCGAACAGGAAAGGGAAAAGGCCTAGGGCCTCTAGAATCGCTGGGCCTACAAGGAGCTAACGTCAGTTAGTGACCAGGAGGTCCACGGGTGGCGTGTGCAGAGCACATAGTCACACGCGTGCTCCCATAGGTTTCAATGGGTGCGTAAAAAGTACAAAGTTACTGCAAAAGGAATCTTCCGGATGACCTAGGAACTTAAGATTTGGAGCACAGGCACTAGAGATGTAATACCACACTTGGGCACCGGAGTGCCAGCTTTACCTCACCCACAGGAAGCGGGTGCATAGGCCTCGAAGTGCGTCGGGTTTCTTCTATCTGTTCCGTGGGGCCTGTAGACAAAAGTGCTGCAGGCGGTCGGTCGGGAAGAGATGCAGTGGATCCAAGAGTGGATCGGAGATGTTGAAGACCTGTAAGCAGAGGGGACAGTGTTCACAGTCACTAGCCAGTGACCAGCGTGGCACCAGGTGGGTACCAGGCGATGTCGGGTGCAAACAGGAAGGAAGGTGTAGCTTGACTCTGCAGCCACGTGGTCCCTGAAGGTCGACGACGTCCAGGAGTCGAGTCACGAGCTGTCCCACGCAGGCTCTCGCTGTCGGCGGTGTCGGCGACTTGATCGAAGCAAACAAGCCTTGGCAAAAGCAATTGTTGTAGGCAAGGAGTTTAAGCTGATGGTTCTGACCAGCAAGGTCAGAGGAACTGCTCCTTTGGAGGGGAGCAAGGGCCAGTCTGGAGCAACCAGACCAGCGGTGTTTGTCGTAGATTTCGTCGCCAAGATGGCCACTAGCCAGCGGGCCAGCAACCGGTTAGGCGCGTCGAGTGGCAAAATGCAGAAGGGCCCCACGCAGATCGTGGAGATGCTGGAGGGCTCACCTTTGGTGCAGATGCTGCTCGAGGGTTGGGCTTCTCAGGACCCAAAGCACAACTTGGAGGGAGCCTCGGTTGTTGCACTGGTCAGCTTGTCGTAGTCGTTTCAAGATGGCTGGCTCCACGTGTCTCGGTGCCTCCACGGGTCTCCTCTTTGCAGGGACTGTGGATCGGGCGGTGAGAGGTCTGGAGGTCCAGGTCTTGTCAGTCTCTGGGCTCGGGCTCCGGCGGGAGGCGGCGGCAAAGCAGACGTTGATTCGCTGGATGGTGCTTGCGTTAGCAAGGTGGTCACTCCCTGACCACAGGGGAGATTTTCTTCAGTCTTCTGTGCAGCAGAATGTCGAAGTTCCCGTCTTCTTCTTAGTTTCAAGTTGATTCCAGGATGTCTGAAGTCTTAGGACACAGCTCCTACCTTTATTCGGATTCTAGGGGCCGGACTACCTGCTAGGTCCCTCCCTATGGGTGGGACCAGGAAGGGGGGTGGTTACACCCCCAATCCTTTGTCCAGCTCGCCCCAGGCCCGGGACTGGTGTGCCCCAGGACCGGTTTGAACTGGCATATGCCCCGAGGCTCCTTGTGAGCCACAGGCATGTCTGGTTTCTTTCAAGCCCTACCTGACCAATACACAAAATCCTGTCTGGGGTGGTGCACGCACCTCCCCTGGCAGGAAACCCTTTGTCCACACCTCCCAAGCTGGAAGGACTCCCAGCAGCAGGAGGGCAGACTTGTGTCTGTGGTGGCAGCATCCATTTTGTGGAGCTGAGGCTATGTCTGATTTTACCCGGGTTTCAGGTACTGTACATGTCGTGTCCCTCTAGAAGGGTGGAATGCTAACCCCGTCGCCAGAATTGGCGAGGGGTTAGTATTCCAATTCGTATGACACCTTACTCGACATGTTTTGATAAAGCCAAACCAAAGATAGCATTTAACCGCGAGGTTCATAATGCACTTAAGAGTATATGGTATGACGATATCTGGAAACAGTAGAAGGAAGTTGTTCCGACCACTGCAGACAGGCTCAGCTCATGCCAGAGCACCATCTCACATGGAACCAAGCACTCTGCCTTCAGGATTGTTAAGGCCTGCTATAGGAGTGACTTATAGGTTACCAGGTGTCCCATTTAAGGTTAGGTATAGGTATACTACACCTAAGTAAGAGGTGATTACACCAACTTACCCCAGCTGAGTGATCAGCCAGTTGTGTCAAATCGTTAGGCCAAGCCTGGGGTGGCATAATACATGCTGCAGCCCTTGGCAGGCCTTGGGTACACCAATGCCCTGGGTACCTAGTGTACACTGGTACAGGGGCTGACAGGGTGATCCACTTCCAGTTGGTTATGCACCTAGGGTGCATAGTTTTAATTTAGTAGAGAGAACAGCAGGCTGGGGGTCTGATTGGCAGGCCCACAGCCTCAATATGTCAAAAACCAGTGAAGCAAAAAGCAAAAATTTGGGGTGACCATAGGATAGCAGACCCTACTCTCCTACACAACCCCCCCCCAAACGCTGGGACATTAAACTAGCCTTGACCAGTCTCGTCTTCATGTCCTAAGTGGAAGTACCTGGAGAGACCATCTGCATTCCCATGGTCAGTACCTGGCCGGTGCTCCACTGTAAAGTCCATCCCCTGTAGGGAAATGGACCACCTAAGCAGTTTGGGGTTTTCACCCTTCATCTGATTTAGCCACAAGAGGGGCTTATGGTCGGTCTGAATCTTGAAGTGAGTGCCAAACAAGTATGGCCTCAGCTTCTTCAGGGCCCACACCACAGCAAAGGCCTCCCTCTCAATAGCTGACCAATTCTTCTCTCTGGGGGTCAACCTTCTGCTAATAAAAGCAATGGGTTGGTCTTGACCATCTACATTAAGTTGTGACAGCACAGCTCCCACACCCAACTCAGAAGCATCTGTTTGGACAATAAACTCTTTGGAGTAGTCAGGACTTTTCAGGATAGGTGCAGAGCACATGGCCTCCTTCAGGTCATCAAATGCCTTTTGACAGCTTACTGTCCACTGAACCTTTTTGGGCATCTTCTTGGATGTCAGATCATTAAGAGGAGTCACAATGGACCCATAGTTCTTAACAAACTTCCTGTAGTACCCAGTCAAGCCCAAGAAAGCTCGAAC
This sequence comes from Triturus cristatus, assembly GCF_964204655.1. Classification (NCBI taxonomy): domain Eukaryota; kingdom Metazoa; phylum Chordata; class Amphibia; order Caudata; family Salamandridae; genus Triturus; species Triturus cristatus. Next base: position 569,468,023 of record NC_140589.1, on the reverse strand, counting down.
TTGAGTCTGGGTGGTTGGAGGGGACCAGTCCTTGATGGATTGTATCTTACTCTCCAGTGGTTGAACTTGGCCTCCACCTACAAGGTGGCCCAAATATACAACCTTACTCTGCCCTATCTGGCACTTAGTAGCCTTGATAGTGAGGCCTGCCCTCTGCAGGGCCTCAAGAGCCTTCTTCAGGTGGATCAGGTGATCCTCCCAGGTGGAGCTAAAGACAGCAATGTCATCAAGATATGCTGCACAAAAGTCATCCAACCCAGTAAGGACTTGGTTCACCAGCCTTTGGAAGGTGGCAGGTGCATTCTTCAGACCAAAGGGCATCACCACAAACTGATAATGCCCACCTGGGGTTGAGAATGCTGTTTTGGCCTTAGACTCCTCAGCTAATCTGATTTGCCAATAGCCAGCTGTTAAGTCAAATGTGCTCAAAAACTTTGCAGAAGCTAGTTTGTCTATGAGCTCATCTGCCCTTGGAATAGGGTGTGCATCTGTCCTGGTGACAGCATTGAGTCCTCTGTAATCCACACAGAACCTCATCTCTCTCTTGCCATCTTTGGTGTGAGGTTTGGGGACCAGAACCACTGGGCTAGCCCAGGGGCTCTCTGAGGGTTCAATGACACCTAATTCCAGCATTTTATGTACCTCAGCCTTTATACAGTCCCTGACGTGGTCAGGTTGTCTGTAAAGTTTGTTCTTTACAGGCAGACTGTCACCAGTGTCCACAACATGGGTACACCAGTCAGTTTGACTAGGTATCAAGGAAAACATATGTGAAAATGATTGTAGAACCTGTCTACATTCAGTCTGCTGATGGGCAGTGAGGTTGCCTCCAAGGGTCACTCCTTCAACTGAGCCATCTTCAGGGTTCTGAGACAACAGGTCTGGGAGAGGGTCACTCTCTTCCTCCTGTCCCTCATCTGTAGCCATGAGCAAGCCCATGTCTGCCCTGTCAACATATGCTTTAAGCCTGTTAACATGGAGTACCCTGTGGGGACTCCTGGGAGTTCCTAGGTCCACCAAGTAGGTGACCTCTCCCTTCTTTTCCAGGATTGTATGGGGTCCAGACCATTTGTCTTGGAGTGCTGCTGGGGCCACTGGCTCCAACACCCATACCTTCTGTCCTGGCTGATACTCAACCAAGACAGCCTTTTGGTCATGCCAAGCTTTCTGTAAGGCCTGGCTTGCCTCAAGGTTTTTAGATGCCTTCTCCATATACTCAGCCATCCTGGAGCGGAGACCAAGTACATAGTCCACTATGTCTAGCTTAGGCTTTTTGAGAGGTAACTCCCATCCTTCCTTCACCAAACACAGTGGGCCTCTCACAGGGTGCCCAAACAACAATTCAAAGGGGCTGTAGCCAACTCCTTTTTGTGGGACCTCTCTGTAAGCAAACAGAAGGCAGGGTAGAAGGATATCCCATCTTCGCCTGAGCTTTTCAGGTAATCCTTTGATCATACCCTTTAGGGTCTTGTTGAATCTCTCAACAAGCCCATTGCATTGTGGGTGATAAGGGGTGGTGAACTTGTAGTTGACACCACATTCCTTCCACATAGCTGTCAAGTATCCTGACATAAAGTTGGTACCTCTGTCAGATACTACCTCCTTAGGAAACCCCACTCTGGAGAATACTCCCAGCAGGGCCCTGGCCACAACAGGAGCTGTAGTGGTCCTAAGGGGAATTGCCTCTGGATACCTGGTGGCATGATCCACTACCACCAGTATAAATCTGTGCCCAGATGCAGTGGGAGGATACATGGGACCCACTATGTCTATTCCCACTCTTTCAAAGGGGACCCCCACCACAGGTAGTGGTATTAGGGGGGCATTTGTTGTGCCACCTGATTTGCCACTGGCTTGGCAGGTAACACAGGAGCGACAAAACTCCTTTGTATCTTCATTCATGTGAGGCCAGTGAAAGTGAGGGACAAGTCTGTCCCAGGTCTTATTCTGGCCTAGGTGTCCTGCTAAAGGAATGTCATGGGCCAAGGTAAGAAGGAAGCCCCTAAATTGCAGAGGTATGACCAACCTCCTGGTAGCACCAGGCTTGGGGTCTCTAGCCTCTGAATAAAGGAGCCCTTCATCCCAATACACTTTATGGGTACCTTGAGCATTCCCAGCAGCCTCAGCAGCAGCCAGCTGTCTGAGGGGTTCAAGAGAGGGACAGGATAACTGAGCCTGCCTCAAGTCAGCCCTTGAAGGTCCCCCTGTCCCCAGAAACTCAACCTGGTCAGGTTCAAGCTCTTCAGGGACAGTTCCTTCAGGGTCCTCTAGATCAGCTTCCTGGGAAGGCTGATCATCACTCTGAGGCAGGGGGGAAGGCACAGCCTTGACCCTCCTGTTCTTCTTCTTGGTAGGTGCTTGGTCCATTGTTCCAGGATCCAAGACCTGTGGTTCAGTGAGGCACTTTTTGGCCTGTGACCTGGTCACAGCAAGGACATGTGATGATATACCTAACATCTCTGCATGAGTCCTGTACTCCACTTCTGACCATAGAGAACTCTCTAGGTCATTGCCCAACAAACATTCTACTGGGAGGTCTGCACTAACCACAACCCTTTTGAGGCCAGTTACCCCTCCCCATGAGAAGTTAACAACTGCCACACTATGTGAAGTAGTGGCATTGCTGGCATTGGTCACCAGGTAGTTCTCACCTGGTATGTACTGTCCAGGGTCCACAAAGCCTGGTGTCACCATAGTGACACTGGCACATGTGTCCCTGTAAGCTTGAGCCACTTTTTCATTTATTAAAGGAGTCTGTCTGTACTTGCCCAGGTTACTGGGGCTCACAGTCAGGGACAAATCAATGTCCCCATCACAGATCAAGACTGCCTGTGTAAGGGTTCTGTCTAAGTCAGAATCTCCTTCAGTTCCCATAGTGATTCCCACTACACCCTTTGTCTGGGGACCAACACTGCTAACAGTAGTACTGGGAGCAGGTGCCTTAGGGGCAACAGTGTTGGGGGCTCCACCCTTTTTGCAATCACTAGTCCAGTGAGTTGTATTTTTACAATGATTGCACCAGGGTTTCTTTTGACCTTCTTTCTTCTTTTTGGACTGTTGTTGGGACCCACCCTCCTTAGCAGTAGTTTGGGGCCCTGTTGAAGACTTCTGGTCTTTAGATTTCTGATCTCCACCCTTTTGGTCTGTTTTCTTCTGATCACCCCCTTGGCCCTGGTTCTGGTTCTTTTGCTTAACCCTGGTTCTGACCCATTTGTCTGCCTTCTTTCCCAATTCTTGGGGAGAGGTCAGATCAGAGTCAACCAAGTGTTGATGCAGTTGCTGGTTTTGACAGTTATTTAAAATCTGTTCTCTCATCATCAAATTATACAATCCTGTAAAATCAGATACCTTACTTCCCAGCAACCAACCCTCCAAAGCCTTAGTGGCACATTCAATGTATTCAGACCAGTCCTGAGTCTGTGTCTTTTGGGTGTCTCTGAACATTAACCTGTACTGCTCAGTGGTTAAGCCTAACCCATCAACTAGAACACTCTTCAGGACTCTGTAGTTTCTGACATCCTCTTCTCTAACAGTGAGGAGTCTGTCTCTGCCTCTTCCCTCAAAGGAGAGCCAGAGGATTGCTGCCCACTGATCTTCAGGAACCTGCTGTACTTTGCAGGCTTTCTCAAGAGCAGTTATCCACTTGTGGATGTCATCCCCACTTTTGTAGGGGGGCACAACCTTAGACAGGTTTCTATTGTCGAAAACCCTATCTTTGTCCTTAGGGACAATGCTGCCACCAGTGGGTATAGACCCACTCTCTTTATGCTGTCTAGCCTTGCTAAGTTTCTCTTCCATCAGGGCTACTTCTAGCTCCTGCTTCCTGATCCTCAGCTGGGCCTCTTGCATCTTGGCCTCATGTTCCCTCCTCTGAGGGGTGGTCATCCTTCTCCTGGAGTGACCTTGAGAGCCTCTAGAGCCATGGGAAGCATTGGAGTCACCTGAGCGATTCCTTTGCCTTCCAAACCCTGTGTTAAGTCCACTGGGGAGATCCAGTGGGTTGAACCCACTGTCAGTCCCCAATAGCCTTGGTTTAGCTGGGCCAAGTATAATACTTGGCACTGGGCTAGTTCTCCCTTCATCCTCACTACTGTCAGTATCCTTTTCACTCTCATCCTCTGTGGTAGGCATCCCATCTAAGGGGTGACTATTGGGAAGGGGTACTTCAGTGGCATCTTCAGAAGGGGGGCCTCCTGTTCCTGTCCCTAAGGGGGCTAACTGGGAAGCTTTCTTGAGTGCTCTCTGATTCTCATCATTCTGTAAGAGCTCTCTGAGCTCAGCAGAGTTTGGGTTCTTGGGCTGTTTAAGGCCTCTAAGAGTTGCCAAATGCCTGAGCTCATTCTGATTAAGGGTAGCAAAGCTGGATGGTGCCCTCTGGGGGTCACTCTCAACAGAGATGGGTACAGTGGACCCCTCTGCCCCGGCCATTGCTCTTAAGTGTGGGTGGATGTGTTGCAATCTACCTACACTTGGGTTTACCTACTAAACCTATCTAGTAGTTGTAGTCAGGGTGTGCTACTCCCTTTGCTCTACAACAACTAAGTTCAGTAGAACTTAAGTATATCTAATCTTGTTTTATATGTACCTACAGGTACCTATGTGATCTTTCAATTGGTAACCAAGAGATTACAATGGTAAAACACAGCAAGCTCAAATCCAACCGCTGCTCACCAATGTGAGAAGTTGGCCTGGTATATGATGCTCACTAGTTAAAGTGATCACCTTGTACCATGCCAAGCAACCCTTATGGTGTGGTTGTAAGTCAACCTTTTCGGACTAGCTGCCCTAGTGGTAGCGTAGGCTAAGCAGTCTTTGAGGCTAAACTCGTGAAGCGTGTTAAGCCAGCTGTTTTACCAAATGCAACCCCCTTTTATACCAATGAAAGGACACCACACAGATATATATTCAAAATATATATGTATTTATTTCTCAAAGTAACCCCTAGTCTCTTTATGAGCACAGGAGCACAAATCGTCAAACAAGATTATCACAGAATACACAGAAGTTGCACTTTATATGGATAGGCCCTGGTGGCCACTCGAACCATATACTAAAATAGTGGTATAAGTACCGCGAACAGGAAAGGGAAAAGGCCTAGGGCCTCTAGAATCGCTGGGCCTACAAGGAGCTAACGTCAGTTAGTGACCAGGAGGTCCACGGGTGGCGTGTGCAGAGCACATAGTCACACGCGTGCTCCCATAGGTTTCAATGGGTGCGTAAAAAGTACAAAGTTACTGCAAAAGGAATCTTCCGGATGACCTAGGAACTTAAGATTTGGAGCACAGGCACTAGAGATGTAATACCACACTTGGGCACCGGAGTGCCAGCTTTACCTCACCCACAGGAAGCGGGTGCATAGGCCTCGAAGTGCGTCGGGTTTCTTCTATCTGTTCCGTGGGGCCTGTAGACAAAAGTGCTGCAGGCGGTCGGTCGGGAAGAGATGCAGTGGATCCAAGAGTGGATCGGAGATGTTGAAGACCTGTAAGCAGAGGGGACAGTGTTCACAGTCACTAGCCAGTGACCAGCGTGGCACCAGGTGGGTACCAGGCGATGTCGGGTGCAAACAGGAAGGAAGGTGTAGCTTGACTCTGCAGCCACGTGGTCCCTGAAGGTCGACGACGTCCAGGAGTCGAGTCACGAGCTGTCCCACGCAGGCTCTCGCTGTCGGCGGTGTCGGCGACTTGATCGAAGCAAACAAGCCTTGGCAAAAGCAATTGTTGTAGGCAAGGAGTTTAAGCTGATGGTTCTGACCAGCAAGGTCAGAGGAACTGCTCCTTTGGAGGGGAGCAAGGGCCAGTCTGGAGCAACCAGACCAGCGGTGTTTGTCGTAGATTTCGTCGCCAAGATGGCCACTAGCCAGCGGGCCAGCAACTGGTTAGGCGCGTCGAGTGGCAAAATGCAGAAGGGCCCCACGCAGATCGTGGAGATGCTGGAGGGCTCATCTTTGGTGCAGATGCTGCTCGAGGGTTGGGCTTCTCAGGACCCAAAGCACAACTTGGAGGGAGCCTCGGTTGTTGCACTGGTCAGCTTGTCGTAGTCGTTTCAAGATGGCTGGCTCCACGTGTCTCGGTGCCTCCACGGGTCTCCTCTTTGCAGGGACTGTGGATCGGGCGGTGAGAGGTCTGGAGGTCCAGGTCTTGTCAGTCTCTGGGCTCGGGCTCCGGCGGGAGGCGGCGGCAAAGCAGACGTTGATTCGCTGGATGGTGCTTGCGTTAGCAAGGTGGTCACTCCCTGACCACAGGGGAGATTTTCTTCAGTCTTCTGTGCAGCAGAATGTCGAAGTTCCCGTCTTCTTCTTAGTTTCAAGTTGATTCCAGGATGTCTGAAGTCTTAGGACACAGCTCCTACCTTTATTCGGATTCTAGGGGCCGGACTACCTGCTAGGTCCCTCCCTATGGGTGGGACCAGGAAGGGGGGTGGTTACACCCCCAATCCTTTGTCCAGCTCGCCCCAGGCCCGGGACTGGTGTGCCCCAGGACCGGTTTGAACTGGCATATGCCCCGAGGCTCCTTGTGAGCCACAGGCATGTCTGGTTTCTTTCAAGCCCTACCTGACCAATACACAAAATCCTGTCTGGGGTGGTGCACGCACCTCCCCTGGCAGGAAACCCTTTGTCCACACCTCCCAAGCTGGAAGGACTCCCAGCAGCAGGAGGGCAGACTTGTGTCTGTGGTGGCAGCATCCATTTTGTGGAGCTGAGGCTATGTCTGATTTTACCCGGGTTTCAGGTACTGTACATGTCGTGTCCCTCTAGAAGGGTGGAATGCTAACCCCGTCGCCAGAATTGGCGAGGGGTTAGTATTCCAATTCGTATGACACCTTACTCGACATGTTTTGATAAAGCCAAACCAAAGATAGCATTTAACCGCGAGGTTCATAATGCACTTAAGAGTATATGGTATGACGATATCTGGAAACAGTAGAAGGAAGTTGTTCCGACCACTGCAGACAGGCTCAGCTCATGCCAGAGCACCATCTCACATGGAACCAAGCACTCTGCCTTCAGGATTGTTAAGGCCTGCTATAGGAGTGACTTATAGGTTACCAGGTGTCCCATTTAAGGTTAGGTATAGGTATACTACACCTAAGTAAGAGGTGATTACACCAACTTACCCCAGCTGAGTGATCAGCCAGTTGTGTCAAATCGTTAGGCCAAGCCTGGGGTGGCATAATACATGCTGCAGCCCTTGGCAGGCCTTGGGTACACCAATGCCCTGGGTACCTAGTGTACACTGGTACAGGGGCTGACAGGGTGATCCACTTCCAGTTGGTTATGCACCTAGGGTGCATAGTTTTAATTTAGTAGAGAGAACAGCAGGCTGGGGGTCTGATTGGCAGGCCCACAGCCTCAATATGTCAAAAACCAGTGAAGCAAAAAGCAAAAATTTGGGGTGACCATAGGATAGCAGACCCTACTCTCCTACAACTGCCAGTTGCCATCAAGAACAACCAGTCAGTCAGACTATTCCTTACAAAATAGCAAAACAGCAAATACTAAAAAGCAAACTATTTTCAAACTATCTGTATGTTGGCAACTGCTCCTTCACCAGCAGCACAAGGATAACAGAAGGTGCCGGACAGGCAAGACGAGAACAAGTCCAATACGCAGTGCACAAAGGGCACAAAGACCATGTGGCAAGGGCAACACACCCAGGCTCCATCCACTTGCAGGACAGAGAAGAGTTGAGGGCGTGACACAGCATTAGGGGCTGCTGTCAAGGGTTAAGTCAGGACTGGCGCAGAAGCATCCCGGCTAGATCTGGATGCAGCTTGCATCTCCTGAGACGCTCCCGTACCCCCAGGCCCCTGTTGTCTTGCCCAGCATACCAAGCAGGACATAATGAGAACAGGAAAGGTTTGTGGGGCCACGAGGACAGCAAAAAAACATGGGGGCACTGGTAAGGAAAATTCCACGCCCAATATAGAAACCCCAGCCCCAGTCTTTGAAGCAGAGCCAGCAGAGGAGACAAGCAGGGAAGGCAGCAAGTCGATAGCAACAGCAACCTCCTGCACTAAGTCTTTGGGCCCTAGAAAGGCAAAAAAAACTCCCAACGGACTGCTTAGACACCCTGCACCCTAGGGTGCACAAAAAACAATCAGGAAGGATTTTGTTGCTTAAAAGATCTCAGTCACAAGTACAGTACAAGACACTCCCATAATAGCTCAAGTAACACACCACAGGAGGAAGTCTTTGATGACACCACAGTATGGACGGATATGCTCCTAAGCCCATTTGATCATTTTCAGGACTGCCTACTGCCCAGCTCAGTCATCCCTTTCTTCAGCCCTAAAACATGACTATAATACTTTGCTTTCAGCCATCAAACTGCCATTGGTGAATCAAGTTCCCTTTGTAGAATTCTTCCCCTGGAAGAGAAGTTAAGAGGAGCAGACAATAAGAAATATTGCCTCACATGAATCCCCTTCACACTCAAAAGGGGCCAAGCCAATAGAGTAAATATCTCACCTGATCAAATGGAAAGGTCACTTCCAGACATGCCAAACCATCCATCAGCCCCGTCGTTTGGGGCCAGCTGTTGAGCACCATTGAGGTGATTTCATTGGCCTTAACATACCACACAGATAAGTTAGATTTTCAAAACTTTTAATGCTTTTACAGTTCATGTGGAAGGAAGCAATCACAAACTGCAGATGCTGAATGTCTCAATTAAGAAGAGTACAGGAAGATCCAGCCACAATCTATCATACATGCCAATGTGTTTCGACCATGAACCTCCTTGCTACGTTCCCCAAATTATTGTAAGAACTTTGGATGAAGTCAAAGCCTCTCAAACTCATTTACCAGCAACTCGTAAATACTCGGTGAGCATTGACATCTCGGGAGCCCAACAATAGGTGGGCTACATCCACCACCTTTACAGGAGGAGCTCATTGACTTCGAACTTTGAAAGAGAACAATATAATAGTGCTAGTGGGGGCATTGAATGGATTATATGCCCCCATCATTCTGAATCAGAATCAGCCAGCTTCCCAAAAGGAGCCAGCTCTGGATTTGCCGTCCATAAACATTTGAGCCTCCCTCTCAAAGAGGGAATGCAAGTGCTTTTGAAAAGCAAGGAAACATAGAGGTGAAAAAATGGACATGCAAACCAACCCGCCACAAATCCAAGCCCTTTGCGGTACCCCCCAAAAGAAGGAAGTCAATGACCAGGTCCAAGGCACTGCTGCTACTATCGCATTTTGGCAGTCGGAGGAACACATGGAAGTCACTGAGCCAGATATAGCCAACTTTTCAAGGAACATCCAGCCCAAGAACATCTACAGGCAACATTTGTCGATACAGCATATTCACCAGTATATTTCCGGGGCACAGAAGTCACAACAGAAACATTACATCCATCCAGCGTCTGGAGCACTGGCGCTATTTTCAACGATATAAGACTGCACTCCTATGGCTGGACTGAGCCTAACCCAGCAACGCATTCATCTCATGGGAAAACAATGCTCAAAGATCGATCACTTTGGTGACACCACACCCTGAAAACCAAAGAGTGTCTCAGTTTCACTCTCCTGTAATCTAAGTTCCACCAATCTGGGCAGAGCCGTTCACCTTGCCTGTGGCAACAACTACAACCGGGGAACAAATTCAAGGAGCCATGGCACAAATCAGGAGTATATTAGGCTCAGGCTGACTCCATTAGATTAGAACTGCATGAGTGACATATCCAAACGCCCCCCTCCAGGATCTCCCTTGCAAAATTTGCTCCTGGAATGTGAATGGCCTTTTCAGCAAGGAGGGGGAGGGTGACTTCCAATGCTTCCTAAGGGAATTCGATATCCTGCTGCTACAAGAAACCTGGCAGAAAGTTCAAACAGCAATTATGGCCTATAAAGAATATCACACAGCAGGAATAAAAACATCCAAGTCGGGCAGGGCTCTTGTCCTATATCTCCATTGACATTTGATGGGCCCACAAGTAAAAGGACCTGGGCGTATCATGGATACAATGTGTCAAATGTATAGTGGCACCGCATTTAGAGAAGCATTCCACACTAATAATTCTGAATCTAGATATACCAACCTGCTCATAAGAATAAACCTGCAAAGAGTTGGGCCCTGAACTGCCTCCTCAAAACTCTTCACTCTGTGTAACCACAAGCCTGCATAATGTTGTCGGTGACTTCAATATGAACTTATTGCCAGACTCAGATATCAAGCCCCCAATCAGATCCTGGAAATAATGCACAACGAGGCCAGACAAGACCAATTAGGCAGAATATGCAGAATAGCACTCGGAGCCCTGGGCTTTTACACAATAAAGGGGCAGAGCCCAGTGGACCAACCAGCATTCATCAGACCGACAGACAGGGCAAATTCGACCTTAGAATATATATTAGTAGACCCTGGATTGTTCGCAGGAAACACCAAATTTGCTATAAAAGCGAGACTAGAGAGTGATCACTCTGTCCAAACATTTATACTAGAAATTATTCCACCTCAGGCCCCAGAAGCAAATGGCCGGTCCTCATCTCCACAGTTGTTTACTATGAGGAGCCTCATATGGAAGGACACACTGATAGCTAGCATCATGGAGTTTATTAATCTCCACTTTAAATCAGAGCCATCACTTGCAACCTCTTGCTCATCCAGACTGGGAAGCTTTTGTGACGGCTCTTATAAAACACTTTCCAGCTAAACCACCCAGCAAACAAAGGCTGTGGCCAGACTGGGGCTGAATGGTTCACAGCACAATTGCGGATCACGAAAAGACAACTCAACAAGCATTTACAATGCAACGGTCTCGGCATTGTTAAAGTTAGAGCTATTGGCATTGCTCATGACATTATTTTTGTTTTTAAAACATTTAAAGAAACGGCATTGTTATTTACAATGTCAATAGCTTAATCACTCACAAATGCGAGACCTATTGCATTTGCACTCACACACAGAGCCACACACACAAATAGAGCCACCCACACACACAGAGCCACCCACAGAGTGCCACTCACATAGAGCAACCCACACACAAATAGACCCACCCACAGGGCCACCTACACACACACACACGCAGCCGGACACGGGAGCACCGAGGGAGCCGAGAGCAGGGGGAGAGGACGCCATGAACACCACCGCCTTTCTCCGTGGGTTTAATCCCTTTAAAGTAGTAAAAGCTGAAAACTGTGTATAATATGTTGACCGTATATTCTCATTCCAGTAGGCTTTCTCAGTGGGTTCATTCACCTGATGCGAAGACCAGCCCTGCAGGAGCACATTATAGTCCCAGTGAAATAGCACAGGTGGCTGATGTGCATGCAAGCGTGACGTGGGTGTAACCTGTAGACCATATGTCTGAATTAAGGAAAGTTCTTCTAAAACATTAAATCTGGCGAGCGAGACCTAAAAAGGCATCGATTCCTCCAATTCCCACGACTCTCCGACAGGAGTGACCCCTGCTAGAGACACCAAAGTGACCCCAGACAGCGTTCACACCCGCAATCTCACCGCAACGATGTGCTCCTCAAAAGCAAAGTCTTCCGCAACGCCATCCGCATACACTGAGCAGCCATGTCTGACCTGTCACACAGCGCACACACGCCGGTCAAACAGCACCTCCTCCGATGCAAGCAATGACGCACTCCCGAGACCAACCAATCATTACACTTACAACTGCTACGACATAAACCAACGCCATTCACTCTCTCCAAACAAATAATAAAGTTGCCATTGCAAAAGCCGCCTCTCGGCTGAGCTAAAAACCTAGGCGAGCTGCTGCTTTTGACAAACAGTAAAGTTATAAAGGCTCAACTCTTATCCGCAGTTGCATATACCGCATATCTTTACAAATTGTGCGAGTGTGGCCACAATTTTACACCTTGAATTAATCTAAAATTTTCCAGTCTTCTGCAGTGATTCATAAGAATATACATTTTCTTACGTGTAACTTTGTGATTAAGTTGATATTATGACTGAATAACTTCGAATGTGTAGGCTACCGACAGTTTTCGCCAATACGAAGGAGGGAGCGGAAGGAGGTAAAGCGTCATTTTAGAGTTAGCGGCCATCGCAGAAAGGTGTTTGTAACAGTGCGGCTAACTCGGTCATAGCCATTACCTTGCAATTACGGATTTCCTTTCATTTTGTTGACCTTTAAACTCTGCAAGTTTTTATTATGTTTTACAACGCTTTATTTAATAGAAAGCATACTTGTATGGCTTAAAATATATTGAATACGCCAGAGATAATCTATTGTAACCTCGTTATATATCTTATTAATAGAAATATTGGTTTCCGAGGCATATACATAGGCATAATTGTTAATTTAAAAAAATTAAAAAATCGTGAAAGAGATCCTCGGACACGCAGAGTGCCACAGAAATCACAAAGCAAAGGAAGGAATAGCCGGGTAGAAGAGGCACTGGCAAATACCTACGTGCACAGCCTGAGAGGACAGGGGGGAGGAGACAAGAGCAGCAGCCGAACACGGGAGCCGAGAGCAGGGGAAGAGGACGCCATTAACACCACCGCCTTTCTCCGAGGTCAAGCAGAAATGCCTCGGAGAAATGCAGCGGCGTTTTCGGGTTCGGGGGCGTGTTTTTCTTTCTCTCCCCTTGCCATTGGCTGGAATGTTTACATTCCAGAGGAGAGAAAGAAAGTAAAAAACACGCCCCCAAATCCGAAAAAGACGGGGCTTCTTTGGCGAGACAAAGCTCTTCTCCAATGGCTGACCAGTATTTAAGAGGCCAGCCAATGGAGAAGAGGTAAGAAGAGGGGCGGGTTAAAGCCCCACTTCTAAAACGTTAAATCTCGTGAGCGAGACTGCGCAAGCGCAGCCTTCGTTAGCCGAGACCTAAAAAGGAGCTCCGATGTATCCTTCCATTGAGCAGCCAACTCAGTAAAGAACCCAAAGACAAAATTGTTAAAATGAAACAAGCATATAAAAAAGCTATCACATGATGGGTTTCTAGATTAAATTGTTTCAGGTAAGCAACAAAAAAACAGAAAAATCCTTTTGGGATAAAATTTTAAATTGGCTATAGGCCGTCACCGGCATCCCAAAGCCAGCATTGCAGAATAGTTTGGACATCACACATGGTGGCAGCTTATAATCAGACCGATCAGGATCAGCTCCTGATAATGCAATGGGAAGCCCACGGACAGCCATATCAGAGCATTCAACTAACAGAGGCACCTCACCTGATCATCACATACAAACAGGTTGTATACACTTTGAAAAGACTACGGTCAGACGGGATCCCAAGGCCCATGGCACATGGCACATTCAACAATCACATTTAAGAGAATGTGAGCTATTGGCGTTGTAAATGACAATGCCAATAGCTTAAACTCTCTCGCAAATACGAGACCGATTGCAATATTTGTAAAAGCGCCCCATGGCACCCTTTCAGGTTAATGGCAGCAGCTTGTCTAAAGAAAAGGGCACAGTCGCCATTAAGGTGAAAGTGCTGTATGGGTTGCTTTTACGAGAAAAAAAACATCTGTTTGTCAAGTTGAGAGACAAATGCTTTTTTTTGTAAAAGTGCCCCAACCCAGGTAGTTGCACCCCTTTTAAACACAGCTCGTCTAAAGAAAGGGAAAAGGTACCTTAAACACATCCTCCCAGCTATAGAGCATTAGCTGCAACTATGGAAGAGTGAATTTAAAATTCATCTGACAGTGGGAAAGGTGATTATTTTGCCCCCCCCATCTTAAGGTGAGGACCCAGATGATAATTTAGAAAGCAAAAGCATGCTGTGTGGAATGAATTTGTGGTGGTCCCATTGTACTAGGACACCACAGGCTGAGTTAAGGGCCAAAAAATGTGTTTTGAATAAAAGTGCCCCACAAAGCATTATGGGACAAGTTTCGGTAGAGCAGTGAATATTATAGTATTGACGCCCCTGCTGAGCTGGGGAAGAGCTGCAGTAAAGTGTTTCTTTTTTAGGTCTCGTCTGATCCAGCGCTTGCGCTGATCTGGCCGAGACATTTTGTATACAGGCTTTTTAAAGTGCTGCCGTGGCCTAAAGCTACAGTGCACGTGAACGTGCACGCGCGCAGCGCCATGTGTCTTTCCTCCCGTAATCGCGATCGCGATCACTTTCACTTTCGCTGTGTCTTTCCTCCCGTGATCGCGATCGCGATCACTTTCACTTTTGCGGCCGCGTTGCCAAAGCTCGTTTCACTTACTGTGCATGCTTCTAAATTCTGCTTTTATCCTCGTGCATCACTGTCACCGTGTTGCTGGCCCTCTTCGTCTCACCCCTCTCTGCAGTTTGTCATTGGTGTGCAGATTCACGTATGTTGTGTTTTTATGTTTTCTTTTGTGTCTCCACTTCTGTTTATTGGAACTGTGTATTTGGGCACACGTCAGCTTTCTACTAAGTGGTTTCAGCCTCGCTGCTGTCCCCCCTGAGGACTGATCATAACAGAACTTCATTTAATATATAGAGGTGCCTAATGTACATATCGACCTCTCAAGCAACTGATGACGGAGTTAATATTAACAAGGTACCAAAAAAAATCGTCCAGCTTCAGTGTAATTTAGAATACAGACCAGTGTGGGACTGAAATATACCTGGTAACAATGATCTTCCAAGAAACCAAAAACACGAACACATTTTGAAGAAAAATAATGTCACTCATAAGTAATTATTTTAGCGTATGCAGTAGAAGCATTTGTAGGGTTGAAGCAATGCTCGAGGTGCATCACACAAAATGACCAGAATGTGCAAATCTGAGTGGTGAAAAACTGCTTTAAATGCGTTACTAATCCTATAAAAATAATACAAAGCTTTAGTACTGTTTTTTTTTTAAATGCTTGAAGAGTCTTAAGGCATATTTTGCTTTTGTTTTAACTTATGAGTTCCGTTTTGTGGGAGCCTGCCGTTTTCATTTGCTTTGCATGTAACACCTACATTTCTTCTGCAGTAGTTAAAGGGCAGGCCTGCTGTTTGTCCGAACATACTTTTGGGACTTGATGTCACTTTCACATGACCCTCGTCGTTCCTGATGTGCCACTGCTTCGATGTTCTGCTGAAACCAGAAGATGTACCTCTGCTTTCTTTAAAGTCCCAGTCTAGGGCATCAACCTGCTGGGCATTGCAACAACACTTTTCCTGATCCGGTCCATGGCAGAGTCGGGCGAAAGCTACATCAAGTCCAGGACAAGCATTTGCAATGCAATAGGTCTCGCAGTTACGAGAGTTTCAGCTATTGGCATTGTAAATAACAATGCCTTTTATTTGTTTTTAAAACAAAAACAAAAAAAAGGCATTTTTATTTGCAATGTTAATAGCTCAAACTCGCGAAAATGCGAGACCTATTGCATTGCAAATGCTTGTTCTTTCCTTTTTGCAGCTCCCAGCGCATTTCCCTTTTTTGAATGGGTGCACAAAAAAACATTTGTTTGTCAAATTGTCAGAGAAATGCTTTTTTTGAAAAAGCACCCCACAACCGCTTTCACAATAATGTCGACCTCTCCCGTTCTTTACACGAGCCAGCCGTGTCTTAAAAAAAGGGGTACGGGGGCCCATTTTACAATTTAAAAAAAGAAAGTGTTGTGAGAGAACTTGTCCTGCCTGCAACAGCAGGGCAGAAAAACATTTAGCAAAATAGTGCTCGGAGGATGTAATTAAAGCTTAGCGAGTAACGATACAAGGTGTCGCTATTGGCAGTTACAAATTGAGACAAGGCGGTACCAAGTAGGGACTACTAAGCCTCTTGACCAATGAAAAGCCACAGTTTCCAAAGGAGAATCACACAAGCCAATGAAAAATATGGGCAGAGAGTGGGCGGAGCTTAAAAACCGTGCCACAATACTTCAAACCTTGCAGAGCAGTACATGCGCTGCCCAGGCTAAATCTAAAAAGGACCCCACCCTTTGGGTTAAGCAATTAAGACCGCTATTAAACACGCCTTGTGAACAAATTCTACCCTGGACTCCTGGAGAGCAGCATATTGCAACCAACAGCCAAATCAGGCGATCATTCAAACCCCATCAACTATAGATGAATCGCCTTAATAGATGTAGAACCCAAGATCCATGCCTCTAATTTGCTTAGTCATACAGAGGACTAGGTTAACCAATCAAAGGGGCATATTATCAAGCCAGGCGATAAAATTATCGCCGCTTTAGCGGCAGAAAACTGCCGCTAAGAAGGCGATGATGGGCTTGATAATATGCTCTATGGAATTCCAATTGAAGCCCATGTTAGATGCCCTTCACATCTAACATGGGCTTCAATTGAAATTCCATAGAGCATATTATCAAGCCCATTATCGCCGTTTTAGCGGCAGTTTTCTGCCGCTAAAGCGGCGATAATTTTATCGCCTGGTTTGTTAATATGCCCCTAAGATTGCTCCGAAAACGCAAACCGGATTCAGAGCAGGAATGAGTGCATTTACTAACTTACTGGCTGTAACATTATTCGCTGAGCAAACAACTGCAAAATCCAGCCAGCTCTACACCCGCTTCATTTATTTAAAGACAGCCTTCGATTGAGTCGTAAAGGCTAGGATGTGGGGAAAAATAGCAACAGGGAGGGGGGGGGAGGGGATGCCGGCGAAACTGCTAGAGGCAATCATCAATCTTTACACCAGCACTTTGTTACAAATCAAGGGGCATATCAACAACAACCGGCGATAATTATCGCTGAGCGCACTTAGCGCCAGGATAATTATCGCCGGCTAGCGTGGATTTTTATCGCTGAGATAGCGTGCTATTAGCAATGCTTATCTCAATAGCGATAAAAATCCTCACGCTAACTGCCTAACGTGAGATTATCGCTGGAAACCCAGCGATAATCTCACGTTAGCTTGTTGATAGGGACTCACAAACTTAGCCATGATATCCACCTTCCATAGGATATCATGGCTAAGTCAGTCCTGAAGCAGGTGTTAGGAAAGTAGCGATAACAGGTGTTATCGCTACTTTTCCTGACGCTATGCTTCATAGCGTGGGGCTTGATGATAGGAGAAATGTCGCTTAGCGACATTTCTCCTGTCATACCAGGTCAGGAACGCCCACTTTGCATCTCATTAGAGATGCAAAGCTGGGCGTTAGAAATCCTGACGCTAAAGCAAGGTTTCACGCGTTAGCGTGACCTTGCTGATTAGGCAATAAAATTATTGCCGCTTTTCGGCCGAAAACGGCGGCAAAAGCGGCGATAATTTTTTATCGCCTGCTTGTTGATATGTCCCCATGATCGACACTGGCCAAGGAACGCAAAAAAATCCCAACCAACATAGGCCTAAAACTGGGTTGTGTTTTGGCCCCGGTATATTTAACATCCAAATGGCTGTTCTTGATAGCCACCTGGTCCATCTGTCGAGTGACGCGCCCCCACCCTCCCCCACCCAGGCATGGCCAAGAACAACTAGGAAGCTTGCAATATGCAGATGAGATCGTCCTGCTCAGTAAAAAAACAATTGGCCTGCAGCACTTGATCAGGATACACCACCAACCTGCGGCTGGACCTGAACTTCAGCACAATGTAAGCAATTTGCTTCTTGAGCCCACATAAAAAATACAGCCCTTGTTCACCTGGCATGTCGAGGGCAATGCCTTAGAACTGGTCGAATCCAACAAGTATTGCTGCTTATTTTCTTAATGTTCAGATAATGGCACTGTCTGTTATTAGTGGTATCTACTGTATTGAATAAAGAGAAAGAGCGCGCGAGCATTCCTGAAAAGTTAGGTTCATAATTGTGAACAGGAGTCGCATATATTGGAAACAATCACTATCAATCCTCATGCTCTCAGGATGAGCAGACAAACATTCTTCACCCTATGTATTCTCGGCTTGATAAATAATGACAAACATATAGTACTGTAAATAGGCAACATAATAAAAGTATTATTTCCAGTGAAAACAAAAACACATACATCTTACACGAAAAGTTATGACATGTGCCATACAGCTTGCCACATGTGCATCAGTTCAAAGTCCAAATTCAACTGTAAGGAAATTATTGGCTTACATAATCTTATGTTTTATGGCCTGTGAAAACTTTTGATCCGACGTTTGATTTCTAAATGGTGATGCTAAAAGCAGATGTTAGGCCCTGTTTGCATCGTTTGGTCTTCACTAAACAGTATTTGATTTAGTATGAATTAATAGTCATGCTACATGTCATGAACTATAGCATCACGTGACGCAGTCATGCTCTTAGGACCTCTGGTATAAGAGGCTGCATTATGGAGTGATAGAGGAATGCACTCCAGCGGGAAACTCTGCGTGCTGCATCTGTGGACAGGTGTGGCGAGGGAGCCAGACATCTCTGGGACGCAAGGGAATAGGTATAGGGCAGCATAAAACGATATTGTTCGAACCAGTATATTAAATCCGTGATCCAATCTTTGAATTTAGGTGCCCACCCTCATCCCCAGTGGCAGGCGACCCGTCCCGTGGCAAACAACAGGGCCTACAGATATCCCCACATATGCCAGATCACCCTAATAGGCTAGTAATAGCTTTTCCTATATCATGAGGGAAAGGGCCTCTTGCACCTCCTGCCAGTAAGAATGCATCGGCCCACAGGACCATGCCAGGTGTAAAAAGTCTGCCCCATCTAACCCACATATGGCACAGCGGTCGTCAGGTTTAAATCCAAATCTGCCCTGTCTGGCAGGAGTATAGTATGCCCTCTTGAAGAGCTTGCAGTGGATGGTTCTGAGTCTACTACAGGGGATATCTGACCTGTCTGTGCACAGCAGTAACGCCATTGCTCGTCGGAGAGAGCAACTCCTACTTCCTGTTCCCAATACATGCGAGCTTTGCCCTAGGAGCCTGGCAATTCGGCATGTGCAGAGCTGTACAGAAAGGAGACCAGGTTTTTAGTGCTGGTGGCCTGAAGCATGCTGTGTAATGTAGTTAAGGCAGGAGGTTTAGCTGGGAATTCTGGTGTGGCTGCTCTAGAGTTACATTTTAGCCGAATGTATGGGAACACATCCAGGTCTGAGGCCTGTGTCTCTCCTATGTATTCTGTTTGTGGGAAAAATGGCCTGTTGCGATATAGATCACCCCAATGAGTTAGTCCTTTTCATTTGAGTTGTAGAAGTCCGAAGGACTCAAGGGTAACCAGCAATAGTCCGTGACATGCCAGAGGAAGCAGAGGTGAATAGCGAAAGTGCTTACCCACATTGCGGCAAAGTTTCAAACATGCTATAGTGGTACAAGCAACCGTGGAGAAAGATGAATGTGGGCCAGTCACAGGAATACCAATGTAGGAAGCTGGAGGAATGGGTGCCATATAACCTTGCTCAATTGCCAGATGAAGGAGAAAGGGGGCAGGATGATACCAGTGAATAGTGTGATGAGTCTGGGTACATAAATAGTAAAGCTCCATGGGCCAAATGTATAAAAAATACATTTTGCCTTGCCTAAGTAGCAACTTTTAGGTAATCACTGTAGGAAAGTAGGATCTGCTTCTTGTGGTTACCCCCACTTTTTGCTGGATATTACACTGTTTTTGACTAGTCTGACTGGGATCCTGCTAATCAGGACCCCAGTCTATCTGCTTTCTCCCTAAAATGTGATGACATGTACTTAGGTACACTCCAGATTGGATACTGTTGTACCCTTACAAGTAAGTAAGTAAGTAAGTAAAGTGAATTTATTTATTTATTTTATTTATTTATTTATGGAGCTTATAGAGCGCGCAGCTACCTCCAAAGGAGGTGTCCCGGCGCTAAGATTACATAACTGTCCCCATGAGGAGTAACCAAGATCAAATCTCACCGAGAAAATGGGAAACGGTGAGGAGTTGACAGTTCCAAGTCCTACCGCCTAGTGAACAGCCAGGTCTTGAGTTTGCGGCGAAAGGCTGGCTCAGATTCGCAGAACCTGAGGTCAAGGGGGAGGCTGTTCCAGAGCTTGGCGGCAGTGACGGTGAAAGATCTGCCGCCAGTCCGAGAAAGCCTGAATCTAGGAACCAACAGAAGACGAAGGTTATTGGATCTGAGATGTCTGGCTGAAACAGAGATCTTGAGACGCTTTTTCAGATAAAGTGGGCCAGTACCATGGATAGCCCGAAATGTCAGGATCAGAATTTTAAAGTCTATGCGTCGTGAAATGGGAAGCCAATGAAGTTCTTCTCGGTAGGCTCTGACTGAAGTACGGGCAGGGATGTTACCGATAAGCCGGGCTGCCGCATTTTGGACTATTTGCAGGCGGTCAATAAGATAGTGCGGGGCACCTGCATATAGACTATTAGCATAGTCTAGATGGGTGATGATAAGGGCCTGGACTACGGTTTTGCGTGAGGATAGAGGGAGGAAGGGGAAGATTTTTCTGATCATGCGAAGTTTAGAGAAACAGGCCCCTACCACTTTGTTAACTTGGGCATTTCCGGACAAAGAGTTGTCAAAAATGAAGCCCAGGTTACGAGCTGCCTTCACGGGAGAGGGTGGGGGATTCAGAATGGTAGGCCACCAGAGGGTTGCAGGGGGGGGGGATTTTTTACTGAAAAAGAGAACCTCGGTTTTGTCGGTGTTAAGGGCAAGGTGATTGGCTGACATCCAGGAGCATATGTTACCAAGGCAGTTTCTAAAGTTGGAGAAGAGGGAGTCAGAATGGTCTCGAAAGGAAAAGATAAGCTGAGTATCGTCAGCGTAGGAGACCACCCTGACGCCCCAGGATTCAACTACCTTGGCCAGAGGAGCCACATAAGCATTAAACAGTAGAGGGCTCAAGGCAGAGCCCTGGGGCACTCCACACAGGAGGGGTTTGTCTTCGGATTCAAAAGGGTGCATCGTAACCCTTTGGGAACGGCTAGACAGGAAAGAAATAATCCAGGCCAGCACTGTCCCACCGACCCCTAGCTGCTGTAGGCGGGAGGTAAGTATTTTGTGGGAGACAGTATCAAAAGCAGCGGATAGGTCGAGGAGGACCAACATGGCCTCCTCGCCCCTATCCACTGATTCCCTGATAATTTCAGAGACTTCAAGCAGCGCAGTCTCGGTGCTATAGCCGGATCTAAAACCGGACTGAGAGTCGTGTAGCAGCTGATTAGAGTCTAAGTACAGTGCCACTTGTTTCTGTACCACCTTCTCCAGTATCTTGGCAGGTTTAGGCAGGAGAGAAATAGGTCGATAGTTGCCAAAAAGCAGAGGGTCTGCACCAGGTTTTTTCAGTATGGGGACCAGCCTGGCCTGTTTCCAAACTGAGGGGAATAGACCTTGCGACAAAGAGGCATTCCAGATGGAAAGAAACGGGTTCACAAGGATAGGGGCGAGATTACCCATGATTTTGGCAGGAACTGGGTCCAGGGGGGAACCAGACTTAACGTTGCGTAATAAAGCTAACGCGAGATCAGGAGTTAGCTCGCTAAAAGAGTTGAAAGAACAAGAGGGGAGGCCAGGGCAATCATCAGGGAAATCCGGAGCCATTGCTGCAAAGGAGGAGGAGAGTTTAACTATCTTCTCTTGAAAAAAATCAGACAATCCATTGCAGAGATCTTGAGTGGGAGTAAAGAGGGATTTCAAAGCAGGAGGATATACAAAGTCATTCACTATGGAAAAAAGAGTTTTGGAGGAATTCTGCGCCTGTTGAATCAAATTAAAAAAGTAAGCTCTCATGGACGAGCGTGTTAGTTTGTGGAACTTACTCAGGGCAGATTTGTAGGCCAATTTGGCTACAGGATCATAGTTCAATCTCCATTTACGTTCCAACTGCTTACACTTGCTCTTTTCCTCACGCAACAGAGGGGAGAACCAAGGGGCAGAAGGACGGGATCTGGAGGAAGTGACGGGGACCAGAGGGGAAACCGAGTCAAGTGCATCCGAGAGGGCCGAATTGAATCTCAATGTTTCTAAATTGAGGTCATTTAGCTGGTTAAAATGAAAATGTAGATGAGCTTCCAGGGAGTTACATGTAACTTTGGTCCATTTACGACCTTTAACTCGATTAAGGGGGATAGGGGGAGGAGGGGAGGGGGCTGTGAAAGAAAAAGGGATAAGATAATGATCGGTCCATGTCAAAGGAGTGGGGGGGAGAGTGGAGAGGGAAGGAAGATTGGAAAAAATGAGGTCAAGGGTATGGCCTGCTATATGAGTAGGACCTGTCACTAGTTGAGGCAAGGTGAGTCCTTGTAAGGTTTCTAACAGAGAGGAGGCTAGTGTGCAGGAGGGATTATCAATATGAATATTAAAATCTCCTAAAACAGTAAAATGGGAGTGTTTGAGAGAAAAATCGGCGATGGAGTGAATCAGAGTGATAAGGGAGGAAGAGGTGACGGCCGGGGGATTATAGACCAGTATGCCTGCACAGATGGAACAAGCAGGGTCCATAATTGAAAAGTGAGCGGCTTCGATGATGCCAAGGTTGGGAATTTTCGTGAGGTTTAATTTGAGATGGGATTTAGCAATGATCGCAAGACCTCCTCCGGTCTTAGAGTTGTCTCGATTAATGCCAATGAAATGATAACCAGGGGGAGTAGCAAGAGTGATGTCCGGTTTGGAGGAGTCTTTTAACCAAGTTTCAGTAAGAAACAATAGGTCCCAATTGTGGGTTTCAAGAGATAGCCATATGTCATGAGCATGGGCTGGGAGAGATCTGCAATTGACTAATGCGGCCTTTAAGATGGTGGATGGCTGATCATTGATTTTAGAGGGTAGACGCCGAGGTCTAGGTACTATGGGGAGAGAGAAGTTACAGTGAGGGCAGGAATAAACAGTAGTATCTAGGCTAGCAATGTTACAGCAAGTAAAGGGGGCACAGGTATCAGGACGGAGGTGAAGAAGTTGATCAGAGGACCAACGAATTTTTGGGGCAAGTGAAGCAGGGGTTACGGCGTTGGGCGCGGGTCCGGCGCGGACGGGCGCAGACGGGCTGGACTTAGGCGCGACTTCGGCGCGCAAACGGCGCTCCCGCTGCGCTCGTCCGCTGCGCTTCCGATGGAAGCACATGTTTTATAGCTGCAGATAACGTCAGTAGGGGGGTGTGGCTTCGAAAAAGGGGCGTGGCCTCACTCGACGACGGAATGGCGGCAGCGCTGACCTCTGCTGCAGCGCCTTCCAACGAAGAGTTCAAGTGCCAAGAGGGAGAGCAAGGAGGTAGGAAGTGCAGCAAGTAAATAATGTGACAGTCCAATGTTTAAGATCAAATTAAAACAGGTTAAAAAACACACTCCCGGCTTTCCGCCTCAGGAGAACAAGAGAGCAACCACCGGCGCTTGTAATCAGCGTCCTTATGAAAGCTCTGTCAGTTTCGCGCGCCCTCGAGGGGGGCGTGGCTTCGAAAAAGGGGCGTGGCCTCACTCAACGACGGAATGGCGGCAGCGCTGACCTCTGCTGCAGCGCCTTCCAACGAAGAGTTCAAGTGCCAAGAGGGAGAGCAAGGAGGTAGGAAGTGCAGCAAGTAAATAATGTGACAGTCCAATGTTTAAGATCAAATTAAAACAGGTTAAAAAACACACTCCCGGCTTTCCGCCTCAGGAGAACAAGAGAGCAACCACCGGCGCTTGTAATCAGCGTCCTTATGAAAGCTCTGTCAGTTTCGCGCGCCCTCGAGGGGGGCGTGGCTTCGAAAAAGGGGCGTGGCCTCACTCGACGACGGAATGGCGGCAGCGCTGACCTCTGCTGCAGCGCCTTCCAACGAAGAGTTCAAGTGCCAAGAGGGAGAGCAAGGAGGTAGGAAGTGCAGCAAGTAAATCATGTGACAGTCCAATGTTTAAGATCAAATTAAAACAGGTTAAAAAACACACTCCCGGCTTTCCGCCTCAGGAGAACAAGAGAGCAATTTATAACAGCGCGATTGCTGCCCTGAGGCGTCCAAGCGCTAAAAAAGGAACCAATGAAGGGTAAAGAGGTTGAGAGCCAAGAGAAAAACAAACTGAAATAGATTAAAAGGAGTTGAATAGGTGTGTTTTTAATTGTTTACGGAAGGAAGCGAGATCAGGATTGGATCTCAAGTGAAGCGGGAGGGAGTTCCAGATCCTGGCGGCATTGAAGGCATAAGTCCTTCCGCCAGATCTAGACCTTGTGACTCTGGGGACTGCTGCCATGAAGGCTTGACTAGAACGGAGATTTCTACCTGGGTGATACTGACTTACTAGATCACGGGTGATTAGAGGACCCGAATCCCAGAAAGCCTGATGGGCGATACACATTGCTTTGAAAGAGACTCTCTTACGCACTGGGAGCCAGTGAAGATTGATCAGAGCCGCCTTTACTGACAATCTACGAGGAATCTGTAGCAGAGTACGCGAGGCACAGTTTTGTACCAGCTGTAGTCTCTTTAAGGTGTACTCTGGTGCGCCCAGGTATAGGACGTTGTTGGAGTCTAACCGTGATTGTATCAGGCCCTTTATGGCTATCTGCTTTGCTTCCATTGGGAGCAAAGGAAGAACTTTCTTCAGTGTCCTGAGTATTCCAAAGCAAGTGGCTGAAAGCTTAGTGGCCTGGGTGTTGAGTGAAAGATTCCTGTCCAGCCATACCCCTAGGCTTTTGATATTATCCTTCGGGGGCGGGTGGAGACCTAGGCAGGGGGGCCACAGTGAGTTAAAAAACGTAGGGTCGGCGGGGCCCAGGAGCATAAGCTCCGTTTTGTCACCGTTAAGTTTTAGTGATGACTGAGTCATCCAGGTCTTCACCTCCTCCAGACATTCGGTAAGTCCCCCTGATCGTGATTGAGGAGCCTCATGCGCCAATGAGACCACCAGCTGGGTATCGTCCGCATAGGATATGATCTTGACTCTATACGGACGAACTACCTCAGCCAGTGGCCTCATATAGACGTTAAAAAGCGCGGGGCTCAATGAGGAGCCCTGCGGGACTCCGCACTTCAGGGGAATGCTAGAAGACACTGTCTGTCCATCAAACACTTGGAATGACCTGTTGCTCAGAAAAGATTTTAACCAGAGCCACGCCTTGTCCACAATGCCGACATCCGAAAGACGGTTCAGTAAGGTGGCATGACTGACCGTGTCGAATGCCGCACTGAGATCAAGGAGGATCACTGCCACTGATCCTCCCCGATCGAGGATTTTCCTGGACTCCTCGATGACCATTAGGAGGGCAGATTCTGTACCATGCTTAGGCCTGAACCCTGTCTGGGTGGTGTCTAGCAGCTGGTTATCCTCAAGGAAGTTAACCAGCTGGAGATTGACAAACTTCTCCACGATCTTACTCACCCAGGGAAGCAGGGATATCGGACGATAATTCCCAAGGTCCGATGGTTCCAGATTAGGCTTTTTTAACAGTGCTCGGACCATCGCCTGTTTCCAGGCAGAAGGAACAATGCCCGAGGCAATGGAGGCATTTAGCAGGTTCCTAATGGTCGGTAGGACAGTCTGAAGGACCAGCATCATGGCTTCAGGGGGTGCCGGATCAGAAGGAGATCCGGATTTTACTTTCCGAGCCATAGATTCCAATACTCCGAGGTCCATGCAGGGAAAGTGACTGAGCAGAGGTGGAGGGACTGGGGCAGAGTCTAAGGTCTTGATTTTATCCTGAATTAATGGAGGGGTGGGAGTGAGAGTGCAGGGAAAGGAGGCATATATTTTATTTACTTTTGCAGAAAAAAATTCAGCCAAGTCATTGCACTGGGAAACAGACTTATCCTTCAACACGGTTGGGGAAGGGAGTTTTGTAAGTTTTTGCAAGGTTTGGAAAATTTCTCTAGGTTTGGATTTTGCGGCTAAGATTTGATCAGAGAAGTACACTGCTTGGGCGGCTTTTAGTACCCTTTTATAGGCTTTTATCTCCTCTCGATATCGAGTCTTTGCCTCCATGGAATAGTCCAAGCGCCATTTTCTTTCAATTTGCCGGCATTGGCGCTTTTTGTTCCTAAGTGCCTCCGAAAACCACGGTGCTGTTTTATGGATGCGTTTTAACATTGATTTCTTGAGGGGGAGGATGGATTCGAGAGAGTGCAGGATCCAGTTTTCATAGGCCTGGTTAGCCAAACACGGATCCTCATTGTTAGGGGGAAATTCTTTCGTAAGTAAGTTTTTCCAATCCTCTGTAGGTATCCGTGCCCAGGATCTGGCAAGTCTTATCGATGGTTTTACTGGGCTGGATTTCTGGGTAGACCAAGTAAAGGGCACCAAAAAGTGGTCAGTGCACGGGAGGGGGAACGGAAACCCAACCACAAGGTCCTCGCAGTTACTGAACACTGGGTCTAACAGGTGACCCTTCACATGGGTCGATGCTTTTACTCGTTGGCTGAGTTGCAAGGCAGCCAGATCATCGGTTAACGTAATAGCCAAAGTATCCAGCGGTGACTCAAAATGAAAATTGAGGTCACCTAGCACAGTATAGTTGGCGGAGGTGCTAACATGTGGCGCCATAACTACTGATAAGAGATTGAGAAATTGTTTTGGGGGTCCTGGTGGGCGGTATATCAAAGTGCCCGAAAAACAATGGTTAGGGGAAAACTCCAGCGAGAAGGCAAGGCTCTCACAATCTGGAATAGTTTCAGGGATGAATCTGCAATGATATTGTTCTTTGAATATAATTGCTAGCCCTCCACCTCTACCCTCCAAACGATCTTGTCGGATGATTTGATAGCCCGAGGGGAGAGAGGTTACAACAGCCGGGTCAGAGTCAGGTGTCAGCCATGTTTCAGATAGAAATACTGCGTCCGGCGAACGATCTTCTAGTAGAAGCGAGATTTCCACCTTATGTTTTGGCAGAGATCTGCAGTTTAGTGAAAACATACGGTATTCCCGCTTCGGTGCTTTGGGCTGCCACCGGATTAAAGGGGTGTTGCAATGTGGACAGATGGTTGGAAGGGACGTTACCTCGTAGCGATGCAGCTCACAGACCGGACCTGAGGACCTCATGCCATAGAGGGCCTCCGCACTGTAAGCTATGGGATGTTTGGCATAGGATGTAGGAGGGGTGGCCCCCGGCCCGGACTCGGCGCGGACGAGCGCAGACGAGCTTGCCTTATGCGCGCCTTCGGCGCGCATTCGTCGCGCCCGCTGCGCTCGTCCGCTGCGCTTCCTGTATGGACACATGATTTATAGCTGGCAGGGAGGATGAGATATGGGCGTGGCCTGACCAGGTGGGCGTGGCCTATGTCCTGGGCAATGGCGGTAGGGTAACCAAAACAAACCCTCGCCAGAGGTAGCTTGTAACTCAGCTGTCAGAGGACTCGTGAAGCGCGAGGTGCTCAGGGGAGGTAAGTGCAAGTTTTAAAAGCAGAAACAATTCTGTCACTTGGGTTTTAAAAAACAACAATTTCGCTCCACTCCCGGCTCAAGCCTCAGGAGGTTCCGATTTTAAAGATGCAGCGCTTGTAATCAGCGCTCTCTATATAGCGCGGGAAGAGGAGGGTGGGCGTGGCCTGACCAGGTCGGCGTGGCCTATGTCCTGGGCAATGGCGGTAGGGAAACCAAAACAAACCCTCGCCAGAGGTAGCTTGTAACTCAGCTGTCAGAGGACTCGTGAAGCGGGAGGTGCTCAGGGGAGGTAAGTGCAAGTTTTAAAAGCAGAAACAATTCTGTCACTTGGGTTTTAAAAAACAACAATTTCGCTCTACTCCCGGCTCAAGCCTCAGTCCCTAGTATATGGTACACATGGACCCTGGGCATAGGTACCCCAGATGCCTCCCATGGGCTGAAGCATGTATTATGTCACCCATAAGTGGCCATGCAAAATGGAACTACAGGTCTGCTATTGCAGCCTGTGTAAGCTGGTGCTTGCACCACTTACGTTAGATATAGGTTCACTATATCTATAGGTCACTACACTTAAAACTTATAAGTCACCCCTGTAGCAGGCCTTGACAATCCTGAAGGCAGGGTGCTGGGTTTTCCTTGAGAGGATGCTTCTGCACGAGAAGAGCTCCTCTGCAGTCTTTGGAGACCATTCTCCTGGGTTGTCTGTGACACAACCAGACATATAGGTAGAGGTGCATAATAACCTTGTGGTGAATGCTGTCTTGAAAACGTCTGAAACAAAAGATGTTGTGTTTGGTATCAAACACCTTGGAATCATTCCGCCACACTGTAACCGGTGTGGGAGGTATGATTCTATCCTTCTGAAGCAAGCTTTGTGGGGTCACTGGTCTTTCCAGTACCAGCCTTCTCTACCCGGGCAGGCAACACAAAATGGTTGCTGCAGAGCAGAGACACATTTCTGCCCTCCTGCTGCTGAGCCAAGCTCGAGCAGGAGAAGGCAGGACAATATACATCCTGTCACAGGAAGGTGTGACCACCTCCCAGACAGGATTTAGTGTATTGGGGCCTTGCACTTCTAAAGTGCCTGAAAGTCTGCATCTAGGGAACATTTGGTGTCCCTGTGCATAATCCAGCTCAAACCAGTTCTGGGAGCCATTGGCTCCTGCTCCGCTGCGAAACTGGATAAAGGACATGGGAGTAACCTCCCCTCTGTCCTCACCCTCTCCTAGGAGGGACCCCTTAATCTGCCCAACCCTCTTGCGTGGGTACATAAGAGCTTACCTGGCTGTAGGACCTTAGATTTGATGTTGATAAGATTCTGAACAAGAAACCACTGAACTTCGACCATCTGGACACTCTGGACTTCGCTGGACTTCGACTGTGCCCGACTTCTTCTCCCTCTCCGTCCAAAGCATCGTCTCTGCCCGTGCATCATACAGGCTCCATGCAGGACCTGTGGAGAATCAAGGACATCTGAAGAATCTCCCTTGGGGTGAAGGAGTCACTCCCTTGCATTCACAGGCACCGTAACGCAACTGGCTGGTCTGCTTACCCTGAGCTCCTGCAGACTCCGAAGGCCCCAGCAATACAGGAAGTGCTCTCTCACCTAGTTTGAGGCCAGTATCCCTCGTGGGGACTGCATAACCCGAACACCTGTGCACCGCGTACTTTTGCAAGTGCATATGCTGACCCTGAACAGTATTTCCACCAAAGAACTCCGGCCACCTCGCACCGAGTGCTCCGTGGGCTGGTATTTTGTGATCTTGCTTGAGGTCCCCCTGCGACTCCTGGTCATTCGGCCTGTGGGTCCTCCTGAGGGTCATCTTCAATTCTGTTGGGCTTCCCTGGTTGCTCCAGACGTGCCCTGACCCCCCATTGATTGGTGAGTTTCCTGGACCTTGCTCGTCCACACTGTAACCTGCTTGACCTTCCTGCGTGGGTTGTTGTTGAAAAGGCTTGTTGGTGCTCCAGCCAGACACCGACCCTTAAGCACTCAACATCCTTCGTGGGACAGGTCACATCTGACTCCTGGTTATCCTCGACGACTCCTGGCCTTCGTGGCTGCAGAGTCAAGCATCCCCTCTTTGCACCTGAAGCACCCAGCATCGGTGGGCATTCGTCTACTGAGCCCCTGGTCACCCTGAAGGGACCCAGACTCTGTCCTCTCTGCTTTCAGGTTCCTTTCATCACAAATCCACCCTTGTATTCCAACTGACACTTTCTTCCTTCCAGGCAGCAGCTCTTCTTTGAAGTTCTCCATTGAAAACAACAGCGGTTTCCGACACCACTTCAGGTCTATGCACCCAGCTCCCCTGGGATAGGTAACTCGTGGACTCTGGTATCCAGGGGTGGGGTGGCTCTCCAACCTCCTAAGTTCCAATGGGTTTCCTCTAAGTCCACCGAGAAGGGTCCTTTAACTTTAAAATTGTAACTGCGATTTCCCCATTGAATTTTACGGAGCCCGCG
The DNA here is from genome assembly GCF_964204655.1 of Triturus cristatus. Lineage (NCBI taxonomy): Eukaryota > Metazoa > Chordata > Amphibia > Caudata > Salamandridae > Triturus > Triturus cristatus. The sequence continues at coordinate 569,438,472 of NC_140589.1, read as the reverse complement.
TTCGTTTTAGCGCACTGCACCCGTCCTCTGTGGGGTCCCTGTTTACTCACCTTGGGTGGTTCCTTGGGTTCCCAGCGATTCTATGTGTTCTAGACACTGTCTCGACTCAAGTCGTGGTTCTTATACCACTATTTTAATATATGGTTTGGTCTTCCCCTGGAGCCCACTATGTATTGTGTTACTTACAACTGTTTCTTTGCTAAAGTATTGTGTGCTTAGTGTTGCATCCTCGTGTAGAAGATACTAGAAAGTGTAATCTAAATACATACATATTTTTATATCTTCTGTGTGGTTCTCCTTTCATTTAGGTGATATTCTGGTAAAGCTGCTTTACATTCCTTCAAGATTAAGCCTGAAGGCTGCTCTCCATAGCTACCACTAGGATAGCTTTTTAAAGGTTATCTTTGACCTCATACATCATAAGGGTCATTAGGACTGGTGCAAGGTGCCTACTTTAATTAGTGGACAGCATATACCAGGCCAACTTCTCACAATCACCATTTAAAGAATGCAAAATGGTATGTAGGAAAATAGTGATTACGTAAGAGCAATTCCTAAAAATTCGCAATCGCTATTAGGTAATCACTATTAGGTAACACTATTCCATTCATTCCTATGGGCCTAAAGACCCGTAGGTGTGAATGGTTTTGCATTATCTAATTTGGAATAACCTATTTGGTAATCGCAAATTAGGTAATGCAAATCCATGGGTGTTTGGGGGCCAAAGGCCCCCCTGAAGCACCCCAAAAGAAAAATGTGCGCTTGTAAAGCACACACATGCCCAGGACCATGTGTGCGCTACGTGCCATTTAAAAAAAATGCATTTTCAAAAATTTCATATGGTTACCATCTATCAACTTGGAGTCAATGGTAATAGCATTTCCTAAATGCACAGTTTGCATTCAGGAAATGCTTGGTACATGTGCTTATGAATCACCTATTGCGATTCCCTATTCGTAGTCGCAATTTTAGATAATTGCAATTTTTTGCGATTACCTAAAATAGCGACTACAAAGCCTTTCATACACCTTGAAAGGCTATTTTGCATTCACAAACAGTCAAATTTAGCGACTCGCACCGTTTGCGAATGCAGAACAGTTTCATGCATGTGGCCTCATATTTGTTGCTTCAAATCCCCCTTACTGGAAGGGTAATGTGAGGGGTTCCCATTGAATAAGGGGCTACCTTCCTGCCCACAAAAGTCGGATCATCTGAATTTTCTGTGTGCAGAAGAAGGATTGGAACAGCGTGATAGGGATACTCAAAGAGAGATAGAGTAATTTAAGGAGGATTAACATCTTCATTAATGCAATACGGCCTGCAAGGGACAGTGGGCTAGAGATCCATCATGTGATTTGATCAGTGGTTTTATTGATTGCAACTCCATAATTGTAGCCGATTACTTCATCGCTATTGCGGGATATCTTTATCCACAGTTATTTGAGATCTGTTGAGCACCATTGCGATGGAAAACGTGGGTGAAGGGCATCTTAACAGGCATAAGAAAGAAAAGCTATGACTTTTCCCAATTAATGTGGATGCTTGATAGCCAACCACAGTGAATAAACTCCCTTAACACACTAGTCAGACTAATATGGGGGTCATGAAGGTACAATGTAATATCGTCCGTGTTAGAAATTGGGTTTCTAGTTGGCAGAGGTATGCATCCTGTGCAAGTAGGGACCACAATCTTAGTCAGGGTAAGTCAGATACACCCCCTAAATTAACCTGTGCGCACTTTCGGAAAATTGTCCCGCTGAAAATGTACCTTTGGATGGGGGACGCATCATCGTTGAAGGCCCATACAAGGAGCAGTAGACGCAATGTTTCATTGTTGATCCAGCTGGATGTAGGCAGTGCATGGGTTTAGATCCATGCAGTCGAAGATGCGTCGCCGGCTGACCCTTTAAAATGGAGGCAAGGTGTTGTTGTCGAGGCGCGCACTATAGTGCAATGTCTTTAGCCTCTGCAGCAGCAGCATGTGTTGGCATCGAGCGGAGGTGTGTTGGTTTTGACAGGTGCAATGACAGCACTGTATGGATTTTGTGGAAAACAGCTAGGAACCCCACTTCCAAGTGCTCAGGAGTGGATTGGCACCCCTTGGCAGGGCTATACTGAAGCGGAGTTGTTGGAAGTCTTTGATGTCCCTGAGAAGGAAAAGGATCCAAGCCAGCAAACCCTTGGAGTCACTTTGGTTCTGGGGTTGTAGAGATGCAGGTTCAGTCCTGCTCACTCCCAGACAACTAGGGTGGCAGGGCAGGCACAGCAAAGCTGGAGTCCTTTCAGCAACACAGCAGACTGACCTCAGGTCCAGAAGTATACTGAATTGGGGGTGGCAGGGGTCCAGTACTTATACCCAGTGAACCTTTAAAGTGGGGGAGACTTCATAGAGAAGCCTTTGATGTGTCCAAGTTACCTGCCCTGACTCCAGACTCACTACAGTGGGGTATGCAGCTCTTTGAGTGGGACAGGCACAGCCCTATTCAGGTGCAAGTGTCAGCTCCTCCCTCCCATCCTGCCAAGGATGGCCCATCAACCGGGTGATGGTCCACCAGGATGTAAATGGCCCAACAGGCACACCTAAGCACTCTTTCTGTGTGGCTGTCTAGAGGCAATGCACAAATAAATCCCAGATGGGTATTCAGAGACAAGCAGAGGCACAAAATGGTTAAAGATGGAAAATGCCAACTTTCTAAAAGTGGCATTTTCAGACTTGTAACGTAAAATCCAACTTTACCATACGTTGTGATTTTAAATTGTGAGTACACAGACACTAATCTCTGAACATCTATATTTTTATAAAAATCTAACAAGGTAATCCCAATGTTAACCCATTGGAGAGATAGGCCTTGCAGTAGTGAAAAGTGAATTTAACGGTTTTTCACTACCTGGGCAAGTAAAACTTAAAAGTAGATGTCCAACTTTTTAAATACCCAGCACTCTGCACTTTGGGCTGTCCAGGGCCCACCTTAGGGGTGATTTATCAGTATTAAAAATGAAGGATTGGGCCTGGTTAGAGGGTTAACTTGCCCGATTGAAATGGAAGTTTGAAACTGCACACTCAGGCTCAGCAAAGGCAGGCCTGATGCATGTTTAAAGGGATACTTGAGTGGGTGGTACAATAAGTGCTGCAGGCCCACTAGTAGCATTTAATTTGTAGGCCCTGGGCACATGTAGTGCACTTTACTAGGAACTTATCAGTAAATTAAAATGCCAATTGTGGATATGCCAATGTTACCATGTTTTAGGTAAAGGGTATATGTCCTTTAGCCCTGGTTAGTGCTGAATAATGAAAACATCCCCCCCAGTCACAAGGATCTGGGTTTAATCCATTGTTCTTTTGCTCCCCTCACCACCCCAGTTTAGACCCAGCCATATGCAAATCAGTCTTAATACTAAGGCCAGCAAAAGAGGAGGTCAGAAAGCAAAACCCGCACCAAGGATGCCAGGTCTAACACATGTCCCCTCCAGCTGAAAGTGGGGAAAGCTACCTAAGTCCTTCGGAGTTCTCCTCACTAAAATGGATGAACCTGGAGAGACCATAAGCATTGGCATGGTCTACTCCAGATCACTGTTCACCATAAAGTCCATTCCCTGTAGGGGGATGGACCACCTCAACAGTTTGGGATCCTCACCCTTCATCTACATTACCCATCTTCGGGCCTGTGGTCTGTCTGAACCCAGAAGTGAGTGCCAAACAGGTATGGCTGTAGCTTCTTCAGAGCCCAGGCGACAGCAAAGGCTTCCTTTTCTATTACGTTCCACCTCTGTTCTCTGGGAAGTAGGCTCCTGCTGATCAAGGTTACAAGCTGATCCAGGCTCTCTTCATTTAGCTGTGAGAGCACAGCAACCACACCATGCTCTGAGGCATCTGTCTGAACAATAAATTCTTGGGTAAAATCAGAGGCCTTGAGCACAGGTGTTGTACACATGGTCTCCTTCAGGATGTCAAAAGTGTTCTGGCACGCCTCTGTCCAGTTCACCTGAGGTGGCTGCTTCCTGGAAGGCAGCTCTGTCAAGGGGACAACAATGCTGCCATACCCCTTGATGATGCTCCTGAAATAACCAGTGAGGAATAAGATGGCTGTCACTTCTGTCTGGATCTTGGAGGGTTCCCAAGCCAGAATGATCTCAATTTTGGCCGGGATGGGCTGCACCTAGTCACCTTCCACTTGGTGACCCAAGTAGAACACAGAACCATGCCCTTTCTGACACTTACTGGCCTTGATAGTCAGGCCTGCACTCTGCACAGCCTGAAGCCCTTCCCTGAGGTGGCACTGGAGGTCCTCCCAGCTAGAACTGAAAACTGCAATGTCATCTAAACAGGAAGCACAGATCCACTTCAACTCACCCAGGACCTGGTTGACCAACATCTGGAAGGTGACAGGGGTGTTCTTCCACCTGAAGGGCATGACCTGGAACAAGAATCACCCTTCTAGTGTGGAGAACGCAGACCTATCTTTCGTCCCCTCAGTAAAGGCAATCTGCCAGTACCTCAACGTTACTTCAAATGTGCTGAAGAACTTGGCAGCTCCAAGCCAATCGATGAGCTCATCCGCTCTAGTATTGGGGTGTGTGTCAGTCTTGGTGACCGCACTGAGCCCACAATAGTCCACACAGAACCTAAGTTCAGGTGTGTCACCTGGAGGGGCAGCCTTGGGGACCAGCTCCACTGGGCTGGACCAAGGGTTGTTCTAGAGCTCAATTACCCCTAACCTCAGTTCTTGCAGACCTCCTCCTTACTGCTAGACCTCACTTTATCAAACAATCCATCAAATTGTGTTCTTCACATTGTTGAAGATTGCATTAATCTCTTAGCATGAGCTGAAAGCCATTTTGTACTTGGCAGCCATTTTAGTTAGCTATGTGCTGGACATTTGCTGTTTCCCTCTCCCAGAGTCTTGCACATGCGCAGATGTGCTTAGCTAGTAGAGTGCACCTGTTCCTATTATAGAACTGTCAGGCTGTTCTAACTGATGTCAGCAACTTATTACTCCTCCTACTTGTTGACTGTGCAGTTTCTGTATGACCATCTATGTGCATAACTCTTCTCATGTATACTTGTACCACCTTTTTCAGCCCCTGTGTGGGTATAAAAGGACCATGCTTCTTCTGTTCAGTGTGCTACTTCACTCAACACCGAAGGGTGCTGTGTGAATGTAGTTCCACCTCATGAGGTTTATTATACTTTGTATTTTCTATTCCAGTTTCTGTGCCAGCTTCTTCCTATTGGTCTGAGGACTCTGTGCAGAGAAGGGCGAACCCCTTGCACTGGTAGGCCTAGCTGAGGTCACCATCAACAACATGTGTGCTGTACCCAGTATCAATATCATGGGTGCACCGCGTAGTGAGTCCTTGAGTAAGTGAGAATAGAGAGGCAAACTGCCCCAACAACTGGTAGCAATCTCTGTTGATCTAGGGTCAGTGTAGGGCAGAGTCTGATACCCTGCACTGACCCATCCTGCTTCTTGGAAGGTAGGAGGTCAGGGAGAGGTTCAATCTCCTCTTCCACCACATCATCAGTGACCAAGAGCATGGTAATCTCAAACCTCTGAAAGAGGGACTTGTGGCAATTACCATGCAGTACCCTCATAGGGTCCCTAGGATTTTAGAGGTCCAACAGGTAGGTGAAATCACACTTGCACCTCTCAGAGGGCCCAGACTAGTGGTCTAACAGAATGGGCTCCACAAGTTCCATTGCCCACACTTTTTGGCCAGGCTAAAACTCAACCAGAGTGGCAATCTGGTCATATCAGCTTTTCATGTCCTCCTGGCTGGTTTCCAGATTCTCCTTGGTGAGTTTCCAGAAACGGACTTTGTGGTTGTGAAGAGCCAGGAACTAGCTGACCACATCTTAGGGGGCTCTCCTGGGAGCTTGCTCTACCTCATTTACCAAACTTTAACACTCTCACAGGGGACCCATACCGAATTTCAGAGTGGCTGAAGCCAACCCCCTTCTGCTATACCTTACTGTATGCAAAATAAAGATTTGGCAGGAGGACGTTCCACTTACACCTCATGGGTTCTGGTAGACCCATCCCATAATCATGCCTTTTAGGGTTTAGTTGAACCTTTCAAACAAACCCATTGGTTTGGGGGAGGTGACGAGTTGAGAACTTTTAGGTTACCCAACAGTCCTTCCACATGGACTTAATGTAGTAATAAAAACAAAAAGAAGTTCCTTTTGTGTCACTCACTCTTACTCTCAATCATTTAAGCTAATTTTGCATGATATTATTTGATCTCAATTTATCCTTACTCCCAATCACTCCTCTATCTAAACACTGAACACAGTTATATGCAAAGATGTCTCGTATATTAAAAAATGCTTTCTGGTACAAGATAGTCTTACTGTGGTTCTTGTCATAAGCCATGTACATTAAACTTCATACATATAAACTTAATCAATTAACTTCATCAATAAATAAAATTTAGTGTACACGTCATAAATAAGTTAAAAACCGATATCGTGCGATTCTCTAAATTGTTACACATTCATATCACAAGTTGTCAACACAGCGTTTCAGTGGCTAAGACTTGATACACACCACCTTCTTCAGGACAGGAAATTTACACAGAAGTTTGTCTTAAGTCTGTTGCTTAAATCAACCACCTTATTCAAATTATTCAGGATGGTCTTTAGAAGTATTGTTCTTTAATCTTATATATGAACAAACACCCGATGAAGAGGACAGGCATTTGAAACTCTCTGAGAACGTGAGGGAAGACGGAAGATAAGAACCCCGCAAAGCTGTGACATTAAACATTTTTTAATAATAACAGAATGGCCTTGCCAAGAGAGAACAATTCCAATAAATAAAGATGTCTTTGGGAAATATATACTAGTGCCATACCAGGTAACATTCCTGCTAAAGCCTATCAAAGGAGTTTACTTCTTGCTAATAACAAGTGGAAGTGCAAATTAAAATATCTCCTACATGATTGGATTCAAGAGGATTTCAAATTGAAGAACAATACTCCTAAAGAACATCCCGAATAATTTGAAGAAGGTGGTGGGAAGGTGGTGGAATCAAGCAACAGGCTTAAGTAAAACCTCTGTTGTAAATATCTTGTCCTGAAGAAGGTGGTGTGTATCAAGTCTTAATCACCGAAACGCTAAATTGAGATATAATAATATCCACTGAAACGCTGTGCCAACAACTTCTGATATGAATGTGTAACACAAATTAGAGAATTTTTTACGATATTGGGTTTTAACTTATTTTTGACATGTATGCTAAATCTTATTGATTGATGAAGTTCATTGTTGATGTGTCTATGTATGGAGTTCAATGTATATATTTTATGACAAGAACTACAGTAAGTATATTTTGTACCAGAAATAATTTTTTAATAAATGAGACATCTTTGCATATAACTGTGTTCAGAGTTTAGATAGAAGAGTGACTTGGAGTAAGGATACATTGAGATCTAATAATATCATACAAAATTAGCTTAAATGATTGAGAGTAAGAGTGAGTGACACAAAAGGGACTTCTTATTGTTATTGTATATTGACCTTGTCCCTTTTTGGTTGGAAGGGCACGTCTCCCATATTGTGGAGTTTTGAACTTCATGTAGTGAGGCATGAAGCTGGTATCCCGGTCAGATACCACCTCCTTGGTCAAACCAATGTTGGTAAAGATCCCCATCGGTGCCCTGGCCATGGCTGGTGTAGTCACTGTCATCTGAAGGATGGGTTTCGGATATCGGTTGGCATGGTCCACCAAGGGTTGTATGACAGAGGCACGACAGGAAAAACCATGTGTGCCTCTCCCACGCAGCCTAAACCATGAATGCATCTCAACCCCGAATTCCTTTACCATGCATGCCTTTAACAAGTCATTTTCTGGTAAAGGCATGAATGGTAAAGGGGTATACGTGGCTCAGGTCGCAACCTCCCTCCCCCTGCCCTAAGCTACAAACTCTCCCCTGCCCCCCTCCCCGAGGTCCAAATACCCCTACCCTTCCCAACCCCCACGCTGTCTCTGACCCTTAAACACTACCATGACCCCCTCCCATCCCCTTGCGCTGTCTCTACAACTACTTCAACCTCTTTCACTGCCCTTTGGCAAAACCCTCTTTTAAAAAAAACAGCCCGACCCCCAGCCCATAAAACGACCTGCCCTCACCTAAGCCCTAAACCACCCATTCCCCTTCCCTGCTCTGAGTCCTAAAACCCTGTCCCTTAACCCTATCCCTTAATCTGACTCAGCCCAGCCCTGACCCAGCCCAAAAACCTACCCAGCCCTCACCTAAAACCTAAAAACTACCCCGACTACCCATTCCCTTCCCTTGCCCAGAGGCCTAATGCCCTTACCCCTAATTAAAAAAAAACTACCTGACCCTCCCCAGTCCTGAAAACTACCCCAACCCTCCAGTCCAGAAAACTACCCCCAAACGACCCCAACCCAGAAAACTACCTTAGACCCACCCACCTACCAACAAAACTACCCCGACCCAGCCATCCCAGAAACTAACCCCAAACCACCCCCTGCCCAGAAAACTACCCCTGACTCACTGCAGCCCACAAATATACCCCAACCCCTTAGTGCTGAAAACTACCCCTGACCCCCAGCCCCAAAAACGACCCCAACCCCAACAGCCCAGAAAACTACCCCTGACCCCAGCCTAGAAAACTAACCCAACCTCCAGCTCAGAAAACTACCCTTGACTCCCCCAGCCCAGAAAACGACCCTGTCCCAGCCACAGCCCAGAAAATTACCCCTAACACACCCCCACCCAGAAAACTACCCTGACCCCCCAGCCCAGAAAACTACCCCAGAGCCCCCAGCCCAAAATACTAACCCCAGCCCAGAAAATTACAGGCCAGCCCCACTTAACTCACCGCGGATCTCTTCCTAGGAGGTTTTCCTGCTTCCGTCCCCAGCAGACAGCAGTTAGACCGCTCATTGCCTTAACCACGCATATGCGTGGTTAAGGCATATGCGTGCTTAAGGCAAGTGTGGTTTAGCTTATGGAGTCGGAACACTTGTGATTAAGACTGCGGTGTTCCAAGTGTATCCCATAGACCAGAGCGAATCTGTTGCCTATGGCTGTCTTGGGGTCCAGAGGCCCAATGATGTCGCTGCCCAACCTCTCAAATGGGGTGCAAATGACAGGTAAAGGTTGGAAGGGAGCCTTGCACTTCCCCACTGTCTTGCCACTTGTCTGGCAGGTAGGACAGGACTGACAGTATGTTTCCGAGGTCTTCCTCATTTGAGACCAATATTAGTGTGTGACAATATCTAATTCCTCGAAGCACACACCATTCAAGTCAATCAACAGTTTTGAACCAGAAAGTGTAATAAACGTAGGAGATTTCTATATTTTTCTTCTATTGTCGTATTTTCTTTTCTTCAAGCAACTTTCCTTTAGCCAACATGTGTTTCGTCGTCTTTGGGAGGTTTCCCTATGTCTTCGTCAGGGCTGGTTTGTTGATAAACTTCAGTGGTCAGACCTCCTGCATGGAATAAGTAAGCGTAGGAGGCCAATGAGTCTTATTGCCTTCTGAGAGCATCCTAAACGGACAAGAAATGTGAGCACAAAGCAGCAAATGTGGTGTGCATTAAGGGATGATATTCCCACGAATGGTGTAGAAACCAAGGGAGTTCTCACACTGAGCGGACTCGCTCTAATTATGGGACCTCATTGTAATACCGAGCCCTGCACACCCCTTGCAGCGTATTCAGCTGTCACTAATATACATTAAATAGTAAAGTTTCCTTCGGTTTCTACACCAGTGGAGGAAATATCATCCCCTAATGCACACCATATTTACTGTTTTTCCCTAATGGGGACTTTAAAGGACGGAGAAGAATTTGGAAAATGTACGTGCTAGGTGCCTGATCTCCTGTACCTAGGGAGCCGAGTTTTTTCCCTCGCTCACGCTCGTCAACATCAAGTTGGCGAGCGCGAGCATGGAAAATGAACATCCTGGCGAGATTTCTCAACGTGGGGGTGTCAGGTTTCTCATTGCAAGTGGTCACGTATGCTCGCGACCGCTCATGTTGAGAAATTGCTCGTTTGCGTTGAGAAAGCTGCTGCTCGAGTAAAAAGCTACTCGAGTGGTAGAAAAGGAAATAAGGGACCGGTTGCGCTGTGCAAGCAACCATTCGCAATGATTACACAGTGCGGACAAGCATTCAGCACTGTGCAGTCACCGCGAACTGCATTTTTCTATGGAACTCCGCTGCTTGCGGAGCTCCGCGTAGTGTGACAGAGTTTTTTTGCCACTTAGCGGAGTTCCGCATACTGCAACTCCACGAACTCCACCCTGGGTTACTTTTTTCCTGCTTAACACTTTTTGCTGATTCTTTTTGTTGGTCATAGGACATTGAGTACATTACCACTACTGACCAGTGCTAAAGAGCATGTGCTTCTCCCCTAAACATGGTAACATTGGTGTATACACAATTGGCATATTTAGTTTACTTGTAAGGCCCATGTAAAGTGGTAAACCATATACCAAGGGCCTATAACCTAAATGTTACTAGTGGGTCTGCAACACTGATTGTGCCACCCACACAAGTAGCCTTTCAAATCTGTTGCAGGCCTGCCATTGCAGGGCCTGTGTGTGCAGTGTACTGCCACTTTGATTTTGCATTTAAAAATACTTGCCAAGCCTTAAACTTTGTTTTTATTACACATACATCACCACTAGGGTAGGCCCTAGGTAGCCCACAGGGCAGAATGCTATGTAAGTAAAAGGTAGCACATGTACTATTGGGTGTTGCATGTCCGGGTAGCGAGAAACACCCAAATTCATTTTACACTACTGTAAGGACTACTCCTTTCGTAGGTTAACATTGGGGATTCCTTAATGCACCTTTAGGCTGCAATTCCTCATTAAAAATGTGTACTTGCAACATGTTTGATATCCTTGGAATGGGAATGCTAAATCACGTTAACTGGTAAAGTTGGATTTAACATTACTGTTTTAGAAATGCCACTTTTAGAAAGAGTGAATTTCTCTGCTCTTACTGTTCTGTGTGCCTGCAGCCTGTCTCCAATACACATCTGGGTTGGGTGACAGCTACACTTTGTACATTCCCTCTAGACAGACACAAGCACAGAGAAAGGGTAGATGTGTCTGAGGATGCATCTGCTTCTGATGGCTCTTCCTGAGCAGGCAGTATGGGTGCAACTGACACACCTGAATAGGCTGTGTCTTGTTTCCCACACAAAGGGCTGATTATTACCCCCTACTGATAGTCTGGTGCTAGGGCTGAGAAGAAAGGATCTGTGTGCACTTTAAAGACCCTTCTTAGCAGTCACCCCCACTTCATAGGTACAACTGGATATAAATACTGGGCCTTTGACCCTACCAAGAGAGCACACTTCTGGACCTGTGAGGGATCCAGTCAGGAAGAAGGAATTATGTGCTGCTACAAGGACTGCCACTCTGCTGGACTGCTGCTCTGGAAGATCTGCTTTTCTGCTTGGATGTGCTGCCTGTTGCTGGCTGCTTCATACCCTCTGCTCTGCTGAGGGAAAGGACTGGACCCATCTCACATGAACCCACAGAGGTTCCAAGGGTATGCTGGCTTGTCCCCTGCTCTGAAGTCTCAGGGCCATGAAGGACTTCCAACAACCCTGCAACAGCACCTGGACTTTGCCATCTGTGTGTCATGCCCTGCCAAATGGTGCCAATCCAGTCCTGTGCCATTGGAAATGCGTTACCCCCACCAACCCGGAGGATGAGCTGGTTCACTTCCCTTTCTGGAAAGGAAGCTACTCCATCCCTTGGCTCAAATAAATCCCAGAACGCTTACGGGATAGAAGAGTTAAAACAGGAGATGGGGAATGCCAACACATTTACACTTGTGGGTGTTATGTTATGAAAGAATAAAGCGCTAACTCTTACTAAAAAGGCATCCTGGTGCTAATAGGCAACATTTCATCAGGGTCAGGATATAAATGTGAACCCTGAAAGTTTGCAGTTGTTTCCTGAAAAGGAGGGGCTATTCTTAGTGGCGACTGGTGACATTTGAAAGTAGTGGGGCCTAAAAGTTTGGAGCGAGTGCTCGGTGGCGAGTGAGCCTAGCGAGTGAGCCTGACCGCCATGAGGTGGGTTCGAGGGTCCAAGGAGATCCTATTGAAATGTGGGTAATACGACTGTCTCTTTTCGAATTAATATGCAATGGGGCTCTGTTTTACGTATTCAGAATGGGGAGGGGCTGGTGTTTTCATACTGCACCGCGCAAGCAAGTAGCACGGCTTACCTAAAACGAACTGGAAGATAAGGGATTTGCCCAGGATCGCAGCATTTGGCCATGTAGTGAAGACACGTTTAGAACTCGACTGTATGGCCATTTGCCGCCTGAATAATCTAGTATCCGGGCCTCCAGCTGCACATTCACATTTATATAAAGTTTTATATAGCAGTTCTTGCCGTTTCTAATTGTGAATAGCTAGCCCTGCTTTGCTGCCTAAGTCCTCCGAAACGTCAAGAAGCGGGACAATCGGCCCCCATTCCAATGCAATTACTGTCAAGATTACACAACAAAGGCCATCAAAAGTCAACCTAAAATGTCCAAAGACTTACCAAGACGACAAACAATTCTTGCATACCGTGAACATTATATTACAATTAAGCGTTGAATTGCATGAAGTGATCTGGGTGGACGATGAACAACTGCCTTCGTGCTCACAGCAACACTCCACTCTATCGGTGCAACCCATAATGTTCGAACAGCTAGTAAGAGATATAATTACTACGACTCGAAGTGGGCTGTAGTTACCACCCTGCAGCCGGATACCCACAGAGACGGCAGCCTGTCAGCAAAAAATTAAAGACACAGTAGCGGTGTGAAGCCACTATCCTTCAATATTGACACATGACTGTCACTCCAGGAATGAAAATCCACATCCTATTTGAATATGGCCCTTGAATAGTGTTGGCGAGAGAGGGGGCAACGATCAAAGCGTCACTACCCACCCCGTCGACTGAGACCTGTCTTTATGGACAAAAAATGAATTGTTATGGAGAACGTTCTCATCATGGAAATGATCAGCGAAATTCGTATGCATTTTTTGCCCTCTGGATGTACAAATGCTCATGCCTGTAGATCAGTATGTTGCCACTGGACACGGTAAAAACATTTCTAAACAACCAACCAATACTGATGCTTCTAAAAGCATCATGGGTCTCCTTGCAATGCCTCCCATACAAAGGATCCCTTTGTCAGAGCCCACCAGCGGGACTTGGAGCAGGCCGAGGGGAGGGCCCCCATTTAATCCTACTACTCTTGGGGGCTATGGGCATAATTTCCCGTTATGCCAATCAACCTACCACTTCCAACAGTCCCTCCAGGAATTGCTACACAGTATTTTCTTTCATCCACCAAGGTACCGACCACAAAGGGCCTCCATTCGAAACGCCTCCAAAACACTGCATCCCCCATCCGCGCCTACTCTCACCAGATGTCATTTAGGGACACCAAGCAAGCAGCATGCAATGCTGTTAGACAGCGTCCCCATGCACTCCTTTGAAGCACCAACATTACCACATACAGCCCAGGAACCGATCCAGTGACACCCTACCTTCCTCTCTTACCTCCTGTTCTGCCCCTTACAGCAACAACTCGCCCATCCCTACCTCCCGCTAGTCCCTTTAAAGCTCGCCTTCGCCCACGCCCTGTTGTGGGAGTCGTAGCAGTGGCAGCCCTTGAAAAACAAGGCAAGGCGCACTTGTACTCACCGGTTTTAACTTGGTCAGGGACACCGTCACGGTGTTTCTCCCAGAGGTGTCTCAGGGGCCCAGATGCAGCTCGTTGAAGGAAGGAGGGAAATAGGAACCCAGCACAGACCGAAGGAAGCAGTGTTGGAAATCCCGCCTCCTATTCTCATAGGCTGACAGCAACAAGGGTCAGCCAGTCACAGGAGGAGGCGGGATCCTTGAAGGATGTTATGAGTTATGTCATAGATCCAGTCGAGCCGCGTATTCGACCAAAGTACTGGCAAAACTGGTGCACTAAGTAGCGCCTGCTTGCCCTCACCACTGCTTCACAGACACACACTGCACATGCGGGATTTGGGCGGTATTGAAGTTGTCCACCTCACATGCGCAGCATGTGTATGTACAGGGCTGTGCTGCACTGCCACCAGAATGGACAGTGTGAGTGCCACAGCCTCAGACCTGTCAATCTCCTTCTCCGTCCTCTGGAGACTGGTGGGGCTCCGCCCCCTACGCCCTCATGCAGGAACCGCCGTTGGCTATTCTAAATATTTAAGAGAGACTGGACGTTCATTCCAGAGTACAGCAGCGAGCTGGTTAAAGCCATGGACAACAAATGTGCTTTCCTATTTTCTTATAGGCAGAATAAGAGCCTTGGTCACCAAATAGCAGCAGTCAAAAAGCAAGTGTTTGAAAATGTGTTTTATAGTCATACACTGAAAGAAAAAAGAAACAAGCATTTGTAATGCAATAGCTCTCGCATTCATGTTAGTTTGAGCTATTGACATTGTAAATAACAATGCCTTTTATTTATATTTTGGGTTTTAAAACATAAATAAAAGGCTTTGTCATTTACAATACTAATAGGTTAGACTCTCGCAAATTTGAGACCTATTGCATTGCAATAAATGGCCTTCTCGATCACTTGTTAGAGTGTAAATATCTGAGGAAGAGACCGGCCTGGTATTGGTGGAGGTGGTATTGGTGGTGGCCTGCAACGTCTTCAAAGTAGTGCTGTGAAGAAGATGTATACTTGTTGTAAATTACACAGACACAAAATGTGAAGTGAGAGTTACATATGATCCAAGCTACAAACACTAACAAAGCGCACCAACACCTTGCGCTCTGTGATTACACTGTCGCGGCTCAGGAGTAAAAGCAGGAGGGGGGCTATTTCCTGCCCTCTCTGTGATTTGAGTGTGCAGTGTGGCATTGCGTAATGTCAATCCTATCTTTGGTCTAATAAAAAACACTTTTGGTGCAGTACGGGCTGTGCTTTATGGCAAGCATGGAGGGAGGGAGGTATGGTCTCTGCTGCAGCTCCGGCCACGTACAATGCCCCTGCTATTAGTAATGTGCAAGAGGCGGTGAAGTGGTGGTATTGGGATTGGTGGTGGTGGTATTGGTGGTGGTGGTGGCATTGGTGGTGGTGGTATTGGTGGTTCTGGTGGTGGTAGTCCTGGTGGTGGTGGTATTGGTGATGGTGGTGGTGGCATTGATGGTATTGGTGGCGGTATTGGTATTATTGGTGGCATTAGTATTGGTGTTGGTGGTACTGGTATTGGCAGAGGTGGTATTGTTGGTGGTGGTATTGGTGCTTCCTCTTTTTGCATCAAGATCCCCGCGGTCCCTGCCAGCTCCCTAACTCCTGCAGGAGCCAGCATTTCTCTCACTGAGAAGGAGCTACTAAACATGCAGCTCCCTGTCTGTTAGAGCAATTGTTTCATAATATACTTATCCCCAGGGAGGTGGTGCACCCAGGGCATTTATAACCCCTTGGCCCTGTGCACCCCCTCCATTGTTTTATAATCCCTGCATACCCCCTGGGACCTGGCCCACCCAGGGGCTACATTTAAAACAAGACTTGGACCCCGCACCCGTTTTTTTGTTTTAGTTCAAGGAGACATTATCAAATATGTACCTAAATCGCTGTGAATTGAAAAAAATATGCTTTTATGTCATGGTGGGATTCCAGGGGAACCCTAAGACCAAGGCTTGGGGGTCAGGGTATTCCTACCCTGCACTCTTTAAAAAAAATTGTGGGACTTGAGTTTGATTTTATTTGCGAATTAGCAGCAATCACAGATATCCTTATTTGGATGTCCTTAAATTTCTCAGCAGCTACTGAACAGATTTACCCTAAATAAAAAGCACAATGGGTGGACCGAAAGCTAGATTTCTGCCAAATTTGCTGTAATTCCATCCAGCAGTTGGGGGTGTAAAGGTTTTCGTGGTAAAGACATTCATTGTAAAGACTAATGTGTTGTTAAGCCTGCATAGTAAATGCATGCGTGGTAATGGCATGTGTGGTTCCGTCATACAACCGTGCTAAGCACATCCTAGACTGCAGTCAGTTCTAACAATGACAGTGAAGAGGGAGGAAGTGAATTGGGATATGAAAGAAGGTCTGTAGGTACACAGTTGATCTTGTCAGATAGAGGCTTGCTTTGATTTTTGGCAGTCTCTCATGACTTATGTCTTTTTTAATGCTAACAAGAGCACAAATCGACTGTTACAACTACCCTGCAGATCCAAATGTTGCTGCTGGAATGAAGGATCCCATTAATCTCCTTCCTTGTGACATTGCTAAGTATGTCCAAAACTGTGCTCAGTGCTGATGGTGAAAAAGGGGGAAGAGGATACAGATTTGAGAGAATGTGTCAGATGAAGGTTCTCTCAGATTTACTGCAGTCTTTCACAAGTGAATTTTTTTTTAATACTAAACAGAACATAAAGTACTGTTACTGTCTGCTCTAAACCCACTTGTAATTCATATGTCCACAATTTCAACGGCGAACTCCTAGCTCTGCACCTCACACTAGTTCCATCAAATCCTGATCTTGCGCAATACTCCCAGTGCTAGCCATTGTGTGACGCCTCTGTGCTCCAGATCCAGACAATTACTATAAGTGGGGGTGGGCCAGACAATGAAGTCCAGACGACTGAAAGTTGTGTCAAAAAACCCTTTATTTCAAATTTCTTTTTTTCATGTCAGAATACAACAGTCAGCCAACGCGTTTCGTTCCCTCAAGGGGAACTTCATCAGGGATGGGAATGACATGTAAAAGGACACAAATCAAAACATGGATTTATACCAAAAATCAACCAAAATTGTGTTAGGAAACAAACAAATCGTGTACAGAAAACAACAGTATATAGGCAGTGTACATACAGTGTACGTACAGTGTATATGAGGTCCAAATACATTTTTACAAATCAAACTCATTGTAGTACCCCATACTTCAGTGAGTCACTCTTCCCTTCCCATTTAAACTTTTATATATGAAAAGGCAATAAACATTGGCATTTGAGACGGGCAATGCCAAAACAGCCAGTACGCAATTTTCTAATCCTGGCCACTGAAATAGCTTTCCATGCAAATTCTGGTGCACCTGAAGATTGCATTTCTCTGGGATAGGCCCGTGGGACCCCTTCCTCTTTGTGAATGGGTTACCACCAACTTGAAGTAGGTGGTAAAATGCGATTGCTTTAAGACCGCATTTCGGTTGCAAACTATTCTTACATACTGCTGCCATTCAGTAATAGAAATAGACGCCCTAAACACGCCTCTTCCTAATACCGAATAGGTATGCATTTGAAATTCCAAACAGCTATTCAGTCACATGTTACCTAATCGCCAATTGGAATTCCTATATACCAAAATGCATTTTAACAGTCGCAAACGACCTGATTCTACAAATCAGACCGTTTACATC
This sequence comes from Triturus cristatus, assembly GCF_964204655.1. Taxonomy (NCBI): domain Eukaryota; kingdom Metazoa; phylum Chordata; class Amphibia; order Caudata; family Salamandridae; genus Triturus; species Triturus cristatus. The sequence continues at coordinate 569,421,078 of NC_140589.1, read as the reverse complement.
CGGTAAAATGAATGATACATATGACCCAAAATTCTTTAGGAAGGGCCAGCAACAAAGATTGCAGTAGGGGTAGATTAATGGATAAGCTGACAATAACTAGAAGGACTTTGCATGACTGCCTGCTTCTCCTCATCTGTGTGCATTACACCTAGAACCCTTATTGAGTTATTTTAACACAGGCAGATCACTGACAGAATATTATTGACAAAAACTTGTAAACTTGCTCTTTTCTCTGTTGTGTCACTGAATTCTGTGTTTTTACTCTCACTACGCGCCAGCAAGCGCCAGGGCACTCACCTTCATTTGGAACTACAGCGAGCAGCGGACCTAGCGCTCACTCGCTGTCTGAAACATTTCCCTGACAGAAAACGCCAAGCCGGCGAGAACTCAGGCCACGCCCCCTGAAGGCCACGCCCCCCTGACGCGATACTTAAAGCGCTGCACAAGCGACTTTAACCCAACGATCGCGCACTCCTGAGGCGGAAGCCGGGAGTTTTTTTAAAACTTGCTCTTTTCACTGTTGTGTCACTGAATTCTGTGTTTTACTCTCACTACGCACCAGCAAGCGCCAGGGCACTCACCTTCATTTGGAACTACAGCGAGCAGCGGACCTAGCGCTCACTCGCTGTCTGAAACATTTCCCTGACAGAAAACGCCAAGCCGGCGAGAACTCAGGCCACGCCCCCTGAAGGCCACGCCCCCCGGACGCGATACTTAAAGCGCTGCACAAGCGACTTTAACCCAACGATCGCGCACTCCTGAGGCGGAAGCCGGGAGGTTTTTTAAAACTTGCTCTTTTCACTGTTGTGTCACTGAATTCTGTGTTTTTACTCTCACTACGCGCCAGCAAGCGCCAGGGCACTCACCTTCATTTGGAACTACAGCGAGCAGCGGACCTAGCGCTCACTCGCTGTGTGAAACATTTCCCTGACAGAAAACGCCAAGCCGGCGAGAACTCAGGCCACGCCCCCTGAAGGCCACGCCCCCCTGACGCGATACTTAAAGTGCTGCACAAGCGACTTTAACCCAACGATCGCGCACTCCTGAGGCGGAAGCCGGGAGGTTTTTTAAAACTTGCTCTTTTCACTGTTGTGTCACTGAATTCTGTGTTTTTACTCTCACTACGTGCCAGCAAGCGCCAGGGCACTCACCTTCATTTGGAACTACAGCGAGCAGCGGACCTAGCGCTCACTCGCTGTCTGAAACATTTCCCTGACAGAAAACGCCAAGCCGGCGAGAACTCAGGCCACGCCCCCTGAAGGCCACGCCCCCCTGACGCGATACTTAAAGCGCTGCACAAGCGACTTTAACCCAACGATCACGCACTCCTGAGGCGGAAGCCGGGAGGTTTTTTAAAACTTGCTCTTTTCACTGTTGTGTCACTGAATTCTGTGTTTTTACTCTCACTACGCGCCAGCAAGCGCCAGGGCACTCACCTTCATTTGGAACTACAGCGAGCAGCGGACCTAGCGCTCACTCGCTGTCTGAAACATTTCCCTGACAGAAAACGCCAAGCCGGCGAGAACTCAGGCCACGCCCCCTGAAGGCCACGCCCCCTTGCCCCCTACATCATGTGCTGTCACCGGAAGCGCAGCGGACGAGCGCAGCGGGAGCGCCGTTTGCACGCCGAAGGCGCGCCGAAGGCAAGCCCGTCTGCGCCCGTCCGCGCCAGACCGAGCCTAGAGCCCACACCCCTGGCCGGTTCCGAACCGCCTCGAATCAAATACTCACAAGAAACTCTGCACCAACTCAGAGAACCGTTAAACACTAGATGTAACGGACCTATTACCCTGGAACAGGAGCCTCTTAGATGCCCAAACTGCGCCTACAGGGTTTCGCCCTTACCCCATCCTGAACCTGCATGCCTGGAGATGGCCCTGCTGAATTGCAGGTCACTACCTAAACACCACACTGAAATTAACCTGCTATTAACTGAGTCGGACTTGGACGTTCTGTTTTTAACAGAAACTTGGCTGTCCGAGAGCTCCGACCCGGACATTATCCAAGCACTACCTCCTGGGTACCTCATTAAAACCTTCAACAGACCGACGGGCACGGGAGGGGGCATCGCGATTATCTATCGCGACAACCTCGCATGTCAATTCAAAGACAGCCCCATTCTCGATAGCGAAAATGTCCTTTTTTCCTTACACCTTCCACCTTCTACCACACTTACTGGGGTGTTAATCTACCATCCGCCAGGACAGGTAGGGTGTTTCATAAACTCACTCATGGATGCCATCTCCTCCCTGGCTTGCGGGACGCCAAACTTCACAATCCTCGGGGACTTAAATCTCCACTTCGATGATCAAGGCAATAAACTTGCCACAGACTTAAAAACTGATTTAAATTCCCTAAATCTACAACTACTCAGCAATGATCCCACCCACATGAAAGGACACCTATTAGATCCCATCTTCTCTAACCTCTCCAAACTCTCTGCTCAAACTCCTCTCCCTCTCCCCTGGTCTGACCACTTCTTGGTTCCTTTCAAATTCCAACTTCCAGGGAAGATCTCGGATACTCCTCGCCCCCGGGCCCCGTCACGCCCATGGAAAAAACTAGACACTATCCTATGGGAACGCCTTCTGTCCTCCACTCTACCTACAGTCGACCCCGACCCCTCCAAAGCCGAAATTCAATTACATAAATGGATTAGTGACTCTCTCGACACAGTCCTGCCACTCAAAGTCCTCCCTCCCAATAGGAAATCCTCCAAACTACCGTGGTTCACTGAGGAACTACGTGAATTAAGACGGAAAGGCAAAAGGCTCGAACGCCAATGGAGAAAGCATTGGAACACAGAAGACAGAAGTGGATATAAAGCCCACATTAGGCTCTATAAAAATGCATTAAAAACGGCACAGGCCTCCTACTTTGAGGATCAAATAGCAGCCGTGTCCAACTCCGCAAAAGAGACCTATCGGATAGTTAAACTCCTTTGCAAAATTCAGGAATCCCCACCACCACCTGACCTGGATGGCGCAAAATGCAACCAGATGGCCGAATTGTTTTCGAAAAAAATCAAAAAAATCCTGAACTCCCTCCCGGTGGCGCCAATTGCACTAAGAGGCCCTTACCACCCGGCCTCCCAAGACACCCCGAAGTTGCTCTCCTTCCCCCAAATCACCACCGAAACGTTTCTCAACGTCCTGCACAAAGTCAAAAGCGGCGCCCCATCAGATCCAGCCCCGATCAGTAAACTGAAGCAAGTTGCTTCTACTATAGCCCCTCCTCTCACTAACCTGATCAACGCCTCTTTCAAAAATGGTACAGTCCCAGCAAATTGGAAAAAAGCCACTGTGAAGGCTCTCATAAAAAAACCGCATCTTGACCCCACAGACCCATCAAACTTTAGACCGATCTCGCTGCTACCGGCGATTAGCAAAATCGCCGAGAGAGTAGCAAATCAACACCTTTCTGAGTTCCTAGAGACCAATCACCTCCTCCGCCAAACCCAGACAGGTTTCAGACCAGGACAAGGGACGGATACCGCACTGTTAGCCGTGGTCGAGGAAGCTAGGGGCATACTGGACGTAGGAGGATCAGTGGCAGTGATCCTCCTCGACCCGAGTGCCGCCTTCGACACGGTGGACCACGCAACCCTTGTTCATTGTCTTGGACTGATAGGAGTGGCTGATTCCACTTTAGCTTGGATCTCATCCTTCCTTGAAGACAGGTCTTTTCGAGTGACAGATGGACACTCCATCTCCAAGGCTCAGGCACTCAAGTGTGGGGTGCCTCAGGGATCCTCCCTGAGCCCCACACTTTTTAACGTGTACATGGCACCCCTCGAGGATGTTGTTAAACCTTTTGGGATTAAATCAATAATGTACGCCGATGACACTCAGCTTGTTGTTTCCCTCAACCAATCAGACAACGCCCTCTCCAATCTATTCAGCTGTCTGGAAAAAGTGCACCAATGGATGTGCGAGTCCCGGTTAAAACTGAATGGGGAAAAATCAGAAATACTCCTTCTGGGAAACCCAAATAAAATCCCCACACCCCTTCCCTGGCCACCTTGCATGGGATCTCCACCATCCCCAAAATCTGAAGTAAAAAGCCTAGGGATATGGCTGGACCAGGATCTCAGTTTTAAAACACAAGCGAGGAAAACTGCGGGAATGTCCTTCGGCCTTATGAAGATGGCACGAAAGATCCTCCATCTACTCCCCCTTCAATCCAGGAAGCTCTTGATGCAGGGACTGGTGAACTCCAGATTGGACTATGGGAATGTCCTATATCTGGGGGCCCCAGTCTCTGTAGTCCACAGACTTCAATGTGCACAAAATGCGGCGGCAAGAATACTCACAGGAACCGCAGCGAGGAACTCGGCTAAGCCAGCCCTTAGAAGTCTGCACTGGCTGCCAGTTAAGGAACGGGTCAACTTCAAGACCCTGTGCATTGCCCATAGAATACTGCACAATGAAGGCCCTCCCATCCTCAGCCCTCTTGTGTCCCATCATCAATCAATCAGACAACTTAGATCTAACTCCCTCTCCCTTGCAAAAGTCCCCAGAATTAATAAGGCCAGAACAGGCGGTCGCCTGTTTTCGTACAATGCCCCCAGACTGTGGAATGCCCTCCCACTCTCCCTGAGGCAAGAACAAAACCACCTCAGATTTAGGAAAAGACTGAAGACCCTTCTCTTCCCCTGAGCACTCCGCCCCATGACTTCCCACCCTCCAGGACTGTGATCACTAGCGCCGGGATGCCCAAGGGTAGCTGTGCGCTCTATAAAACCCAAAATCAAATCAAATCAATCAAATCAAAAAATAATGTGTCAAAAATATTGTTTGTCACAATAATGGAAAGTACAATAAGAAACTAATATTGTCCAAAAATAGACAAAATGATAGATTTTTTAAGATAGAGTTTAAAGTAGTCAATGTTAAATATTTTAATATATAAATGTAATATGTAAATTAACGCTATTACAGTAATATGTAATACTATATATAAATATATACTAATTTTTAAATTGTAGATTTGTTATATATATATATAAATATGTATATATATATATATATATACACATATATATCAATAGATCGACTCCCTCGTGCTTCCTGCTGCATAGGAAAGAGAGTCACGGACCCAGACTTGGTGGCTGAAACAATTTATTCTTCAAGAAGCCGTATGACGTGTTTTGGGCACTCAGATGCCCTTGATCACATGCGGAAACGCAGTCCGCTTTCCCTTTTTATATTACTTAGTGAACTACACCCATAGTGAACATAAACAAAATGCTTTCGCTCGCACACTTTCGATGAGTCGGATTCTTTGGTTTATAAAAATCGCTATTTTGTCATTAGTTCTTTTCTCTACGTAATTTGATCTTTATAATGAAAATATTGTATACATGCACATTTTATATTTTGCACAGTTGTTATATTGTACAATGTATCTAATTGTGACAGAACAAGTATAAATACCAATAAAATAGCTTATGCATCTTATTTATGCTAAAACTTTAAATAAATATATATATAAATATAAATTAAAATATATATAAGCATATATAAACACACTTTCAATGGTAAAAACACATATTACAAAGTGTAAAAACCTATTACTGCATACATGCTTGAAAGAGTGTAAACAATAGCTTTGTGCAAATACTTTCAACATTTTATTATTCACTTACTGGTGATAATTTGAACTTAGGTAGAGGTTGTAGGCATAAATACCCTGGTCAATATTAGAATTTAAAAATTGATTATGTAGAGAAGATCTCTTCTCACTGCATAAATGAAGGACCTAAAATATGTGTATATATGTAAATATGCATCTCTAAATTTATGACTTGGTTTATATGCCTATTATTAGCTAAATGCCGTGGACTACTTAACTCAAAACCTCACCAACTCTATCAAATTGTTAATTGCGTATTTTCTTAAAGTGCTATCTGCTAATACTACCACTCACTAAAAAAGCGCTGGTGCTTAAATAAATTAAAATTAAAATTAAAAATGAATAAATATAAAAATTTAGGGGGATAGCAGCTGACGATAAACTGTGATGTTACTATAAGATTTAAAATGTGCAATTAAATCTTAAAAACTCACTTAAATCTTTGTTAATATTCTCATCACTAAAGGAGCCTATGCATTGTGCATTGCGAGCATTATTAAGTTCTTATTTTACATACCTCTTAGTATACCCTGAGAAGCTAATTATAAATGGCGGAAACCTATATGGAGTTGATTTATTTGGAAGACATATATCGAGCCCCTTATTAGTTATCATGATTTTCTCTCTTTTAGGAACCAACCACAAGAATTACAGAAAATTGTGCAAATCCTGGGTGTTGTTAAGTTAAGCCCATTATGGTTTTTGCTATCCAGCTCCACATTTAAACGTGATTCTAATTGGCCCAAGGAGCGTTCTCTGTTTCCCCCTCTACGTAGTTTTGGTAGTGAGCTGATGACAAAATAGTTGAGGCACTTGAGGTCATTATTGTGGTTTTGTTTAAAATGTCCGGCAACTGGATAAGTATTATCATTGTTTACAATTGCTCTGATATGCTGTAAGATCCTGACATGCACCTGCAGCTTCGTATTTCCCACATATCTAAGCCCACAGGTGCACGTCTGGACATAAACTGCAAATTCAGTTTTGCAATTGTAGTTGCCGCTGATCATTTTGGGTTTCGCATTAAACGGAGTAATGTAGCTGGTCGTCTTTATCCCAAACTTACATGCTCTACAGCTTGAACATTTGAAAAAACCTCGTCTCGGCTTTAACCACATTTTGTTTTGATAAACCTCTGGGCTATTTTTAACTAGCTGTGTCCTCATAGATTTCCCTTTCTTGAACGTAATAGTGGTAATATATATATATATTACCTACTGGAGGTCGCCAGTAGGTAGTTATAGTTAGGACCTTGTTTCTATTCAAAAAGCATTTTTCCTTTTCCCCAAACACTTTGGCGCCGGTTGACGAAACATCGTGAAATTTTCAAAACTAGTGGGGTGTTCCGGTCAGCTCCTGTCTTGAAAGTTTCTGGGTGATTCGCTAAGCGGGGGCCGAGAAAAAAGGGGGGGTCCCAAAACGTGTTTTCTCCATGGAAACTTTAGACACGGCTACAACCCGAACTGCTGAACGGAATTACACAAAATTTGGCAAAAATGTTGCCCTTGGTTTAGAAAGAGACGTTTTTTTAAATGGTGTAAATCTGTTCAGTAGTTTCTGAGAAAATAAAAAAATAAAAGTTTCGATATTTAGAGGCACGGTGGATCTGCGCACCCTGCCGACCACAAGCTTTATTCTAATTGGTTGCCAACACTCCAAACCAGGAAGTGTTGGCAGCCATCTTCAAACACAGGGAAAGAAAGGTGAAAAAAAGAAAAGGGGGCAGGGTATAAACACCCTGACCCTCTCGGCCTGCTCAGGGGGTCCCACAAGGACCCCCAGGGCCAAAAAAAACATTTTTTTAAAAAAAACATCAACGAGATTCGCACACCCAGCACGAATTTCGTCTGAAACGTTTTTTAAAAATGAAGCGCGGGCTCCCGTGCTTCGTTATTATTTAGCCCCCAGGTGGGCCAAGTCCCGGGGGCATTCAATACTGTAATTGCGGGGGCCCAGGGAAGCCCCTGCAGCCCTGGGGACTGTCACCCCCCGGGGCTTTCCATAAATATTTGTGGAGGGGAACACGGCCTCCTCGCAGTCCCAGGGACCGCCACCCCCGGAGCTTCTTATTTTTAATGTGTGGGGGCCTCTAAGGCCCCCCAAGCCCCAGGGACCACCACCCCCGGGGCTTTTATTAATTATAATTGCGGGGGCACACGGCCCCCCGCTGCCCCGGGGACTGCGACCCCCCGGGCTTCTATTTTTAAAAATATACACCTGTGTGGGGGGGCTCAATGCCCCGGGGACCCCCACCTCCCTGGGGTACTAATATTCAAATTAGGGGTCTGTAACAGACCCCCGAGCCCCGGGGACCACCACCTTCCCGGGGCTGTGCAATAGGTGGGAGGGGGCCACGCGGCCCCCCTTCTGGAGCCCTTGATGGCCCTGGGGACTGCCAACCCCGTTGCAGAGAGGTGTAAAAAGGGGCATGGCCTGGACCTCCTCTCTGCAACGCAGCCCTGTGGCGCTTACTGGAGGTACCTGGTGGGCTAGTTGGACCCCAGGGACCCTCAGGATTCAAGGGGACTTAAACCTCCAACTTAAAACATGCCACGGGGCGCGTTTGCACAGTGATGGAGGGAGGGGGCAGGGCCTGAGGTGACATGTGTGCAAACACGCCCTGTGGCGCGTTTTAAGTTGGGGAATTAATTCCCCTTCCATCCTGAGGGCCGCTGGGGGCCAACTAGCCCACCAGGTACCTCCAGTAAGTGCCACTGCACTGCTTTGCAAAGAGGTGAGCCAGGCCACGCCCCTTTTTACACCTCTCTGCAATGCAGCTCTGGTGCACTTACTGGAGGTTCCTGGTGGGCTAGTTGGACCCCAGGGACCCTCAGGATTCAAGGGGACTTAATCCCCCAACTTACAACACGCCACGGGCGCGTTTGCAGAGTGGTGGAGAAAGGGGGCATGGCCTTTGTCTACCTCTCAGCAATCCCACTGCGTGGGGCTTACTGGAGGTAAAAGGTAGGCTAGTTTATCCCTAAAGCACACCCAGCAGTGAAGGGTACTTCAATCCCCATCCAAGAGCGTGCCAGGGAGCGTGTTTGCAGACTGGTGGACAAAGTGGGCATGGCCAGATACGAGTACTTACCATTGATGCTGTGTGGGACTGACTGGAGGTAATAGTTTGGGAAGTTGGCCTCCAAAGATGTCCTTGGAGGGCCAAGTGCCCCTCTTGTTACCTCCAGTAAGTCCCACACAGTGGGATTGCCAAGACGTCTTCAGAGGCCATGGCCCCCTTTCTCTACCAATTTGAAAACGTGCCTCGTGACAGACTACGGGATGGGGGATGAAGTCCAATTTAGTCCGGAGGGAGTTTGGGGGCCAAGAATCCCTCGGGGTACCTCCTGTAAGTCCTACACAGCGGAATTCCTGAGGCTTGGTTGGAGGCCCAGCACCCTTTCTCCACCACTCTGCAAACGCGACTACTAGTAAAAGTAGCATATTTCTGCACCTCTGACTCAGAGGTAGTTTTAATCCCCCTGCCCTATTATGTACTAGGGCCTTACAGAGAAGGTCATGCTAATCACAGGGGTACCCCAACGCATAGTGTTCCCTAGTGTATGTAGGTGTTTTCACTGTATTCTAAGTGTCTTTTAGCATAGCACTGGCTCTATGCCTGGCTTTGTCAGTCAGTTACCACCAGTACCCGTCCGAAAAAAACTTTCTGCTCCTCTGTTGGTTCTTTCTGCACATGTCTTGCTTCTTCCTGCACTTTTCTTCTTCTTTGTGGACTTCTGTTGCTTCTTTCGGCATTTCTTTTGCTTCTTTCTGTGCGTTTTTTCTTCTTTCTTTACATGTCCTGCCTCTGTAGGCATAGCTAGAAACTAGCATTTAAAAAACCTTTGATATTCACTTAAAAAAACATAGGTTTCAGTCACGTTATAGTTAGAAATTAGCATTTAAAAAAACATTGAAACTCACTGAAAAAACAATAGGTTTCAGGCACGTTATAGTTCAAGCATTTCTGTGACACTTCTGTATAATTTTGACTTCAAAGAAAATGAGAATAAACTTCTAAAAAGGAATGAAAAAGAAGACTCACTTCATTATTAAAGGCTAGAATACGATAAATGTGGATATCTCAGATTTGTTTGTGTTGAATAGAAGAATAACACTGGTGGGGACCAGTGTCTGAGATTGTGGGGCGCCGGGCAAAAAACTTGTAACCCGTTTTGTTTTATAACATAAATATATAAATATATATATATATATATATATAAATATAAATATATATATATACATATATATATATATATCTATATATATATATATATATATATATATGTCTATATATATATATATATATATATATAGATATATATATATATAATGCTTCAGTCCACCAAGGTCCACTGCACTCACGGGACAGTGCTTGTGTGAGGGAGGGCTCACGGGTATATAGTTATTCTGACACTTCCAAAGACACAGCACTCATTGGGGAGAAAGCAAAAAAAATCACATGTTTATTGCTCACAAGTGTAACGGATGCATTTCGGAAGACGCCTTTTTCAACGTTTATTTTGATATCTGCTGTGCATGCCATTATAAGCATATTCTATTGGTTACCTTCCAATGACGTTCCTTTGGTATGCATCGAGAAAGGACAAACAAAGTTTTCATTCGGTGGTCACGCTACTGTGGCTGCCATTTGAAAGTGACCAGTGCATTAATATACATTCATGCAGTTCATCTCATTACATTGAAAATTCATACCATTCTTGACATATTAATGAAGAAATAATAAATGAAAACGACATTTCAATTCAACATATTCTTGTCAAATCCTTTGTTATGGTCTGCCGTTATCTTGTAGCTCCTGTTTCTATTTATTCAACTCATTCACTACCAATCCATTTTGATACCCTTTACATAGTGCTTAGTGTACCACTGAGAACTAAGTCAAATTAAATTAATTAAAAAACATTCAGTTTGCCTTAAGAGTAATATTTTCATAATGAAATTATCTTACCTGGCACCCACAAGATAAAAGCACTGCAACCAACGATTCCTAAACGCTGGATCAGAGACACCAAGAACTTGGACCGCAGTGTACTTGAGGCCCGCTGTAAATCTGACCTCCCCCCCCTTTGCATATCACAACAGTCAGTGGCCTCAATGATCTCTACTCTGCGACTATCACAAACATCCTGGATGATCTAGCCCCACTAAAACTGAAAAGAACTGTAGTATGAGTTAACCACTCCCTATGTACAATGCTAAGTTAGCATAACCTCGACGGCTGTTAGAAAGCCAGCTTGCCGCTTCTGCTGCTTTTGCACGCGACACTGTTGTTACATGTTATTCATTCGAGAACTGCTGACTCGACTTTGCTTCACATGAGAACCGTCTGTTGTTTAACATCCTTAACAGCGAACAGTGACCTTGGTCTGTACACCGTGTAAAGAACGAGTCTGGGTCACTAGACGGTGCAGGTTGTTGTGTTCAGGTTGATCGTACCACTTCTTAGCAATAACATACATACAGCTGCCAATACCTGAAAGACGAGCCCTTTAATATTGCAGAGCAGCATGTTTTCTGTTACATTTGAAACGAAGAGCTGTTGCAGGAGAGAGCCTAGCTGATCCTGTGATGTGATTCCACCAAGCTGATCTATAAGGTATGGGGTCCCCCATGCAAGCCTAAGAGACCTTCTATTAGTCTAATAATAACTTATTAGTTGCTAGAGAAAGGAGGGTGGTCGCTTTCCACTGTCATTATTATTATGATTGCTCCTTTCATTTTCTATGGTATTGTAACAATGCTGATGGTGTTGATCCTAACCATTTGTCTGCTTGTGTTAGCCAAAGTACTGCATCTTAGGACGCGAGGTTTATAAAATAAACTCTTTAAACTTTACCGTGTCTTTGTTATTCTGTTGTGGACTGATATATAGCTACCAACGGGTATTTCGGATTCCCACCACTCCTGAGAGTATCTAAGTCGCTTGTTCTGGGTTGTCTATACATTGGGACCGCCGAGCTAAATCTCGGATAACGAATGTGACACTAAGCTAGTCAGATAGGGGTTCTTGGTTCTGAAGGGAGTTTCTGGTACACCACAATTCTCTGGGGTCCTGGTTTCCTGCGCATAGTTCTGTGCATAAGCAGAATCCCTGCAACATGGCGCACCTAATGTTTGGTCTTTTGGTCTGAAACGCCTTAGTAGTGCTTTTATTAGTCCACAACGCCCTCACTCTGGTTTCCGGACAACGGGAGTGACGGCTTAACTTACCTAGGTTTCGACTAAAGGTTCTTTCAAGCTTGATGATTAAAATGGTTTTCTTTTTCTGAACCCCAGTGCTACTGTAGAGCTTGTTGTTGTGTCCCGATGGCGGTCAATGTTGCCGCGCATGGTCGGGTTCCCCTGACCGCACATTTGCGAGTCTATGGGGTCCCTGATGATGGCTTGGCTGTTATTTTTGTGGTAGGCGCTGATGCGGCGTTCCCGGATGAGTTGTTTTACTCTTGGGTGACGTTTGAGGCAGTGGATGCAAACGACAATTTGTTCCACGAATATACTCACACAGCGATGCCTGCAGCCTATGCCCCTTATCGGACACTTGAGATTCCTCTCACTGCCTGGCAGCATACTATTTGGTTTAATGGCGCCCTTCCCCATGTAGTAGTACCGGCGAGAATGGGCCCGTTGTCTATTGCAGGGGCCACATGGCCGGTGCTGGCCGGTTATACACCCCATCCCCGCTACATGACTGTGGCGGAGTTACGAGTGCTACACACTGCCCTGATTACGGTCCATAGGGCGTTAGTGCAGTACGTGTCTCGCAATGTACAGGTGGGGGCACCTGCAGTTGCGGGCCACACGACTGACCATCACGCGGTGGTCATCAGTCCTGTTATGGTTAATGCGGTTGTCGGCAAGCGCCCCCAAAATAGGGATGAATTTCCTTGATCAATTAGAAGCCGTGTTTCCACATACTTCTCCTGTGGATAAACACAGGATACTCACTATTACTTTGCCGAAGGATCTGGTCCCGGATTTTGTCGACTGTGACAATTGGGGCAAGGTCTTTGCTGCGACCTATGCGAAGTGCTATGGCACTCCGTCTATGTCTGTACTGCCCTCGGTCATCAAGAAGGTCCAAGACAATCATGGTGCAGAGGCAGCAATTGAGTTGGGAATGAGGCTTGTCGACAGCTTCGATATTGTTTGTTCCATGGTTATGGGCAACCTCAAAGGAGATGCCATGCAATTCCAAGTGTGCAATATGTTGGCACTTGTGGATCCCGGCGACAGGCCAAAGGAATTCGCTAAAATTATAGCGAAAGCCTACAGAATGGTAGGTCGTAGCGTCTTGGGTGTGAAACCCGCCGTGATCATTCCTACTGTGGTGCAGCAGCCTAAAGTGAGTTTGTCTACCAAAGACGAGAAGCCCAACTTTCCAAAACAGAGTTGGCGAGCTAAAAAACAAGGGAAGCAGCAAGAGAAACGGAGGTCTCGTTCTGCGTCGCTGGTGCAGATACAAAGTGAACGCACTTATGATTTGCGCGATCGTTCTAATATTAAGTCACCTGATAGATTTCAGGTTCCTGAACAACGCTCTCCTCGTTCTTCACAGGAAACATCGGCTTTTCAATCCGGTGGCGGAGATCGTGGGAAGGGAAGGGGTGCTCAAGGTCGTGAGCAGCCCCGTCAGACTGACGGTAAAGGCAAGCAGGACGAGTCTGCACGTCAAAGAACCCCGTTTCAGAAGAAAAAAGTTGCTGCTCTGACTGCGAGATATGCCTCAGATGGTACGGACACAGCTTCTGAACCAGACATGGGCACTAACGCTGCTAGACAGCGCGGCGGAAGTGCTGCGTCCATTTCTGGCGGCGACAGCAACTGATACATTTGTAAGTGTTGAAACTGCTGATACTCGCGTCTCTCCCCCTGAACGGATGTTTGAAATTATCCTTATAATTGAGGGTGACATACAACGTAAAATTAAAGTGGTATTTTGGGATAATCTAACCTCCACCTATGATATCCTTTTGGAGGAGGCAGATTGGCCCCCGGCTTTCGTTTTAGAGGCTCCTAGAGGTAGTAATCCTCCCGTCCTTTGGGCACACAGTGCCACTGGAACATTCTAACAGGTTAGCCGGGGAGTGGGCGCAGGTGCTCGCACCTGCGTTGTACCGTACTCAGGTGGGCTGGGACAAGTTTTCTCCCAATCATACGATTCCATTGCGGTCGGAACCCCAGCCACAACCCCAATACCCCATGCGTCGCGAGGCTCGATCTCACGTCGCGTCCATCCTTGAACAATTGGAATATCAGGGAGTAATTGAAACATGTGTGTCACCCATGAATAATCCTTTATTCACTCTGACGAAGCCTGACGGATCGTACCGCCTAGTTTTGGATTACCGGCACTTAAATTCGCACTGCCGGACATGTGCGGTACAGAATACACACAGTTCGGCTCTCGTCGATAGTCTCGTGAGAAAGCGATTTAAAACTACTCTTGACATCTCCAATGGCTTTTATAGCCACAACCTGTCCCCTCATAGCTATGAGTGGACGGCGTTTACCTCGGGAGGCAAACAAAAGAAGTTCAAAAGGCTCCCGATGGGCTATAAAAATAGCCCCGGGTTCTTTGCTGCTCGTGTGGTCTCTCTCTTGGAGATGATTGACCCAGAAGCATATTCGTATGTAGATGATATCTACCTGACGGATGACGAGTTGCTTCCACACCTTGCTCACGTGGATAACATAATAACTATGTTTGCTGACTTCGGTTACAAGTTCAACTTTGCGAAGTCCCACATTGCCGAGTTCACAGTGTTGTTCTTGGGGTACGAACTCAATCATGAGGGTCGAGGCTTGGCTCCGCAGTTCCTTGAGAAATGCGCACGCATTAGTACTCCTATGACACTGAAGAAATTACAATCTTTGCTGGGTTTTCTGAATTTCAGTCGTACCTACATTCCTGATTATGCCCAGCGTATCAAGTCGCTTTATGCCTTGGTACAACCTACTTTTACCAAATCTTGCTGGCTGCCTGAGCATTCGGCTGCATTGCAATCTTTGCAGTCTGATCTCCTTGCTTCAAAATTCTTACAAACTCGTGATAACCACACTAACCTGGTCATTAGAATCGTACCGGGTGCAGTGGTTCACCTACTTGACGTTCAATGAGAGCGACACCGTCCCCATTGCATACAAATCTCATCTGTACACTTTGGCTGAGCTGCGCTTCTCTGCTGTCGAAAAAGTACCGACAGCAGTTCAGATGGCGATCCTGAAAGAGCGAGCGCTATCACAGGGGAAGCACATGCTGGTGGTAACACCGTACCCTGCTCTTGAAGCGGTCACTAAAGCCAGTGTACAAAATTCTAAGGCTTTGCATCCAAGGTGGATACAATGGCAACCTCCTTGACCTCGCCTGACGTCACATATATCTTTGACGCAGCATTACAGACACAGGAGTTCTTGGAGTATGAATTCGTTCATCCGGCTCCTCTGACATTGCGCCCGCTTGAGGAGTACCATTGTGTCATTTACACTGATGGGTCTGCGCAACCCGCAACTGGATCAAAGCACGCCTATTCAGCGGCCTGCACAATTGTAGTAGGTACTTTCGTGAACGGTGAGTTCCAGTCTGATGTCGTGCATACGCAGTCATTGGGTGATTGTACCGCGCAGTTGGCAGAACTGAAAGCTCTGGTGCTTGCACTGGAGTTTGCTGATCCTCGAGTCACCACTCTTATAGTGAGTGACTCGTACTATTGTGTTCAATCATACAACGAGAATCTCCACTTTTGGAGTCACAATGACTTTCGTGATTCGAAAGGGGTAGCACAGTAAAGCACAAAACGCTTTGGGTTCGAGTGGCAGAACTTAAAGAAGGTCTGCCCCTCGTGAATGTAATTCACACTCTTGGTCACCAACAGTTTGGCTGACGAGGCAGCAAAAACCGCAGTGGCGACATATTTAGTAGCAGCAGTTACAAGATCCAAAACTAGGATTGATGATGACATCTTGGCAGCTATTGCTGCGTCCGAGACAGGGACGGGCTTTCCGAAAGGATTCCCTTCCCGCTACCATTATCGTTTAAGTCCTAATAACGTCCCGTTAGTGAGGATTAACGACGTTGGTGACAGATTGATTCCCAACGCGGACTGCAGACCATCTCTGATTACAGCTGCCCACGAAGGTGTTGCATCTGCGCATGCCGGCGTTTCAGCGACTGTATCTCTTTTGCAGCAACGTTTCTGGTGGTACGGTTTGTACAAACAAGCGCGAGCTTATGTCCTTTTATGTGACATTTGCCAGCAGATTAAACCTTCTTCTGTCGCGCGTCCACCACAAACACAGCTGTATATATCTAATCAACCACTTGCGTGTGTTTATTTAGATCACTGCGGTCCTTTTTCCTCTGATACTGCGTACAAGTACATCTTGGTTGCAGTGGATTCATGCACACGTTTTCTGTGGGTGTGGCCGCAAAGGAGTACTGATGCCCGGATGGTCATCAAGGATTTGCGTGTCTTTATTGGGAGTTTTGCATGTGGTACCCTTCATTCTGACCAGGGCCCTGCGTTTGCCTCTAGGGCTTACAAAGAAGCCATGAGAAGTTTGGGGGTCCAAGTCAAATTTTCGTCTCCATACCGGCCTGAGGGCAATAGTGTTGTGGAGCGAATGAACCGTGAACTAAAGCAATCTTTGACAGCAAGGGTTTTAGGTACAGGCCGAAGCTGGCTAACCCACTTGTATGACGTGCAACGTGCACTTAATAATCTCCCTAGAAGGTCTCTGGGTGGGCGGACCCCATACATGATGCTCTTTGGAGTATGAATGTTTGTTCCGGACCTTGAGGGTCTAGACATGGCGGCGGCTGCCGCGCCTTTTGACCTAGATGATCACTGGGCTGTATTGCAGAATCTTCAAGAAGCCAGAGACACTCTAGCAAAGGAACACGTACCCTCTACATGCGAAGCTGAGCTCCAGATTCCGGTAGTCGGCTAGCTACCTCGAGTTGGTGAGCTGGTCCGTGAGAAGGTGGAGAACAAGAAGGAGTTTGGCTCCTCTTATCGTGCACCGGTCCCGGTGCTTGGAGTCCAGGGTACACGTACAGTTATTTTACCACCACTTCCTGGTCGCAAGGATAACAGGTACATCTCGATTGACAATGTCAAGCTACAGCGGGTGGCCGATTCTCCATAGTATGACACCTTCAGTTTCTTGCCCTTCCATTCTGCGAAATTCTGTTGTGATGCCGCCCTCGAACATCATGCCTGAGGTTGCCGTTGAGATGCATGCAGTTGCTGCCCCTCCTATGCCGCCTACTGATGGGGGTTTGCCTGATGATCCTGAGTATGCTTATCCTGCAGGTGTCCCGTTGCCTCTGTTACATTCAACAGCGATTAACCAGTCACGTTCTTCCTTTGACACTGAATCAATGACTTCCACTGCCCCTTCCAAAATTGCTATATTTTTTGCCTGGTTCAAGAGACATTTTTTGGTGGCACCATGGACTTACATCTGGCTGGTGCTAATATGTATTTTTTTGTTCATGACAATTGGCTTTGTGGTAGTGTTTTTTAAACTTATCAATGGACACTACCTGACTGAAAGATCTACGATTGGATTAATTGATGGAACTTTGGCCCCCCATTCCTCATCACACATTATGAAAAGGGACCAGACATTTGTGAACATTACTGCCTTGCCTGTGCATGATGGGATCGCTTGGGATGCTGTTAAATTTCAAATTCATGGACCTACCAAAGTGATTAATCTGCCTAATGTATTTCGTGTTTCTATGGGTGATGTAGTTAAATAGAATATCCGATCTGATGATTGGAATGTACAAGCAATAGAAGCACTATTTTCTGATCTAAAATATTATGCTGCATTTGATGCTGAAGATTTGTATTTAAATTCTGCTAATTATGGTGAACAATTTTGTTATCAGCATTATGGTACACATTTCCTACACAGAGCAAATACTTTCCGTAATTTTGTAAATTACACACAATGGGTACACTGTCCGGCCCCTTATCATGGCAGTTCTGCCACATTGGTGAACAAGTTCACATGTTTTTCGGATTTTAGTGTGTCTAAACCGACCTCCTTTTACTTTAAAGTGGCGGCTGAGTCCGCCTCTAAGGTTAGGTTGACACATACCAAATTATTATATTCCAAGTCCTTTATGGACGAATTGGCTATCGGAGGCTATGAGCTATGGAAAGCTACTATCGATCTTAAATCGGTTTGGGGAACTAAACCATGACAGGCTCAGGGAACAGAAGCTTTGCATCATGCCTATCTTATCCCGAACGATATATTGTTTTTGAATTCATCTATTTATCAGACAACCTGTTTTGGTTTGGCAACGTCTAAAAGATTGAATTCCCCCACGATCCCTGATCTGGGTGCTTATCCCGGCTGGGGTAATTACACAGATCTTTCCCTTAGTAGGTTGCAGTCCCTCATTTCCAACACCACCTTTAATGTTTCAGCGTCTAATCCTGAGGGGTGGTTGGTATGGCAAACTGGTTCAGATTCCTGTCAACGTCGATTTTTAGCCTTGCCACCTCGGTACACTCAAGTCAGGGTAGATCCTCATTTTGAATCATCACACACGGTAACTACCTACTCTGTGGGTAAGTTATGCCAGTCGTGGCTGCAACATTCCACATTAGCATCTGTTAAACTTCATTTGTCACGTTTAAATGACAAAATTGATCTGAATGATTTTATTAAAGGTCCTGCAATAGGCAGGTCCAAAAGATGGGTATATGCTATTTACAACGAAGTTTGGAAAATGTCGCAAATCGAGGCTGCGTCCAGATTACGTGCTATTGACCAGGCCAATATGGAAAAAGTTTTGGCTGTGATTGATAATAGTATAAATACCTTGTCTTCTAGAATTTACACTTTAGATAATATTGTTTCATCTGTCGTAGACATTGTGCAGGATGATTTGCCTGTGTTGTACCATGGCCAGAATCAGTTGCGTTCTGTTATGCAGTTTGCATGGACTTTACAAACGTTAAAGGCAGGGAAGGTCCCATGGGATTACATGAATGTTTCCTCTTTGTTCCTCCCTTTTAATTTAACTGCGAAACAACAGTTTATGTCTATGAAGGATGCGACTTATTCATTACTGCACATTGAGAAATTAGAACCATTGCCTTTCTCTATTGCTGAGTTAAATTCAGCCGTGTGGCTTATCCACGGCATGATCACTTTACCTTTTTCACTTTTTAAGTTTAGTTCGGGCATGAAACATTATGCTCTTGGCAGATATGAACAACTTGGTAGTGCGTTCCTGCACGAAGTTTGGTCGCTCCCGTTTACATATAGATGCATGCGGGAGGGCACAGAGGTTTATCTGAAGGGTGAGGAATGCACTTCTGCTCCTGATCATTCTGTGGTGTGTAGACACATACAATTACATGGTGCTTGCAATGTACATGCGTCCTGAAAGGTGTACCGGTGCCAGTTGTAACCCCTTCATTTACAATGCTTGCTAACGGTAGTTATTTGCTTTTAAATAATGAAAATTGCTGTGGGATGCTATAGGGCATACCATACATAGTCACTGTTTCACAGCGTGTTGTTTGCTGTAATAATGTCCTTTTCCCACCCCTGCATGGCCGGCTCGATGTTTCTATCTGGCCTTCGATTCCAACCTTGAGCGCAGAGTTCAACCAGATGAGCAGAATAAGGGCTCTTTTGTCTCAAAGGGAGGTCGCTTTGACTTCATCCTGTGAAACCTTTCTTCTTCACGTGGCAAACGCCCGCACGGAGGTGCAGGCGCTTTTGAATACTGACCTCCCCTTCCATTTTGGAACATTGATACAGACTATCTTTAATGCCTCGTCTACGACCGGCATAGTTCATTTTTTTAAACTTGTGGGCTCCGGCCTCGTGACCTCCTTTCAAACTATTTTTGGTGTGATTCCCGCATTTTTTCATTCTATTTTTTCCAGCGTCTTCGGAGGTCTTCCTTTGCTTCTCGCCCTTATAGCTGGAATACTTCAGTTGGTTTGCGTCCTACGCAATGGCTGCGCAACTTGCGTACCGAGACAACATGCCCGGCTGTTACATCTGCGTAACCGGATGCTTGAATACTATGGCACATTGCCCCTGGAGGCTTTAAGTGTCGCGTATGGATTGTCCTTCCGGTTTCCCTTCTTTACTTGTGTGCAACTAGTCTTTCACTGCCTGGATTGTCCATTCCAGTGGGCTCTGGATTTATGCCTGTCAAACTCGGTGTCACCTGTACCGGATTTTGGTCAACTAATGGGCCCCTTAACGGCTCATGAGTTTGAATGTTCTGGTGTTGGGTTTATGGCCTTGGGTGCGGCACATGGAGTCCTTGGAAATTGGGCCATTGAAGAGGCTGCGATTGACTTCCTGGAACGAAGTTATATCGAGGAACCTTCCTGTTGTCCCCGTGTGGTGCTGGAAGCTCCAACTGTGAGTGAACACGTGTGTTCCTTTCCCTTGCTGAATTGGATGGCGGATAATTTTGCGGAACGCTCCAATGATTTCCTCTTGGAGGCTGTTGCAACTTATTGTGCCTATACCTTTATGGATTGACTCTTTGTCTTGGTCGACTCATGGTGTATCCATCGATGTCATTCTTTCCCCATTTTTTAATGGTAGTTTTCACCTGACGACATCTTTTTCTGTTTTTGAATTTTTTTCTTTTTGAACTTACACTTACCTTATATGGACTTATAGTTCATGCCCTTGGTTCCGTTCTTTCTAACTTGAACTCTGCGTTCTTGATAAGTGCGCCCCTAGTGATTAGTAGTCCGATCAAGGGGGGGTGTAGTTTGGGTTAACCACTCCCTATGTACAACGCTAAGTTACCATAACCTCGACGGCTGTTAGAAAGCCAGCTTGCCGCTTCTGCTGCTTTTGCACGCGACACTGTTGTTACATGTTATTCATTCGAGAACTGCTGACCCTACTTTGCTTCACATGAGAACCGTCTGTTGTTTAACATCCTTAACAGCGAGCAGTGACCTTGGTCTGTACACCGTGAAAAGAACGAGTCTGGGTCACTAGACAATGCAGGTTGTTGTGTTCAGGTTGATCGTACCACTTCTTAGCCATAACATACATACAGCTGCCAATACCTGAAAGACGAGCCCTTTAATATTGCAGAGCAACATGTTTTCTGTTACATTTGAAACGAAGAGCTGTTGCAGGAGAGAGCCTAGCTGATCCTGTGATGTGATTCCACTAAGCTGATCTATAAGGTATGGGGTCCCCCATGCAAGCCTCAGAGACCTTCTATTAGTCTAATAATAACTTATTAGTTGCTAGAGAAAGGAGGGTGGTCGCTTTCCACTGTCATTATTGTTATGATTGCTCCTTTCATTTTCTATGGTATTGTAACAATGCTGATGGTGTTGATCCTAACCATTTGTCTGCTTGTGTTAGCCAAAGTACTGCATCTTAGGACGCGAGGTTTATAAAATAAACTCTTTAAACTTTACCGTGTCTTTGTTATTCTGTTGTGGACTGATATATAGCTACCAACGGGTATTTCGGATTCCCACTACTCCTGAGAGTATCTAAGTCGCTTGTTCTGGGTTGTCTATACATTGGGACCACCAAGCTAAATCTCGGATAATGAATGTGACACTAAGCTAGTCGGATAGGGGTTCTTGGTTCTGAGGGGAGTTTCTGGTACACCACAATTCTCTGAGGTCATGGTTTCCTGCGCATAGTTCTGTGCATAAGCAGAATCCCTGCAACAGAACCCAAATCAAAGACAGAAACCCCTGGTTCACGGGATCCCTTATTAATGAGAGGAGAGCCCTCTGGTAAGCTGAATGATCCTGGAGGCAGCACCCCTCTACCGCACATGTAAAACTCCTCCGCCTGGCCAGAAATGTCTACAACAGGAACATACTCAATTCAAAAAAAGACTTCTTCAGAACTGGACTAGAGAAAGCCAAGAACAGACCCCATAAGCTCTTCGAACTGGTCAAACATCAATCTAATAAACTGGCCAAAACATCGAAAGAAACCCCCAAGTCTCTCATGTCCTCAGAGGAATTCTCCTCTTTCTTCGCTGACAAAATCTTAGCCCTTGGAAACGAACTCAGCTCCATCACACACCCTCAACCCCTTCCTGACCCGCCTCCTCCCACCGTGATGCACCCAAAGGCTCCACCCAAAAAATACTCACTGGTCTGTCTTCAAAGACTATGACGAAGACTCCATCTCTAAAATCCTATCTACCTTAAACCCGAACAATCACTTTAATGACCCGCTCCCTGCCAACTTCCCAGCTGCCGTCGCCCAATCCATTATTCCTAGCTGGACTACAATAATCAACGCCTTCCTCCAGCAGGTAACGATGCCTGACTCTCTAAAGGCCGGCCAAGTCCCCCCCTGTTTTGAAAAAGCCATCGCTGGATCCAGCCTCCCCCGATAACTTCAGACCCATCTCCTCTCCGATTACGTCAGGCCCAGCCATATGCAAATCAATTTTGACCCTGTTCCTCATGGGAACAGTCCAGCCCACACTGCCAAGCCGGGTATTCCCTGGACCAGAAACAAGCATCCTTGGACCGGTTTCGGGCTAACACTCCTGTAAAAAGAAAAACACATTTTCCTCACATTTCTGTGATGGCAAGTTCTGGAATCTGTGGGGAGCCAAAGACTTCCACCCACCCAGCATTCCTCCAGGTTTCAAGATAAAAATGGCCCCTCGCTTGTTGGGGAGACTTAGTGCCCACATCAGGAAATGGCCCAAAACACAACATGGCGCATCACATTTTTCCACTGAAAACCGGCCCATTTTTTGCAATGTGCTTAGGTGTGGGATTTTTTGGACCCTAGCTCTGCCGGTACATGGGGAAACCTAGCGAACCTGTACATTTTTGAAGACTAGACATCTTAGGCGGCCATCTGGGGAAACCTACCAAACCCAGATAGTTCTGAAAACTAGACACCCCGGAGAATCCAGGGAGGTGTGGCTTTCAGAGATTTCTCAACATTTTCCTACCCAGAATCCCCTGAAAACCCCAAATTAGCTACAAAAATCACATTTTCATCGCATCTCATTTCTGTGTGAGAAAATTGTGGGATCAGCACGCTGACACGTATATCCAACCACTTGTGTGTGTGTTCAATGCAGAGTCAGCCTTAAAATGAATATGTAAAAAAATACAGCGCTTTGAACTTTCTGTGCTATCCCCTCAATCTCAACGTTTTTGGCCCTTCCCAGTTGCAGGCCCTTGGTCCAACCCCAAAAGTGAGGTATCATTTTACTCTGGATGCTGAGGGGAATGCTGGTTGTTAGGAAATTCATGCCGGCTTCAGTGATCCCCACAGAAAGGTGAGAAGAATTTGATTTTGTAGCCATATTTGAGGTTTGCAGGGGGTTCGGGATAAGATACCTTTGGGGTATCCATGCAACCCACACATCCTTGGACTCCCCGGGGTGTCTAGTTTTCATAAATGTCTAGCTTTTGTAGGTTTCCTTAGATGGCACCAGGTCTGGGACAAAAAGCGCAGGTGACCCCTTGCAAAACCAGGTCCTTTTGTGATCGATAATTTTGATGACTTCAAAATGCATTCTGGGCGCTTCCTTGTCAAGGGCACTTGGCCCACTCACACAAGTGAGATAGCATTTTTATTGGGGATACCTGGGGGAACACTGGGTGGTAGAAAATGTTTGTCTTTTCTGATTCTGGTAGAATATGGCAAAGTTATGCACGGAAAATGCTTGACTTTAGTCACATTTTGAGGTTTGCATACAATTGTGGGTAAGGAATTGTCTTGGGATCCATGAGAGGCATACCACCCTGTACTGCCTGGGTTTTTAGCTTACAAAAATATCTAGAGTTGATAGATTTTCACTAGAGACAATGTAAACCTTGGCAGAGAAAGACAAAAAAGACAAATATTACTGCCCATCCATCTGTTACACAAGTACACACAAATACTGGTTGGATTTGGCATGAGCGTGAGTGAAAGGTTTAACATATATATTTTATTAACAAGAGATTTAACAAAAATGAAATACACTGTTAATAACTGAAAGTTCCAAAAACTGAACCAATGATTCACAGCTCATGAGCTATAAAGCCACGTCAAGGCACCAACCGCTTTACAGGCCATTCACACACCTTTCATAGATGACACGCAGAACACCATACACACCGCCAGCTGTGGGCCAAGCACATTACGTCACTCACATCAACAGACAATGTAGAGACAATGTACACCCTGGCAGAGAAAGACAAAGGACAAATAATACTTCACAACCATCCATTCTTCAAGTACACACACATACTGGTTGGATTTGGCACAAGGGTGAGTGAAGGATCAGAGAGCACAACATTTATTAACGAGAGATTTCACCAAAAATGAAATGCACTGTTAATAATTGAATGGTGGAAAACCTGAACCAATGACTCAAAACTCATGAGCTGTAAAGCCAAGGCAAGGCACCCTCTTCTTAACAGGCCATTCACACCTTTTATATGTGACACACAAGACTATTCACACAGCCAGCCACAGACCCAGCACATTACAACACTCACATCAATAGACAGCGCCATTCAAGGGACCATTACTTTCATATGTCCACATGGCCGACAAAGCAATCCCACGGGATGTCAATTGATGGAGTGTATGCGCTGGCATTTGTCTAACAGTGTGTGTAGTGACCAGTAGTAAGTCACTACTCACACACTGCCAGCCAAACTCCAGTTCACGCACTTCACTAGCCAAAGGCCAGTCCATGCACACCACCAGCCAAGTGACACTCCATGCACACTGTCAGACACGCACCAGTCTATGCACACTGCCAGCCAAGCACCAGTCCACGCACATTGCCATCATAATAATTTTTTTAACAAAAAAGAAAACACAAACCAGTTGGAAGTAGATACAAAACTATAATCACAAATACAACAGCTCTAACTAAATACATCACACAAATGCCAACCAAAAAACTGAACAAAAAATATGGAACAGTACAGACTAGGCATTTCACTCTTACACTCATGGTTGCTCCCAAAAACCTCTTGTGTGTGTGATACAATCTAAAATATGTGGGCACACACAGCCAAGTCATAGGAGGACAATCAGGGCAGTGCATACGACTCTCCTTCCGCATGCCTCTTAGCATAAAGACTCTACATTTCTTACAGGGATTGTTTTTTGGGTGTGGAGGGAATGTAATTAGGAAAGTGCCAATCTTTCAATCTAGTCACATCCTCCACCACTCCAACTCTAGGAACACATGCCTGTTCCAGTACAACAAGGCAGACTATCACAGACTCCTGAAACAGAACCAAAGTCATCTTTGACTCTGAGGAACAATCCTTGAACACAATAACAACATTAAACGTTGCTAAATTGAAGAGCTGGAAAGCCTACTTCTTATACCAAATGTAAGCTTTACGAACAGCAGAGTAAGATTCAAAACTCTGATCTATTCTATCTACACCACTCCTGTGCCTATTTTTGCACACAGGTTTGCGCACTTGAGCAACCAGACCCCAACCAGTCACAGGTGAAGTATTTTCATCATGGATGGGAGTCAGCATGTAGACGTCCCTCCTGTCTGCAAATGTCACAGCTAGAAGTTCACCACTAGGCAAAGCACTGCATTGGCCCGTCCCAAATTTCTTACTAACAAACTCCTTTGCATAACCTTTACGGTTAGAGCAGATTTTGCCACAAGCCACAGAGTCCACTTTGAACAATTCCCTAAACAATTGCACACCGGTGTAGAAGTTATCTAGGTACAAATGGTGAGCTTTGTAAAAAAGTCCTCTACCAAGTTCCCACACAATTTTTTCATTAACTCTGAAAGTGGACGGATAACCGGGGGGCCAATAGTGGAATCCTTAACAATGTAACTACAGGTAATGCTATGCAATGAATTTGTCTTTTACTAGGTCTGAAATATGGAGGAAGATATATAATTATACAGTTTTCAGAGTTTTTAAGACTGTGCTCACATTTTTCTGAAAAACCTAAGTATAGCATAACACTGGAGTGGAGAACAGCACGTGCCAGGATTGACTCCTTTGTGCTGTGCATGCTGACCTACGGGTTCTCTCAGCACTCTACACACTAATGTAAGATATTTAGGTGTGCAGAAGTGATGCACCCTACGGGCCTCATTTACAAGGCCATTGCACAGCCGGTGTATCACTTACTTTGATGCACCAGGGGTGCAGAGTGCCTGTCCATATTTACAAGGGCATGCAAAGTCACCCTGCATGACTTTTTATGGCCGTGCAAATATGGGCCCCTTTCACTCTGTGTTAGAGCTGGCATCACTGGTTTAGGTTTCCCCTGTACCTTTTGCCTTTCCCTCCAGTATTTTTACAGTGTCATGTATTTCATTTTGCTTGTCTAGATGCGCTGGGCACTTTGCCACTGCTGTTCAGTGCCAAAGTGCATGTGCTCCCTTTATAAATTGGTATTATTGATTGGTGATTCTATATTTGATTTACTAGTCAGTCCCTAGTACAGTGCACTGTATGTTCCCAGGGCCTGTAAATCAATTGCTGCTATTAGGCTTGCAGCACTGATTGTGCAACCTACACAAGCAGCCTTGCAACAAGGTCTCAGGCCTGCCATTGCGGTTCCTGTGTGCAGTCTAGCACTGTCATGTCGACCTGGCAAGTGCACCCACTTGCCAGGCCCTAACCTTCCCTTTTCTTACCTGTGAGTCACCTCTAAGGTAGGCCTGAGGTACCCCCGTGGACAGGGTGCAGTGTATGTGAAATGTAGGACATGCCCTGATGTGTGTGGCATGTCCTGATAGTGAAATACTGCCAATTTCGTTGTTCACTATTGTAAGGCTATCTGTCCCATTGGTTAGAATAGGGAGTTCGCTCATAACATCTTATGAGTATTACTGCCCATAGGACCAAGATAGGAAAATAAAGTTTGATATGCCTGAACTCAGAATATTGAGATGCATCTTTTAGTGAAGGTGACTTTTACATTCTGGGTTTGAAAATACCACTTTTAGAAAGCAGGTATTTTCTTGCCTAACCATCCAGTGTGCCATGGCTAGATTGTGTATTAGCTGTCTGGCTTTGGAGTGACAGGGGCTGGGGCTGTGCATTCTGTTCAAAAAGCCACTTGGGGGGGTTAGGTGTGTCCTGCCTTTCCAGGGCGAGTCAGGGCTGGGTGGAATAGACCTGGGTTGCATTCAGAGTAGGGGGATGAGATTTCTTTCACACCTGAATGGGCTTGGTCTGCCTTGGACAATGCTGTTTCCACCTCCTGCCAGGAACCTGCACCAGAGAGGACAGAACTGGTTTTGGCTGGGCAAAGAGCTTCTCTGCCACAGAGAGCAAAGGATTTTGTATAATAAAAAGAGGCGTCCAGACCCCAGATTTTTAGATCACTTCTGGCAATCAAGATGAACCTTTGCCAAGGAGAAGTGCTGGTGATACTTCATCCCCAGTCCCTCCTGAACTCCTTTGCTGGGAGGTCTGACATTCTGAGAGGTTCCTGCCAGTGTTCTAGACCTCTGGAGGCTATTCTGGGACTGGAAACTGCAAGAACTGCGAAACTCGATGCAATGCCGGTTTCCGACGCATCGCAGCGGTGCGAGAACAATTTTCCGATGCACTGCCACTGCCGGAGAATCGACACAGCGCCTGCTCGTGGTGCAAGTGCCTGCCGTGTGACGGATGCTGTACACCGATCACCGATGTCCAAGATACCGCACCGATTCTGACGCAGGTCCTGCTGTGGAATAACCAACTCATCGAGTGGACATGGCTGAAATCATCGCAGCACATCCCGGGTCTTCACGCATCGTATCGAAGTATCAAGTCTGTCACATCATTGGGGACGCAGTAAGAAACCGATGCATCACCTCCCCACACAGTAAGAAACAGACCCATCACCTCCTCTCCGGTAAGGGACCGATGCATCACCTCCCCTGCGCAGCAGTAAGGAACAGACACATAACCTCCCTCGGAGCAAGTAACCGATGCATCACCTTCCCAGAGTGTAATGAACCGAGGCATAACCTTCCCTACGACCGTTTTTGCTTGCATTCTTCGACGCATCCAAAGTACTTTGTGTAAAAGTGTTGCATTCCACATTTCCTTGGAACAGAACTGTTTCTACCTTTTAAGAGTCATATATATAGTACTGCATTGTGGATTTTTGTCGTTTTGGTCCTTTTTGGTTTAGATAAAGATTACTTATTTTTCTAAACTGGTGTGGTGTCTATTTTTAGTTTTTTTTTAGTGTTCCTGTATGGGTTCACAAATGCTTCACACACTGCCTCTGAGATAAGTCTGTCTGCTCGTGCCAAGCTTCCAAGGAGGTGAGAAAGGGTTATTTAGAAGTGTATCCTCCTTACCCTGACTAGGAAGAAGGATCCCTACTTGGACAAAGGTGCAAACCCTTGCCAACTAGAGATCCCCCATTCCCAACACTCTGCGTGAAAGGGGAATTCCATGGGTGTTGCTGTTAGTGTTCCATTACAACATCCATTGAACTTGACCCATTCTCAGATTTACATAGATTTGTAAAGCTGGGAATGCGTCAGAATCCTACACCTCCCCAGGCTTAGGAGTGGGGCAACGTGGAGAAATACTCTTGTTTCTCCTTGTTTTTTCCTCTTTCTATGCGTACTGCATTCTGCAGCATGCATAGAAAGAGGAAAATGCCATCAATGATTGTTTTTGCCAGGACGGTGTCCCTTCCTGCACACATAAAAACAATCATCCATACAACCTAGGCACCCTTGCAGCATGACGCAAGGCTGCCTGCACTGGCGCATGGCAGCAAATTGTGTGCCAGCACTGGGGAAAGCACACTGATGAGTTGTGTTGTTGTTAATAGGACAGATCCCTGTGTTTTTAAAATGGCGCAGCTCACAGCAGCAAAATGGCTTGCAGCACCGTGCTGCGTCAGTGTTTTGTAAATGAAGCCCTTTAGTGTTTTAGTAAGTGGGGCACTTGAGTGTCAGCACACGAAATCATATCCTAAATGTGTAACTAGGTAAAAATGCTCCAGGGAGAATTTGTGCATTTTTATCCCCTGCTGTTTCAGAAAAACTTTGCACAGACTTCATACATCCTTTTGAATGCTTCCGTTTTAGATACGTGTTCCTCACTTCTTCTTTAGCTAATCTTTACCATAGTTCACAATTTTATGTCATAATGTAGATATATAATTTAGTGGTTGTACCATTAAACAGCATTTTCCATATTCTCTGTGGTCTTGAATCAGGAAGAAATCATGGTTTATGACGAGCTGCCTGTGTAGAGAATCCAACCGATATGTAGGTTATATCTGTCCACACTTCAGCTAATCCCCAGTAAGACCTCTGCTTATTTGGACATCATGGCTGAATGCTTGTCTGCTTACAGATTTACAAATGTAGTATTATGATAGGGGTCGCATTGCAGTAATCTGTCAACACCCTTCCAGAAACGTAGAAGGACGCGATTTCTCTTGGCCAACTTTTTCACTCATGCATCTCAATATAACATGATATTTTTTCTGACACATAAAGTGTAATGCTGTTTTTGCATTAGGCGACGGAAATAAATCATGCAAAATTAGAACCAGAAAGCAATGCAACTTTAACCGTGCTACGTATGGAATATATGTAACAGCTGAATGTTTGAAAATCTGATAGCTCATTTTAATTGCGATTTATGGGGCATATTATCAAGCCAGGCGATAAAATTATCGCCGCTTTAGCGGCAGAAAACTGCCGCTCAAACGGCGATAATGGGCTTGATAATATGCTCTAAGGAATTCCAATTGAAGCCCATGTTAGATGTGAAGGACATCTAACCTGAGCTTCAATTGGAATTCCATAGAGCATATTATCAAGCCCATTATCGCCGTTTTAGCGGCAGTTTTCTGCCGCTAAAGCGGCGATAATTTTATCGCCGGTCTTGATAATATGCCCCTATTTTCTTTACTGGCACTGCCATTTGAACTATCAAAGTTTGGGGGTGTTTAATATACAGAGGCCTATTCACAAAGAAATTCTGGAGTACTTTGGGGCATATTATCAAGGACGGCGTTAACGTCATCGCCGGTTTAGCGGCAGAAAACTGCCGCTAAACTGGCGATAATGGGCTTGATAATATGCTCTATGGAATTCCCATAGAAGCCCATGTTCTGGTGTGAACATGGACTTCTATTGGAATTCTCTTCGGCATGTTATCAAGCCCATTATCGCCGCTTTAGCAGCAGTTTTCTGCCGCTAAACCGGCGCTGATGTTAACGCCGTTCTTGATAATATGCCCCATAATGTAATACTTCTGGAGTACTTTTATACCTACTCTCAAAGGGGCATATTAACAAGGGCTTTATCTCCGCTTTTTTGGCTTTAAAAGACAAAGAAGCGGAGATAAAAATATCGCCCTATCAACAACAGGGTGCTAACATGCAAAATCGCACGTTAGCAGCCTTTTTCACTACGCTTCCCTTTGCATCTCTAATGAGATGCAAAGTGGGCGTTCCAGAGCAAAATAATAGGAGAAATGTCGCTAAGCGACATTTCTCCTATTATCAAGCTTCACGCTAACCCTGTTAGAGACAAAAGAAGCAGCGCTAACGACGGTTAATGCTGCTTTTTTACGCCTGCTAATTTTCAGACTTAGCCATGTAATCCAATGGGAGGTGGATTACATGGCTAAATCCACCATGGGCTATCAACAAGGATATCCCTATCCTTGTAGTTTTTTCGCTGCATTACCAGCGATAACCTCCCAAAATGCCGCTATCGCTGGATTTTTTATTGCCTAGACGGTTAGCGTTGTTAATAACGCGATAACCAGGCGATATTATCCAGCAATA
This sequence comes from Triturus cristatus, assembly GCF_964204655.1. Taxonomy (NCBI): domain Eukaryota; kingdom Metazoa; phylum Chordata; class Amphibia; order Caudata; family Salamandridae; genus Triturus; species Triturus cristatus. The sequence goes on along the minus strand of NC_140589.1, from coordinate 569,390,649 downwards.
GCGGGCGTTAAAAAAATTAATGCTAAGCGCCCTTAGCGTTAATTTTCCCTGTTCCTTGTTAATATGCCCCAAATGCTTTCGTTAATTGTCATGAAAATATCAAATATTTGACTATTCAGGGAATAGTCATATTTAATTAGGGGAATCAAAAAGGACCGTATTCTCTTTGCATTTTTGCTAATTTAGGGGCATATTTACAACGAGGCGATAAAAAATTATCGCCGCTTTAGCGGCCGTTTTCGGCCGAAAAGCGGTGATAATTTTATCACTATATTAGCAAGGTCACGCTAACGCGTGAAACCTTGCTTTAGCGTGGGGATTTCTATCGCCCAGCTTTGCATCTCTAATGAGATGCAAAGTGGGCGTTCCTGACCTGAAATAATAGGGGAAATGTCGCTAAGCGACATTTCTCCTATCATCAAGCTCCACGCTATGAAGCATAGCGTCAGGAAAAGTAGCGATAACCCCTGTTATCGCTACTTTCCTAACACCTGCTTCAAGAGTGACTTAGCCATGATATCCTATGGAAGGAGGATATCATGGCTAAGTTTGTGAGGCCCTATCAACAAGCTAACGTGAGATTATCGCTGGGTTTCCAGCGATAATCTCACGTTAGCCAGTTAGCGTGAGGATTTTTATCGCTATTGAGATAAGCGTTGCTAATAGCACGCTATCTCAGCGATAAAAATCCACGCTAGCCGGCGATAATTATCCTAGCGCTAAGTGCGCTTTGCGATAATTATCTCCGGCTGTTGTTGATATGCCCCTAGGAGCTTTAATTTTTCTGTGCCGATTGACAGATCTAAGTAAGAGTTCGCAAAAGAGTCCTCCTGTGGTACTACTTCTGTATTCATACATACTTTTAAGAATCAGCCACTGTGAAAACAACTGTGTCTCGCTTCAATCTGTTCATGCTATGTCTCCATTCGTGGCTCTTGTTTGATGCCTCATCATGATGGAAACATTTCAAACTGAATTATGCACCTGAGTAATTAGGTTCTTACTTTATCAAGAGTGAAAATGTGACTAGAACATACGGGGCTTTCATCCTGTAGCTTGAAAGTCTCTGGGAAGCTAACTCTGCTGAATTGTTTACTGGCTCTAACGAATGACAACATAACAAAGCCCTCTTTCTAAACAGTGATAGATTTTAATGTGGTTGATTTCTGGCGTAGGATTAAAACAATCCTGTAATCAATAGTAGAGTACATTGCATATTTAGCTTGGACAGTTGTTATTAACAGTAAATTAACAATTGAACCAGATGCAGATGCAGGGAACCACAACCTGTAGATAACACAACGAAAACCTCCGAGAAGACTCTATCTAATTTTCTGATATGTTTTGCATGATTTCCTTCGGTGTGAGGGACCCAAGATAAAGATGTTTCATCCAAGAAACCCAGATTTCTGGGCTTACATGAAGGTGTAGTTTTTACATCCAGTGACATAGGCCTCACATGGCATTTGGACTGGTCTGGTCCTGCTGTAGTATGCCCTTACCAAGCGGCATAACGTCACTCACCAGTAATAGGCCTTGTTGCAGATCATGCAGGACGATGGTTAGGGGAGGGTGGGATGGGGAGATGAGTGGAGCAGGGGTACAAGGTAAGTCTTTTTAACTCCTACCTGATTTTCTCCAGCAATAATGGAGAGGAGTCGGAGGGGCATGAGAATGTAGAACCCTGTTTCCTGTTCCTTATTTATTCTTTATTTCTTTTGCGATGCTTATACAGGAAAATAGCCATGCCCAGATTTTTCAAATGATTGTGTTGCCCTTGCATCACTCAAGACAACACAGTGGCAACGCAATCCTTAAGTCAGATTTACCAAGCCGCGCAAGGCGACCTTGCATGACCATGCGTTGCTTAGTAAATCTGGAGTAACGCAAGGCAGTGCAAGTTGCTGCCTTGCGTTACTCTGCATGGGAAGGCATACATGGGTGAAGGGTGGGATTTTCCTATGCATCCGCCTATGCTTTATGGTGCATTTCCAGGTTTGCCAAGATTGGTAAGCGTGGTAATGCATCAAAATTGTATGCCTTCCCAGTGGCGGCTGGTGGAATTTTAAACTGGTGAGGCGTATGCAGAACAAGTCAACGTATGCGAGCGAGCGAGCGAGCCCGACGGCGATAAGGGGGCGGTCGGGGGGGTTCTCAATCCCCTCTCTTTCCTCTTCAGCATCCTCTTTTCACTCTTCCCCGAATGCCCTTCCTCACATCTCTGTCACTTCACAGACCCCAACATGCACTCTACTCCCTCTTTTGACATCAGAGTACCCCTTCACACACATTTCCACAGAATTTCAGTTGCAAATGGAATACACAAATATTGTTCTGTGTACTCTGCAGACAGGCCAACCCACTGACAGGCACTTTGTTTGGCTTTAGCCTTAGCGCCTGCGTGCTCAATCAAAGCCCCTCATAAGCCCCTCATAAACACCTGGCATGGCTCAAGCCTCAAAGTATGCACAGAAAAAAATACAGATAAACAACAACATTATAAAATAGCTAACTCGTGGAGAATGCACGATCAAGTAAACATGTAAATAAGAGAGGAAGTAAATCGCTGAAATGCATTCCCTCAACGCCATCTTCGTCATCGTTCCACCACAGCTTTTGACGTCACTATGCATCAACCTCAGCAGTTTTCTCAACATTCTTCTAGCATTTGACCCTATCGTGTGCCATGTAAACAAAGCCCCCAACATTATCACCCTCCCGGTCCTACTTTTGACACCATAGTGTACCATATACCAGCACTGTCCACTGTCAAACTGCCCCTCATATGTCATTGCGAGTTTCGCACCTTTATTGCGAAACTCGCAATGACAGACCAGAGTCTGCCGCATAAAGCACCTAATGACGACGTGATTGGTGAACGCTGAACTACGTAAAACCGGCATTGCATGCTAAGTAATGTTTTCAGAGCTGAACAAACTAAAATGGCGGAAGACTAAGGAAGCCATCATTGTAAGCGCATTCTTCTGGGAACTGATGTAGGAACTATGATGTAGAAGTTCTCCGTGTATCCCACACCATAGCCCACCCAGTCTGAATGCTGAGCGCTAGGGCAATATTGTGCGACAGTCAAACTTGGCCAGCAAAAGAATGTGCACGCTTAAATGTTAACGGTCATCACACTGTCCAAAATATAATGAACAGTACATTGGAATTCTGGAAGGGAGTGGCTATAACGTTCCATTTTTAAATATAATACACATACATTCATTTAGAGGGCTCGGTTCCTTAAAACAGACTACAGGCAAACACTCTCCCATCAGTGCGTCAAGTACATTTTGCAATTATTAAACATCATTTTGCAGATTCAGAATAACATTATTTTGCACAAAGCAGCCCTGGATACAGACACATTACATTTCAGGACATTAGTAGAGCAAAGTGGACAGGCAGAGAGATAGCCAGATATAAACAGCAGAGTTCAGACAGAGATATTTGAGAGCAGAAGCCACTCTGACAGACGGTCACTGAGAGGAGAGATAGGGGACAGACAAAGAGACAGCCGGATATGAAGAGCAGAGGGCAGACAGAGAGACAGCCCTGGAGTGCAGAAGGCAGTCAGACAGACAGTCACTTTGATGAGAGGAAGGGGATAAACAAAGAGACAGCTAGACATGAGGAGCAGACGGAAAATAGAGAGACAGTACTGGAGAGTAGAGGGCACTCAGACAGACAGTCACCGAGGAAGAGGATAGGCAGAGAGACAGCCAGGCATGAAGAGCAGAGGACACACAGCGAGGCAGCCCAGGAGTACTGAGGTCACTCAAACAAACAGTCACGGAGAGGAAGACGTCAGACAAAGAGACAGACACGAAGAGCAGAGGGCAGATAGAGAGACAGTCGTGGAGTGCAGAGGGCACTCAAACAGACGGTCACTGAGAGGAAGAGGTCAGACAGACAGACAGAGAAACAGACAGACAGAGGCAGCCCTGATGTGCGTAGTGCTCTCAGACAGACGGTCACGGACAGTAGAGAACAGACACAGAGACAGACATAACGAGCAGAGGGCAGACAGAGAGACAGTCCTAGAGAGCAGAGGGCAGTGGAAGAGTACATGCTTAGAGACAGCCAAACATGCAGACCAGAGGGCAGACAAAGAGACATCTCTAGGGATCCGAGGAGTGTCAGACCGTCGTGAAGTGCAGACCAAAGGAATACAGACGGCCTTGACGGCAGAAGAAAGACAGGCAGCCACTGAAGGCAGCGGACATGCAGTCTGTCCGAGCAGCAGATAGAGGGAATCTTTGAGGGGAAGACACAGCAGACAATCCTTAAAATGAGAGCACTGGCTGGTAGGTGGTCGTGGTGAGCACAGGATAGCTAGACATTTCCAGACAGCAGCGGACAGACTGACAATCACAGCCAGCAAAAGACAGACAATCCTGGAGAGTAGAGGACGGTCAGACAGCCTGAGAGAGCAGATAACAGAAAAAAATGCCACCATGGAGATCAGATGCTAGAGAGCGCAGGGGTGACAGACGGCCTCGGAGGACAAGTAAACATGCAGAATAGAAATCCAGACCGACATGGTGCAAGAGAGTGAGACAGTTCCGGAAAGTAAGGGACTGCCAGTCAGTTCTGGGGTGCAGCCCTCGAGATCAGAGAGTAGACAGGTAGTCTTGTCGAGCGGAGACTGTCAGCCAGTCACGGCAGATAAGTGACAGACGGCCATGGACGGAGACTGTAGAGGACAGAACGAAAGGCCATACTTAGGGGACAGGGGGTGTAGGATAGCCCTCAGGATTAAAGGAGAGACAGACAGTCGTGGAGAGCTGGGGAAAGCCTGTCAGTTCAGGGAGCAGAGGGCATGCTGACAGACGGCCACGGGGAGCAGAGAACAGACAGAAACCCCGGAGCGTAGGAGAGGCAGTGTGTGAGATACTCTAGACGACCGACTGTCAGTGAGGCCCGAGATAAGCAGGGGGAAGAGACTGAGAGACAGGTAGGAAAGGTAGTGTGTGATACACTTGTAGAGCGCTGAGACTGCCAGTGAGGCCCACGGCAGGTAGGAGAGGGAGTGTGAGACACTCGGCGACCCAGGGAATTCCTGTGCAGGCCAGAACGTGTGTCTCTTTTCTGTAAGACTTCCTTGGAAGAAGTTTGAATCTGCAGAACGCTAATACGACGGAAAGCCTGCAACGTGATGTGATGCAAACAGTCGCGGCTCGTGTCGTGTGGGGGGGGTGTCGCGCGGGGGTGGGGTTTTTTAAATAAAATCCTACCTGAGCAGGCCCGGGTCCGCGCCGCCTCGGGTCCGTTCTGGCGCCTACACTGGAACAGCCCATCACTGCTGGCAAGACCCCTCTCAGCCAATCCTGGTGCTGGAGCAGCGCCAGGATTGGCTTAGAGCAGGCTTACGCTCCGCCCGCCTTCCTATTAGGAGACTGAGGTTTGAGCCTTGGCTCAACCCTCGCTCTCCTAATGGGCATGTGCCAGCCTTTGGAAACACTAGTGCGCATGACTGGGCACGGTGCAAAAATTCGCCCTCTGTCCCCACTCATGCGCACTTGTGTGCTGCTGCCTGTTGCCCCAGACAATGCCTGTCAGTCAACATGACGCCAGACCGCCCACCCCCTTCACACTCTGAAGGGGGTGGGCGGTCCAACGTCATACTGACTGACATGACTGACAGTTCTCCCGCAGCGTCTCTGAACTTAAGTAAACTGAGAGTTTACTTAAGTTCAGAGACGCCGAGGAAGCTGCGGGCGCGGGCGGGGGGGCAACGCCCCAACGCCCCTTATGGACGCACCACCACTGCGCCTTCCAGATAGAGGTGCAACAAGGAGAAATATCTTATTTTCTCCTCATTGTTTCCTCTTTGTAAACGTGCTGAATTCTTCAGAACACCTAAAACAAGCATTGGCATTGCCAATAGGTCTCGCCTTTGGGACCTTATAAGTGTTTAGCCATGCAACAGTTGATGATCTTGCACCAAGGATATTGTGCTGCATAACTAAATACTTATAAGGTTTCCAAAGTGAGACCTATTGGCTATGCCAATGCTTGTTGAAATAGGGTACATAAATGAATGGGGTAATGCTGCAACTCGGTGCTCTTTTGAACAGGGGTAAAATAACCCACGTAAGTGATGTGTTCAGCCTTCACCACAGCTGTATATTTCACATTAGTCCCGAGGATTCACTGCACAGTCCCCATGTGCGACTTGTGAGGGGCAGGCTCCAGCCTGGATGCTGCAGGACTACTATTGCAAACGTATTTTCTGCCACCGACCGCGCGCTCTGATAACTCGGAAATCTGAAGGATGCAGGCAGCGCTAGCGTTCCCGAGGAGCTAAGGCAGGAAGGAGGGGGCGGGGCCGTTCTAAATGGGATCCTGTCCCGGCATAAAACGTGGGCGGCCGTGGTTTAGATAACACAGGCCCTGCTGCGTTAACCACGGTTCGGTGTGAGTCAATGAAAGGAGTGGAGCTACTCTTCTGACGGAGCGGTGAAAGGACAACTAAAAGAGTCAGGACTGACAGGAAGTGAAGTACTAAACCAAACGTTAGCTAAACCAATAGAAACAAAGAATAAAGAAATAAACTGCAGAGAACGAGAGGGAAAAGAAAAGAGAAGCGACGGATGGAAGCTAAGTTAAGTGTCCAGGAAAAGAGGCGAACTAAAGTGGAAAGTTTGTAATCAGGAAAGGGTGCGTACAAATAATTGAACGCGAGGCTCAGAGAACAGAGGGTGTAAGAAAGATGGCAAAATGAGTGTGATATGAACAAGCAAAAAGACAGACAAAGAAAGATTCGAGGGAGAGAAAGAGGAAAGGAGGAAACGTGTGACAGGGATATGAAGGCAGCGTAAAGAGCAAGCAATAGTTCACTTTAACAAAATATCAAAGGAAATAAATGAGAGATAAACATTAAAAAGAGAAAGAGAGCAAAAGCATCACGAGACAGCAGGAGAGGGATAGTAAGAGCAAAAATATAGACAAGCGCTAGTAATGTTGCCAGTTGTGGGTGTGCTGGCAGAGGAGGCTGGGTCTGCGCAGCAAAGCGGCCGTGCGGCCGCGAAATTGAAAGTGATCGTGATCAAAGCGGCGAAAGTGAAAGTAAGCGCGGCGCACGCGCCCGCGCACATGCACTGTAGCTTTAGGCCACGGCAGCACTTTGTAAAGCCCAGATATAAAATGTCTCTTCGAGCCTTTGGCTCGCGAGACCTAAAAAGGAAAACACTTCTAAGGACTATTTGTGTACAGGAAGTTGGCATTATAGCACAAGAACAATCCTGCCTGCAGCACAAGCACCCTTGCACCATGACACAAGGGTGCCTGCATTGGCACTAGGCAGCACACAGTACACCAGTTCAGGGAGAGAGCAGGAACCTGCCATATCTTGAGAAATATAGTTATTTCCTGCCCTCTCAATTTGATGCAGCATAGCAAGTTGTCTTGCTAATTTGCACTGCCCCAGATAATGATATGTCTGGGCCCCAGTTTCTCTATTCCCCATTCTGCATCTTGGCTTTGTCTCTGATACGATTCTCAGGTTCTGGATATGATAATCAGAATGCAGAAGCTTGGCATTATGTTCACTCATCCTTCCAGGTTCCTTACCGTACTTACTCTAGGCTGAATGATGGTGAAAGAAAAAATGAAGGAAATGAAAACTGAAAGAACAGCAAGAGACAGAATAATCATCGACACAAAATATAGAGAAGTGACAGTATTTTGGTAAAAGACAGAGAGGAAGAGACAGAGAGTGGAGAAACATGGTGTCAAAGGTACAGCTATAAAGACTGGGAAACAAGGCACATATGCGAATCTCAAAGGTAAACAGAGGCCCAATTGTGAGATATTTGTACCTATATATAGAGAAAGATGGGCAGATATGAGTGAATGAGTGAAACAGAAAGACGTAAAAGACATAGAGAAACACAGAGGCACAGATGTGACACAAAGCGTTGAAGAATCACAGATTTACTGAGACAAAGGGAGACTAGGTCTCCTAGGTGACAGGCAAAGAAAGTCACTAATGTCAGCAAAGTACATCTGATCTTGTTTTCTTCGTCAACTGATTATTAAATAGAGAAACAAAGGGGCATATTCTTAAGGCGATATCGCTTCTTTAGCGGCACTTTTCTGCCGATAAAGGGGTGATATTTTTATCGCAACATTTACAAGCTGTTGCTAACTGCCGTTAGCGATAGCTTTTAGGCAAAATGGACCATTTTCAACATCGCAACTTCTGTCAGCGATAATTATCGCTAATTAGAGGCAAGGGAGGCTTTCCCTTGCAAAATCTGATGTTTAACCAAGATTTCACTATTCACAAGGAGAAATCTTAATTCCAGAGGAAGAAAAAAAGTGTCTCTAACTGCAACTAGAGGCAATTATTTAAGACCAGAAAACATCTGGTCTTAAAATGGAGATAACCATTGGGGCCTCATTTCAGCAGGTTTTGTTGCTGGACCGCGCTGCAAGCAATGTTGCTGCTCTGCCCTGCTACAAAATTACAGGTCAGGACTGCGCACCATCAATTAGATAGTGCGCATTCCTGTGCCCCAGTCATGAAAAGTGTTGCAGTGCTGCGACAAGACAGCGTTGCAACACTTCTCACTACACCCTTCTTGTGACAGCTTGGATGCGCTGTACTCACAGGACAGCACTCCATGACGCAAGTAATTACAGTTACGTCAGGAGTTGCTGCAGTTGTGTCACAACCATGACGCAACTCCAGTAATGCATTGGGCCAGCTTATCCCTGTGGCACTGCGTCACCCTCACACCAGCAATCAGGCAGGTGGAAGGTACTGATGCAGTGCCCGAATGTCTGCGCTGTTGGAGATCTATTGGTGTTGGTTGTACACTGCTATGTCATTGTTTGCAAGCATTGGTGGAGTGATGGTGTGGAGGGCGTTGATGAGATGTTCTTCATTGTCCTTGATCCAGCTACGAGGGTGTGCTGTAGTGAAGATCGTTATCTACATATGTACAATGCTAAGTTATCATAACCGCGTTAGATGTTAGAAAGCCATCTTGCCGCTTTTGCTGCTTTTGCACACGGCACTGCAGTGTTACATGTTTTCATTACATTCGGAAGAAGAGCGTTCCTAGGAGCAGAGCATAGCTGATCCTGCGATGTGAACTCTCTGAGCTGATCTTTACGGTATGGGGTTCCCCATTCAAGCCTAGAGACCTTCTATTAGTCTAATAATACTATTAGTGTTTTAGAGAAAGGAAGGTGGCTTAGATCCACTGTCATTTTAGTATGATTACTCCTTTCATTTTCTATGGTATCGTAACTATGCTGATGGTTTTGATTTTAATCGTTTGTCTGCTAATGTTAGCCAAACTGCTGCATCTTAGGACACGAGGTTTATAAAATAAACTCTTTAAACTTTTACCGTGTCTCTGTTTATTCTGTTGTGGACTGGTACGAGAATAATTACGAAAAGGTATTTCTGATTCCCACCATTCCTGAGAAATATACTAAGTCGCTTGTTCTGGGTTGTCTATACATTGGGACCGCCGAGCTAAACCTCGGATAACGAATGGGACACTGATGCTGGCCGGATAAGGGGTTCTGGGTTCTGAGGTGGGTTTTTGGTACACCGCAATTCACTGAGGGCCTGGGTTCCTGCGCATAGTTCTGCGCATAAGCAGAATCCCTGCAACATGGCGCACCTAACGTTTGGTCAATTGATTTGAGACGCCTTAGTAGTGCTTGTATTAGTCCACAACACCCTCACTCTGGTTTCCGGATAACAGGAGTGACGGTTTAACCTACCTGTGTTTTGACTAAATAGGTTCTTTCAAGCTTGATCATTAAAAAGGTTATTTAATTTGAACCCTAGTGCTACTAGTATACTATAGATTTACTGTTTGTGTCCTAATGGCGGTCGATATTCCGGCTCATAGCCGGGCACCCTTGAAACGTCATTTGGCGCAGTATGGGGTGCCTGACGATGGTATGGCTGTGATATTTGTGGTAAGTGCCGATGCGCTGTTTCCGTTTGAGTTGTTCTACTCTTGGGTTACTTTGCCGGCGGTGAGTGAGGACGATGATACGTGTCACACACCTATACTGCCACGCAGCTACCAGCCAACTATACACCTTATAGGACACAGGAAATTCCTATTTCTGCCTGGCAGCATAACATTTGGTTTAATGGCACCCTTCCCCATGCGGTTGTACCGGTGAGAATGGGCCCTTTGTCGAGTGCAGGGGCCACATGGCCGGTACTGGCCGGATTTACGCCTCATCCCCGCTATCTACAGGTATCGGTGGCTGAGTTGCGTGTACTTCACACTGCCGTTATTACAGCACATAGGGCTTTAGTGCAGTACGTGTCACGCAACGTGCAGGCGGTCGCTACTGCTGTTGCGGGACATCAGACGGACCACCACGCAGTGGTAATTAGTTCTGTTATGGTTAATTCGGTTGTCGGCAAGCGACCTCAAAGTAGGGATGATTTCCCTTATTGGCTTGCTGAGAAATTTGAACAATTGGAAGCGGTTTATCCGCATACGACTCCTGAGGAGAAACACAGGATCCTTACCATTACTTTGCCGAAAGACTTAGTCCCAGATATGGCTGATTGCGAAAACTGGGGTAAGGTCTTTGCAGCGACATACTCGAAGTGCTTTGGCACTCCGTCTCTGTCGGTACTGCCCTCCATTATAAAACGTGTTCAGGAGAATCATGGTGCGGAGGCTGCTGTTGAATTGGGTATGCGGCTTGTTGGAGTCTTTGATGTGGTTGCTACCATGATATTGGGCAACCTCAAAGGAGATGCTATGCAGTTCCAGGTGCTTAATAAGTTCGACGCGGTGAACGAAGACGATAAGCCGAGGGAATTCGCGAAAATTATCGCGATGGCCTATAAACAAGTTGGTCGTAGCGCTTTAGGTGTTAAGCCGACTGTGAAGAATCCTGATTCACAGCAGACAAAGGCAAACTCGTCTGGTAAGGACGAACGCCCTAACTTTCCAAAACAAAGTTGGCGGGCGAAAAAACAGGAGAAACAGCAACAGAAACAGGAGTCTCGTCCTGCCTCTCCAGTACAGTCAAGTAGTGAACGCACTTATGATCTGCGCGATCGTGCTACTATTAAGTCACCTGATAGATTTCAGGTTTCTGAACAACGCTCTCCTCGTTCTTCACAGGAAACATCGGCTTCACAGTCCGGTGGCGGAGGCGCTGGCAAAAGTCGGGGTGCACCGCAAGCACGTGAGCAATCCCGACAGACTGACGCCAAAGGCAAGCAAGAAGACTCTGCACGTCAAAGACCCCCGTTTCAGAAGAAGAAAGTTGCTGCCCTGACAGCGAGGTATGCCTCAGATGGTACGGACACAGCTTCAGAACCTGACATGGGCGCTAACGGTGCTAGACAGCGCGGCGGAAGTTACAGTAGTGCGACAAGCACTGCGTCCATATCTGGTGGCGACAGCAACTGATATATTCGTGAATATTGAAACTGCTGACACTCGGGTGTCTCCGCCTGATAGACTATATAATATTGTCCTTCAAATAGAAGGTGACATACAACGTACAATTCAAGGGGTGTTTTGGGATAATCTGACCACTACCTATGATATTCTATTGGCGGAGGCAGATTGGCCCCCGGCTTTCGTTTTAGATGCTCCTAGAGGGGAGGAGGTGATCCTCCCATCCTTTGCGCACACTGTGCCTAAAGTCCTAGCTAAAAAGTACGCCGGGGAATGGGCTCAGGTGCAAGCGCCTGCGTTATATCGAAATCAGGTTGGCTGGGATAAATTGTCTCCCGGCCATGAGATTCCTTTGCGGACTATGCCCCAACCACAACCCCAATACCCCATGCGTCGTGAAGCTAGACCTCACGTTGCGTCGATCCTTGAACAATTGGAATATCAGGGAGTAATCGAAACATGTGTGTCACCTATGAATAATCCCTTATTCACTGTGACGAAGCCTGACGGGTCGTACCGCCTAGTTTTGGATTACCGGCACTTAAACTCTCATTGACGGACCTGTGCAGTACAGAACACCCATAGTTCGGCTCTCGTCGATAGTCTCATGAGAAAAAGGTTTAAAACCACACTTGACATTTCCAATGGCTTTTACAGCCATAACCTGTCTTCTCTTAGTAGTGAGTGGACGGCGTTCACCTCTGGTGGCAAACAAAAACAATTCAAAAGATTGACAATGGGCTATAAAAACAGCCCAGGTGTCTTTGCCGCTCGCGTGGTCTCCCTCTTAGAGGGCATAGACTCAGATGCGTACTCGTATGTAGATGACATTTATCTCACAGATGACGAGTTGGACCCACTTCTCCGTCGCGTTGATCGCATTATTGTTTTGTTTGCGGACTTAGGTTACAAATTCAACTTTGCGAAGTCACACATTGCGGAATATACAGTGTTGTTCTTGGGGTACGAACTCAACAATGAAGGTCGAGGATTGGCATCGCACTTTCTAGAAAAGTGTGCATGCCTCCGTGCTCCTACTTCACTGAAGAAGTTACAATCCCTGCTGGGTTTTCTGAATTTCGGTCGAACTTACATCCCGGATTATGCCCAGCGAATCAAGCCGCTTTATGCCTTGGTACAACCTACTTTTTCCAAATCTTGTTGGCTGCCAGAGCATTCAGCTATATTGCAGTTATTGCAAGCTGATCTTCTTGCTTCTAAGTACTTACAGACACGTGATAACCACACTAACCTGGTCATAAGAATAGTGCCCGGCGCAGTTGGTTTCACATACTTAACGTTCAATGAGGGCGACACCGTCCCCATTGCTTACAAATCTCACTTGTACACTTCAGCTGAACTGCGTTTTTCCGCTGTCGAGAAGGTTCTGACAGCAGTGCAGATGGCAATTCTGAAAGAACGAGCGCTGTTGCAAGGAAAACGCATGTTGGTGGTAACACCCTATCCTGCCCTTGAGGCGGTGACAAAAGCGAGTGTACCGAATTCTAAAGCTTTGCATGCAAGGTTGGATACAATGGGCCACTTCCTTGACCTCGCCGAACGTCACTTTTATCTTTGACGCGGCACTTCAGACTCATGAGTTTTTGCAGTATGAATTCGTTCATCCGGCTCCTCTGTCCTTGCGCCCGCTCGAGGATTACCATTGTGTCATATACACTGACGGTTCTGCGCAACCCGCAACTGGATCGAAGCACGCCTATACAGCGGCTTGCGCAATTGTAGTCGGTACTTTTGTAAATGGTGATTTCCAGTCCGATGTCGTGCATACGCAGTCATTGGGTGATTGTACCGCTCAGTTGGCGGAGCTTCGTGCTCTGGTGCTTGCACTGGAGTTTGCTGAACCTCGAGTCACTACACTTATAGTGAGTGACTCCTTTTATTGTGTTCAATCTTACAACGACAATCTACACTTTTGGTCTCAGAATGACTACCGTGACTCCAAAGGTAGCACTATTAAGCATAAACTGCTTTGGGTTCGAGTGGCAGATCTTAAAGAACGTCTGCCCCTCGTGAATGTAATTCACACTCTTGGTCACCAACGAGTTGGTGTCCATGCTGTCGGCAACAGCTTAGCTGACGAGGCAGCAAAAACAGCAGTGGCAACATATTTAGTAGTAGCAGTTACAAGATCCAAAAGTAAGATTGATGATGACATCTTGGCAGCTATTGCTGCTACATAGCAGGGAACGAAGCCACCGAGAGGTTTCCCTGCTCGCTATCATTATCGCTTAAGTCCTGATAAAGTCCCATTAGTGAGGATTAACGACATTGGTGACAGATTGATTCCCAACGCGGACTGCAGACCTTCTTTGATATTAGCAGCCCACGAAGGCATGGCGTCCGCGCATGCCGGCGTTGCGGCTACTGTATCTCTGCTACAACAACGTTACTGGTGGTGCGGTTTGTACAAACAAGCCAGAGCTTATGTTCTTAATTGCGACATTTGCCAGCAGATTAAACCTTCAACTGCGGCGCACCCACCACAAACTCAGTTGTATAATCTAATAAACCATTGAGTTGCATTTATTTAGATCACTGCGGTCCTTTTATCTCTGATACTGCGTACAAATACATCTTGGTTGCAGTTGATTCGTGCACACGTTTTCTGTGGGTGTGGCCACAAAGGAGTGCTGATTCTCGCACTGTCATAAAAGATTTGTGTGTCTTTGTTGGGAGTTTTGCATGTGGTACCTTTCATTCTGATCAGGGCCCGGCGTTCGCCTCTAAGGCGTACAAAGAGGCCATGAGAAATTTGGGGGTCCAACTCAACTTTTCGTCTCCATACCGGCCTGAGGGTAATAGTGTAGTGGAGCGAATGAACCGTGACTTAAAGCAATCTTTGACAGCCAGAGTTTTGGGTACTGGCCGGAACTGGCTAGCCCACTTGTACGACGTGCAACGTGCACTTAATGATCTCCCTAGAAGGTCTCTGGGTGGGTGGACCCCATACATGATGCTCTTTGGTGTTCGAATGTTTGTTCCAGACCTTGATGGTCTAGACATGGCAGCGTCAGCCGCACCCTTTGATGTAGATGAACACTGTGCTGTCTTGCAGAATCTTCAAGAAGCCAGAGACAGTCTAGCGAAGGAACACATACCCTCCTCATCTGATACTGAACGTCAGATTCCGGTAGTCGGCTGGCTGCCTCGAGTTGGTGATCTGGTCCGTGAGAAGGTGGAGAACAAGAAGGAGTTTGGCTCCTCTTATCGTGCACCGGTTCCAGTGCGTGGAGTGCAGGGTACTAGAACAGTCATTTTACCTCCACTTCCTGGTTGAAAGGATAACAGGTACATTTCGATTGACAATGTCTAACTACAACGAGTGGCCGATTTTTCTTAGTATGACTCTGGCGGTTTCCTGCCCTTCGATGCTGAGAAATTCTGTTGTGGCCCAAGCCTCTGACACAGTTCCTGATGTTGCCATCGAGATGCATACAGTTACTGGTCCCTTGTTGCCACAAAGACCTGGTGGTGTGCTTGAGGAGGTTGAGTATGCTTATCCTGCAGATGTTACCTTGCCTGTTTTACAATCCACCAAAGTTGCCCTCTCACAAGACTCTGTTGATTCTCGTTCTATGACTTCTATTGCCCCGTCCAAGGTTTCAATTTGTGTGGCTTGGTTCAAAAGACATTTTTTAATACCCCCTTGGACTTACATTTGGCTGGTGCTCATTTGTGTTTTTTTGTTTATGTCCATTGGCTTTCAGTAGTATTTTTTAGACTTATCAATGGACACTACCTGAATGAAAGGTCTACTATTCGACTAATTGATGGAACTTTGGCCCCCCACTCCTCATCTCACATTATGAAAAGGGACCAGACTTTTGTGAACATTACCGCCTGGCCTGTACGTGATGGGATCGCTTGGGATGCCGTTAAATTTCAAATTCATGGCCCCACTGACGTGATTAATGTGCCAAATGTATTTCGTGTTTCCATGGGTGATGTCGTTAAGCAGAACATTCACTCAGATGATTGGGATGTTCAAGCCATAGAAGCACTGTTTTCTGATTTGAAATATTATGCTGCATTTGATGCTGAGGATTTGTATTTAGATACTGCTAATTATGATGAGCAATATTGCTATCAACATTATGGCACACATTTCCTACACAAAGCAAATACGTTTAGAAATGTTGTAAATTATACACAATGGGAACACTGCCCCGCCCCTAGGATGGCAGCTCTGTCACGTTAGTGGAAAAGTTCACTTATTTTTCAGATTTTAGTGTGACAAATCCGGCCTCCTTTTATTTTAAAGTTGCGCCAGAGTCTGCTTCTAAAGTTAGACTGACACACACCAAATTGTTGTATTCCAAGTCCTTTATGGACGAGTTGGCAATTGGCGGGTATGATTTGTGGAAAGCTACAGTCGATCTTAAGTCGGTTTGGGGCTCCAAACGATGGCAAGTACAGGGAACAGAAGCTTTGCATCGTGCCTGTCTTATCCCGAATCACATGTTATTTTTGAATTCATCAATTTCTCAGACCACCTGTTTTGGATTGGCTACTGCTAAAAAATTAAATTCTCCCTCGACTCTGGATCTGGGTGCTTATCCTGCTTGGGTTAATCATACAGATCTGTCCCTTGCAACGTTGCAGATCTACGTTTCCAACACATCCTTCAATGTTTCTGAATTAGACCCCGAAGGGTGGTTGGTTTGGCAGACCAGTGCAGATTCCTGTCAACATCGGTTTCTTGGTTTAAGACCGGGGTATACACAAGTTCGTGTGGACCCCCGTTTTGAATCTTCTCACACTGTGACTACCTACTCAGTAGGGAAGTTGTGCCAGTCCTGGCTGCAACATTCGTCTTTAGAGTCTGTTAACCCCTTCGGTGCTCATGACGGAACGGTTCCGTCATGAGCCACGGTTGAGCTGTGCTCATGACGGAACCGTTCCGTCATGACCACGCCCGCGCAAGATTCCGTCAGCACAGCGGCGGAATTTGCGCAGCATGGAAGGGGTTAAACTTCATTTATCCAAATTAAACGACAAAATAGATTTGAATGATTTTGTTCAGGGTCCTGCAAAAGGCAGGTCCAAGAGATGGGTGTATGCTATTTACAACGAAGTTTGGAAGTTGTCGCAAATCGAGGCTGCTTCTCGATTACGCGCAATTGACCAAGCAAATATGGAAAAAGTATTGGCGGTAATAGATAATAGCATTAACACCCTGTCTTCCAGAATTTATACATTAGATAATATTGTATCCTCTGTAGTGGACATTGTGCAGGATGATTTGTCTGTATTGTATCATGGTCAAAATCAAATGTGTTCTGTTATGCAGTTTGCATGGACGTTGCAAACGTTAAAAGCAGGAAAGGTCCCTTGGGATTACATGAATACTTCATCTTTGTTCCTCCCTTTTAATTTGACTGCGAAACAGCAGTTCATGTCCATGAAAGATGCTACATATTCATTGCTGCACATTGAAAAGTTAGAACCTTCGCCTTTCTCTGTTGCCGAATTGAATTCTGCTGTGTGGCTTGTACATGGGTTAATCACGTTACCGTTTCCCCTGTTCAAGTTTAGTTCTTGCATGAAACATTATGCTTTAGGCAGGTATGAACAACAGGGTACTGCCTTCCTCCATGAAGTTTGGTCACTCCCTTTCACATACAGATGTGTGAGGGACGGCAAGGAGGTTTACTTAAAGGGTGAAGAATGCACTTCCACTCCTGATCATTCTGTTGTGTGTAGGCACATTCAATTGCCTGGTGCATGTAATGTGCACGCCCATAATTTAGCTTGCGTCCTGAAAGGGATTCCTGTGCCAGTTATTACTCCATCTTTTACGCTGCTTGCTAACGGTAGTTATTTGCTGCTAAATATTGAAGCTTGCTGTGGGATGCTTGTGGGAATCCCCTACATTGTGACTGTATCGCAGAGAGTGGTTTGCTGTAATAACGTCCTGTTCCCACCCCCACATTGCCGGCTCGATGTATCCATCTGGCCTTCCATTCCAACCTTGAAAGCAGAGTTCAACAACATGAGCAGAATAAGGGCTCTATTGTCTCAAAAAGAAGTCGCGTTGACTTCGTCCCGGGAAACATTTGTCCTTCACGTAGCAAACACCCGCACTGAGGTGCAAGCGCTTTTAAATACTGATCTGCCTCTTCATTTTGGGACTCTGATTCAGACTATCTTTAATGCCTCGTTTACAAGTGGCATAGCTCATTTTTTTTAAATTGTGGGCTCCGGCCTCGTGACTTCTTTTCGAACTATTTTTGGTGTGATCCCGGCCTTTTTTCATTCTATTTTTTCCAGCGTCTTCGGAGGTCTCCCTTTACTTCTCACCCTCCTAGCTGGAATACTGTTGTTGATCTGCGCCCTGCGCTATGGATGCACAACTTGCGTCACACGACAACATTTCCCGCCTGCTGCATCTTCGTAATCGGATGCTTGAATTCTATGGCGCTTTACCGCTGGCAACTTTGAGCGTAGCCTATGGATTGTCCTTCCGGTTTGCCTACTTTACTTGTGTGCAGCCAGACTTTCATTGCCTAGATTGTCCGTTCCAATGGGCTCTGGATTTGTGTCTGTCAAACTCGGCGTCTCCTAACCCGGATTATGATCGGCTAATGAGCCCCTTAGTGGCTCATGAGTTGGACTGTTCTGGTGTCGGGATTATGGCCTGTGCTGCAGCGCATGGAGTTCTTGGAAATTGGGACATCGGAACGGCCGCGATTGACTTCTTAGCAAGAAGTTATCTTGAAGAACCCGCAAGTTGTCCTCGTCTGGTGCTGGAGGCTCCGGTAGTTGAGGAGCATGTATGTTCCTTCCCTGTGCTGAACTGGATGGCAGATAATTTTGCGGAACGTTCCAATGATTTCCTCTTGGAAGCTGTTGCAACTTATTGTGCCTATACATTGATGGATTGACTTTTGTACTTTCACTTCGTCCAACGTCCTTCAATGAGGTTTTTCTATCTTCTACATGGTTTTTTTTATTACTCCGTTTTAACTTTTTTCTTTGTTTTTTTTCCTTCAAACTTTTTTCACTTCCCTTATATGGACTTCTAGTTCATGCCCTTGGTTCCGTTCTATCAAACTTGTACTCTGCGTTCTTGCAAGTGCGCCCCTACTGGTTAGTGGTCCGATCAAGGGGGGTTGTAGTGAAGATCGTTATCTACATATGTACAATGCTAAGCTAGCATAACCGCGTTAGATGTTAGAAAGCCATCTTGCCGCTTTTGCTGCTTTTGCACACGACACTGTAGTCACATGTTATTAAATTGAGAAATGCTTACTCGACTTTGCTTCACATGAGAACTGTCTGTTGTTAACATCCCAAACAGTGAGCAGCGACCTTGGTCTGTACACCGTGTATAGAAACAGTCTGGGTCGCTAGACGGTGCATGTTGTTGAGTTCAGGTTGATCGGCCCACTAGTTTAGCCATAACACGCACGCAGCTGCAAATACCTGAAATCGAGTGCTTTTAATATTGCAGTGTTACATATTTTCATTACATTCGGAAGAAGAGCGTTCCTAGGAGCAGAGCATAGCTGATCCTGCGATGTGAACTCTCTGAGCTGATCTTTACGGTATGGGTTCCCCATTCAAGCCTAGAGACCTTCTATTAGTCTAATAATACTATTAGTGTTTTAGAGAAAGGAAGGTGGCTTAGATCCACTGTCATTTTAGTATGACTACTCCTTTCATTTTCTAGGGTATTGTAACTATGCTGATGGTTTTGATTTTAATCGTTTGTCTGCTAATGTTAGCCAAACTGCTGCATCTTAGGACACGAGGTTTATAAAATAAACTCTTTAACCCCTTCCATGCTCATGACGGAACGGTTCCGTCATGAGCATCGGTTGAGCTGTGCTCATGACGGAACCGTTCCGTCATGGCCCCGCCCGCGCTCGAACCCTTCAGCACCGCGGGGGAATCCGCGCCGCGCTGAAGGGGTTAAACTTTTACCGTGTCTCTGTTTATTCTGTTGTGGACTGGTACGAGAATAATTACGAAAAGGTATTTCTGATTCCCACCATTCCTGAGAAATATACTAAGTCGCTTGTTCTGGGTTGTCTATACATTGGGACCGCCGAGCTAAACCTCGGATAACGAATGGGACACTGATGCTGGCCGGATAAGGGGTTCTGAGTTGGGTTTTTGGTACACTGCAATTCACTGAGGGCCTGGGTTCCTGCGCATAGTTCTGCGCATAAGCAGAATCCCTGCAACAATGCGATGATGGCGGTGGCGTCCTGTGGGCAAGGTGAAGACGTGATGTATCCAATGATGGTCCGTCCAAGAGAGTCCGGTGTTGTGGCTGAAGTCGAAGCTCCCGCTGGTGGAGGTGACGTGCTTGACCATGTGTCCTGCCATGTTGCCTGTTGAGCTGGTTGCTGCTTGCGTCTGATGTTGGGGACCATCCCCAGAAGGTGGTGGTGTTCTGCTCACTGGGGTTGTCCAGGTGGAATATGAGATAACCAAGTAGGATGTTGTCGGTGGATGGGAGACACTGGGGTGCAAGAGGTCAACAATGGGATTTGAGAATGGGGGACCAAGGGCCAGGGGACTGCACATGAGGGTGTCGCAGTGGATGTGCTTGGGCTTGGTCCAGATCTGGGTGTTGAGGGGGTCCATGGTCACCCTTGGGTCATTAGAGTGTGTGGTCAGTCAGAGTGTGCCTCTGTAGGTCATGGCAATGCCTTGTCCTTGAAGGTCGGGCTGCTCCTTGTGGGTGATACTGCAGCCATCAGTGATGGCGATGGTGATGTCCGGTCCGGAGAAGAGGTTGGTCCTGGCAGGTGAGGTGGCGTCCAGGGTTGATGGCAAGGAGGGTGCTGGCATTGTAGCGGTGGAGTGTCCAAGAGGAAGGTTCCTTGGTGCTGATTGCCGTCCAGGGGCAGACGGACGCAGGCAGGCCAGCCTATGGTTTGCCTTTGGCATGGGAAACGTCCAATACAACGCAGGCAGTACATCATTAACTACGCAACTCCTACAACGCAGGTGCCTTTACATCGCATCTGAGTACAACACATTGTGAGGTAAGTAAAGGGGTAGTTTTAAGTATTTTGTGTGGGTATAGATTTTGAATGTCAGATCTGAAATTTGGGGTGTGCATTTGGGGTAAAATATGAAATTTGGGGTGTTAATTGGGTCGATTTTGATTTTTGGGTGTGTATTGGGGCCTCAAAAAGGAATTCCTGGGTTCACGGTTGGGATTGGGGTGCAAAGGTTAGTTTAGGGTTGCACTCACTGGAGTGGGAATAGTGATGTACATGTCTCCGCAATGCAAAGCCTAACCTACTGTTGCAATGTGTAATGCGTTGTAACTACGTATGTGCCTTTGGAACACAAGTGTTAGTCCGCTGTGCACATGCACACAGTGGCAGACATTGAGAAGTGCTGGGGGCAGGGGGTGCTGGACAGCTGTGAGGTGGTAAACGCTGGAAAGAATTATTTTGGTGCCTGGACGCGGGGATGTGTGTGTGAGCAGGTGTCATAAATATTGTAAGGAGGGATGTTTTACCTCGAAGCCGGGCCCCGTGTCTTCATAGCTCCTGCTCCCCTGTGTCTGCTTCCAGGAACAGGAATTCGGCAGCCAGGCTCCCTAACCTGAGTCAATAGCAATGCTGTGATGCGGCCGTGTGATTGCTAATATGCAACAGGACAAGTCAGGCAGCCAGGGGCTGAAGGGGTGGGGATTTTCTCCATGCAGGCTGTAATGCAGCCTGCATTGCGAACATGGAAGTGCGCATGACTGCTTTGTGCGGCCTGAGTGGGCGGACCAAACAGTCATTGCGCACTTCAGTGCACATGCCAATCTGCTAATGCCCTGCTCTGTGTTTGGAGCACTCCTACCCACCCTCCTACCCCCTTGAGGATACATATCATGATTACAACAGTTAGCTATCATCATGTGATGATTGTTCCTCTTCTGCACTGCTTGAGGCAGTGGGGCAACGCTCTTCCACCATAGCAGTAGAGAAGCCACTGGGGGGGGCGTCATCTACGTGTGATAGGCCTGAGCGACTATCCCAGCGGTTCTTCTGCGCTGCGAGTCCCACCTTCTCCTTAACTGGACATTGACACCGCGGCCCAATCCACTGCACTCTCTACAAATCTGTGACTCAGCCAGCAGAAGCATTAGGCTGGGTGCAGCAGTCGCAGGCTGGTCTGCTGGTGGGCCTCAATATGCAGTTGATGCAGCAGGGCCCCCATAGGCCTGACGTCGCATTGCTCACGCAGCACAAGTTCGGCGTAGCACAGGGGCCTCACCCTCCACAGAGTTCGGCCAGCCCAACATCATCCGGCCTGTGATGCAGTGAGACGGCACACACCATTGGTAATCCCCTTTGTGCACCCCGGTGTGGTGGTGGATCGTAGTATGCGAGGTGTATCTCACTACGTACATGTGCAAGTGAGCTTCTACCTTTAACAGCTCCAAGGGTCACAAGACTGTCTTCTCACACAGGTCAACAACGTGTCTCCATGCATCCTGCCAGAATTCACCACCAGGTATGGGCGTTTCTCGTGCATCAATGTTTACCGACACGGATCAGCCTCTCCACAGCTCCTCTACATCCCATCCCATTCTCCAGACACAGGTTCAGAGAGGTATCAAGGATCCAGACGCATGTCCAGTGAGGTATCAAGGATCCAGGCGCAGGTCCAGCGAGGTATCAATAATCCAGATGCAGGTCCAGCGAGGTATCATCGCTCTCATCCTGGACTTCATGGATGTTGCTGGCTTGCAGGGGTTGTTGATGTGTGCTGCACTTGTTCCTGTCTGCTACATTATGCATGTTATTGTATTTTATGACTATTTATTATTTGATGTTGACTGATAGGCAATTTATTGCATTAGAGGCAATAAAAAATAAATTTGGGGTCGCTAATGGGCCTATCACTACGCATCGCTGGCTAACGTAGGAATTCCTATCGCGCTTTTTTTTATCGGGAGTTTTCACCCTGTTCCCTGTTACTATCGGCATGTTGTGACGGCTTGTTAATAAGCTGCTAACATGATGACCGTTTTCAGGGTTAGGCAGCGATAACTAAGATGCCGATAACTTGCGTTGGCAATAGGTATCGCCCATCCTTGATAATGCCCCCCTTACTGTCTCAGAAATTTGAATCTCGTTGTTTATTTGTACTGTAAACACTTAAAAGACAAGTAATGCATTTTGAATTGCACGCCTGTTCACACACAGCAAAAAAGGGGACTTTTGAGCGGTGTCCTGACTCAAGCAGATGTCCCTCCGTCAAATATGCTAAGTGGCTCACAATACTCCCATATTACACAGATATTTATAGTTCTAAAACTGAATGGGACCCCTCTGAAGTGTAGGTCCCATTACGCCCCTGCCTTAGATGTAATGAAAAACACAAAAGTACATAGCAGTTTTCTGCCGCTAAAGCGGCGTTAATTTTAACGCTGTGCTTGATAATATGCTCCATAGTTCTTCTAGCCTAAAACTGTGGATTGCTCAACATTGGGCTGTAGGCTAGCTAGAAGTAGAGGTGTTGTATTTTAAACAATATGCATTTAGACATTTCAAGTGGCAGACGGGTGAGATTCCAGCTAAAAACTTGAAGTGTAGGAAGGTTTGACTCTGCACATTGCAGTGGGAAAGATGGACGGCATGATGCTTGAAATAGCCTGAATTTGCTTGCCAGTGAGGGCTCCTCCTACTGACTGTCGACACTGCTACAGTTTCATAGCAGGAGACAGATTAAGATGCTCAACAACGGGGGCGTGGCTTGGCGCCCGCGGGTGATGGCGGCGCTGATGTGAGGCTCCGGGGCAGCGCTGGGAGACGAGCCGGTTCCCGCTTGCTTTTCCTGAGGACATTTGAATGCAGATGTGTCGGAAGATGCCCTGACTCTGCGCGTCGTCGGTGAAGTGTTTTTGGTGGCTTCGCACCGCTGTACCGGCATCCGTAAGTCCTGACAGGAATTTCTCCGATGCGGCCGCCATCTTGGGCCGCCAAATGACGCGCGCTGTGCTGTGGTTTCTCCGCTCGCTATTCAGCGCTCTGTTGCCTGACGTCCAGCAATCATAATGGCTCCTGTTTCACCCGTCTTCCCATTTTGTCAATCTCGTGTGGGGCCTCTGCATCATTAAACGCTCGTCCTCTCTAAAAAAAAAACACAGTTTACATCCCAGATGAAGTGCCTTTGCTTTTACTTTACTGCTTCTATGCCATTTTTCAAGCCATAGCCTCACCTGCATGGATTTCTTTTTGACTTTCCTTTTATTTAGCGCCTAGTTTCATTGAGATTTGCCAGGTGGTTCTCCGCTATCAGCATCACCATTAACTGTGGTTTCTTCAATTTGACTGACTCACTTCATGCTGTGCAATAAGCGGTCGCCGCTTTTCTGCATTATAATATTATTTGAAGGGGCGCTTGATGTCTGTCATCTGAGATGCTGTGAAGTTGGCTGCATTCCCTCCATGAAGTAGTCAGATATCATCGTGCTCCTGTCTTGCCATATCTTATATTGCCCTCATCCTTGCTTCTTGTGGCCTACACTCTGTCAACCATTCCACGGCTCTGTTACCTGAGTAGACTTAAATCATCGCCACGCATGCCTCGTCCTACTAAGCCTAAGATTGTGAAAAATTCCAGGGTTTTTTCTGCTTTCTCACAACTGGAAGATTCTCTTAACTCATCTGGTTCAGAGACACCAATGGATCCCCCCAGAAACCCACATGATAATTCCAAATCTAACAAGAAAAGACTCAAGTCAAGTTCTCTCTCACCTCCAAAGCATTCCGGGCCAGTTTCCATGGAATTATTGCTAGACGAAATAAGATCCTTACGTCCTTTCATGGAAGAGACCAATACTAAACTCCAGGTCCTTACGGATAACTGGTCGCAAATGGAAACGAGGGTAACGTCGATTGAAAAATCTGGTCAGTCGTTCCAAGAGACATCCTCTGTAGTCTCCCACCTGAAGTCACAAGTCTCAGATCTTCAACAGCAAGTGGAGCAGTTAGAAAACAGGAATCGACGCAACAACCTTCGTATTTATGGCTTGGCTGAAGGGCTTGAAGGGTCTGACCCAATCGCCTTCTTCAAGTCGTTCCTTCCCAAACTCTTACACTTGACACAAGATAAGACCCTCAACATTCAACGTGCTCATAGGTTGGGCCGACCGCCTTCTTCTACATCCTCCCCTCAGAGACCCAGAGGGGTTATCATCTACTTTGTGGAGTACACTGATCTTCTGCTGGTCCTAGCGGCGGCCAAATCCTCTCCGAATTTAACCTGGTCTGGTTCGTCCCTGTTCTTCGCACAGGATTATGCTAAGGCAACTGCTGCTCGGCGAAAGGCTTTTCTGAATCTAAGAGCTGATTTGCGGGCGATGGGGGCGCGATACGGCCTCTATCACCCGTGTCTATTCAAGGTCACCCACAACAACAAGACTACAATCTATGAGGACCCAGTGCGCCTACAAAGTTTCATCAATGCGCACCACTCCTCTGCTATGGATGCTTCCAGACCGTCATCCTCTGCCTTCGGATGAATACTGTTTTTATAATTCTTATATGGCTTTGCATGTTATGCTGTGTTTCTTTAGAATTATTTCATTGCTATAGCTCGCCTGGATTTCTCTGCTCCTTCAGATGGCGACGTTAAGGTTTCGTTTATTGTTTAACATTATGGCTGTTCCTTGTTCTTCGTATTCAGTCATGGTTCATCTTGACTTCCTGGCACATTTTAACCCTTTGTTTTCCTTTTTTCGTGCTACAGGAATTTGTCCTCGTGTTTTGATGATGTCTCCCGACCCCAGCCTCGCTGCTCCTCGATGTGCTGCCTCACCTTTGTGGTTCCTTCCTCCCGCCACCCTTTCTCGTATCTTCCCTTTGTAGGTATGTTTTTCCCCCATTTCCTTATTTACCCTCCTGGCATATCTGTTGGTTTTTCTCCTTTCCCTTCCCCTTTATCTCTTCTTATGTCTGTGTTCTTGTCCACATATTTTCACGTTGATTTATTATTATTGATTGACACTCTTTGCTCTTATGAGGATTGCATTCTTCTTTTTTCTTGCTATACTCGCTTCTCAATCTATTTCCCTTTTCTGGCTCCTTACTCCAGTGTCTTTATTTTCCTTTTATACTCTTTGCCTTCTGCTACTGCTTTTGCACTTGTCTTTTGTAAGAATTGCATTTCTTGTCCTCCTGACTCCATGTTTCTCTCTACCTCTTCCTTACTTCTAGCTTTCTGGGTCACGTACGACGTTGTTGCATTTTACTCCCCCTTTCTTGGTATGGCTCATACTTATGGTTACTTGTTCACTTTCCTTCTCTTCAACATGTTTCCACTAACTCTTCTTTTTTTCTCCTTCTGTACTTTCTACTTTTTATGGGCTTATCTCTCATTGGATCTGTCACTTACATTTTTTATAAATAAGTTGATAACATGTCGTTGATTATACTGTCATGGAATGTGAAGGGTATTAATTCTCCGATTAAGCGTCAACGGATTCTGTCACATCTTGCCAAATTGAATGTCGATATTGCATTCCTCCAAGAAACGCATTTAACTGACGCTGAATCTGTTAAGCTTAAGCGTGGTTGGGTGGGTGAATTGTTTTTTTCACAAGGTGATGGCAAACGCAATGGTGTGGCAGTTCTTTGTCGCAAGTCTCTTCCCCTCCAGGTTATCACCCATGAGTCGGATACTTCTGGTCATTGGGTCTATGCTAAGTTGTCACTTAGAGGTGTTCAAGTCTCTCTTCTCAATGTATATGGTCCTACCACTGGTGAACCTTCTTTTTGGGCTGATTTTTCTCCACTTTTAACTAAATTTATGGATCACAATTTTATCCTGGCGGGGGATTGTAATCAACCCCTTGATCCCTTTATCGATAGGGAGTCCAAAGCCCCTTATGTCCCTAACAAGCCCCACAAGTTATTCAGTCATGCTATCTCACAGCATAAACTAGTAGATTCCTGGCGCCTCTCCAATCCAAAGCTGCGGGAGTATACTTTTTATTCTCCCTGTCACCGCTCCCAGTCACAACTTGACTACATCTTTCTTTCCCACAACCTCGCTCAGTCACTCCTACACTCTGAGATAGGCCCGATATTGCTCTCTGACCATGCCCCCGTCCTTACTAGTGTTGATGTACTCCCTAAAACTGTTGGCCCTAGGAGATGGCGTTTCAATAACTCCCTCCTCACAGATCCCAAATTTACAGCCACCTTTACTTCCTTTTTTGATGAATTTTTCCTCCTCAACGATGACGATACCCTCCCTGACCACACTATCTGGGATGCTTTTAAGGCGGCAGCACGTGACTTTATTATAAGCTATGTCGCGAACAAGCGTAAGAACGCCCGAAGGTTTACTAAAAATCTCCTTTCTGACATTAAAACACTGGAACATGCGTATTTTACCTCACACTCTCCTGATAGCCTGACAGCCCTCATTGCAGCAAAAATGAAGTTTAATGAGAAGTCTACAGAAGATGCCTCCTTGTACCTGCTGAAATCTACTGCTAAATTCTATGGGGGTAGGAACAAGGCTGGAAAGCTCCTAGCTAATTATTTGAATATTAAGTACAATAAGTTAAATATTGAATCTATTTATGACTCTGATGATAATTTAAAGCATACTGATGTTGATATTCTTGCTGAATTTTCACGTTTCTATGAAACCCTGTATACCTCTGAAACCCAATCTACCCCTAGCTCCCTTGACCGTTTTTTCTCCACCATTCATACACCAGCTGACTTTCCTCCAGATCTTTCCTCCTTAGAATCAGAAGTCACACAACAGGAACTACTTACTGCATTGCAACATCTCAAACCCAACAAAGCCCCCGGGCCTGATGGCTTTACTGTCGAATTCTACCTTCACTTTTCTAAACTGCTGATCCCACGACTTCACTCTCTACTGCGTACTTTTATTTCTTGTGGTGCCTCCTCAGGGACTTTCTCCGATGCCCATATTTGCCTCATACCTAAACCCGGAAAGGATGCACAATACTGCAAAAATTACAGGCCCATATCTCTAGTCAATATTGATTACAAACTCTTCGCTAAAACATTAGCGATTCGACTGGACCACCTTCTTCCCGACCTACTAGGAGAGGAGCAATCTGGGTTTGTTAAGGGCCGGTATATTACGGACAACACTAGACTCTTATTTAATATCCTATCAAAGTCCTCCCGCTACCAGCACTCACTTGCAGCGATTGCCCTTGACGCCGAAAAGGCTTTTGATCGTGTTGAATGGCGCTATCTCTTCCACACCCTCAATTGGTTTGGTTTTGGTCCTAGATTTATCTCTTTA
The DNA here is from genome assembly GCF_964204655.1 of Triturus cristatus. NCBI lineage: Eukaryota > Metazoa > Chordata > Amphibia > Caudata > Salamandridae > Triturus > Triturus cristatus. The sequence goes on along the minus strand of NC_140589.1, from coordinate 569,362,954 downwards.
GTTTCCCTGTTATATTCCCATCCTAGAGCGGCAGTTTTTGCTAATGGTCAAATCTCACCCTATTTTGACCTTGGCAGAGGCGTCCGACAGGGCTGCCCCTTATCCCCTTTTCTTTTCAACCTTGCTTTGGAGCCCTTCCTTTCCAGGTTGCGTCAAAACCCTGCCATTCATGGCTTCCAGATTGCGGATTCGCATGTTAAACTCGCTGCATATGCAGATGATATATTACTCTTTCTTTCCAAACCTGCAGAATCCATCCCTGCTTTCATGACTGAAGTAAGAATGTTTTCCTCTATCTCTGGATATAAACTTAATCATGATAAATGTGAGATCCTTCCCCTAACCAAATTTACTTTCAAGCAAGAATTTATTGAATCTCGGTTTACTTGGAGTCCGTCCCACATTAAATATCTAGGTCTATATATTACTCCCTTAATTTCAGACACTATTTCTATGTGTATGTCCAAATGCTCACAGAAAATTGCAGACCTCACGACAAGATGGCATCCTTTATACCTCTCCTGGTGGGGACGTCTCGACACTATCAAAATGATGATATCTCCTATTGTTCTATACACACTCTCCAATATTCCACTCCCCATTCCAGTGAAATTCTTTACCAAGATTAACTCAACATTATCTTCGTTTTTATGGAATTCCAAAAAACCAAGAATGTCTCGGGCTAGGCTCATACGTCCGGCTTCTGAAGGTGGTGTCAATTTTCCTGACTTCCCTGCATACCAGAAGGCCTTTTTATTGCGTCAAGCTTCCCTTTGGTTACAAGATTCCACTTCCCCCTGCCCTTTATGGCTTAAGGTTGAGCGTACTTTACTCTCCCCCTTCTCTTTTGCAGAATATCTTGCTTTTTCTCGTAAGCCTTCGTTGATTCCCACTCCTATCCACAAATATACTCTTAAGCTCTTACTGTCAGCTGCTCCTGGCCCTCCTGTAATCGTGGCTGATTTCATCTCTTCCACTATCTGGCATAATAAATATCTCTTAATTGGTAATAAGCCTTTTTACTGGAAATCATGGAGATCCCGTGGTTTGATTTGGATTTCGCAGCTCTTTTCTGGTTCCACCTTTGTTTCTTTTTCTGACCTTTGTTCCTCCTTTGGCTTACCCAAATCCTTTTTCTCCAAGTATCTTCTCCTCAAGGCTGCTGTTCTGGAGATTTATCTACGACTTTCGGCTTCTTCTTCTCCTCCCCCTATTCCTACCACCCCTACTGTTCGACTTCATTCTCTCCTCCGCATTGCCCCCAAGCATCTCTTCTTTATAAACACCTTCATACACCCGAGTTACTCAGACCTAAATCCAAGGTTGAACTTCATTGGGAAGATGACCTTGGGATAGATTGGCCGATATCCTTATGGGACAAAATTTGGACAAAATTGCGCAAAACTTCCAGAGCGGCTTCGTTGACACAATCCCTATTTTTTACTTACAACAGGCTACTTCACACTCCCTCTACACTACATAAGCGATTTCCTACTACCCCAGACAAGTGTTGGTCATGTGAGGCTCCCAATGCTACCCTACCACACATGCTATTTCTTTGCAAGCATGTACATGACTTTTGGTTACAGGTGTGGGCCCAAATCAATGTTATTTTTCATACTAGCATCCCCTTTTCCCCTACTCACCTTTTCCTGGGCAGTTTGTCTACTAGCTGGAATAATGTAGATATGCCTGCTCGCATTGTTGATCTGCTATTGGCTGTTGCTTTTCAACAGATTACTGTCAATTGGAAAAATGCATCCAGCATTTCTTTCAAAGCGTGGTGGTATAATGTCTGTTATAATCATAGACTTGATAATGCATTTGTCTTCCCTGTTCACTTGGCAGCTAAACGTGCAGACTTGTGGCTCCCCATTACGCTATATTTAGATAATTGTGCTGCTCGCTCTTCCCTTCCATCGCCTGCCCAACAAGAAGTTCCCAAGCCCCCATGATACCCTTTTCACGTTCTGCATATTTTACCTTGCTGTTTCATTTTTAGGCTCTTTGTAATTTATTGTCTGATCAGGATTGATACAATTTCTTTATCTCTGTTCAATGCCCATGTTCATTGTTTTTGTATGCAATTTCTCTTATACGTTTCATTTGCAGTCCCATTCCCCTCCCCCCTTCCTACCCCTTTTATCTCTCCCTATCTCCCCAATTGATATTTTGTATTGCATTTACCTGTTCATTGTTTAATAAAACTCTTTTGAACTTAAAAAAAAAGATGCTCAACAACGAGTACCAGTTTATGCAACTCTTCTGACGGGTTCCAGAGGGCAGAGCATGACCACATAAAGGGAGGAATTCCCAGCTATGAGGAGAGAACATAAAGATCTGCTCTCTGTGTCAGGAAAATGTTGGAACAAGACACTCTTCAATGCTTATAGGTTTCAATGGAAAGAAGAAATAAAAGAATCAATGGCCATCCCTCACAACACATGAACATTTTGGCGTGCAAACCTGCCTGTAATTGTTTATCTCCCGAGCCTACCAACAACTTGTATTGGGATTGGTGTAGTCCCAATGCAGCCTTTGGTGCCCTCTGAGTGGAACCTTCTAGTTTTAGTGGAGGGAACTTATATAATAAGGCTGCAAATTTCTCATAAGAATGACAGGCAAGAATTCTTGGTTCAATGCTTTATATAAAATCAATAGGCAGATTAAATGAAGGTAGCATGAGTAAGGTTTCGCGGGTAAGCATATAAATCATAAGTACTAAGAACTTAGCACACCTCTAAATGAAATCCGGCATAGATTTGCCTTCTAAGGTGGGGTAAAAGGGGGTCTTTATAGATACAGAACTTCATGCAAATATACAGGGTGCCTGAGAGGAGCAGAGAAAGCTCATAATGTTTACAATATCTGTATTTTTGAACATGCATTGTTGTTTACCTTGAAGCAAGCAGTATTTATGAGCACAAAAGATATGAGGGCTGTCCCACTATTTAACCTGTGGAGGATGGGGCCATTGCTTTCAAGGGACCTACTACCTCTTCTCCTAAACACTTTCCAGTCTGGTATGCTACAAAGAGCTCAAGTTCTGCAATTGTAATCAATTTGTCTGGGCTCTCTCTGATTCTCCATCTTAGGTACAACTTTGATTCAGTAACATAGAAAATAGAAGCCAGTGTGTACATGTTTGCCATATGCACCACACATACTTCACATTCTTCTTTCTCTCAAACATACAACTTCACACATATTATCCATGTCCATGACCCACATATATAGCTGAAGGACTCAGTTGTTTCGGACTAGCAGGCAAATAATCAACTATTAGGCTGCTGTCCCTAACTGGCGACAGGTAAAAAGGCCACATATAATAACACCACTGTCAGTACTCAGTTGGGCCCCTCCAAACACATAGCCGTACTCTGGGTCTCATTCTGGAACATGGAATGGCCTCAGCACGCAAGCATGATCATTGCGTGGTCTGAGGTGGTGGTCATTAACACTGCATCTTACTATGGGCAACTTGATATAAGGGCCCATGATCTCCAAAGCAATGCTGGAGGTCATTCTGCACCTCAACAATGTTCAAAGCCCATTTGTTTTCATGTAAACCAAATATACCTCTTTCAGTGAGAGTGACAGGTGTGCTGCACATTCTTGTTCACTTCAGAGGCTGTTACATAGATGGGGGATGCAAACTAGTTAGCTTGGAAGATATATTACTGTGTTTTTAAACACAATTATAATTCTCTTACTTTTTTAGCTATTCTTTTATCCATGCACCTTAAATAACAATGCATTTTCTGATGACTAACGGCCTTATTACGGTGTTGGGTGGAGTTTCCACGGTCAAGGGCCCGATCAACACCCGGTCAACGGTCTCAACTGACTATTTAGGATGTGACCGAACACTGTTCGGTCGCATTCCTATACTTTACAATAGGAGCATGCATTCTGACTGGAATGCATGTTCCCTTTGGAAATATGTGAGGAGCAGTTCATCCCTGCACCGCATGGCAGTACCTCAAGGTGCAGCCACAAGGTGGAGGGATCAACACAGGGCACCATCGGTGCCCCCTCATCCTCCAACCAGAAGCTGCGCACCAAAGGGGTCCCTTCCGGGGCTCCCTAAGTCGAGATCTCACAGCCTTTCTGTGTCAGAAAGGCTGGCACAGAAAGGCTGTCTCCACCGACATCGTAATCCTAAGGACTGCCCACATTCCAACTGGCTGACGTCAAGTGCCACTGTGAGAAAGTCATCCTTTTTGCCCTGATCACCCCATTCTTTGACTAATATTGGTGATTACTGACTCTGATTGTGCCCTGGGTTCTACTAACCAGGGCCAGTGCCTTGTTTAAAAAGTATATGGTAATGAGGTGTAATTACAATTGGTTCTGACAACCTACCTGGAAGTCCATAGTATATGGTAGGGCATCAAGGCCTAAAGGCGCCAGTGGATTTAATGCACTTAAGTGTGCACTGCTGTGGTGTCTGCTGTCATTTTAAAGCCAGTCCTGCTTTGCAGGCTGCTTTTAAAATAAAACGATGCCCAAATTTGACTTTGGATTTCTAAAAGTAATTCCAAAGTGTAAAAGTACCTTTTTTATCACATACATATCATCCCTAAGGTCTGTCTTAACTGGCCCAAGGGTAAGGTGCCTTGTAACTAAAAGCATGGACATCATAAAATATGCTTTATATGCCTTGATGGGAGAAAAACTGCCAGTTTCGTTTTCCCAATTTGTACTTTTGTTAGCTCCATAGACTAACATGGTAACTTTATTAAATTTTAATAGAGCCTATCATTTGACAGGAGTGAGCTAAAACAATAATTCAAAGTTCAAAATAAGAGTTACAATAAATCCAACAGATTGCCAAGGTTATATTTATTATAACTAATAAAAGAACGTATTTATGGAAGTTACTTTATGAAGTTACCAAATGGAGCCCTGCAGCAGCTTCTTCTGATTGGCCACCCTTTGACAGGCTGAGCCAAGCTGCTCCTGATTAGGTGGGTGGTGGCCTGGGCTGAAACAAAGAGACCATCTTGTGGGAGGAGATCTGCTGCTGCAAATGCAATGACAGGAAGGGGACTATGTAGCCAAACTGGTCTTCAAAGGGAAAAAGACAGAGAGGACAGGAACCAGGCCAACCCCACTTCCTACACTCCCAGCCAGATGGGATCCCCTATAATTTAATTGGGAAAGAGTCTCAAAGGAGAGTGTAGGGAAGCACACCTGTGGGTTGTGTTTTCCAGACCTAAACTCCCTGGAGAGATTTTATCCATTTTAATTTCAAGTGAGGAGTGCTTTCTGGGACAAAAATATGCTAACCTTCCAGGGATGTGGTCATCACAGAGGGTGGCAACTTGAACACTATTGGTTAGGGGTGCCCTCATTTTGCCAGCCCAGAAACTGCAATAAATATGGGACAGCTGCACAGCACCTCAGATCTCTGCTTGAAGAAATCTAAAAAAGAATGACTGTCCTGCTGATCCCCTCATCTACACAAAGAGAGGATTGCATTCACAAGGACTGTATCTGCTGTACACTGTAGGCTTCCCAAAAGGGGATTTAGCCTGGGATCCAAAAGAAAGGAGTGGACTTCCTGATCGACTACAGCACCAAAAGAACTGAAAGAAGTCACCTGCATGAACTCCAGCAAAGACAAGCCAGGAAGACCAGCTCCCCTGGACTTTAAAGGATTTGGCCAGGTGCATTGTGGGAATTTTAGCCCTAAACCTCCTAGAGGCCACTCAGAGCTTCTGGATCATTGCCTGGTGTTGTGGACCTTCAAAGACCCTGAAGAGAACTTCTGGAAGAAGATCCGGAAGTTTGAGAACTTTTGGGCAACTTTTTGGAAAAAGGTCAATAATTTCACCTACTTTGACGACAAGAGTCAAGCTGGCGACGTCGAACTGCTACTCGGCTAAACTTTCAGGTTTGCTCCAGAGCTCTTCACCGACTACGATGAAGACAAAGACCCTCAGGACTCACCGAGGCATCGCTCTGAAGCAGGCCACCATCATCGAACTGAAAGCCAGATTGCTGTGGATGACTGCTCAACATCGAGAGAAAAAGCTCCATAAAAGTGACTGAGTGACTAAGGGGGATATTCTCAAGAACGTTTGATAACTACCGCAAAAGTAGCTTAACGCAACTCTTCACATCGCAGTCAATCGCGGGAAAATAACACCGTGTTAACATGGTATTCTCAAACGGCAGCACCATGCGATAGACTCACCACAACGCGTCAAATGAACGTGCTAAAATCAATGCGACGCCATAAAAATGCAAAACACGAATGCGAAAAAAGCAGCGATGACGCAAATCACGATACAAAAATCTGCGAAAACCAGCCACAGGCCTGCAATCCCCCCTTACCATGTGGGAAAATGCACTTTAAAAGTTGGAAAAAACCCACATTTGATTTGAGTTATTATTTGTAGAGCGCGCGAATGCCGTGGCGTCTTGGCGCTAGAACTGTGAAACCTGGGTATCGGCCTTCTAGGTATGTCTTTAACATCCCAAAGAGCCATGTTTTTAAATCCTTCCTAAATCGCACCCGATTTGGTTGACATCGCAGAAGGTGTGGCATCTGGTTCCATAATTTTGCCGCACAGAAGGATAATGTGCGTCCTCCCCATCTAACCTTCCGTGTTTTTGGGACACAGACAAGTCCTTCAGAGGACGATCTAAGCATTCTGACGGGGCGATATCTTGTAAAAAGTTTCCTGAAATCCCCGGAGACTCCTCCATGGAGGGCCTTATGTACCAGACATAAAGCTTTGAAATTGCCCGTCTGACGGACTGGGAGCCAATGAAGGGTTTTAACAGCCTCTGAGGTAGGATGACCCTTAGGAATATTCATGAGCAGTCTAGCTGCCATATTCTGAAGTGATTGAAGCTTCCTTTCCTGTGCTTTATCAATCCCCACAAAAAGGGCGTTGCAGTAATCTAATTTAGATAGGAATAGTGCAACTACAATTTTTTTTTGAAGTTCAATTGCTATGAATGGGAATATTTTCCTCAGGGTTTTTAAGAGGAAGAAGCAGGAGGACGTTAATTGATTAATATGGGCGGATAGCTTTAGTTGGTTATCTAGTGTCACCCCTAGACTTTTAGCCTTAGCAACAGGGGTGGGGCAAACTCCCGCCTCCATAGGCCACCAGCTGGTACTCCATACCGATGTCCCTTTCCCAAATTCAAGGACCTCGGTTTTGTCAGTGCTCATCCACGCCATAATGTCCCTCAAGCATGCATGGAAGCCGTTAGCTGCCGTTTCAGACGCTTCAGCGACTGAAACGATAAGCTGTGAATCATCGGCATACATGATTATAGAGAGTCCATGTTTCCTGACCAAATTGGACAACGGGGCAACATATATATTAAAAAGAGTTGGAGACAAGGCAGACCCCTGCGGTACCCCACATGGGAGAAGAAACGTTCCCGATTGCATATTCTCCCAGTGTATGTTACGCTGTCTGGCATCTAAAAAGGAAGCAAGTAGGTTTAATGCAGTGTCCTCTACCCCAGTTTCTTTCAGCCGTTGCACCAGTACCTCATGGTTCACGGTGTCAAACGCCGCCGAGAGGTCCAGCAGAACCAAAATTGCTCTGCTGCCCCCATCCACTGTCCTTCGAATCTCCTCGGTTGCCAGCACCAGTGCTGTCTCTGTTGAGTGACAGGGCCTAAATCCATGTCGAGTACAATCCAGTAACGAGTTATCTTCTAAATACTGGATTAGCTCCTTGTTTATGGCCTTTTCCAGAATTTTTGCTGGTAATGACAATCAGGAGATTGGTCGATAGTTTTTTGGTTCAAGTGGATCTGAGGTCCGTTTTTTTAAGATCGGCCTTATACAGGCTTTTTTCCATTCCTCAGGATATTTCCCTGTTGTTAGCACTTGGTTCAGGAGGGGGGTGAGATATATACTGATAACCTTAGAGGCCAAATGGAAAACTGCTGGGGGCAGGGATCATTTGGGGAGCCAGATTTAATAGATGTCAGGAGATCATTTACTTCCTCAATATTGAGCGTCGTAAAGCAGCCCAGTCTGCTATTTATTGGCCAGACCAAGAAAGATTATTATCCGGCCTGCTTTTCACTGACTTTAGTAAGTCGTCGTATATTATTTGTACTTTATTTTGGAAGAAGACAGCCATTGTGTTACAAAGGGCTTGGTCAGGCATACATTTTCCTGAATGTTGGGAGGTGGCCAATGTCTGTACAGTTTTGAACAGCACTTTTGAGGAGTGTGTAGTCTCTTTTATTTTAGCCGTGAAATAAGTCCTTTTGGCTTTAATAATAACCTGTTTATAGTCCTCCAGGCACTGATTATTTAATAATTAGTACTCTGGACTATAATCTGTGCGCCAGACTCGTTCTGTCCGTCTGCATTTCATTTTTATTGTTTTTACCTCTGGACTATACCAAGGTGCCGTCGGCGTTCCTCCCCTATTCATTTTGTTGATTATAGGAGCCGTTTTATCGGCAGCTGTTCTAATCCAGTTATCGAATCGGCTGGCTGCTATATCATTGTCCTTGCTTAGGATAAATGGGTCTGAACTTAATGCCTGTTCCAGGTCGGCCTTTTTTATCTTGTTCCATTGCCGAACCTTCGTATTCCGAATGGGAAGAGACTGAGGTAGTACATAATCTTTATTTGTTATCTGGAAGATAATAGCTCTATGGTCCGTCCATGGCAGTGGTAGTGTTTTAATTAATTTTACACCTGCTTGGTTTGTGAAAATCCCATCCAGGGTATGGCCAGCCAGATGTGTAGGTTCCAGTACAATTTGGGAGAATCCATATGCTGTTAGGTTGTCTACCAGGCTTACTGTGTCTGGGTTGGTATCTAACTCAAGGTGGTAATTAAAATCTCCTATAATGTTGAGGTACTCGGCATCCAGGCTTGACTCTAAAAAGTTTAGGATAGCCTGTGAGAACACCTTTCTTGGTCCTGGTGGCCTGTATATCAATAACCCTTTAAATGAGAAAGAATCGCGAAATTTAAAAGAGAACATTAATGTCTCAGATGGAAGTGTAGTTATAATTTCATATCGCAACTTTAAGTTATCTTTATATATTATTGCTACCCCACCACCTCTGCCTTCTATTCTATCATGTTGTACCATTGAGTATCCTGGGGGGAGGGCTATATTCCAGTCTGGGTCTGAGCTGGCATCTGTCCATGTCTCAGTTAAAAAGGTGATGTCAGGGTTTTCTGTGGGAAGTAGACACTCTAGTTGGTATTTGTGTTTTACAAGTGATCGAGTATTTAATAGCATGCAGGATAGCGTTTGTATTGACTTCCAGCTTATTTTGTCTTGCCTCCGACTGCCTTTGCCTTCTGATCTCTGAGGGTGGTGTTGTTGTACCTCTTGGCATTTTTTGGCTTCATATCGGTCTTTACGGCCTGGATCTAGTTTTGTAAAAACTTTCCCTTTGTCCCCCGTGAATTGGTCAAAATGGTACCTACAACCCCGACATAGATATGTCTTCATGTTCACGCCTCCCTTCCAGGCACTACAGATCATACACTCACCAGACTATAGGTCCATCAGTTGTTTTTGATTATATTTATGGGTGGGGGCTGAACCAGGGGTCCTAGCGCTGGACACGCTCCGGGGGGCCGACGGGCGCAGACGGGCTTGCCTTCGGCACGCCTGCGGCACGCCGACGGCGCGCCCGCTGCGCAGTCGCTCCAGCGTGCTATTTGACGTGTTGAGAGCGGAGAAACTAGACCGCTGACCTCAAGAATACGGGCTCGCTCTAACGGGCAGCACCGCTGGTACCGACTCAGTTCCTTTACTTAAGTTCAATCCGGGTCAGTTGCATGTTTTAAAAACAATAAAATTTCACACAAAGCAATCCCGTTTTAAAAATACCCTATTTTGATGTTTAAAGTCAGGCTTTCGGTTTTTAAATTTACTGGGCAGATTTTCCTTACAGTTCAAAGCTCAGAATTCATTAATTCAGTATTGTGCAAAAACGCTATATCAGAGCAGCTCAGAGTTTCAGTATTTGTGCAAATCACACAGTAGCAGCAACAGTTAACACGCACACCAATGGCTTCAGCCACGTTTCACATACATACATAAGCCAAACAACAACGAAGAACAATGGAGTCAGCCAGAGCAAGTACAGAGGACAACCAGAACCCCACAAGCCCCCCGGAGGACTAGCCTGGGACCTCGGGGTCAGGGAAGGGCAAGGACAAGAAGAGTAGAAAGAAGCGGTTCAGTCCACATTAAAAACAGGATCCTGATAACGGAGGTGATAGAACACCATCAACTACCGTTCGTCACCTCCACTGTGTCACTTGCAACTAAAAATGGAATATGGCAGACCATCGTGGACACGGTGAATGCAATCGGAGTGCTGAAGAGGACAATGGAAGAGGTCAAGAGGTGCTGGAATTATGCCAAGCGCAAAACCAAGCAGAAACTCGCAAACAACCGGAAGGCAGCAATGCAGACTGAGGGTGGCAGCCCAGCCCCACAGGAGGAGCTGGATGAGATGGAGGAAATGGTGTCCACAGTCATCAATGGGGAGACGGTGACAGGAGTTGGGGGCCCGGAGACTGCTCAACATGACCGGACACAACAGCAACAGGGTGAGTACCGAACAGGGATTGGGGGACGGGGGAGATGGGCACAATGGCACACATGCACAATTAAGCATAGCACATCTGCGGACAAACCATGCCCCAGACCCCCAACTCCCACCAAGAGACCAATGCACCCAAGTATGCAACATCTCAGCACTGTATAAGCACAGAAGTCAGAGGCACACTGCATGTAAGGGATAAGGGGCAGCCAAATTAGAGCTGCGGGGCAACTCCCCCAAAATGCAGCATACACACATCAAATGTAGAGCACATCAACATTGACAACGATGTGGCACAATCCACAACACGTCCACAACAGAACAGAGGACACATCTGGTGCCATTTGAGTGCAGAAACTGGCCAATCACATATGGCATCACAGGAAAATATGAGTTGGCAATGTACAGGTACAAACACACATCTGTGATGTTGTCGAAATGTCCACTGTCCCGCATCATATAGGCAGCTCCCCACAAACAGTCACAATGTACACTGTCATTCAGTCTGAGTGTAAACATGTACAATGCGTCAACATACATGTGAACACAATGTTAAACTGCATCTCCCCTTCACATTGCAGAGGGAAATACAACACCTCCTGCAGAGCAGTCCCAACCTCTCTTCTCTGATGACGAAGAGGACCACGACACTTTTGACTCTGACGCCCTCCAACAGCTCGTGGAGAGCCTCCGCAGTGCACTTCCAGGAGCAGGGCAGGCCAGATGCTACGAGGAGAACCCACCCCCTGCACAGACCACACAGCAGGCAGCACCCACTACCACGACTGCCTCCCAGGACACCCACGATGAACACAAGGCCTTCCAACGCCGTGTGTTGGGGTGCCAGGAGAAGCTGGCTGAACAGGTGCAGGTGGGATTCGACCCCATGGCAGATAAACTAGACGCCATATGTGGGTGTCTAAGTCCCATCAGGGACCACTCACAGTCCCTAACGAACACCCACAGTCTGCTCCATGCCCTCCAATGAACCATGGCTGACATCGCCAGAGTCCTGACTCTGCGACAAGGATGACTGTCTAGTTAGAGTGGCTCCAGCGAGCTCGCCCGGGAGTTGGGACTCATGCAGAGGCTCATGGAGAACATGGAGCGGATGCATGCGGAAAGAGCGGCTGCCACGGCTGCACACCAGCGAGAAGTAGCTGGGTCCCTCAATGCCATAAAGACCCTCCTCATGACATTGCTGCCTCAAGGCCTGGCGCTGATGCATGCTGCTGATACCACTCCATCCACATCTCCGGCCCCTGATGTGTCAGTGCCACACAGTGCGGCGGACATTACACCTCTGTCCCCTGAGGTGTCACTGCCACACAGTGCTGGAGACAGAACACCACCACCCACATGTGAGGCACATGAAACAGCAGAGGACGAAGATGTGGATGAATCTGCCCTCGTGGTCAGAAGGAAGCGGTAGCATTCCCCACCTTCATATGGCCTGTTTCTGCTTGGTTCTGCCCTCTGCACCATCACCTTCCACTGTCCCCCGATGCACTCTGCGATACTCACCTTGGACCTCAACATGGACTGCCATATTCTGTTTGGTCACCAATGACACAGCTATTAGACTGCGGACGGAACTCCTCCTCTACTGATATACTTGTCATTCCCTGAAGGACTTTGGCTGGCACTCCACGGGCTAACAATGTAAAGTGGGGTTTGCATGGCCCTGTAGTGATCCAGCTGCAACATTTCACTGAATGTGCATTAAAAATTCATTTTCACACCGATGTGTCATGTCTATGATCTTGCAAGTGTGGAGGTATGGATGCATGTAGGGTCAATGATTTCACCTTACGTCCATGTTGCTCATGTTGTGGGACTTGGGTCACAGGGTGAAACATTGCCGATTGCGTGACGGGTGGTGCTGACTAAAACGGAGACACACGCACTAATTACTTCCTTGTCCAGCCATGGACGGAACCGCGCCCAGAGCCCCGGGGTCATTGTTCACACCCTTATGCTGGGCTGGCATACGCCAGGGCAGCCCACTTGGCTTACGATCATAGGGGGGGACGACAATGCTACATGTCCCAGGTCTTCCCTGTAGGGATCTGCTGCTCACAGGTCTAGTTGTCAGCATGACACAGCCATTCCCTCACTGCTGGTTTACACCAACACCACACCCATCCAGCACAGCGGTCACAGGACATGTGACCCTGCCAATAAAAAGGTCCTGGCGCACATGCTGGACGCCATTTACACTCTGTAACTGGGTGTCTCCGTGTGGTTATCATTTCTGCCTGGGGGCCTAGGGCCCGGGCACAGCACATTTCCCAGTGCCGGGGGTGACATTATGGCATCCACACCACAGGACTCAATCATAAAGGGTCCATGGCTTGTGGTGCACAGACTTGGTGGCACCGGATACACTGCAGCAGGCACAGGCACACCGCTACGGGATGGTGTCTTTGGGTGCACTGAGGAAGGGGCCCCTTAAGTGCGGGTGTGCAGCCTGTGATTATGCACAATTCAGGCAGTCCGGAATGGTGGCATTAGTGTGAGCCCTGCTGGACTGCAGTGTAGGCCTGAGCCAGTGAGCAGTGTGGGCCTACCGCCACGTGGTGTCACCTCGCCGTTCACAGAGTTAGTGGCACCTCTAGGGCTGAGCGGGTGTGCAGTCTGTGATGAGGTTGTGTGCACTGATATGTTCTCTGCCACAGCGAAATCAAAACCCAGAATCAAGTGTGTGACCTGGTAGCCCGCGGTGAGGGGCTGCATGATGTGAAGGGTGCCATGGTCATGGGCCCCGGGCTTGGAGCTCCCGCCGGCTTGTGGTGGGCCCTCTTGGAGACAAGCCGGTGGCGGAAGGTGAGCAGTGAGGCCTGGTTGTGCAGGGGCAGGTAATCTCCGCTGGGTGGCAAGAGGGGCTGGGGTGCAGCAGCCTGTGTGCGCAGGGGTTGGCAAGCGATGATGGCGTGTGCTACTGTATGGACTCTGCCATTCACGTCTCTGGCAACTGTTTCAGATGAGGGACCTGGGGACTGCAGTGTGTACTGTCACGTGGTTGGAGACACACCGGTGGCTGCAGGTGAGCAGTGAGGCCTGGGTCTAAGTTTTGGCACGCTCTCTACCTCTCTTTCTCTCTCTCTCCTTCGCTTTCTCTCTCCCCACTCTCTTTCTCTCTCCCTCTCTCTTTCTCTCCCTCTCTCTCTCTCTTACTGTCTCCCCCTCTCTCTATATTTCGTTCTTCCTCTCTCTCCCTCTCTTTCTCTCTCAATCTCTCTCTCTTTCTCCCTCTCTTTATCTCTTTCCCTTTCCCCCCTCTCTCTCTTTCGCTCTTTCTCTCTGTACTTTGATGGGCGCATGTCACACCTTCTTATCTGTATTTCTGTCTTGCAGGCTGTGACTTACAGAATGCCTAGAAAAGACCCGCTGTGCCTCTTCAAGATTGTTGTTTTTTGTTTAAACTGAAAAAAAAAAATTATTTTGATTATATGATATGAATGTATGATTTCCATTTTTCTGGCCACACCTGTATGTTAAGTGTTGTGATTGTGTGACTTCAGGCGAATTGTTTGGTGCATGGTTTCATGGAGTTGCTGTCCATTCTCTTTGTCAAAAGGGGGTGGGTGGTGTTGTCCTGGGGGTTGTGGCAGTGGGTGTTGTTGCCCTATTGGGGCTCTAGGCTGCATGTTCAGTTGCTCTGGAGCATCTGTTGTTCTTCATGTTTGGCTCTGGGATGTGCTCCCTTGTCTGCTGCCGGTTGTCGTCCGACTTTACACCAAGTCAGAGCAGGTGTTAAAATCCTGCTGCTAACGCGCCATATCGCCTGTTTTGAGATCTTATTGCCAATCTGGCTGGTCGTTGAGAATGTTGTGGAATGGGGTTGTCGTGGCTTTTTGTCCCGGGAACCCTTACTCTGCATCTCATTGCTGGGGTCATCCGTGGCGATGTTTTTTGAGGATGCTATCGCCGGAAAACTTGTGATATCGGCTGTTTGCACCGGCTTGTGAATGGGGCGATACATTTATCGTGACTTTGGCTGCGATAAAGTGCAGGTAACTCGGCGATAGGTCCTTGAGAATATGCCCCTAAGTGTAAAGGCAAAGTTTTGACTGGACCCAACCACCCAAGTATCCGACCCATGCCCCATCGCGGCCGGCATGAAACTGCGACTTGGTTCTGGTCCAGTGTGACCAGATAGCTGTGGTTGGTACTTTTCACGTTTTGGCACTAGAAAGCAAATGTTTACATTTAATCTTTAAAAGATCATATCTCCAGTTCTCTACATTTCCATTATTGTTGTTTTGGTGTCATTTTAAAAATAACCATATTCTCTATCATTTATAAATTACTTTTTGTTTTTTATTGTGGCTTATGTGTTTTACCTATTTACTGTTTTGGTGATATCATATGCTTTACACATCCATCTCCTATGTTAAGCCTGCCTGCTCATTAGCCAAGCTACAAGGATTCAGCAAGGATGACTTTTTTGAGACTTGACAGGACCTTATTTGTGATAGTGGTGTTATAACTAGCTGTAGGTACCTACCTGAACCAACTAATAAACCACCTTTCAACAGCCACTATTGCGAAAGCCTAGAAGAGATTAAGATAGCACGATTGCTATATGTGTCTGTTGCTACTTTGTGTGCAGTATTCCTTTGTAGGTAGTACACCTACTGCTGAGAGTTGATTAAGGCCTTCAACATTATCCTTATATTAAGAATGTCTACACAGTCACCTGTTTGTGCAGGGATAGCAATTATAAGTGGGGCAATGTGTATTCCCCTAGCCTAATTACAGGTATGATAAAGATCACATCACTCAGATACCCCCTGATACATTTTGGCATTGCAAACCTGCCAACAACAGGGTAAACGGTCCTATAAAGATCCACGACATCCAGAAAGTACCACATACCCCAGCTATATGCCCCATTTTGAATACTTTCTATTTATCACATCCCTTTTGAACCATGGGGTGGGATTTAATTTAACTCAAAAAGTAGCCGTAACTCCTCCTGTCAATCCTAATCATGACTTATGTGCCTTATGGCTATAATATTATTGACAGTGTACTAACAAATTTATTATGCCTAGCAAACCACAAGGAGATTCACATGCAGGGAGAATATGGCTGAGAAAGGGGACATATATAGGAAGCAGCAGAATTGATGTATAAAGTTCACACAAGAGAACCTGCAGATAAGGTGGCTATAAACAACACTGAGGACTGAAAGGATTGCATTTGTATTTGAGAGGTCACAGACTGGAGGGACTCAAATATCACCACACACCATATGCAGGGATGATACACAGACAGACGTGTCACAAACAGCACTGATTGGCACATAAAGTACAAAGTAAAGAAAGCTCAATGTAGGGATAGAAATGGAAAATAAATCACTAAAGGCGTTATGGGGGTATGGTTCACCATATCCAATATTACAAGAATGGGAAAATTTCTTAGGGTCGTAGGCATGAGCATTGTGAGAAACTTTTGCGCACAAAGCTGCATTTAGGACGGCTCTCCTAGAGCAAGGTTCGACTAAATTTCTTTCTACAGTAGAAGTTCTCACCCTAAGATCTTGTTCTATCAAACTCTAGGATTGGATGTGAAACAACTTTCCAATTCTAAAACATAAAAAAGTGAGAACATCTCTGCCACACTAAAGTTCAAAAACACACTTGACACCACCCTTCTAGATACACTCAATCTGTAGTATTTTGCCCCTCTTATCCCACCATGATTATATTTCCACATCAAAAGCATTAGATTTATTTGTAAGCAACTTCAGAAAATCATCAAGTACCTCCTGACTTCTAATAAATTCAAACCTGCTGCCAACACTGCTCAATACCACTTTTGATGGGGTTTCCTCATCCTCACTCACTCCTAACGGGAATTCTGTGTGTCACTGACTTCCTCCTATACATTAAACCTCCAGTTTTGACAGATGTACACAGTCTATCAAATGAGGACAGTATTACTTTTATATAAGCTGTTTTGTATGAAATGTCTGTCATCTAGAAAACATACCTTGTCTAACCAATGACTATTTCTAATGGGCAAAAGTGCCTAGGGAGCAAGTGCTACTTAGATGTGGAAACTCAGAAATTCAAAACATCTCTTGTGTTGCATCAATTCTTCACTGAGAGCTTATCCATGGTGCTCTGTTTCTTCTGCACTAAGTACTCAAGTTGTGGTACACTCCAAGGGTGTCTGCTATTCCCCTTTTGGTTTTTTTCTATAACTAGAACGATGGCCATTGGTATATGATTCTTCATAAATATACAAGGGATCTAAAATTAATAAAAGGTCATTACAACTATTCCTTTATGTTGAAGACATGCTACTCTCTTTGACCAAACTGAGCATGTCTATACTGGCCCTGATTTATTTTCGTTTGTGCTCAAGACCTACTACTCTACTCGGCCAAACCAAGTATGCCTTTACTGGTCCTGATGTCTTTGAGAATCCATTCCCACAATTTTCAGGATGCAAAATAAAGTGAGAAATGTGCAATAAACTATAGCAAACTCCACTTTCAAACTGGAAACACGTAGAGGTCAGGGTCCTCCTAAAGAAACCATCGGCCAACCTCAGTGAATTCAAATACTACCATCCAATCTCACTACTATCTTTTCCCATCAAAGTCATGGCGAACACAATCAATCATCAAGTCACTAAAAACCTGTAATACCATCAACTCCTGGACAGCTTAAAAATCAGTTCTGGCAGCAAGCACAGCAGCAAAACAGCATTCATTGCAGCCATGAACAACATCCGTACCACACTTGAATGAGACAAGAAAGCTGCTTGCATCCTCTTTGACCTTTTTGCTGCATTTTACATGTCTCATACGATATGCTCACTGCCAGACTCCCCCACATCGGAATCCAGGGAGCAGTGTGTAAGCCTCCTACCCTTCACCTCCAAAGCCAAGGAAATCATATGCAGAGTCCTACAAGGCTCGTCTCTAAGCCCCAGCCTTTTTAACACTTGCATGACACCGCTGGTTAACACCATCAGATTCCATGGACTCAACATCATTTCTTACACAGATGATACAAACTCATCCTCTCACTCTCAGAAGATCACAACAACCCAAGGAACCACAATTGCATGACCAGCACCGCAGACTGGATGAAGGACACTGCATCTGGTGGACTATGATCATGGAATCTTACTATTTTATAAATAGTTTATCACATCTGCCCTTTTTGGCATCAAGGAGCAGCAGACAAGTCTCATTTTAGTTCTAGTGGGAGAAGCATACATTGCTTCTCCAGGATTTTTTTCCCTTCCCTCACCTACACTCCCTCATCCCTTCTCCATGCACTGAGTTATACTACCAATGAATTGTAGAGGATTTTTTGAGCTTTACATTGCAGGTATGTACATTTGGAGAGTTTTTACATTGCAGGTAACTACATCAGGAACCTTTCTTTACCACACTGTTTATATCTTTACAACATATCTCCTTTTTTGCACCACTTACCTGAAGTGCTGGGACTCTTTCAATGGAGGGAGCAATGTTTATGGTAAGGAGTTGGTGGCAGCACCACTCCCATGAACCCCCTGCAATTAGGCACAGGCTGGCAGCCTGTCCCTGGACCTGATATAGAGACATCAAAGTTGTGAAGAGGGGCAGGGGTTGTGGTTCCTGGAACCCGGATGACCCACACGTAGGAGCGTCCTTTGGACTACCCTACCACTGTAAGTACTTCTTGTTTGTCTACTCCAGCAAGACACGCAGTTAGAGTCTTGGGGGAGAGAAAGTGAGAGTGGGTCTCCTCGAGGTGCTTATCGGGTTGTGAGCACCAATGGCCACGGTGGACTAGGCATTGGGTCTGTGATGTGTCACACTTTCCTGTCGCCTGCCTGAGAGATTGACACGCT
Organism: Triturus cristatus; assembly: GCF_964204655.1. NCBI lineage: Eukaryota > Metazoa > Chordata > Amphibia > Caudata > Salamandridae > Triturus > Triturus cristatus. The sequence goes on along the minus strand of NC_140589.1, from coordinate 569,344,522 downwards.
GGTGGTCTCTATAACTATAGCACCTTTCGTTATGAACATTCAGATTTCCTACGTAAGCCCCCGGCTCACCCCTGGGCCCCTTGGTGGAGGTCACCGACTACAGGCCCCCCGTTGGACGGCATGGCGAACTGCTAGGACTTTGCTTGTGATTAGTTTTATGTAATATATTTGTATATTTATATGTGTATATACTTCTTTTTTGTAGTGTGTGTACATTCTTTGTATTAACCCTGTCCTGAGGAGGCCGAGGAATACATATGGCCGAAACGCAATTGCGTAGACCCGGTTTTGAAGGAGGAGTCCTTGAAAATAAGTACAGTGTGGATATTCACTGTTGAGTGTGCTGAGAAAGTCCGACAATAATTTGTTGAGTCGCAGCGCGCTCTGTGGACTTCCTTCCAGTGGTTCGTCCTGAAATTATTAGGAGGACACTAACAAAAATTATATGTTGGTTTAGGGGTTAACTTTTTTGTGTGTTTTTGTTTGTGACGTTCTGCACATGTCCAATTTATGTATATTTGTGTTGCTGTAATTTTGCTTTGTTGCTTCCATTAAGGTCCGTGGTCATTTCTGTTGCAGGAAAGTCCAAATATTTTGATAAAATCTGTCTAGATTAATAAACTAGATATAGAGTCAATTAGTGTGCTCTTGTCCCAAGTTATTCTCTTATCTTTTCCTTTTGTACCATTTTTGTTGCTTGCTCTTTATTGTTCCTTACCCAGGTACTAAAGGGGTCAATTGGGTATTACCCTGTTGGTTGCCAGAAGTGGTTCCTGGAGAAAGCACATTTTTGCATGAGTATTGAAGGAATCCTGGAGCAGGGTAAACCTGAAGCATGTGCTAAACAGGGTAAAGTAGTGTAAACAATTGTATGTGTGCTTTCTGGAACATCACGACTGCTTGCAGAATGTTTGATATTGACATACTTACCGCTCAACCCTGAACATTGTTATGACATTCCGTGTATCTTGATGAGCAAGGCTGCCTGTACGAATGCACAAATAACTTTTTCCATGACTATGGGAGAAGGACATTAGCGTAAATATAGCAGCTGTGCTGATAGTTTGAAAGAAAAATATTGAGAAAGGCATCAACATGCCGATAAGCATCTCTTTGGTTTTAAAAGAAGGAAAGCCAATAAAACTCCTTTTCGACACCACTTACCTGGAGTGCTGAGACTCTTTCAATAGAGGGAGCAGTGTTTATATATATATATAATATATATATATATATATATATATATATATATATATATATATATATATATATATATATATATATATATATATATATATATATTATCTACTGGCGGTCGCCAGTAGATAGTTATAGTTACAACCTAGTTTCCATGGGAAATCTCAAAATTCTATTTTGAATAACTTTGGCGCCTGTTGACGAATCCTCGCGAAATTTTCAAAACTAATGGGGCGCTCCGTTCAGCTCCTACCCTGAAAGTCTCGGGGTGATTCGTCAAGCGGGGGCCGAGAAAAAAGGGGGGTCCCAAAACGCGTTTTCCCCATGCATTTTTCCATAGGACCTTTAGACACAGCTACAGCCAGAACGGCTGAACAGAATTACTTGAAATTTGGCAAAGAGGTAGTCCTCAGGTCAGGCATGTGCCTTTTGCATATATGGTGTAAATCCGTTCAGTAGTTCCTGAGAAAATCAAAAGTAAAATCATATACATATCTGGGCGGAGCCTAACCACACATCTCATTGTGAGATCTGATTGGCTGTCAGCACTTCATCCAAGAAGTGTTGGCAGCCATCTTGGGATCAATATACATGATAGCACCTCATTAAAAAGCATTGCAGTTAATAGAAGGTTTTAAGACCTTAGTTACATTATAAATCATTTGTTGATGGTACCATACTCATTTTAGGAATTGTAGTATGTTCTAAGGTGATTTTACCATGTGAAAAAGCCTTCTGCTGAGATATCATGAATCATGTTTGAGAGAAAACTATTTTCACATGCTTTTCCCACAGAGGTTTGGAAGGTGATCTATAAGCTAAACTGAGAGCATATTTTCTGTAAATTCACATTATCTTTCTCAGTCATGTGAGAATGAAGTCTGACATTCTCAGTAAAACATGTACATCCAACAAGGGCAGAGACTGTCAGTTGATTCCTTTATGTTCTACTGCAGCTTCCCAGAGTGTTCCAAAGAACAACTAGAGCGCTAACAGTCTTACTTATGACAAAGGTATGGCACACCTGAAGCCATCTTGATTGCAATAAAGTGGTAACATTTAAAACATTTAATTTAAAAAGGAACAAAATGAGAGGGTTCATTTTGCCATAGAATGTATGATTAGTGCTGCAGAAAGAAAAATTAGGGCACATTTTGAGTGACTTCTCAAATCCTCTTCTATTTCATTAAAGAATTCTGACATGCAGACTGAAACATACACTTTCAATACCAGCAGCAGACTTCCCTGGTGAGCAGTAGCTTTACTACAGTGATCTAATGAGCAACTAGAGTGCTAACATTCTGAATTTATGGCAAATGTGTGACACATCTGAATGCCTTCTTCATTGAATCAAAGTAAAAAACTAACAGTATGCCTACTGAGGAGACTGCAGTAAATGAGGAAATTAGGAAACTTCATAACAAGTCTCCCAAGATGGCCACCAGAGACAAAAGAGCCCAAATGTAGCACAAATATCACCGAGATGTAGCCCAAGTATAGCCCAATGACAGAAATCCCAGAGTGTTTTAAAGAACAACTAGAGCGCTAACAGTCTTACTTATGACAAAAGTATGGCACACCTGCAGCCATCTTGATTGGAATAAAGTGGTAACATTTAAAACATTTAATTTGCAAAGGAACAAAATGAGGGGGTTCATTTTGCCATAGAAATTATGACTAGTGCTGCAGAAAGAAAACTTAGGGCACATTTTGACTTCTCAAATCCTCTTCTATTTCATTAAAAAGTTCTGACATGCAGACGGAAACATGCACTTTGAATACCAGCAGCAGACTTCCCTGGTGAGCAGTAGCTTTACTACAGTGATCTAATGAGGAACTAGAGTGCTACCATTCAGAATTTATGGCAAATGTGTCACATCTGAATGCCTTCTTGATGGAACCAAAGTAAACAAGCATTGACAATGCAATAGGTCTCGCCCTCGTTTAAGTTAAAGCAATTCTGTTTGTAATTAGGTGGCTTTTTAGCTTTGCTTGTATTAGTGTTTTTCAAAATTTAATGTAAATAAGATGCATATCTGTATATGTATGCATGCATTTATATTTGTATTTATATAGATATGCAAATTATATATATGTTTATATATGTATATACATATATACACATACATATAAATATAAATGCATATATGTGCATATGTGTGCGTGTAGAGAGAGGTAGAGAGGTAGAGATGTAGAGGTAGAGACGTAGAGGGAGAGAGGTAGAGGTAGAGAGGTAGAGGTAGAGAGGTAGAGGTAGAGAGGTAGAGAGTAGTAGAGAGAGAGGTAGAGAAAGGTAGAGAGGTAGAGAGTAGAGGATGAGTAGTAGAGAGTAGAGAGAGAGTAGTAGAGAGAGTAGTAGAGAGTAGTAGAGAGAGTAGCAGAGAGTGAGTAGGAGAGAGTAGTAGTGAGTAGTAGAGAGTGAGTAGTAGAGAGTAGTAGCGAGTGAGAAGTAGAGAGTAGTAGAGAGTAGTAGAGAGTGAGTAGTAGAGGGAGTAGTAGAGAGTATTAGAGAGTGAGTAGTAGAGAGTAGTAGAGAGTGAGTAGTGGAGACTGAGTAGCAGAGAGAGAGTAGTAGAGAATGAGTAGTAGAGAATGAGTAGTAGAGTGAGTAGTAGAGAGTAGTAGAGAGTGAGTAGTAGAGAGTAGTAGAGAGTAGTAGAGAGAGAGTAGTAGAGAGTGAGTAGTAGAGAGTGAGCAGTAGAGAGTGAGTAGTAGAGAGAGAGTAGTAGAGAGAGTGAGTAGTAGAGTAGTACAGAGTGAGTAATAGAGAGTGATTAGTAGAGAGTAGTGGAGAAGTAGAGAGTGAGTAGAAGAGAGTGAGTAGTAGAGTGAGTAGTAGGGAGTAGTAGGGAGTAGTAGAGAGTGAGTAGTAGAGTGAGTAGTAGAGTGAGTAGTAGAGAGCAAGTCGTAGAGAGTGTGTAGTAGAGAGAGAGTAGTAGAGAGTAGTGGAGGGTGAGTAGTAGAGAGTGAGTAGTAGAGAGAGTAGTAGAGAGTAGTAGAGAAGTAGAGAGTGAGTAGTAGAGAGTGAGTAGTAGAAAGTGAGTAGCAGAGAGAGTAGTAGAGAGTAGTAGAGAGTAGTAGAGTGAGTAGTAGAGAGTGAGTAGTAGAGAGAGAGAGTAGTAGAGAGTGAGTGGTAGAGAGTAGTAGAGTGAGTAGTAGAGTGAGTAGTAGAGAGAGTAGTAGAGTGAGTAGTTGAGAGTGAGTAGTAGAGAGTAGTAGAGAGTGAGTAGTAGAGAGTGAGTAGTAGAGAGAGTAGTAGAGAGGGAGTAGTAGAGAGAGAGAGTAGTAGAGAGAGAGTAGTAGAGAGTAGTAGAGAGTGAGTAGTAGAGTAGTAGAGAGTGAGTGGTAGAGAGTAGTAGAGAGTGAGTAGTAGAGATGAGTAGTAGAGAGTAGTAGAGTCGTAGAGAGTAGTAGAAAGTGAGTAGTAGAGAGTGAGTAGTAGAGAGTGAGTAGTAGAAAGTAGTAGCGAGTGAGTAGTAGAGAGTGAGTAGTTTAATTTAAAAGGAACACAATGAGGAGGTTCATTTTGCCATAGAAATTATGATTAGTGAGGAAAAAAGAAAAATTAGGGCACATTTTGAGTGACTTATCAAATCCTTTTCTATTTCATTAAAAAATTCTGACATGCAGACTAAAACATGCACTTTGAATACCAGCAGCAGACTTCCCTGGTGAGCAGTAGCTTTACTACAGTGATCTAATGAGCAACTAGAGTGCTACCATTCAGAATTTATGGAAAATGTGGGACACATCTGAATGCCTTTTTGATGGAATCAAAGTAAACAAGCATTGAAAATGCAATAGGTCCGGCCCTTGTTTAAGTTAAAGCAATTCTGTTTGTAATTAGGTGGCTTTTTAGCTTTGCTTGTATTAGAGTTTTTCAAACTTTCATGTACATACCATGCATATGTATGCATATATGTATATGTTTGCATGAATTTATATTTATATAGATATGCAGATTATATTTATATGTTTATATATTCACTGAAAAAACCATAGGTTTCACACACGTTATAGTTACGAATTAGCAGTTAAAAAACCTTGCAAATTCACTTAAAAAACCATAGGTTTCACACATGTTATAGTTAGCTGGACATTTCACTCGTAAAAAACCAATGAAATTCCCCCGTTATAGTTAGTGCAGGCAACTATAACTCACGCGACCGCAATCCTCTGCTGATGACGTCAGATATTACATCACTGTATTTAGACACTTATTTACCCATGTCTTCTTCCATTAATCTTTAGCTATACATATATTACAAATATTTATTTTTCATAAAGACACATATGTCATCAGTGATGTAATATCTGACGTCATCAGCAGAGGATTGCGGTCGCGTGAGTTATAGTTGCCTGCACTAACTATAACGGGGGAATTTCATTGGTTTTTTACGAGTGAAATGTCCAGCTAACTATAACATGTGTGAAACCTATGGTTTTTTAAGTGAATATATATATATATATTCACTGAAAAAAACATAGGTTTCACACATGTTATAGTTAGCTGGACATTTCACTCGTAAAAAACCATTGAAATTCCCCCGTTATAGTTTGTTCAGCTAACTATTACTCGCGCGACCACAATCCACTGCTGATGACGTCACATATTACATCACTGTATTCACTAAGATACTGTTAATAAGTCAGTTATACAATGAATTTTACAAAAAAAAACATCCATTTAGACACTTATTTACCCATTTATTCTTCCATTAACCTTTAGATATACATATATAAAAAATAATTATTTTTCAGAAAGACACATATTCACTGGATGATGTCATCAGTGATGTCATCAGTGATGTCATTTGAGATGTCATCAGTGATGTCATGAGTGATGTCACTGACCATGTCATGAGTGATGTAATATGTGACGTCATCAGCAGTGGATTGCAGTCGCGCGGGTTATAGTTAGCTGAACTAACTATAACGGGGGAATTTCAATGGTTTTTTACGAGTGAAATGTCAAGCTAACTATAACATGTGTGAAACCTATGGGTTTTTCAGTGAATTTGCAAGGTTTTTTAAATGCTAATTCCTAACCATAACGTGGGTGAAACCTATGGTTTTTTAAGTGAATTTGCAAGGTTTTTTAAATGCTAATTTCTAACTATAACGTGTGTGAAACCTATGGTTTTTATTAGTGAATTTGTAAGGTTTTTTAAATGCTAATTTATGTATGTATTATTATATTTTTTATATATTTATTTTACAATAAACTTCCTATGTATATAGTTATAGATTGACTGTATCCTGTAATATGGAATGGCTCAGCTCTTTTTTTTTTTATTTGGATAAAGTTGAACAGCATAGTTAATATCTTCTATAAACTTATAAACAGTTTAAAATGTTTTTTTTTTTAAGGGTTTTTCACCGTGCGCGCACTGTGCGCGCACCGAGCGCACACCCCGCGATTTTTTGACAAAAAATAAAATGTTTTTTTCACCCTTCGGGGTCCTTCAGGGACCCCCTGACAAAGGCTAGGGGGTCAGGAACTCTCTACCCTGCCCCTTTTTCACGTTCTCCACCTTTCTTTTTCACTGTCACACACAAAATGGAGTCCGACACTTCCTGATTTCGACCTATTGGAATGTTGACTGACATCTAACCACCAATCAGAATTACACTCGCGGACATTTGATGCGCGCCCCGTGCGAGCACCGTGCGCACACGGTGCGCGCATATAGATATTTATATACTTTTAACTGCAATTTTCTCAGGAACTACTGAACAGATTGACACAATATATGCAAAAGGCACATGCCTGACCTGAGGACTACCTCTTTGCCAAATTTCAAGTAATTCTGTTCAGCCGTTCGGGCTGTACCTTCGACTAAAGGTCCTATGGGAAAATGCATGGGGAAAATGCGTTTTGGGACCCCCCTTTTTTCTCAGCCCCCGCTTGACGAATCACCCCAAGACTTTCAGGGTAGGAGCTGAGCGGAGCGCCCCATTAGTTTTGAAAATTTCATGAAGATAAGTCAACCGGCGCCAAAGTTATTCAAAATAGAATTTTCAGAATTCCTATGGGAACACGGTCCTAACTATAACTATCTACTGGCGACCGCCAGTAGATTATATATATATATATATATATATATATATATATATATATATATATATATATATATATATATTACCTACTGGCGGTCGCCAGTAGGTAGTTATAGTTAGGACCACGTTTCCATAGGAAAACCTCAACATTCTATTTTGAATAACTTTGGCGCCGGTCGACGAATCCTCGCGAATTTCTCAAAATAGGTGGGGCGCTACGCTCCGCTCCTATCCTGAAAGTCTCGGGGGGATCCGTCAAGCGGGGGCTGAGATAAAAGGGGGGTCCCAAAACGCGTTTTTCCCATGCATTTTTCCATAGGACCTTTAGAACGAGCTACAGCCCGAACGGCTGAACAGAATTACTCAAAATTTGGCAGAGAGGTAGTCCCTAGGTCAAGGAAGTGCCTTTTGTAGGTTTGGTGTAAATCTGTTCAGTAGATTCTGAGAAAATAGCCTTTAAATCAATATATATATCTGAGCCCGCTTACGGTACGCTTACCGTACGCTTACGGTAAGCGTACGGTGGCGTGCGCGAGCGCGATTCTGATTGGCTCTTAGATCTTAGTAAACATTCGAATCGGCCGAAACCAGGAAGCGGCGGCCGCCATTTTCTGTGTTTCACTCTGAAAAAAAAAGAGTGAAAACAAGAAAAGGGGGCAATGAGGAGAGTTACAGACCCCCTTACATTTGTGAGGGGGTCAAAGAAGGACTGTAAAGTACAAAACAAACATTTATTGATTTTTAAAAAAAATCACGGGGTACGCGTACGGTAAGCTTACGGTAAGCGTACGGAAGAAACATGGCGTGCGCGAAGGAGATTCTGATTGGCCCATAGATCTTAGTAAACATTCGAATCGGCCGAAACCAGGAAGCGACGGCCGCCATTTTGTGTGTTTCACTCAGAAAAAAAACAGAGAAAACAAGGAAAGGGGGCAATGAGGAGAGTTACAGACCCCCTAACATTTGTAAGGGGGTCAAAGAAGGACAGAAAAGTACAAAAAAAACATTTATTGATTTTAAAAAAAATCACGGGGTACGCGTACCGTAAGCTTACGGTAAGCGTACGGTAAAAAAAATAAAAATAAATAAATGAAAAGCAGATTTAAGAGTTTAGAAATTAGGGAGCTCTAAAAAGAGCTGTTGTGTTTATGAAGTCATTTTTTTAGTGGTACCTACAAGTAAGTACCGATGCAGAGTCTAAGGTTCAAGAGGAAGACTCTGTTCCCTTCATCATTGAAGTGCACACCATCTCCTCTATAAATGTCTTGCATGTCATAACGCAAGTTGTTGTGGTAAATGGCACCCATACCATAGTCACGGAGGAAAGCAGAAACAGATTTGTTGACGTGCTTTCTTGCTTTGTCAATCTGCGGACAGAAATGATTGGACCAGTTCCATTTTTGCCTTTGGCATATGTTGGAAAACACAAAGGCAGTTTTAGGGAAAAGTGTAAACAGTTGTGCAAAGGTGTCCTTCATAAGCATTTCCAGACCTACCCCAGTCAAAGTGCCTAGGTCATTGCCACCACAGTGCACTATTATGAGGTCAGGGTGTTGGATTTGAATGAAGGATTTCACCAATGGCATCAATTGGTGCCACTTTAACCCTCTCTGACCAATCCATTTAATGTCTACATTTGGCAAAGCAAGGTCTCTCACCATACCTGTTTTCTCTGCAAACTTTTCACTCCAGAAGACATAGCTGTGCCCTACAATCCACACTGTGAACATCTTCAAAGGAGAACTGGATGCACTCAGGAGGTGTCTTTCAGTAGAATGGCAATATGAAAAGAAAGACAGTTTGGAAATGGAGGCATACATATTTTTTTCAAAACAAAAAGAACTGATTGGCTGTTTCATACCATTCTAGAATAAAAACTAGGCTGTATGTGTAAATTAATAGAAGCATGTTTTGTATTGGTACAAAAAAATGTGTAACCAAAGAACAGTACTATGGATTTGCTGTAAGGTTTGAAAAGTCAAGCACTCTTGCTCTGTGGAATTGAAACATTGTGTGTCGAACTTCTGACCTAACTCTACACAGCAGTGTTCCATGAGCTGTTGCTATGGTAGCAGGCAGAAGTCAAGTTGGGGGAAGGGTACTAGGCAGAAGTCAAGTTGGGGGAAGGGTACTTTTGGAAAAGGGTTGGTTTTCAACCAATAGCAATGTGTGATTACATTTGAAAAAAAGGGGGAAGCACTGAGATTTGAAACTTACATGTATATGTGTGGAAAAATAGAGGGAAAGTTTGCCATTATCTGGTTCTGCTGAGAGGAGAGAGGTGAACACAACAGAGATCCTGGCTCTGATAATCTGCTGTTTGAGTGTCACATTTCTTTCACAACTAACTAATTTTAAAGGTGAGTTTACAGTTTGAGAGGGGATGTATGTGGTAACTTAAGAAATTAATAATAGAAATGGGAATTGTTTTTGTTGTAGTTACACATGGTGGTTTCATAATGTGTCAGTCTGTAAAAGTGATTTACACTTGCCCCGAAAAAAAAAAGAGCAGTAAGTGTGCTTTAAAAATGGCAAAGAAATTTCGTTTTGGGACTAATGTGAAAACATGACTCTGTGTGCATAGAGGAATTATAGGCAGAGATTTATTGCGTCTTGCTCTGGTGATTTCACAGTTGCATTAGATGGAAAGGGGGAGCGAATTTTTGGGGGAAGAAGCAGAGTCTTAGCACACACCCATGTGCTTGCCATGTATAGTCATGCACAGTATTTAGAAGCGAGTGGGGTTTTCAGGTTTAAGTCTGTAATGCAAATACATTCAGCATCACTAAGGCTGGTTGCCCTTGCTGGAGTGTAGGCAGTCACAGAGAATACACATGGTGGTGGTCTGAAAAAACAGCTTGGACATGTGCATTTAAATAAATCAAAAAAAGTGGTTTCATAATGTGTCAGTCTGTAAAAGTGATTTCCAATTGTAAAAAGTGATTTTCACTTGGCCCGAAAAAAAAAGAGCAGTAAGTGTGCTTTCAAAATGGCAAAGAAATTTCGTTTTGGGACTAATGTGAAAACATGACTCTGTGTGCATAGAGGAATTATAGGCAGAGATTTATTGCGTCTTGCTCTGGTGATTTCACAGTTGCATTAGATGGAAAGGGGGGCGAATTTTTGGGGGAAGAAGCAGAGTCTTAGCACACACCCATGTGCTTGCCATGTATAGTCATGCACAGTATTTAGAAGCGAGTGGGGTTTTCAGGTTTAAGTCTGTAATGCAAATACATTCAGCATCACTAAGGCTGGTTGCCCTTGCTGGAGTGTAGGCAGTCACAGAGAATACACATGGTGGTGGTCTGAAAAAAACAGCTTGGACAAGTGCACTTAAATAAATTAAAAAAAAAGGTTTCATAATGTGTCAGTCTGTAAAAGTGATTTTCACTTGCCCCGAAAAAAAAAAGAGCAGTAAGTGTGCTTTAAAAATGGCAAAGAAATTTCGTTTTGGGACTAATGTGAAAACATGACTCTGTGTGCATAGAGGAATTATAGGCAGAGATTTATTGCGTCTTGCTCTGGTGATTTCACAGTTGCATTAGATGGAAAGGGGGAGCGAATTTTTGGGGGAAGAAGCAGAGTCTTAGCACACACCCATGTGCTTGCCATGTATAGTCATGCACAGTATTTAGAAGCGAGTGGGGTTTTCAGGTTTAAGTCTGTAATGCAAATACATTCAGCATCACTAAGGCTGGTTGCCCTTGCTGGAGTGTAGGCAGTCACAGAGAATACACATGGTGGTGGTCTGAAAAAACAGCTTGGACATGTGCATTTAAATAAATCAAAAAAAGTGGTTTCATAATGTGTCAGTCTGTAAAAGTGATTTCCAATTGTAAAAAGTGATTTTCACTTGGCCCGAAAAAAAAAGAGCAGTAATTGTGCTTTCAAAATGGCAAAGAAATTTCGTTTTGGGACTAATGTGAAAACATGACTCTGTGTGCATAGAGGAATTATAGGCAGAGATTTATTGCGTCTTGCTCTGGTGATTTCACAGTTGCATTAGATGGAAAGGGGGGCGAATTTTTGGGGGAAGAAGCAGAGTCTTAGCACACACCCATGTGCTTGCCATGTATAGTCATGCACAGTATTTAGAAGCGAGTGGGGTTTTCAGGTTTAAGTCTGTAATGCAAATACATTCAGCATCACTAAGGCTGGTTGCCCTTGCTGGAGTGTAGGCAGTCACAGAGAATACACATGGTGGTGGTCTGAAAAAACAGCTTGGACATGTGCAAATAAATAAATTAAAAAAAAAGGTTTCATAATGTGTCAGTCTGTAAAAGTGATTTTCACTTGGCCCGAAAAAAAAAAGAGCAGTAAGTGTGCTTTAAAAATGGCAAAGAAATTTCGTTTTGGGACTAATGTGAAAACATGACTCTGTGTGCATAGAGGAATTATAGGCAGAGATTTATTGCGTCTTGCTCTGGTGATTTCACAGTTGCATTAGATGGAAAGGGGGAGCGAATTTTTGGGGGAAGAAGCAGAGTCTTAGCACACACCCATGTGCTTGCCATGTATAGTCATGCACAGTATTTAGAAGCGAGTGGGGTTTTCAGGTTTAAGTCTGTAATGCAAATACATTCAGCATCACTAAGGCTGGTTGCCCTTGCTGGAGTGTAGGCAGTCACAGAGAATACACATGGTGGTGGTCTGAAAAAACAGCTTGGACATGTGCATTTAAATAAATCAAAAAAAGTGGTTTCATAATGTGTCAGTCTGTAAAAGTGATTTCCAATTGTAAAAAGTGATTTTCACTTGGCCCGAAAAAAAAAGAGCAGTAAGTGTGCTTTAAAAATGGCAAAGAAATTTCGTTTTGGGACTAATGTGAAAAAATGACTCTGTGTGCATAGAGGAATTATAGGCAGAGATTTATTGCGTCTTGCTCTGGTGATTTCACAGTTGCATTAGATGGAAAGGGGGAGCGAATTTTTGGGGGAAGAAGCAGAGTCTTAGCACACACCCATGTGCTTGCCATGTATAGTCATGCACAGTATTTACAAGCGAGTGGGGTTTTCAGGTTTAAGTCTGTAATGCAAATACATTCAGCATCACTAAGGCTGGTTGCCCTTGCTGGAGTGTAGGCAGTCACCGCGAATACACATGGTGGTGGTCTGAAAAAAACAGCTTGGACAAGTGCAATTAAATAAATTAAAAAAAAAGGTTTCATAATGTGTCAGTCTGTAAAAGTGATTTTCACTTGCCCCGAAAAAAAAAAGAGCAGTAAGTGTGCTTTAAAAATGGCAAAGAAATTTCGTTTTGGGACTAATGTGAAAACATGACTCTGTGTGCATAGAGGAATTATAGGCAGAGATTTATTGCGTCTTGCTCTGGTGATTTCACAGTTGCATTAGATGGAAAGGGGGAGTGAATTTTTGGGGGAAGAAGCAGAGTCTTAGCACACACCCATGTGCTTGCCGTGTATAGTCATGCACAGTATTTAGAAGCGAGTGGGGTTTTCAGGTTTCAGTCTGTAATGCAAATACATTGAGCTTCACTAAGGCTGGTTGCCCTTGCTGGAGTGTAGCACTCTGGACATGGGCTTTTTAAAAAATCTGAAAAGTGGTTTCATAATGTGACAGTTTGTAAAAGAGATTTTCACTTGCCCAAAAAAAAGAGCAGTTTGTGTGCATTCAAATTGGCAAAGAAATTTTGTTTTGTGACTATTGTGAAAAGAAATGTAGTAATATATTTAAATACAATAAAGGATTTTTTTTTAGTTTTTTTCAGGTATTGCTGAAGAACAGTGAACAAAATTTAAGATGCCTACAAAATCTCGAGTTCAAAAAACGCTAAAAAAAAAACTATATTTGAAGACAACTGGAGGACCAAAGTTAGTAGAAGATGCTCATGTTGGGAAAAAGAAAAAATCTTCTGGTAAGCAGAAAAAACAATTTCTTAAAAAAATATTCAAAACAAAGAAAAATGTACAAAATGTCTGTCCTGGGAAGAATGTAACAAAACGAAGAGAACAGCAAAAAATTGAGAATTTAGTTAATGCAAATATACCTTCTGCAACTGAAAAGTTTTACATAAACAGAAAAACAGCGTTTAAAGAGATACGTAGAAAAATGTTTCAGAGAAGAGTTATGTCCAATTTGATAAAGGATGTGAAGAAATATAAGCAAAAGGCAAAATATTACAAGAGAAAAAAAGAAATTGAAGCCATTGCAGCAAAAGCATTAGAATTAAAAAGGAAACTATTCATATTAATTTTGAATAGGATGCGTACATTAGATAAAATGGTTAATGTACTGAAATCACAAAGCAAAAGCAAAAGAGTAGTGAACAGAACAAACTTTTGTAAAGTGTTTTTAGGAAAGTGGATGCATAGTTCAAGTAGTGAACCTTTTTTTAATGAAGAGAGCTATTTTCAAAGTAATAGTTTGCTGCATGCAGTTGACACCAGAGGTCGTTCATACGAAGTAAAAAATGGTTGCATAATGGAGAAGGAGATAATGGTTCCAAGAGATGAGGTACAAGTGATGGCAGATGAGGCAATGGGGAGACGTCCTAAAGCCCCAGTGTACACTTGGAATTGTAGTAGTATTTGCACTGTGCGTCAGGAATCTATTGACAGATTTCGAGAGTTTCTAAGAGAATATAGTAAAAAAAGTGTAAAACAGAAGATTAAGGTGCTTCAAAGTCTGGATCCATGCAGAGTGAGAGAGAATACTGGTTTGCAGGGTCATTCTCTGGCTTGTCTATCTAGAAAAGTGTGCAATAGTGTTTTCCATCATTTTAGGATGCTGGCTGTTCATCATACTGAAATGAGAAAGTTTGTGAGACGGTTGTATTTTGCCAAAAGTCCAGCAATAAAGTTAAATGAATTGAATAGGGCTCTGTTCCGAGGAACGGTATCAGATGTAGAGAAGGTTGTTGATGAAATTCAGTTTTGTTACTTTGGTCCTGAACAAAACAGTGCAGAGAAGGACACAGTAAATGAGGAAGAAGTGGAAGAGAATGTAGAACCTTCTGTAAGTAAGACATTTAATGATCACATAACAAAATTTGCAATAGTCTCTAATGAAAGACCAAATGTTACTTGTATTTGTTGCCGCAGAACTCATTATAGAAAACAAACTAGGAATGTTGATCTCTACAGAAAGAGTGAAAATGAAGATAATTATAAGTGGATGGATTTTGCCACATATATATTTCTTGAAAATTGTTTTGAATTGGGTGAAGATCAGCGTATTTGTAAATACTGTTACAACAAGTTAGAGGAAAATAGAATGCCGACCAGAGCTGTACATAATAATTTAGAATTGGATGCTATTCCTGCTGAACTTTCCGAATTAAATACATATGAGTCTATACTCATTCAATGTGTTCATCCGTTCCAGACCATAGTACGTATGGAGCCCAAAACTGGTAAATTACCTCCTTCAGATTTACTGAGAGGTTTAAAAGGTAGAGTGGTGTATTTGCCCTTGGATTTGAAAAAAAATATGGAAACTATTGATGCGGATACTTTGGAAACTGAACCATTAATTATTCTGGTTAATGGTGTACCTACAAAGAATAAGAAGATTTGGCAGGAGCTGGTAGATGTGCGGAAAGTACAAAGAGCAAATTTGTATTTGAAAAAAAATAACAAATGGTATGAATCAATTTATATAGAAGAAGAAGAAGAAGACGAAGATTTTCAAGAAGACACAGAAACACCAACTGGACAAATTGAAAAAGTGGACAAGACAAAGGAAGAAGAAATTTATGAACATTTTAGCATACATCCTCTTCATTCGAAAGAAGTTATGGGAGACAATATTGATCTCTTTCAGATGAAGAAAGCAAAAGGAACTCCCGTGAGTGTATGGGAGGAGAGCTTGGAAGCTCGATGTTTTCCCCAGCTGTTTCCTACGGGAAAAGGAGGACGATACGATGAACGTCCAGAACAGATTCCAGCTTCAGAGTATCGGACTACAAGACTATATGCTGAAGATCCCAGATTTCGACAAAGTATTCCTTATTTGTTCCATCTTTTATTTGAAAGCGACTTGTCTGCACTGTCTTATGCAGTAAATCACATTTTAAAAAGTGGAGTACATTTACAAAATGTGTCTGCTAAGGATTTTATGGAGAAAGTGCAGCACCGAGATGATCATTTGGAAACACAACTGATCAATCTGATGGCTTGTCAGCGTGGGACAAATGAATATTGGTACCGACGCCATGGTGAACTAAAATGCATGTTACGCAATTTAGGAACACCAACATGGTTCCTTACCCTAAGCTGTGCCGAGTACGCTTGGGATGATTTACTGGATTTTCTACGAGAGGCCAATTCAAACATTAAAAACATCGAATACAAGACAGCAGGAGAACTGTGCTCATTGGATCCGGTTAATGTTTGCAGATATTTCAATCATAGATTTGAGGCTATGATGTCCTTCATCTGCAATAAAAAAAATCCACCCCTTGGAGAAGTAGTGGATTTCTTTTGGAGAAAAGAGTACCAGGCAAGAGGTGCTCCTCATATTCATATGCTGTTGTGGATCAAGGATGCCCCAAAGTTTGGAACAGATACTGATGAAGCAGTGTTATCTTACATTGAAGAATATGCAACATGTGGTATACCAAAAAGCACAGAAGAGAACAAGTTAAAGGAGCAAGTTTTACGTTTCCAAAGTCATCGGTGTGGAAAACACTGTCGACGGAAATACAAGAGCAAAGAAAAATACTACACTAAATGTCGATTTGGATTTCCTAGACCTGTTCTTTCAAATGGAAGAGTAAACAGTTTTATGTCAGCTGTGAGACATACTATCACAAGAAAATCACCTAAGAATACCTACAACCTTAAAAGAAAAGAAGAATCAAAAAATATAAATGACTACAACCCAGTCATTTTATCCATGTGGAACGCTAACATGGATATACAGTATGTAGCTGACAATTCCATTGCTGTTGCACGATATGTAACGTCTTACATTACGAAATCAGAAAAAACAGAATTGAAGGAAATGTGGGAAGAGATTTCTCACGAGAAGACTGTTAGTAAGAAGCTGTACAGTTTCAGTTTGAAGATGTTATCGCATCGAGAAATTAGATCCTACGAATGTTCAGATAGGTTATCTTCTGCAAGTCTCTACTCAAAGTCAAGAAGAATAATTTGGGCAAGTTTAGGCCTTGCAGCAATGAGAAATCGGGTACTGAAATCTGTTGGAGAAATTGAATATTTGGCCGAGAATGACCCAGAAAGTACAGATATATTGAAAACAAACATGTTGGACACATATTATCCCAAGAGAAGTCATCATCTGGAGAACATGTGTCTCTATGAAGTGTTGCAGAACTACATTTATTCACGGAAAGCTGCAGAAGACATTAACAATGGAAAATATAAAGTTGTTGGTGAAGAAGGATGTTTGGTGAAGCAAACCAAAGGAAGTTTGATAAATCACCGGAAGCTGAGTTGCGACACTACCGACAAGAAAGAATTTTACTACTTGGCTCTTTTACAGTTGTTTAAACCATGGCGTACAGAGGATGAACTACTGGGAGAATTTCAAAGCTATGAGGATTCATTTAATGCTTGCAAAGACAGCATACAATGCAATACATTCACAACTTATCTGCAAATGTTAAATGAAGAAATTGAACAGGAAACTACAATTGCAGCAGAAATAGCTAGAGACAGTTCTCAGGACAGCCAAAGTTCAGGAACACACAGTCAAGATCCCCTAGGACAACCAATCGTTGAAAATGAAGCATCAATAGCCATGAATGAAGTGGAAACAGCTATGAATCAAGCTCAAGAAGAATTTATAGACTTAGAAAATTTGGAAAGACAACTGAATCAAGAGCAGCAACAAATTTATGAAGAGATCAAAAACAAAATTGATCACGGATTTCTACATGTAAAAAAAGAGTGCTCATGCACATCATTTCATCCAATCAGGATGTATGTAAGCGGACAAGCTGGCACTGGAAAAAGTTTCCTAATTAAAGTCATCAGAAGCTACCTAAAGCAAAAAACGGATTCTACGTTGTCTTGTGTGGTTACTGCTCCAACTGGGTTAGCAGCATATAACATAAAAGGAATCACCTTACATCGTTTGCTAATGTTACCAGTGGAGCATGAGAACAAAATACAATTCAACAAGCTAACTGGAGAAGCATCCTTGGAAGTTTCACGAGTATTGAAGAAGATGCAAGTTCTCATTATTGATGAGGTGAGCATGGTATCAAACTTAATGCTTGCCTTTGTGCATTTAAGAATGCAGCAAATTTTGAAGACAGACTATGACGTGTTATTTGGTGGAAAACACGTCATAGTTTTTGGAGATCTTTTGCAACTTACTCCAGTTAAAGGACAACCAGTGTTTAATACTGTGACACATGAAGACACGAAGAAGTCATTGGGAAGCATCGGTAATACAAATATTTGGTCCTTCTTTGAGTACAAGGAACTTACAACTAATATGAGGCAAGCAAACGATGAAGAATATGGAAGTATTCTGAAAGATATCAGGATTGGACTACTCACAGAAGCTGGCAAAAAAGCATTACAGACTCGGCTGCTACATAATTTATTTCCAAAGGAAGAAATAGTTGCAGAGAAGATATACAAGAACATTGCAGAAAACAAAAGTGTCATCTGCTTAATGCCTACTCTACGTGAATGCTCAATATTCAATGAGGAGCTTTTGAAATTGGAAAAGGAAGAGATCAGGAAATTGGAAGCAGTGGACAAAATTGAGGATGGAAGAATTACTGTCACAGTAACAGGCAAACTGAAAAATAAATTGGACTCACTAGAGAAGAACATCTCCAAAACAGCTGGATTAGAAAAAAATCTATATGTTTGCATGAACTGTAGAGTGTTTTTAAGGAGAAATTTGGATGTTGAGAAAGGTTTAGTTAATGGAGCGATGGGAAGAGTTGTGGGTTTTATTAATTATCAGAAAAAAGAAGGAATTGAATGTTTAAAAATAAAATTTGATCAGATAGATGAAGTTAAAGATATTTGTCGTTGTACAGTTCGTTTTATGCTTGTGAAAGACTTATATGTACGTAGGAAGCAGTTTCCGTTTTCTCTAGCATATGCTGTAACTATTCACAAGTCTCAAGGATTGACTGTAGATTGTGCATTTGTGAACATTGGTTCAACTGTGTTCAAAGAAGGTATGGCATATGTTGCTTTGTCACGAGTCAAAACATTATCAGGTTTATTCATGATAGACTTTGAAGAATCAAAAGTTAGTGCTGATACAAATTGTGTAAAGGAGTAAAATAGATTAAGAAGAAGCTATGCTCCTCATTTAGGTCAGTATCCTGTGTTGGAGAAACGTGTAGTTTCTCGTAAAAGAAAAAATGAGAATATCTGTAGTGAAGATGTAGAGAAGAGGAAAAAAAAGAGGAGTGATGTAATTGCAAGCAAAAAGAAAAAGGAAAATGAAGAACAGGTTGTAGGATGTCATTTTGAAAATAGCTCTGGTGTCAACTGCTACGCAAATGTAGTGCTGAATGTTGCATTTTATCTGGAAAGTTTGCAAGAGCAGATAATAGTAAATCAGGGAAAAAGATTCTGTTCAGAGCTGAGTCTCCTTTTTCAAAAGTTGAGTAAAGATAAAACTCAAATAGAAAGTGCTACTGACATTAGAAAACTTTTAGATGTATGTTCAGGACGAACACAGTTTTCTCAAAATGAACAGCAAGATGCACATGAATTTTTGATGTATTTTCTTCAGGTAGTGGAAGAAGAAGGAGTTCCCATTGACATTTTTTTTGGTCTCTCTTATAAATGGGAACATAGTTGTGATAATTGTTATAATATATGTGGCTCTATTGTTGATAATGAAAGGTTTATTTATTTGACATTGCCAGAGAGTAAAACAGTCACTTTTGCAAAATTAGTTAAAGATGCTAATCATAGCATGAAATGTGGTGAGTGTAATTCTGACATGTTTTCAACATTAATTTTAAAGGAATACGGACAGTATGTAATTTTAATGATGCAACGATGTAGAGCTGATGGTTCAAAATTGGATACTTTAATAAAGAAGTTTACAGGACAGCAATTATCAATTTCAGGAAAAACTTTTGTAACTGTTGCAATAATTTTCCATGATGGACCTACTGTTACTTCTGGACATTACACAGTTTATCTAAAATGTGAAAAAGGCTGGACACTGTGTAATGATTCCCAATTGATTTTCAAACAACGTTTGCCTTTTGATTTAGCAAATTCCTATCTAATCTTCCTGAAACCTAAATTTTAGAGAGACTTGGCAAGATCTGGACAAAATAATTTTACCATTTTACTGGATTACCATTGCAATTTTGTAAAAAAAAGATTTTTAAAATTATCATTTGGCCTAATGGAAAGATAACCAATTGTAATGTGGACTTTTTTAATTTTTAATGCAATTTTGAAAAACCAATAATTTAGAGATTATCGGTAACTTCTGCACATTTTAAATTTTGGAATGTTATTGGACTGCCATTGGAAATTTTTTCAAAAATGATTTAAAAAATTACTATTTGGCCATGTGGAAAAGTAACCAATTCTATTGTGGACTAAATAAATTATTCAAAAAATTTTCGTGAACCAAAATGTTACAGAGAATCGGTGAGATCTGGACAAATTAAACTTTAGAATTTTATTGGATTTCCGTTGGAAATTTATTCCAAAAAAAAAATTAAAATTACTATTTGGCCTAAAGGAAATGAAATCAGATGTATTTTGGAGTTATTTGAGATATAATATTGTGATTATAGTTCTGAAACAAACATATCAGACGGTATTTTAAAGAAATAAGTATTGGTATTAGATGATATTTTTTTACAATATTATGCATTTCTATAATGTTAAGTTTAATTAAAAAAAGAATCAGGGCTTTTTTAATACAATCTTTGTGATTGGTATTTTTTTTTGCCCGCTGTAAAATGATGAATGCAATTGCTTTCACAATTTATAGTGAAATGCAATATATTCTGAAAACAGCAAAAATAAGGCAAAAAGATTTTTTGGTAAAAAATGTAAATATGTGTACTGTATTATAAAATGTTTAAAAAATATTAATACTTTTTTCTTTTTTTCCAGATAGATATAGAAAATTTTCGAAAACTACAAACATTTTTAAAACTATTTTTTAAAAAAAGAAATGAATAAATATTTTTTCAGTGAGTATGGTAAGTCAATAATAATAATTGTAGTCTCTCAAGGACAATGTAATGTGATAAATGATTTTTAGTGTTTTTTTTAAAAAATAAAAAAAAAGTACGCGCACCGTACGCGTACGGTAAAAAAAAGATAAAAAAAAGTTTTTAAAAACATATGTAAAAAAAAGATGAAAGATAAGGTTGGCTCTTAAAAGAACCGTTGTGTTCATGCAGGGACAGAGGAAAGGAAGCATGGGAAAATTATTCAAAGCGACAAATGTGCTGATCTATTTTGTTGTTCACTAGGGAAACACTGGTCTCCCTATGGCAAATTAGATCTTTACAAAATGTGCAATGAATATCAACCTTCCGAAATCGAGGGTTCATTTCCAGAGGGCCAGCAAAAGGAGATTCTCCCCCCACAGATGAAGGGCTCACCTGACCTGCAGAAGAAGGAGTAAGCCCTGCAGGTGATGGTCCAGGCTGAGCTGCTGTGGATGTACTGGCTCGTCTTTCTGAAGAGTTACCTCCAAAAAGATGACCATGTGTCCTTCTGTGTACATCCTGGAGGTGTCTCTTCATGGTGTGATTCCCAAAGGAATACTTCCTGTCAGGATTACCTCTAGAAAGTACACGCTTACACAGCCTGCAAGTAACTAAGGGTGCATTCACCTTTTGCTGGCCTTCTGGAAAAGTAAAATAATCCCAAACATAAGAAGGCTTTTGTTTCCTCGATCTCTGCCTCAAGACAGTGCTGCTAGTGCTAGCCTCACTCTCAGAAGAGCTCTGCTGTTCTGCCATCGTATCCCAAAGACAAACCAGTTCCTTCTCCCAAGGGATCACAAGCAGAAATCAGGGGAATGGGTGTGGTGTAGGAGAGTTCTAGAACTGAAAGTAGTTTCAACCAATCAAAAGTTGTGTTTCAAGATCACATGACCTACCGTACGCTTACGGTACGCTTACGGTACGCTTACGGCAAAAAGTACGCGCGCGCGTAAAAAAGACACGCGCTTGCGCGCATGCGCATAACAGTCACTCCCCGGCACTTCCGCGTAACGTGCGCGTGTGGCGTAAGCGCGCACGCGTCCCACGCGCAGTACGCGCGGCTACGCAAAGTGCGTAACTATACGCAAGCAGCGTAGATAGATTACGGACGTTGCGTAAACCGTACGCTTACCGTGAGCTTACGGTACGCGTACTAAAAAAAAAAAAAAAAAAAAAAAAGAACTGGAAATAAATTTTACATGTTTATTTTAAAAAATATATTAAAAAAAAATATTTAAGGATTTTAAAAATTAAAGCATAGTCTTTATAAAAGGTAAGAAAATTAAATTAAAAATATGTTTGAAAAAATTGAAGAATAAAAAAAAAATTAGCATTTAAAAAACCTTGCAAATTCACTGAAAAAACCATGGGTTTCACACACGTTATAGTTAGGAATTAGCATTTAAAAAACCTTTGAAATTCAGTGAAAAAACCATAGGTTTCACACACGTTATAGTTAGGAATTAGCATTTAAAAAACCTTAGAAATTCAGTGAAAAAACCATAGGTTTCACACATGTTATAGTTAGCTGGACATTTTACTCGTAAAAAACCAATGAAATTGCCCCGTTATAGTTAGTTCAGCTAACTATAACTCGCGCGCCCGCAATGCACTGCTGATGACGTCACATATTACATCACTCATGACATGGTCAGTGACATCACTCATGACATCACTGATGACATCTCAAATGACATCACTGATGACATCACTGATGACATCATCCTTGTGATAGAGTGGCAGACCTCCTCTTCCCCTAATATAACCTTTGACACACACATTCAAAAATAGAAACTACAATGTTCAAAACAATGGACATACCAATACCAGTTAAAACAACCTTTTCAGTAATTCTAAGATCCACATACACATCCACTCATTCACCAACAGTCCAATTCAGTCACTCATACATGTACTCACTCATCATATGTACTCATACACCTATACATCCTGTTACACAATGCCACTCATCCATAGAGTTACTCACACACATAGTCACTCATGCTAACAAAGAAACAAACATACATTTACTTGCATATACAGTTATACACACACCACCACACTTACTTCTACGGAAACTTACACATACTTAGTCTTTTAAACAATCACTTATAGAAACACATACTTATTCATACAAGAACTCTTTCAATCTCTCACTCTCACATATACTCACATATATACACCAATAGTCACATATACTAGTTTAAAACATATGTAGTTACTCATAAAGACACTATTGAGACAGTCATTCACTCACTAACACACCCATACACACACTCATCCACCCATACAGTCCTGCACACATACTGTGTTCAACACATACAAACAGTGAGTCACTCATTCATGCACCTATGCACTACGTAATACCCCCACCGAACCATGCAGACACTCAGACTGATACTCAAAAAACCAACTAATAACCTATATAGACACCCATGTAGCTACTCACCAACCCATGCAGCCACTTATACACAAAGATAGATATAGAAAATTTTCGAAAACTACAAACATTTTTAAAACTATTTTTTAAAAAAAGAAATGAATAAATATTTTTTCAGTGAGTATGGTAAGTCAATAATAATAATTGTAGTCTCTCAAGGACAATGTAATGTGATAAATGATTTTTAGTGTTTTTTTTAAAAAAGTACGCGCACCGTACGCGTACGGTAAAAAAAAAATAAAAAAAAGTTTTTAAAAACATATGTAAAAAAAAGATGAAAGATAAGGTTGGCTCTTAAAAGAACCGTTGTGTTCATGCAGGGACAGAGGAAAGGAAGCATGGGAAAATTATTCAAAGCGACAAATGTGCTGATCTATTTTGTTGTTCACTAGGGAAACACTGGTCTCCCTATGGCAAATTAGATCTTTACAAAATGTGCAATGAATATCAACCTTCCGAAATCGAGGGTTCATTTCCAGAGGGCCAGCAAAAGGAGATTCTCCCCCCACAGATGAAGGGCTCACCTGACCTGCAGAAGAAGGAGTAAGCCCTGCAGGTGATGGTCCAGGCTGAGCTGCTGTGGATGTACTGGCTCGTCTTTCTGAAGAGTTACCTCCAAAAAGATGACCATGTGTCCTTCTGTGTACATCCTGGAGGTGTCTCTTCATGGTGTGATTCCCAAAGGAATACTTCCTGTCAGGATTACCTCTAGAAAGTACACGCTTACACAGCCTGCAAGTAACTAAGGGTGCATTCACCTTTTGCTGGCCTTCTGGAAAAGTAAAATAATCCCAAACATAAGAAGGCTTTTGTTTCCTCGATCTCTGCCTCAAGACAGTGCTGCTAGTGCTAGCCTCACTCTCAGAAGAGCTCTGCTGTTCTGCCATCGTATCCCAAAGACAAACCAGCTCCTTCTCCCAAGGGATCACAAGCAGAAATCAGGGGAATGGGTGTGGTGTAGGAGAGTTCTAGAACTGAAAGTAGTTTCAACCAATCAAAAGTTGTGTTTCAAGATCACATGACCTACCGTACGCTTACGGTACGCTTACGGCAAAAAGTACGCGTGCGCGTAAAAAAGACACGCGCTTGCGCGCATGCGCATAACAGTCACTCCCCGGCACTTCCGCGTAACGTGCGCGTGTGGCGTAAGCGCGCACGCGTCCCACGCGCAGTACGCGCGGCTACGCGAAGTGCGTAACTATACGCAAGCAGCGTAGATAGATTACGGACGTTGCGTAAACCGTACGCTTACCGTGAGCTTACGGTACGCGTACTAAAAAAAAAAAAAAAAAAAAAAGAACTGGAAATAAATTTTACATGTTTATTTTAAAAAATATATTAAAAAAAAATATTTAAGGATTTTAAAAATTAAAGCATAGTCTTTATAAAAGGTAAGAAAATTAAATTAAAAATATGTTTGAAAAAATTGAAGAATAAAAAAAAAATTAGCATTTAAAAAACCTTGCAAATTCACTGAAAAAACCATGGGTTTCACACACGTTATAGTTAGGAATTAGCATTTAAAAAACCTTTGAAATTCAGTGAAAAAACCATAGGTTTCACACACGTTATAGTTAGGAATTAGCATTTAAAAAACCTTAGAAATTCAGTGAAAAAACCATAGGTTTCACACATGTTATAGTTAGCTGGACATTTTACTCGTAAAAAACCAATGAAATTGCCCCGTTATAGTTAGTTCAGCTAACTATAACTCGCGCGCCCGCAATGCACTGCTGATGACGTCACATATTACATCACTCATGACATGGTCAGTGACATCACTCATGACATCACTGATGACATCTCAAATGACATCACTGATGACATCACTGATGACATCATCCTTGTGATAGAGTGGCAGACCTCCTCTTCCCCTAATATAACCTTTGACACACACATTCAAAAATAGAAACTACAATGTTCAAAACAATGGACATACCAATACCAGTTAAAACAACCTTTTCAGTAATTCTAAGATCCACATATACATCCACTCATTCACCAACAGTCCAATTCAGTCACTCATACATGTACTCACTCATCATATGTACTCATACACCTATACATCCTGTTACACAATGCCACTCATCCATAGAGTTACTCACACACATAGTCACTCATGCTAACAAAGAATCAAACATACATTTACTTGCATATACAGTTATACACACACCACCACACTTACTTCTACGGAAACTTACACATACTTAGTCTTTTAAACAATCACTTATAGAAACACATACTTATTCATACAAGAACTCTTTCAATCTCTCACTCTCACATATACTCACATATATACACCAATAGTCACATATACTAGTTTAAAACATATGTAGTTACTCATAAAGACACTATTGAGACAGTCATTCACTCACTAACACACCCATACACACACTCATCCACCCATACAGTCCTGCACACATACTGTGTTCAACACATACAAACAGTGAGTCACTCATTCATGCACCTATGCACTACGTAATACCCCCACCGAACCATGCAGACACTCAGACTGATACTCAAAAAACCAACTAATAACCTATATAGACACCCATGTAGCTACTCACCAACCCATGCAGCCACTTATACACAAAGTGAGAGACTGATACAGATATTTACATATTTAAACATTACTCACTAAGCCATGTATTCACTATGATACACTTAATCAGTCAGTTACACAATCAATTTTTCAAAAACAAATCATCCATTTAGACACTTATATACCCATTTATTCTTCCATCGACCTTGAGATATACATATATAAAACATATTTAATTTTCAGAAAAACCCACATTCACTGGATGATGTCATCAGTGATGTCATCAGTGATGTCATTTGAGATGTCATCAGTGATGTCATGAGTGATGTCACTGACCATGTCATGAGTGATGTAATATGTGACGTCATCAGCAGTGCATTGCGGGCGCGCGAGTTATAGTTAGCTGAACTAACTATAACGGGGCAATTTCATTGGTTTTTTACGAGTAAAATGTCCAGCTAACTATAACATGTGTGAAACCTATGGTTTTTTCACTGAATTTCTAAGGTTTTTTAAATGCTAATTCCTAACTATAACGTGTGTGAAACCTATGGTTTTTTCACTGAATATATATATATATATATATATATATCAAAGAAATACCCTTTCAGGCATAGAGTGACGAATAAATTATGCAAAAAAGAAGCAGAGAACTCTGGGTAGTTCTGAAGTTTAGGTGGAAAGCAGCTCCTGTATGGAGCACTCTCAACACCAGTGACACTCTAGATCTGCTCACCTCAAATGTCTGTTTTTCTATCAAAATCTTTAAGCATAGGATTAGCACAGTGCCATCCACGCCGAGATAGAAAAGGACAAAGTCTTTTGCCATTTGTACAGCCAAGTCTTTAAGCATAGGACTAGCACAGTGCTGCCCTTGCCGAGCTGTAAAATGACAAAAGCCAATTACCACTCCAGGCACAGTATTACAGCTTTGAATTGGTAAAATACCAATCAAGCCAACCTGAAATGAGTAAAAGCAACCCCTGACACAGTGTTTCGCTCTAATTAGAGCTCTTCAGAGAGGTATAGCTTTGTCCAGACACAAGGGAGCACCCAGTATAGGTCAAAGAAATACCCTTTCAGGCATAGAGTGACGAATAAATTATGCAAAAAAGAAGCAGAGAACTCTGGGTAGTTCTGAAGTTTAGGTGGAAAGCAGCTCCTGTATGGAGCACTCTCAACACCAGCGACACTCTAGATCTGCTCACCTCAAATGTCTGTTTTTCTATCAAAATCTTTATATATACATATATATATATTCACTTAAAAAACCATAGGTTTCACACAAGTTATAGTTAGCTGTACATTTCACTCGTAAAAAACCAATGAAATTCCACGTTATAGTTAGATCAGGTAACTATAACTTGCGCGCCCACAATAAACTGCTGATGACGTCACATATTACATCACTTATGACATGGTCAGTGACATCACTCATGACATCAATGATGACATCTGAAATGACACATTGTGCATTGCGGTCGCGCAAGTTATAGTTACCTGATCTAACTATAACGTGGAATTTCATTGGTTTTTTACGAGTGAAATGTACAGCTAACTATAACTTGTGTGAAACCTATGGTTTTTGAAGTGAATATATATATATATATATATATATATATATATATATATATATATATATATATATATATATGCAGAATCCTTGCCTTCAACACTACCCTTCCACAGGAATGAATGAGAGTGGACCCAGGTTCAGTGCTATTTTTTGTTTATTTACTCCAAAACAGCTCCGCCATATATATATATATATATACAACACATCTTTTTCCTTAATGCAGAGATGGAACCGGCACTCCATGGGTTTCTACTCTGGTCTATTTCAGTTTGAGTGTTGCTATCATCTACGCGTTTCGTCTGCTGCCCACATCATTGTTCACGACAACGAGCCCCTATTTGCTTTACATTTAAATAGACACATATCCCCACAATACATTGTCATAGAAAGAGGACAATTTGTGTTTTGAAGCAAGACACACTGTTTCAGGCAAATAGTTACGCCATCTTGGAACATTCAACTTGGCACAGATTACACCTTAGTCTTTAGTTATCAATACATTCCATCAATGTCTCAAAAGGATAGTTCCTAATGGTGAACAAAATATACAAACAGCAAAAAACAGTACTTTTAACGGTATTACATTTTGCAGTTTTATATAGCATCTAAGAAACATTTAGTTTAGTTAATCCCATTACTAAAAGATCGAGGATTGCTCATTTACTATTAATACATTTACTCGGGGATTTTAAAGTGCTTTTTGTGCTTGTAGTTCCATAGCTGCCATTTTCCACCTAGAATTTCTAGGTGCACCCAACAGTACTTGTCTCTATTCCCTAAAGTGGCAATGCTAATTTTATTTTATTGTTATTTTTATTTTTTTAAAGTGCTAGTGCTGATTAGTTTCTTAGTGATTTGAAGTGCTACCGTTCAAAAAAGTGCTAGTGCCTATTGCCCTTGTCCTCTTTCAAATCCAACTGGCTCTCCTGAGTGTGTAGGCCCTAAAACAGCTTTCAGTAAAGGGATGTGAACAATCCTCATCTACATTGAATGCATTTGGTTCTATGCTGGCCAGTTCAAGGATATAGTTGTTTCTGACTTTCATAGTTCCGTTTAACTGTTTCCACCCCTTCTTTTTCTTGGTACCTGTGCTATGCAACTATATAGCATCAAAGACAAATCACTTTGATGCACCTTCTCGAAATTCCTAGCCACAAGATAACTCCAGTGATTAATGATGGCTCTTCCATGCTGCAAGATCCTCTTGTGTGATGGCAGTGTGGTGCTGCCCACATATACTCTATCACAGGGACTTTTTTAAATATACACTGCAAAGCCTGTTTTGCAAGTTAAAAAAAACTCTTATTTTCACAGTTTTGTTAAAAACTGCCCTACAAGATGAGATATTCTCCCCATGGTTACAAGCTTTGCACTTCAGACACTTTTTTTAGCCAAGTTTGTGATGCTGTACCTCCCAGATAGTCACTCCTAATAATATGATTCTTCAGTGATTTAGATTTTCTATATGTTATCTCTGGACATTTCTTTGTCTGGTGTCCTATTGTTGGGTCTCCTCTAATAAGATGCCAGAGCTTTTCAAAAATGTGTCTTACTTCTTTGTGTTTAGTATTATAAGTTGTTATGAACCTGTGTGCATCATTTCCTCCTCTGTATCTTCTCTTTTTTGCTGTTTTAGATGGTTCAAACAATACCTTTTCTCTACTTAGTGTTCTTGCTTTCTTTGAGGCCGTTTCTATTTCTGATAGTGGGTAACCCCTCTGTAAAAACTGACATATCATTTCCTCTTCCACTTTATTATTGTCTTCTAAAGTACTACAGGTTCTTCTCGCCCTATTGAAGTCACCGAAGGGGATGCTTTTGATGAGGGGTGTCAGATGGGAGCTCCCAGCGTGTGTTCCCTGCCGTGGGTTTTCTAAACACCATGATTTCCAATTTCTCCTCTCTCAACCGTACCCTTATATCTGAGAAATCTATAGATGTTTTACTATACTGTTCTATAATTTAAAATTCAAATCATTGTTGTTCAAATCATTGATAAATTGATCTACATCTGTTTCCGTGCCCTGCCACAACATGAAAACGTAGTCCATGAATCTTAGCCAAATTAAAACATTTTATGTCCAATGTTCCAACGTTTGCCCCACGAGCACCTGCTCCTTCCACCAGCCCAGATGTAAATTGTCATAATTGAGGGCGAAGCAGGTGCCCATCACTCACCCTTGTTCTTGTTGGAACATTTTATTCCCAAACACAAAAATATTTTTCGTAAGGCACGATTTCATCATTTAAAGCAGATTTGAAGGACACAACAGGATGTTGTGTCCTACAAATCTCATAGGTTTCATTCTTAAAAAATGTTCAGTTGCCCTCAAGCCATCTACTTGCCTAATACTCATATACAGAGTAGAAATGTCTAGAGTCACCAAAATCATATTTTGGTCCCATTTGACATCATAGATGCATTTAAAAAAGTCTTCTGAGTCTCTTATATGATGGAAGGGTTTTCAAAATCGGGTTTAAAAAGAAATCAATGTACTTTGAAACATTTTTTAACAGGCTTTTCCGAGACTAAATTATTGGCCTCCCAGGTGGATTTTGACTGTCCTTATGAACTTTGGGTATCATATAAAAAACAGGAATGGCTGGATGTTCCTGCTTTACAAATCAATATTCATCCCAGCTCAGTAATTCCTGTTCTATCCACTCACTCAGTCTCCCATAGAATAGATCTTTCACTCTCTCGTATTCTGTTCTTGCAATCCTTTAATAACAGTCTCTGTTATTCAGTTGATTTATTGTTTCTTTTCTGTAGAGTTCTCTTCCCCACAAAACAAAATTTCCTCCTTTCTCCGAAGGCTTAACTAGTATTTCTTGTTCCTTTTTGATCTCATTGAGGACTAGTGAATTTTCATTTCCTTAGGGTCAGCCACTTCTTTGTGACTTCCCATTTTCTGATATAGTTTCTGCATGTCTCTCATAGCATTTTCAGAAAAGATGTCCAAATTGTCCCTCATCATTTGGGGTATATACCGAGACCACGGACAAAAGAGGGTATGATCTTCAGTCCCCAAAGCTAAGTTCAATGGACCCACTGCTGATTCTTCAAGAAAACGCTTATCGTTTTGTTGATCTTCACTTTCATATATTAACACTACTGGAGTGAGAAATTATTTTCACTTCTCAGAGGGCTGAGAGGAACTTGCGAGGGGAGTGAACCCTCCCGTGTTTCAACACTAATACACACAAAGTACTCCCCTGATTATTGACCCGGAAAACCCGGATGTCTGCAATCACTAAATCTGAGTCAAATACTGGTGGAATGTCCCTACGTGAATCTAGGATAGTTCTTCACCCGAGGGTGAGGAAGGAGGCAACTCCTTTTGTTTTATATTTCCTCACACACCCTAGTGGTGTCATGCTTCATCATCGGGACACCCTGATGCCTAGAAGTCAGGGTGGGCTCAACCATATCTCAGGGAGCGCTTCGAATATTTTTTGGGTCAGAGGGGTATAAAGATTAAAACACCTCTGTCAGATCCCGGTTTCCCTATATTCTTGGATCTGGCAGGGATATTAAAAGGATTATGGAATAGGGTCTTGTGGGATATTATGGTCCTAAGACCCTACTGCCAACATGTTTCAGTCAACAGGTGCCCCATAAAGGGTGCTGGACTTTTTTCAGGGCACAAACTTAAACCCCCTGGAAAGTTAGAGGTGTGGGAATTTCCCTACACTCAATATAGTAAGGGCAGAAAGATGCTCCTTATCTAAATGCACACGATGTGTCGTCACTCCATCTGTAGAACGACATAAACAACAAAAATAACCTCCATAGTATGATAAACTCATTGTCTGTAGGATTGTGCGTCGTGCATTTGTGACACAATCCCAGTGAAAATGTATTCCGATGGTGACACAATCATGAATTAAACTCCTGACTTCGGTACGTGTTTCTATTAAAAAATGTGTCTCTACTGAACACGCATGTCTGTGTTATACCCATGTGGTGGCGGCCATTAGTTGCATCCTACCATCTTGTATTACACTAGTGTGGGTATATAATTAGATGACACTCAATGTCAGCCGCTCACAAGCTCTCCTGCCGTTATAAAATCGCCGTAACACTCACTCAGTACTCACATTCCAGAGGCTCCACTTCACGCTTGACCTCAATTAGTGGGGTAGCCCTGTAGTCAAACCTTAGAGTAGATGTAGTACATAGGTTCCACACAGAAAGTTTGTTTAAAACACATGTGCCATGTCTTAATAAACCAAAACCAAAGGAAATGATGGACGGAGTGTTGAACATTGCAAGCACTCACCCCCAGTCAACTGATCTGGGTTTAATCCATGACCGTTCTTTAGCCCACTCTGCCACCCCAGTTCAGACATGGCCATATGCAAATCAGTCTGACCCTGTGCCTCATGGGAACAGTCCAGCCCGAACTGCCAAACCATGTCTTCCCTGGACCAGAAACAAGCTTCCTAGGACCGGTTTCTGGCATTTCAGCCAGGCTTGCTTGAATCCAGTGGCAAAGTGAGCAAGGGACTCACGTCTGAGCATACCCTGCCAACTTATGGCGAACAAAGCAAAACCAAAGGAAATGATGGACGGAGTGTTGAACATTGCAAGCACTCACCCCCAGTCAACTGATCTGGGTTTAATCCAACCGCTATGTCTTAATAAACGGCACCGCAGTAGATGAAAAAACTGGAAAAAAACGGGGGGCAAATGAAAGGAAAGACAAACAGAGAAAATGAAAGAACGTGAGTTAACGTCAGGATGTCCTGCTGACTTTGCCGTAACATGCAGAACCATACCTGCATAAAGCTGCTTCAATGGGGTTACTCACGCCATCAAGGGTCCTGCCCCACTGCTCAATCTATTCATTTCGGGCCCCAGCTGCTTGGAGAACCGCTATGTTGGGCAGCCATGTTTTAAAATGAAACCATTTCCCTGTGTCAGCGTAGATATGCCTTCTTCCGGAACTGCGTGTTGACGTCACCAAGCTCAGCAGGGGACTGTCGTAGTGGAAAGAACCTAAATTGCGGGTCGTTCCCTAACCAAGGACGTGATGGGAAATTTAGTTTCTAAAACATAAACAGTGTACGAGCCACTTTAAAACTTTATAATGTGTCAAAGCCTGTCAGTTCCCGATCATCGGTGCAACCCATGGTGGTTTATGAAGCACAAGCAAGCTTGTACTGGCGATATACCCATTAAATTAATGCTTTTCTAATTATCTGGTACACATCGCGTGAATGGCAGCCGCGTTTACAGATAGTTTGAAGAGTACAATCAATTAATAGCCATCCTAAAGGGATCCCCATACTACTTGGTATGCTTGAAGGGCTAAGATCTTATTGGTCTGTACCATAACACTAGTTCGACCACAGTCTATAGTGTGAGCATTTGTATCACATTGTGTATTATAACGTAGATATTATTCTAACGGTGGGGAGACCTCTATTAATAATAATGGTCATATCTTGTATTTCATGCTTTCTCTTTGAGCATTGGTGCTTGGGATGTAATTTAGGTGCTCAACCATGATTGACGGGTCGGGATGTTGTGACGTCTGTTGGTTTTCAGACCCATAAAAGCAGAATCTGCGGGTAAGTGAAGGCGCTTTTTGGGAATCTAATTCCACGTGTCCCGCGTGTTTTGATTCGCGCTGGATTATCTATTCTTGTTAAGTTGATTCTAAGGTATGATCTCATTCAATCCTGTGACGTGGGTTTTTGTAATGTCACCCTCCCCCTTCAACTTCTCAATCACTGTCCACCGTAGATCCGTGTCAGTATGTTTTTTTAACATAGTGGGCTGTTAATTTCGTTGCTGTGATTGCGCGTTTTATGGTACTTCTGTGTTCGCTAATGCGAACCTTCACTTTCCTTCCTGTCATACCCACGTACATGAGATTGCACGGACACCTAATCAAGTAAATAACTTTTTCACTGTTGCAATTGGTGTGCGTTCGTTGTTCCCATACGTGGTGTATGCCTAGATCTATTTCCTTAGAATGTGCGGTTAACGGACACACCACGCATGATCCGCAGGGGTAGTGGCCAGTAACTGGTTTCTGGTTCCAGAGTGTTGGCTGTTAATTTATTTTGGTTTTCCTGAAGTCCGTATGTACCAGTGAGTCTCTTATGCTTCTATTCCTTCTGAATGAATGCTTCGGTTTTCCAAACTCAAGTTTATTGGAGGTCAAAACTCCCCATTTTTTGTTTATGATCCTCTTGATGTCATTGGAAAATGCATTATACGTAGTTACACAGATCAGTTTCTCTTCTTTAGGATTGGACTCCAATAAGGTCTCTCTCGGGGTGTTACGAGATCGCTTTTTTGCTCTTGTTTTCTTGACGGTGTATCTGCTTCTGCTTTGTAGTAATTAAGATCAGCGCAGTTTCTGCGTATATGCAAAAAACGCCCCACCGGGAGTTTCTCTCTGAGGGCTCGTGGGTGAGCACTCCCGAAGTGCAGTAGGCTGTTTTTGTCAGTCGGTTTTGTGTAGAGTGAGCTTTATAGAGCCCCCTCTCTAGCATGGATGTTTGTATCAAGGAAGGAGACCTGTTTTTCGTTGTAAGTCATAGTGAATCTCAAGTGCGGATTGAGTTGATTTATCCACACAAAGAAATTGGTTAAGGTGGTAATGTCACCTTCCCTTATGACCAGAATATCATCTATATAGCGCCACCACTTTCTGATCTTATTAGAGTATGGATTGGGGGGCCAGATATGTTGTTCCTCTACCTGGCCCACGTACAGGCATGCTATGCTTGGCGCAAACGTGCTGCTCATCGAAGTACCGTGTACCTGTTAAGAACAGCTCTGGTCTTCAAATCTAAGGAAGTTTTCTGTGATAGCGGGGCGCCCAGG
Source organism: Triturus cristatus (assembly GCF_964204655.1). Classification (NCBI taxonomy): domain Eukaryota; kingdom Metazoa; phylum Chordata; class Amphibia; order Caudata; family Salamandridae; genus Triturus; species Triturus cristatus. The sequence continues at coordinate 569,310,714 of NC_140589.1, read as the reverse complement.
TGGTGGTATTTTTCCTTTGTGGATTTTCAGTATTGTGTAGAATACAGGTATCTGAGGGTCTTCTGGATTCAGGAACTCGTATTCTTTCTTGGTTATCCATTCTTGGGCAAGTGCTTCAGTGGTTATGGTGCTTATTGGCCTTTTCAGCCGTGTCGTTGGCTCTCTCATGATGGGCTTGTAATACTTGGGCCAGTAAACTCATACATGCTGTTCTGTAAGCGGTTGAGCTTTGTATTATCATCGCTCCCACTTTATCCGCTGGTTTTAAGATGATGTCATTTCTCAGGCTCAAAGATTTCAGGGCCTTTCTTTCTCCTTTGTTGAGGTTGTTAAACGTGCCGGTCTTCATGGGTAATTCCTTGACCTCTTTGGATACACTCTCCTCATATGCTATCACCTCGGGGGGCATCATTGATGAGGACGGGCAAAAGGTTGATTTTAAACATAGAGTGGTGTGGGTCTGATCCTCTTTCTGTGATTGTTTGTTCATGAAGAATGTTTTTAATCGTATCTACCGGAAGAATTCGCTCAATTCACAACGTAACTGTAATTTATCCAAGTGTGTGGTTGGCACGAACCCAAGACCTTTGTTTAGGACTGCGGTTTCTTCAGTGCTCAGGCTGTAGTCTATTAGATTCACCACTAGTCCTGCATTGTGCTCGTTCTTTCTGTCGGCCCCTTCGTCATGCTGCGGGTGCTCACCGATGCATTGCTGTCTTCCCATTGCACTTGTTTGTTGAAATTGTTCTTTCTGCCTCGTCTGCCCCTTCTTCCGCCCTGTCCTAAAAAAGGGTTCTGGTTGTAATTGGGTTGGAAAAATGGGCCTGTTTGGTAATGTTGGGGTCCATGGAAGGGTGGTGGTCCCTGGAAGGGAACAGGACCAAAAGGGCCCGGCCATGGGTACATCTGCGGTGGTTGATAACCTTGATTGTAGTTCCCCCGCCTTGGTCTTCTTGGTCTACCTCTCCAACTTTTGTTAGAACCATCACTTGACCAGTCGTCATTTCCTGACTCCGAATTACTTGAATCACCATGATAGGAAGAACCCAACTCAGAGTTCTCCTGGCATTTGTAGTCTTCTCTTATGAACGGGTACACTTTTTCATGGGCAAATTTCTTAAGGTCTTTTTGTAGTTTGTTGACCTTGCTTTGTATCAGAAAATCCTTGTGTTCCCCTATCTCTTTATTCACCTCCTCTATTTTTTTCTTGTAGAGTGTGATCTTTATTTCGGTCATCAGTGCGTCTTCGCTGGTTTTTATCTTGACCAAAATGACTTCTGAGAGGAGTTTTGCCGTATTAATAATGAGTATCAATCAATCGCATGTACCACGCGATTAGTGCTCATTCTTTTTTGAACTGTTGATCGTCCAAAAATATTCTTGGGGTGTTGGTAACCAGGAGGCCTCCCGGTGCTACATTGCCCCATACATATTCCGTTAGGATAGCCCCGTGAAGCAAGATCTTCATCTGAACTCTCTTGAGTTCCTTAAATTCTTGACTTAGTCCCAATTCGGTGCTTGACTAAGGCTTTGATTAATGTTAGTATCTGGTAACAATGATGGACCAGCCAAAATGGCTGATGCAATCTCATTTGAGTACCCTAAGCCTAGGGACTCAGATGCAGCGAGTGATCCCAGTGTATTCATATTTATTTGGATAGGTTGTGTATATACAGTCCTGGAATGCACCAGGCTAGAGTGAAGTGTAGGCGATAAAAATGGTTAGATAACCTAGCGGCCCAGGAGTTTCTCCAATATCTGTTGATATATAAAAGAGAGAGCGGGTTTCAATTTATGAACCCCTCTGATTATGGGATGCCCCACAGCTGCACGCTGCTCTAAACTATTAACACTACTGGAGTGAGAAATTATTCTCACTTCTCGGAGGGCTGAGAGGAACTTGCGAGGGGAGTGCACCCTCCAGTGCTTCATCACTGCTACACACAAAGTACTCCCCTGATTATTGACCCGGGAAACCCGGATGTCCGCAATCACTAAATCTGAGTCAAATATTGGTGTAATGTCCCTACGTGAATCTAGGATAGTGCTTCACCCGAGGGTGAGGAAGGAGGCAACTCCTTTTGTTTTATATTCCCTCACGCACCCTAGTGGTGTCATGCTTCATCATCGGGACACCCTGACGCCTAGAAGTCAGGGTGGGCTCAACCATATCTCAGGTTAGAATATTTTTGGGGCCAGAGGCGGATAAAGATTAAAACTCCACTGTCAGATCCTGGTATCCCTTTATTCTTGGAGCTGGCAGGGATATTATAAGAAACTGCACTGATCATAATGACTACAAAGCGGAAGCAGATACAATGTCAAGAAAACTAGAGGAGAGAGCATATCCTAAAAGGATTAATGAACGAGCAAAAATGCGATCTCGTAACACCGCGAGAGAGGCCTTTTTGGAGTCCAATCCTAAAGAAGAGAAAGAGAAACTGATCTGTGTAACTTCGTATAATGCATCTTCCAACGGCATCAAGAGGATCATAAACAAAAAATGGGGAGTTTTAACCTCCAATAAAATTGAGTTTGAAAAACCGATGTTTTCATTCAGAAGGAATAGAAGCATAAGAGACTCACTGGTACATACGGACTTCAGGAAAACCAAAATAAATGAACAGCCAACACTCTGGAACCAGAAACCAGTTACTGGCCACTACCCCTGCGAACCATGCGTGGTGTGTCCGTTAACCGCACATACTAAGGAAATAGATCAAGGCATACACCACTTATGGGAAAAATGAACGCACACCAATTGCAACAGCGAAAAAGTTATTTACTTGATTAGATGTCTGTGCAATCTCATGTACGTGGGTATGACAGGAAGGAAAGTGAAGGGTCGCATTAGCGAACACAGAAGTACCATAAGACACGCAATCACAGCAACGAAATAAACAGCCCACTATGTTGAAAAAAAACATACTGACACGGATCTATGGTGGACAGTGATTGAGAAGGTGAAGGGGGAAGGTGACATCACAGCAACCCTACTAGAACATGAACAAAGGTGGGTGTACAGGCTGAAAACCCACGTCACAGGATTGAATGACTCCATACCTTGGAATCAACTTAACAGGACTAGATAAACCAGCGCGAATAAAAACACGCTGGACACGTGGTATTAGATTCCTCAAAAAGCGCCCTCACTTACCCGCAGCTTCTACTTTTATGGGTCTGAAAATTAACAGACGTCACAACATCCCGACACATCAATCATGGTTGAGCACCTAATTTACATCCCAAGCACCAATGTTCAAAGAGAAAGCATGAAATACAAGATATGACCATTATTATTAATAGAGGTCTCCCCACCGTTAGAATAATATCTACGTTATAATACACAATGTGATACAAACGCTCACACTATAGATTGTGGTCGCACTAGTGTTATGGTACAGACCAATAAGATCTTAGCCCTTTAAGCATACCAAGTAGTATGGGGATCCCTTTAGGATGGCTATTAATTGATTGTACTCTTCAAACTATCTGTAAACGCAGCTGCCATTCACGCGATGTGTACCAGATAGTTAGAAAAGCATTATGCATGGTATATCGCCAGTACAAGCTTGATTGTGCTTCATAAACCATCATGGGTTGCACCGATGATAGGGAACTGACAGGCTTTGACACATAATAAAGTTTTAAAGTGGCTCGTATACTGTTTATGTTTTAGAAACTACATTTCCCATCACATCCTTGGTTAGGGAACGACCCACAATTTAGGTTCTTTTCACTACGACAGTCCCCGGCTGAGCTTGGTGAAGTCAACACGCAGTTCCGGAAGAAGGCGTACCTACGCTGACACAGGGAAATGGTTTTCTTTAAAAACAGGGCTGCCCAACATAGCGGTTCTCCAAGCAGCTGGGACCCGAAATGAATAGATTGAGTAGCGGGGCAGGACCCTTGATGGTGTGAGTAACCCCATTGAAACATCTTTATGCAGGTATGGTTCGGCATGTTACGGCAAAGTCAGCAGGACGTCCTGACGTTAACTTACGTTCTTTCCTTTTCTCTGTTTGTCTTTCCTTTCGTTTTCCCCCATTTTTAAACCATTTTTTCATCTACTGAGGTGCCATTTATTTGACATGGCACATGTGTTTTAAACAAACATTCAGTGTGGAACCTATGTACTACATCTGCTCTAGGGTTTGACTACAGGGCTGCGCCACTAATTGAGGTCCAGCGTGAAGTGGAGCCTCTCCCAAGTTGGGGTAAAAAGCAAAATTGGAATGTGAGGACTGAGTGAGTGTTATGGCGATTTTATAATGGCAGGAGAGCGTGTGAGCGGCTGACACGAGAGTTTCATCTAATTATATACACACACTAGTGTAATGCAAGATGGTAGGATGCGAGAAATGGCCGCCACCACATGGGTATAACACAGACATGTGTGTTCAGTAGAGACACATTTTTTAATAGAAACACACACCGAAGTCAGGAGTTTAGTTCATGATTGTGTCACCATCGGAATACATTTTCACTGGGATTGTGGCACAAATGCACAACACACAATCCTACAGACAATGAGTTTATGATACTATGGTGGTTAGTTTTGTTGTTTATGTCATTCTACAGATAGGTGACGACATGTCATGTGTATTTAGATAAGGAGCAGCTTTCTGCCCTTACTATATTGAGTGTAGGGAAATTCCCACACCTCTAACCTTCCAGGGGGTTTAAGTTTGTGCCCTGAAGAAAGTCCAGCACCCTTTATGGGGCACCTGTGGACTGAAACATGTTGGCAGTAGAGTCATAGGACCATGATATCCCACAAGACCCTATTCCATAATCCTTTTAATATCCCTGCCAGATCCAAGAATAAAGAGAAACCAGGATCTGACAGAGGTGTTTTAATCTTTATACCCCTCTGACCCAAAAAATATTCTAAGCGCTCCCTGAGATATGGTTGAGCCCACCCTGACTTCTAGGCATCAGGGTGTCCCGATGATGAAGCATGACACCACTAGGGTTTGTGAGGAAATATAAAACAAAAGGAGTTGCCTCCTTCCTCACCCTCGGGTGAAGAACTATCCTAGATTCACGTAGGGACATTCCACCAGTATTTGACTCAGATTTAGTGATTGTGGACATCCGGGTTTCCCGGGTCAATAATCAGGGGACTACTTTTTGTGTAGTGGTCTTCACTTTCATTCTGTAAGGACCACATGTTTTCTGGGACTGGTATATCTGGTCCTGTAAGGTTAATCGGACCTGGTAGAGGAGATGTTGTTTCTCTTACCTCTATAGATTCTAAAATGTTTCTTATCTTATGTAACTTCATCAATTTCAGTTTCCTAATGGATCTATATTAGTCCATCCTGCTACTTGCATAGTTAAATAAATTGTTGTGGCAATACGATAGGCCTAATTCCAATACTGCCTTGTCTTCATTAGTTAGTGTGATTGATCTCAAATTGATAATTGTGTTATTCTCTTCTATTGTTTCACCTTCTGTTTTGCGTTGGAGCACATTGACCTCTCTATTATTCCTCCTTGTGCTTCTCTGATATCCCTGACCTCCTCTGCTTTGCTTCCTCTTCCTCTTGGTCTCCCCCGACTTCTCATTATTTGAAGATCTGTTCTTTGGTCTAATTGTAAAAAACGCACTTGGTTGCTTATTGTAAGTTTCGTACTGGTTACTCAATTCCTTATAGGATCTTCTTGTTCCACCCCTGAACCAGTATCAGAGCGCATTTCACTTTGCGGGGCACATTTATGAGTCCTTGCATCACTTTTGCGCCACCGGTGCATCACTTTTTGCGCCACACCAGCGGCGTAAAAATTGGACCTTGTTGCACCATATTTACAAAGTGACGCATCTAGGTAGATGTGTCACTTTGTAAACCCCTGCGCTACATTATACCTGCGTCGGTATAATGTATGCAGGGTGGGCGTTCCCACATAAGTAAGCATCGTAGAAGTGACGCAGTGAATCTATGAGATTTCACTGTGCCACTTCTAGGGTGCAAATGCGTCAATATCTTACGCCTGCCTCACAGCAGGCGTAAAACTGTTGTAGGATCTTTCACATGGGGCTTACCCCATGTGAAAGGACACATTGCTGGAGTTGCGTCACTTGTGTGACACACTCCAGCAATGCGTCACTTTTGCGCCTACAGATACGTCAGAAATACTGACGTATCTGTAACTCCTTGCGACATGATGCGTCATACTGTAAATATGACGCATCCATCATGTCGCAAGGAGGGTGCACTGAGAAGTGACGCATCGCTGTTTTCACGCAGCGATGCATCACTTCTCATAAATGAGGCCCTGCAAATGTTCTTGAGCTGTGATATTGCTACTCTGTATTCTCTGCCTCCTTACTGTATCTTATCTAGAATCTCCTTCTACTGTTTAGTTTTTCCGATTATTTCACATCTTGCCGTTTCTGTATACTTAATCAAGATTTTAATCATGTTTCTCTAGCTCTCTGCGCGGTTATATATATATATTGACTGAAAAAACTATAACTGCTGAATTTTTCTTGTTTTGTATGAGTGAAATGTCAACCTAACTGTGGCATCCCTATAACCTTTGCTTTTTTCAGTGCATTTTTGAGGTTTGTTTAATTCTTTTTCCTAACTATAACATCTTTGTAACCTTTGTTATTTTGTATGAATTTCTAAAGTCTTTTAAATTCTATTTCCTAACTATAATTTCTCTGAAACCTTTGTTTTTTTTCTGTGAAATTCTAAAAAAATGTATTTTATTTTATAGCTATAAAGTCCCTGTAAAGTTAAGTATTTTCACTGAATTTGTAAGGTTTTTTAAATTCTATTGCCTAACTGTTTCGTCTCTATAATATTTGTTTTTTTAAGTAATTTTGTAGGGTTTTCAAGATTAACTAGGACTCCTAACTTTAGGACTCCAAAACTGAGAAAAATCCTAACTTTAAGACTTTTGGTATTCACAGAAGGCATTTAGGAGTCCTAAAGTTAGGACTCCTAACTTCTGTGAATACCAAAATGAGTAAGTGCCTTCTGTGAATACCAAAATGACTAAGTGCCTTCTGCGAATACCAAAATGGTAGTAAGTTTAGGATTTTGTCTTAAGTTAGTTCTGTGAATCGGGCCCATCACTTTTTTGACAAAGTGTAAAACACATATATAGACATATTTTACATAAACTTTGAGTCTAGTTGTTTAGTAACATATAGTTTCAACTTTATTTTCTCTACGTATTTATCAAAAAGAACAGTTTCAAAAAATAACTTTTCCTTTTCGTGGCAACACCGGAAGTCACTGCGACATTGGTACTTGCAAATAGCACATGACTACAAATAAAGAAATTCATTGGTTTACACAGTTTCCTTTATGAAAGGAAGTTCACACCCATTTCTCCCTGATAGAACTTTCCAGGTACTGTTTAGTGTTTTATAGGAGCTGGCCCAAACTGATTTTCAAGATTGTGCTGTTTTTTTGCTTTTGTAGCTATTTGTACAAAAATAAAATGCCATCAGATGAACCAGAGCAAGAACAACAACTGGTTGAAGTTGTTGAAGAGCAGGAGGATTCAGCTGCACATGGACAGTCTTCTGATGAAGAACCACCAATGAAGAAAGAAACCACAGCTTGGGATTTTTTCAATATTCCATCTGGTGAATCAAAGCCAACAGTTAAATTGGTGAAGTGCACCATATGTGAGAAGACATTATCTCGGGGCACAGCAAACAAATGTTAATGTGGTAAAACAAGCATGTTGTACTACTTGAAAACATACCACAAGAAGCAACTTAAAATTACACAGAGAAAGAGAAGAAGAGGGATCATCAGTCTCCAGACCTCCAGCCCCTGCTCCTAACAACAAAGTTCCAGCTGAAGTGGAGAGAAGATGTATGGATCGTAAAAAAAAAAAGAAAAGGTATACCGTACATCATAACAAATATGTGATACTATGCATTCCACTTGTCACAAGTTTGTTAATAGTGGCTTTGTGATAAGTTACTACCTTCATGAATGCAACTTAAGGCATATTCACAAGCCCCTACGGCTACCACAATGTCACTTTTTATAATGTTCCTGTGGAGATAGGGGCTTTGCCTTATTGATAAGACAGCGTTAAGCCACTTAACTAAAGCACCCTTTCAAGCTATACTTAGCATGAAAGGTGTGGGCAATCGGTTTATGATGGGCGTTCCGCCGCAACACCCATTAATTTTGATACCCTCCACATTTACAAGGGTGGTGTAAATAGGAGACAGCACCAAAATTAAGACCAGGGAAAATCTGATCTTAATTTGGCAAAACCAGGAGGAATGCTTTATTCTCCTAGTTTTTACTGTTTATATGTGTGCTGCATAGTACAGCACACATAGAAACAGCTAATTGCCAGGAATGATTGTTTATGTGGAGGAAGGTGCCCCTTCCTGCACAAAAACAATCATTAAAAATATAACGATTTGCAACTTCGATGTGTCCTGCACAATGCAACACACATAAAAGTTTCACAGTGCCATTCTGGATTGTTTATGTGCAGGAAGGGACAACTTCCTACACATAAACAATAATTCCCTTAATGTAGGCACCTTCGCACCATGGTGCAAGGGTGCCTGCATTGATGCTAGGCAGGTTAATTTAGTCCCAGAGCAGGGAGAAATCCAGTGGTGCACCATATTATTGTAAATACGGTGCATCCCTGCATTTCTAAAGTGACGGAGCGCGGAGTTAGCTATTTTGGAGCTAACCTGTGCTCTGCCCCTTAATATTAAAACTGTTTCTGATATTTTTATATCTGGTACAAAATGTCCAACAATTATGAAGCAGGCTTCATTTTAGGATATCCTTTCATAGACATCATCCCTGTTAGGCCAAATGATATCTAAAATGTTCTTGGTCCATGTATCAAAAATATAACACACAGTACTACATACAGGTTCCTCTGGCAGGAACAAAAGGGGCCATTTTTTAGTGGTGAAGATACTTCTTAGATGCAACATAAGGCTGCTGATATTATAGTACCTCCATTAAGTTTTTATCTGTAGCAACAGAATGTAGCCCTTCAATGTTTTATAAATTCCTTTTCCGCAGTTAAAAAGAGTCTTTTATTTCCAACAGCTTGCTGTACACAATACCCCTAATGAGCCACATAATGTCCCAGCAACACATAATTCATATACATATCAACACAATACAACATTTTGTTATGCTAAATTGTCCTTAGAAATTCAGTTCTTGAAATAGCAGATGTGACTTAAGTAACTTTTTAGGTAGTGTTGGTTTGAATGTCATTTGTATGTCATTGCACGCGGTTCATCCTCTTTAACATCTTAAATATATTGTGTAATGTCCAGAGGTAATATTAACTCTTTCAATAAATATGATTGCTATAGTTGTGAACGTTCTTTTTGAAATGGAAATTTATCCCGCTACGAAGTTCGCAATTTCAGTTACAAATTAAGTACCATCCACCCTGCATCCTTGTAGCATGACTATGTCCTATTTCCCATAACTTTGTAGTAACAAAGTAGACCTAAGTTCTGATCTGCAGTTTAGACAGGTGATATGTTGAGTGGTGTTTTTTATTAAAATGTTAAAGGCCACATATTTACAATCTGGTAACTTCAAGTAGAGGAATCGTTCTGATTTGAATTCAGTGCTAGAGGTGAATTCACAATGTTCACAGTTATGCTTCCATTTATAAATTCAACCAAATGATTAATTGATATTCACATCCTCTTCCTCTAATATTCCTTGCATCACCATTAAAAATTCTTGAGCATCCTGCTGAACATTCTGAGAAAACATTACTATCCAGTACACTACTCTACCTTTTAGACCTTTCTGCAGCTCTGTCGGTGGTAACTTGCCTGACTGTGGCTCCATTCAGACTATAGCCTGGAATTAATATATACTTTGGATAAGAATTGACTCATAAACATTTAAACCTAGAAGTTGTTCTAGAATAGGAACCAGTTCTAACTTGTTATGCACAGCTCTAGCAGGCATTTTATTATCCTCTAATTTATTATAGCCGTACTTACATATAGCTTGCCGTGTGCACAAGTCAGTGTTCCTCTACAAATAAGTACACAGCAAACTTTTGCTAGTTATCATTATTTTCTTTTTCACTTTTTATATACAAGTCACCAGTCCATGTTTGAATCTTGTAATGAGTGCGTTGACAACATAGACAAACATATTCTGGATTTTTACAGCACACTATGTTACATTTTGTAATCTCTGCTTCACATTTATCAACTATAATATCTGTGTCCTGTTCTGCAACTCTTCATTTACACTAGAGTCTTGTTCTGGACCCAACAAACAAAACTACACATCATCACAAACCTTTTTTACCTCTGCCACAGTATCAAACAAAAACGCTTTATATTTTTCTCCCAAACATAAAGCAGAGATTTTTACATAGCACAGCCTCCTAACTAAAATGTACATTGTTGTGTGGTTACTGCTAACATCCTTAAATGATGAAAGATGATTTGGTGCACTTTTTCTTTTATAAACAAGCTAATATGTGTCCCTCCAAATGTGTATGCTTTCTAACCCTGCAAAGATCCAATCCTTGTAAAGTACTTATTTTGAGTTTTAAACTTTGCCTTTAAAGATACATAGAATTTGTCCTAATATATCAATGGATTGCTGTTGAATACTACAAACAGTACTACAATTCCATTTGTATATAGGGGCTGACTACACCATCCCTGAACCACTTCTGCAATAACTTGTTCTACATTTCTAGGTACCATCACCTTTTTCGCTATAGGAGTGCCATTATTCATTTCATAACATTGTCCTCTTTTATCAATTGCATGAACTAATGTGTTACCCTGAACATAGCTTTCTTCATTAAAGAAAGGCTTTGTGCTTGAAGTATATATCCATTCTCAACTAAAAACTGTAAAAAATGTACTTCTATTCACTAATCTTTTCTTCTGGTTTTGTCTCCTCATGTACAACACCATTTTGTTAAGAGTCTTCATTCTATTTATAATCAAAATGAAATGCTTCCTCTACAAAGCAAAGGCCCAATCAACTACCAACTCAACTCATTATTTCTGTTTCCGTGCCTCTCTTTTTCTTCTATACTTCTTCATATTTCTCAGGAGATTTACTACCACTCTGCTAGGAAACATCCTGGCTTTGATTGTCTCAAACTGTGTCCATCTATGTTACATTCTTTCCTGTTCTTGTTATATATATTGTCCACTCTTATTTCTTCTTATAGTTTGGTTTTTATTTTCATTATTTCATAATCTTATCAAGTGTATTTAAGAAGTGATTTTGTCCTCTTACCAGTAGCTCTTTTTTCTTTTACCACTTTTTCTGCATTTTGCCACTTTTGTGTCTCAGTTCTGCATAGATACTGTAGTTGCTTCTGTTGCTTTTCTGTCTGAGCTTTTGCAGGCCTTGTAGATGTGTGTAGTTATGTAGATATTGTTCTATAAAAAGACCAAGTATATTTATATTTTCCCTACCCAATGTCCCAATTACTTTACAACTAACTTACACATAATACAAAACAGTTTTCATGCTATTCTGCAGTTTTAAATCTACAAATGAACCTAGCTATATAACTACATGGGCTTGCTTCAATATACCAAACCCAAAGTAAAACACAAAACTTTATTTATTAGTTGACTTTTAAGATTATAGCACCCTCTCCTGCAACACAGCTGCACCATATCTCTGTTCTCACTTATACATGATAAAAAACCAGTTTATCCCTTCTGTAGTAAATTTTCAAATGAACATAAACCAAAGTAAAAGTACATAAAGTGTCTCAATACTGTAAATCCAAAAACACAACATAATAGCTATTTGTGTGCCTCTCTACCTCTGTCTCAATGGTGGATTTGGTGTCTCACTACATTCTTACTTAGATGCATCAGATTTAAATTTTGGAAAACTGTGCATATAAAAATCTGCATATTAATCTCTATCACAGCATATAGCCCACTAATTCTTCTGAGTACATGCATATAGTGTGTCTCAGATTGCATATATAATTCGCCAGATGGTTGTAAAAGACTACATATTCCTTGACCAGTAACAGGTATTTAAATCTCTGAATTCCTGGGCACTATGTGGGTACTCCGGGTAAAGCTCTTGGTTGTATTGTTTTATGGCTCTACACGAGTGTACAATCCCTAACTACATCACTATAATTGTCTTGTTAATACTCTGACATAGCCACATCGTCCCATTTTAAGTAATTGTGTATACTTTTTATGTTTTTTAGCTAATCGCTGTATTTTAATTAAGTGCTAATACAATACTTTTTATCACTTTTTGTGCTAATGTATGTACCTTTTTAACCTCTGACTTATTTTATTGTTGAATCCTTTTAAGTGTCTCCCATTGACAATATGCACTTTATATTGTTTGTACATTTATGGCCCTGGTGGTTGCAATAAAGTAATTTGACTGACTGACTACATATTCCTCACTAAAACTTGTAAATATATGTGTTTGTGGTTGAGTACTTCAGTACTCCCTGGATATTTGGACGAGTACATAGGTAATGCATAGGTGATTCCCTGAGGATATAGGGAATGCCTGGATGATTCTCTGAGTATCTGGGATCTCTATGGGTCGTTCCATATCTGCATAGTTACTGCCTGCATGTTTGCATGAGTATATAACTACTATCTGGGTGTTCGGATGAGTGCATAAGTAGTGACTGAATGATTAGATAAGTGCATGACTAATGCTACAAGAATTCAATACATGCACAGATAGTGGTTGGATGATTAAATGAATGAAATACTAGTGCCTGGATGATTTCAGGAGTGCATTTTTAGTACATGGGTGATATATAGCGTGCATGGATAGTGCGTACGTGATTGTTTAAGTGCATGCATAGCACCTGGCAGAATGGATGAATGCATGATTAGTATTTCAGTGATTGGAAGCGTACATGGCTTCTGCCCATGTGTTTTTGCTTGAGTGAACTGGTAGTGGCTGGGTGATTAGATAAGTACATGAGTAGTGCCTGTATAATTGATTGAGTGCATCAGTAGTGCCTGGATGATTAGATGAGTGCGTGACTAGTGTCTGAGTGATTGTATGAGCCTATTTTTAAAGCTTGAGCGATTGAATGAAAGCAAGTGTACTGCTGGGGTGATTGTATTAGTGCAAGATTACTTCCTCAGTAATTGAATGGGTGCATAGGCACTGGATGGGTGATAGGTTCACTTCAATGGTACTTCCTGCATAGTTGGATGAGTGCAAGAGTAGTGCCTGAGTGTTTGGATGTGTGCATGTGTTGTGCCTCAGTATTTAGATGAGTGCATGGGTTTTAAATAGGTGTTTGGATAAGTGCATGGGTTGTGCCTTGGTGTTTGAATGACTGCACAGGTACAGCCTTGGTGATTGTATAAGTGAATGCTTAGTATCTAGGTGATTGGATGAATGCATGGGTAGTGCCTACGTAGTTTAATGAGTACATAGTAAGTGCCTGCGTGATTGGATGAGGGCCTCAGTAGTGCCTGAGTGACTATGAAAGTACCTCCATTGTGGTTAAATATATAACGGTTGACTATATCTGTGATACATTGTTTAAGTCCTTCTATCGGTATCATACTACCAGTTTTAATGTATCTATCCTTCTTTAATGAGCTATGTGTGAGTGAAGTCTAGATATCACACTTGATATATAATTGTATACATGACTCCCTAGGAGCATACATTGCTCTGTTACTCAGCATGCACATGCATCCGTAAGTTTCTAAAACTGAAAAACAACACTTCTCGCTTCTTCAAAGTACAAAACCTTTTCTTAATGGCATACCTACATCATTTTCCAAATATTTATTGTTTGTTTAAAACATGTATTCAGCATTTCTCAAAGAAAAGCTACACAAAGTGAAGCTAGCAAAAGAACTCTCAAGGGGTATTCTACACTAGTAGCCCTCCTCAATATTAAACAGGGCATGTTTAAAGAAATAAGCCACCCTCACAACACACATGACATTTTCAGCAGCCTTAAAGAACATAGATCACCATGTAAACATGTATGTGAATTCATAATAGATATACTTCTTCAGGCCAACTTTCCAAAAATATATAGTTCTCTGCATCTTAAGTAAACTAAAGAGTCTTATCGTACATTTAACTATCTGCAACCACAAATACCATATCTGACTATCCAAGCATATGCAAGCCGGTGATAAAAGTTAAAAACCACATCAACAAACACTTCCTAATACAAACTTAACAAGTATTACTACTTTATAATTCATGTACATACAAATACAGGCGCAGAACATTTTCTTATGTTTAGTTGTGACTACACTATTCCTGTTTCCTAATGTGACTAAAAGTACAATAACTCCCAGAATGCAAAAAACATAGATGTATGTATTCTGCACATGATGCTTAGACATTAAAAAAATTCTTAGTTTTAAATACATGCCTCATTGTAAAATTCAACAATACTGTATTGTTGTTTTTATATAAAGTAAACAATGGAATTAAGGGGCACTAATTCATTTTCCTCTTACTTCCAAAAACATTCAGTTCTTACATCTTAAACACATACCCTCTGCCAGATATAGTTCATCTGATATATTGTTTTCATATCACTGATGATTACAAAGTTATGTACATACCAGTGAATTGTGTTAATAGATTATATTGTTGTTTTATCTCTTTTAAGATCATTTTGACACTATTAGGATATGTAAAAACTAATCACAAAAGTGGTACACCACTATCATACAAAGCAACCATACAATGGCAACCTCTTCAACTTTGCAGTCTGTAATCATGAGAAAGGCAGCAAAAGAAATCATGTCTTTCATTTTAGACTACTCTATTCTTACTTGTGAATGGTTAGTATCTGTTGACTCTTTTCCTCTCTTTCAAAGAAGATTCCTGTCTATGCGTGTTCACAATGTCTTTGGGATCATCGTGAAAAAGAAATTGGAGTCCAAACCTATATTTACCTTTAGTTTTTTTCAATTTAGATGCTGCAGAACAGTTTATTACATTGTCCTAAATTGGAAATTAAACTGTATAATTAGTTAAATTTTGTCATAACTCCTCTACTTTTAATATAATGTTCTGTTTCTTTAACACCCTTCCCCCCAAATACACTTTTAGCTCAGTGTATGTAGCAACCCAGTGGAACCAGTAGGTCACAAGTTCGCAGCACATTCTAAAAGGACCATGCTGCTTTTCAAATGAGGTGCAAAAGACACACAATTGATGGACAGAATGCAGAACAATTCAAAACATTCACACCCTATCAAGAGATCTGGGTTAAATCCATAATCTTTTTGCTCATCATGCCACCCCAGTTTAGACCTGCAACAGTCCAACCGGAACTACCAAACCTGGACCAGAAACAAGCATTCTAGCACCGGTTTCAGGGTTTCACCCCTCATCAGCCAGAATAGCTTGAATCCAGTGGCACAGTGAGCCCGGGGCCCACGTCTGAGAATACCTGGCGCACTTAGGATGAGAAAGCACAAGACACACAGGTGATGGAGGAAATGCAGAGCAAATGAAATTCCCCCAGTCTATAGATCTGGGTTAAATCCATCTTTCTTTTGAAATGAGGTGCAGCAGGTGTGGTTTACTCAAAAGCATATCCATGTCTGTAATACATGTCTTTTTTTAAAAAAAACAGCCAATATTAGGATTTCTTGCTAATGCATCCAACACACTACCTTATGTTATCCACTTACATGCTGACAGCATGCAATGAAATATATCTTTTAAAAAAAAGAAAACACCTCCATTTTAACTGCTTTCCATTTTTGAATACTACCTCATTTAGCTCCAGCCTTCTCCTAACTGTTATTGCTCCTTAAATTAAAAATGCTTAGAGTTTGGCTTGTTGACCACAGCTATGTCTACTGGGCTAAAGAGGCTGCAAAAAAGAGTGGTGTTGACAGGGACTTGCATTTGCCAAATGTGGAGATTACTTCGTTTGGCCAGAGATGGTTAAATTGCCATTAGTTACTGGCTTTGGTTAAAACAATTGCGAATTGCCGAGCTCCTCACCTAATGATCGTGCACTGTGGTGGAAATGACCTAGACACACTAACTGGGGTACGGCTGGAAATCCTAATGAAGGATACCTTTGCTGAATTGATGATGCTTTTCCTTCACACTGTCTTGGTGCACTCTAACATATGCCAAAGGCAAAGATGGAAGTGGCCTAATCAATTCCATCCACAAGTTAAGAAAGCCAGAAGCATGTTTATAAAACTGTTTCTGCATTCCTCAGAGACCATAACATGGGTTCAATCTACAACAACAACCTGAGTTTTGGCATGCATGGAATTTATTGAAATGATGAGTGCACTTTACACACAAAGGCAACAGGGTGTGTCGAATTAACCTGAAACTCTGCATCCGGTCTTATGAATAGCTGTCAAATACACACAATCAACACAAAGGCTCTTGTCAGCACTACACTAGTACCCAAATTATTATTTTTTTTTATAAAGATGCTTATTTTAAATTTTTGGGAATCTTCACAATGACATTGCGATGGTCATATCACTACACATATCATCATTTACATGGTTCTTTAAAAAACAGATTTAAATCATGTTTTTGCACTAAGCTTCTTTAAAATCCATCTCTGAAAGATATTTCCTGTTTTCATGGTTATTCAGGGCGTCGTGACAATGTCATTAACCAAAACAATTGCTCCTTTTTCTTAAAGTATAAAACACATATGCTCACATTTCACATTATACACACTAAGAATGTAATACTGTATTGTCTAAATACAAGTTTTTCTAGTGAGTTTCTATAAAAACCATATTTAAAACCTATTTTCTGTTTTCGTGGTGGAGCCGGGAGTTGCAACGATGTTGGTAACCACGACGATCATGGCTTTCATACAGACTTAAAAATACATATCTGCACACATATGAAAGTATTTTTGGCACTGGGTGCTTATTACTGTACAGTTCAAACTCATGTTTATCTAGTGAATTTCTATAAAAACTATTTCTAAAAGGTATTTTCTGTTTTTCCTGTGATGCCGTGAGTTGCAATGATGTCAGTATCTGCGATGATCACGGATACGTCACAAGAACACAAAGCAACAACAGAAATTCAATAGTCACTACCATATTAAAAATTAGAACTATATATTTCATTCTAACCATTACGCTAGATATATCTCTATCTAAATAATTCATTAAAAACATTTATCAGTTTCTCAATATCTCTATAAC
Source organism: Triturus cristatus (assembly GCF_964204655.1). Classification (NCBI taxonomy): domain Eukaryota; kingdom Metazoa; phylum Chordata; class Amphibia; order Caudata; family Salamandridae; genus Triturus; species Triturus cristatus. The sequence goes on along the minus strand of NC_140589.1, from coordinate 569,293,550 downwards.
TGTGCATTAATGATTCACTGGGTTATGTGAGTGGGTGCTTAAGTCTCACAGTGGGTCTGTGAATGGGTATATAAGTCGGTGAATAGGTATTTGAGTAGACTTGTGAGTCTTTGAGTTAGTCTGTGAATGGGTGCAAGAGTGTTTGATTGGGTATCTGAGTGGGTGTATGAGTGTCTAAGGTGGTATGAGAATGGGTATATAAGTGTTTCAGTGAGTATGTCAGTGAATACATAGGTGTGTGGATGGCTCTATGACTGGGTACTTATGTTTCTGAGTAATTCTGCAAATGGGTTTGTGAGCCTTTGACTGGGTCTTTCCGTAGGTGAATAAGTCTGTGAGTGAGTGTGTGAATGGGTGTGTAAGTGTTTGAGTGGGTCTGTGAGTGGCTGTAATAGTCTCTGAGTCTATCTGTATTTGGGTGCATAAGTCTCTGAGTGAGTATGTGAGTGGTTGCATCACTGAGTGGGTACACATGTATGAGTTTCTGCATGGGTATACAAGTGAATACATGAGTCTCTCAGTGGGTATGTAAGTGGGTGCATGAGTCTCCTATTGAGTCTTTCACTGGGTATATAAGTCTTTGAGTGGGATATGTAGTTTCCGCATATATATGTGTGTATATATATATATATATATATAAAAAATATGTATATATATGTGTGTGTGTGTGTATAGATATTTATATATATATATATTTATATATATATGGAATATGTGAGTTCATAATGAGTGCATTGCATAAGTTATAGTTAGCTAAGGTAACTACTGACATTTTTTATGATTGAAATTGGATCCTAACTATAACGTCCCTGTAACCTTTTGTTTTTTTTAGCGAATTTCTAACTATAACAGCCCTGCATTGTTTTTTAAAACAAATCCTAAATATATCCACTAGCCTTTTACACTGAGTGTGTGCGTTAGTGCATGAGTGTCTCAGTGGGTGTATGAGCGTCTAAGTAGGTTTGTAAGTGGATGTGAGAGATTAGGAGTGGGGTGTAACTGGGACTACAAATCTCTGAATAGGTATGGACCAGCGTACCCAAACTGTTCACATGGTTCTTTCTGGTCATGCACCTTGGAGCTCACTAAAGGGGTACCAGAGGGCTCCTGTCTCAGCCCTACCCTGTTCAATGTGTATGTCGCCCCTCTCGCAAAGATCATAAGAGACCATGGGTTCACTCTTTCCTCCTATGCGGATGGTACTCAACTCCTCTTATCTTTTGATAACAACAAGGTCTAAACCAAATCTCTCTTTGCTTATCATATGTCAGCAATCTCCGGATGGTTGACAGAAAAAGCCCTCCAGCTAAATACCGCTTAAACAAAAATCTTGTTGTTCGACAGTGCTCAAACCCTGTGGTCCCCTGACTGGTGGCCCGCAGAGTTGGGCTCGGCCCTACCCTTAAAATTGTGGCAAAAAACCTGGGTGTCTGACTGGACCACTCTCTAACTATGAGAGACCAAGTCATGGCCACCTCAGGAAATTGTTTCCATATGTTGAGTCATCTCCTCCTCCCCCTATCTGTCCACAGGACCCTGTTTCAAGCTTTGGTAATCAGTCTCCTCAATTACTGCAACACCCTTCTTGTGTACGCTAATAAATCCCTGATGAATAGACTGCAGGTAGTTCAGAACACAGCAGCACGCCTGGCTCTTAATATGCCACCCAGAACCCTGTTGGGGCAGCGTCTCAGGCTTCCAATCCACCATAGAATCAAGTTTAAAATCTACAGTCTAGTCCACAAGGCTTTACATGGCAGAGGTCCAAGCTACCTCGCGGAAAAACGTAAGCACTATCTGCCTGGCAGATCCATTCGCTATGGGGAAAAAGCTCTGCTTGTTATCCCCGCTACAGAAAACTTCGGGCAGGTGGCAAAGCTTTTGCACATGTTGTTCCAATGTACTGGAGCTCACTGCCTGTTCAACTACAGAAGTGCACTAATCTCCTCCACTTTAGGAAACTTATAAAGACAGAGCCTTTCAGGAAGTGACCGCTCTGGCTCTGCATATTCCACTCTTCTATTGCAGAGATACCCCTCTGGGTGCGAATCCTGCGCTTTACAAATTCCATCATCATTATCATATGTGAGTGGGTGTTTGAGTCTCTCATATGGGTAGGTGGTAAACTCCACTCCGCTGGTAGAGTTTGCAGAGTTTTGCCAGTTCAGCAAAAACTCCATCAATGGCTGGTAGAGCTGAGTTTACTGGCACGCTCACCCTTGGACTTCAACTCCCAAGAGCAGTGTGCCAGGAGGCTTATTTGCGGAGTGGCTGAGCAAGGGGGCGAGGGCTTTGATGACGTGTGAGCAATCTCTCTGAGGGGGACTTACTTGTGGCAATAACAATGTTTGTTGGCCCCCATGGACCCTCAGCAGCCAAGGGGACTTCATCTCCCAACCAGTAGTGCACCATGAGGTGCATTTGCAAGTGGTTAAGAAAGGGGCAGAGGCCCCCAATGAGGTCTGAACAATCACACTGCGAGGGACTTACGTGTGGCAACAATAGGGGATTGTGGCCTCAATGACCCTAAGCAGCCAAAGGGTACTTCATCCCCCGAACAGTAGTGCACCTGAAGGCACATTTGCAGAGAGATTTAGAAAGGGAGTGGGGCCTCCGATGTGGTGTAAGTAGTCCTACTGTAGGGGACTTACTTGTGGCAACAATAAGAGCTCTTGGCCCCCCAACGGCCCTCAGCAGCCAAGGGGAGTACATCCCCCAACCAGTAGTGCACCAGGAGTTGCAATTGCAGAGGGGTTGAGAAAGGGGGAGGGGACTTTGATTAAGTCTGAACAATCCTGCTGTGGGGGACTTACTTGTGGTAACAATAAGGGGTTCTTGGCGCCTAAGGGCTCTCAGCATCCAAGGGGATTTCATTTGGGATGGTGGAGCAATACTCCGCCCACTCACGGAGCTCCGCAGAATTTGGCAGAGTTTTTCAGTAACACAGCAGAGTGAAAGTCAGGGAGCCCATCCCAGGCTTAGAAGAAAGAGGGAAAATAAAGTAAGCAGAATAAAGGTAGAAAATGAGCAGAACTCAATCAGGCACTCATGTACCCACTCACAGAACAACTCAGACACTCACAGACCCACTCGGACACCCACTCTAACATCAACTTGGACACCCACTCAGATACTCACACATCCACTCACAGACAGACTGAGACATTCACACACCTAGTGAGACACTCACACACACTCACTTACACACCCACTAAGACACTCATGCACAAACTCAGACATTCACTCCTAAAGGTTAGAGGCTACAGTTAAGAAATAACATTAAAACATAGAAATTAAAAAAAAACAAGGTTACAGGAACATTATAGTTAGGAAAAAAAATCAATAAAACCTTAGAAATTCACTAAAAAAACAAAGGTTACAGGGACATTATAGTTAGGCTCAGATTCCACTCGTACAAAACCATTGACTTCCAGCAGTTATAGTTACCTGGGATAACTATAAGTACTCCCCCGCAATTCACTGCTTATGATCTCACATATCACATCACTGATGATATCTCAAATGACATTACCATCTACAGAACCAGTCACACACCTACTCACACCCCTATGTACTATCTCATACACCCACTCAAACACCCACATAACCACTCACATACCTATTTATAAACCCATACAGCTACTCATGCACCAACTCACTCATTTATGCCTACACTCACTTACACTCCAACTCACTCACTCACTCACTCATGCCTACACTCACACAACCAGTCACTCACCTATACAGATACTCATTTACCCACTCACTAACACATGTACTCAGTCACCTAAACTGTTGCTGAGACAACTACACAGAGCCTCTCTCAAATTAACTTATGGATACAGGCACTCACACCTGCTCGCTCACCCATACGCCACTCACATACTCACTCACTCAACCATACAACCACTTGCACACCAGTTATGCACCCATACAACCAGTCATGTACCCTCACAGTCACCCATTTAGACACTCATGCACTCTCTAATTCACTATTTACAGCCACTTAAACATCCACTCATGCACCCATACAGGCGCTAACATACTCATACAGCCACTGACACAACCACTTGCTCATCCATGCAAAAACTCCCACAAACATTCACTCATCTATGTAGTCTCTCACAATCCCACTCACTCATCCATACACCACTTACACACCTACTCACTCACCCCTATAGACACTCATACAGCCCCTTACCCATACAGCTACTCACACACCCACTCATTCACCCATACAGCCAAACACACACCCAGTCACACACAGAGAAACACAGTTACATAGACACTCACATAATCTGTGTTTTATACGAAGTAAACTAATTAAATTTTTGTGATGTATGTATGAAACTTTTAGAGAACACTCACAATAACTGGATGATGTCATCAGGGATGTCATTTGAGATTTCATCAATAATATCCACAGTAATGTCCCTGGCCCTGTCATGACTGTTGTAATATGAGAGGTCACAAGCAGTCCATTTTGTGGGCATTAGTTATAGTTAGCTCAAGTAACTATAACTGCTGAAATTCACTGGATTTGTATGAGTGAAATGTAGGGCTAAATATAACGTCCCTGTAACCTTTGTTTTTTTCAGTGAATTTCTATTTTTGTTATTTCTATTTCCTAATTGCTGATAAGTAGGTTATTGGTAGGGGTAAGTATGCACCCACCACTAGTAATAAGGTCATCAAAACAGGGCATAGAGTTCAGTAAAGGTCTCTATAAATTTGCCTCTTGCACAACACTTGGAAGCTGACAACGAGCTATCAGGCCTAACTTAGGAGTGTAAAGATTATAAAAATACCAATATATCAAATAGGTAAGACACAACACACAATAAAAATCCTACACTAACTTCTAAAAATGAGAAATATTTTTATAAACAAATGACACTAAAATGTAGGGAACCGGGGACATAATTTTTTAAAGATTAACCACTTTATTGTACTTAAAGATGTATAGCGCCACTCTGGAACATATGGTCGTGCTTGACCAGGAAAAATTAAAAGTTTGAGGCTGACCATGATGGAGCCCTGGTCATATGCACTAAGTGGGAGGCCCCGGTCAAAATGTTATCTTCACACTTAGAAACGTTTCTGGAGTGTTTTCTTCCAATGTCGCTCAACCCTCTACAGCATGCCAGATTTGGAGAGGGTTTGCCAGCTTTACTTTCAATGAGGCTCTGGCCAAATCCTGAAAGTACGGAGCTCCAGAGTTTGCTGAGAGATGAACCTGAAATCCTGGCTGGGTCACGATTTAAGGTAGTCGGCTTGCCTCTTGACATCGGGTCGGTCACCTCATGCAGTTTTTTCACAAAAGTTCTCCAAACTTCAGGAGGTTTCTCCTGAAGGTCTCCTTGAAGGTTTAAAGTGTCCAAGGACGGCGTTAAAAATTATTGACGGTTTAGCGACAGAAAACTGCCACTAAAACGGCAATAATGGGTTTGATAATATGCCCTGGAGAATTCTAATAGAAGTCCATGTTCTGGTGTGAACATGGGCTTCTATTGGAATTCTCCAGGGCATATTATCAAGCCCATTAATCGCCGTTTTAGCAGCAGTTTTCTGCTGCTAAACCGGCGATAATTTTAACGCTGTCATTGATAATATGCCCCCAAGTCACCAATCCAAAGGTCTGGAATCTCCTACATGGTATCTGGGGTGTCTGGACCACGATTCCCACAATGCACCTGACCTAATCCTTAAAAGATCACTGCACACACTCAAGAATGGGGACTCTGCATGGAGATGATGTAGGTGGGCTCTTTTAACCTGTAACTTGGAGGGAGTCCAGTCCTTACTCCTTCTTGAAGGAAGCTATAGTCCCCCAGGGCTTATGTACCATATTGAGTAGCAGGCGCAGTCAGTCAGAGTGCAGGCCTTTGGGTGCAAATCCAGATTCCAGCGAGCAGTCTTACTTCTCCTTGTAGTTTCAGGCAGCAGATCTGCGAGACTATGCAGTTTTCACATATGTATTTACTGTTCTGGGGCAACAAGCAGGTGGGCAACTCTGCCCAATAAGTTTCTGGGTGCCACCCAAATCCATGACAACGTCCTCCAAATTGTGGTAAATTCTTGTCTCACAAAGCACTGCCCTTCCAAAATCTAACATTGATGATTTCTCTCCAGATGAGTAAGAGCTATCGAATCCATCCCACAGTGTGGCTCATTCCCATTAGCTGTCCTCCCACTGGCCTCTGCAAATTGCTGTTCTAGGCCTGCCATCTGGCTGGGGCACAAAATGTGGGGATAGGATTCCCTGGCACTCCTTGTTGATCTGCTCTCTCTTTAAACTATGTTTGATTTAACCAGCCCCCTCTGCTGGACACTTTCTTTCTTTCAAAAACTTTATTCGGCCTATTGACATAAAACCATAAAAGTATTCAATATACATCGTAATCACAAAATAGTTTGTATACAATTCGTAAGCATAAACACATACAAAAATAAATTCCACATAGTAGTTCCCCCGAACAATATTAATTTAGCATCATAAATTCAACTCTTATTGACCGGGAGAAGACTTCATTAGGGGGTATAATGAGCATCACTAATCGTGTGGCTTCCGGCCCTTCCTGGTTTCCGAACGGTGAGACATTTGAATCATATTTTTAAATCGGGAGCTAGGGAGTAGTTGGTTGCTCTGATTACTCATATGTTAGAGCCTCGTGGTATGCTAATTTTTTCCTTCTTCCTATGGCCATTATAATAAGGGTTAAAACAGTCAAACAGATATCGCTTTTTTCCAGGGCACATAAATAATTAAAAGCATCCTGATAAAAAACATATTTACCACTTTTAAAAAGGGGGGCTAAAAACTGTTTCCTGAGATCTTTATAAAAGCTACAGAATAAAATAAAGTGCATAGTGCTCTGTCGTGATTTACCGTCGCATGGGCAATTTGGGAGGTTTTTAATCCATGCAACACTTTTTGGGAAGGCAAACTGTAGATAGAGTGTGTCAAAGCGCAATCTAGTGAGATAAAATCTCTTTTGGCTATTTTTAATGATTGTCTGGTAGTTAAGCTGTCCCGCACACACATAGTGTTGCAGGTAACTAGCCACTGTGGACGTTTTACTCTCTCTCCTTTTCTCTTTGTCCCATAAGTATAGTCCCAACCTCTTTTTTGGAGTAGGTGAGAATTGTGGCTGTATCGGTTATGCCTATGTCAGGGTCCAGTTTTCTTTGGCAAATATCCATATGGGACAGCCATTTTATTTTATTCCAGGCATCTAGTGTGAGGAAGTCTAAAATGATCTCCTTCCTAAACTGTGTCCCTATTTTACTCCATATATTGTGCCACAGAATGGTAGGCCTGATAGATAGGTCATCTTCTAAAAAGGGGACAGCCAGTTTCTTATGTGATATATAAACTGAAGTAGATTTTAGTATTGCCAATAAACGTGCCAAAATCAGATTTTCTAGTGTCTGCAGTTTTGCACAGATGGTATAACCCCAAAGGAAGCACCATAACCAGCACTTGGTAAACATTTAGTTTTGTACATCAGCAACATTTCTCTAATTGGTTTTTGGCCTATTTTACTGGAGAATTCTACTACCCTTAAAAATTCATTTTTTATATATCTAATTGACTTTCCAAAGAGCCAGATGCAGTGAATTGAATACCCAGGTATGTAAAGGTTTGTCCCTCCCCTAACCTCTCCCCCTTAATGTGATGTAGCCTCTTTTTTGCACTACCTTTTCCAAATTCCAAGGTTTCAGTTTTCTTTAGATTAACTTTCATGTCTTTATTATCCATAAATTCTACGAATTTATCTATCAGCCACTGCAGCCCATTAGTTGTTCTTGAGAGCAGGACTGTATCTTTTGCATATAGTAAAATAGGAATGGGGTGAGTGTCAACCATGGGGACATCGGCTTTGGTTTCATGTAGACATGCAACCACCCCGTTTATATAAAGTGAGAATAGCAAGGGGGCAAGGACCCATCCTTGTCCGATACCACGGGTGATGTTAAAGCTGTCAATGCACTCCCGGGGTGGGCCAAATATTTTTTCTCCGCCCAGTGTTCTAATCAGCCTAAAAGGATTCTGCCCATTAGTTTGGCACTGGAATCCAGGAGAGATATTGGGCGTTAACATTTCGGGTCACCTCGTATTACCTTTTTTAGAAATAGGTACTATTGTACTTTCTGTCCATGACGTTGGAAGGAAACCCTTTACTATTGAGTTACATACTTGGGTCAGCATCGGTGCCCATAAGGGGATGTGTGCTTTAAAAATATCTATTGGGACCCCGTCGGGGACAGAGGCCTTTCCGCTAGCTGCTTTGTTTAGGGTGTTAGTAACCTTTTCTAAAGATATATCGGAAATGTTTGCTTGATCAATTTGATAAAAAATATGTAAAAGACAGATTGGAAGTGCAGCCCCCTGAGTTAAAAATTTTATTAAAATGTTCTATCCAATTCCCCTGATTTATAAAAGTCTCGATCTTCTCAGTCTGCTAATTTTCACTCTATTTCCACTAGGCTTTCCTTAATTTTCTGATTATCAATGAACATTCTGTGTCAAACCATCCTCGGTTACTATTATTTTTCACTTTGGGCTGGCACTTCAATATCTTAGCAATTCGAACCATCATTTTACAGAAAGCTTCCATAATAAGCACCGGGGGAGACATAAGATCTGTGCTGGTATAAAAAATCATTAAGAGAGTCTGCCAGAATTTCTTGAGTTTTTGCTATATCATCTATCTTTGCCCATCTTAGGGTTAGGCCATTTTTACCCTGTATTCCAATTTAATTTGAGCATTGTAAACTATTTGGCCTTGTAATATTTATATTAAGAGCAACTCTCAGGGCAGCATGATCGCTAAGAGGATTTGGGGTAACTATATGGGAATCTAATAAGCGTTCACCATTTTCTGTCACCAATACATGGCCAATAACAGAGCTTCTACCATTCCCATAAAATGTAGGTACTTCCGTTTCACCTTCCCCAATGCATTGTGCCATAAGAATCAAGCTATACTTATAAATCATTTCATTTAAAACTTCTCCATAGGGATTTTTGAAAAAATTTGACATTCCAACACCATTAGTTTTAACGTATCTACAACTTTCAGGACCTTGTCTATGACATTTGCTATCATTAAAATCTCCTACCCATAATAAAACATAGTCATCTTTAATTTGGGCAAAAAATACATAAATTCCTTTGCTTCGGTCCATTATAATTGTCACTTTAGTTGTATCAAAAACGTTGTCAATTATAACCAGATTAACCCTTTCTTGTGTAATTAAATGGATAAACTGGAAATACGGAGAAGACAGATAGGTCCTTAAGACTTTCATTGGGGAGAATATGAATACCTAAACAGCCAGACCTCCCTTAGCCCATCCCATCCCTGAGGAAGTTGCTCGGGTTAAAAATGACATGAAGCCCTCCACAAAGAATTCATCTACTGCCCATGTCTCTTGAAAACAGGCTAGTTGAGCTTGATTGATAATCTCTAGCCATTCTGGATCCAGTAGTTTATTTCTTATTCCAGCAACGTTACAGATCTTCAATTTAGTTTTAATGGTTTTCATATCTTGGCTATGTGAATAACTCAAGTCCTTACTCTGTAGATTTTTTACTTTATCATGTACATCAACCAGCGAGTTTGGAGGATCGACACTTGGGGAGAGTATGAAACCCAGTTCTGAATTCCTTAAGGCATAGTCTTGCTGTTGTACCTCTGGTGTCATTTGTTGAATGCCCAATTCCGGCATAACTATTTCCAAGTTTGTAAAGTTTACATCAATATGATCATGGCCCTTTTCTCCAACCCTCTCTTGTTGTCAATCCTGGTCCTCATAATACGATAGGGGAGGAACCGCTTTGCTGTTGGGATTGCAGTCTGGGGTTTGTATGTAAGTATTGTATCATATCGACAATCATTCTGTACGTCTTGAAATTATTTTTTAGATGCTTTTTTAGATACAATTTGTGTGAAATTTTGGGTTTTATCCATAAACATTTCAGGACTATAAAAATACCCCAAAGGTCTGCAGGACACATCCTCCTTATCTTCAGCCCTCTCTCCATCAGATAACCTTTGCCCTGGCCAGGCTACTTATCACCCAATCAAAAGCAGCCTGGCTAAGCCTTTGAAGGCTGACCAATCGGCAGATACCACTAGAAGGCTGTATTTTGGCTTTCAGAAGAGACATTTCTATAACGTTCCCTTTGTACTAGTTATGATAAATTTAACAGTGGCATGTTTTTGATGTTATCATTGCCAAACTTTTATGTCTGTGAATGATACCTTATCTTCTTTCATAGCAATAGTTATATAACTAGATACATTATTGCAATGTTAGCCTATGGAGCCAAGCATCTAAAATAGGGAAAGTTCAGATTGCACTTAATTTACTTTTAAAGACAGTCAGCAAAGCCAGGCTGCCTTTAAAATGAAAGCAGAAACTCAGCTGTGCACACATGCAAGTGCAGTAAATCTGCTGGGCCTCTAAACGTCCATGCCCTATTATATGGTAGGTACATATAAATAGTTTTAACCCCCCTAGCCCTATTATATACTGGGGACTTATAGGGTCTGTCCATACCAATTGCGAGAATTTACTTTTAAAGACAGACTGTAAGGCATAACTACCTTTAATTGGACAGCAGGCACACAGTAGTGCACATATGCAAGTGCAGGAACTATGCTGGGCCTCTAAACCTCCATGGCCCATTATATACTAGGGACTTATAAGTAGATTGCACCCCAGTCCTTATTGTCCACTAGGGACTTTTAGAGTCTGTCATTGCCAATTGTAAGTGTACCCTATTACATGTACCTTTTTAAGCATAGCACTGGTACCGGGTCTGGTTAGCAGAGCCCAGGGTACAGCCAGAGTCAGTTACCACCAGTATAATTCAGCAAAAAATAGGAATGAACAGGACAAAAGGATGACTTTCTAATACTAACTATAACGTCCTTGTAATATTTTGATTTTCTATGATGTTCTAAGGTTTTTTAAATTCTATTTCCTTACTATAACCTCATTGTAACCTTTGTTTTTTTGTGTGAATTTCTAAGGTATTTTAAATTCTATTTCCTACCTGTAATCTTAAAATTAGTGTGTGAGTGAGTGCATACGTGTCTGAATGGGTGTGTGACTGGGTATATGTGTGTCTAAGTGGGTCTGGGACTACCTGCATATGTGCCTCACTGGTTGTGTGAGTAGGTGCATCACTGTCTAAGTGTGAGTCTCTGACTGTTTGAGTAGATGTTTAAGTGGGTGCATGAGTGTCTGAGTTGATCAGTGACTGGGTGCATGAGTTTGTGAGTGGGTTTGACACTTGAGAATGACCTATAACATTTGAAGTGAAGCTTGCAGTGAGAGGGCACAGACAGGGTCTGCATGAGTAGGCATAATCCATGTTTCTATGACTTTTTCTGTACATGGTTGAGAAGGTTGTGTCAGGGCTTGCCAACATATCTAAAGAGTATAGGAGTACACCTCTATCAGTTCCATGAGATGTTTTAGTAAATGTGCTGGTATGCAACTGCCTGCTATAATACCCCTATGGCTGCCTAAATATGTATGAAAGCGGCTCCACAAAGACTTCAGTGCATGTGTTAGGGAATAGAGAGCTATGTAAGTGGCATTGTAACTTCATTCAAGTCTGCTGCATGCATAAATAGTTTCTAGTAAGTGACTGCATGTATAAGTGTTTCTGTAGCTGTCTCTGTAACTGAAAGAGAGGTTCTATGCTTTTGTGAACATCTATATCAATTGTTTTATGCATGGCGTACTTTATGTAGTACTTGACATAGCAGCCTGCAAGTGCACAAGTAACTTATTCAACTCAAAAGGACACCTGTCAATATCTTAAGCACAAAACAACATCCTTCATGTTATACCTACAGCATATCTTAGAAGTGTGTTATGGGCACTAAAATGTACGTTTGACATTTCAGAAACAACTATAACATGAAGCTTGCAGTGAGAGTGCACAGATAGGGTCTGCACTAGTAGTGATCACCCATGTTTGATGGATTCTTTCGGTACATGGTTGAGAATGCTGTGTCAGTACTTGCCTACATATCTGAGATAGTTTAGGAGTACAACTGTATCAGTGCCATGAGATGTTTACGTAAATGGGATGGTATGTAACTGCCTGCTATAATACCTCTATGGCTGTCTAAATTTGTATGTAAGTTGCTGCACAAATACTTCAGCACCTGTGTTAGGCAAAAGAGAACTATGTAGGTGTCACTGCAACTATCTTTGAATCTGCTGTATTCATAAATAGTTTCTGGTGAGTGACTGAATCAGTGGCAGCTGCTATTCAATGGCAGTGGGGGGAGGGTTGCGGGAGTAGGGGGGAAGGAATAAAAAAAAAGTAAACAATCATTTACCTATATGCCGCCACCTCTTGGTCCTCTTCGCCCGCGGCCTGCTTCCAGGATTCCAGGGCAGGCAGCAGGAATAGGAAGCACCTAGCCTTCAGGCTCCTCTAACTCAATCACAATGCTGCAATGCAGAATTGTGATTCATCTGAGCACCGTGGTTTGGAGCTTAGATGGGGACAGGGAGCCTCTTCATGTTCTCCACCCAGGCTGTAGTACAGCTTGGGTGGAGAACATCCACCGTGGAGAACATGCAAAGTGCACATAAGGGATTGGCTGGCCAGAGACGGCCGGTCAAGCTATCATGCGCACTTAATAGAGTGGGAACCACTCCTACTCCAGCTCCTCAGTGAGAGCCCAGCCTCACCCCTACCCAGCTGAGCAACAAAGTATAAATAAAATGACAATAACATCAAGTTATCATTTTATTTTTTCCTTTCTGACCTGCTCAGTGGGCAATGTTCCTCTGCCTTAGCTGAGGAGCTGCCACTGTAGCTGTCTCTGTAACTGAAAGATAGGCTCTATACTTTTGTGAACATGTATGTAAATTGTTTTAGAGATGGCATACTCTATGTAGTACTTGGCATAGAGGCCTGCAAGTGCACAAGTAACTTATTCAACTCGAAAGGACATCTCTCAATCTCTTAAGCACAAAACATCATCCTCTATTGCATACCTACATCATATCATAGAGGTGTATTATGTGCACCTAAACGTGGGTGTGATTCTTGAGAAAGACCTAAGACATGCCAAGTGGGGTTTGGGGTAAAAATACACAGATGTGGTCTGCACAGTAGCCATCATCCTTGATTCACAAACTATTTGTCCGCATTGTTCAGAGAGGTGTGTCAGTATTTTCCTACATATGTATGTGTGTGTATCAGTACACCTGTATGACTGCCATAAGATGTTCGAGTAACTATGCTGATATGTGAATATGTGTTTTATTAGCTCTCTGGTTGTCTAAATGTGCATGTAAGTGGCTGAACAAATACTTCAGTGGCTCTGTAAGAGAATAGAGAGTTTTGAGCATATGACTGCAACTGTCTTTGAGTCTGCTCCAGGCAAAAGTAGTTTCTAGTATTTGATTAAATGTATACGTGCTTCCATACCTGTCAGAGTAGGTTGAAAAGAGGGTATATGCTTTTGTGAGCATGTATATCAGTTGTTTTAGGGGTGCTTACTCATTCATTTCATAAAGCTTTATTCGGTACATATCAAAAATGACCATAAAAGCACGAAATAACATGCATACATAAGCAAGCAGGGGTAATTAGTTCATTTGACACACAAAATTTTAAAACATCATACTTTTCCTAACATCAATTGATTTGTATAAAAAGGTAGCAGTAAAAAAGCAAACATCCGGATTATGCATATTAAAAAGTAGTTTCATAGCTTACTCTATAAAGTACTTCACATAGGTGCCTACAAGTGCTGAAGTAACGTATTCAACTCAAAAGGACATATGTCAATCTCTTAAGCACAAAACAACATCATTTATGGCATATGTACATCATATCTCAGAAGTGTCTTATATGCATTAAAATTGTGGGTTTAACACTTCAGAAAAACCTATAACATACCAAGCGAAGCTTGCAGTGACAGCGCAGAGGCAGGGTCTTCACTAGTAGCCATCACCAATTTTGAAATACTATTTCTCTGCATGGTTGAGAAAATTGTGTCAGTACTTGCCTACAAATCTGAGAGAGTGTTAAAGTATACCTCTATTAGTGGCAGAAGATGTTTAAGTTAATGTGCTGGCATGTATCTGCCTGCTATAATACCTCTATGGCTGTCTAAATGTGTATGTCCGAGAGTGCAGAAATACTTCAGTGCCTCTGTTGGTCAATACCGAGCTACAAAGGTGTGACTTTAACTATCTTTGAGTCTGCTGCATATATTAGTAGTTTCTGGTGAGTGATGGAATGTGCTTCTGTAGCTGTCTCAATAGTTGAAACAGAGGCATCATGTTTTCTGAACATGTATGTCAGTTGCTTTAGGGGCGGCATGTTCTATGTAGTACTTGGTATAGGGGCATACAAGTACACAAGTAACTTAGTGAACTGAAAAGAACATCTCTCATCTCAACACAAAACCAGCATGCTTTATAGCAATCATACAGCATTTCTCGCATGTGTCTTGTGCATCCTAATACTTGGATTTAAGACTCAGCTGTTCGGGCTGGACTGTTCCCATGAGGCACAGGGTCAAGACTGATTTGCATATGGCCATGTCTGAACTAGGGTGGCGTAGTGGGCAAAAGAACGATGGATTTAACCCAGATCTCTTGACTGGGGAAGAATGTCTGCATTGTCAGCATTCCGTCCATCATTTGTTTGTTGTAACGCTTTTCGGCCTAAGTGGGATGGGTATTCCCAGACGTGGGACCCGTGCTCACTACACCACTGGAGTCAAGCTATCCTGGCTGATGACGGCTGATAGCCAGAAACCGGTCCTAGGATGCTTGATTCCGGTCCAGGGAAGACATGGCTTGGCAGTTCGGGCTGGACTGTTCCCATGAGGCACAGGGTCAAGACTGATTTGCATATGGCCATGTCTGAACTGGGGTGGCGTAGTGGGCAAAAGAACAATGGATTTAACCCAGATCTCTTGACTGGGGGAGAATGTCTGCATTGTCAGCATTCCGTCCATCATTTGTTTGTTGTAACGCTTATAGCAATCATACAGCATTTCTCGCATGTGTCTTGTGCATCCTAATACTTGGATTTAAGACTTGATAAACAAGTTAAAAGTGAAAGTGCACTCACAGGACCTGTACTACCGACCATCATCTATGTTTGAAATAGTATTTCTCTACATGAATGAGAAGGTTGTGTCAGTACTTGCCAATATACCTAAGAAAATGTATGAGTGCACCTGAGACATTTAAGTAAATGTGACTGTCGATTTTCGTATCTCTATTTCTCCCTAAATATCTGTCAAAGTGGCTATTAAGAAAGACCTCAGTGCCTGTGTTGCGGAAAAGAGAGCAGTATAGATGAGACACAACTATGTTCGAATATGAAGCATGCACAAATAGTTTCTTGGTAAGCGACTGAATGTCTATGTGCTTCTATAGATATCTCAAAAAAGGTGTGTAACAGAACTACAACACCCAGAATTAAAAACACTCTTTAAGAACAACACATCATATATACACATGTAAATATTTCCTCATCTTCTACTACCAATTACACTATGTAATAAGCAGCAAATGTACAACATACATATTCAAAGTCTGCAAATCAGACACACTGTCACATTCTCATACACGCAAGTGTCTTACTCACCTGTTATTAAAAATACAAATCCACTCACAAAACCACTCAAATCTTATCTCATATGGTTCCAATATTTTCTCAAACCTTTATGCTACTCTCTTTTAACATTCTCACATAGACATATACCTTTTAAATCATTTTTTCTCCAAATTAAATGTAGTTCACATACTTGAAAATTGAGTTTGTTGATCAAATATTATTTTTTGGTCTTATTAGATAGACACAATACTGTCATGAAATGTAAAAACTAAGAATAAGAATGGGACACCACTCTTGCACAAAGCAACCAATAATGGCAGCATTTTCAACTTTGCACCCCCTGATAGTACGGAAGGCAGCAAATAAATACATAGCTTTCATGTTTTCATTTTTTTCAAG
Organism: Triturus cristatus; assembly: GCF_964204655.1. Lineage (NCBI taxonomy): Eukaryota > Metazoa > Chordata > Amphibia > Caudata > Salamandridae > Triturus > Triturus cristatus. The sequence goes on along the minus strand of NC_140589.1, from coordinate 569,277,526 downwards.
CCATACCTGAATTGTTAGTATGTGTTAACCCTTTCATGCACTTTTATAAAGAAGTCCAATATGTGTGGGTGTTTTGTACACTTCTGATATTGGTATATACTTGGGCTACATTTGGGTGATATCTGTGTTACATTTGGGCTCTTTCTCTCTGGTGGCCATCTTGGGAGACTTATTTGATATGAAGCTCCCTAATTTCTTCCTTTACTGCCATATCCTAAGTAGAACATGCTTTCAATTTTGCCCAGTCCCTCCCCACACCCTACTACGGACAACTATCATTACAGAGAAAGGTCTCAGCAGAGAGGCCAGTCCTTCCACACACCCTACTATGCACACCCATCATTAGAGAGAGAGGTCTAAAAGCAGAGGGAAATCCCTCCCCACACCGTGCTATGCACACCTGTCATCTCAGAGCGAGGTCTAAAAATGGGAGGCAAATCCCTCTCCACACTCTACTACGCACACACATCATTATAGAGGGAGATCTCTCAAGAGAGACCAGTACCTCCCTATACCCTACTATGCACACTTGTCATGTGAGCGAGGTATAAAAGGAGAGGCCAGTCCCTCCTCACACCCAACTATGCACAACTACCATTAGAGAGCAAGATCGCAGCAGAGAGGTTAATCCCTCTGCACACACTACATCGCACACCGGACACCTGGGAGAGTTCTCAAAGGAGAGCCCAGTCCCTCTCCACACTATACTACTTACACTGATCATTACAGAGAGAGGTCTCAGCAGAGAGGCTAGTCCCTTCGCACACCCTACTATGCATACCTGCCATCTGAGAGAGACATCCAAAAGAAGAGGACAGTCCCACTCCACACCTAGCTACGCACATTGGTCCTCTATAAGAGAGGTCTGAAAGGAGAGCCCAGTCCCTCCCTACACACTACTACACACACCTATCATTACAGAGTGAAGTCTCAGCAGAGAGGCTAATCCCACTACCTATAAAATCTGTGCTCTGACAGAGAGTTCTTATTGAAGAGGGCAGTCATTACACACACCCTATTGTGATTACCAGTCATCCAAGAGAGAGTTTTCAGAGGAGAGGCCCGTCCCTTCATACACCCTACTATGCATACTTGTCATTTGAGTGAGAGGTTTGAAAGCCGTGGGCAGTCCTTTCTCTCACCTTAGTATGCACATCGATTATCCAGAAGGGATCTCAATAAAGCGGCTAGTCCTGCCCTCATATTACTATTTCCCTACAAGTATGTTGTGATCCCACAAAAGTCTCGCAAGTATAGAGTGCAAGGTTCAGAGGGTGAGGATTGTCTCATGAGCCTGGTGTTATCCCAAGGGACACCCGCAAGACCAACATGGAAAATTACTGGGCCACAATGTGTTTTATAATCCTTCGAGAGTCTCGCGTGAATGAATGCAGAGAAAAAAACAGGACCATGGCTCAAACAATAGTTACCATTGTTATTACATGGTTGAAGAAATACTGTGATGTGATTGGGTGCAATACCAGAGATAGCTGTTTGTCCTTGATGCTTATGGGCAGAAGGATGTCTGTTTCAGTTGTGCTCAGTTTAAGTGAATGTATGTGGAGTTGAAAAAGACTGGTGTCTTCATGTGCATTTAAAAAAGAACTTCAATTACAGGTATTTAATAAAAAATTTGATAAACTTTGTTGTGAAGTGTCAGTAAGTGACTAAGAGAAGTTTCAGTAGCGAAGTCTGTGCCTCTGCACACTATACTATGCCTCATTGTCCCCGTGGTGAGAGGACTGAGAGAGAGGTGAGTGTGTCTCCACATTCAACTATCCACACCAATCAACCAAGACACTGTTCTGAGCAGAAAGAAGACTCCATTTCTATGTTCTACTATCCACAGCCTAGTTTGCACATATATTACTCTGGAATGATGTCTCAGCTGACAGGGCAGTGTGTTTAAACGTCATAGGAAGAGGTGTGGTGCAGCGGCCAAGGTGCCTGACTCTGGACCACAGGGTTCACGGTTCGATCCCCGGCTCTGGCGGCAGGTTAGCCCAGCACCATGTGACTCTGGGCGATAGCTTGCTTAATCTTCCCGACGATCCCCCAGCACTGGGACACCTCTCCTGAGGTAGCTGTGCGCTTTACAAATGCTGGCATTTACATTTACAGGGCATTGTGTTTAAACATCATAGTCTATATAGCTGGTATGCAGAACAGACTTCTTAGCATAGGGGTAATTTTATTCCCACACCGTACTTGTACATCTGTGATCATGGGGAGATCTGTGACCAGAGAGATGAGCTCATTTTTTCACAGCCTGATTTGCACACCCATCATCCCAGACACAGGTCACAGAAGAGGATCCAGTCTCTCCCCGCACTGTACAAGGAAGGCTTATAATGCCTGAGAGATGTTTCAGCAAGCAGGACACTTCCTCCACCCTGTCTACTATACATGCATGTCAGCATGGAAAGAGGAATGAGCAGAGAGAAAATTTTTTCTCAAACCCTACTAGACACACTCACACTGGTACGATTTGTTAGCGGACCGTCCACTCCCTTCCCAGACACCAATGCATATCTCTGTTAGTATAGGGAGAGGTGTCAGCAGAGAGGCCACTCCTTGCCAACACCATACTGCACATCCATGTTGTTCTGGAGATAGTTATCCGTATAGAGGAGAATGTTTCCCTCTACACAACTATATATGTATGTCATTCTAGGGAGAGTTGTGACTGGACAGTAAAATCCATTCCCACAACCACAAATATATAGCCAGGACTATGGAATACAGAGGTCTTACATGAGTGGTGTTTACCTTCCCTGCTCTACAATGCAAACTGCTGAGCCAGGGAAAAGGTGTGAGTGGAGAGGCAGCGTTGCTTTACCACCTACTCTACAAACTGGTTACCTTCATGCAATGTCCCACTAGAAAGGGCAGTCTCTCCCCATATCCATTACACACAGTTGTTAGGCTGTAGGGATGTGTCAGTGAGATCCAGTGTCTCCTTACATCCTACTGGGCACTGTTCTTATACTGTGAAAAGGTCTCATTTGAGAGTCAACTTTTTCCTCACACCCTACTAATGGGTGCTATACGGCACAAGTACTGTAATAATGGAATTTGTAAATTATTCTTCTAAAAAAAGTTTACAATCTAACGTGTTTCTTGCTGGATCATAAATAAAAGTAAAGAGTGAACTTTTTCTCATTATAAGAAATGGACTTAAAGAGAATACATTTGTATCAATGTGTTTTATGTACTAATGTTCGTATCATGCAGATAAGACAAGTGGGGTTTTGTCATAAACATAATAGATGTATTTATCCCCACAATTATATAATCAATTGCATTTCATTAAACTAAATACACTGTTACAATACTGATGTGCATAATAATACATACTACATCAAGATATATTCAGTGCAAATGCAATGTCCATTATAAAAAGTATGATATCGCGAGAGACTGGCGAGAGCAAGCCAGGAAGCACTGCCCTCTTGAACTGCATGTGAGGAATTGCCTCCCGGGCTCTCTCTCTCTCTCTCTCGAGAGAGAGAGAGAGAGAGAGTCTTGTGAGAGCTTTGGAGAAGGAAAAAAGGGAAACTTAGTACAAACAACATGGAGCATGAAACTATAGGGTAGCTCTGAAAAGAGCCATTTTAGTTAACATCTTTCAAAAACTATTAAAAAAATGTGTTTTGAAATGTTTTTGATATTTTTACATTTTTTTCAAAAGGGGTAAGACAAAAACATAAAAAGTGTTAAACAAGCACCAACAGCATCTCCTTAAACACAAAGAGGATTAAAGCTTACAAACTGGTAAAAAAAAAAAAAACAACTGCTGGCTAGACGGGCATGTGGCTCTTTGTCAAGTTTCTTAAGGGCAGTCATGCCTGTATCTGATGAAAACATGACCTGCTTACACAAACAGCAAAATAGTGCTTTGTTTAAGAAAAGTTGAGTTATTGTCAACTTGTGCACTTAGAACCCGCAAAGGCACAGTATATCCTAGAGGAAGTGATGTGGAAGGTCCTATAGAGTTGTCTAGCTCCACAACGTGAGCCAACTCTGCTTGTGCAAGCCTTTGTGGATGCAGTGACCTCAGGTGTCTCCACATCCCTGTGGTACTCATGTTGTATTGTTTATTTCTGCTCTCCCTGCTGAACTCTTTGCTGCAAAGTTTACAGGTAACACACTTAACAGATACTTTCTCGGTACCTGACCTCCTTTCAAAGAATTGCCACACCAAGGATTTCTTAGGTGGCTGAGGTGGCTGAGCTGTTGTAAAAGCCCCTGGCTGTTCATCTGAATCTGAATCTTTGTGAAGAGAGGCAAACAGGAAAGGAAAGCAAGACAAATATGTCTACTATAACCAAAATCAAACAGTGAAATAAAGAAAAAAGGGTGGAATTTTCTTCTTCTAAATAAAGACATCCATATGAACCAATCACAATCCTTCCTTAGGATGTGGTTCCTCTCCCACACCTCTCACGAGTGACCTGTGAGCCTCTCGTGGGATCGTAAAGATATTATTGCTTTATATAATAAATGGAACAAATCATAATAAATGTTACTAATATAATCAACATCTCTAATCTGTTACTTTGTTCACAACTTCAGGGAAACACTGTTTTGCAGCCTACATAGGTGGAGCACAAAACGAGGAGAAACAAAGATATTTCTCCTCGTTACGCCTCCCCTGAAGACACATATCTTTTGGTGCATTTCCAAGTTGTACATCTGGTAATGCATCAAAAACCAAAGACATTGCATGAGAACACCCATGTTATGCTCCTGAAATGCCTACCCAGGGCAGAGTAATGCAATGGAGTGATTTGCGCTGCATTGCGTTACTACATATTTCTGGAGCCACGCAAAGTGGTTTTGCATGGCTTCAAAAATATTTCTGAAGGTTTGTATCACTCTTGCACCATGTTGCTTGGAGCAAGAGCGACGCAAACTGGGTCATAAATATGGCCCCTTATTTTTAGAACTCTCAGCCCCAATGCCTAACTTCCATCACATATTCTTCGATTCTGACTGTATTAAAAACTTTTTTTGGTTCATGCCAAAATCTTTAAGAAATTGTTTGCCCTCTGAGATATCTCAGAATTATGTCACTCGGAGTGTATGTTCTGTGCTGTAATGTTGGATAGGCTGATCACTCGCGAATTGCTAGCTGGTAGAACAGCTCTTTATCTCTTCTAAAATAATGGAGAAAGGCAATCAATTGATATTTAAAATATTTTCAAATATAAGGCACTTGTCGATCCTGAGTCAAGAGGCTTTGGGGGGTCAGGTGTGGACAGGGGCAGATTTAAGTCTCTGGAACATAATAGACATGCAAAATGATTCCAAAAGAAATTCGCACTGGCCAATAGCATCGCTGTGTTATACATTTGATATTTTGTGTTCGAGGGCTGCTGGATAATTAAGAGATTGTTACATAACAATAGGGTATACCCAGTACCCAGTTGGACCTGGGCCAATAACCAGTGCACTTCTTGTGAAGAAAAACAAAGGTAAGAAACCCCACAATAATGAAATCGAACAATGACCAGGTGGACTTCGTTGTCAACAAAGTTTATATCAACAATTGTTCATCAAATCGCAAATTCAATGGTTGCTCCAAGGTGACAAGGTGAGTAAAGTGCTCAAAATAGTGCTCGTGAAGTGAAGGATATGTGAAAGATAACATTCCCAATATTTACACTATTTACAAGGATGAACAAAACATGTCCAACAATCTTTCGAAAGACTAACTAATGTGATGCAATCAATGCATGATAGATTACTCTGCTTCTGGGCTGAATGGGCAAGTACAGGTCCAAATCTAAGTAAAGTCGATGTTTCAACCCCAGAAACTTGAAGAAGGTGGTTCCATCCTTACAACGGGGTCTTCCTCAGGACAATTGGAGAAGTAACCTACAAGGTAGGTAGAGCTAACATGAATGCTGATACAGGTTAAAATGGGCATGTGATAACAGTATATTGGCAATGAAGCTCACCCCAATGAAGCAGTGCTCAATCTACAGTATAGTGTAGGTAATAGGTTGCTCCAGATGCCAGAAATTCAGTGGGCACAGGACTGAAAGATAAAGGAAGGCACATCAGTGCTCAATTGAATTTATCAAGAAATAAACTTTAAGGTCCATTGAGGCAATACTCACATGGTAAGCGCTTAACAAAAAATGATGAAGTTGGGCCTTGGGCTACTCGGGCAAAGAGGATTGGATTCGAAAGGTAGTGAAGGGCTTTGCATGACTGGTGATGTTTAGCCTTGGAGGTACTCCAGCATAATGAATTGAGACCGGAAAGGTAGCAAGCATGTTCCGAAAATACAGGTAGTCCTGAATAAATCATATTCTAGAGACAAAAAAAAGGGGGGGACATTGAATAGTGTAAGTCAGATGCAGATGTGCGCGCTAGTAACTAACATGGAATGGTGTCTCAAGGGAAAGTAGCTGTCAAATCCTAGTGGTACTGAAGATTAGTTAAGCGCTGCAATAGAGAATAAGCTCTATAAATGCTCTGAGATTTGTTAGTTTGAATGATTCAGATCTCAAAACGGCAGTGAGAAGCGATTATATGACTACAACCAAATAATTACAATGAGGTGGGTGACATAGTGGTGATGGGGAGTAGTTAAGCGCTGCAATATGGGAAAAGCTCTAAGGATGTTCAGAGACTTGTTCATCCGAGGAAATCAGATCTTCAAAGGAGTGAAAGAGGCAATTGTATGATTGCAACCAATAACTTACAGTGAAGAGCTAGGCCTTTAATAAAGGACAAAGTTGGCATCTTGTTGGCCAACTGCAAGATAAAATGGGTGGGCGTGTAGCGCTTTACCTTATCACGATCAATGTGTACAACTGGGCTTCTCACGTCTAAATGAGCGTCCGGGAGAACAACACTGACTAAATAATCGTCTTTACATGCACGCCGTGACTAAGCAGCCGGGAGGGCAGCCACTAGATGCTTGGCATCGTCATGGAAACATGGATGCCAATACATCCCGTCCAGCGTTCTACGTGTCAGAAAGATGTAATAAGCATCAATGCTAATGTATAGGGTTTATGCTCCAATTAATATTAAGGGAAACTGGGGTCTAATGCAATATGTGAGACAATAGATCGTGTGATACAGTAACCCCAAGAGGGAAGGAACCAATTTAGAAGCATGACACGGAAAACAGTTATAACATAGGATGCAATGTAAGGCAGTTCGATGAATGTCGACACGCCATGTACAGAAAAGCGATTCACACATTTGACAGGAAATTACGGTAAATGCAGTGAGACAAAAGGAAAATAATGGGAATAAATCACATAATATAGTAATACAAATGTACGTAGAATTAGGACATACATGGTTGGTGTGCGCTAGAAAGCATCTGTTGGTTATACAGCATCAGAGCAGGGATGACAGACAATGTATGTAACAATGGAAGAATAACGTATGTTGGTTATACAGCATGAAAGCAGGGAGGACAGACAATGTATGCAACAATGGAACAATAACGTATGACAATTACATCAATGAGGACCGAAACATAAATACATTGGTTAAATAAATGTATAACAAATCCTTGGTTAAAAACAGCAGCACAGCAATGACTCATTACCGCATATGGTGTCTGTGTGGTGGCAAAGGTTGAACTGTTTGGAGAGGAAAAGTGTAATGGGCCTTGTTAGAACCATCTGAGTACATAGGAGTGTGTGTAACAGGTACACAGGATCAACCCATCGTTAGTAGGGTTGACTTTCTAACAGTTTCCTCCTGTTCATTCAAACTATTCCTGATTCATTATATCAGCAATGTTACCACACCTTGGGCCTAGTGCAACCTTTTCAATGGCCACCCATCTAATGCTATTTGCGAGGTGGTGAGCTGACTGAAAATGTTCAACTAGGAGAGTCCCTGAGACACCACATTGTATCCTGCTGCAATGTTGTACGATGAGGGTCTTGACCTTCTGACTGGTTTGGCCAATGTATAACAAGCCACATGGGCACCTGATTCCATAGATCACATTAGTGCTTTTACAGTTAGTGTGTTCTTTCAATGTGATTGTGAGAGAATATCTTAGTCTCATTGATAAGGTCACAGGATTTACAATGGCCACATTTAAAGTGGCCCACATTAGGGGGTAAGTTCCACAAGGTGCGTAGCAAAGGTTGCGTGGACAGTTTAAAACAGGAGTGGACCACATGATACCTGATATTTTAGTACCTCTTGAAATAATGCCTTGGTGGTTCAGTAATGTCTAGATCATCAGAGATTAATTTCCAGTACTGGTTGAATATTTGTTTGATGTCATTGCTACTTGTGTTGTAAGTTGTCCCACATACCATGCGCTCATTAGAGTTGTAATAGCGGGGTCTGATTTCGCGCAAGGATTCCCTGGGATTGTACCAGGCTCTTTTGCAAGCTTTTTTAAATAAAGATTTGGGATAACCTCTCTCTTTCAGTCTCATGACGGGGTCCTAGGACACACTAAAGTAGTCCTGTCTGAGTGTACAGGTCTTGCGAATTCTAAGAAATTGGCCAAAAGGCAAATTGTCTTTAAGACCCCTAGGATGGTGGCTACTGTAATGTAGGAGAGTATTTCTCTCTGTACCTTTTCTGTACAATGTGGTGTACAGCCGATCGTTGGCTGCTTTTATGGAGATATCAAAAAAGCTAATTGAAGAGGGACTGTATTCAATAGTAAATTGGATATCTAGTGATCTTTGAATCAGCCAAGTGTGAAAGGTCTCAAGATAACTGGCACTCCCAGTCCAAATTAAAAGTACATCCTCTATGTAACGTTTTCACAACACAATGTGTTTACGGAAGGGGTTGGTGTCATCTAGGATGAATTTGGTATCAAAGTCGTCCATGTACAAAATGGCTAGGTCTGGCGCAAAACTAGCACCCATCGGCACACCTTTTGTTTGGAAGTAAAATTCCCCTTGAAGCACAAAGAAATTCCTCATTATAGCTACTTCCAACAATTGTATTATACATTCAGTGGGGACCTGTTAGGGCCGTGGTCTGGCGTCCAGTGCCCCCCTCATCACATCCAGTGCGGGTTTCTGTGGAATGTTAGTGTAGAGGGATATAATATCCATCATTACCAAGAATTGCTGGGTGGGGTTAAAGGCCATGTCGTCCACCAGTCGGAGGGTTTCCGTAGTGTCCCTAAGATATGCTGTGGTGGACTCAGCATGTGGGTTGAGGAAAAAATCAACATATTTACAGAGGGGCTCTAAGATTGATCCACAGCCTCACACTATTGCACGGCCTAGAGGATGTTCCAGGTTTTTATGAACTTTGGGGAGCACATAAAAGGTATGGGTCCGAGCATGTTTCCTATTAAGGAAGTCATACTCAAGGTCTGAAAAGTATCCTTCTCAACGGCCCAAGTATGTTATGCCCTTAATCAACATACTGGTTTCCTTGGTTGGGTTTGTACTGAGCTTGGTGTAACTGGTTCCAGTCATCAGCTGTGTCTCAATTTCTGCTAGGTAGTCAGAAGTGTTCTGTATCACCACTGCGCCGCCTTTGTCGGCAGGTTTTATGACTATGGAGTAATTGTTTTGAAGTGTATGGAGAGCCTGATGTTCTGTTTTGGAGACATTATAGCTTACATATTGTCTGCCTGAGCAGAGATCAATCACAACTCTTAACACCAGTGGCTCATATGCAAAGATTTTGTGTGACATGGTATGTGTGGATGGTATGAATGTAGAAGGACATCTTAAACCTTTGGCAGATATAGAAGGGCTCATAGGCACTCTATTGAAATAGTGCTGCAACCTGATTTTTAAAAAAAAATTATGCAGTTCCATTTTAATATTGAAACTGTTAGGTCGTGAAGTGGGAACAAAATATAGACCCTTGCACAATATCCGTTGTTTATCAGGAGATAATGTGTGGTTGGACAGATTGATGATGAAATTGTGATTGTTAATGTCCACCACTGGCAGTGTTGCCTCTTGTTCTGTATGTCTCTGTGACTCTCTTGACGAAACCGGACTTGTTTGCGATCCCTGTTCCTGCATATTCCCCAGTCTTGACCCCTCTGGTGTTCCTGATTCCTGCCTGTAATCCAATCTTGTCCCTGTTGTTGGACCTGATCCCAATTGCCTCTTCACCTAGGAGGTCTCTATTGACATTCCGCTAAAAAAGACTCTTGGGGTGCAGACTGATATCTTTAGTCCTGATTCTGTGGGCCGTAACTCGGACCTGGTGCTTCAGTATCACTTTGGCCAGTTTATCAAGCTTACATGATTGAGTGTTGGTTTCAGAATTCAAGTATGGTTCTAGTGCTTCCTTGGCTTTGGTCAGGGCAGTATCTTCAATGATTTCATGCTTGAGATCAGCAATTTCTTTCTTAAGTTTCTCAACCTGCTCCAGAGCAGTCTCCACCCCAAGCACCATCCAATGACGAGAGCAATTGTTCCTGACAAAGCTAAGGTTTTCGTTGAATTTAGGAATATCAACAAAGATTGTTGGCTTGCTCCCAACCTGTAATCTCACTGGGAATATTAGTTTGTAAATATTTTGTGAGTAAATGACCATGTAGTCTCGTACAAATAAGTTTCTAATCTGCTAACCTTATCAGTGAGTCTAAGGTTAACAGTTGAGGAAGAAGAGGTTAGAAATCCTGACTCAGACTTACACTGTATGAGTTGAATGGTATATTCTTCTCTATAGGCTAGTGTCTCATTTTCTGACATAGTTTAGTGGGTAACTCAATATACCCACGAAAAAACGTTTAAATAAGAAAACCCCTTGCAAGCGGGTGCCTGCTCAGACAAATTGTTAGATAACAATAGGGTATGCCCAGTGCCCAGCTGGACCTGGGCCAATAATGATACATACAACAATGGTCCAACTGACCGGTGAACTTCCTGAGAAGAAAAACAAAGATAAGAATCCCCACAATAATAAAATTGAACAATGACCAGATTGACTTGGTTGTCAACAATATTGACAATTTGTCATCAAATCGCAATTTCAATGGTTGCTCCAAGGTGACAAGATGAGTAAAGTGCTCAAAGTGGTGCTCGTAAAGTGAAGGAGATGTGAAATGCTAGACAACGGAGAAACCGCGGGCCTCATCCTCCTGGACCTGTCAGCCACCTTCGACGCGGTCTGCCACTGCACACTACGAACACGCCTCTACGACGCCAGAATCCAAGAGAAGGCCCTGGACTGGGCCTCCTCCTTCCTCTCTGGCAGAACACAGAGCATCCGCTTCCCCCCCTTCTGCTCTGAAGCCACCGAGATCATCTGCGGCGTACCCCAAGGCTCATCCCTCAGCCCAACGTTATTCAATGTCTACATGGCGCCGCTCGCCCACATCGCACGACGGCACGACCTCAACATCATCTCCTATGCCGACGACACTAAGCTGATCCTCTCCCCCACCAAGGACCCCCACACCGCCAAAACCAACCTCCACGAAGGAATGAAGGCCGTCACCGACTGGATGAGGAACAGCCGACTGAAGCTGAACTCAGACAAAACGGAGGTCCTCATCCTCGGATCCACCCCCTTGGCCTGTGATGACTCCTGGTGGCCGACTGTACAAGGAACACCCCCAACACCCACCGACCACACACGCAACCTAGGGGTCATCCTCGACTCTACCCTCTCCGTGACAAAGCAGGTCAACGCCATCTCCTCCTCCTGCTTCAACACCCTCCGCATGCTTCGCAGGATCTTCAAGTGGATCCCCACCAAAACAAGAAGGACGGTCACCCAGGCCCTCGTCAGCAATAGACTGGACTACAGAAACGCACTCTACGCAGGAGCCCCGGCCAATCACCTGAAACGGCTTCAACACATCCAGAACGTCGTCGCACACCTGATCCTCGACATCCCTCGCCACAGCCACATCACACCCCACCTGAGAGACCTGCACTGGCTCCCTGTCAACAAGAGGATAACCTTCAAACTCCTCACCCATGCACACAAGGCACTCCACAACACTGGACCAACGTACCTCAACAGCCGACTCAGCCTCTACATCCCCACCCGCCAGCTCCGCTCCGCAGACCGCGCCCTTGCCACCGTCCCCCACATCCGAAGAGTGACCGCCCGTGGCAGATCATTCTCCCACCTCGCCGCCAAGACATGGAACACCCTCCCCATCTGCCTACGGCAGACCGAAAAACTTCTGACCTTCAGAAGACTTCTCAATATCTGGCTCTTCGAACAGAAGCAGCTTCTCCCCCCTCCTAGCGCCTTGAGACCCTCGCGGGTATGTAGTGCGCTTTACAAATGCCATGATTGATTGATTGACTGAAAGATAAAATTCCCAATATTTACAATATTTACAAGGATGAAAACACCTGTTTAACAATGTTTCACAACGGGCTCTTCCTCAGAACATTTGGAGGAGCATCCTACAAAGTAGGTAGAGTTATCACCAATACTGATACAGGTTAAAATTGCGATTTGATGAAAAATTGTAAATATAAACTTTGTTGACAACCTAGTCAACCTGGTCATTGTTCGATTTCATTATTTTAGGGTTTCTTACATTTGTTTTTCTTCTCTAGATGTTCACTGGTCAGTTGGACCATTGTTGTATTAATAATAAAGAGAAGCATTGGAATAGTCAATAGGTAAGTGGCTCAAACTGGAGTATTGCCAAAAGAATATTTAAAAACCAGCTGCAGTGAAACCCAATTTAAAAATGACTAACTCCACATTTCAGATGTAAAGTTGTTTCTCATGCCTTCGAATGGAAGCAAAAGTATACAACCGACCAACCGACTAACCAGTGCATAAAAAGTGATTCTAAAATTCTCCTGTGGGCAAACCACAGATGTGACTGTCAGAGTCCTAAGCCAATGACTGAAGGTTCCTGGGCCAAAGAAGTCAGTGCCTCAAAGAGGCTGAACTAAAGCCCTTTTGTTGGAAAGTACCTGTGGTTCCAAATGAAGGTGACTGTAGATGATGGTAAACTCAACCCTTCTTACCAACCTTCACTCTCACTGTGCAGCAAACCTCAAGTAGAGGGCGGAGTGAAAAAGGGTTATAAAACATGGCATTCAAACAAAATGTCTAGATGGTATTTCCGAGACAGGCTGAGTATCACACAGGTCACCCATTGGTACCTCTGAAGAGTTCTGGTAGTGCTCAAAGATGGCAGATATATGCAGCCCTGTTAGGGCAGAACACAACCAAGAACATTGGGGCTGTGTATCTTCATGCATGGCTTTCATGTAAATCCCCTTAACACATCTAATCAGTTTACCTGTGGCCCGCAGTAGAAGGCGTCTAACAAAATTGGAGCAAACCACAAACTTACTCCAGGTATGGAGCCACAGGAAGGCTTGCAGGAGTAGCTGGACTGAGGGTTCACAAAGTGGAAACCTTGAAACGGAACTTGCCACTATAGGGTGCAGTGGAATCGAAGAAAAGGGGGAACACAACAAACATGAGAGCACAATATGACAATCTAGCAGCCTGAGAACGGCAAAACAAATGTTTCTAGGTAGCGTCCCGCAGCCTCTCGATTCCCTATGTGCTTACTTCCTTAATTGACCAGAAGTACCTCTCTGTCCTGTTCTCGACATAGAGAGGTTTCCTCTGGTGATGAACCACTACACTAGACTGCTGACCTTCAGATGTGATAGGCTTCACTTCCCTGTCCTCCATATCTTTCAATAATACCAACCCCAGACCCCGGGAATTAGTCTAGCATAAGGCAGCACAACAGGTGAGACTTGACCCTACGTCTCCTTAGCCATGAATGGTACATTTACTATTACACTCAAACTAAAGTGTAAAAACAAAAACGTTTTGCTGTCAGATTGGGTTTCACAGGGAATCGAATCACTCACAAACAGTGCTGAAGCTTTGCTTCAAAAAGTCAACTAGCACTCAAAGTCACAGTCAAAATAGCTGCCCTTACAGTTATAAATATAGGAACGAGGCATGACATGTTCCCAAATTGAGGAAATGTTTGATTAGAAACAGGGAAAAAGAGATGTAAAGAAGCTCTGCTGGACCTACGATGATAGTTGCCAATCTCACAGTTTTATAAGGGTGTCACAGTGCATTTCTCACAATAAATATAGTAACAGAATTCGTGTGAAACATGTGTTAAAAATTGGAGCCAGACTAGCAAAGAATAAAACAAATTGTGTCTAATAAATCACCAATAGTGGAAACAAGCCAAAGTAAATCATAACTGGGTATACGGAAGATCACAGTGATGCTGGGAAAAAATATATTTTGCCAGGAAGTGTGTTTCAACTAAAAGTAAAGCATCTGAGATCGATGGAAACAACATCTGTGCTCACTTTAAGTGAATGAGCATCTAAAAATAAATATAAGGGTATATTCACAAAAACCTCTGATAATTACTGCAAGAGTAGCGTAACGCAACTTTCACGCACACCACACCCATCCGGCGCCAGCGTCATAGGCCATGTGACTTCGCCAACATAAGGGGCCGACGACGTAACATTCTCCTCTGCCCGTGGTGACTGGATGACGGACGCCAAGGTTCCCAATCATGAAGGGCACAAGAGTTTTGTTGCGCACAGGGTTAGTGGCAACCCAGGCCTGCGTACGGCACGGGCCGACCACCACGTGCTTTCATGCAGAAAGCGTGAGTAACCCTTCACGCTAACGGCTACTCTTCCACTGCACTAAGAGTAGCCGTTAGCGTGAAGTGTTACTCTCGCTTTCCGCGTGAAAGCAGAAGTTGCAGCGTTTAAAATACGACCCAAAATGCATTGGGTGTAATTGACACTGCGATAAAAAATGTGTTTGCATCTGAGAACATAAGATACTTGAAAAAGTTTCTACAAAGAAAGAAATTCATTAATAAATTAATGATGAAAAATAAATAAAACGATTTGAAGATTAATATTGAAGTTATTTGATTAACAATAAGAGGAGAAACACTTTGTTTCAATTTGAACATGCACACATCTAAGGGAAGGGAGTTCCCGATCCAAATAATTTTTGATATGTACAAGCACTGCCAGACACAGTGTGATAGATGTTGTAGCACACCATGAACAATAAAGAAAAAATTAAAATCACGAGTAATTCAGTGCACTGAGAAACTTTGTTGTGATTACTTTTAGAAAGTTGCCATTTTCCTGCTCTTAGCCCTGTGTGCCTACAGACTGTCTCTGATACACATATTGGGAGGGTTACAGCGGGATTTAGTGTATTCCCCATAGACAGCCAAACACAATGGGCGCTTGGGTGCAACTTGATGGGCCATCCTGGAAGGATGAGAGGGAGGAGCTGTGCACAACCTCACACATATACCTGAATGGGGTGTGTCCTGTCCCCACACAAAATTCTGCATACCCCCCTGTATTGAGTCTAGAGCCAGGGCGGGAAGGGATGACCTCTGTAAACTTCAAACACCTTCTTTGAAGTTTCCACCACTTTAAAGGCACCACTGGGTATATGAATTGGTCTTCAGGCCCAACCACATTAGGATACTTCTGGACCTGTGAAGACTCAGCCAGGAAGAAGGACTGCTGTGCTGCTGAAGGACTGCCACTCACTGGACTGCTGTTCTTGCATGTTCATTATTATTTCCAGGTATACTTATAATTTTATATAGTGTAAACTAGATCCTCAGAGCATCTGATAACTTTAAACAGGGGCAGAAAAAACATGTTGATGCTTCAAACTAGCTTAACAACACAACACCTAGTGACTCAGAATTGGAGAAAGTGCTCTAAATGCATAATATTTTCAAGTATAGTTTATAACAAGTGAAGATTAATTATTTGCAAATAACAATATTCGTGTTACAGTAAAAGTGAATAAGTTGTGAAGGATGCCATGTTTGGCAATGTTGCAGAGAGATAAGAGCATTGTACAACTAACCTCATCCTTTAGCCAGGTAATATGTCGATGTTAAGTACACACCACATGCAGATGATGCTGAAGTAGAGGTGAAGTGAGAAGTGATCAATGGTGGAAAAGAGCTCTGTTCAAACAGACAATGACTTATGCAGTGCAGTACTTCTTGAACCTTGGCAGCTATAAAAAAACATCTCAGAGTTTCAAAGAGAGTGGAATCCAGAAAATGTTCAGATTCTTCACCAAGTAGTAGGGTATCCCGTATGTATGATATATCTGGCTTCTATTGGTAACTACTGAGACGTGGTGAGAACAGGGGTAATGTAGTCAAAGCAACAGCAGTGGCGTGAAGCATTGCCATTGGAGGAGTGTCCTGCACATTGAGGGATAGCTTTACTAACATTTCAAAGGCAGCACAACAGCCAAGGTTTCGGTGCTGCCTTGCTTCAAAGGGCGAGCGAAAAATTCACCTTTTCAAATACGGTGTATTTTTTCTCTCCCCTTGTGCTTGTGCACTTTTGGCTGCCATGCGCCAATGCACACACACTTGTGCCATAGTGCAAAAGTGCATTCTCTAAAGCATAGGGTGTGTACTGAAAGGGGACCCAAGTATAAAAACTATCCTTTAATATGTTTTCCACTTTGCAATTGTGTTGTACAATGCATCACACATGCAAAGTTAAGGAAATGAGGCAAAACATGTTTCCTCCTGCATTGTAGGGGCACTAGGTTTTGGCACGAAATCCTGTCCACACGTTAGCACATACCTCAACTGTGAATTACTTTGGAATAGTTTTCAAGTCAAATCCTGGTTTGCGTTGGATAGTAAATACCATTATCACTCTGCCCCGGATTTGTGTCATTTGCCACAAAGCATTAGAAAATCTGGGCCTGAGTACCCCAGTAAAAAGTGGCGTTCCACAACAACATGGACAGAACTTCTGTTTTGAGGTCTTGTCTAGGGATATACTATTGCAGGCCTCTCGGAAACAGTAATTTGAACAGGGCATTCTGATTATGTTGTTCATGCGGGTATGTAGGTGAAATCAATGATGTCAGTCTTGCAGTCCACGATAATTATAGTATCTAACAATGAATGTAAATGTATGTGTGAAAAACAAATACACAAAAACTCTTTTTTGAGGGATTCAGATTAGAAGTTAATGGGTTATCTGGGACTGAAATATTTTAAAGAGTAATAAATACATGTGTGTTATTATTAGGAGAGATATTAAATGGCAGCTGTGTGTCTTCAACATATTGATGGCCTGACATGCCAAAATGGTGGTCGTCACCAAGAGGTTCTAGAAGAATGAAGATGAGGGTTGGTTGTAGCAAAGGTGTCTCAGGCCCAGTTGCAAGCATGGAAACTGGTTCTCCCTTCTCCTCATTTGAGTAGTAAAGGACATCAATAACTGGAGTAACATGGGTCCCTCAAAACCCTGCTACACTATAGATAAATATGCTCATAAATAGGTGAAAGAATGGACCTGTGGATGATAACATGCTTGAGAGAGAGATTGTCACCTATTTTTATCTGTGAGAGCAGTGTTGCAAATAGGAACCCTCGCAACAAGAGTTCCTCCCCTACCCATGTGATTCTTAATTGTTTCAAGCAATACTTTGTATTTTACCTTGTCAAAGGATGCTGAAAAATTTAATATGATCAACAGACAAGAGCAGCCAGTGTAAAAGACTCATTAGGAAACCTCCACCTCTAGGGTATGCCTATCTCAGTAAAGACACCTGTCCTAGAATCTGATTGCACATCATCCAGTAGGTGTACTGTATGAGTCGTGTGTCCCCTCCAGTTGTTAAGCACTTTCGTCCAGAAAAGAGTGTCTTGAAAATGGGGGGATATATGTATTTCTCCTGGATCTCCAGTGGCATTATACAATATGGGTTTGACTTTCACAACTGTTAAACAATTAGGAAACTCTTACTAATAACATTATTAGATATATAAATCTTTGCAATGAACATAAAAATTTAACTTTGAATGAACATAGCTTAAAATAAACTCATGTTTTTCCCATTGTGCTTAGTTGTGTTGCTTTTAAATCAACCACATTTGCTGGAAGAATATACTTTTCAGATGCAAAACCCAACATATTAAAAATCTATTGGCCCATCCTTGGCATATGCATAAAACATAAACTCTGATGTTTGCAGCAATTCATGGAGCTGTTGGCCATACTTATGTTTAAATCAATTCTTGCTGAAGATAGGATTTAAGAGGGACTTTTAAGGATTAACTTTCACATAATTTAAAATCTTTTGGATTTGCCCTACACGCTCAGTTTCTTAGGATATCATGATCATAGAGGTTAAACAAAGCAGAAGGATCAAGGAACATTAACAGGACAGACACCTCTATACGATTTACTTGAAATTGTCTTGCAAGTATAGATGCAGGATAAATGCTGGAAAATGTAGCCAGGCTGCTAGGGATTTTGCTGGAAACACTGTATTGGTAATGAGCTACTTTAAGGAAAGTGGCTTATAACTAGGAGGGGAAACAGTGGAACAGCTCTCACCAAGTTAATCACAAGAGTGCTTAGAAAATAAAGGAAGGTTCTGTGAGGAAGCTATGGTTCAGAATTTTAAGAAACACTAAGACAGCATTAAAATAAAAAAAATAAACCAGACACATTTCCCAAACTAAGGGCCTGATTAGGATGGTGGGTGGACTTTTGTTCGCCCGCCACCCCATCGTAGACGGGACCGCCTGACAGGCTGTCGGCAGTCCTTCACTAGGCATTACAATGTGACCTCCACCACGAAGGTCGCAATGCCTTTATTTTGCATTGCGGTGGGTGTTGCTGGCTGCAGCACCTGAAGCAATGCAAAAATAGGACACTTTACATATCCCCGCACTACGTGGCCGACACCATGCGGTGACTGCCACATGGTGCAGGGATTTGAAGAGGGGACACCATAGGTGCTCCCCAGTGCCCACAGCTTAGGGCCAGGAGGCAAGAAGGGGCCCACTATGGGCTCCCAAAGCCCCTTTCCGCCTGCCTGTTCATGGCGGGTTAACCATCATGAACAGGTGGGTATAAAGGGACATCGTAATCCATATGTTTAGCGTGAAAGGGGCACTATTATCAAGGCAGCATTAAGCCACTTAACATGGTTTTAGCCACGTTCTGTGGTTTAATGCTGCCTTGGTAATAGGGAGCTGACCCTATCGCCACCACAAAGTCACAAAAAGTGACGTTGTGGTGGTGACAGGGGCTTGGTAATATGCCCCGTAGTGTATTGCCGATATGTATCACCAATATGATACCACTTTAACATCAAAGAGTTCAACGCATTTTCACTTCATTGCATAATGAACTGCTTTAAAGCCAAAAGCTTCAATTTCACTCAGTTTTGCCCCATGGGTAAAAAACATGTCACGAGAAAGCTTCCTGCAGGTCGAGATTGATAAACTTTTTTCAATCTTCAGAGAAACTTGGGAGGGGAGACAGTTGATTAGTATATAAAATGAATAATATTGATAGCGGGTTTTTACATCATATTTTATCTATTTTGTGTCACACCGAAGTGCTGAAAATGGGCTTCTATTATTACCTCTCTTAATAGTGGTCATTTGCTGACCTTGGAAAGACACAAGGCTCATTTTATCTTGTGGTTATTTAAACATGACTTTGTAGTGTATCAGTTGTGAGTAGATATCCAAGAGATTTGTGTCATAACAAATTTAACATTTGCAGGTGGCATATCTGGATATGTGTGCGGATTGGCTATTTCTCAATGTATATTTAGAGAAGCTTCCGGTACAGAGTGTTCAGTGTGGGTAGTCACTAAGGAAGCAGTGACCTTTTTCATGTGACACAATGTCAGCTTTAAAATAGCAATAAGGTCATTGTTGGAAAATGGCCCTTTCTGCAGGGTAACCCTCAAATGTTTTGCCTTTCTCCTGCTACTTTCTGCTGAATTCGTTTTTGTTGGCCTTTGGACTCTGTGCACGTTACCGCTGCTAACCAATGCTTAATGGCTTGTGCTCTCCCCTTCAAACTTTTCATAGTTGGTTTACACCTGTTTGGCATATGTAATTAATTTGTAAGACCTCTGTAGAGTGGTATACTGTAAACCCCCTGTCCTGCAAATTAAATGCTACCAGTAGGTCTGCAGCACTTATTGTGCCACCCACCTAAGTAGCACTTTAAAACATGTTGCAAGGCCTGCCACTGCCTGAATCAGTGTTACACAGCCATGACATCTTGCCATTTAAATCCCCTTGCCAAGCCTTAAACTCCTATTGTATTACATATAAGTCACCCTAGGTAGCCCATAGGGCAGGGTATTATGTAAGTAAAAATTAGGACATGTACTTTTAAGTTTTAAATGTCCTGTTAGTAAAAACCCGCAAATATTTTTTTCACTACTGTGAGGCCTAACCCTCTCATAGGATAACATTGGGGATTCCTTATTACATTCAGTAAGCTGTAATTACTAACTGAGAGGGAGTGGATCTCTCATGTTTGATACCTGTAATGTACATGACTTGCAATGATAAATCCACTTTAATGACAAAGTCAAATTTACATTACAATTATGAAAATGGCACTTTTAGAAAGTTGCCATTTTCCTGATCTTAGCCATGTGTGCCTCCAGCCTGTCTCTGATACACATATTGGGAGGGTGACAGCTGAATTTAGTGTATTCCCCATATACAGCCAAACACAATGCGTGCTTCGGTGCAACTTGATGGGCCATCCTGGAAGGATGAGAGGGATGAGCTGTGCGCAGCCTCACACTTATACCTGAATAGGGTGTGTCCTGTCCCCACACAAAAGTTTGCATCCCCCCTGTATTGAGTCTAGAGCCAGGGCAGGTAGGGAGTACCTCTGTAAACTTCAAACACCTTCTTTGAAGTTTCCACCACTTTAAAGGCACCACAGGGTATAAGACCTGGACTTCAGGCCGAACCACATTAGGATACTTCTGGACCTGTGAAGACTCTTTTCAGTGAAAAACAATATTTATATTCTGGTTCTTGCAGGTTAATAGCCCAGCATCAGGTCAGAAAATCAAGTGTATCTTGAGTTGTGATTCCATGCAGGCCCAACAATAGCATACAGCCCAAACCGATCCCCTGTGCATGTAAGTGTGTTCACCCTTCAACTGTAAATACTTTAAGAGATGATTGGTCACTTTTGACAGCAATATTGTTGCTGTTTTGGAAGAGGAATAGCTTTTTTTCTTTCTTGACCAGAATTACTGAATCAATTGACATGTTTATATCCAATCAAATTAGCCACATGCATTCACACAGGTGGTAGTGTGTTAATGATGTGACTGCAATGACAGTCATTCTATCCATCTGACACGGTAATAACATGTATATCAAGGTGCGCAACGTTGATATAGGAGAGAGGCTCAGATTCTGAAGAAATTAGTTGTGTCACAAAAGGTTTCCGAATGAGGATGATTGTTTAATCCCAAATGTGTGACCGTTCCCAACATCCTGTCCAGGTTTATGTATTCCGTTCTTTGTTTTAAATAGGTTCTTGAGAGTATTATTTTAATGATCCCACATAAAGTGACATTCACAACCGTCATACAATTTGCTAGTTTTTAGGTCTTGCATAGGCAGCACATGCGATGCCTCTCCGAGGCATCAAATAATCAGTATTACTAATGAAACTCCACCCATTGCGTTTCTCTTTGTTTTGTCGCTTGCCATTGGTGAAATCTGGCATTGCTCTTCTTATCTCGCTCATTGTTGGCTAGTGGTCCGATATGTCACTTCTGTTTTCTTCCGTTTCTGGAGGAAGCGGCATCGACCAACTACTGTTAACTTGTGCTGCAGGGTGGTATCTTTTAATGTAGGGACTACTTCGATGTTTTTTTCCATGGCGCCTGGGTCGCGCCCCTCGCTCCTTGCTTATTACACCAGCGTATGTACGTATGTGCCTTGATGAGACTTGAATTTCGGCTGCGGGTACCTCGTAGCAGTGAGATCACGGGCTACTGTTACATTTGGATGATGCAGAGAGCATCAGCTTCTACTGGCCTGGGGTGAGACATGGAGCACGGGCTGCTGCCCCTGGTGTCTGCCATGGAAAGGTGAATAGTGACACAGGGCGGTGACTGTTTTCGTTCTTTCCTGTTGTGGCAGCTTAAAGGCATCGTAAGCCCGAGCACGCATCTACACAGCATGTAACAGATGAACGTTGTCACCCTTACAGAGAGCATGCGCTGTGCAAGGCAGCCACGAAAAGTCTATTCACGTGCCTTAAATCACAACAGTTCTCGGTCTCCCAACCTGAATTGAGGTACTGTTTATTCTTTCCTTGCATTCCATCTCAAGTTTCACAGCTCTCCCCACCATTGCAGGCCTCTCGGTGGCAACAGACCATAGTGATTCCCAGAATAAAACAGGAATTAAAGTCCTCTCTTCCACTTATCTTATGAAGGGAAGTGCACATCGAGGAGCTCATCAATGTTTATTGACGCCCACTCCAGCTCTGTGCCAAGCGAGACAGCTATATACAGGTAAAAGTCTTCTCCTCACGGACATTGCAAATGCTTGTATTGTTCAACACTCCCTTTGTACAGAGAGGTGAAACGTGCATTTGAAGTGAGCAACTGTGACTCCCTGCGTTTTGATTGCCTGGAAACAACCACTAATATTCAGTTTTTATCTTTCATACTCTGAAGGAGAGGACGGCAAATGATTCACGCAGGATCACACAATTGCCAGATGCTGTGGCGACACCAGGAGTAGTGCCTAGTTTACGACCAGCCATTTAGCCGCCCTGGCACAAATTTTCCCTTCTTGCAGACATCCACCATCTCTTTATTCTCTGTACCGACGTTCGCCTTGAAGGGCCCCCTCAGCAGCAATTGCAATAGTTCAATGCCTCGTCAGGGGTAGTAGGCGCTATATAAATCCAATTACAATACAGGAGTTCCAACTGCCCCGGCCTGGGAATCCTCCCGAGCACCCTAGGCTGCTGACAGTGGCTGCCACCCTCTGAGTTTCCTTAAAGAAACTGCTATTTTTCAAACTTGAAGAATACTCCCCTTGAATGTTTGTGCAATGAGAGCAGGGTTTACAGAAAACCGCTGGGGTTCACCCCCACCCCCCCCCTGCAAATGTGCTCAGGGTGTAACTGGCCTGGTTCTTCACGCCGTGCTTAAAAACATGTTTGGTTGAAATTTTACACACCTGGCAACATGTGTTGTATTTGGGGTGCACCTGGTTTGCTCAGTGTAATCTTTACAAGGCAAACTCGCGCCTGCGCACGTGAAGATGTGAGCTAGCATGAAGCGTCTTGGCGCCTCACACCGGGTTAACAAGCGCTATGCAAGAGCTTCAAATAAGACACACAGTAGCTGGTTTAACGATATTGTTCCAAATGCTATATAGATAGATGCATCTACTGGTCCAGTCACACATACTGGCATTGTAAGGTTTGCGCCTGGTCTCCCCGACCCTTGAGTGTGGTAGCTCAGTTGGTTAATGCCTCTACTGCTGATACTTGTGTCTGAATCCAATACTCATCAGCTAGAATTTTGGCAGGTCCTCAGCGTGTCACCCTCCCATAGCTGACGTCAACACCATTGGCATTTGCGTCAATGTACGTCTTTACCTTTCAGTAGTGCTTGCCTTAGACGCATTGTGGTGAGACACATACTCTACATGTTATGTGTGCAGCGCTGTGTTGGTCTACAGAGCTCTAACAATTAATTATATAGGAAATCCCCATTCTGAATGTTAGTAGGGCCTGTTTTGGATAAGAGAATTTGGCGGTTATATCATTGTTGGAAAAATTTGAAATCTGCCTTTCACAGGTCCTGATATGGACTGACTCTGCCTGTTATCCTTCTGAGGCCCTTCTTCTATAGGCACTAAAGAGAGTAGTGCTGTCCAGCGGTATAATAAAATACCTTGCTTTCACTAGCCTTGCCACACATGTTCTTAATAGGAGTACAAAGAATGGCTCAGCATTTTCTCCTTTTAGGGTCAGTAAAACAAGTTTCACTGACTTGGGGAATAACAACACATGTAATCAATAGCAGCGCAATGACTGACCTCTTAGTTTCTAGAAACTAGAGCCAATAAAAAAGGTAATTCCTTTTTATTAACACTTTTCCAAAGGGGCGTGCCGTTGGCAGCAAGCGCTATGTATGTAAAAACAAGGGGGCAGATTTATGAGCCCCTTGCGCCACTTTTGCGTCACTTTTCCCATGTTAAAAGTGACGCAAAAGTGGCGCAAGGGGCTCATAAATCTGCCCCAAGATGGCTCCGGGCAGGGAAGCCCCGGCGCGCCTTGATCTTCCTTTGTTTTCACTCTGCAGGTGTCGAGTTACCAGTCTTTACTGCAGGGACACCCTTTCTACGTGCCCGTGGATCACATTTAAGATGCTTCAGATGGGGAAAAGCTGGAACTGACCAGCTGCACCCAGCCCGTCTAAGGGAAAGCACTTTTAGGGGTCAAACAGCGCCTCAGCGAGTCAGAAAGCACTTTTACACCCCAGAAATCTCAGTCACTACAAACTGGGTGGCTTCGGCTGGCAATTAAAGAAACCAGCTCAGATGAAGTAGCCACTTAGAGGTCACCTTGTAATTAGAGGCCTCTGCCGCTGACTGTCCTACCCTCACCTCCTCACCGGGGTCGCATGCAATCGGGCGCTTCTCTCCCAGACTCTGCTGTTCCTAACTTCAGAAATCCCTTGAAGGCGTCCGCTTCCTCGTTTGGAAATGTTTTTCACCTCCTGAATTTAAGAATGGGAACGAAGTAAACAAGCATTTGTAATGCACTAGGTCTGGCATTTGCGAGGTTTTGAGCTACTGGCATTGTAAATTACAATGCCTTTTAATTTTGTGTTTGAAAACCTACACGCACTTTCTACTTATGGTCATTGCTTACAAGAAGCAAAGCTGGCATAACTGTGCCTCTTTTACTGCCAGCCTTGCTGCTTATAAGCAACGACTAGAAGTACAAACTGCGTATTTACGCACCGCTTGCAGGTTTTCAAACTATATAAATAAAAGGCAATGCTCTATTACTTACCGGTAATCTTCATTTCTCTGGGTCCCGTTGTCCTCTTCCCATTCATAGACAAAGTGGAGATAACCATCTCCCGACAGAAAAAAAGACCAGAGGAATGCTGGGACCCTAATACTGCCCCTCCCACCTTGGAGTACATAAGCAGCTTCCCGCCTGTACAACCAAGCCTATACAGGAAGGCCGGCCGTCTGGGAGGGAGGGAGGGGTGTATGAATGGGACGAGGACAACGGGACCCGAAGTAATGAAGATTACCGGTAAGTAATAGAGCATTACCCCCAGGTCCCTTATGTCCTCTTCCCATTCATAGACAAAGTGGAGAATACCAAAGCAGAAAACCGGCCTTCTGAACCCACAAGCGCACCCAGGAAACCACACCAAACGCAGCAACCACGGGAGCACCGAAACGGAGGGGAGGGGGGACCGTAGGAAGCAACCGGCCAGCAACCCAGAACAGGAGAGCAGGAACACAGACCGGAAACAACCAAGAAAAAAATCAGAAGGACAGGGCCACAACAAGGAGGCGGTCAACCAGAGGAACCGTAGACAGAGCAACAAGGCCAAAGACCCAAAGGACACGGCCAAGGGAACTCACTGGGCAAGGCTGACCAGCCCAGAACCACCAGGAAGGCATACAGGACCTGGCAGCCGCACAGACACCGAGTAAACCCCGACCACCCCGGAGAAGGCCAAAGAAAAGAAGCCAAGGCCAGCCAACAGGGTGCAGGAACAAGCATCCGGACCAACACGGAAGGAGGGAAGCACAGGCCAGGCACCGGCACACCCCACCAAAACGAACAACCCGACCCCCAGAAAGCCCAGAGGACAAAGCCAACCAAACCCCGCAGAGGAGGTCCAGGGTCCAGGAAAGAAAGGCCAGCACAACCAGGGCTGCCAAATGACAACCACCAAGCACCCAGCCCAGAGGGAGGAGCCACAGCGAGAGCCAGGGAGCAGAACGTGAGCCAGACCCCAACTAAATTGAAAAGGACAGGGAAGGAGACAGAGACCAGAAACCCCAGGAGGCCAAAAGCCCCATGGGGAAGGAGGCTGCAAACCAAAGCAGGACGGACACAAAACCCCAGAGAAGCAGGGGCAGAGGAGGCCAACCCAAAGACCACAGGCCAGAGACACCCCAGAAAGGTCCAGCAGACAGCTGAACAAAAAACAGAGAGGTCAACAAACACCAGAAACCAACAAACCGGAACCAAACAGGCAGAGCAAGAGCGGGGACAGGGCCAACGGCCACAACCCCAAAACCCTCAACCCAAAAGGGAGGGAAAAATACTAGGCAGGGCGCAAGCCCAGGACAACCGGGAACCCCCGGCAGCCCCAAACCAGGAACAACAATGCACGAACCCACCAAACCACAGAGGGCAGACAAAAACAGGTGCCAACAGGGCGGAGAACCGCACAGGCACCCAACCCCCAGGCCCAGCACGCACCAAGGGTAGGAGCAGCAGAAAAGGCCCCAGGGCGCACAGCACCCAGACCAGAAACCCACCAGGCCTGACCCCAGCCAACGCCGGAGAAGAGACTAGGGCAACACACACAAAAGGAACCAGGAAGGCAGGGACCAGAGCCAAGCAACCCGCCGACGCAGAAGGACCCCCAGGTCCAACCAGGCCCCGGAAAGAGCCCAAACAGTGCCCAGACCGAAGAACAAGGGCAGGGAGGCTGACAGAGAACCCCAGCACACCCCCGCCGGACCACGCAGAAGGCCTGAAGGAAAACAAAACAGAGGAAACCGCCAAAGTGGAAACCCGAGGAAGCAGAGAAGCCAGGAGAGCCAAGCAGTAGCAGACCCCGGACAACCCGCAGCCAGGAGGGCAGACCCCAGAGAGGCAAAAAGAAACCCCACAGAACCGCACCCCAACAAAAGAAGGGGGAGGGGGCACCCAAAACAGACACCCACCGGGAGCATATCCTGGGAAAGCAAGGGAAGAAAGGAGCGAGCCAGGACACCGGAATCAGGAAGAACCGGAACGCCTGGCAAAACACACCCGAGAGCCGGCAGAAAAGCGACAGCACAGCCAGCAAAACCAAGGAGGCATAATCAGAGGCCACGCAGAACCAGCAAGAAGCCAGCAGACCAAGAGCAAAAGGAGGCAACCCCGGAAGTTACAAACCAGAAACCCCGAACACCAGGACCCCACACAGGCCCGAACAAGGTGGCCGTAGTCCAGGGGAAACAGAGACAACAAAGATGGAGCACCGGGGCAATGGGGGAAACCCGAAGCCCAACAGCACCCAACAGAAACCCCAGGATGAGGCAAAAACACTGACACCCAACCAGAGGTGAATCAACCTCGGGAAGAGAACCTCCGCCAGGAGCAGGCCCAGAACACACACCAGGGCACAGGCCCGACCCCAAAGGAGCACCACGCCAGGACACCCAGAGAGCGCACAGGCAAGGACGCAGGGCTGAAGATGGCCGACAACTGGAGCCAAAAACCCGCAGGAGCCAGAAAGCCCCAGCGGACACCAGCCAGGCACCCACGACAGGGACCAGACAAGACCAGGACCCCCCAGGGAGCAACCGCACCCGGAGTCCAGACGGACTGCCAACCGGGAGAACTGCAGAACAGGGGAAAACCGGCGCCACGGACACAGGAGTAGTGAAAGACAGCCAGCCCCAAACAGCAGAGGCATGCACCACAGGGACCAAACCAGTGAACCGGAGGGGGTGGCCAAGGAAAGGAAGAGCAGGAGCCCAACCACACCCAGTTTGGGAAGCCAACAGCACCCAGCACTCCCAGGCGGCCCCAGCACCCCGCTGGCCAGCCATACACCCAACCCAGACTGAACAGCACTGCCGGCGGAACCAGAAACAGAGCAGAGGCACTACAGAAGCAGGGGAACACATGGACAACACCACCGAAACCCCAGAAGCCCAAAGAGAGTGCCGGTGCCAGGAACAACCAAGACAGCAGCACCCAGCAAGGAAGAGGAAAGCAGGCGGAGACAGCACCAGTCAGCTTGTCCCCATGAAGCAACCCAAGCACACAGAAGGCCCCGGGACAACACAGGAAGCCCCGAGTAAAAAGGACAACAGAACAGCCGCAAAGGACACAGGCCGAGGCAAGCCAACCCCGGAAACAAAGAGAGGCCAGCCCACAGAACGGTACGGCGGCAGGCAGAGAGCACAAACCGGACCTGAAGGTAGCAGTGGCGGAGCGCCGCACAGAGCACTAGGCACAACAACTGGAAGCCCCGAGAGGAACCAGGTGCAGCCCACGGGAACCAGGGGAGGAAGCCGAACACTGCACCCCACCGGAAAGAAGGAACAGCCCGGAAGAGAAACAGCAAAAGCGGAATTGGGAGCCCTTTGCGCACTGACCCTGACCAGCCACGCAGAAGCCAAGGAGCGTAGGGGAACACAAAGCACACACAAGCGGAGCACACGCCACAACCGAACAGGATACCCGCAGCAGAAGGAAGGCCGCCCGTGAAAGGGGTGGGCAGAAAACGGACCCAGCACACCCAAGGCCGGACCACAGCACCCGCACCAGCGACACCCCGAGGAGCAGGGCCCCGTAGCGACCCCAAAGAAAAAGAGGGACAGACCCCGGCAGGCCGCAGGACCCCCCACGCAGGCACCAAAGGAGCACGAACACCGCCCCTCCACCAGCCAGGGGCAGGAGCCGAGGCTGAGCCCGGAAGCGGGGAGGAAGACCAGAAGCAGACCCCAACTGCGAGCGGCGACCCCATCCCAAAGAGGGTGCAAGCAGGCACGCAAGAGACCCCGGGACAAACCCTGGCACCGCACAGGGAGGCACACACCAGAAGGCCAGCCAGCCAGCACACAAACGCCCACAGAGCAGCACAGCAGCCAGCACCAGGAGCCCGCACCCGCGCCGGGCAACAACCGCAAGCAATCCAAGGCAAATAAATGGCCCGATACGTGACCACCAGAAATGGGTGACAGACCGCCAGAAGCACCTCCCTGGCACCATCCGCACAGAGCAGGCACAGGCAAGGGTGGACTGACCCCGCACAGCCCCGCAGCGCAGCACTTGAAGAACCGGCGCTGACCCCACCCCCATAGAGCAGGTGAAAATAGCTGTGGCAGCGCAAGTCGGCCCAGTGACAGGCGGTGGACACCGAGTGGGCGACAGATACCATCAAACACGGGCACAACAGAGTTCAGAATCCGTCTCGTATGTGACCTGCCTGTAAACAGGCTGTAGGCTCTGTGGAAATATGGATTTTCCTGGTTGTTATGTCCCCTATCTTGGACCCCAACGGTTTCATGTATAAATCACAAGTACATGTATGTTTCCTCCAGTTCCAGTTATGAAGACGCAAACACATGTACGTCCACCGCCAACATGTCCTCTTTCAGATCCGCCATGAATGGGCCGGATATTCCATTCCTAAGTATGAAAGGCCACCGCCTTTATATGGTTCACTTATGCCATTTTACAGTTCAAGCGAGTAGGCCCTGATTCTGCCATCAAGCCTTTTTCTGCCTTCTGCCTCTGAAAGCTCCAGTCTGAGCCTGCATCTGGGACCATGAACTTTGTCTCAATTCCCTGCGCGGCTCACGGTGCCTGACATCAGCTTGCTGCCTGCCAAGAACTGTATTTCACCTTCGAAATTATCTGCTCCGCTCCCTGCCCAATGCATTCCTGTCTAGTAGTTTAAGTAAACATTCTTCCAGCTACCGAGCAAAGGCCCGGCTTCTCTGTCTTTATGCAAGTAATTCATAGCCCTATTACCATGGAAGACTTCTGCCCTCGCATCTAGTGTAGACACTTAGACGCTTGTACACGCACTAACAGTCAGTATAGTCAGTATAGAATAAGATTCTACTCTAAGAGACCTCTCTTTTGGATAACATAGTTCTTTAAACATAGGATGTTAGATATGATTTGGGATTAGGTTGACTTGACCCTCCAGACATCTGTCGCCACATGTAGAGTTAAATGTCAAATCCCCTTCACCCCCTAGTCGCACGTCAATCATACGTCATGCTGCTGCGCGCGCATTTCTGCCAAGTATTTCTGCTGACATTGCAAAATTCTTTCATGGAACCACCCTATTATGACATCATACCTGATGACGTTCTTTAATTACACCCAGTTACGCCCACTTTTGCTACGCATGTATGTTCTATCTCTGCTATCAATTGTTACGCCTCCTGTATTTGCTTCACTGTAATGCCTATTGTATAAAAGTGATTACTTATTAATAAAGTATGTACTTCACTTCCTGAGCCTCCGTGGTGATGGAACCTGGAGTCCACGATTTCGAAATCGTCCATTGGAATAAAGCCCGTTCCTAACCTCTAATATCACGGATTTGGCCTCTTATTTTACTGAGCTATTTTTATTATTTTTCTGTATCAAATTAAGTCCCGGTAATTAAATTATTTACCACAAGAATGGCGCCCGAACAGGGACACTTTCTCATCTCACGCGCCGGCGGTGCGTTGCAGGCCCGGTCTCCTGCCACAGCTGGACGGACAACAACGCGTACCAGCAGGATTTCCTGTATCTCCCTCCGGTCAAGCGGGGGCGACTGAGGCTGCGATCAACACCCAGACGAGGCGGTGAGAAGTGCGAAGTATCCCGACCAGAGCCTAGCTGAGAGAGCAAGATCCGAGGTATACAGAGGCCCACCAGGTTTCCGATGTTCCGAAGTTTCCGAAGTTTTCGAGTCGAGTCCAGTCCAGTTCAGTTCAGTTCCGTTCCGAGGCCTTCCGTTCCGAGCTACCCGGTGAGTACCATTACTGGGGAGGCGTTCTGGCGTGCACATAAGTTGTGCCGATCCAGACGGGTTTGGGTACACAAATCCGGTCTGCACTGTTTTAGCAGTGTATCTGTACTGTTTAGCAGTATATCTAGTATATCAAGTATATAAAATTCAGAATAATTCAGTTAATGCCGAGAATTATGTTTTGTGATTAAGTTTTCTTAGATCGTCATCATCATTGTTGCTCATTTAAAAACGTTAAATGTTAAATGTGTTAATACGTCCTGCATATTGTGGTATGAATGACTGTCCATTATTGTGTTTTATTGTATTAAGTTTGTTCAAGACCAAGTATCAGATCAGTTCTCAATATGCCGCTCTTTTCGAAACTAAGACAGATCACAACTAGAAAAGGGGTACTCGAAGAAGCTGTTCCCATTCCTCCTAGGGACACTCCAGGGTACTTCATGTATCATAAACATGGCCTAGACGCCATATTATTTCTTGATCTATGGGTAGACTACACTAAGGAATTACTAGAAAGTCAGAGGTGGCCCGCAGCTGGGACCTGGGATGCAGATTGCATCGTAAAAGTAGAGGAAGAATTATGGAAAAGGAAAGCCAGACAGTCACAGAAAGACGCCATTGAATTATGGCGTAAAGAATCGTATAGACGTACAGAAAAAGCACGTAGACAGGAAGAGAGGAATAAGGAAAATTCAAATAAAGTCCGAGAAAATCTATTAATTCAAGAAGGTACACGAGTGAAATCAGAACAAGTAGACAGACAAAGAAATGCCCTTATGAATGGTATGTATCCCCTTCTGGCCGAGGGATTACCTAAGGCTACTCCGAAGATACCAAAAGACTTGCCACCCCCATTGTTCCCAATAAAAATGCATCCCAAGGGGCATCCTAGAACAGCAGAAGATGTTTTTCTTTCCTCATATTTAGATGACGCAGCTCCCGAGTATGCTAACCCCGCCCCACATAGACCGTCTGCCGGGGAGGTTCAACGCCAAGACCCTGTATCTGTATCCTTACAGCATCAAATCCTGACACAAGGTCCGGCAAGCACATCTGTTTCCACATCTGTTCCTACAGCTACTCCTACAGCTGTGTCCACACCTATAGTTGCTGTATCACGTTCAACGAATCCTTTCACGTCCGATACCCCAGACGGGGCTACCGGAGGTGCTACCAACATTTTTTCTACGCCACCCAGAATAAATAAACTTACTTTTCAAGAATCAGCACATCCACGTACCCCCAAACTCATAAATTCCCGCACGCTTAAGGAACTTCTAGTAGATTGTAGATATGACCCTGTGCCCGGCAAAGAGGACGAAATGGTCCTGGCCTCATTACGTATCAGACGAGCTGCGATGTATTTAGGAAAGCTACCAGGAATGACTATGCATTTAGACAATATATATCATTATGTCCAAACAGGGCGAGATTCTGAATGTATTAACAGAGCTATGGAATACCAGAAAGTGGAGATACAGGGGGAACTGTTACGTTTCCTCATAAATTGTGTAATCAGAAATCAAGACCGACCGGGGGTAGATCCGGAAATAATGCAAACCCTTACCACATGGAGCCAGAATATATCAGAAGGGAGACATGATAGGCAAAAATGTATAATAGCCATGTGCCGAAAGATCCGTAAAGAAATAGAACGCCTACACGAAGAGAGATTAGCGGTAGACGAGTTCGAACAAAATGAGGAGGAGGAAGGATTAGGACTGCCCACAGGACAGTCAGAAACCATAGCCTATGTAGGTAGAGAAAGATCTTGTAATAGTACTAGATGTTTCACTGACCCGATACGTCCGGTATGTCCAGATAATAACAGGAATTTCCAAACACCTATAATAAATATAAGGTCCCCCGAGCATTCGTTCCAAGCCGCTGACAAATTACTCCGAGAACGAAGGGGTTATCATTTTCTCGATTCTATGGATGAACAAGAATTAGCCAGGTCAGCCGTTCAGTGGGTTGACAGTCCCGGAAAATATGGTGATGATACAGTAGCACACACATTTTTGAACCTCACCCCAGATGAACAGCGTTTAGCTGGGATTTATATGATTCAACAACTTCGTATACTTTATAAAAGCCAACATTCCGATCCTGGTCCTTTACCTGATATATTGACTGAATTACTCACGAATAGATGGAGAGGTTCAGGTACTAAGTTAATTAGAGAAATACTAGAATCAAGAAAGCAGTACATTCTTTTTGTATGCCCAGAACATGTCTCACTGCCCATCAAGGAAAGAACGACGTATTACATGGACAGACAGAATCCCTTACGAGAAGTACACCCAATAAAGGGCGAGGACAATCAGTTTAAACGTGTATATGTATATACGCCCATATCGAAAATAGAATTGTTAGAAATGAAGAAAGTGGTACCCAGACATGACAAAGACCCAGCGGGTTTCCACCGAGAAATCAAAGACATGTTACTCATGGGAGAGTATACCTATCCCGACATTATGACAATATTAAAGGTATTAATGCCTGCTGGCATTTATGAAAAACTCAAGGAAAAAGAGTGGGAGGTGGGAGACCAAAAGATAGAATGGACAACCTTAGAAGCAGAAGAAAAGGCCCGAACTGCAGGAGCAGGGCTTGGGGATAAAACTAAAGCACTACCAGGTTTACTAGTACAGGTACTGCCACGTTTATTAACCACGAAAAAGGAAGACTGGGGTGCAATCTCAGCCTGTAAACAAAAGCAAGATGAAGACACTAGTGATTTCTATGCTCGATTCGAAAAATGTTTTGGTATAAATAGTGGTATAAAAGCAAGTAGCGAGTCATACCCACATCTGTTTGTGACAAAATTAGTTGAAAATTCCTTGCCCCAGGTGAAGAATAGAGTATTAAAATTCGAGAGTACCTGGCAAGGTAATACCCCATCACAAATGTTACAAATGTTACAGTACCATTACAATAGAATTAGAGAGGAACAAGAACATGAGCAGAGACGCATGAAAGACACAAAAATGAAAATGCTAGTCTCCCAGACAGTTCCAGCTGAAGGTCATAAAAAGGGTACGACACAGTCCGGTGATTCAGCAGGACCTGTAAAAGGGACATGCAACTATTGTAAACAACCAGGTCATTACATACACGATTGCCCAGTCTTGAAGCGTAATATCGCCACAGGTAAAACACAAGAAAGACCACGGCCACCTAGACAGGATCAGAATGAACAAGGAGCACCGCAGCATGCCCAGTCCATGCCAGCTCCACAACAGTCTATACAGTTTGTGCCAGCTGCACCAGCGCTGCCTGTTGCTGCCACACAAACAACGACACGACAGCTGTACCAGACCGCACAGTATGACTATCCTGATTATCAACGATACGCATGAACCAGCCTAGAGAGGGAAGTTGACTTACCCCTTATCGAGGTCCCTGTAGACCAAGAAGGACCTTATGTACATAGTGAACTATTAGGCCAAGATAGAAAATTTTTACTTGATACAGGGGCAAGTCGAACAACTATAAAACGTAGTGAAGTTCCAGGGGCACCCCTCTCAGGCTCACAGAATATTTCCCTTGGTTTTTCAGGAAAACCTATTGTTAATGAAGTATCACAGCCTCTTCCACTTACGATAGGACCTTTGACCCGAACTACAGATTTATTGCTTACTAAATCATGTCCAGAAAACTTGTTAGGTATAAAAACTTTGAAAGCTCTAGGAGCTATAATATGTTGTTCTCCGGAAGGAGTAAGATTGTTTTTACGAGATTTCAAAGGGCACTATGTGTCCCGAGACATGGATTCCCGACTGCAGACTTTACCCACACATTTATGGGCACAAGGCCCTACAGATGTTGGTTGCATGAACATTACACCATATCGAGTCACACTAAAGGCAGGAGTGGTACTACCACGAATGCGACAATACAAGTTACCCCCAGATGCTGTAATGGCTTTACTGCAAATCATTGACGAGCTTATTGGCCAAGGAGTGGTTGTGGAGACCGACTCCAATGTATGTAATTCACCGATAATTCCGATTCTTAAACGAACTGATCCAAAGGCTCCACCAGTATATCGATTGGTTATTGATCTGCGCAAATTAAATAAATGTATTGTACCACAATACCCCGTAGTTCCAGACATCTCTTCATTACTGACAGCTATTGATTCCGAAGCAACATTCTTTACTGTAATTGATCTCAAGAATGCCTTTTTCAGCGTCCCAATAGATCCAGAAAGTCAATACTTGTTCGGATTTAGTTTAAATGGACGAAGCTTTAAATTCACACGCGCACCCCAAGGATTTACAGAAAGTCCCAGCATCTATAGCCAAGCACTGAAACGAGAACTTGACAGTATACACATGCCAGTCAACACTGCCCTGCTTCAATATGTCGATGATCTGCTGATCACCGCTAGAAACGAACCTGAATGTGAGAAAGCATCACTGATGGTATTACAATTTTTGGCCGAAAAGGGACACAAGGTGTCCCCTTCTAAGCTGCAATTCTGTGTCCAGCGAGTTGTTTACCTTGGTCACTCGCTGTCCAAGGAGGGAAGGCAGCTTACACCAGATCGCATCCAGCTAATTGCAAATATGCCAATACCCAAGACACAAAAGGAGGTGCGGGCTTTCATAGGCCTCACTTCATATTGTAGGCAGTGGATCCCTCAGTATGCATTTCTAGCAAAACCACTCATTCAATTGACAACACAGGAGGTAGCCACATCGACTGTTCTCCCTTGGACTCAGGAACATACACACGCTTTTGAAAGTTTAAAGAAAGCTTTATGTCAAGCACCTGTCCTAGCAACACCATGTTACAGCAAACAATTTACGCTCTTTGTTACAGAACGCGAAGGTACTGCCTTGTCAGTACTCACACAGGAACAAGCAGGATCACACAAACCGTGTGCTTATTTTTCTAGTACATTAGATCCCGTAGCTCAGGCTCTGCCTGCGTGCCTGAAATCAGTGGCAGCAACAGCTTTAGCAATTAGACAAAGCGATGCCATAGTGTTAGGACACCCATTGACAGTACAAGTACCACATGCAGTAGAGGTTCTCTTGAACCGCACACAAACACAACACTTGACTGTAGCACGACTCACGGGTTACGAATTAACATTGTTTCAGCCACATATAGAAATCAGACGTTGTAGTACATTGAATCCTGCCACACTGTTACCTGTAAATGGAACAGACCCACTTGCACATGATTGTATTGAAGTTATCACTATCACGACGAAACCCAGGCAAGATTTGACAGACGTTCCATTGTCAGACCCAGACCTGACGTTGTATGTAGATGGTTCATTTATGAGAACAGGTACAGGAGAGTTAGTGGCCGCTTATGCAGTCACAACAGACGCTGAAATCATTGAAACGAATTGTATAAATACCTTGTCCGCTCAAGCAGCAGAGCTCATCGCTCTGACACAAGCCTGTATTCAAGCCACAAATAAAAAAGTCAACATATACACTGATTCACGTTATGCATTCGGAGTTGTACATGACTTCGGCGTGCTGTGGCGAGAGAGAGGTTATTTAACTTCTCACGGTGCCCACATTCAGCACGGACCCCTCATTCATGCCTTATTAGATGCAATACATCTACCCACTGCAATATCAATTATGAAATGTAAAGCTCATACGAAAGTTACTGATATTATTTCTCAAGGCAATGATCTAGCTGACAGAACAGCTAAACAGACTGCTCAAACTCAAACATCCGACATGACAAAGACAATAGTCCCGACACCAACACATTGCATGATGGTTAAGGATCCCGCTCTTGATGTAATTGACATACAGACACATGCTACACCAGACGAAATAAAGAAATGGACGGAATTAGGAGGGATCCAAACGGACCAGGGATGGATGACGAAGGAGAAATCTGTATGGTTTCTTCCTGACTCTATGGTCCAAGCTATCATAAATACAATACACAGTCCAGCGCATCTAGGAGAGAAAGCTATGCTAGACAGCATCCAACACATTTGGTTCAACAAACATTTACGAGCAGCAGCTAAACAAAAAGTCCGTACCTGTATGATCTGTTGTCAGTTTAACCCAGGAAAAAGCATCCCCGTAGAACAGGGTGGATTTCAGCCTCCTGATCACCCTTTTGAAGTCCTCCAGATGGATTATATCCAGATGGAACGATGTCGAGGATTCAAATATGTTCTCGTAGTTGTCTGCGCTCTTTCCCGCTGGACCGAAGCTTATCCAGTATCAGATTACACTGCCCCGACCACTGCCAAGCAGCTAGTTCGAGAATTCTTCCCACGGTACGGTTTACCACGTGTTGTCTACTCAGATAACGGCCAGCCGTTTTCCTCCGAACTAATGAAACATGTTTCACTTCTGCTAGGATATCAGTGGAAGTTTCATTGTGTCCGACACCCCGAGGCAGCAGGTCTCGTGGAACGACATAATCAAACTCTGAAAATTAGATTGTCTAAAATATGTAGAGAGAAAGGTGTCGACTGGGTAGTAGCCTTACCCGTTGCACTCTTTTACATGAGAATGGTAGCGCACTCTCGAACAGGGCTATCTCCTTATGAAGTGGTCTTTGGTAGGCCACCAAATATGTGGGGGACGCCTATACCACGCAAAATAACTGATATTGACTGTAATATGCTGACAGATTACTTGGCTTCCTTGATGTCTGCACTACAATCTTGTCGTTCACAGGTAGCTGCAGCTTTTCCCGACAACACTGAGGTGAAACCCCATGACGTAATTCCAGGAGATTTAGTCTTAGTAAGGAACTTTGATCGGAAGTCTCAGCTGGATCCTAGGTGGAGGTCGCCTCAGCTGGTATTACTAACGACGAGGACAGCCGTAAAGATCGAAGGTCGAAAAGGCTGGGTACATTCAAGTCATATCAAGAAATTTCATGGACTACCATCGGATGTAAATACCACACCTCGTGTGTCTTCGCCCATTGACTCAAAACTTCCTTTGGTTGAATTAAATAGTCGTGAACTATATAAACTAAAACTCAGGTCTAACCCGTCAGGCAATTTGATTGTTTAAGTCCTCTCCAAGGTGAAGCGGTCGAATTTGTCTCTGACATGTATCCCTTAGACCTGTACAGAGAAAGAAACAAAAGGATAAAGCTGAAACGACATGCGTACTGTAAATCACTGCGTAGTCATTGCACAGTGACGTTATTAATTCTGTTTTTCCTAAGTCTTTTAATAATTACTGCAAGTATATTGTTGCACATATGTTATCCTATTTTTAGACATGTTTATAATGTTACTGCTGAACATTCTTTTAGTGAATTACCTCCGCATGAATTGTCATACAGATTTGCGCTGCGCAATAACACTTTTATTAGTATGTTACATCATTCCCATCAGGTTAGCAATGCTACAAATTGTTGGATATGTGGCCGACTCCCTCCCTATCAGAACTATAAAGGAATTCTACCTCTCTTTCCATACCCGTTCACACACAACGGCTCCTGTGGAGCATGGTTTAGTTTAATTAATTCCCAAGATTCGAACTCCGCAGTTTATCAAGACAACGGGGTATGGGAAAATCTGAACTTAGTTTTACTTAAAGTCTGCCACCCCAACAAGGAGGGACTTCCCAAAAGAACAGGAACTGATCTAGAAAATGAAGTATATGGATTAGGTAATTTTACGCTTAATCTCTTGATCTTGAATGTCGAATCCGAAGCTACTCCAATTTTGCCCGCCATGTCAGTATTTCCAGTAAAAGGTGAATTATGTGTAAGAAAGAATGGTTCCATACATATGGGCCATAGTAGATGCACCACTGTAATAGAATTTAGTGAGCAAGGCAAGTCGACATCTAGAGCTTCCCGCCATTCCTATTTTATATGTGGTCAGACGGCATATATACGTCTGCCTCTAGATTGGGATGGTACCTGCTACATCGGATTCCTTTTGCCACCTGTTTTTCTAGCTCCTCCTGATTATCACAGAAATACTCATTTAGTACACAATAGAGAAAGGAGAGATCTCCCAATAGTCGATTACACTGAAACAGCATGGGAAAAATACACAGATTTCAATAAAGGTCTCTTTCCCTATATAGGTACCGTTACTAATAGTAAGCTGATACGTAGATTAACTAGAACCCTTGAAGCAGTAGTGAACGAAACTATTTCCGCCTTAGGCAATTTAACAGAAGAGCAGTCTGCTATGCGGATTGTTGTGCTTCAAAATCGTCTTGTCCTTGACGTCATCCTGGCCGATAGGGGCGGAGCTTGTAGGGTCATCGGATCAAGTTGTTGCATTTTCATACCAGAAAATGCGCCATCTGTATATAAAGCCATAACTCACCTTCATAAGATTGTAAGCCAGATACACCAGAGTCCAGGCACCTGGACTTGGTCCGGTTGGTTTTGGAGTGTATTATCTACCTTTGGATGGAAGGTCCTATCCTTCCTAGGTATTGGCTTTCTCATACTATTCAGTTGCTGTCTATGTCTACAATGTGGACCAGCGATCTGTGGTCTGTGTGCCACCTCGTGTATCCCACATCCAAGTTTTCGTTCAAGATCCCGGAAGAAGAAAGAAGAACAAATGATGTTATATGAACAGATCGATGGATTGATGAAGATTGATATCTCTTAACGGGCAAGTAGGGGACAAGGAGGGAATGTGGAAATATGGATTTTCCTGGTTGTTATGTCCCCTATCTTGGACCCCAACGGTTTCATGTATAAATCACAAGTACATGTATGTTTCCTCCAGTTCCAGTTATGAAGACGCAAACACATGTACGTCCACCGCCAACATGTCCTCTTTCAGATCCGCCATGAATGGGCCGGATATTCCATTCCTAAGTATGAAAGGCCACCGCCTTTATATGGTTCACTTATGCCATTTTACAGTTCAAGCGAGTAGGCCCTGATTCTGCCATCAAGCCTTTTTCTGCCTTCTGCCTCTGAAAGCTCCAGTCTGAGCCTGCATCTGGGACCATGAACTTTGTCTCAATTCCCTGCGCGGCTCACGGTGCCTGACATCAGCTTGCTGCCTGCCAAGAACTGTATTTCACCTTCGAAATTATCTGCTCCGCTCCCTGCCCAATGCATTCCTGTCTAGTAGTTTAAGTAAACATTCTTCCAGCTACCGAGCAAAGGCCCGGCTTCTCTGTCTTTATGCAAGTAATTCATAGCCCTATTACCATGGAAGACTTCTGCCCTCGCATCTAGTGTAGACACTTAGACGCTTGTACATGCACTAACAGTCAGTATAGTCAGTATAGAATAAGATTCTACTCTAAGAGACCTCTCTTTTGGATAACATAGTTCTTTAAACATAGGATGTTAGATATGATTTGGGATTAGGTTAACTTGACCCTCCAGACATCTGTCGCCACATGTAGAGTTAAATGTCAAATCCCCTTCACCCCCTAGTCGCACGTCAATCATACGTCATGCTGCTGCGCGCGCATTTCTGCCAAGTATTTCTGCTGACATTGCAAAATTCTTTCATGGAACCACCCTATTATGACATCATACCTGATGACGTTCTTTAATTACACCCAGTTACGCCCACTTTTGCTACGCATGTATGTTCTATCTCTGCTATCAATTGTTACGCCTCCTGTATTTGCTTCACTGTAATGCCTATTGTATAAAAGTGATTACTTATTAATAAAGTATGTACTTCACTTCCTGAGCCTCCGTGGTGATGGAACCTGGAGTCCACGATTTCGAAATCGTCCATTGGAATAAAGCCCGTTCCTAACCTCTAATATCACGGATTTGGCCTCTTATTTTACTGAGCTATTTTTATTATTTTTCTGTATCAAATTAAGTCCCGGTAATTAAATTATTTACCACAGCTCGAGGAAGGCCATGCAGACATCGCATAGAAGCGCCGACGTCTCATATTTCATCTCATTTCCCAAGCGGAACAGCCCAGCCTTGGTGAGGTGCAAGGCTGTGATGGCCAGCTGCCACGCACACAACGGCACACGGCAGAGCAAAGGAGCAGAGGAGCCCAGAATCTCACCCCGGGCAAACCAAGCAGTAACGACCACCTGAGAAGCGCGCCTCCCCCAAGTGAATCCAGTTTCGCTCCATGAGTCGTTCCGTCCACTGCGAAGAAAAAAACAGCACAGAGAAGGTCGCAGCGTCCAGGGAAACAAGGAAATCCGCCAAGCGGAACTCACCCGGAGCGGGGGCCAACACCATCAACAAGGCCCCCACCGCAACCGAAGGCAACTGCAGGAACACTGCAAGCGCGGCACGTCTCACCTGGCCAGTCTCAGGATGATGAGCCTGTGACCCGGAAGGAACCGGCATTCTGTGCCCCAGCCGCAAAGGGCTGGGCAGCCAGGCAGGAGTCCCGCAGAGAACACTGTCTGACCCCCAGCAATCCCGGCAGGCCAGGAGACAGTCCAAGAAAACCTGCGCCCGCACAGCCAGGCAGCCGGGCGGGGGGAGGAGAGAAGACTGCCACTCCAGTTCACCAGGAGCAGCACCAGCAC
Organism: Triturus cristatus; assembly: GCF_964204655.1. Classification (NCBI taxonomy): domain Eukaryota; kingdom Metazoa; phylum Chordata; class Amphibia; order Caudata; family Salamandridae; genus Triturus; species Triturus cristatus. Next base: position 569,236,520 of record NC_140589.1, on the reverse strand, counting down.
ATCCACGTCCAATCTATCGACAGAAGAAAAGAACAGGCGGGATGCTGGGTAAGTACTGCTTATGTACTCCAGGTGGAAGGGGCAGTATTAGGGTCCCAGCATTCTTCTGGCCTTTTTTTCTGTCGGGAGATGGTTATCTTCACTTTGTCTATGAATGGGACGAGGACCTAAGGGACCTGGAGGTAATGTTATTTACAATGCCAATACCTCAAACTCTAGCAAATGCGAGACCTATTGCATTGCAAATGCTTGTTACATATGAAACTGTTTAATGCGCTAGCAAATAAACCAGAAAATAGGGTTTCACCTTTGATTATTGTGGATATTTGTATGATAATAATACAAACATATTTTGTTTGATTCACTTGCACTGCTTCCACATTCTGATTCCTTCACAATTACTTTATGAATATGTTAAGATTATTTGATTCTCTAAGCAGCCGTGGAATCCCTGAGTGGACTTCGCAGACCCCTGGCTCCTCAGACTACTGGTTCTGAATCACTGATCTAGTCTCTCCTTTAGGATATTTTCAATAGGGAGACCATGGTTTCAATGTTGCTGACAGAAGATTGACGTAAAATGTGACATGTCAAAGCATTGGGAATGTAATTCTACAACATTTGGTAATCTGAGGTCTCCTGCTCACAATTTTACATAGACGTTAGACATTCCAATTTAAGAGACTAAAATGTCTTTTTAAAGGCGATGCGGCGCTTCTCAGACGTTCGGCAGCCGTAAAACACCATGGGGCATATCAGCAACAACCGGCAATAATTATTGCTAAGCGCACTTAGCGCTAGGATAATTATCGCCGTTTTATCGCTGAGATAGCGTGCTATTAGCAATGCTTATCTCAAAAGCAATAAAAATCCTAGCGCTAACTGCCAAACGTGAGATTATCGCTGTAAAGCCAGCGATATTCTCACGAAGTTTGGCGTTAGCTTGATGATATGGCCTCACATACTTAGCCATGATATCCACCTTCCATAGGATATCATGGCTAAGTCAGTCCTGAAGCAGGCGTAAGGAATGTAGCGATAACAAGGGTTATCGCTACTTTTCTTGCCGCTATGCTTCATAGCGTGGGGCGTAATGATAGGAGAAATGTCTCTTAGCGACATTTCTCCAGTCATGTCAGGTCAGGAAAGCCCACTTTGCATCTCATTAGAGATGCAAAGCTGGGCGATAAGAATCCGGGCGCTAATGCAAGGTTTCACGCGATAGTGTGACCTTGCTAATTAGGCGATTATATTTTCGCCGCTTCTCGCCCGAAAACGGACGATAATTTTATATCGCCTCATTGCTGATATGCCCCCAACTTCGCCAAGAACTCAGCAACTATGCTGTTCACTGTGGGACTGTAAAAAAAGAGAAAGACACACAATCCATGGGCCTACTCGATAAAAAAGAAGATCTAATAACTATTATATATGTTTTTCGGTATAAAAGTGAAGCAAAACTCTATTAAGACGTCAAATTCTGAAATGTACCCACTGTTAATTTTCATATAAAAAGATTCATGACTGCCTCAGTTCATCCTACACCACATAAAAGTTTTACATGAATGCTTTAATAATAAATCATAAACTCGGGTTATATTATAAGGATTCCATAAAAATTAATTCTATTTTTATTTTTGCTACTCTTGGAAGTTTGAAATGCTGAGTTGAAATTCGTGCCTTTGTCGTCAAAGCTGTATTAGCAGCTAGGTGCATTTCATTATCCCACTCTGAGCCGCAGTGCATTTTTAGATGGGCGCGACATGCTTAAACCAGGACATAATTATGGAAAAAACACGTGCCCTTCCCAGTGCAGGTGCAAACTCTCAGAGTTCCAGCCTGCTCTGAGAAGAGGGTGAAAGAGAGAGCAGTGACGTAAAATTCATACCAGAAAGACCACAATTTTAAAAGGGGACATGGTTCCTCCACAGGCATGCATGGTCATTTTTGTGTGATTCTTTGTAGACTGTGTAACCCCTTTATCACCCTGTCAAGGGGCCCTTTTGAGGCCTCTCTCATTGTGCATCACTTCATATGTGGCGGAAAACCCATGAGACTCTTGCGGCCTGTTTTCATCTGCTCCCGCATCTCTAGTATGCCATGGGTGCAGAGGCGAATATATTTCCTCATTTTATTGAGTTTAGGTCCATGTAAATAAGCCACACCTCCATGCCAATGAGAGGATGCCCAGTTTAATATGGACTCAAACCCCATATTACAGCAGCATCTGCACCCCCTTCAGTACCTTCAAAGTATCCTAGGGGCCATGGGCGCAGCACATGCCCTTGTAGCCGGTGAAGCATGGGGAGCCCCAACCCTTCAGGGACCCTTATCTTTTAAAGGTCCCCATTCAGCCCAAGACCAATGAACATCTGTGAAATATGAAAGCCATGTGGGCTCCTCATCACATTCTGTAAATGCCACTACGAGGGCCAAACAAAATAGGTACAAATGTACTTTGTGCCACTCGGCGATGTTTGTAACAAAGCGCCCAATGCCAATTAAGAATGACTCCGAACTCCACAAAACTCCAAACAAAAGCAAAGACCTAAAAGTCCCAGCTCCAATTTTAAAAGCCGCCAGTTGTATATACATCCAGCAGATTTCATTTAGATGAGAACCTGGACAGAAATGTGGGCAGTAACATAGCTAACAATCAGCGAGGGGTGCTTAGTCAATAGAAGACGTCTAATTGGTTCTCCTCAGTGGAAATACGGGCTTATTGCTATGGTCATGGTAGCAACATCATGGTGAGAAAACGTGACACTGAATTAACGTTTAAATGTGGCAATATTTTCAAGCAATCATTTTTAGCTACCAGTAAAATACAAAATAGGATTTGTTCACTGTATAAAGATGCAGATAAGCACCCGTGACTTGCACCAGCACTGGAATACAAGATGAATGTGCAATACTAGGCCGCTTCTTGGCACCCTTGACTGATGCCTGGTGCATTCCACTGTTCTTGAAAGGCGCATGTGAGGCCATTCATTTGCCTCTATATTGGGCAATGACTTTGACTGATCTAGATTTCATGCTGTTCCAAAGGTGCATGTGTGGGCAAGTGGACTGCGGAAACATGTGAGGCTGTCTGTGCTTATCCAACAAACTATACTGATGAATGGTTCAAAAGAATATGTATTTTTTATCATTATAAAAGAGCTTATGCTGTGCCAATGATTGTACCTTGACAATGTATTGTGTTTTAGGGGTTAGAGCCTGCTATAGTGTGCATTGCTAAACGTGCTTCCAGCACAGACAATCTAGTTAGCACTTTTTTGATTATTTGACATTTTTTGACCTTTCCTTGTTGAGCATCCCCTTTGATTTGTGATGCCCTTTAGAAGGTATCCCAATGCGCAGTTCCACCTGCCAATCTGTACCCATTTGTCATATTTTGTGTAGTATTTAGTTTTGTGTGTAATGTTTTTTTTTTAAAGATAAACCACTGATTGGACATTTATATTTTCACTGTTTTTGTTTGCTAAGTTCTGAGTCTTTAGTTTATGCCATCTCCCTGCATAATCTTTGGAAAGCTCTGACTTGCTATCCTGAGAAACAGATACTAAAAGAGGTGCTTGGGGCCAGATGTATCAAAGGGTTTTACCCATTCTGTGTCTATGGGAAAATGCATTTGTACAAATAGCCCTTGGTTCCCAGTTTAGTGATCTGCAGCACGGGGCCTCAGGGCACGAAAAGTGAAAGACTTCACTTGTTTGGGTTGGAGACCAGTGTGTTCTAATTTCCCTGGGCCGCACCGACATGGATTTCTCAAAGATAACTTTGCCCACATTTCGTAAGGGGCAAATTAAAATTTGAGAGTTCTGAAATAAGTAATGGCTCCTAATAGGGTTTTTCAGGCATCTGGTGCACTACCTATGATTTAATAGTGGGAGAATTTAGGACTTATATCACAGCTCTAGCAGGAAGCGAGAAGCCCAAGTCAATCAAGGGCTCATTTGATCAGCAGTGTAGGTGCCAAAAAGAAGTCTTATGCAAATCTGAAGGTCTGTCAACTGTGCTGACACATTACACACAAGGTTACTGCAGGACCAGTAAAAGAATCATGTCTCACAGAAAAAGGGAGTAATGGCGAAGAAAGACTATTAGTCCAAATTAGATTTTGGTACGACTGAAGCACCAGCATAAATTATTGGTGTCCACCCCGCAAAACGCACAGTTCCTCCACTTCATCTACAGTATGGAACCACAGGGTTTCAAATGCTAAGGCCTAAGCTGTCTCTGCTGTTAGAAGTCCTCAACCCAGTGGTCCATAAACCACTGGGTCACAGTGGAGGTCACCCCTCACTATTTGGGAAGGTCTACCATTACTGTCTATCCATTCCAGATCTGCAATGGAAGGCATGGGGCCCTGGCAAGAAAAAACTATTAATGTCCCGTATGCAGAGGAAGCAAACACATCTTGCTCATCAGGGCGTTGTTTTTCTGGCTTATTGAAACAACTAATGCTTTAGGATATTACTTTAGCAAGATCAAAAATAAATGCCAAGCAGCCTAACATGACACCTGCTTTAAAATCAGATCTGACCTCAGTGCTTAGCAGTCAGGCCCAATCTCATCCATCATAATGGTGGATGCACTGAAGGAATAGAGATCACTGCCAGGAAAATGGGAATCTCTAAATGTTGGAGTTGGGCCTCTGTCTGCGGGGCACTGCCAAAAGTTTAGGCTGTTCTACCTGTAATGGCTCCTAAAGGTCTAAGTCAAGGAGAATGACAACAGGGCCTTTTGTATGCTGGTGGCTACAGAGCTTTCATGCTGTGTACATGAGTCTGGATGAACTTTTTATTTTAGTGTTCCTTAGTATTCTAGGCCAGTGCTGGTAGTGTACCCCACTAGAGAAGCAGTGCAAATTCCACTTTTTTGAGGTAATGAGATCAGACACACCATGTCAAACCAAAAGACATTGGCAGATCCATGCCAATATCATTTGTCATTGATCTACAGAGGGACTTTCAACCTCATGGCAGTTTTGTCTAACATTTGTTATATTATCCATCCTCTCTGGTAATCCCAATAGTGAGATAGTGACAGAAAGCTGTTCTTCTCCCAAGGAACCATTACCAAGACGAGCCACGTAGGTTGTTCGTAAACTCTTCCGAACTACTGTAACTTCATCCTCCTTATCTCGTTTTTGCTGGCATTAGGACTCTGCACACTTTACCACTGCTAACCAGTGCTAAAGTGCCTGTGCTCTCTGCTCTAAACATGATAATATTGGCTTATCCCCAATTGTTACATGTACTTTACAGATACGTCCCTAATAAAGCAATACTACATTTAACCAGGGCCTGAAAATTAAATGCTACTAGTTGACCTGCAGCACTGGTTGTGCCACTCATTTAAGCAGCCCTTTAAACATGTCTTAGGCCTGCCATTGCAGAACCTAAGTGTGCAGTTTTTAACTGCCATTCCCACCTGGCAAAATAAACCTTTTGCCTGGCCCAAACCTTCATTAGTAATACAAATAAGTCACACTTGGGTTAGGCCCTGGATAGCCCAGAAGGCAGGGTGGAATGTATTTAAAAATGTAGGACATGTGCTTTTAGATGTTACATGTCCTAATACTGAAGAAACCTTGAATTAATTTTTCACTACTGCAAGGCCTATCTGTCTCATGGGATAACATGGGAGTTGCCTTATTTCATTTTATGAGTGTAATTTCCAAATGAGAAGGGATAATCCATTCAGGTTTGGTGTCTCTGGAATTACAATTAAAAACCCTAATTTACTGTGAAGTTAGATTTTAAACTGCAATTCTGAAAATGACACTTTTCAAACATTGGCATTTTCTTGCCTCAGCCGTTTAGTGCCTGTAGCCTGTCTCTGTTCGCATGACTAGGTGTAGCTGACAGTTGAGCTTTGTATATTCCTCATAGAGAGCCACACATAGTAGGGAGCTATGGTGTTATTGGATGGGCCATCACAGGCAGGATGGGAGGCAGGAGCTGGGCAAAACCCCAATTACACCGGAATAGGCTGTGTCCTGCCTCCACACAACGATCTGCCTACTCCTTGTTGTTACTCTGGAGCCATGGCAGGGAAGACAGGAGGCCGGGGAACTTCAAAGGGAAACCTCTACAAGCTTCTACCCTACTTCAAAGGCACAAGTGGTTATAAATAATGGACCTCAGGCACCATCACTTCAGTAAACTCCTGGACCGGTCGATACTCTGCCAGGGAAAAAGACTGATATGCTGCTGAAGGACAGCCACTTTGCTGGACTGCACTCTGCCGGACTCCTGCTTTTATTGTGAGAAAAGCAAATTGGTGAGAAGGCCTGAAGCTGCATCTCTTGAACCCAGAGTGAATCCAAGGGTTAGTAGGGTGGCCTCCTGATCTGAAGCCTCAGGGACGTAACAGACTTTCAAAAATCTTGTATATGCACCTGCGCTCTGCCATCTGTGAGACTACCCTGCCAAGTGGTGCCACTCCAGTCCTGGACCCTTGGAAGTGGGCTACGTTGTTTGCCAGCCTCTGTGGATATAGTGGAACCAACACTTCCCCTCTGCTGCCCAGCGCAACCACAAACAGAACCAATGCATCTCTGCTGCTGCATGGATTGGACCCGTTGCAAAGAATGACATCGCCGTTGCAGCACCCTTCACCTTCGGAATATTGCTGCTTGATGAGAATCCAGTTGCTTGACAAGGAACCGATTTGCATTAGCTATCCCACCTCTTCTGCTACCATGCTTGTGCCCGCTGCCATGCTCATTCTCGTCTGCCTTCATGCTTTCTGCCCAACATTCTTCTGTTCTGCCTTCGTGCTTGCTGTTCGATGTTCTGCTATTCTGCCATCAACGGAGGGTGCAGAGATGCAGAAATGCTGAATCTCAGTGTTTGTCGAGGTGTAATTTGCCACTATAGAGGCAGCTCTATGCTTGGAGAGTAGTCCCTTGGAGGCCTGTCTTTGAACCATATACTTTAAGACTACATTGCAGCACAGTTGCATAACCATACCGCCACCGGGTACCAGCGATGGAGTGGTGCATTCTCCAAGCCCGTTTGCCCATCGCCCCAAGCGGTTTCCCTCTGCTGTCTACCGCTAACACGCTCAGCCCCCCCCCCCCCTCCCCTGGAAACTAGGCGGTTAGGGTGTACGGCAGACCGGGTTTCCCAGTGCTGGAAGCCGATTCGGAGAGGGGAACGCTGAGAAGCTGCAACATTTAGTACCAGTTACTCCAGATGGAGATGGAACATTAAAATTGAAACCGCTGAAATTAAAACATGTAGCTGACCGTGAAATACTGAGGCAGGTGAAGGCAGCGGTAGCACTGAGGCAGAGGCGGAGGTAAGCTATTGCGTTTTGTAGTATTCTGTTCTAAATCAGACTGTCCACTTTACATTTCCATCTTTGTGCCCACTGAATGACTGATGGATCTCCCAGATTGCCTTTATTGGTGCTGTTAGTGAATGTCACTGAGTTTCAATATAAAAAGTCAATGATTTGGTAGCTGGGTTTGTTCTCAACCTTTAGAAAAAAGAGTCTGTTTATCTGTTATATCGCCTCAATCCTTTAAAGGAAAATTAAAAGAAAAAAAAGGTTATAGAGAGCTGCACCCATTAACCTTCAGAAAAAACGAGCTTTCATAATCACTATCACTCATGACTAATTAATTCAACTATTGGATCCCTCATATGCTAATGAAACGATAGTTGAATTTCTGCTTTAAGAGTGATGTTTCATATTGCATTGGCTAGTTCCACTTAAATGAGTCCACGTCGTCTACCCAGAAAACTAGTCGTTGGGTTGCACAATGTGTTGTGTGTTAAGAAGTATGCCATAGCCTGCATCATTTAGTTTAACGTTTCACTTATGAGCCATCAGCCATAACTTTACTTGATTATCAGTAAGAAGACAAGTTCTTGAAAAAGGCATCAGAGCTCAGAAATCTGGCCTACAGACACCCGTATATTTTCCATTAGAGCATATTTGTTCAACTATGATAAGCTCAGTTCAGCAGTCAATCAATTAACAACTTGGAGCACAGAGTCTTTGTCTTGGCTTTGAGTTCGTTGAACATTATAGTTCACATTTCAGAAAGACTTTCAAGCTCACAAGGTTTTTTGGAGGGGGAGTCAGCCACATATGGCATAAAACATATTGCATTCATTTAATCTGGATCAAAGCACAGATATAAAGTGTGAAAACATATATTACAAAATAAGTTAATTGAATTAATGTACATTGAAAATGACAAAAAAGAAAGTGGATGGGTCAGCACAGTGTTAAAATGAAGTATAATAAAGAATATAGAAATAGCACATTCAATCTATTAGATAGTTGAGGTTAAAGAGAAAATATGTCATTGTTTACATGCTCTTATTGCACAAAATTAAGCCAGAGCGCAGCAAGGATATGACAAAATACACAGTTAACTCCTCTACGTTCACATACCCACTCGAAACTTTATACTACAATCTTGGGACCCGAATCACAAAACCATTTATGAGTAAGGAAGTAGTTCTTTTGGGAATATTCTTTCTTGTATTCTTACATGCCATTGTGAATTAGCACCGAAACAACATTACTATTAGTGACATTTTGAAGAGGGCATTTTCTTCTAATTGTATTTGCATTTTCATGAATAGTCACATTTTATGTACATTTTAGATGTTTTGGGGTCAATTTACGCAGGCATTTAAGAGTCACATAAAAGACTATTTTAGAATTACTACTTTGAATACTCCAAAATGCCGTTGTGCTTATCGTATATGTTCGGGGTCGTCAAACTTTTTTTAGAACGAGAGCTACTTCTGGCTACTGAAAATAGTCCCACTTCGATATTGTGAGACAACACTTACTATTCCTACATCAATGTAGGGGAAAAGCTTAACCAACATAAAATTCCTCCACATGACTGATAAAGTAACAGCAACAGCAGCGAGTGGCTAATGGAAAAAGGAAATAATTAATAGCTATACCTGTTTCAAACACACACAGAATTATCATTCAAAGAGTGGCGTTTGAAATGTTTTGGATTTCAGTCACTATACTATCAAACAACAACATATTCGTTTCTCAAAATATAAAAGTTTCTAACAAATATGCCCTTTTCATTTTGGGTAAAAACACTCCAAGAACATCTTATCTTTTTCACACACGCTGTATGACTGATAGAGTTGGCCTTGAAAAGTGACAGCTCTCCATGTGACTTTGCAAAATTGAGAATGGCGACCGGTGGACATTTTTCAAGTCCCGCAGGCTGTAACAGTGAGTGTAAGCGTGTGGCCCTGCTATTGGTTAGGCTAGTTTAACATGCTAGACCCTCTGAATTACATAATGTGCTGGACTGCACTTTTAGGAGCAACTTTCAAGGTACTGGCAAGCAACCTGTAGCTCCTGAGCTATCTGTTGGAGACCCCTGGTAAATGGATTTGGACAGCTCTCTGTTTTCCCCACTAGGTTTGCACTTTACCAATAACCACATCAAAATATACATATTTGCAAATAGTAAGATGTGTCTAAAATGTATGTATAGCTAAAATATGACTATCTGCCTCCAAGTCATAAAATGGTGTAGGGAGGTAGAACTGATTTATTTATTTATTTATTTAGTGCATTTTTATAAAGCGCGGACATTACCCAAAGGTGTTAGAGCGCTGTACAATAGAGCTAGTTACGTTACAAGAGAAAAGTGGTACAGAATATAACATTACACAGACTAAAAATGAAGGGTACACAAACACAAAATCCAACACAGCACACAGGGGTGAGGAATGTACAGGAAAAAATACAAATTTACAACGAAGAGCGAACTTCCAAGAGGGGCCAGAGAATAAAGGGTACACAAACACAAAATCCAACACAACACGCAGGGGTGAGGGATGCACAGGAAAAAATACAAATTCACAATGAAGAGCGAATTTCCAAGAGGGGCCGGAGTATGAAAGTATTAGTTCTGAAAGTGTCTTTGGAAGAGAAGAGTTTTGAGTTCAGCTTTGAAGATGCCGGTAGAGGAGGTGGCACGGAGCAAGGGTGGAAGTAAATTCCATATTCTCACCGCATTGCCTGAGAAGGATTGCGCCATCGATCTTTCCCTTTTGAAGACGGGGGGCTCAAGCAGAAGCTTTTCCGCTTTACGAGAGGGTCGAGAGCCTCCGGACAATTTAAATGTATTTGCCAGGTAACGAGGGGAGGACATGTGCAAGGCTTTGTGTGTGATGGAGGCAGTTTTGTAAATAGATCTTGCCTCAATCGGAAGCCATCGAAGAGAGGACAGGATAGGAGTGATGTGGTCGCTTCGTTTAGACCCTGAAATGAAGCGAGCTGCTGAATGGAGGATGGATTTGAGAGGGGAGAGGTGGGATTTGGGTAGGCCAGTCAGAAGAGAATTGCAATAATCCAGTCTTGAGAGAACCAGCGATTGTACCAAGGTTTTTAAGTCATTCTCCGGGAAGAACCGACGGATCCCCATAGAAGGCGCAACTGGTACCGTGCGTTCTTGGCAATAGAGTTGATGTGGGAGATTAAGTTGAGTCTTTTGTCAAGAATGACACCTAGAGATTTAGCACTGTCGACAATGATGGGTTTGTTGTTGAGCAGGTTCAGCTAATCCATCCACGATTGAACAGGGGGAGGTGAGAGAGAGGTCGAAAGGAGGAGGAATTCAGTTTTGGCGGGATTTAGAATGAGTTGGTGAGCTAACATCTAGTTGTGGATGGAGTTGAGAGTAGAGTCGAATAAAGAGAGATTGTGTGCGGAAGACACCTTGAAGTAGATTTGAGTGTCATCCACATAAAGATGGTAATGGATCTCAGATTTGCTTAGGAGGTTCCCTAATGGTTCCAGGTAGAGATTAAACAGAGTGGGTGCAAGGATAGAGCCTTGAGGGACACCTTGACCTAGCCAGATTGGAAAACATCGAGGAGATTATTGTCCATAATATGTAGGGAAAGTTGTTTCGCAACACATTTTTCAGTGATTTTCGAAAGAAAAGGGAGGTTGGTGATAGGGCGGAAGTTGTTGAGGTCGGTTGCATCAGCGGAGGTTTTTTTTAGAAGAGGGGTAACCTGTCCTGATTTAAGGGAAACAGGGAGGAGCCTTAACTGAGGAAGAGATTAACTAGCCCGGTCCAGTAAGAGAGAGTATGGGTGTGGAAATCGATGGCGATGATGCTAGGGATGGGGTCAGAGGAGTGGTTGGATGGTTTGGTTTCAAGGATGCATTTGAGAAGGTAATCTTCCGAGATGACGTCAAAGTATTGCCAGGTGACTAAGGATTTCCGCTCCTCAAAGGGGGTGGGGTGGGCGACTTGATCCACCAGTGCTTTGGCCTTTTCATCAAAGAAAATGGCGAAGTCGGCTGCTTTCTTTGTGGAGTCCTCGGGCTTAGTAGTTAGGGGAGAATGTTTGATGAGGTCAAAGAGTTTTTTGGGTCTGTTTTTGGCTGAGTCAAGGAGGGATCTGAAATGGGATGCTTTTTCATGGAAGATGTGGTTGTGGTATTTGGATCTTTCTGAATGTAGCAGAGAGAGATTGAAGGTAGAAGGAGATTTTCTCCAATGTTTCTCCAGGATTCTAAGGTTTTTCCTTTCATTGTAGAGAGCTTTATTGAACCAAGGTGTTGAGGGGGTGTGTCTTTTCCTTTTGCTTTGGAGTGGAGCGACATTGTCGATTTCAACAGCTAGGACTGAGAGGCACTGAGTGGTGAGAGCGTTGACATCCACGTTAGGGTCAAGTCTAGGAAGTAACCGCATAGAAGAGTCACAAAAAGTGTCAAAATCAATGTTTTTAGTGTTGCGGAACCAGGTAGTACCTCTTTTAGGTTGGCCGAGAGTTATAATATGCGAAAGATGAAAACGGAAGGGAGCGAGGAAGTGGTCAGACCAGTCTACATGGATGGGGGGAGGAGTAGTCAGCAGATCTGCTTTGGATATAACAAGATCCAGAATTGAGCCCTTGGAATGAGTGGTTTCAGAGCAATGTTGGAAGAGATCATTGGCTGAGAGAAAGGTGGCAAGCTTGTTGGCAGCCGAGTCTTCCAAAGAACCCCAATGGAGATTAAAGTCACCCAGGAAGATCTGTCTGTCACTTTAAGAAAATTGGTCACTGATGAAGTTAGTGAGTTCCGCCACAAAGGAAGAGCAGTTTCCGGGCGGGTGGTAGATGGCATGGAATCTAAAAGGTGAGCCATGATGTATTTGAAGTTCTAGGGATAGGCATTCGAATGTACGGAAAAGGGTGGTAGGGAAGGCTTTCATTTGAAGAGAATTCCTGAAGATGATGGCGACACCGCCCCCAATTTTGTCTGATCTGTCATTTCTGAGGATAGAGTAGTCAGTGGGTACCAGAAGATCAAACAAAGTATGAGAGGAGTCATTAAACTCAGTGAGGAAGCACATGTCAAGATTCTGGAGGGTGATAATGTCAGAAATTTCCAATTTGTGTTTGATTGCAGAGCTGCAGTTATGTAGCAAGCAGTGCAGCTCTGACACAACTGTTTTAGTGATGCGGGTGTTAGGGCTGTTAAGGGAGATAGGGAAAAGATTCTTGAATGAGGGTGCCCGGTAAGAGGGAGGCTGGTAGGTTCTGACAGAGGAGATGGTCTGAATAGTGCACTGCATAGAGTTAATGGGAGATGAAGGTAGAGGGGGAGTGACGCTGGTGGTCTTGTAGCTGGCTAGTAAGTTGGAGATGCAGCAATACACAGAAGTAGTGGGAGACCTGAGAAGGGCAGACTTCCCTCTGTCAGCTCCTCTTCAGAGTCCAAATCTAAATGTACTGTATGGAACAGTCAGAGAATAAAAGAGTGAATACTGAGTAACTGGAAGGACATTTACTAAAAGCAGTTAGGTGTAGGTAAGGGTTCCAGGATTATTAATTTGGGAATTTCTTTGTGAGGCATCATAAACTTTCAGTCTAAACACCCCTCAACCATAGTTTCCTGCATATCCTTCATTCCCTAAATTATGCTGTCTCCCTCCACCTTTCTAGGTTGAGAAAGCATGTTGTTTGAGAAATGATGCAAATACATTGAGCCTCACTCATTAGATACCAAGGCAGAGTTGAACAATTTATCTGTGGACATGACTTTATCAGCATGGCACTGGAATGCTGATGTTTTTTGGGGGAATTACTAAATATCCAATCATCAATAACACCAATATTAAATAACCCTGAATTCAATCCGGGAGCCATAGATAAAGGTTGCTGTAAATGGTTTCAACAAAACACAGTCACAATTGGGGAGAGGTGTGATACAAAATTAATAAAGTGATTTATCTCTGGTAGTGAAAGAATAGCAGCCACACAACATCTGACACCCATAAAATTCCTCTTGTAGAACCATGAGATCAAACGAGTAATCTCCTAACTGTAACAAAACCTAGCATTGCAGAGTCCCACCAAACCAGCACATGCAGTTTAATGGGAGGTGGAGTTGGGACGAGAATCGGATGAGACCTCATCGTATCATAATTAGGAGAGGATTGCTTCCTCTGTTTGCACCGAATAAAAAGAAAGCAGCTACAAAGTCATCATGCAATGGTAGGTACCTCATCTATACTCACCTGGCACCATTGCCTGGCTCCTCTACAGACTGTTGGCGATGTAGAATGGAAAGAGGCACAATGTCTCATATTCGGTGGGGATGTGTGGTCGCTCAGTCCTTTTGGAAGACTGTAGTTTTCAAAATGAAAGAAATTACTGGATTATAGTTGCACATAGACCCCCTAATACTAGTCTTGGGAGATGCAGGCCATGCCTCTGCATACCCATTGACCACTTTGAGTGAGAACTTGATTACTCACTAGTTGCAGCTCAAGTAACACAGGCACAGTATTGGAGTTCTCCTCACTCCCACCTATCAGTCTATGGATGATTAAAATATGGTCTATATATTCTATGGAAATCTTACTGAATTATTGTGGGATGGATACAGACATTTGAAAACATATGGGTCCTTGTTGCACATGTCTCGAAAAGCAAGATAGGACTGGTACAGGTGGCTATATGCCCAATCTCTTGGCGAAATCCAAACTTGGGGTCTGATTACGAGGAGGGCCAGTGGGATACTCCATCAAAAATGTTATGGATATCCCATTTAAAAATTACAAGTTCCATTGGATATATTGTAATTTGGTGGATGGGATATCCGCCCCATTAGTGACTGAGTAACCCTGTCCACCAAACTCATAATCAGGCCCTTACGAGTCAATTCGGTTCTCGTTCTGAAAGCATGCCGACTGAAGCCGTTCCAGGATGCTTTCGGTACAACTTGGATCGAGGGAGCCAGACCCAACTAGTACGATGCATCCCTATGCATATGGATACGATTCAATTGGATGGGAGTCTGTGTTCTGAACGTGAACACAGGCTCCCATTGAAGAAAGGGGTGGCTGGGGAAAACCTTGCACCCTGTGGCAGGCACCCCATGGTGCCTGCCACATTGTGCATGGCTGGAAATGGGGGTCCCTTGGGTACCCCTACAGGCCTGATTCAGAGGGCACCGAGTGAAGGGTATCCTGCTACAGGCCCCCAAAGACCGATTCCGGCAGCTTTTTCGTTCCCGGCAAACTGATTTGGAAAGGCTGTCTGAATCGGTTATTGTACTCACTCGTACAGAAACCAAGTCCATAGAGCTATACGAGTCGGTTCCGGAAAGGCTCGACCTCTACAATTGCCTTCCCAAACCGATTCGGTCTGCCCTAACGGTTTCCAGTCATCGTACTTGGTCGTTCGAAACTGGGAACGAGTCTGTCAGGAACAAGGGATCCAGATCGGTTTCGGCAAACCAAAATCCGATTCGGAGCCTTTCCGACCGACATCGGAATCCACCCCTCAGTGTTTTCAGTTCCCCTGCGGACACAAAAATAAATTCCTCAGATGTCCTTGACTACTTATAATAATCTTATCGCACGTGTAACGTAAGATGAACCTTCCATAAACAAGCTTTACATTTCTAGAAAATCGGATATAGACATGACTTGAAAAGGTTATGAAAGGACATGTCCTAACAAACTTCTACTTTTTGCCATTGAGTTGCTCTCTGCTTTAGACACATTTTATTTATTCCCAGTTATTATCTTAACTCATTTCTCATGTATTCTTTGTTTTTATTATGCTTTTTAACTCAACCACTAATGATGCTCTGGATATGTGCAATCAGCAGTAATGTTAAATATCGAGTCTATGGCAAAGAAGTTTGTTTGTTATATGAATATTTGCAAGAAATTGGGTTAGTAGTTGAGAAGGGTGAAGGCTACACTCAAATAAATAACGCAATTCTTTATTACCCTCTGGTAGCTTGACACAAAAGCAGTCAGGCTTAATGTAGAGACAATGTGTTAAGTATTTAGGCAGCGCTCAACAGTAGTGAAGTGAAAACACAAGGAAAATCCCAAACCAATTTAGAAAAATAATTATGATAAAAAACATTACACCAAAACAATGAAAACCTAACCAATTATGGATTTTTAAAGGTTTTAGTGAACATAGAAGCAAAAATCGCAAAGCGCCAATTGCGGTTATCTGGTTGCGGTGGACCAAGTCCAAATTGGAATAAAAGGACCCTGTTTGTCCCAGTGAAGATTTTACTTTTTCTGAGTCCAAGTCCATGCAGGGAGCTTTAGCAGAGCATTGCATCGTCGGTTGACACAAGAAGGTCATTGTCGATGCTACGCTAGGGGCAGGTAAGGCGTTACGGACAGCCGCTGTTTGCGGCGAAGAGTCAGTCACCGATGAAGCTTCACTTTGTGAGTCGCCACAGACTGTTGCCATTGGTGCTGGATCTCGGAGCAGAAGCAAAGAGCTGATCGCCGCTGGAGATTCATTTTATTTGGCCCATGCCGATGATCATTGGGGGATGCAAAGAGTCCACTCCAGTCCCAAAACATGGAAAAACATTGGATTTTCAGCTGGAGTTCAAGGCATGTGGTTTTGAGGCAGGAAGAGTACCCTCCGATGCTAGCCAAGGGTCTTGGCCCTGGAGGAGCACTTTGTAGGGATCAGGAATCACTTCAGCAGAGGCTAGCAGGAGGGCTCGGACAGGTCCAGTAGGTGCTGGTCAGCTGGGCAATTGCAGGAGAGGCTTCTCGAAACTTTGGAACATTTCCATGCACATCTGGAGTGCAGGAGCTCTAGGCATCCATTAAAAAGTCTTAGCAGGTAATGTGCAGTCCGAGGTAATGCTAAAGACTCAGGGGCATATTTATCAAAGTTTTGCCGTGTCCTTGCACCACACAAGTTAACGAAAAGGCAGCACAAAACCTAGATGAGATTCACAAAAGGCCAACTTGCATGGCACTTCAGTGCTTGGTAAATCTGGAGAAACGCAAGACTTGGAATCCGATCAAACCAAGGTCAATTGGAGTCCCCTCTCAATGGCTCCCATTCACCTTGGTTTGATCTGCTCCTGTTGCAGGAAGTAGTCCCAGCCACACAAGTAGCACAGCGTTTTTATCAGTACAAGTAGGAATTTTGTGGATTATGTTGATTTGGGAGGTTTTCATTACAGCAATGTAAGGATAATTAATAATTTAAGGCATCATTTGAGGTGTGCTGGGATTTGTGGGTAATAAAACCTCATGGGATCCACACAAGGCACACCACCCTGAAATCCACTTGTTGTCTAGTTTTCAAAAATGCCTGTGGTTTGTAAGTTTGCATGGGTGGCACCACAACTTAGCCCCAAACACTGCAGCTACCCTTTGCTTATCACTTAATGTAGCATTTTAGGGTCCTTTTTGTGTTGAGGCCTCGTGGCCCACCCCCACAAGTGGGTTACTGTTCTTATGGGGGACAAGATGGGGGAAAAGATGAATGGTGGGTCAATGCTACATCACAACAAGGCCTCAAAGTGTGCCTGCTCTGTCCACTGCCCACAAACACATCTGACATGCCCAAATTATACAAATCCCAGCTTCTGACAGGCATTCCTCATTTTGACACACCTACATAGCAGAGTATAAAACCAACCCCTTCCATGCCCATCATCATTTGCACTACTACAGCAGCGAAGGGCCATACACCACAGCTTATAGGAGAGACAAATCCTCACACAACACACTATCACAACCGCCTTCATTAACAAACTCCAATACTTCCAACACACACCTGAAATGCCTTACACATCTCCATCACCAGCTTCCTCCCTGCACTTCTCACTCATTTGCACACCAAACACCAAACACAGAGTTGTCAGTGATGGTAGACAAGATAATCAGGTAGAACCACATTTGTTTTTGAAGCATGGTCCAAAAGACCCTACTAGTCATAAAAAATAAAATGTGGGAAAGGATACGCAACAAAGTCAATGCAGTATGGACCACCCTACGCACACTTTGTGAAATCAAAAATAGGTGGCATGACCTCAAGAGCAGGGCGAAAGCCCATGCCCAGAGGAACCATGAGGCGGCTCAGACACCTGACGGTGGCATTTCCACTCCACCACTAACATTTACTGAATGGGATGAGAAGGTGCTTGCCATCCTGCATTCAGAGAGTCTCACAGGAATAGGTCAGGGAGTTGAGACTGGTAAGTACCACCATATTCATTCCATCACACTGTTTGTACTGTTGTGCACAACCTTTGAACTACAATTCCCAGACTAAAATTAACTAACGTACAACCCACTCTATCAAAACATGTCTCACATGGGTAGCCTTTACTCCTCTGCTTCACCTTACAGGTAGGTAGGCATCTTTGTAGGGAGGGGTTTTTTGGGACATAAAATCAATACTACAACTCTCACAAGGTCCTCTGGCCTCCTTCTCAAACAACATGGAGCACTCCCCCACCCAGAGCCATGTGACAGCCATTTCATTGCTCAGCTTCAACTTACAGGGAGGAAGCCATTTCATGCTCGCTTGCATCACCCCTCAGCTGGATGGAACGCTTCCTCTACCCAGAGCCATGTGGCAGCCATTTCATTGCTTAGGTTCAACTTACAGGTAGGTAGCCATTTCATGCTCTGTTGCCTCACCTCTGCGCTGGGAGGAACTTTCCCCCACCCAGAGCCATGTGGCAGCCATTTCATTGCTCAGCTTCACCTTACAGGTAGGTAGCCTTACCACCAGGGAGACAGATGGGGACAGGCAGCCAGCACTACATCTCCCATCAGGCTCTCCTGCATCACCCCTGTTCTGGATGGAACTCTCCCCCACCCAGAGCCATGTGGCAGCCATTTCATTGCTCAGCTTCACCGTGCATGTAGGTAGCCATTTCATGTTTGCTTGCATCACCCCTGAGCTGGACGGAACTATCCCTCCACCCAGAACCATGTGGCAGCCATTTCCTTGTTCAGCTTCAACTTACAGGTAAGTAGCCTTTTCCTGCTGTCTTGCATCACCCCTGAGCTGGATGGAACTCTCCCCCCACACACAGCCATGTGGCAGCCATTTCCTTGCTCAACTTCACCTTACAGGGAGGTAGCCATAGCACCTGGGGTGGTGGGGACAGGCAGCCAGCACTACATCTCCCACCAGGCTCTCCTGCATCACCCTTGAGCTGGATGAAACTCTCCTCCCACCCAGACCCATGTGGCTGCCATTTCATTGCTCAGCTTCAACTTACAGGGAGTTAGCCTTAGCACCAGGGAGGAGGGATAGGGACAGGCAGCCAGCACTACATCTCCCACCAGGCTCTCCTGCATCACCCCTGAGCTGGATGGAACTCTCCCCTGACCCAGACCCATGTGGCAGCCATATCCCTCCACAGTGCCTCCTAACAAGTAGGTAGTCAGCTCATGCACCCTGTCATGCCTCTCAATCTGCATAGAGACATATGACCACCACATCTCTAACTTGTGAGCTAACTCCGTACAGATCCATATGTCACATCCAGTGTGCACAGCTAAGGCCATGTAAATGTCACACAAATTGCACTTTGTATCAAACAGTTCCATGCAAATAAATGCTGGTCCCAATCATGCAAAGCACACAATGCAATGTGTAAGTTACATTGTGTCAAAGCACAAATTCTCACATGAACACAACACATGCATAACTGAAACAGATGCTCAGAAAAGTCCACAATATCCCAGCCTAAACTAAGGTGGATGAGCACCAAGTTGGTAGATAATAACGTGTCCTTGTAAACACACATTCTGTACCTGTCAAATGGTTTGTTTTTAACCCCTTCAGTGCCCCGCCCTTTCCCCCTCCTGTGCCGGCCGTTACATTAGCGGGCGGGATTCATGACGAGATAGTCTCGTCATGGGCACAGCGCAACCGTGCTCCATGACGAGACTATCTCGTCATGGGCACAGAAGAGGTTAAATGTTACCCTGCGTACAAATAATGTATGTACCTCTTCAGCATGTCATAATGTTGATAAACTATTAACAATACAAAGAGATTGCAATCTAAAATGTTAGGATTGTCAACTAAAACATCCAAAACAGGTTGACCAAGGTAGTGGAGTGTACTTAACTGACAATCTGACCTCTGTTCAACAGGAGATTCACAATAAACAGCTGACAAAACCCCCACCAACCAGCTGAGCCTGTCCCCCCCACGGAACATGAACTCTCTAATGCTGATTCTCTACTTTTCTCGGATGCGAAGCTCCAACCTGGCCACTCAGGACTGCCAGGGCGCACTCCTTCTCAGGGACTCAGTGTCCCCCCCACCACCACCACAACAGCAGAAACAACTACGCTGACCCCTGCTACAACGACCTGTGCAGCAGCCACGTCCACCACCGCTGCCTGCAACACTGCCCCAGGCTCAGTGGTTGCCAACACCACCACACAAGCTGAGGATGCTGGGGGCCGTGAGTGGGTGCGTGGACAGCCAACGCCACAGGTTCGTGTCAGCAGGACAGGTGGGAGGTCAACTGGGGAACAGTCACAGGAGGACATTGAGACTAAAGCCCTGACCAACCTTGGCAAGAGTCCTTGGTGCGTTTGAACAGAACAAGGGCCAGGTTGTTGAGGAACTGCATAAGCTCCGCCTGCTGCAGAGGTCCACTGACACACGAATGGGCCAACTTGTGGATCTCATGGGCCAGCTTGTGAGTATTCTGAGAGACATACATGCTGCTCAAATAACTGTTCACCCACCCTCCAGTGGCCAGCCTACTGAAACTCCCACCACCCTAGCTGCAGCCACAGGGAGGGGTGAACAGCAAGTCAATGAGTCCTCGGACACCTCTGAACCTGCAGCAGAGGCCCCCCCATGCCAAACATAATGTCTGAGAAACCCCAAGGGAGGATCAGGTGGCAATGCATCAAGAATAGCCAAGTAGCTGAACCAGCCATGATATCACAGGTGTTGGACTGAACATGGACTTTGTTGAATATCTGAGCCCACGTTGCCATGTTGATGGCAGGAGTCTGTTGGACTGTGTTATTCCATATATTTTGTTTCTACTCTTTTCATCTCGGGTTATCATCACTGACAACTGAGACACTTTGTATGCACTACTCACATCACACTCACAGTAAATTTGACACAATGTTTTTTTAAATAAACATACTTTGCACCCCTCTGACTTTGTGTCAGTCCCATCTTTATCACTGTAAGTACAATGTAAACTCTGATTCCAATATACAACAAGCTTCAAATGTGACAATACATTGAAGGGGTGGAGGAACCTAGAATGACACAAGAAGATGACATTGAGTTGAAATATGATGCCATTTCCTCAACAACAAACCACTAGTCAACACCGTACTAGTTTCAGCCCAAATAACACAGGCCAGCACCATTAATGTAGACATGAGGTAATTGGAAACATGCAAACAGCCACACACACATTAGCCCTTAGCATTGTGCCAACAACAGCCAGCACACCAACACATCATCACTGCTTTGGCACTAACAGCAATCAAACAGACACAGTCAGAGTAGATCAATGTGAACTTACACTCAAAGAAAGTAGTTGGCGATGAGCTGTTGACGCAGGTCAACACCTTCCTCATCACCACTATCATCACTGGGCATGTGTGGAATGGCAGCGGGGGGCATCTGCTGATCATCATCGTCCAGAATCAGGGGGATCTCTTTGCGCAAGGCCAGGTTGTGGAGCATGCAGCATACAACGGTGATCTGATACACCTGTTGGGGAGAGCACAGCAGTGCACCACCACTCATGTCCAGAAACCGAAATCTAGCCTTCAGAAGTCCAAAAGCTCGCTCCACTACCCGACATGTCCTCGCATGGGCATCACTGAAGCAGACTTCCCCCGGTGTACTTGGATTCCTCAGTGGGCTCAGCAACCATGGACGTTTGGGATACGCATAGTCACCTAGTTGTGATAAACACAGAAAAACTATGTAATATAAATAGAGAAGTAGTTACACTTTAACTGAGCTGATGCAAGCCATTTAAATACGGCTGTTAGACAGTTTTTAGCTTGAGTTGGAGATGTTTTATATTAGTTTATTAGTCAATTAAAACCATAAACAGAATCACACAGTTAAAAAATACATAACAAATAAAAAGTAAAATAGATAAAAAGCGGATATGTCATACAACTAGTACAACCTTGACTCTTCAAGCTACATACCCTTTGCTTTCTTCAACTTTCCTTCCTAGAGATTTTAGTTGGGATACCAAACACTAATCATTGTTAGATAAAAAGTGACTAAACAGGAATCGATCATTACCCTGATGTCTAAAAAAGCAAGCTTTCCACACAGATAACGAAAATGTCCCTTAAGTAAATTAATATATGTAGTTAAAATGCCTATAAGCGGGACTAACGGAAGTATGAACACGGTGCCAGATGGACCGTGAGACCCACTATTAAAAGCAATTACGCGAAAATTCACATCATTAAAAATACAGAAATAAATAAAGTAGTAGTCTAACGGGATAGGAACTACTAGTTTCAGTCCCTAGCAGCCTGTCCTTCACAGTTTCTGTACATGCCAGGTTAACATTAGAGGTTTCCGAGTTATTACAATTTAAAATTAAATTCAGGGACCCCCTTTAAATTACACATCGCATATCCTATTAGCTGATCATTTTCTTAAACAGATCAATAACTGAGCCAGTCTAATGTTCAGCATGGTGTTGTTTGGGTCCATGGACTCCACCGTGCATGCCTGCAGGATCTAATTCCCCGTTCAAGGAACTCCCACCTTAGTAGAACTCTTTGTTGAACCTTCAAAGCAGGACAAACACAGACAATGTGAAGCAGAGATTCAGGCCCCTGGTGGCATAGACGGCAGGACTGGTTTTGACTTTGACCGAACATCCTCCATTTTGGCAGGAGGTCTAGCATGGGTATTTCTCCAAATCTTAGGGCCAAAAACGACTGTTTGATCTTCCGGTGGTAAGGTGCAGCTAGCAGGGCTGATTCCTTAGAGTGGAATAAGATTTCAACACTAGCCACCTTTGGTGACGTTTTGACTGTGTTTCTTTGTCTGTCATCCAATTTTGCAGTTTTGTAGATTTATTTACAAGCTTCTTAAATAATTGCCAAGAGATATTAGAATTCCAAACGTCGCCCAGATCAAGCGTCGTAATAATGTTTTCTAAAAATGTCTTGTAAGCACAGTTGCCACTTTGCAAGTTAATTTCGATCCAGACTAGTTTTGTCAGAGTGTTTTACGCTGCTGCTTGCAAGTTGTAACAAAGCTTTACAAATGCCGCCGGCCTAGCGAGTGTCTGTTTTGTAAGCAGAAATTCTAGCCGGATTTGCGCCGGAGAAGCCGACTTGGGGAGCCTAAAGATTTGTTTATAAGGTCTTATCATCAGTTTTTCTAACAAATGAGCATCATCGCCCAACATAGGTGCCGATTCCGATCCTGGAGAAACCGGGTACGAACCGTCGGTCGGAGCATTTTCTCCGTCCGACTCGTACCCGGGAAATAAACATTACAAACATGCAAGTACGATTTCCACGGAAACACCATTTCCGTACGAATCGTAAAAAACACCGACCGACGAAAAAATACATACCAATGTGATCCGAAACAGCGCCGACGTGACGTCGGGAAGCATTCAGACTGCGTTTCACGAACCAGGAAGTACGATCCGCACCGACGTTACAACCGCACGGATAAAATTCTCTGCCTGCCAAAAACTGCCGGGAAATCAGGACGACGCGCACGAGGAGCACCTGTACACGACGGACAGCCATGGACCCGAACCTACGTGTCATCCCAGCACTCATAGAAGTCCACCTGCTCTACAGGAACCGACGCAGACGCCGCAGAAGGTCAGAACAACACCCAGGGGCTAAGGGGGGGGGCAGGGGCAGGACACATAACCCTCACCCAAGTCACAAATCACACATGCCCTGGACATACCTGACCTGCAGGACCTGGTCACCTCGAGGGGGTGGGGGCGTGTCCAGCAACGCAAGCGTCCACCACAACGGAAGAGGATGTTGACGCGAACCGGCAACACAACAATACCCGTACGTACCGTACCCACGCCTTAAGAGCGTGGGTACGGGTCGTACCACGCCCACCCCTACGTCACCCCAACAATGGCGGTACGGCCCGTACCCATGTTCTAAAGGCCTGGGTATGGGCCGTACCAGCATTGTTCGGGTGATGTAGGGGTACGCGTGGTACGACCCGTACCAACGCTCTGAAGGCCTCGGTACGGTGCAGACCCCCAATGGGGTGCCGTAGGGGTAGGCACCGTACCCAGCCCTTCAGAGCGTGGGTACGGGTCGTACCACGCGTACCCCTACATCACCCCAACAATGCTGGTACGGCCCGTACCCAGGCCTTTCGAACGTGGGTACGGGATGTACCGCCATTGTTGGGGTGACGTAGGGGTGGGCGTGGTACGACCCGTACACACGCTCCTAAGGCGTGGGTACGGTACGTACCCAGGCCTGCAGATCGTGGGTACGGGAATGTACGGAGCGTACCCCCACCCGTGTATGAATGGAGCGTACCCACACCCCACCAGTGTATGTACGAAGCGTACCCACACCCGTGTATGAATGGAGCGTACCCACACCCATGTATGTCCCGAGCGTACATGCCCAGGGGTGGGTGCCTATCACTCCCAGCAGTGCCCAGACATAGGAGGGGTGGGTGCAGAGTCCTCCCAGCACTGCCCAGACACAGGAGGGGTGGGTGCCTATCACTCCCAGCAGTGCCCAGACATAGGAGGTGTGGGTGCCTATCACTCCCAGCAGTGCCCAGACACAGGAGGGGTGGGTGCAGAGTCCTCCCAGCAGTGCCCAGACATAGGAGGGGTGGGTGCCAATCACTCCCAGCAGTGCCCAGACACAGGAGGGGTGGGTGCAGAGTCCTCCCAGCAGTGCCCAGACACAGGAGGGGTGGGTGCAGAGTCCTCCCAGCAGTGCCCAGACACAGGAGGGGTGGGTGCAGAGTCCTCCCATCACTGCCCAGACACAGGAGGGGTGGGTGCCTATCACTCCCAGCAGTGCCCAGACAGAGGAGGGGTGGGTGCCTATCACTCCCAGCAGTGCCCAGACACAGGAGGGGTGGGTGCAGCGTCCTCCCAGCAGTGCCCAGACATAGGAGGGGTGGGTGCAGAGTCCTCCCAGCAGTGCCCAGACACAGGAGGGGTGGGTGCAGAGTCCTCCCAGCAGTGCCCAGACACAGGAGGGGTGGGTGCCTATCACTCCCAGCAGTGCCCAGACACAGGAGGGGTGGGTGCAGAGTCCTCCCAGCAGTGCCCAGACATAGGAGGGGTGGGTGCAGAATCCTCCCAGCACTGCCCAGACACAGGAGGGGTGGGTGCCTATCACTCCCAGCAGTGCCCAGACATAGGAGGGGTGGGTGCAGAGTCCTCCCAGCAGTGCCCAGACACATGACGGGTGGGTGCAGAGTCCTCCCAGCAGTGCCCAGACACAGGAGGGGTGGGTGCAGAGTCCTCTCAGCACTGCCCAGACACAGGAGGGGTGGGTGCCTATCACTCCCAGCAGTGCCCAGGCATAGGAGGGGTGGGTGCCTATCACTCCCAGCAGTGCCCAGACATAGGAGGGGTGGGTGCCTATCACTCCCAGCAGTGCCCAGACACAGGAGGGGTGGGTGCAGAGTCCTCCCAGCAGTGCCCAGACATAGGAGGGGTGGGTGCAGAGTCCTCCCAGCAGTGCCCAGACACAGGAGGGGTGGGTGCAGAGTCCTCCCAGAAGTGCCCAGACACAGGAGGGGTGGGTGCCTATCACTCCCAGCAGTGCCCAGACATAGGAGGGGTGGGTGCCTATCACTCCCAGCAGTGCCCAGACATAGGAGGGGTGGGTGCCTATCACTCCCAGCAGTGCCCAGACATAGGAGGAGTGGGTGCAGAGTCCTCCCAGCAGTGCCCAGACACAGGAGGGGTGGGTGCAGAGTCCTCCCAGCAGTGCCCAGACACAGGAGGGGTGGGTGCAGAGTCCTCCCAGCAGTGCCCAGACATAGGAGGGGTGGGTGCCTATCACTCCCAGCAGTGCCCAGACATAGGAGGGGTGGGTGCAGAGTCCCCCCAGCTGTGCCCAGACATAGGAGGGGTGGGTGCAGAGTCCTCCCAGCAGTGCCCAGACACATGACGGGTGGGTGCAGAGTCCTCCCAGCAGTGCCCAGACACAGGAGGGGTGGGTGCAGAGTCCTCCCAGCACTGCCCAGACACAGGAGGGGTGGGTGCCTATCACTCCCAGCAGTGCCCAGACATAGGATGAGTGGGTGCCTATCACTCCCAGCAGTGCCCAGACACAGGAGGGGTGGGTGCCTATCACTTCCAGCAGTGCCCAGACGCAGGAGGGGTGGGTGCAGAGTCCTCCCAGCAGTGCCCAGACACAGGAGGGGTGGGTGTAGAGTCCCCCCAGCAGTGCCCAGACACAGGAGGGGTGGGTGCAGAGTCCTCCCAGCAGTGCCCAGACACAGGAGGGGTGTGTGCAGAGTCTTCCCAGCAGTGCCCAGACACATGACGGGTGGGTGCAGAGTCCTCCCAGCAGTGCCCAGACACAGGAGGGGTGGGTGCAGAGTCCTCTCAGCACTGCCCAGACACAGGAGGGGTGGGTGCCTATCACTCCCAGCAGTGCCCAGGCATAGGAGGGGTGGGTGCCTATCACTCCCAGCAGTGCCCAGACATAGGAGGGGTGGGTGCCTATCACTCCCAGCAGTGCCCAGACACAGGAGGGGTGGGTGCAGAGTCCTCCCAGCAGTGCCCAGACATAGGAGGGGTGGGTGCAGAGTCCTCCCAGCAGTGCCCAGACACAGGAGGGGTGGGTGCAGAGTCCTCCCAGAAGTGCCCAGACACATGAGGGGTGGGTGCCTATCACTCCCAGCAGTGCCCAGACATAGGAGGGGTGGGTGCCTATCACTCCCAGCAGTGCCCAGACATAGGAGGGGTGGGTGCCTATCACTCCCAGCAGTGCCCAGACATAGGAGGGGTGGGTGCAGAGTCCCCCCAGCAGTGCCCAGACATAGGAGGGGTGGGTGCAGAGTCCTCCCAGCAGTGCCCAGACACATGACGGGTGGGTTTAGAGTCCTCCCAGCAGTGCCCAGACACAGGAGGGGTGGGTGCAGAGTCCTCCCAGCAGTGCCCAAACACAGGAGGGGTGGGTGCAGAGTCCTCCCAGCAGTGCCCAGACATAGGAGGGGTGGGTGCCTATCACTCCCAGCAGTGCCCAGACATAGGAGGGGTGGGTGCAGAGTCCCCCCAGCTGTGCCCAGACATAGGAGGGGTGGGTGCAGAGTCCTCCCAGCAGTGCCCAGACACATGACGGGTGGGTGCAGAGTCCTCCCAGCAGTGCCCAGACACAGGAGGGGTGGGTGCAGAGTCCTCCCAGCACTGCCCAGACACAGGAGGGGTGGGTGCCTATCAATCCCAGCAGTGCCTAGACATAGGATGAGTGGGTGCCTATCACTCCCAGCAGTGCCCAGACATAGGAGGGGTGTGTGCAGAGTCCTCCCGGCAGTGCCCAGATGCAGGAGGGGTGTGTGCAGAGTCCTCCCAGCAGTGCCCAGACACAGGAGGGGTGGGTGCCTATCACTTCCAGCAGTGCCCAGACGCAGGAGGGGTGGGTGCAGAGTCCTCCCAGCAGTGCCCAGACACAGGAGGGGTGGGTGTAGAGTCCCCCCAGCAGTGCCCAGACACAGGAGGGGTGGGTGCAGAGTCCTCCCAGCAGTGCCCAGACACAGGAGGGGTGTGTGCAGAGTCTTCCCAGCAGTGCCCAGACATAGGAGGGGTGGGTGCCTATCACTCCCAGCAGTGCCCAGACATAGGAGGGGTGGGTGCCTATCACTCCTAGCAGTGCCCAGACACAGGAGGGGTGGGTGCAGAGTCCTCCCAGCAGTGCCCATGGAAAGAAAAGGGTGAAAGTACCCACAGATACAATGCCCACAATTGTCAGTCAGGTGCTCAAAGACCCTGCAGAACATGTAACATGTGTGCGAGGCTGGGAGTACACACATGCATAGTGTGTAAAAGGGAACATGTCCACATGAAGTAACTTCAATATACTCCACACACAAGTACAGTGACCACCAAGGATGCCACAAATGATGCAGGTGGAGACATTGCCAAAGTAGAACGGATCCGTCACACACCAAGGATATGTAGACACAGCTCAGCACAACATTCAGGAAACCCCCTGCAGGGAAGATGTCAGGGTCCACAGAGGAAGGAACACACCTTGGGACAATGTCACCATGCAGTAAGAGCATACATGAACAAAGTTATTTCGCAAATACCTTGTGATGGCACAGAGATACCAGGGTCCATCCCATGAGCAGCACACCACTACATTTGCCAGACACCTAACACATTATCCCCACCCCAAACATGGAACAGCACCACCAACAGCAATACCAGAAAAGCAGTAGTGTGCAAAGGGAAAAAAACATAGCTTTATTCAGAATTAAAAAAAGAATTGTTATTAAAAGTTGAATAGGTACAATGCCCATAGGGCAGTCCATAGTCCAATTCCTGGTGGGACACATAGGGACACGTGTCCCCTAGCTTGCCTGCACAGTTCATACCTCCTTTGCTTCCACAGGGGGGGGCATCATGTGGGGGGGAAGGACCAGGCACCACAGGGACAGGAGGGGCAAGGGTAGGTGTTGTGGGTGCAGGGACGGAGGACTCCACCACAGGGGGTGGGGCAGCGCCAAAGGTGGAGGTCAGAATGGCACTGCACATGGTTGCAAGCTCCTCCAACGTCTCCCCTGCACCCGAAGGAACCACAGGCCCCAAGGAGGGGGGGGGGTCGGAGGGATGGGTCGCAGCGCTACTGGGGGAGGGTGTGGACAGGGGGGGACTCAACCACCCTGACCGGGGACTCCTTTGACCACTTGCGGGCTGGTGTCACTTTGGTGGAATCCTGGCCAGTAGAGCTGAGGGGAGTGGATTTGGAGGTAGTGGGTTGTGATGAATGTGGACTCCCACTGTGGCTGCGTGTCTTCCGTTTGCCCCCCGACCCAGTGGGTGTGCCTACTTCACCCTGTGTGTGCGTGACAGGAGGTGTGCGCTTGGCCTTCCCTGGTGGTGTGGTGCCTGTGTCTGGTGGGGTGCGTGCATGGGTACATCTGGGTGTGCTTTGGACAGGCATGGGAGTGGTAAGTGTGGATGGTGCAGGGGTAGGGGGGGGACATAGCGCTGCAGGAGACCCACTGCTGCAGTCAGTGTCGAGTCAATGGACCTCAGCAACTGGCGTTGGTCCGACTGCACAGCTGAGATGCCCTCCATGTATGCCTCCATCTGGGTGAGCACTCATGTGTGGCCATGGAGGACATTAAGCATTGCAGTCTGACCAACCTGCAACTGGCGCAGGATGTCCACAGACTCGGCATTGGCGGCAGCAGTGGAGACCGGGGCAGGGGGTGCGGTGCCTGGCAAGAAGGAGACACGTGGTGACCTAGCACGGCGGGAAGGGACCAGAGCAAGTGGGAGGCCGGTGATGGGAATCGAGGGGGTGGGTAGAAATCGAGTGCTGCTGTCAGCTGTGGGAGCAGCCTCCGCCCCCTCTGGGAGATCAGCCTCAGACCCGTCAGCGTCATAGTCGGTGGTGTTACTGGACAGGTCCTCCGCCTCACTCCCCTCGGCCTCCGTGCCAGTCGATGCGCCAGTCAAGACAGCACTGCTGCCACTGGTGCCTGCTCCCTCCTCACGGGCCGTGCCAGTGTCTCCCTCGGAGTCCCCCGATGACGCTGTGGGCAAGGTGAAGAGACAGGAAATAATCAGACACCTGTATACATATGTCACATGAGTCAAATCTACATAGGTCACAGTGCATAGCCTGAAAAGCAACATGAGTAACATCTACAACACAAGGTACATATGTCGGCCCTGCAACACACAGCTGGTTGACCCACCATGCCACTGAGAAACAATGGTGAGCATGACCCAACAGCAAATTACTTGATATCAAATAGGACAGAGGAGCCAGGCTCTGGGGACAATCGTGCACAGCATCTGTACCACACAGCGTTGACAAAAAAGGGATGAGCAGGAACCATGTCTATTAACTTTTTGCACATGCTGCAAAGCTAATACATTAAAACATGCACAACATGACTGGGTCACTGCACCTTGAGTGTATGTCCAGACAAACATCACACACAGGCCAGACATAGCAGGGAGACTTCAGATTTGGACATGTAGGCCTTTCCCGCACAAAGCACCCCCTACCTGAGACAATGTGATTGAGACAGAGGAAGTACTTACACCTCTTACTCTGGGATAAAAATATATGGCCTGCACTAAATCCTGTACACGCGTGTGTAGGGTCGGTCCGTATCACTATGGCGTACGCATACACCAGCACTCCCATACTGATAGGAACCCTACACACGCGTGTACGGTCCGTATCACTGTGGCGTACGCATTTGCCAGCACTCCCATACTGATAGGGACCCTACACACGCGTGTACGGTCCGTATCACTGTGGCGTACGCATACGCCAGCACTCCCATACTGATAGGGACCCTACACACGCGTGTACGGTCCGTATCACTGTGGCGTACGCATACGCCAGCACTCCCATACTGATAGGGACCCTACACACGCGTGTACGGTCCGTATCACTGTGGCGTACGCATACGCCAGCACTCCCATACTGATAGGGACCCTACACACGCGTGTACGGTCCGTATCACTGTGGCGTACGCATACGTCAGTACTCCCATACTGATAGGGACCCTACACACGCGTGTACGGTCCGTATCACTGTGGCGTACGCATACGCCAGCACTCCCATACTGATAGGGACCCTACACACGTGTGTACGGTCCGTATCACTGTGGAGTACGCATACGCCAGCACTCCCATAGTGATAGGGACCCTACACACGCGTGTACGGTCCGTATCACTGTGGCGTACACATACGTCAGCACTCCCATAGTGATAGGGTCCCTACACACGTGTGTACGGTCCGTTTCACTGTGGCGTACGCATACGCCAGCACTCCCATAGTGATAGGGACCCTACACATGTGTGTACGGTCTGTATCACTGTGGCGTACGCATACGCCAGCACTCCCATAGTGATAGGGACCCTACACACGCGTGTACGGTCCATATTACTATGGCGTACGCATATGCCAGCACTCCCATAGTGATAGGGACCCTACACACGCCCTCAGAGCGTATGTACGGTGCGTTTCACACCTGACAGTGGTGACATGCGGCACACAGAAAGGAATTGAGCTGTCATACTTGGCCAAGGCTGGACATCAAGGCATTGTCTGTGCAGTACTACATGTGTCGGGCACAGGTGGGTCAGGCTGTGATGTGGCACTATACTCCTGAGGTGTGAAGCTAATAAAAGTATGATGAGCTGTGTACACATGTCATGTGTGATGTGCCCTATGTGCCACACATCCCCTTCACTCCTTTGACATGTGTGCATGTAGTACAGACTTGTTGAGCCATGCGTCACTGGCATGGCACAGTCACTGACACCCGCAAATGTCCCCTGATGCCAGGTACACGGAATATTACCCCTGACATGTGAATGCCTGTGTTGCCCGCTGTAACTATGTCATGTGTGTGTCATGTGTTCCCATAGGTTTGCTGTAGGTGTTTGGTCAAATGCATCTGCAGTTGCTCCAACCAACATGTGTCTGTGTGTAGATGGGCATGGCACACTGTTACGCACACCAGCACACATGTGTAATCCGACGTAAGGTGTGTATGTATGCATCGACACGGAGTTTCAAAACAAGGACATATCTGCATACTCTCAATGTATGTGTGATCAGTCTTGACATGTAATCCTTCATGGCAAGGTGTGTGGTCTGTCCTTTTTCTATGACATGTGACCTGTGCCTCTGGTGTTCCGCAACCTGTCTGTACAATAAACATCCTTCTTCTGCACATATGTGGATGTCTGTAACTCCTGTAATGCGTCTGCCTGTTCACTTACACTGGCCCACAGCTAGTTTCATGGCATGGCATATTGAGGTTGAGAATCAACGTTTGTAGCTGGCTCTTGGTAGGAGTGTCACCTGCCTGGCATACGTGTCCAGGGCATATTGCACAGACCTGACTCTGTATGTAGCATATGTGTAATGCCTGTTGAACATGTGCTCAGTACATTGACATTGGTGGTGTACTGTACTCACTCTTAGTTGTCCCTTCTAATTCACTGCAGGGCTCCGCCTCTCCCTCGACCAATTCCGGACTTGGCTGACCTGAGGGAACATGACTGTATATGCCGCTACCGCTTCCCCCAACATTTGATTGAGGACTTGACGACACGGCCGGCACCACACCTCCAACCGCTACACAGGTATCCTACTACACTGACATCCATGATGAAGGTGATGGCAGCCCTACATTTCTTTGCCACGGGTACCTTTCAACATACCATTGCCCATGTCGGTGGCATGTCCCAAACCATGTTCAGCCGTGTTCTGCATGATTTTTTAGAGGTCATGTTGGATCACCTGGATGAGTTCATAAAATTCCCAACTCCTGAGCAGTTGACAGGTGTCAAGCGTGAGTTCTATGCCCTGGGAGGGATGCCCCATGTCATTGGGTCCATAGATGGAACACATGTGGCTTTGGTACCACCACAGGCACAGGAGGTAGCGTATAGGAACCGCAAGCATTACCACTCCATTAATGCCCTTGTGGTGTGTCTTGCCAACATGGTGATTTCACATGTCTGTGCTCGTTTTCCAGGATCAGCACACGATGCCTACATCATGAGGCGTAGCAGGGTGCCTGAAATGATGCTGCAGCTGCGCAACGAACGAGCATGTATTGTTGGTGGGTATACTCTGGCAGTCCTGTATTTAACGTCATCTTCCTGTCTTACTGCTTCTCCTGACCCACTGTTGTCCATGATGTTTCCATGTAGGGGACGCTGGCTATCCCAACATGCCATGGCTAATCACGCCTCTCCGCAACCCCAGCACAGCTGCCGATCACCGCTACAACAACGCCCATGGGCGGACCAGGCGAGTGATAGAGAGGACGTTTGGCCTCCTGAAGAGCCGATTCTGTTGCCTCCACAAGACCGGTGGCGCACTCCCATATGCACCGGTGAAGGTCTGCAAGATCTTCCTCGTGTGCTGCATGCTGCACAACATGGCAGTGGAGAAAGCTGTGCCACTCATCCTGGATCCAGATGAGCAGGACCAGGATGAAGGGCTTGGTCACGAGGCAAGTGATGTGGAGGAGGAGGACATCCGGAGTCGGCTCATACGCAACTTCTTTGCTTAGTGGTGAGTTCCAGTGTCTGAGTGTGCATGCATTGGGCCGTGTGTGGCATGTGTTGCAATGTGTGTGTCCATCTGCATGTCTGCAAAGTGAGTCAGAGGTGTGTTTGGATGTGTCACTCGAGTGATGGTGCAATGGAAGAATGTTTTTCCAGAGTCATCATTGTCATTGTCACCTAGCATGTTGACAACCTTATACGTGTAGAGTACATGCACATGCATGCGGATGTGCTTCTTTTGGCTGACTTCTGGTGTGTTTCTCATCCACAGGTACTTGCGCATGCTGTCTGCTGGTGGCATTGTTGTGCTCCTGCTATTCCTCATGAACACAGCAACATGTGCTGAATCAGCGTTACATGCACGGACAAGTTTGAAAATCTCCTTAGGGTAAGGGATGCAGCACGGCTTTATGGGAGTGTCATTTGTTTTGAATGTGTGTGCACTGCTCCTGTTCATGTTTGGATACTTTACATACATGTAGAATCACCATGGGGCACATGACATGGAGCTGAATTCACCTGAATTGATGGTCAGACTTAGTGACAGTCATCTGTAATGGGATTGTGGATTGTGATGAAGCCATCAATGTGTGTAACACTGCCCTCGGAAACATACGGGTTGCACCGGGTTGACATGGTGTGTGAATTCCCCATTAGGGGCTCAATGGTGTATAGCAGCCTCTCCGTGAGCAGCAGGGGGTGTTTAGCTGTAACCCGTCACTTGTGTGCCAGTGCTATGGATTTCTGTGGTGCAAAGGGGGGTGCCAGTGTTGGTCCCACGTGTTCATCCACATGACCTGTGTATGTGTTGACAGAGTTGCATTAGCATTCCGACACACATGAGTAATAAAGGTGTCCCTCTGCCTCCAAGGTGCCTCATCTCTGTCAATGGTGGTCTGTTGCCACTGTGCATGCGGCATGTCTGGCATTGTTCTCAGAGATGGTGCATATGAGTCTATGTGTAGAGTAGCAAGATGCAAGCTGTTTGTCAGGGATTAGAATCTGTATTGTGCATGATGTCCATGGCTGTGTAGGTATTGTGGCATGTCAGTATCCACGACGGCCACTGTTCTGCATGTGAATCCATTGTGTGTGTGTGTGCCATGTTGAACCAGACATTCCTTCCTTGACATACACCTTTTGCATAGTTCCTTCCTGAGATCCTTGTCTTTGTGTGCTACTTGTGGCATTGTTTTCTTGACATGGTGCATGCTGCTGCAGGCCCTGCAGCAAGGGCACCCAGTGTCCACGCAAACGAGCTGGTGTTCATCATGGATTGCTTGCTGACATGTGCTATGCTGATCAGCAGCATCCATGCCTCATGTGGCAGCACACTCTGCATTATGCACAAGATCCCCAGTTCCATCCACCTCAAGGCAAGAGGGAGACCATCCTCCAGGTCAACTACGACATCTGTGTCTCATCCTACCCTGCACTCTACGAACATGTGCGTTACAAATCCCATGATACTTGTCCACATCCAGGGTGCATCTGCACAGCTTTGCTTCTACATCCGGCGACCAGGCCACATCAACGTCCAACAGAGATGGGGGGAGTGGATCACTGCCAGCTGCAGGATGACCTTCTCAATCCACGCACACACTCAGGATGCAGCCCACAACCACAACACAACCTTGTGGCACTGTGATCCAACACCCCATTGTGCCATCTCCATGCATCCAACCTTGGCCGGCCTACCATTCTCCACATCCACCTGACTCAAGCATGCAGGACATGGTTCTGCCACGTGTCTACACATACCTGGGAGTAGCACCCCAGGACACACCACATGATCCCTGACCTCTGCGCATGACTGTTGCTCTTCTAAATAGGTCTGTAGACACAGTTGTGCGGCCAACCCCTCAGCTGGTTGGGCCCATCACGGGAGAGTATGGTGCTCCATGTCTGTCTTGGATGATACATTGTGACCCATGTGTGTCCTGTGCCAGACTCAGACCCCAGGGTATGGAGGGTTGGAGTTACTACTGAAATCAGGCATGGTTTGACTTTACAACACACACATGTAGTGGAATAATGCAAAATGACGGTATCATCTGGTGATTGTGATGATTTTTATTTGTGGTGGGGCACGTATTTGGGGGGATGACAAGAGGTGCTTGGCGGGAGTGTAGAATCCAAAGTTCACAGGGGGAGTTGGTATCCTTGCCATTGAAAGTCATCAGAGTCTATGCCACAGTCTTTGTCTACATTGGTCAGACAGTGACCAGCAAGGCCATGTGGAAGAGAATGTCATATGCTGATGTGCTGCTGTTGGGCTAGAGGGCCAGGTGCCAGGCCAGGTGACCTGGGAGATGGTGATGTTCCGCTGACTCTCACGGTCTTTTGCGTGGACGACCCACCCTCCTGCGGGGACCCTCAGAAGCAGGACATGACGATGCTTGTGATGCTCCATCGGATGAATCCTCCTCCTGATCCCGCCCTGTGGGTGGTGATGTTCTACGCCTGGTGGCACAGGGAGGGTTGCCCATGTTTTCAGCAATCCGACGGAGTACACGGGTCATGTCCGTTTGCACCGCCACGAGCTCAGCCAGTCTTGCCTCCATCCGTCCTTGGTGTCGCTGTTGACTGGCCTGCAGGGTCTTCATCTCCTTGAGGGTGGACACAACCTGGCTGATGCCCCAGGTGTCACGCCGGTATGAGTCGAGGATGGTGCTGATGTGTGACATTACCGGTACCTGAGCCAACTGGTCAGGTTCGCGCCTCCGCCGTCCTCCACTCCCACCACCCCTGCCCACTTGCACCTGGCCTGCCGTTGTGGGCACATCGGGTCTCCGGGACCCCTGAGGGATGGCATTTGCGGTGTCGCCTGCCTCCTCCTGGGTGCCCGGAGCACCTTGTCCCTCGTGTTGTTATGTGTGGGCAGGGCTCCTGGGTGTCTCCTGGGATGTGGCAGGAATGGGGATGGTGGTTGGCACAGTTGTACCTGACGCAGGTGCTGCAGGTGGTTGGACACCAGAGGGGCCAGGTTGGTCTGGGTCATCCACGGAGTGGTGAGAGTCGTCGCTGCCAGTGGTGTCCTCTTCACGCAGAGCCTGGTCCTGTGAGTCTTCCCCCCCAGTGTTGGGGGGAGATCGACGACGTTGACTTGTGTGTGAGAGAGACAGTGTTAATTGTGTTACATGCGACATCCATGTTTCATTCATTTTTGATTTGGCACAGTTCCTCTGGGTGGTTGGATTTGGCTAGCATTCCTCTCACAGTGCACTTGTGCATGGGTATGTCCCTTGGCCACAGCTTTCGACACTTTACCTATGTGTGACACAATCTTAGTTGATGCATCTTTTGGGAACGCAGTCAGTAGTGTAGTGAGCGGGCGTAGCAAGCCATGCAGAGCCGCCTGTGTTGCACTGTACGTGGCCAAATGATGTTTTTTCCATGCTATTTGAGAATGCAGGTAGGTAAATTAACCATTTGTGACAGGGGTCTGACAAACACAGTGGGTGGGTATACTGGGTGTAAGTGTAACGCCCTGAACGTCTCAGGATCGTTTAACAGACACGACAATGAGGACGCATTCACTTGTGAAGGGTTAGTTCTTTTAATGAAGGCAAATAAAATACAAAGAACAAACAAAAGTTATAGTCACTGGAATCCTCCAGGCTAAGTACGTTACCAGCCCACAGCACGGATGGTCCTAACCGTCCTCTGCATATACGCCGATCCCGGCGTATGCCAACAGAGGGCAGAAATGAAATGGCCGACAATGCCAATCGGTAGGCTGTGAGGGGCACGAAGAGTGTTGGGGAGAATCGAGGAGTCAGGGAAACACCCAGCCGGGGTCTCTACCTGAAGGGAGCAGCCGCTCAACCTCTTCCTCAGACTGCACCGGGACGCGGAGTCACCTCCTGGTGATGCGTCACCGATACCCCAATCACAAGCAAGAAGACTGAACCGAGAGCAGCCGCTCGATCGATCCTGTGGACTTCCGAGTCTGTAACGCGGCAAACACCTCCTGGTGTGCGTTACAGCTGGCAGTCCCTGTGTCTCTGGTCGGGCTGGGAGTTACGACTCCAACCAGCAAAAGCGCCACTGCGCTTGGACTCAGCCGAGTCAAAAAGCGAAGCTCAATGGTTGACCGGTAGAGCTTCCGGGTCCTTCACAGGTGACGATGGGGCAAGACACGGCCCAGGGAGTAACGACTCGACCTACCTCCGTTCTTGCCTTACTGGAGCACCACTCCGGAACACTGCTCTTCACGAAGCAGGTACGTCGGTGTAAACACAATATCCGACAGCCTTGTACCTCCCGGTTCCTCCCTTTATAGGGCGTGTTTTCCTTGAGTTATGTAACAGCTCTCCTGTTTACATAAGGGCGTGTTTCCCTTGAGTTATGTAACAGCTCTCCTGTTTACATAAGGGCGTGTTTCCCTTGAGTTATGTAACAGCTCTCCTGTTTACATAAGGGCGTGTTTCCCTTGAGTTATGTAACAGCTCTCCTGTTTACATAAGGGCGTGTTTCCCTTGTATGACAGGAATTCTTGACAGTAAGGTTCTGTTTGTGCCTGCAGCACGGATGTACTCGTGCACAGATTGACACATGACCCAGTGTTTATCAAAGGTTGAAGGGGGGTTCACGCACTGCCAAGCCTTGTCTACATGCACACAGTCCACCTGCTGACGAGCGGACATGGCCACACCACCCAAGGGTGATTTGGTCTCCCTCTGTCTCCCTTTCTCCCTCCCTCTGTCAGCCTCCTCCCTCTGTCCGTCTCCCTTTCTCCCTCCCTCTGTCACCCTCCTCCCACTGTCCGTCTCCCTCCGTCTCCCTTTCTCCCTCCCTCTGTCAGCCTCCTCCCACTGTCTGTCTCCGTCTGTCTCCCTTTCTCCCTCCCTCTGTCAGCCTCCTCCCTCTGTCCGTCTCCCTTTCTCCCTCCCTCTGTCACCCTCCTCCCACTGTCCGTCTCCCTCTGTCTCCCTTTCTCCCTCCCTCTGTCAGCCTCCTCCCACTGTCCGTTTCCCTCTGTCTCCCTTTCTCCCTCCCTCTGTCAACCTCCTCCCACTGTCCGTCTCCCTCTGTCTCCCTTTCTCCCTCCCTCTGTCACCCTCCTCCCACTGTCCGTCTCCCTCTGTCTCCCTTTCTCCCTCCCTCTGTCAGCCTCCTCCCTCTGTCCGTCTCCCTTTCTCCCTCCCTCTGTCATCCTCCTCCCTCTGTCCGTCACCCTTTCTCCCTCCCTCTGTCAGCCTCCTCCCACTGTCCATCTCCCTCTGTCTCCCTTTCTCCCTCCCTCTGTCACCCTCCTCCCACTGTCCGTCTCCCTCTGTCTCCCTTTCTCCCTCCCTCTGTCAGCCTCCTCCCTCCCTCTGTCTGTCTCCCTGTGTCCACCTCTGTCTCCGTCCCTCTCTCTCCCCCTCTCCCTCCCTCTGTGTGTCACCCACTGTCACCTCAGCCCAGCTTCCTGGGCACACACAGTTTGCAGGTCTTTCAAAGGCCATTGGCTTGTTCATGTGGGTTTGTTTCTTCTCTGCGGGCACCCATTGGGCGGAGTGTCTGAGTCTGCACTATTGCTGTGGCGGTGTGTGCTGACACTCTTTCAGAGTGATGCGTCTTCATTAGCTGCTGTTATGTGCAAATTGTGCCTTCATACCCATGTCGTCCTGCAACCTGCGGCCACCATTAGCAGGCAAAACAGTACTGTGT
The DNA here is from genome assembly GCF_964204655.1 of Triturus cristatus. Taxonomy (NCBI): domain Eukaryota; kingdom Metazoa; phylum Chordata; class Amphibia; order Caudata; family Salamandridae; genus Triturus; species Triturus cristatus. The sequence goes on along the minus strand of NC_140589.1, from coordinate 569,198,315 downwards.
GGGGACACACTGTTTGTCTGGCTGTGCCCTAAGCCATATGGACTGAGGGCATTGTTGTGTGCTTCAGAATTGCTCTATGTTAGTTTTGAGGCCCACCCTCCCGGCATCGGGGACATCCTGTCTTGTGTTGGTGTTTTGTGTGGCCTGTGACTTGGCATGGCCTTGCTTGGGGCATGGGGCATGGAGGCGCTAGTGGCATGTGTGTGTTTTTGGAGTGTGTTTGTGTACGGTGCAGGCTTTGGGGGGATTGCGTGCATGATTGGTATTTTGATTGTGTATGGCGTCCCCCCATGTGAGGTGAGTTGTTTGTGTACTCACCGAGCTCTCGGACTCCTTCTACTCTGTCTACTCCCACCGGCGGCAGCGTGGCCATCACCTTCTCCTCCCAGGGATGGTAGTGTACCGGTCTGCGGGCCGGCCCTCCTCCAGTGATGTTGGCCTGGTTGTGCTCGTCCGTCATTTTGCGGCGGACCGTCCTCCGCAGATCGTACCACCTGGCTTGGCACTCATGCCTGGTCCTTCTGGTGGACCCAACAGCATTCACAGAATTGACAATCCTCTCCCACATGGCAGATTTTTCGGATATGCTGGTACGTCTGACCAATGTTCCAAAGAGCTGTGGCTCGACTCTGACGATTTCGTCGACAAGGACCTCCAGCTCCTCCTTTGTGAACTTTGGATTCTTGTTAGTGGGCATGGTGTGGGGTGTGGGTGTGGATTTTTGTGGGGGTGTGGATGTGGATGGTTGTGGGGGTGTGAGTGTGGTTGTGCAGGTGTGTGTGTGTGAATGTGATGAGGGGGTGTTTGTGATAGTGGTTGTGTGAAGGAGTGCAAGTGTAAGGTGTATTGATGTATGTAGTATGGTGCAGTGCGTTGTCTCTGTGGTCTGGCAGTAGGGGATCTGTTGCAAAGGATCATGGTTTGTGTGTGCTGGGCCTTTTTATTGGTCCATTTGTGGGTGTGGCTATGTTTGAACTTTGGGTGGGTGTGTTATAAGGAGTGGTAGTGGTTTGGGCCACTGTTTAGCTGTTTGTCAGTTGCAGGTCAGTGTATAGGATGTATTTGGGCTTGTTGGACATGTTTTGTGGTGTTGTGTGCATCGAATTGACTCTCCTTGTGTTTTTTTGGTTTGTCCTGGATCAGTACGAGTGTTTTTTGCGTCTGTACGGTGCGTACATGGGCCATGTTGTTGTACAGTGCTGTCCTTTGCTATGGCTTAGTACGACTCATACATGCGCGATGTTGGGTGAGGGTGCTGGTGTGTGGGCCTGGGGTATGGTGCGTACAGACACGGGCAGGGTGTTGGTCCGCACCGTCCATCGGTGGTGATGTTTCGCACCGTACATACAGGGGGGGCTGGGTGTACGCTCTGTACATACACTGGTGGGGTGTTGGTACGCTCCATACATACACAGGTGGGGGTACGCTCCATACATACACTGGTGGGGTGTTGGTACGCTCCATTCATGCACGGGTTGGGGTACGGTCTGTACATACACTGGTGGGGTGTTGGTACGCTCCATTCATACACGGGTGGGGGTACGGTCCGTACATACACTGGTGGGGTGTTGGTACGCTCCATCCATGCACGGGAGGGGGTACGGTCCGTACATACACTGGTGGGGTGTTGGTATGCTCCATTCATACACGGGTGGGGGTACGGTCCGTACATACACGGGTGGGGAGTTGGTACGCTCCATGCATACACGGGTGGGGGTACGGTCCATACATACACAGGTGGCGGTACGGTCCGTACATACACTGGTGGGGTGTTGGTACGCTCCATCCATACACGGGTGGGGGTACGGTCCGTAAATACACTGGTGGGGTGTTGGTACGCTCCATTCATACACGGGTGGGGGTACGGTCCGTACATACATGGGTGGGGAGTTAGTACGCTCCAGGCATACACGGGTGGGGGTACGGTCCGTACATACACGGGTGGGGTGTGGGTACGCTCCATGCATACACGGGTGGAGGTACGGTCCGTACATACACGGGTGGGGTGTGGGTACGCTACATACATACAAGGGTGGGGTGTGGGTACGCTCCATGCATACACGGGTGGAGGTACGGTCCGTACATACACTGGTGGGGTGTGGGTACGCTACATACATACACGGGTGGGGTGTGGGTACGCTCCATGCATACATGGGTGGAGGTACGGTCCGTGCATACACGGGTGGGGGTACGCTCCGTACATACACTGGTGGGGGTACGCTCCATACATACACTGGTGGGGGTTCGGCGCGTACATCCGCGGCCGGGGGGCGTTTGGCGAGTACACGCGGGGGATGGGGGGGTTCGGCGCGTACATACGAGGGCTGGGGGGGTGTTCTGCGTGTACATACGGGGTCTGGGGTGGGGTGTTCGGCACGTATGCGGGCACATGTCTCCATGGTTGCTATAGGAGTTCGGTCCATACGGTGTTTTCTCCATACAATTGTAAAATCGAAAGGACGGGAGTGATCGTACTTGCGCGGTCGGACTTCATTTTTCTGAATCGTACGGTAAATCGTCCGGGGATGTGTCGGACACATTTTCCGACCCGAGGACGTGTGGGAAAATGTTCCGGATGTGATTCGAAAGGAGTTTTGCCATGCGAATCGTACTTGGCAGTTTGTACGCTACTTGTTCGATTTGTACGGAAAAAAATCCGGATATGATTCGTACGGGGGAAATTTTCCCAGGATCGAAATCGGCCCCATAATCTACATTCCGTATGCAAAGGTTGGCAACAGTTTGGCTTTCAGAACTAATCCCATGGGCTTTAGCTTGTGACCTTTAATAGATCTGGCCAGTGACGAGAAGCCATAATTAAGGGCCTGCGCTTTCGCCCTAATCGCCTTCTTCTGGGAAACAAAGGAGGAATTTTCATCTGTTTTCACTCCTAGGTATACATAGAGTTTGACCTCCTTAATTTTGTTTCCGTTAATAAACCATTTTCAATTGATCTTGAAGGAATGATTGCACACCATCACACTTGTTTTGAAAAATGTATTTCCAGGCTGTTCTTTTCAGTATAACCTCCCAGAGTGTTGAGCAGCCTTTGGAGTCCTATTCACGTGTTGCTGAACAACACCAGGTCACCTGCATAGAGGATATGTGACATTTGTTGACCTCCAACAGATGGAGCATCTGTTCATCAAGCTCAGTGGAAAGATCAGCCAAAAATAAGTTAAAAAGGAAGGGGGCTAGGACACAGCCCTGTTTTACGCCTAAGGATGTTTGGACCTTCCTTGATACGCAAGAGCCATCTCCGATTTTGATTTTGACCCAGGTGTCAGAATATACTAGCCTGATTGCTTGTAGGATGCTCGATGGGATGCCCCATCGCTGAAGCTTAGCCCATATTTTGTCCCGAGGAACACCATCAAAAGCTGCTTTAAAGTTAACAAAGCACATGTAAAAGGGTGTCCTGGTTGCTTTCGCTCTGTTCCTGATTAGACTCAGGGCCATAAGATTGGTTGAGGTACCTTGGCCCCTTTGGAAGCCAATTTGATTTAGGGGAATTCTTCCATTGCCATATGACCAAGATTCCAGATCATGGAGTATTAGGTGCCGATCACGATCCTGCAAAAACCGGGTACGAACCGACGGACGGAGCATATTCTCCGTCCGACGCGTACCCGGTCGTCAAAATATACAAACATGGAATTACGATTCGCACGGAAACACCATTTCCGTACGAATCGTACAAAACCCCGACCGACGAAAATAAACATACAAATGCGATCCGGGAAAGCGCCGACGTGACGTCGGGACGCACGCAGCCTGCCATTCACGAACCAGGAATTACGATTCGCACCGACGTCATCCCGCACGGTGAATATTTTCCGGCTGCCAAAAACTGCCGGGAAATCAGGACGACGCGAACAAGGAGTACCTGTACGCGACGGACAGACATGGACCCGAACCTACGTGTCATCCCGGCCCTCATAGCAGTCGACCTCCTCTACAGGTTCCGACGCAGACGCCGCAGAAGGTCAGAACAACTAAGGGAGAGGGAGAAAGGGGGGGGGGCAGGACCAGGGGCAGGCCACAAAACCACCACCAATGTCACACAGCACACATGACCTGGACATACCTGACCCCCATGCCCTGGTCACTACGAGGGGGTGGGGGCGTGTCCAGCAAAGCCAGCGTCCGCCACAAAGGAAGTGCCTGACGACGCAAACCGGCAACACAACTATACAGGTACGTCCCGTACCCACGCCTTAAGAGCGTGGGTACGAGTCGTACCACGCCCACACCTACGTCACCCCAACAATGGCGGGACGGCTGTACCCACGGGGCAAAGGCCTGGGTACGGCCCGCACAAGCATCACATAGCGTGGGGACGGATATGTACGGACCGTACCCCCACCCCCGTATGCATGGAGCATACCCCCAACTCCAACAGTGCAAGTACGACCCGTACCCCCACCCACGTATGTATGGAGAGTACCCCCCACCCCAACAGTGTAAGTACGACCCGTACCCTCACCCGCGTATGCATGGAGCGTACCCCCCACCCCAACAGTGTAAGTACGACCCGTACCCTCACCCGCATATGTATGGAGTGTACCCCCCACCCCAACAGTATAAGTACGACCCGTACCCTCACCCACGGACATATGGAGCGTACCCCCACCCCAACCGTGTATGTACGACACGTACCCCCACCCGCGTATGCATGGAGCGTACCCCCACCCCAACAGTGTAAGTACGACCCGTACCCTCACCCGCGTATACATGGAGCGTACCCCCACCCCAACAGTGTAAGTACGACCCGTACCCTCACCCGCGTACGTATACGTCCCACCCCAACAGTGTAAGTATGACCCGTACCCTCACCCGCGTACGTATGGAGCATACCCCCCACCCCAACAGTGTAAGTACAACCCGTACCCTCACCCGCGTACGTATAAGTCCCACCCCAACAGTGTAAGTACGACCCGTACCCTCATCCGCGTATGCATGGAGCGTACCCCCCACCCCAACAATGTACGTATGACCCGTACCCTCACCCGCGTATGCATGGAGCGTACCCCCCACCCCAACAGTATAAGTACGACCCGTACCCTCACCCCCGTACGTATGGAGCGTACCCCCACCCCAACCGTGTATGAACAGACCGTACCCCCACCCCAACAGTGTAAGTACAACCCGTACCCTCACCCGCGTACGTATAAGTCCCACCCCAACAGTGTAAGTACGACCCGTACCCTCATCCGCGTATGCATGGAGCGTACCCCAACAGTGTAAGTACGACCCGTACCCCCACCTCGTATGCATGGAGCGTACCCCAACCCCAACAGTGCATGTACGTACCGTACCACCACCCCAACAGTGTAAGTACGACCCGTACCCCACCCGCGTACGTATGGAGCCTACTCCCACCCCAGCAGTGTAAGTACGAACCGTACCCCCATGGAGCGAACCCACACACGTGTATGTTCTAAGCGTACATATTGTTAAATAGGAAGGTTGTGTGCCTATCACTCCCAGCAGTGCCCAGACGCAGGAGGGGTGGGTGCCTATCACTCCCAGCAGTGCCCAGACACAGGAGGGGTGGGTGCAGAGTCCTCCCAGCAGTGCCCAGAGTCAGGAGGGGTGGGTGCAGAGTCCTCCCAGCAGTGCCCAGAGTCAGGAGGGGTGGGTGCAGAGTCCTCCCAGCAGTGCCCAGAGTCAGGAGGGGTGTGTGCAGAGTCCTCCCAGAAGTGCCCAGAGACAGGAGGGGTGTGCGCAGAGTCCTCCCAGCAGTGCCCAGACACAGGAGGGGTGGGTGCAGATTCCTCCCAGCAGTGCCCAGAGACAGGAGGGGTGGGTGCAGAGTCCTCCCAGCAGTGCCCAGAGACAGGAGGGGTGGGTGCAGAGTCCTCCCAGCAGTGCCCAGACGCAGGAGGGGTGGTTGCAGAGTCCCCCCAGCAGTGCCCAGACGCAGGAGGGGTGTGTGCAGAGTCCTCTCAGCAGTGCCCAGACGCAGGAGGGGTGGATGCAGAGTCCTCCCAGCAGTGCCCAGACGCAGGAGGGGTGGGTGCAGAGTCCTCCCAGCAGTGCCCAGACGCAGGAGGGGTGGGTGCAGAGTCCTCCCAGCAGTGCCCACAGTCAGGAGGGGTGGGTGCAGAGTCCTCCCAGCAGTGCCCAGAGTCAGGAGGGGTGGGTGCAGAGTCCTCCCAGCAGTGCCCAGACGCAGAAGGGGTGGGTGCAGAGTCCTCCCAGCAGTGCCCAGAGTCAGGAGGGGTGGGTGCAGAGTCCTCCCAGCAGTGCCCGGAGACAGGAGGGGTGGGTGCAGAGTCCTCCCAGCAGTGCCCAGAGACACGAGGGGTGGGTGCAGAGTCCTCCCAGCAGTGCCCAGAGACAGGAGGTGTGTGTGCAGAGTCCTCCCAGCAGTGCCCAGATGCAGGAGGGGTGGGTGCAGAGTCCTCCCAGCAGTGCCCAGACACAGGAGGGGTGGGTGCAGAGTCCTCCCAGCAGTGGTCAGAGACAGGAGGGGTGGGTGCAGAGTCCTCCCAGCAGTGCCCAGACGCAGGAGGGGTGGGTGCAGAGTCCCCCCAGCAGTGCCCAGACACAAGAGGGGTGTGTGCAGTGTCCTCCCAGCAGTGCCCAGAGACAGGAGGGGTGGGTGCAGAGTCCTCCCAGCAGTGCCCAGAGACAGGAGGGGGGGTGCAGAGTCCTCCCAGCAGTGCCCAGACGCAGGAGGGGTGGGTGCAGAGTCCCCCCAGCAGTGCCCAGACACAGGAGGGGTGTGTGCAGAGTCCTCCCAGCAGTGCCCAGACACAGGAGGGGTGGGTGCAGAGTCCTCCCAGCAGTGCCCAGAGTCAGGAGGGGTGGGTGCAGAGTCCTCCCAGCAGTGCCCAGAGTCAGGAGGGGTGGGTGCAGAGTCCTCCCAGCAGTGCCCAGAGTCAGGAGGGGTGGGTGCAGAGTCCTCCCAGCAGTGCCCAGACGCAGGAGGGGTGGGTGCAGAGTCCTCCCAGCAGTGCCCAGAGTCAGGAGGGGTGGGTGCAGAGTCCTCCCAGCAGTGCCCAGACACAGGAGGGGTGGGTGCAGAGTCCTCCCAGCAGTGCCCAGAGACAGGAGGGGTGGGTGCAGAGTCCTCCCAGCAGTGCCCAGAGTCAGGAGGGGTGGGTGCAGAGTCCTCCCAGCAGTGCCCAGAGTCAGGAGGGGTGTGTGCAGAGTCCTCCCAGCAGTGCCCAGACGCTGGAGGGGTGGGTGCAGAGTCCTCCCAGCAGTGCCCAGAGACAGGAGGGGTGTGTGCAGAGTCCTCCCAGCAGTGCCCAGAGACAGGAGGGGTGGGTGCAGAGTCCTCCCAGCAGTGCCCAGAGTCAGGAGGGGTGGGTGCTGAGTCCTCCCAGCAGTGCCCAGAGACAGGAGTGGTGGGTGCAGAGTCCTCCCAGCAGTGCCCAGAGACAGGAGGGGTGTGTGCAGAGTCCTCCCAGCAGTGCCCAGACGCAGGAGGGGTGGTTGCAGAGTCCTCCCAGCAGTGGTGGTGTCACTGTGGGGCTCAGGGACAGAGCGGCCATGAAGGAGTCTTTGGGGGAGATGTGGCCAGGAGAGCTGAGGGGAGGGGATTTGGAGGGAGTGGATTGGGTGGAATGCGGACTCCCACTCTGGTTGCGAGTCACACATTTGCCCCCCGACCCAGTGGGTGTGCCTACTTCACCCTGTGTGTGCGTGTCAGGAGGTGTGCGGTGGACCTTCCCTGCTGGTGTGGTGCCTGTGTGTGTTGTGGTGGGTGCATGCTGACGTCTGGGTGTACATGGAACAGGCATGGGAGTGGGAAGTGTGGATGGGGCAGGGGTAGGGGGTGGGACGTAGCGCTGCAGGAGACCCACTGCTGCAGTCAGTGTCGAGTCTGTCGACCTCAGCAAGCTGCGTTGGTCAGCCTGCAATGAATGAATGCCCTCCAAGTATGCCTCCATGTTGTTGAGGACCTGGCTGTGGCCATGGAGGACATTAAGGATCGCAGCCTGACCAATCTGCAACTGCCGCTGGATGTCCACAGACTTGGCATTGGCGGCAGCAGTGGAGACAGGGGCAGGGGGTGCGGTGCCTGGCAGGAAGGAGACATGTGGTGACCGGGCACGTTGGGAAGGGACACGAGCAAGTGGGAGGCGGCTGATGGCAATGGAGGGGGCGGGGCGAGATGTAGTGCCGCTGTCAGCTGCTGGTGCAGCCGCCGCCCACTCGGAGAGATCATCCTCGGACCCGTCAGCTTCATACTCTGTTGTGCCAGTCGACAGGTCCCCGGCTTCACTCTCCTCCGCCTCAGTCCCACTTGATGTGCCAGCCCCGATGTCACCGCTGGCACTGGTGCTCGGTCCCTCTGCTCCGTCTGTGCCCATGTCTCCCTCCGTGTCCCCCGACGATGCTGTGGGCAGGGTGAAGAGACAGAAATGAATCATACACCTGTATACATATGTCACATGAGTCCAATCTACATAGGTCACAGTGCATAGCCTGAAACAAAAGAAGAGTTACATCTACAAAACAAGGTACATATGTAGGGCATTCAAGACACAGTTGTTTGACCCACCATGCCACTGAAAAACTATGGAGAGCATGACACAATAGCAAATGAGATGGAATGGAATTTTGACTGAGGAGCAAGGCCCTGGGGACAATCCAGCACTGCATCTGCACCACACAGCGTGGCAGGAATAGGGATGAGCAGGGACCATATCCAGGAACAAGAGGCACATGCAGCATAGGTTATACTGAAAACATGCCCACCATGACTGGCCCACTGCACCTTGAGTGCATGTCCAGACAAACATCACACACTGGCCAGTCCTAGCAAGGAGATATCAGGTTGTGACATGAAGGCCATGCCCGCACCATCCACCCCCTACATGAGACAATTGTTTGGAGACACAGGAAGCACTTACATCCCTTAGTCTGGGTGAAATACACATGGGATGCAACAATTCAAGATTGCACACAAAATACCCAAGGTGCGCCTGTCCAAATAATCATGTACAAATGGGCATCATCAGATGATTGTAACAAGACACACAGGCAATGTCCACCGTGAGTATGAACAAGGAAAATCTGGTCAGGCTGTACAGTGGACACTTGTACTACATTTCACGTCAATATACATTTGGCCAGGGGACAATGGCACAGAGCACAACCTATGCTGTAGACACAGAGATTGTCGACATATTCGGATTACACACGATACCTAGGAAAATATGCCCCTGGGGACAGTAGTGGCCACACAACTCCATGCTCCTGAATGGGAATGACTGCAACACACGCTACCATCCCCGCACTATGCGTACCGCACACTCATGCACATCATGTCACAGGCCACCACATAGGACATGCGTGCTGTAAGGCCTCACACTTGAGAGACTAACTCCCATGTCTGGACTCAGCATTAGTGCCAACTGACATGGAACCCACAAGACCAGAACTGGACAGGGCACAGGCAAGGTCCCAAAACCTGTTACACACCACCCCCACACATGATGCTGCAGGCATTGTACACGTGGAGAAGGTGCCAGGCTACATAACCTTGTGACGGAGTGACTTCACACAGACCAGGGAACACATTGCAAGGAGGGGAAGGGAGGCAGGAGAGCACTGCAATACTGTGGGTAACAGGATCTGCACAGCACCATTAAACCCTGGCAGTGTATCCATGGAAAAGTGCACTTACAAATACAACAAACACACATGTACCTACCCCCTTCCTGCTGCTGCATCTCCTGTAAGCGCCTGTCCAAGTCTGGAAATACCACCGCCAGCACACGCTTGTGGATGTGGGAGAGACGGTGGCACCCACGGTTCTTATGGCTCTCAGGTGAGTCCCCCAGCAGGACTCGTGCGATCATCCGCGTCCAGCACCGTATATCCTGCCAGCGTTTCCTCACCTGAGACAGGCGCCGCTTGCGACCATCCGCACTCCTCACGGCACTGACGGCGGTCAGCCAGATCTGCTCCTTGGCAGAGGCGCCTACCTGTGAGGATGAACAAGTGACACTACATCAATACACCTGCAACATGTCACAGAGACACATATGAGAACAAATTAGCTGGTTACAACAAGGCATGTCATGCAGCCAACGCATTGCACCTTTGCCATAGGGACATACTCCTCTGGGAAGGGCAAAAGCAGTACGTGCCAGTGAAAGTACACAGGTGGAATGAGGGCAAAGACACGATCAATTATCAAGGCTCACACTGTGCATCACACCCACCCCTCCTGTCTCTGGGCACTGCTGGGAGGACTCTGCACACACCCCTCCTGACTCTCGGCACTGCTGAGAGGACTCTGCACCCACCCCTCCTGACTCTGGGCACTGCTGGGAGGACTCTGCACCCACCCCTCCTGCGTCTGGGCACTGCTGGGAGGACTCTGCACCCACCCCTCCTGCGTCTGGGCACTGCTGGGAGGACTCTGCACACACCCCTCCTGTCTCTGGGCACTGCTGGGAGGACTCTGCACCCACCCCTCCTGTCTCTGGGCACTGCTGGGAGGACTCTGCACCCACCCCTCCTGACTCTGGGCTCTGCTGGGAGGACTCTGCACCCACCCCTCCTGACTCTGGGCACTGCTGGGAGGACTCTGCACCCACCCCTCCTGACTCTGGGCACTGCTGGGAGGACTCCGCACACACCCCTCCTGTCTTTGGGCACTGCTGGGAGGACTCTACACCCACCCCTCCATACTTGTCCATGGATGGACATCAAGGCATTGTCTGGGCAGTACTACATGTGTGGGGCACAGGTGTGACAGGCTGTGATGTGGCACATGACTCCTGAGTCGAGAAGGCACCAGATGTATGATGAGATGTGTACACATGTAATGTGTGACGGTGCAATGTGTGCCAGGCATGCCCTTGACTCCTTTGACATGTGTGCATGTCGTACTGCACACTTGTGATGAGCGTCACTGGCATGGCACGGACACCAACAAACAGAAGTGTCCCCTGATGCCCGGTACAGGGGTTACCACACCTGAAATGTCACTACCCACGGTGCACGATGTGACTATGTCATGTATGTGTGGGGGGTTCCCATTAGGTTGATGTTGGAGCACCCTCAAAAGCTGCAGCTGTTGCAGCAACCAACATGTGTCTGTGTGTAGATTGACATTGCACACTGTTCCGCACACCATGCCACATGTGGTATCGGATGTGAGGTGCGTATGTATGCATGGGACACGGAGTAGCGTAACAAGGACATGTCTGCATCCTCTCTATGAATGTGTGGTGAGTCATCACATGTACACCTTCATGGCAAGGTGTGTGGACTGTCCTAGTGTAATGTCATGTGACCTGTGGCTCTAGTGTTCCGCTACCAGTCTCTGCAATCGACATCCTACTTCTGCTGATGTGTGGATGTATGTCACTCCTGTCTTGCGTCTGGCTGTTCACTTGCACTGGGACACAGCTAATCCCATGCCATGGCATGTGGAGGTTCACAATCTCCGTGTGTAGCTGGGTCTTGGTAGGAGTGTCACCTGGCAGCCATACGTGTCCAGGGCATGTGGCACATACCTGACTCCGTATGTAGCATATGTGTATAGACAGATTAACATGTGCTCAGTACAAATTAATTGTTGTGGTGCACTCACTCTTCCTTGTCACTTCCAAATTACTGCAGAGCACCGCCTCTTCCCCGACCAATTCCGGACTTGGCTGCCATGCGGGAGAATGACTGTATCCGGTGCTACCGCTTCCCCCAACGGTTGATTCTGGATTTGACGGCGAGACTGGTACCACACCTGCAACCGCTGCACAGGTATCCTACGGCACTGACACCCAAGCTGAAGGTAATGGCAGCCTACATTTTCTAGCCACGGGTACCTTTCAAAATACCATAGCTCATGTTGGTGGCATGTCCCAGAGCATGTACTGCCGTGTGCTGCATGATTTCTTAGAGGCCATGTTGATTCACCTGGATGACTTCATCCATTTTCCTACCCCTGAAATGTTGACTGGGGTCAAGCGTGGATTCTATGCCCTGGGAGGGATGCCCCATGTCATTGGGTCCATAGATGGGACACATGTGGCTTTGGTACCACCACAGGCACAGGATGTAGCGTACTGGAATCGCAAGCACTACCACTCCATCAATGCCCTTGTGGTGTGTCTGTCCAACATGGTGATTTCACATGTCTGTGCTCGTTTTCCAGGATCAGCACACGATGCCTACATCATGAGGCGTAGCAGGGTGCCTGAAATGATGACGCAGCTGCGCAACGAACAAGCATGTGTTGTTGGTGGGTACACTCTGTCTGTCCTGTATTTTGCGTAGACTTCCAGCACGACCGCTTCTCCTGTCCTGCTTATGTCCATGTGCTTTCCATGTAGGGGACGCTGGCTATCCCAACATGCAATGGCTGATCACACCTCTCCGCAACCCCATCACGCCGGCCCAGCTCCGCTACAACACCGCCCATGGCCGGACAAGGCGAGTGATAGAGAGGACGTTTGGCCTCCTGAAGAGCCGATTCAGATGCCTCCACAAGACCGGCGGCGCCCTCCCATATGCCCCGGCGAAGGTCTGCAAAATCTTCATGGTCTGCTGCATGCTGCACAACATGGCAGTTGAGAAAGCTGTGCCACTCATCCTGGATCAAGATGACCACGACCATCCACCCGTGGAGGACAAAGGGCTTGGCAATGGGGCTAGTGATGTGGAGGATGTGGAGCCGCAGGAGGACATCCGGACTCGGCTCATACGCGACTTCTTTGCTTAGTGGTGAGTACCAGTGTCTGAGTGTGCACGCATTGGTCACCGTGTGGCATGTGTTGCGATGTGTGTCTCCACCTGCATGTATGGCACGTGAGTCAGAGGTGTGTGTGGGTGTGTCACTGGAGTGATGGTGCCAGTGATGGTTGTATTTCCCCAGTCATAATTGTGACCTAGCATGTTGTCATCCATACATGTGTCGAGTACATGCACATGCAAGTGGCTGTGCTTTTTGTGGCTGACTTCTTGTGTGTCTCTCTTCCCCAGGTACTTGCGCATGCCGTCTGCTGGTTGCATTGTTGTGGCACTGCTATTCCTCATGGACACGTCATCGTGTGCTGACTCTGCGTTACAGGCACGGACACGTTTGGAAGTCTCCTTAGGGTAAGGGATGCATCAGGGGTGTATTGGGTGTGGCAGTTGTTCACGATGTATGCACACTGCCCCTGTCGATGTTTGGTTCGTCTGCAGACATGTTGCATCACCATGGTACACATTACATGCAGCTGGGTACACCTGAATAGATGGTCAGACTTGTTGACAGTCATCTGTGATGGGATAGTGGATTGTGATGATGGCATCAATGTGTGTAACACTGCCCTCGGACACATACGGTTTGCATTGGCTTGACATGCTGTGGGACTTCCACATCAGCGGATCAATGGTGTATGGCAGGCTCTCCGTGAGCAGCTGGGGATGTTTAGCTGTTAGCCGACACTTGTGTGCCAGTTCCATGGCTATCACGCATTTGTGCTGCAGAAGGGGGGTGCCAGTGTTGGACCCACATGTTACTCCACATGAACTGTTCATGTGTACTTTGAGTTGCCTCTGCAATCCCAAATATATGACTAATAAAGGTGTCCCTATGCCTCCAAGGTGCCTCTTCTCAGTCAATGCTGGTGTGTTGCCACGGTGCATCCGGCATGTCTGGCATGGTTTTCCGTGATAGTGGCTATGTGTCTATGTGTCGAGTAGCAAGATGCAAGCTGTGTGTGTGGGATTAGACTGTGTATTGTGCATGATGTCCATGACTGTGTGGGTATTGTGACATGTGCCATCCCCATGCATCCAACGTTGGCCAGGCCCCCATTCTCTGCATCCACCGGACTCAAGCTTGCAGGACATGGTTCTGCCACCTGTCTACACATACCTGGGTGCCCCCCAGGACACTCGACATGATCCCTGACCTCTGCTAATGACTGTTGCTGTACACAAAATGTCTGTCGGCACGGTTGTGCGGCCACCCCCTCAGCTGGTTGGGCCCATCACGGGTGTGTATGGTGCTCCATGTCTGTCTTGCCTAATACACTGTGACCGTGTGTCCTGTGCCAGACTCAGGCCCCAGGGTGTGGATGGTTGAAGTCAAAAGAGAACTCAGGCATGTTTAGACTTTACAAGACACATGTAAGGTAATAATGCAACCAGCAGGCATCTTCTCTTCATGGTGTGACTTTTTGTTTTAGTGGGGGGGGGGGGTATGACATGAGGGGCTTTCCGGGTGTTTGGAATCCAAAGTTCACTAGGGGAGTTGGTGTCCTTGCCATTGGAAATCCTCAGAGTCCATGCCACAGTCTTTGTCAACATTGGTCAGACAGTGACCAGCAAGGCCATGTGGCAGAGAATGTCTTTTGATGCTGTGCTGCTGTTGCTCCAGTGGGCCAGGTGCCAGGCCAGGTGTCCTGGGAGATGGTGCTGTAGCGCTGACCCTCACGGTCTTTTCCGTGGACGACCCGCCCTCCTGCGGGGACCCTCAGAAGCAGGCCGTGACGATGTTTGGGATGCTCCATCGGATGTTTCCTCCTCCTCCTCCTGATCCCTCCTTGTGGGTGGTGATGTTCTACGCCTTCTGGCACAGGGAGGGTTGCCCATGTTGTCGGCCATCCGACGGAGTGTAGTGTGAATTCCCGTGAACACCGTCACGAGCTCAGCCTGTCTGTCCTCCATCCTCCGTTGGTGTTGCAGTAGACAGGCATGTAGCTCCGCATGTTGCTGGGCCTGCTGGGTCTTGATCCCCTCGAGGACGGACACAACCTGGGCCATGCCCGTGGTGTCCTGCCGGTATGTGTCCAGGATGTTTCGGACATGGGAATATACCGGTTCCCCAACTGGTCAGGCTGGCGCCTCCGCCATCCTCCACTCCCACCACCCCTGCCCACTTGCGCCTGGCCTGCCGTTGTGGGCACATCGGGTCTCCGGGACCCCTGAGGGATGGCATTTGCGGTGTTGCCTGCCTCCTCCTGGGTGCCCGGAGAACCTTGTCCCTCCTGGACAGACTGGCTGCTTTGTGGTGGTGGGGCAGGGATCCTGGGTGTCTCCTAGGATGTGGCAGGAGTGGGGGTGGTGGTTGGCCCCGTTGTACCTGACGCAGGTGCTGCAGGTCATTGGACACCAGAGGGGCCAGGTTGGTCGGGGTCGTCCACAGAGTGGTGAGAGTCGTCGCTGCCGGTGGGATCGGCCTCCCACAGAGCCCGGTCCTGTGAGTCTTCCCCCCCAGTGTTGGGGGGTGAACCACGACGTTGACCTGTGTGTGAGAGAGACAATGTTAATTTTGTTCCATGCAACATCCATGTTTCATTAGTTTCAAAGTTGGAACATTTCCTCTGGGAATTTGGATCTGTCTTGCATTCCACTCACAGTGCACTTGTGCATGGGTGTGTCCCTTGGGCACAGCTTTGGCGACTTTAACTATGTGTGGCACAGTCTTACTTGCTGCGTCAAGTGTGACTGCAGTCAGCAGTGGAGTGGGCAGGTGTGGCGAGCCGTGCATTGGTGCCTTCCGTGTTGCACTGTACGTGGGCACATGAAGTTGTTCCACACACTTCAATGATGCAGGGAGCTGTCGTTGTGCTCGTGCACAGGTTGTGACATGGCCCTGTGTTTTGCCATGGAGGAGAGGGGGGGTGCTGGCACTGGCCACCCTTGTCTACATGCATGCAGTCCACCTGCTGACGAGCAGACATTCCCACACACCACAAGGCTGATTTGCTCTCCCTGTGTCTCCCTCCCTCTCAGTCCCCCTCTCCCTCCCTCTGTGTGTCAGCCTCCTCCCTCTGTCTGTCTCCCTGTGTCTCCCTCCCTCTCTGTCCCCCTCTCCCTCCCTCTGTGTGTCGGCCTCCTCCCTCTGTCCGTCTCCCTGTGTCTCCCTCCCTCTCTGTCCCCCTCTCCCTCCCTCTGTGTGTCGGCCTCCTCCCTCTGTCCGTCTCCCTGTGTCTCCCTCCCTCTCTGTCCCTCTCTACCTCCCTCTGTGTGTCGGCCTCCCCCCTCTGTCCGTCTCCCTGTGTCTCCCTCCCTCTCTGTCCCCCTCTCCCTCCCTCTGTGTGTCGGCCTCCTCCCTCTGTCCGTCTCCCTGTGTCTCCCTCCCTCTCTGTCCCCCTCTCCCTCCCTCTGTGTGTCGGCCTCCTCCCTCTGTCCGTCTCCCTGTGTCTCCCTCCCTCTCTGTCCCCCTCTCCCTCCCTCTGTGTGTCACCCTCTGTCACCTCAGCCCAGCTTCCTGGGCACACACTGTTAGCAGATCTTTGAATGGCCCTTGGCTTGTTGATGTGACTTTGTTTCTGATCTCCAGGCACCCATTGGGTGTAGTGTCTGTGTCTGCGCTGCTGCTGTGGTGGTGTGTGCTGCCACTCTTTCACAGTGTTGGCTGTTCATTAGCTGCTGTCATGTGCAAAAATGTGCCTTCACCCCCATGTGTTAATGCAAGGCGTCCGCCATTTGCTGGCAAGTCTTTCCTGTGTGGGGACACACTGTTTGTCTGGCTGTGACCTAGGCCATATGGGCAGAGGGCATTGTTGTCTGCTTCTGAGTTGCACTATGTGATTTTTGGGGCCCACCCTCCTGCCATCCCGCTTATCGTGTCATGTGTTGGTGTCTTCTGTGGCCTGTGACTTGACATTGTCCAGCTGGGTGCATGGGGCATGGTGGTGCCAGTGGCATGTGTGTGTTCATGGAGTGTGGTTGAGTCATGCGATAGCTTGGGGTGGTTGCGTGCCTGTGTGTGAGTTTGGTTGTGGATGACGTACCCCCATGTGAGGTGCGTTGTTTGTGTACTCACCCGGGTCTCGGAGTCCTCCTAATCCTTCGACTGCATCCACCGGCAGTATGGCCATCACCCTCTCCTCCCAGGGATGGTAGTGTACGGGTCTGCGGGACGGCCCTCCTCCAGTGACGTTGGCCTGGTTGTGTTCATCCGTCATCTTGGCTCGGACCCTCCTCCGCAGATCGTACCACCTGGCTTGGCATTCCTGCTTGTTCCTTCTGGTGTCCGCAACAGCATTCACAGCATCGACGATGGTCTGCCACATGGCTGTTTTTGCTGAAATGCTGGTCTGTCTGACCAATGTTCCAAAGAGGTGTGGCTCGACTCTGAGGATTTCATCGACAAGGACCTCCAACTCTCGGCTAGTGAACTTTGGATTCTTGTTAGTGGGCATGGTGAGGGGTGTGGGTGTGGATGGTGGGGGGGTGTTTGTGGATGGTTGTGGGTGTGTGGGTGTGGTTGTGCAGGTGTGTGTGTGAATGTGATGAGGGGGTGTTTGTGAAGGTGGTTGTGTGAAGGTGTGCAAGTGTAAGGTGTGGTAAATCTTCTAGTATGGTGCTGTAGGTTGTCTGTGGGGTCTGGCAGCAGTGAGTCTGTTGCAAAGGCTCATGGTTTGTGTGTGTGGGCCCTTTTTATTGGTCCATTGGTGGGTGTGGCTGTGTTTGAACTTTGGGTGGGTGTGTTATAAGGAGTGGTGGTGTTTTGGGCCTCTGTTTGTTTTTGGCAGTTGCAGGTCAGTGAATGTGTTGTTTTAGTGGTTGTTGGACATGTTTAGTGGCTTTGTGCCATTTGAATGGTGTATTCTTGTGTTGTTTTGGTGTGTCCTGGTTGTGTACGTGCGTTTTTAGCGTGTGTACGGTGTGTACATGGGCCATTTTGTTGTACAGTGCTGTCCTTGTGTGTGGCTTGGTACGACTTGTACATGCGGTTGTGATGTTGGGGCCTGGGGTGCGCTCCGTACTTAGAATGTTGTGGTGGGGGTACGCTCCATGCATACGCGGGTGGGGGACGTACACGGGTGTACATATACGGGGGGTACGACACGTACACGGGTAACATACACGGGGGGTACGACACGTACAGGGGTGTACATACACGGGGGGTATGACACGTACACGGGTGTACATACACGGGGGTACGACACGTACAGGGGTGTACATACAGGGGGGGTAGGACACGTACAAGGGTGTACATACACGGGGGTACGACACGTACACGGGTGTACATACAGGGGGGGTAGGACACGTACACGGGTGTACATACAGGGGGGGTGCGACACGTACACGGGTGTACATACACGGGGGGTACGACACGTACAGGGGTGTACATACAGGGGGGGTAGGACACGTACACGGGTGTTCATACGGGGGGGTAGGACACGTACACGGGTGTACATACACGGGGGGTACGACACGTACAGGGGTGTACATACAGGGAGGGGTAGGACACGTACACGGGTGTACATACACGGGGGGTACGACACGTACACTGGTGTACATACATGGGGGTACGACACATACACGGGTGTACATATACGGGGGATACGACACGTACACGGGTATACATACACGGGGGGGTACGACACGTACAGGGGTGTACATACACGGGGGGTATGACACGTACACGGGTGTACATACACGGGGGTACGACACGTACAGGGGTGTACATACAGGGGGGGTAGGACACGTACAAGGGTGTACATACACGGGGGTACGACACGTACACGGGTGTACATACAGGGGGGGTAGGACACGTACACGGGTGTACATACAGGGGGGGTACGACACGTACACGGGTGTACATACACGGGGGGTACGACACGTACAGGGGTGTACATACAGGGGGGGTAGGACACGTACACGGGTGTACATACACGGGGGTACAACACGTACACGGGTGTACATACACGGGGGTACGACACGTACACGGGTGTACATACACGGGGGTACGACACGTACACGGGTGTACATACAGGGGGGGTAGGACACGTACACGGGTGTACATACACGGGGGGTTTCACACGTACACGGGTGTACATACAGGGGGGGAGGTAGGACATGTACACGGGTGTACATACACGGGGGTACGACACGTACACGGGTGTACATACACGGGGGGTACACGTACACGGGTGTACATACACGGGGGTTACGACACGTACACGGGTGTAGATACACGGGGGTACGACACGTACAGAGGTGTACATACAGGGGGGGGTAGGACACGTGCACGGGTGTACATACACGAGGGGGAACGACACGTACAGGGGTGTACATACAGAGGGGGTAGGACTCGTACACGGGTGTATATACACGGGGGGTACGACACGTACACGGGTGTACATACACGGGGGTATGACACGTACAGGGGTGTACATACAGGGGGGTAGGACACGTACACGGGTGTACATACACGGGGGGTACGACACGTACACGGGTGTACATACACGGGGGTACGACACGTACACGGGTGTACATACATGGGGGGTATGACACGTACACGGGTGTACATACACGGGGGGTACGACACATACACGGGTGTACATACAGGGGGGGGTACGACACGTACATGGGTGTACATACATGGGGGGGTACAACACGTCCAGGAGTGTACATGCAGGGGGGGGTAGGACACGTACATGGGTGTACATACACGGGGGGTACGACACGTACACGGGTGTACATACAGGGGGGGGTACGACACGTACAGGGGTGTACATACAGGGGGGGTAGGACACGTACATGGGTGTACATACACGGGGGTTACGACACATACACGGGTGTACATACACGGGGGGTACGACACGTACAGGGGTGTACATACACGGGGGGTATGACACGTACAGGGGTGTACATACACGGGGGGTGTACATACACGGGGGGTACGACTCGAACGTACGGGGGCTGGGGGGGTGTTGGGCACGTATGCGGGCACATGTCTCCATGGTTGCTATGGGTGTTCGGTGCGGACGGTGTTTTTTCCATACGGTTGTAACTTCTGACGCACGGGATGGATCGTGATTCCGCGGTCGGACTTCACTTTTCACATTTGTACGGTGATTCGTCCGAGGACGTGTCGGACACATTTTCCGACACGAGGACGTGTGGGGAATTATTCCCAATGCGATTCGTATGGTCTTTTCCCATGCGAATCGTAATTGGCAGTTTGTACGGCACTTGTACGATTCGTACGGTAAAAAGACCGGATACGAGTCGTACGGGGAAATTTTTTACCGGATCGTAATTGGCACCTTAATGTTGAAAAATATTTTAACTCAACATCCATCAGTGCTATTAGCCTATGTTGCTAGGTGAACAAGCCAAGCCTTTTTTTAAAATAGGATGAAGTATGGAGCCCCTCCAGCTTTCAGGAATAACATTGTTTTCCAAAATAAAATTGAACATTGATGCTAAGAAAACAGCCCATTTTTGGGAAAGATGTTTGAATAAAGCCTGTGTTAGCCCAGTTGGCCCAGGACTTTTTGATGACCATCTCAACTTCGGCTGCTGTAATTTTCCGCTGTACCACAGTGGTTATATTAGGGCAGAAAGTACTAGTGGAATGAGTCAAATCGCTCTTGAAGTGTGACTTTAAATAATATACCCAGTCTATCTCACTGATATTGGCATTGTTTGAAGCTGCAGGGCCTTTCTCATTCCTAATAATTATATACCAAAATCTTTTCGAGTCGTGAATTTTGGAGGCGTGTTGGAACTGGGCCCATAGTGTTTCCTGTTTTACTTGTTTGTACTTCCCGATCTCTTTTTTTAGCCTCTGTCTTTCATTATGGAGCTGTTGTAGTAGGTCCAGATCTCCTGGATGTTTGCGTGATTGCAGAAAGAGTCTGCCTGTTCCTTTATCATGTTCCAAATTTGAACTGGCAGAACTAACGATTTGCCATGATCAAGTTGAGTTCCCTTCTTGTGTCTCATCTCACTTTGGGTTTTAGCCATATTATTGGTGAAGGTCTCCCACGTTGCTATTGAATTGAGCTCACATTGGGCTAAGTCCTGTAGACTTGTGACTCCATCCTGCGCTAATGACTTAATGGAGCCTGGGCTCCACTTCAGGTGCTTCAGATTTTCTGAGTGTGTTTCTCCCGCCAACGTACAAAAAACCTCAAGTTTGTGCAGGGATGTGTTCACCTTGATGACCTGAGGGTTATGATCGCTTTCCACACTATGGCATATCCTATAATTGCAGACCTGATGGTAAAGGGGCATTGAAACGAGGGTATAGTCTATAATTGAGACCGTGTCACCACAAACCCTTGACCAACCAGGTGGAAAATCAGATGGTTTTCGGCCATTTAGTACCAGCAAGCCCAATAGTTCACAGGCTTTAATGAGTTCTTCACCCGAGTTGTCCCTCCGTAAGATTGATGGCATTGCTTGCTCTGGGACGGGGCCCACTGCGTCACTATGTTCTTCCGAAGGAAAATGAAAAAGGTTGAGGTTAAAGTCACCGGAAACTAGCCATTGTGCCTTGTTGTGGCTGTTTTTTAACTGGGATAGATGAGCTACTATTCTCCTGGAAGATGTCGCTTTCTGCTTTGGATTAATGTACACATTTGCGATGATGATTGATTCTTTGAGCTTATTATCCCAGCCTTCCAGATTTATTACCTGCATATTTGGGTCGTCCACATACACTTCCACCATTTCAATAATTATGTTAGTATTTATATAAATTGCCAGGCCCCCTTTCGCCCTCCCATAGTCACTCCTTCTTTCAGCTAATTTTGTGTATTCCTTGTAGCAATAAGTGGGATAGACGTCTGCGCCCATGTTTCCTGGAACATTAAGATATCAAAGGTGCGCAGGAATCCTGTGAAATCTGAGTCTGAAAGTTTTGTCTGTAAGCTGTTAATGTTCTAATAGCAAACTTCCAGGCCACTCGGAGTCATTTTGGTGGACTTCCCTCGTATCAGTCTTGGCGGCTTCCGGCTCAAGACAACGCCTGCGGAAACCAACTCCAAGAAGATTGTTGCTCATTAGTTGTAACCAATCTTCATGGCAGGCCAGCGGTTATGTTGTTAGTTACTCTGACAGACATTTAGGTGCCGATTACGATCCGGTAAAAACCGGGTACGAGTCGGACGGAGAAAACGCACCGTACATACACGGGTGGGGGTACAAATCGAACGTACACGGGTGTACATACACGGGGGTTCGATACGTACAAGGGTGTACATACACGGGGGGTTCGACACGTACAAGGGTGTACATACACGGGTGGGGGTACGACTCGAACGTACACGGGTGTACATACACGGGGGGCTCGACACGTACAAGGGTGTACATACACGGGGGGTTCGACGCGTACAAGGGTGTACATACACGGAGGGGTTCGACACGTACACAGGTGTACATACACGGGGGTTCGACAAGTACACGGTTGTACATACACGGGTGGGGGTACGACTCGAACGTACGAGGGCTGGGGGGTATGACTCGAACGTACGGGGGCTGGGGGGGTACAACTCGAACGTACGCAGGCTGGGGGGGGTACGGCGCGTACATACGGGGGCTGGGGGGGGTCGGCGCATACATACGGGGGCTAGGGGGGGGATCGTCACGTACGTACGGGGGCAGGGGGGGTACGGTGCATACCGGGCCTCCTACTCTGGTCGTTTCGCGCTGTACTTCGCTTTTCCGGCACTTTTTGGGTGTCGTGAAAATATTGCCGTCCGGACTGCTGTCGGTTCGAATCATGGTTCCTGGGTCGTGAAACGCTGCCTGAAAGCGTCCCAACATCACGTCAGTGCTACGCGCTGGGGGTACGCACCGTACATACACGGGTGGGGGTACGACTCGAACGTACACGGGTGTACATACACGGGGGTTTGACACGTACAAGGGTGTACATACACGGGGCGTTCGACACATACAAGGGTGTACATACACGGGGGGGTACGACACGTACACGGGTGTACATACACGGGTGGGGGTACGACTCGAACGTACGGGGGCTGGGGGAGGTCGGCGCGTACGTACGGGGGCTGGGGGGGTCAGCGCGTACATACAGGGGCTGGGGGGGGTCGGCGCGTATGCGGGCACATGTCTCCATGGTTGCTATGGGAGTTCGGTGCGGACGGTGTTTTTTCCATACGGTTGTAACATCGGACGCACGGGATGGATCGTAATTCCGCGGTCGGACTTCATTTTTCACATTTGTACGGTGAATCGTCCGTGGACGTGTCGGACACATTTTCCGACCCGAGGACGTGTGGAGAATAATTCCCAATGCGATTTGTATGGACTTTTTACCATGCGAATCGTAATTGGCAGTTTGTACGGCACTTGTACGATTCGTACGGTAAAAAGACCGGATATGAGTCGTACGGGGAATTTTTTTGCCGGATCGTAATTGGCAGCACAGTGAGATCTGAGTCTGATTTGCAATAAACCACATGGAAAGTCCTTTCGCTAGCTCCTCTTAGTACAGACAAGGTGGGCACCGGTTGCTCACTTCATGATTGCCCTGAAAGCAATACATGGGGATATCTATCTCCATGATAGGCTGCTACTTCGATGACCCAGGCCTTTAGGTGCTTTTTCTTTTCCAGAATCACAGCCGGAAGCACAGAGGATGAGAAGGTAACTAAAGTGGGATCCGCAATCTGACATCTTCTTGCCAGCAGAAATTTAATTGAAAAGATATCATCAGACTTTACATGGGCCAGGCCCGGCACAGCTTTAAGCAGTTTTAGGATGTTTTAACGATTTAATATATCTTGAGAACCCCTTGATTTAAATTCTGGGATCCACAGCAGCATCTGATCAGAGTTGTTTAAACCAAGAAGTTCATCAGGACCGACACCACTTTTTAAAGTTAGTTGACTACCAACAGTTGCTACCTGCAACTGAAGTTCCGGGAGGGGCTGTTCACTTTGGGGTGGTATGATGGATTCTTCTCCCAAGCGTTCTTTTGGTTGCGGGTCCCCCTTGGGTGATATTGTGTCTTCTCGGCTGACAAGGTGGGCTCTAAATGTTCCCTCTGGTTGGGAACTGCGTAACAGTGAGGGTCTGTTAGATGTGGAACGAGATGCCCTTAGATTTTTAAGGGATGCTGCCTTGTTGTGAGCAATATCTTGAGATGAGGCCACAATGGCAACCTGAGATTTCGGGCCCATTTGGGTCGTCCGTAGACAATCCTGATCATCCTGTTCCGGAGTTTGGGGGGGAAAGAAGCTCTCTAAGTTGCCTGAGAAGATTTTATTCCTTCTTTTTCTCACATGTTCCCTTTCCCTTTTGGTTTGTCGTGGTGGGTTCGAAACCATAATTTTTATGCTACCATCCCCAAATGTTTCATGTAGAACCCCGGACGGAGTTTCGGGGTCAATCTCCACTATATACACAGATTCTTCCTATAGTGGCCGTTCACTGGAAACCAATCCGCTCCATACAGTTACATTCTTAGGACTGGGTATTACCTCAATCAATAGAGTGCCCGGCCGAAACTTGGGGCCGAGGTTGTTTTTAACTTCGCCCAGTATGGCTTGCATTATAACCAGAAGTTGCACGAGTTTCTGGACTACCTCCTTACAGGAACAGGCTTGGAAATCATTTAAATGATTTGATTGGGCCCTTGTGACTAATGCGTTTAGTTTTTCGAGTTTCTCATCAATTCTGGAAACAAATACAGCCATCGTGTTCAGCAAATCCACCTGAATATCCATTTTGTTTGAATGGTGAGTTAGAGCCAGTACTCTTGCTTGTATAGACTTCAGTATAGCAGCCCACAGATCCGAAGGGTTTTCTCCGGGAGTCAAATATCCGTGCCCTTTTATTTCACTCATCTTCTATAGTTACTTCCTGTGAGATTGTATTAGGCCCCTCATCGGATACTAAAGGAGGTAAAGAATCCTCTTCGCAGTATAATTTTAACTCGGGAAAAACAAAGAATGTAAGTACCCATCCATCAGTACCTTTTGAGGCTGGGCCTGTATCAACTACTTCTTCTGGGACATACACAGGAGTTCTACTTGATGGATACTCATTTGGTAGAGATATTGAGTTGGGTGGTGGAGAGGTCTGGGCAAGGCAAGTAGCAACGATCCCTTCTGGTTGACATTTGAGAATCTTATTTAATTGTTGTGATTTATCATGTTTATTTGCTGGTCGAAAGTCATCTGTAATGTTTGATGAGTTGTGATGATCCATCAACTTTTTACCTTCTTTGCAACTATCTTTGTCATCTTTGTCACCAATCTGGCCTGATTGCAAGCTCACGGTGCGATCTGGAGTAGGTTCACTGACAAAATATAGAAGGTCAAAAAATCGACCTACAAAAATATCGCAACAAAAATATCGATGTCAAGAATATCGACATCCTATCTACAACATGGTAAGTACAAAAATATCGAAAATAAAATATCGATGTCAAAAATATCGTTTTTGAAAATATCGGGGTTTTTTTGTTACATAAAATATGTAAAATAAACACAATAATACTTATAAATAAAATAAACATAAGTAAATATATTTCATAATGTTAAAAATTAATAATTAATAAATATAATTTAATAAAAAATTAATTAAACATATACATATAATATATATACTTACTTAATAATGTGTTAATAATTATTTTATTAAATTATAAATTATATAAAAATATAAAAAAATGCATAAATATTACACACATAAAACAATAACATAAATAAAAATTAAATAATTATGTATAACTAATTAAATAATTACATTTAATTTAAATATTGTTAAAATTAATTATATACTATATTAGCTAAAATAATAAAAAAAATATTAAATAGCAGAGAGAATAAAACTAATATTCCGGCTCCAAAAAAGACAACAGAAAGGAAAATGTTGGATAGCGGATGGCAAAAAATTACTATATCCACTCCAGATAGTGTAACAGTAGAGAAAGTGTTGGATAACGTAGAGGTATAAATGACTATTCCGACTCCAGGGACTGCAACAGTAAGGAAAGTGTTGGATAGCGTAGGGGTAAAAATAACTATTCCAACTCCAAACAGTGCAACAGTAGGGAAAGTGTTGGATAGAGTAGGGGTAAACATTACTATTCCCACTCCAGAGAGTGCAACAGTATGGAAAGTTTTGGATAGCGTAAGGGTAAAAATTACTATTCCCACTCCAGAGAGTGCAACAGTAGGGAAAATGTTGGATAGCGTAGAGTTAAAAATTACTATTCCAACTCCAGAGAGTGCAACAGTAGGGAAAATGTTGGATGGCGTAGGGGTAAAAAATACAATTCCCACTCCATACAGTGCAACAGTAGGGAAAGTGTTGGATAGCGTAGGGGTAAAAAATACTATTCCAACTCCAGAGAGTGCAACAGTAGGGAAAGTGTTGGAGAGCGTAGGGGTAAAAATTACTATTCCAAATCCAGAGAGTGCAACAGTAGGGTAAGTGTTGGATAGTGTAGGGGGTAAAAATTACTATTCCAACTCCAGAGAGTGCAACAGTAGGGAAAGTGTTGGATAGCGTAGGGGTAAAAATTACTATTCTAACTCCAGAGAGTGCAACAGTAGGGAAAGTGTTGTATAGCTTAGAAGTTGAAAATACCATACTTATAAATAAAATAATTCTTTAAAATAATTAATAATTTAATTATTAAATAAATCAAAATTACTTACAAATACCAATATTTATTAAAAACATAACTACCAATAAATAATTAATTAGCAATAAATTACTAATAAATACCAATAAATAATAATTATTGAATAATTATTACCAATTAAAAAATATTGAACAATTACATATTTTATACAAAAAAATATTTATCAAACATTAAATACCAATTAAAAAATATTAAACAGTTACATATTTTTATTCCCAAAATAAAAATTATCATACATTAATTACCAATTAATAATTACTTATTAGTATATTAATTAGAAATATCAATAAATAATATTTAAAGATATTTAATTACCAATTGATTATTAATCAACAATAAATTATTTTTCATAACCAAAGTATTATAATTTAAAAGATTTACCAATTAATAATTAATCTCCAATTAATTAATTATCAATACCAACAACAAATTTAATAATTACTTAATTAGATTTCAATTACTTCCAACACTATTCCCCTACAAACGCACAAAACACACAAATAATAAAATAATACAGTTAACATAATTAGCAATTACTCAATTGATAAAAACGAATTACCAATTAATAAAAATTAATTACCAATTAATACTTAATTAACAATAATATAATTATCAATACCAATAAATAAATACAAATATTACTTAATTACAATTAAATTACTTCCCACCCTATTCCCCTATAACCCACAACCCGCTACAGAATTTAAACGCAAAAATTATTTAAAATTAATTTATAATTCCTAAAATTTTATAATTAATTTTATATAATTAAATTACTTCCCACCCTGTTCCCCTATAAACCCACAACCCGCTGCAGAATTTAAACGCAAAAATTATTTAAAATTAATTTATAATTCCTAAAATTTTATAATTCATTTTATATAATTAAATTACTTCCCACCCTGTTCCCCTATAAACCTACAACCCGCTACAGAATTTCAACGCAAAAATTATTTAAAATTAATTTACAATTCCCAAAAATGTATAATTAAATTCATATAATTAAATT
The DNA here is from genome assembly GCF_964204655.1 of Triturus cristatus. Taxonomy (NCBI): domain Eukaryota; kingdom Metazoa; phylum Chordata; class Amphibia; order Caudata; family Salamandridae; genus Triturus; species Triturus cristatus. The sequence goes on along the minus strand of NC_140589.1, from coordinate 569,170,977 downwards.
ACTTCCCACCCTATTCCCCTATAAACCCACAACCCGCTACGGTACTAAAACACAAAATTAACTTAAAAAAAACATTATTAACATATACAAATTGTATACATATATTTTAAAACCAATAGAACACTTAACAAAAAATAATTAACATATACATATTAAATACATAATAAAATACATAGCAATATTATAAATATCGATATTAGTGACATGGATATTGGTAACATCGATATATTTGATATCGATATTATTAACTTCAATATTACTAACATCGATATAAAAAAAATCAATATTACTTACCTTAGGGTCGATATTCTGTCCATCGATATTCTTGACATCGATATTCTGTCCCTTCGATATTTAAAACTCGATATTAGTGTAGCTCGATATTTTATTTTCGATATTTTGGCTGCTCGCCCTGGAGTAGTTTGAACCTGTGGGCTACTTTTTGGATGAAGCTCCATACTCGCGTCCAAATCTAGGTCCGGGTCATAAGAGGCACTTTGATTCCTCTGGGCGAGGGGATCGACATTGACAACGGACCTGCCCTGTTGGATTTGTGGCTTCCTTTTTGCAGAAAGATTTCCCAGAGCAGTCTCTCTTTCCCGCTTTCTTTTCATTGGGGCTTGAACCTTACACCGCACCTTACCACATCTCATCCTTGATATAAGGATTCTTAATTAGTAGACTCTTGTAGGTACCTGAATAACGACCTAAAAAATGGATCGTGGCTGCAGTCTTGCTGTCTTGCTATATTAGCAAAGGGTAAGTCACAACTGGTAAGTCAATTCTTAGAAAAATGCACTCTCCTCCAGGAAGTGATACTGAGAAAATACGGACACAGAGACGCCCATGAAAAAAATACTGCAGCACAAAGACCTGTTAGTCCTTTCAAAATCGCTACTTGTTCTTATGATTAATCCAAGTGAAGAGGAGCTGGGTATCATCCGCGTAAGTGAAGATCTTAGCTCCCAGCTCCTCAGCAAGATAGATCAAGGGGGTGACATAAAGGTTAAAAAGGAGGGGGCTCAGGGTATAACCCTGCGGTAATCCAGTAGTCACCTTTTGTGGGACAGATGAAAAAGGGGGTAGCCACACTTGCTGCAATCTATCTTCCAAAAATGACTTAATCCAGTTCCATGCTAGACCGGCAACTCCAATGTTTGCGAGACGGGCTAGTAACTGAGAGTGTGGCACCGTATTGAAGGCAGCTGAGAGGTCTAATAAAACCAGAGCCGCTCTCCCACCCCCATTCAAACATTCTCTGATAGCTTGCGATATTTCCACCAGCTCCGTCTCCGTACCGTATGTAGCTCTGAACCCTGATTGAGCAGGATGGAGCGATTCAGAAGTTTCTAGAAATTTGGCCAGCAGCTTAAAAACCGCTTTCTCGCACACCTTAGCCACAGCCGGAAGATGACAAATGGGGCGATAGTTGGCAGGATTAGCAGGGTCTAGAGAAGGGTTTTGAGCAGAGGGAAGAGTTTGGCTTGCTTCCACTCAGGTGGAACCATGGCGGATTGGAGGGACATATTAATAAGAGAATTAACCTCTGGGTAAACCACTTCTGCCACAGCGGCCACCAGTCGAGCCAGACAGGGATCGGCTGGGAAGCCTGGTTTCAATGATTTCAAAATAACCAATGTGTCATGAGGAGCGACAGCAGAGAATTCAGTCAGGGAGAAGGACAAGCTGGAGGCAACTTGGCAAAAACTAGATATATTCTGAGGGAATAGCTGTTCCTGGTCAGAATTAGGTGACCCAAAAATAGCTTGTATCTGCTGGATTTTATCGATGAAGAAACTCAAATGTTTCTCACAACATAAAGCCGAAGAGGGTAGAGAAATATCCTCTGTGCAAGGGGGCATAAAACTTTGAACAATTGAAAAAATCTCCTTGGCGTTATTTCGGGACTGGGCTATGCGCTCTGCATAGTACCGACTTTTAGCTAAACGTATGGAGGCGTAGTAAGATTTCTGGGCCTTCCTAAGTGCTATTTTGGCAAGGGGACAATAGGCCACTCTCCATTTTCTTTCCAATTTTTACAGTATCTTTTTTGCTCTTTGAGCTCAGTTGAAAACCAAGGCTTGGAAGGAGAGATTCTTACCTGCTTCGAAGAGCCACATGGGTCTAGGTGTTCCACCGCCTGCAAAATCCAACTCTTGAAGTTCTACACTGCTTCGCCCAAATTAGTGGAAGAAGGAGGATGAGAATCTAAGAGAGCTAAGTTTCGGGTTGAAGGTTCAATTCTATGTGAGGGCCTCCCTTGCACACATGCCTACTTGGTACATGGGGCATCTGAATTGTCCATGAGAATTTGATCAGAAAATGATCGGACCAAGTTACTTGAAGGGGCTCGTTTACGCATAGGGGAAAATTGCAGCAAACCAGATCTAAGGTGTGCCCTCCCTGATACGTGGGGAAGTTAATCCATTGAGTAAGTTGGGCAAGGGTCAGTGAGTCACAAAGCTCCCTAGTGTCACTGCCACATACAGCACACTACTTGACATCGCTCACTCACCAACAATCCACGCATGCTCTGGATGCAGATTTTCCATCAATCGTGGTATGGCGCTGTTCCGCAGTATAGAGGCGTCATGTGGAGAACCGGGACATTTGGCAGAGATGCGGGAGATAATCAGATCCACTTGGCATACCACTTCACATTTATTGAATGGAAATGCTTTGTGCTACGGTCGATGTGTTCACATGCCTGTGGTGGAACAATGCCAATATGTGTGCAGTCAATGGCTCCAACAACATTAGGTATGTGTCCAAGGTAAAAAAAAACTCCCCTTCACATCTGCCGATTCATGGCTCCATGGAAAGTGAATGTAGCTGTCCTTGTAGGTCAACAATGCAGACAGGACATCACGCAGCTCCCTGCTGAACATAGGTTGAGACATCCCACCTGCAATGGCCTCCGGTGGCAAAGTAATGCACGGCGGCCATCACCTTCACTGTTGGTGTCAAAGCTGTTGGATATGTTCTGTGAGGCCTCAAATGTGGCTTCAACTGAGCACATAGCTCTTGAAGGGTGAGCCAATTCAGACGGAATTTCCTAATGATGTTGATGTTTTCCATTGTCACCAGGTCTGGAAAAGGCTGATGCACAGCTGGTGTTCTCCTCCGTAGTGTGGCAGGGGACACAAGTAAAAAAGAGTCAGTGATGAGATGTGGGTAACAGCTAACATCATTATTAACACAACAACAAGAATGACAGGACCCTAAAAACAGCTCAATGCACAAGTGACATGCATCGACACCTTGATCTCCTGTAGTCATTCATGTTGCCAGGGTGTACATATAAACTACACTAAATTACTCCCTTAACAAGGAGTTGAATTTTGTTTTAAAAAATGTGTTGGTATCAGAGCTGGAAGTCGCAAAGTGAGAATGCTAATGCACATTGTGTTTACAGGCGCGGTAGACGTGCTCCGCCACTGCCCTCACAGGCATTGGCCACAATTGAATGATGCACGATTGCGGTAGAGACATGCTGACACCCGCGGTGTGACTCCGCAGATGTGGATGACATTGCAGCCAATGGGAAAAGCAATTGCGGTGTTGCCTTTCAGATTTGAACATTGCGGTAGGTGTGCTCCACCACTGTGGTCACAGGCATTGACCATAATTGAATGATGCAAGGTTGCAGTAGAGGCATCCTGACCCCCTCGCTGTGACTCCCCAGATGCGGATTACATTGTAGCCAACGGGAACCGCAATTGAGGTGTTGCCTTTCAGACTTGAACACCACGGTAGTCGTGCTTTGCCACTGTAGTCACAGGCATTGGCCACAATTGAATGATGCCAACCCTGTGGGTCAATTGCAACAGCAGAGTACCACTGGAACAAACCTAGGGGCCTATATATGTCTGTGAGATAGCCACACATGTCACTTGCATACAGACACTGCTGCCTGCCATTCTTCATCACCACCAGCTGCTGCTGTACCTCAACTCTGGGCCCAGTCATGGCTCATACAGAAAATCTCAGGGCCCGTCCCTTCACCACAAAGGAGCTGGAGGTCCTAGTGGACGGGGTCCTTGCCCAGTATTGGCGGCTATATGGTGCTCCAGAGGTACTGGTAAGTGAACGTGTTAATTTTTTTCAGTGCTCAGAATGCTCACATTATGTTACTGTACACTAGTATGTGCCTCTGACTGCAAGTCAATCTTGAATGCATTTAGAATTTTGCTATCAGCATGGGCCATGCATGACATACCAGGTTTTGTACTTGAGTATGCGGGGAGGTTGGCAATGCAGACACTGGTGCAGCTCTATCCAAGCCAGAAATGACAATCTTTTTTTTTTAAATGGGTCATGTAAATGTGTGAGACACTGCCTAGCACATTGACTTCATGCCTTATACCATCCGATACCTGAATGTTTGCAATGCTGATATGGAATTAATGTGGTTTATGAGTTGTACCGTTACACTGCTGATATGAGGTAATCTCACTCTGTACACACATTTACTGTTATGTAAAAGTTCATTAAGTGTGCATATAATTGTTAGTGAGATGCTACTTGTAGATTGGCCAGAGGGTACTGATTAATAGATGTACTGCTTTGACAGTGAGCCTATGGGGATGTGCCCAGGCTGCACCAGAGTACAAGGCCTGTATCTGCCTACATTTGTTCAAACTCGCCTCTCATTCATCTGCTGAATGTACAGTGGACATGTCATCCTTCATTTGTTTCCATTATATCTGCAGTCTCATGTGTGTATGCACTGTGTCATCATTCTCATTGTACATGCATTTGATTCTGGTGATGAAGCACTTTTTTCATCAGTTAAAAGCCCTCAGGCCTGTCAAGTATGTATCAAGGACCCCTCACTAAAATGATGTAGTCAACATAAGTGTAGTACACCCTCCTATTTAGGAAGCAGCAATTAGAGGTCTGAGGAGTACAGAAGACAGTCCTACACCTTGTGACAAGAGTGGAATAATGTATGATCATGTACCTAATTGTGACCTCCATTACACGTGCAGCTATGCAATGGTCCAGGACATTACGGGGTGTGTTTCACTGGATATTTTATGACAGTTCATTGCATTGTGGGCTGAGATATTGCTTTCATACAATTGGAATATTTGTGCCACACATGTAGTATTTCTTGTCCAAAGTGTAGTGTTGTTTGTGGTACCTCTTGGATTCTATGTAGGGATGGTACCAGACATTTCTCCATGCATCTCCTGCACTGTGCCTTCAACTTTAGAATAGTTTACTTGTTCTCATACAGTGCTGATAACTTATAGTTTGTGTATGATGAAGAGTAAGTGTGTGAACTGTATTAAGGACTTAACATGCAGACTGAGCATTTCCTAAGTTGTTTATTTGCACATTGACTCTTCATTTCGTCAATTACTCACATGTATTCACATGAGTGGTAGGTTTGAGGAAGAGTAGGGTTGTCATGAGTCTCAGGTCAGAGTTTACTGCTATCAAGATGAACTCTTCCTTACACTTTAACATTCAGTCAATACTTTGTAGTTGGTGATACCTTGGTTGAGGCTGAGTTATGGTCTACAGGTGTTCTGTGAAGTGGCAGTGTAGTCAGTGTTGATGATGTACAGGACATACTCACATGAGGTCACTTAGTGCAGCAGTACACAAGTGAGTCAAATTCACACTGGTGCTTACTTTGAGTTTGCTGTTAGAGTCAGTAATTTTGTACAGTGTTTCATGTTATGTACTGTCATTGTAGGGTATGGTCTGCCACTGTATGTGATGTGCCTACCAATGTCTACTTGTGGTGTGAGCTGAACTGTGTTTATGTGTCAGTGGTGGCTACAATCATATGTCATTTACCTTGGCTCTGTGGCTCATCCAGCAATTTATTGTCCTACTGTTGCGCCGACCGGTCCTCAGGAGCGGGTTGATGATTGAGGGGTCCACCTCTTGATCTAACCAAGCCTGATTGCCATAACGGCACAGGTCAGCGGAAGGATCAAGCGAGGGAAAGGAAGGGAACGCCAGGGAGGGAGATCTGTAAAGAGAAAGAACAGAACACACACCAATAAGGATCACCTCAAACATATGCAAGAATCAACACTTGTTTTCTGGACCTGTTATATCCCCTAGCCCCTATACATATAAAGGAAAATAACATCCATTCTTATCATGGCGATGGTGAATTAAAGTTGAGGGTTGGTTGAGAGGTGGGCGGACTTTGCTTGTGGTGGGTTTTTTTTTCTGTAGCAATGACAAATAAACAATGGTCAACCCCCACAACAGGATCCTACTCTGGATAATGAGGCCCTATAGCATGAACCATCACATACCCTCCACTTGACTCCATCGTGCCTCACAAGGGTAGAGCGTAGCCCTCTACCACTCGTGATAACCCCTGTTAAGATAGAGTCATAGAATACACCAGTTAGACAATACGACACGGTATTGTATCAATCACTGTATGCCCCATCAAGCATTCACCACACTCTCCCCTTCGTGTGCTATCGACACTGGTAGCGTAAAGTTATGTATATCATTTCATGCAAACAAGGTATGGCCCTGCGCAAACGAGCTTCCTTGTTCTGTGCTCTCCGGTCGCACTGGACCGTGCAATATTCCTATGGTCTTTTTCAGGCTATGCGCCCCACGCCGCCGGCCGACAAAGCAGGCCAAACACATCCAAAGCGAGAGCCTCGCTCTCCCCGCCTGCCGACAAATGCAGGCCGATTAAATCCGCAAAGGTTCTTTCGCCAGCCTCTGTATGAGCACCCGCTCACACACGGAGGTTCCAAAGACTGTTGGTGCAAGCACCCTTACCGTACTCAAGGTAACAGACCTGGAACAAGGATCGGATGAAGAATACGTCTCCACGAACTAATTTCCGACATCGGGAGGCCGGGGACTTCCTGCTTTATGCGTCTGGGGCACGTAGTCTCGCGAGACGCGCTAAGCCCCATGGGAGATGTAGTTCGGGCGGTGCGGTGAGCGAACAACGTTGTTTCGCTGCCGGCGCTCGCCAGGGGGGTCCTGACACCTACTGTGAGTTACACATACCCACACAGTTTGATCTGCCCACATCTGTTACACATTGTATGTGGACTGCACCTTATTTGGGGGACATTATGACTATTGTCCTTTTGAAGGGAGTCGTGCCTCATCCGTCACTCCTGTTGCTGTGCTATTGATGATGATCCTACTTTGATGTCATTATAGACAGTGTGCATGCACATGACTCCTTGCATCAGATATGTTGTGCTGACAGGAGGATCTTTTTTAACTTTTGTGGGGTGGAGGTTGTGATGAGGATCTTGCTAGCCTAGGACAATGTGCTGGACTCCTGCAACATTGTTGGCAAGTTTTCAGCAGCTTCACCGCTGCTGTGAAGTGACCGCCACAACCAGGTTTGATGCCATCATTTCTATGGAGATGATTGACCCTGATGCTGGGATGACAATTTACCTACATGCAAGACATGGTGGGTACTTTGGCTATGCTATATGTCCCTGTGTCCACCAGGGTGTCCGATGTAGACAGGACACAAATGTCACTGCGACTGTGTGTTGTTGTTTTACATGTCTTGCATGCGGTGAGATAATGGGAACTTACCTTTGGTGTTGAGCGCAACAGCGCCTTATCTGCTGGTAGTGTATCAGGTACAGCAGCTGCAGGTCTTGGAGTGCTGGATCCATGACAGCCAGTAAGGTGTGGAGGTGTCTCAGACTCGAGTTACACTCTCTGCAGTTGTGCTTCATCCATCTCTCATGAGCTGGTTTTTCCGCCGCTTTACGATAGCCTGATCGGCGCATCGTTATCTGGAGGGTAGACGGAGCGTCATTCAGCACGGCTTTTTATGCTATTGGTTCCCTCCGGCACTGTTGTGAAATGAGATTTCTGGCAGCCTCTAGGTTCCAACCCTTCATCCCTATCATCACCACAACCCACACCTAAAAGTTACCTATAAAAAAATTAACTACACAATTAAAATGTATTTTCAAATGAATAACTAATAGTATTTAACAACTAATTCTAAAGGATTCAAAAATAATTTACTCCCCATCCTTTCCCCAAATAAACCCAAAATATGCACCTAAAAAAGTAATTAAACAATTAACATAATTAATTATAAATTAATTAATTATCAAATAATTAATAATTAAAAATAATTACTTACCACCCTTTACCCCTTTAACCCCACAACCGGCACCTGAAAATATGACACAATTAACATAATTAATTATCAATTAATTAATTAGTATTTATTAACAACTCATTATTAATTAATTAAAAATATATTACTTTTCACTCTTTTCAACTATAACCTCCACAACCCTCACATAAAATTTACCAGGAAAAGATTTAAATGCACATTTAACACAATTAAGGTGCCGATTCCGATCCTGGAAAAACCGGGTACGAACCGTCGGTCGGAGCGTTTTCCCCGTCCGACTCGTACCCAGGAAAAAAACATTACAAACATGCAAGTACGATTCGCATGGAAACACCATTTCCGTACGAATCGTAAAAAACACCGACCGCCGAAAATATACATACAAATGTGATCCGGGAAAGCGCCGACGTGACGTCGGGATGCATTCAGGCTGCGTTTCACGAACAATGAAGTACGATTCGAACCGACAGCAGTTCGGACGGCAATATTTTTACGGCACCCAAAAAGAGCCGGAAAAGCGAAGTACGCCGCGATGCGAGCGGAATTGGGGGCCCGGTACGTGCCGTCCCCCCCCAGCCCCCGTATGTACGCGCCGTCCCCCCCAGCCACCGTATGTACGTGCCGTCCCCCCAGCCCCCCGTATGTACGCGCCGTCCCCCCACCAGCCCCCCATATGTACGCGCCGTCCCCCCAGCCCCCCGTATGTACGCGCCGTCCCCCCCAGCCCCCCGTATGTACACGCCGTCCCCCCAGCCCCCCCCGCAGATGGACGTGCCGTCCCCCCAGCCCCCCCATGGTTGGACGTGCCATACCCCCAGCCCCCCTCCGTGTATGTACGGTGCGTACCCCCACCCCACCCCCCGAATGTACAGAGCGTACCCCCACCCCCGAATATCCGGAGCGTACCCCCACCCCCGTATGTACGGTGCAGACCCCCAGCGCGTAGCCCCCAGGGGGTACGCTCCGTACATTCGGGGGGTGGGGTGGGGGTCTGCACCGTACATACACGGAGGGGTCTGGGGGTACAGCGCGTCCATCCGCGGGGGGAGCTGGGGGGGACGGCGCGTCCATCCGCGGGGGGGCTTGGGGGGACGGCGCGTACATACGGGGGCTGGGGGGATGGTGCGTACATACGGGGGGCTTGGGGGGACGGCGCGTATGCGGGCACATGTCTCCATGGTTGCTATTGAGGTTCGCTCCGTGCGGTGTTTTTTCCAAACGGTTGTACAATCGGACAGACGGGATGGATCGTACTTGCACGCTCGGACTTCATTTTTCTGATTCGTACGTAAAATCGTCCGGGAACGTGTCGGACACTTTTTCCGTTCGGAGGACGTGTGGGGGAATTTTCCCAATGCGATTCATATGTATTTTTTCCCATGCGAATCGTACTTGCCAGTTTGTACGGTACTTGTACGATTCGGACGGAAAAAAATCCGGATACGATTCGTACGGAGAAAATTTTTCCAGGATCGGAATCGGCCCCTTAATATCAATTAAATAAATAATAAATAAAAATAATCGTTCATTTATTATAATTAAATTACTTCCCAACCTATTCCCTTATAAACCCACAACCCGCTATGGAACTAAAACACACAGGTGCCGATCACGATCCTGTAAAAACCGGGTACAAACCGTCGGACGGAGCATATTCTCCGTCCGACGCGTACCCGGTCGTCAAAACTTACAAACATGGAATTACGAATCGCACGGAAACTCCATTTCCGTACGATTCGTACAAAACCCCGACCGACGAAAATAAACATACAAATGCGATCCGGGAAAGCGCCAACGTGACGTCGGGACGCACGCAGCCTGCCATTCACGAACCAGGAATTACGATTCGCACCGACGTCATCCCGCACGGTGAATATTTTCCGGCTGCCAAAAACTGTCGGGAAATCAGGACGACGCGAACAAGGAGTACCTGTACGCGACGGACAGACATGGACCCGAACCTACGTGTCATCCCGGCCCTCATAGCAGTCGACCTCCTCTACAGGTTCGGACGCAGACGCCGCAGAAGGTCAGAACAACAAAGGGAGGAGGGAGAGGGGGGGGGCAGGACCAGGGGCAGGCCACAAAACCCCCACCCAAGTCACACAGCACACATGCCCTGGACATACCTGACCCCCAGGCCCTGGTCACTACGAGGGGGTGGGGGCGTGTCCAGCAAAGTCAGCGTCCGCCACAACGGAAGTGCTTGAAGATGCGAACCGGCAACACAACAATACAGGTGCGTCCCGTACCCACGCCTTAAGAGCGTGGGTACGAGTCGTACCATGCCCACACCTATGTCACCCCAACAATGGCGGGACGGCTGTACCCACGTGGCAAAGGCCTGGGTACGGCCCGCACAAGCATTCTACAGCGTGGGTACGGATATGTACGGACCGTACCCCCACCCCCGTATGCCTGGAGCGTACCCCCCATGCCAACAGTGTACGTACGGACTGTACCCCCACCCCGTATGCATGGAGCGTACCCCCACCCCAACCGTGTATGTACGACCCATACCCTCACCCGCGTACGTATGGAGTGTACCCCCCATGCCAACAGTGTACGTACGGACCGTACCCCCACCCCGAATGCATGGAGCGTACCCCCCATGCCAACAGTGTACGTACGGACCGTACCCCCACCCCGTATGCATGGAGCGTACCCCCACCCCAACCATGTATGTACGACCCGTACCCTCACCCACGTACGTATGGAGCATACCCCCCACGCCAACAGTGTACGTAAGGACCGTACCCCCACCCCGTATGCATGGAGCGTGCCCCCATGGCAACAGTGTAAGTACGACCCGTACCCTCACCCGCGGACGTATGGAGCGTACCCCCCACCCCAACAGTGTAAATACGACCCGTACCCTCACCCGCGGACGTATGGAGCGTACCCCCACCCCAACAGTGTATGTACCACCCGTACCCACACCCACGTACGTATGGAGCGTACCCCCACCCCAACAGTGTAAGTACGACCCGTACCCTCACCCGCGTACGTATGGAGCGTACCCGCACCCCAACAGTGTAAGTATGACCCGTACCCTCACCCGCGTACGTATGGAGCGCACCCCCACCACAACAGTGTAAGTACGACCCGTACCCTCACCCGCGTACGTATGGAGCGTACCCCCACCCCAACAGTGTAAGTACGACCCGTACCCTCACCCGCGTACGTATGGAGCGTACCCCCCACCCCAACAGTGTAAGTACGACCCGTACCCTCACCCGCGTACGTATGGAGCGTACCCCCACCCCAACAGTGTAAGTATGACCCGTACCCTCACCCGCGTACGTATGGAGCGTACCCCCACCCCAACCGTGTATGTACGACCCGTACCCTCACACGCGTACGTATGGAGCGTACCCCCACCGCAACAGTGTATGTACGACACGTACCCCCACCTCGTATGCATGGAGCTAACCCACACCCGTGTACGTTCTAAGCGTACATATCGTGAAATAGGAGGGGTGGGTGCAGAGTCCTCCCAGCAGTGCCCAGACACAGGAGGGGTGGGTGCAGAGTCCTCCCAGCAGTGCCCAGACACAGGAGGGGTGTGTGCCTATCACTCACAGCAGTGCCCAGACACAGGAGGGGTGGGTGCCTATCACTCCCAGCAGTGCCCAGACACAGGAGGGGTGGGTGCAGAGTCCTCCCAGCAGTGCCCAGACATAGGAGGGGTGGGTGCAGAGTCCTCCCAGCAGTGCCCACACATAGGAGGGGTGGGTGCAGAGTCCACCCAGCAGTGCCCAGACACAGGAGGGGTGGGCGCAGAGTCCTCCCAGCAGTGCCCAGACACAGGAGGGGTGGGTGCCTATCACTCCCAGCAGTGCCCAGACACAGGAGGGGTGGGTGCCTAACACTCACAGCAGTGCCCAGACACAGGAGGGGTGTGTGCCTATCACTCCCAGCAGTGCCCAGAGACAGGAGGGGTGGTTGCAGAGTCCTCCCAGCAGTGCCCAGACATAGGAGGGGTGGGTGCAGAGTCCTCCCAGCAGTGCCCAGACATAGGAGGGGTGGGTGCAGAGTCCTCCCAGCAGTGCCCAGACACAGGAGGGGTGGGTGCCTATCACTCACAGCAGTGCCCAGACACAGGAGGGGTGGGTGCAGAGTCCTCCCAGCAGTGCCCAGACATAGGAGGGGTGGGTGCCTATCACTCACAGCAGTGCCCAGAGACAGGAGGGGTGGGTGCAGAGTCCTCCCAGCAGTGCCCAGACACAGGAGGGGTGGGTGCAGAGTCCTCCCAGCAGTGCCCAGACATAGGAGGGGTGGGTGCAGAGTCCTCCCAGCAGTGCCTAGACATAGGAGGGGTGGGTGCAGAGTCCTCCCAGCAGTGCCCAGACATAGGAGGGGTGGGTGCAGAGTCCTCCCAGCAGTGCCCAGACATAGGAGGGGTGGGTGCAGAGTCCTCCCAGCAGTGCCCAGACACAGGAGGGGTGTGTGCCTATCACTCCCAGCAGTGCCCAGACACAGGAGGGGTGGGTGCCTAACACTCACAGCAGTGCCCAGACACAGGAGGGGTGTGTGCCTATCACTCCCAGCAGTGCCCAGACACAGGAGGGGTGGGTGCCTATCACTCCCAGCAGTGCCCAGACACAGGAGGGGTGGGTGCCTAACACTCACAGCAGTGCCCCTGCAAAGAAAAGGGTGGAGTACCCACAGATCCTATGCCCATAAATGTCAGTCAGGTGCACAAAGATCCTGCAGTACATGTACCACATGTGTGCGAGGCTGGGAGTATACACATGCATACAGCCTAAAAGGGAACATGTCCACATGAAGTCATGGCAACAGACTACATACACAAGTACAGTGATCACCAAGGATGCCACGAATGATGCAGGTGGAGACATCGCTCTGCATGCCTGTGCAAAGTTGAAGGAGTCCGTCACACCCCCAGCTGATGTAGACACAGCTCAGCACCACATAGTGGAAACACCCTGCAGGGAAGATGTCAGGGTACACAGAGGAAGGAACACACCTTGGGACAATTTCACCATGCAGTAACTGCTTACATGAACAAAGACACTTAGCTAACACATTGTGATGGCACACAGATACCAGGGTCCCCACTATGACCAGCACACTAATAAATTTCCCACACACCCAACACATGTTCACCACCCAAAATCATGTAGCAGCCCCACCAATAGCAATACCACAAAAGCTGTAGTGATCTAAGGAAAAAAAAATTGGCTTTATTCAGCATTACAAAAAAAATTGTGAGTGGATAAAGTTCAATATTTACAAAGCCCATAGGGCAGTCCATGAGTCACAGCTGGATGGGGGACACAGTGGGACGCGTGTCCCCTAGCTTGCCTGCACAGTCAGACTCCTTCGTCTTCCACAGCGGGGAGGGCATCATGTGGGGGGGAAGGACCAGGCACCGCAGGGACATGAGGGTGAAGGGTAGGCGTCGTGGGTGCAAGGATGGAGGACTCCCCCACAGGGGGTGGGGCAGGGCCAAAGGCGGAGGCCAGGATCTCGCTGCACACCTTAGCAAGGTCCACCAGCGTCTCCTCTGCACCCGAAGGAACCACAGGCCCCAAGGAGGGGGGGTGCGGAGGGATGGGTCGCAGCGCCACTGGGGGAGGGTGTGGACAGGGGGGGGACACAACCACCCTGACCGGGGACTCCCTTGACCGCTTGCGGGGTGGTGTCACAGTGGGGCTCAGGGACAGAGCGGCCATGAAGGAGTCCTTGCCGGATATGTGGCCAGGAGAGCTGAGGGGAGGGGATTTGGAGGGAGTGGATTGGGTGGAATGCGGACTCCCACTCTGGCTGCATGACTTGCGTTTGCCCCCCGACCCAGTGGGTGTGCCTACTTCACCCTGTGTGTGCGTGCCAGGAGGTGTGCGTATGACCTTCCCTGCTGGTGTGGTGCTTGTGTCTGTTGTGGTGTGTTCATGCGTACGTCTGGGTGTACGTGGGACAGGCATGGGAGTGGGAAGTGTGGATGGGGCAAAGGTAGGGGCAAGGGACGTAGCGCTGCAGGAGACCCACTGCTGCAGTCAGTGTTGAGTCTATGGACCTCAGCAACTGGCGTTGATCAGCCTGCGATGAAAGAATGCCCTCCAAGTATGCCTCCATGTTGTGCAGCACTTGGCTGTGGCCATGGAGGACATTAAGGATCACAGCCTGACCAACCTGCAACTGCCGCTGGATGTCCACAGACTCAGCATTGGCGGCAGCAGTGGAGACAGGGGCAGGGGGTGCGGTGCCTGGCAGGAAGGAGACATGTGGTGACCGGGCACGCTGGGAAGGGACACGAGCAAGTGGGAGGCGGCTGATGGCAATGGAGGGGGCGGGCTGAGATGTTGTGCCGCTGTCATCTGCTGGTGCAGCCTCCGCCCACTCGGAGAGATCATCCTCGGACCCTTCAGCTTCATATTCAGTCGTGCCAGTGGACAGGTCCGCGGCCTCACTCTCCTCCACCTCAGTACCACTCAATGTGCCAGGCACGATGTCAACGCTGGCACTGGTGCTCGGTCCCTCCGCTCCGTCTGTGCTCATGTCTCCCTCCGTGTCCCCCGACGATGCTGTGGGCAAGGTGAAGAGACAGCAATTAATCACACACCTGTATACATATGTCACATGAGTCCAATCTCCATAGGTTACAGTGCATAGCCTGCAAAGAAAGATCTGTAACACCTACAAAACAATGTACAGATGTAGGGCATGCAACACACAGTTGGTTGACCCACCATGCCAATGAAAATCCATGGAGAGCATGACACAATAGCAAATGACATGCAATTGAGTTTGACATAGGAGCCAGGTCCTGGGGACAATCCAGCACTGCATCTGCACCACACAGCGTTGCCGAAAAAAGGGATGAGCAGGGACCATATACATGAACTTGAGGCACAGGCTGCATAGGTAATACTGAGAACATGCCCACCATGAGTGGCTCACTGCACCTTGAGTGTATGTCCAGACAAACATCACACACTGGCCATACCTAGCAAGGAGATATCAGGTTTTGACATGTAGGCTTGGCCCGCACCAACCACCCCCTACATGATGCTACAGGCATTGTTCACGTGGATAAAGTGCCAGCCTAGATAACCTTGTGAAGGAGTGACTACACACAGACCAGGGAACCGCTATACTGTGGGTAACTGGATCTGCACAGCACCTTTAAACCCTGGCAGTGTATCCATGCAACTGTGCACTTACAAATGCTGGTGACACACAACAAACACACATGTACCTACCCCCTTCCTGCTGCTGCTTCTCCTGTAAGCGCCTGTCCAAGTCTGGAAAGACCACCGCCAGCACACGCTTGTGGATGTGGGTCAGACGGCGGCGCCCCCGGTTCTTATGAGTCTCAGGTGAGTCCCCCAGCAGGACCCGTGCGATCCTCCGCGTCCAGCACCGGATATCCTGCCAGCGTTTCCTCACCTGGGGCAGGCGCCGCTTGCGACCATCTGCACTCCTCACGGCACTGACGGCGGTCAGCCATATCTGCTTCTTGGCAGAGGCGCCTACCTGTGAGGATGAACAAGTGACACTACATCAATACACCAGGCACATGTCACAGAGAGACATATTTGAACAAAATTGCTGTTTACAACAAGGCATAGTATGCATCCAACGCATTGCACCTTTGTCATAGGGACATGATCCTCTGGGGAAGGGCAAAAGCAGTATGTGCCATTGAAAGTACACAGGTGGAATGAGGGCAATGACACAATCAATGATCCAGGCTCACACTGTGCATCACAAGCTGCACCAGGATCATGTGCAGCACCTCTAAGCAGTCACATGCCACAGGACACTGACGCTACCGCAGCAGAGTACACAGACACACACAGGCACAGGACATTCACCTGCCATTGCCAAATGCTGCGACAAACCTCACTCTGCACATGTGCCACTAGACGGGGGGCCCACAGGTGTGGGGCTGGCTCTGCACGTCAGACACACAGCACTGCTCCCTGCTCACATCACATGGGTAGGGTATATCCATCCCTCATGCAGCCCGGGTGCCACACTCCACATATGCACCCACCCACATGACAGGGGACTTACACACACACCGATGTCCAGGGTACGAACACATCATGTGGGCACTCTCAGCACAGGTACACAGAACTAACACACATCTGTGGGTACAGTCACCTGTCACACTGGGCTGACCACATAATCACATGAGGACTGTAGAGGCTACATTCCCAGGAGGACAAGACAGGCAGAATGTGGCATGCACCATGCAGTGATTGTCACAGTAAACACAATACAAGTGAGGACGGCAGACATGTACCACAGCATGCACTGGCTGGGAGACATCAGGCATTCCCCCCCGGGACCCCCCCTACAGTACATAGCATGTGTGCCACACCTGGACACAATGCCAGAAGTCACACTCACAAAAAAGGGACACAGTCTGTGCTAGTAGACTCTGCACTCACCTGATACCCTGGTCGCCCATACAGCATGGGGTACTGTGGGAGGATCACATCCAGCAAAGCCAGGTTCTCCTCCAGGGTGAAGGGCTGTGACCTCTCCACAGACCTTGACATGGTTCCAGGGAATCAGTAGCAGCAGCTGGGTCGTGGAATACAAAGATGTGCAGGCAAGTGCCCCCTCATGGGACCTGGCTGCCTTATATCTGCCTTGCTGGCCTGTTTCATGCACAGGAGTACAGAGTGATTGGTCACTCACATTTGCATCCTATGTTTCCTCCAATCCCTTCAAACCTAGCACAGTCAGTGGGTTCTCATTGGGTTTTTTTTCTTCAGCATGATGTCAACTCCTGAAGCACATTGCAACAAAGTAGATTCATTCAAACTGACTACTGCTGTGCACCTGCTTCCAAATATTCAAACTTTAAACTTGGTCTCCATGACAACCAGCATGCATGTAGGCCTTTATACTTGTCCCTCATGTGTCCCCTATGTAAATTGGAGCTTCACACACAGGTACGGTGCGTTCCAGGGCCCTAGGGCACCCCAAATGCATAGCAACGGCCCGTACAGGCGTGTGTACGCTCCGTATCACTATGGGTGTTCTCGCGTATGCGTACTCATAGTGATAGTGAGCGTACAGGCGTGTGTACGGTCCGTACCACTATGAGTACGCATACGCGAGAACACCCATAGTGCTAGTGAGCGTACAGGCGTGTGTACGGGCTGTACCACTATGAGTACGCATACGCGAGAACACCCATCGTATGCGTACCCATAGTGATACGGACCGCACACGCGTGCGTACGCTCACTATCACTATGGGTACGCATACGGCAGCACTCCCATAGTGATAGGGAACGTACACAGGCCCTCTGAGCGAATGTACTGTGCCTTTCACACATCACAGTGGTGACAGGCAGCACACAGGAAGGAATAGAGCTGACATACTTGTCCATGGATGGACATCAAGGCATTGTCTGGGCAGTACTACATGTGTGGGGCACAGGTGTGAAAGGCTGTGATGTGGCACATTACTCCTGAGTCGAGAAGGCACCAGATGTATGATGAGATGTGTACAGATGTTATGTGTGACGGTGCAATGTGTGCCAGGCATGCCCTTCACTCCTTTGACATGTGTGCATGTCGTACTGCACACTTGGGATGAGCGTCACTGGCATGGCACGGTCAACAACACACGCAAGTGTCCCCTGATGCCTGCTACAGGGGTTACCACACCAGACAGGTCACTACCCACGGTGCACCATGTGACTATGTCATGTATGTGTGGGGGTTCACATTGGGTTGATATTGGTGCTCCCTCAAAAGCATCAGCTGTTGCAGCAACCAACATGTGTCTGTGTGTAGATTGACATGGCACACTGTTCCGCACACCAGGCCACATATGGTACCCGATGTGAGGTGCGTATGTATGCATGGGACACAGAGTAGCGTCACAAGGACATGTCTCCATCCTCACTATGAATGTGTGGTGAGTCATCACATGTACACCTTCATGGCAAGGTGTGTGGCCTGTCCTAGTGTAATGTCATGTGACCTGTGGCTCTAGTGTTCCGCTACCAGTCTCTGCAATCGACATCCTACTTCTGCTGATGTGTGGATGTATGTCACTCCTGTCTTGCGTCTGGCTGTTCACTTACACTGGGACACAGCTAGTCCCATGCCATGGCATGTGGAGGTTCACAATCTCCGTGTGTAGCTGGGTCTTGGTAGGAGTGTCACCTGGCAGCCATACGTGTCCAGGGCATGTAGCACATACCTGACTCCATATGTAGCATATGTGTATTGACAGATTAACATGTGCTCAGTACATATAAATTGTTGTTGTAGTGCACTCACTCTTCCTTTTCACTTCCAAATTACTGCAGAGCGCCGCCTCTTCCCCGACCAATTCCGGACTTGGCTGCCATGCGGGAGAATGACTGTATCCGGTGCTACCGCTTCCCCCAACGGTTGATTCTGGAGTTGACGGCGAGACTGGCACCACACCTGCAACCGCTGCACAGGTATCCTACGGCACTGACACCCAAGCTGAAGGTAATGGCAGCCCTACATTTTCTGGCCACGGGTACCTTTCAAAATACCATAGCTCATGTTGGTGGCATGTCCCAGAGCATGTTCTGCCGTGTGCTGCATGATTTCTTAGAGGCCATGTTGCTTCACCTGGATGACTTCATCCATTTCCCAACCCCTGAAATGTTGACTGGGGTCAAGCGTGGATTCTATGCCCTGGGAGGGATGCCCCATGTCATTGGGTCCATAGATGGGACACATGTGGCTTTGGTACCACCACAGGCACAGGAGGTAGCGTACAGGAATCGCAAGCACTACCACTCCATCAATGACCTTGTGGTGTGTCTATCCAACATGGTGATTTCACATGTCTGTGCTCGTTTTCCAGGATCAGCACACGATGCCTACATCATGAGGCGTAGCAGGGTGCCTGAAATGATGACGCAGCTGTGCAACGAACAAGCATGTGTTGTTGGTGGGTACACTCTGTCTGTCCTGTATTTTGCGTAGACTTCCAGCACAACCGCTTCTCCTGTCCTACTTATGTCCATGTGCTTTCCATGTAGGGGACGCTGGCTATCCAAACATGCCATGGCTGATCACACCTCTCCGCAACCCCATTACGCCAGCCCAGCTCCGCTACAACACCGCCCATGGCCGGACAAGGCGAGTGATAGAGAGGACATTTGGCCTCCTGAAGAGCCGATTCCGATGCCTCCACAAGACAGGCGGCGCCCTCCCATATGCCCCGGCGAAGGTCTGCAAAATCTTCATGGTCTGCTGCATGCTGCAAAACATGGCAGTTGAGAAAGCTGTGCCACTCATCCTGGATCAAGATGATCAGGACCATCCACCAGTGGAGGACGAAGGGCTTGGCAATGGGGCAAGTGATGTGGAGGATGTGGAGCCGCAAGAGGATATCCGGACTCGGCTCATACGCGACTTCTTTGCTTAGTGGTGAGTACCAGTGTCTGAGTGTGCACGCATTGGTCCCCGTGTGGCATATGTTGCGATGTGTGTGTCCATCTGCATGTATGCCACGTGAGTCAGAGGTGTGTGTGGATGTGTCACTGGAGTGATGGTGCCAGTGATGAGTGTATTTCTCCAGCCATAATTGTGACCTAGCATGTTGTCATTCATACATGTGTCAAGTACATGCACATGCAAGTGGCTGTGCTTTTTGTGGCTGACTTCTTGTGTGTCTCTCTTCCCCAGGTACTTGCGCATGCCGTCTGCTGCTTGCATTGTTGTGGCACTGCTATTCCTCATGGACACGTCATCGTGTGCTGACTCTGCGTTACACGCACGGACAAGTTTGGAAGTCTCCTTAGGGTAAGGGATGCATCAGGGGTGTATTGGGTGTGGCAGTTGTTCACGATGTATGCACACTGCCCCTGTCGATGTTTGGTTCCTCTGCAGACATGTCGCATCACCATGGTACACATGACATGCAGATGGGTACACCTGAATAGATGGTCAGACTTGTTGACAGTCATCAGTGATGGGATTGTGGAATGTGATGATGGCATCAATGTGTGTTACACTGCCCTCGGACACATACGGTTTGCATTGGCTTGACATGGTGTGGGACTTCCACATCAGCGGTTCAATGGTGTATGGCAGGCTCTCCGTGAGCAGCAGGGGGTGTTTAGCTGTTAGCCGACACTTGTGTGCCAGTTCCATGGATATCACGCATTTGTGGTGCAGAAGGGGGGTGCCAGTGTTGGACCCACATGTTACTCCACATGACCTGTTCATGTGTACTCCGAGTTGCCTCTGCAATCCCGAAAACATGACTAATAAAGGTGTCCCTATGCCTCCAAGGTGCCTCTTCTCAGTCAATGCTGGTGTGTTGCCATGGGGCATACGGCATGTCTGGCATGGTTTACTGTGATAGTGGCTATGTGTCTATGTGTAGAGTAGCAAGATGCAAGCTGTTTGTGTGGGATTAGACTGTGTATTGTGCATGATGTCCATGACTGTGTGTGTATTGTGACATGTGCCATCCCCATGCATCCAACGTTGGCCAGGCCACCATTCTCTGCATCCACCTGACTCAAACTTGCAGGACATGGTTCTGCCACCTGTCCACACATAACTGGGTATCCCCCAGGACACTCCCCATGATCCCTGACCTCTGCGCATGGCTGTTGCTGTACTCAATATGTCTGTCAGCACGGTTGTGCGGCCCCCCTCTCAGCTTGTTGGGCCCATCAAGGGTGTGTATGGTGCTCCATGTCTGTCTTGCCTAATACACTGTGACCCATGTGTGTCCTGTGCCAGACTCAGGCCCCAGGGTGTGGATGGTTGAAGTCAAATGAGAACTCAGGCATGGTTAGACTTTACAAGACACATGTAAGGTAATAATGCAACCAGTAGGCATCTTCTCTTCATGGTGTGACTTTTTATTTTAGTTGGGGGGGGGTTTGACATGAGGGGCTTTCCGGGTGTGTGGAACCCAAAGTTCACTAGGGGAGTTGGTGTCCTTGCCATTTGAAATCCTCAGAGTCCATGCCACAGTCTTTGTCAACATTGGTCAGACAGTGACCAGCAAGTCCATGTGGCAGAGAATGTCTTTTGATGCTGTGCTGCTGTTGCTCCAGTGGGCCAGGTGCCAGGCCAGGTGTCCTGGGAGATGGTGCTGTAGCGCCGGCCCTCACGGTCTTTTACGTGGACGACCCGCCCTCCTGCGGGGACCCTCAGAAGCAGGCCGTGACGATGTTTGGGGTGCTCCATCGGATGTTTCCTCCTCCTCCTCCTGATCCCTCCCTGTGGGTGGTGATGTTCTACGCCTGATGGCACAGGGAGGGTTGCCCATGTTGTCGGCCATCCGACGGAGTGTACTGTGAATTCCCGTGAACACCGTCACGAGCTCAGCCTGTCTGTCCTCCATCTGCCGTTGGTGTTGCTGTAGACACGCATGTTGCTCCGCATGTTGCTGGGCCTGCTGGGTCTTGATCTCCTCGAGGATGGACATAACCTGGGCCATGCCCGTGGTGTCCTGCCGGTATGTGTACAGGATGTTTCGGACATGGGAATATACCGGTTCCCCAGCCAACTGGTCAGGCTGGCGCCTCCACCGTCCTCCACTCCCACCACCCCTGCCCACTTGCACCTGGCATGCCCTTGTGGGCACATCGGGTCTCCGGGACCCCTGAGGGGTGGCATTGGCGTTGTCGCCTGCCTCCTCCTGGGTGCCCGGGACACCGTGTCCCTCCTGGCCAGCCTGGCTGCATTGTGGTGGTGGGGCAGGGATCCTGGGTGTCTCCTGGGATGTGGCAGGAGTGGGGGTGGTGGTTGGCCCAGTTGTACCTGATGCAGGTGCTGCAGGTCGTTGGACACCAGAGGGGCCAGGTTGGTCGGGTTCGTCCACAGAGTGGTGAGAGTCGTCGCTGCCGGTGGCTCCTTCATCCCGCCGAGCCGGGTCCTGTGAGTCTTCCCCCCCAGTGTTGGGGGGTGATCCACGACGTTGACCTGTGTGTGAGAGAGACAATTATAATTTTGTTCCATGCAACATCCATGTTTCATTCGTTTCAAAGTTGGCACATTTCCTCTGGGGATTTGGTTATGTCTTGCATTCCACTCACAGTGCACTTGTGCATGGGTATGTCCCTTGGGCACAGCTTTGGCGACTTTACCTATGTGTGGCACAGTCTTACTTGCTGCGTCAAGTGTGACTGCAGTCAGCAGTGGAGTGGGCAGGTGTGGCGAGCCGTGCATTGGAGCCTTCCGTGTAGCACTGAACGTGGGCACATGGAGTTGTTCCACACACTTATATGATGCAGGTAGCTGTCGTTGTGCTCGTGCACAGGTTGTGACATGGCCCTGTGTTTTGCCATGGAGGAGAGGGGGGGTTCTGGCACTGGCCACCCTTGTCTACATGCACGCAGTCCACCTGCTGACGAGCAGACATTCCCACACACCACAAGGCTGATTTGCTCTCCCTGTGTCTCCCTCCCTCTCTGTCCCCCTCTCCCTCCCTCTGTGTGTCAGCCTCCTCCCTCTGTCCGTCTCCCTGTGTCTCCCTCTCTCTGTCCCCCTCTCCCTTCCTCTGTGTGTCACCCTCTGTCACCTCAGCCCAGCTTACTGTGCACACACTGTTAGCAGATCTTTGAATGGCCCTTGGATTGTTGATGTGAGTTTGTTTCTGATCTCCAGACACCCATTGGGTGTAGTGTGTGTGTCTGCACTGCTGCTGTGGTGGTGTGTGCAGCCACTCTTTCACAGTGTTGGCTGTTCATTAGCTGCTGTCATGTGCAAGAACGTGCCGTCACCCCCATGTGTTGATGCAAGGCGTCCGCCATTTGCTGGCAAGTCATTCCTGTGTTGGGACACACTGTTTGTCTGGCTGTGACCTAGGCCATATGGGCAGGGGGCATTGTCGTCTGCTTCTGAGTTGCACTATGTGATTTTTTGGGCCCACCCTCCCGCCATCCGGCTTACCGTGTCATGTGTTGGTGTCTTCTGTGGCCTGTGACTTGACATTGTCCAGCTGGGTGCATGGGGCATGGTGGCGCCAGTGGCATGTGCGTGTTCATGGAGTGTGGTTGAGTCATGCGATAGCTTGGGGTGGTTGCGTGCCTGTTTGTGAGTTTGGTTGTGGATGACGTTCCCCCCATGTGAGGTGAGTTGTTTGTGTACTCACCCGGCTCTCGGAGTCCATCTACTCCGTCCACTGCCACCACCGGCAGTATGGCCATCACCCTCTCCTCCCAGGGATGGTAGTGTACGGGTCTGCGGGCCGGGCCTCCTCCAGTGACGTTGGCCTGATTGTGTTCATCGGTCATCTTGGCTCAGACCATCCTCCGCAGATCGTACCACCTGGCTTGGCATTCCTGCTTGTTCCTTCTGGTGTCCGCAACAGCATTCACAGCATCAACGATCGTCTGCCACATGGCTGTTTTTGCTGAAGTGCTGGTCTGTCTGACCAAAGAGGTGTGGCTCGACTCTGAGGATTTCACCGACAAGGACCTCCAACTCTCGGCTAGTGAACTTTGGATTCTTGTTAGTGGGCATGGTGAGGGATGTGGGTGTGGAGGGGGGGGTGTGGATGGTTGTGGGTGTGTGGGTGTGGTTGTGCAGGTGTGTGTGTGAATGTGATGAGGGGCTGTTTGTGAAGGTGTGTGTGTGAAGGTGTGCAGGTGTAAGGTGTGGTAAAGCTTCTAGTATGGTGCTGTAGGTTGTCTGTGGGGTCTGGCAGCAGTGAGTCTGTTGCAAAGGCTCATGGTTTGTGTGTGTGGGCCCTTTTTATTGGTCCATTGGTGGGTGTGGCTGTGTTTGAACTTTGGATGGGTGTGTTATAAGGAGTGGTTGTGTTTTGGGCCTCTGTTTTTGTTTTTTGCAGTTGCAAGTCAGTGAATGTGTTGTTTTAGTGGTTGTTGGACATGTTTTGTGGCTTTGTGCCATTCGAATGGTGTATTCTTGTGTTAGTGCTGTCCTTGTGTGTGGCTTGGTACGACTCGTACATGCGCGATGTTGTGTGAAGGTGGTGATGTTGGGGCCTGGGGTGCGCTCCGTACTTAAAATGTTGGGGTGGGGGTACGCTCCATGCATACGCGGGTGGGGGTATGACTCTAACGTACACGGGTGTACTTACACGGGGGTACGACACGTACACGGGTGTACATACAGGGGGGGTACGACTCTTATGTACACGGGTGTACAGACACGGGGGTACGACACGTACACGGGTGTACATACTGGGGGGTTCGACACGAACGTACACGGGGGGGTACGACACGTACACGGGTGTACATACACGGGGGGTACGCCACGTAAACGGGTGTACATGCACGGGGGTACGACACGTACACGGGTGTACATACACGGGGGGTACGACACGAACGTACACAGGTGGGTACGATAGGTACACGGGTGTACATACACGGGGGGTATGACACGAACGTACACGGGGGGTACGACACATACACGGGGGGTACGACACGAACGTACACGGGGGTACGACACGTACACGGGTGTACATACACGGGGGGTACGACACGAACGTACACGGGTGTAAATACCGGGGGGGTACGACACGAACGTACACGGGGGGTACGACACGTACACGGGTGTACATACAAGGGGGGTACGACACATACACGGGTGTACATATACGGGTGGGGTGTACATACATGGGGGTATGACTCTAACGTACACCGGTGTACATACACGGGGGTACGACACGAACGTACACGGGTGTAAATAACGGGGGGTACGACACGAACGTACACGGGGGTACGACACGTACACGGGTGTACATACACGGGGGGTACGACACGTACACGGGTGTAAATAACGGGGGGTACGACACGAACATACACGGGGGTACGACACATACACGGGTGTACATACACGGGGGGTACGACACGTACACGGGTGTACATACACGGGTGGGGTGTACATACACGGGGGGTACGACTCGAACGTACACGGGGGTACAACACGTACACGGGTGTACATACACGGGGGTACGACACGAACGTACACGGGTGTAAATACCAGGGGGGTACGACACAAACGTACACGGGGGTACGACACGTACACGGGTGTACATACACGGGGGTACGACTCGAACGTAGGGGGGCTGGGGGGAGTGTTGGGCGCGTATGCGGGCACATGTCTCCATGGTTGCTATGGGAGTTCGGTGCGGACGGTGTTTTTTCCATACGGTTGTAACATCGGACGCACGGGATGGATCGTGATTCCGCGGTCGGACTTCACTTTTCACATTTGTACGGTAAATCGTCCGAGGACGTGTTGGACACATTTTCCGACCCGAGGACGTGTGGGGAATAATTCCCAATGCGATTCGTATGGTCTTTTTCCCATGCGAATCGTAATTGGCAGTTTGTACGGCACTTGTACGATTCGTACGGTAAAAAGACCGGATACGGGGGAACAACATTTACAACGCAACTTTTACAACGCACTACACTTACAACGCATTTTTTACAACGCAACATCTACTACAACGCATTCCATTACATAGCATGACACTACAACGCATTTTTAAAAACTACCTTTACAACGCATTCCATTACATCGCATACTACCTTTACAACGCATACCATTACAACGCATAATATTACACTACACTATCCAACACTTACCCTACTGTTGCACCCCCTGGAGTTAGAATAGTAATTTTTACCGCTATACTATCCAACACTTTCCCTACTGTTGCACCCCCTGGAGTTAGAATAGTAATTTTTACCCCTATAATATCCAACACTTACCCTACTGTTGCACCCCCTGGAGTTAGAATAGCAATTTTTACCCCTATACTATCCAACACTTACCCTACTGTTGCACCCCCTGGAGTTAGAATAGTAATTTTTACCCCTATACTATCCAACACTTACCCTACTGTTGCACCCCCTGGAGTTAGAATAGTAATTTTTACCGCTATACTATCCAACACTTTCCCTACTGTTGCACCCCCTGGAGTTAGAATAGTAATTTTTACCCCTATACTATCCAACACTTACCCTACTGTTGCACCCCCTGGAGTTAGAATAGCAATTTTTACCCCTATACTATCCAACACTTACCCTACTGTTGCACCCCCTGGAGTTAGAATAGTAATTTTTACCCCTATACTATCCAACACTTACCCTACTGTTGCACCCCCTGGAGTTAGAATAGTAATTTTTACCCCTATACTATCCAACACTTACCCTACTGTTGCACCCCCTGGAGTTAGAATAGTAATTTTTACCCCTATACTATCCAATACTTACCTTAAATGCAATTTAATATTATGCGTTGTAATGGTATGCGTTGTAAAGGTAGTATGCGATGTAATGGAATGCGTTGTAAAGGTAGTTTTTAAAAATGCGTTGTAGTGTCATGCTATGTAATGGAATGCGTTGTAGTGGATGTTGCGTTGTAAAAAATGCGTTGTAAGTGCATGCGTTGTAAAAATGTGCGTTGTAACGACATACATCCCCGGATACGAGTCGTACGGGGAAATTTTTTACCGGATCGTAATTGGCACCACAATGTATTTAAATTTAAATTAATAATGAACAAAAATGTAACACATATGTTAAAAAACAAACAACTTGTGGACAAAAAAATTACATCACATAAATTTAAAATAGATACTAAAATACTAAAACGATATTTTAAACAACTATATTTTCGCAAATGATAATAATGACTTCTATAATCTATAAATCAATAGTACTTACCTTCAAATTGATATTCTTGCCCTTGATATTCTTGACATTGATATTTCCATGTCCTGATATTTTAAACCCAATATTGTTGTCTGACGATATTTGCAACTTGATATTTCATCTAAACACCTTAATTTAGTAATATTTAAGTTGGTGCTTCTATTTTTGTACTAAAGGCAAGTTTTTGGGGGTGGTTTATTTTATATATTTCAAATATATACTTTTTTGGGGTGAATGGGAAATGTTTTGTTTATCTAATATTTTTTTCTTATTAAATTATGGGGATCTTTCCAATGTCGGTTGGAAAGACTCTGACCGCCACCGCCTCGGACTCAGGACCAACCAACCGTTGTTTGGTCGGTATCCTATTGTTCTCTATGGGTGATTGTATTTTGACCGTAAACCTGCAGTAACACAAGCTCCTATGGGGTAATGGGGGGGTGTGTGTAAAACCCTGCACCCTGTCGCTGGGACCTATGGTCCCTGCCACCAGTGCAGGGTTCTACAGGGTTGTACCTTGGGTACCCCCTCATCCACCAACTGTAGGCCATGGAGACTAGGGGGCCCTGCCAGGGGCCTCCAAAGTCACTATCCGACAGCCTTTCCGTCTCAGAAAGGCCAGAATGGAAAGCCTGTTGGAATCTGACATTGTAATCCCAAAAGCAGAAACGCCATCCATAGGGGATACGGTCCGATTCCGACTGACAGGAAAACTCCGAGAGCCAGTTGGATTTAAGCCGGAATAACCAACCTGGTATAGGTACCGACCGCGAGTATTGTAAGTCAGACCATAAACCGACAGAGTCAGTCAGAAGGGCTCCAATGCAGTCGGGAGGCTAACAACTGTGTGTCGGAAGCGTACGACCGACATTGTAATGAGCCCCTAAGTGTATAACAAGTTTTGCACTTATTTAAAGTAGTTATTTTGTATTAAAAGTGTTTTTAAATTGTTTTATTAATGATCATTTAATTATGTTGGTGATGATATTGTACTCAATATTGTGTGGATCGATATTTTTGACATATTCTATGTTCATTTCAAGGTAACAATTTTATTGTTTCTGATATTTGTTTTTGATATATGTACAAATCTATATTTCTAACAATGATAATTATGTTCTCAATATTTGAGGTTTTTAAGTTAAGTATACTGAGTTAATATTTAATATCTGATATTTTTGTGTTTCGGTATTTGATGGATCGATATTATGTCAGTGATCCGTTGTTCAGTGACTCATACATACCGGTTTTCTGGCGTCATTCATGAT
The DNA here is from genome assembly GCF_964204655.1 of Triturus cristatus. Classification (NCBI taxonomy): domain Eukaryota; kingdom Metazoa; phylum Chordata; class Amphibia; order Caudata; family Salamandridae; genus Triturus; species Triturus cristatus. Next base: position 569,142,953 of record NC_140589.1, on the reverse strand, counting down.
GTAGACATGTGGCACCAAGAGGTTGTGCTACAGGCCATGTGTAAACATGTTAGGAAGTCTCATAAGAGAGCATACAATGCTAGTTATATGGCCACACAAGTAATTTAAATCATCTAAATATATTTCATAAACTACATATAGCACACTATAGGGTGTTGCTATGTTTCAGGTCCATTTCCATCCTGGACACACAACATTGACTGATGAAAATCCATCTTTGACTGTGACCATAGACAAACTCATGTACGTGCTTCCCCACACATATATGTATCCATTGAAGTGCAATTACTGGAACACCCATCAAAGTTGGGTTGTTTCGAGAGAGGATATACAATAAATAGGACCGCAATTGAACATGTGATAGACGTGGGCCAGCAACTCAAAATGCTTCCAGCCATTGGGTCGAAGGTAGAGAACAAGAAACATTGGGGCATATTATCAAGAACAGCATTAAAATTATCGCCGCTTTAGTGGCAGGGAACTGCCGCTAAAGAGGTGATAATTTTAACGCCGTTCTTGATAATATGTCCCATTACATTTCAAATGGTCTTTGATGATGAGGAGTATTACCAATCAACTCAATCCTTATCTCTATAGACTGTTGATTACTCTCTGAGTAAACTTAGGCTGCACATATCACACACCTCCATCAGACATAATACAATAAACCAATAATGGCTTGAGCATTTGTGTATCCATGGTAACACAATTGATCAACATTTAATTTGCCAAATACTTGATGGATTTGTGACAAAATCAAAGATATAATTTTAGGGTACCCCATTCACATTTCTCAGAAGGATGAACGTATAAATGATGGATTGTGATAAATGTATTCAAAATCTTACATTATCACATTTGTCAAAACGCCTAGGTGTATTGTTCATCCTTTGCGGAAGGTTCAAGGATGCATTTATTCATTCACATACACAATACAACTTATAATGCTGCATCACGTATACCAATGACCTAGACTGCCTGCATATGGACTATCCAGCATTCAGTTCAACATCTCTAGGACACATCATATAACCCACACATTATGCTAACATTTAAAGATTAAATCATCAGAAGCAAACATGCAAAGTAAATGAGCATAGTACAATGCTGGATGTTGTTTAGAGGCTTATACATACTGTTTTCCTCGGTTTATTTCTTGATTTGGACATGTGGGACCAAGCGGGTGTGCTACAAGCCGTGTGCAGACGTGGTAGAAAAGTCTATGAGAGTGTATACAGTTGACATATTTTTGTCTGTAACTGTTTCGCACAATGAAGTCAGGCCAGGCAAATGTGATTATCTGATAATAGTACACAATTGTAAAGATCCATTTTAGTAGTCAAATAGGAGGAAGGAAAGCATTATATGGTGTGTTAAATCCACAGACATATACAAGAAGTTTAACCGGGTTTTGTAACACTTTGCTTGTTTCATGAGGAGCGTGAAATGTTTACATATCATTTAGGGTAATGAAACTTCCTTTTTCTAAAAGCCTGCAATTGCACATTTAGCCATCCATAAGGGACATTGTTAGGTGCTTAATGAGTCTTTAGTTGGGTGAGATAAGGAGAGCTATATACTACATCCATAGTGTACTACCCAAATACATTTGAAGGCAGGTTTACTAAAGGTTTTTATCGTGGTTGCACCACTTTTGTGACATTGTGACGCAGCTATGACAAACAAACATTTGCAATGCAATAGTTCTCGCATTTGTGAGATTTTGAGCTATTGGCATTGTAAATCACAATGCCTTTTATTTATGTTTAAAAACCTGCAATAATAAAAGGCATTGTCATTTATAATACCAATAGGTCAAAGTTTCGAAAATGCGAGACCTATTGCATTGCAAATGCTTTTTTCTTTTGTATCTTTTTATAATTTCCTTTGTGATCATGCATGTATTTTTGTATACATGCCTTCCGTTAATGTTCTAAATCATTCATAGTTCTACATGAATTGTTCTAGAAATGATGATCTATTATACAATATTTCTATTTTAATGCATAATCTTTGTTTTTCACAACAAAATGTTTATATTCTTATATTTTATATAACTGTGATTAATAAGGTATTTGTAAAACTCAAACTAGGTAAACTTTAGTTGTTAAAAACGTTTAAAAATGCTCCATTGCCAGCCTGTGGTCCCATCTTCACAGACCCACGTGTACAGGCGGGTATGGCCATGCCTGTTGTACTCACCCAGGCGGGCTGGTGATAGCTGTCGATCTGCCTGGAGATGGTCTCCGACTCCTGCTCCAGCAGCTCGTAGGCCGCAGTCAGGCAATTCAGCTTGCTTCCCTTGTTCTTCTTAAACCACATTCAGAGCAGGAGGCCAAGCAGCACCCAGCTGACGTCCAGACCCAGGTATCCGCACAGGTAGACGGGGATGAGGTAGAAGACGGCCCTGCACAGGTAGGACAGCATCTCCAGGAGCAGCAGGTTCACAGCCGTGAGTGAAAAGTCCGGGATCCCCCCTCTCTGCTAGAGCCTCTAGGGTCCCGGATCCCTGCTCCCCCATTCTGCTGCAAGAGCTCACACGAGGGTGGTGGTGAGAAAAAGGACCACGGCACTGGGGGGGAAACGGCCAAGTGAGGTCCTGAAGTGGAAGCTACAGAACTCCTAAGAACAGTGGAGATCAGGGACTGAGTGAAAAGATGCCCTGAGGAGATACAGCCGAGGGGCGTGAAGCCTGTCAGTGGAATCACAATTGCTGACAGCGCCTGTAGAACGAGTGCTCAAAAACCAGGCACTGACCTCAGACACGAATGGCCTCGGGTGTGAGTGTGCAAGGAGAGGCCCGGCTGCCAGCACTTATTTCTTTCAGGCCACAGAGGGTCAGACACACAGCCACAGTCCAGGTAGTAGGGTCAGTCTCCCAGCTGCACAACTCCCTGCCCGGATACTAACAAGCCTCGGGCAGTGCTGGGACCAGCACTGCACAGGCACACACCTGGAGCAGTGCACAGACAGATGCCACGCACCGCGCTGTGGTCCAGCAGCCCTTCTGCTTGACGACGGACACCCACCCCTGCACCAGTTTTGTGGAACAGAAGCCCCCGGGGTGGATGTGCCCCGCTTGGACCGTCGCACACCTCTCACTGGGAGTTGTGCACCACAGGAGCCATCCCTGAACCTCTGTGGACTGGGGGGAGTGTTGTGTCTTGTCAGACAGCCGTGTACCTATCCCTGGCTGAACCCGGACAGGGGATTGTGTACCTGAGCCTCGCTGCCCATACAAGGAGGTGTGTATGCGAGCCTCATGCTCTGCTGAACTGACAGAGGGGCAAGTAGCTGCTTCTGCTGCCTGCACAAGGAGTGCTCTGCCAGTGATGTCGCAGGAGCCGGCAGCGCTCTCCCTCTCTGAGCTGCCCGGCCCAGGGCTGCGCGGTTTTATTCGTCTCCTGCCTGTGTCTCATCCTGCGCCCACCATCGCAGCAGCTGCCAAGGCCGTGAGTCTCCTGATAGGTATGTCTACCTCCGGACAGGCAGATGAGGAGGCGGGGCCGAGTGACACATTAAGCCCATCACCCGGGGGCGGGATGGGGGTGACGGGCTGGGAGCCACGGGCGCATTGTTAAAAGTGTGAGCCTGTGTTATTCATAAAGCATAGCATACGTTCTGGGTATAACAGAAAAGTAAAACATAAGGCGTGCCCACTGGTATAATAAACAAGGAGCGAGGGGCACGAACCAGGCGCCATTAAAAAAAATAAACGAAGTAGTCCCAACATTAAAAGATACCGCCCTGCAGCGTAAGCTAACTGTAGTTGGTCGATGCTGCTTCCTCCGGAAACGGTAGAAAACGGAAGTGACGTATCGGACCACTAGCCAACCATGAGCAAGATAAGAAGAGAAATGCCTGAATACACCAATGGCAAGCGGCAACACAAAGAGAAACTGAATGGGTGGAGTTTCACTAGTAATACTGATTACTTGATGCCTCGGAGAGGCAGCGCATGCGCTGCCTAGGCAAGACCTAAAAATGGTAGCAGACAGAAATTTACAAAGCCACACAAGGGCTCTTTGCACCACCTTGCATGGATTTGTAAAGAAATGTAATGTGGTGGGGCATGTCCAAGGATGCATGGAGCTGGTCGCATGAAAGCCAAGCTCAGCGTCCAAGGTCCGTAGAGGCAATCATCCTAATCCCCCAGGGCCCACTGTGAGTGGCTCCAGTGACCAAAGTTTGAGGAATTGCAGCAGAACAAGAAACAACTGCTCTTCTGGTCAATTGTGGATGTGCAGCGCACTCACTTGAGAAAGGAGCTGGGGCGTGGAATACGAGATGTTGGCCTGCCGAGGATTGTGGCCTATGCGCCTCAGTCCAATTAGTGGTGGTTGAGGCTGGCAAGGAAGGCTTCAGAGGACTATCAGCCCTGGTCCTGGGACAAAGTGGATGGCTCAGCAAAGAGTCCAAGACCATTGAAGTCACCCATCAGAGGTGAGATACTGTGCTGCAGCAGATGGACAGTGACATGGATTGTGGCATGGGCAGACCCCCCCCAGAATGCAGAGAGCCACCCGGGAGGCACAGTACACCTATGAAGGCAGCAGAGGGGTACAGTGGCACTGAGGGAGAGCCCTCGCCCAACAGCAAAGGAAAGAAATACACCGAGACATGAGAGAAGATTGCGGGAATGCTGGGGGTGCCCCTTCTCACTCAGCATCACCCCAATAAAAAATGGAAAACGTAGGTGGTGCTTTCTGCCTTGAGCTGACAGACTTATGACGGGGCAAATACCACCAGGGAAGGCTGGTACTGGGATTTGGGGTGCACAGCGTTGTTGGGGTTGCAGGGGTGCTCTTGCCTGGGGTACACCAGCTGGACTGGTTCAGAGGAGGGACTTCCTGCCTTAGTATCGATCCCCATCCATGGGACATTGGGACTGACTACCAGTGTGCGATTGGGACCGCGGGTGCCTAATCCCAGATGGGGCAGGGGCACCTGTCAGTGGCGGCCCCGTAGAGAAAATAAACATGAACCGGTTGATAGGGCCTCCAGATGAGCGTCACATTGTATGACCAGCAACCCAGGAAGTGGCTTCAGAGCACTTATAGGCCACCAGTCCTGAGGTCCAGAGATGGTGCGAATTAACTTCACCAGTTTGTCCTCCCCCCAGAATGGACGTCCACGATCCAGCCCACAGTCAAGGGCATCCAAGAAGGGGCTTGAAGCTCACACGGCAGTAATATTGGCAGCAATTAGAGACACAAAAACAGGTCAAGAATTGAAAATAGACACAATAGTCCAGGGCTTGAAACTTCTGAGGGCTGATCAGAGGAAGCTGGTGGACAGGGTGACAGAATCGTAATCCACCCTCACTTGGATAGTATCTATGGCGTCAGTGTGTGTCACAGAGATATGGACACTGGAAATGGAGGTGGCTATTCTGAAGGAGAGAATGTATGACTGGGGGCATCCCGGAGAAACCAAAGGCCTCAATTTGGAGTTGTTCCTAGAGAAGTGGCTTTCATCGGTGGTGTGGAGAGGCAAAACTTTAAAATGGTTTATGGTTGAATGCACCCACAGGGTCTCAGGACGGCGCCTGCCACTGAGGGCACCCTCAGGCTCCCATCTTGCAAGAAACGTGGATGCATGGCCCTGGAACCTGGAAGCTGGAAGGAGCTTCAACAAGAGATTTTCTCAAAAAAGCACCTAAGGCGGCTAAACCCCCGATATGCACTGTTAAAGTTAGGATAATAGACCAAGGAGAATCAAACTTTTTTGCATCAGCAGAGGATGTTTGAGATTGTCTGGATACTCAAGGCTCGATGCCTGAGAGAATATATGGAGACTGGGTGGGAAGGAGAGTAAACAGTGCCAGAAAGTGTGGAGAGGACTGCACATGGCCCCATTAGAGTCTAAGCCGAATCTGAGAGGGTGAAAGTTGTGGCAGATATCCACCAGAGACAGTCAGTGGCAGAAGTCAATTGGTGGTCAGTACTGACAGAAGAAAATGGGAACTCTGATGAGGAAAGCTCAGAGGGAGAAGAGGACTGAGAGGAACCTGCACCACCAAAGGTCACTCCGATGACATTTGAGGAGATCATTTCAATCAGCGACCCCCCACTGGGCACGGCCAATAAAGAGCACCATAGATGGGACAGCTGATGGCCTCAGGAGTGATGACTAGCATCAAACCTAGTCTTTCTCCATTGACCTTGACCCACTACAGTTGCTTTTAGTGCATTTTTCTTAATGTTCACAGTTCAACTGTTTTATGTGACGGATTGACAGACCCTTGGGCATTGGGACAGCTGGTAGTTTAAAACCAGCAGTACGACAATGTGAGGAGAGAGGAGCTGGGAGCAGGAGGAGTTGAGGTCTGCAAGCCAATATGCAAAGGCACATCAGTGCCGTAGGAAAGACAGATGTGAATATTGAGGTAAAACTCATGGCTGACCCCGTAGCGCACCAACCCACAGGAGAACTGACTCTTAAAGTGCTCACCTGGGGCCCGATTCACAGAACTAACTTAAGACAAAATCCTAAACTTACTACCATTTTGGTATTCACAGAAGGCACTTACTCATTTTGGTATTCACAGAAGGCACTTACTCATTTCGGTATTCACAGAAGTTAGGAGTCCTAACTTTAGGACTCCTAAATGCCTTCTGTGAATACCGAAAGTCTTAAAATTAGGATTTTTCTCAGTTTAGTAGTAGTATAGTTAGGACTCCTAACTTTGGGACTCCTAAATGCCTTCTGTGAATACCGAAAGTCTTAAAATTAGGATTTTTCTCAATTTAGTAGTCCTAAGTTTAGGACTCCTAACCTTAGGACTCCTAAATGCCTTCTGTGAATACCGAAAGCCTTAAAATTAGGATTTTTCTCAGTTTAGTAGTAGTATAGTTAGGACTCCTAACTTTAGGACTCCTAAATGCCTTCTGTGAATACCGAAAGTCTTAAAATTAGGATTTTTCTCAATTTAGTAGTCCTAAGTTTAGACTTAGGACTACTAAATTGAGAAAAATCCTAATTTTAAGACTTTCGGTATTCACAGAAGGCATTTAGGAGTCCTAAAGTTAGGAGTCCTAACTATACTACTACTAAACTGAGAAAAATCCTAATTTTAAGACTTTCGGTATTCACAGAAGGCATTTAGGAGTCCTAAAGTTAGGACTCCTAACTTCTGTGAATACCGAAATGAGTAAGTGTCTTCTGTGAATACCAAAATGAGTAAGTGCCTTCTGTGAATACCAAAATGGTAGTAAGTTTAGGATTTTGTCTTAAGTTAGTTCTGTGAATCGGGCCCCTGGAATTTACATGGCCTGGACAGTAAGCTAAAGAGGGGAATAGTCATGAAATATTGTAATAGACACAACACTGACTTGGTTCTGATGCAGGAAACGTACCTGGTGGGGAACAAATATGTTTTTCTTGACCATGGCTGATACTTCCTGCCGGTCCATGCAGGGTTTATGGCAGGGTGCCGGGGGAAAAGGATTCTCATCCTTAAGTCTCTGCCACTACAGTTTACACACCCCAAGGAAGTCACACTGCAGTCAGCAGGCGGCGTAATGGAATTAATCTGGCAATAGCATCCTGGTACTACTGCCCTCCAGGTCTCCAGACAGTGGGGTTAGATACAATGGA